>NC_083563.1:1468354-2936708 GCF_019925205.1 Metopolophium dirhodum | reverse complement strand
CCCGGTTTGACAGCACGAACACGAATTGATATTCTATCTTGTTCTCGTACCTAATGTACAAAACAACATAGTTTAATATCGTAGTATTGTAGAGAATGTAGAAATAAATATTTACTAGTATTCCTGTATTTTCCAAAATGTCATAAATTTGAACAATTCCAGCTGAAGATGTGGTCCAATGGAATACTAAAGATGGATGAATAGTACCAATTATAATAGGATTTAAAGAGTCAGGAACACCACGTACCCAAGCTGGCATCACCTCTCCCACTTTCAATTTTAATAATGGCACTTCAATTTTAACATTATTTAATTTAATTACTCTGATTGCTATTGTATCTTTAGAATATACAACATTCATTCCACTTATCACATCAACACCAACAGCCATACCAGTTATTGTAACAGTTCCCACTTTTAAACCTTTGACTATTCCTCCATTTGAAACTTTGGTAATTTGTTCATCTTCAGAAATAAATTCAAATACACATTCTAAATGTGGTCCACCAGAAACTGTTAACTGATAACTTGATCCAACTGCTAATGTTAAATTCTTAGGAGATAACCTAAGTTGAGAATAAACTTGAATAGATGTAGTTTGTGTACGAATTTGCTCCATAGGAAATGTATCAGCAACAAAATATAGATTTGTTTTGCCCAATGATGATCCCATAATTGAAAATTCTGTTTCATATGTCTTTTCAGGTTTACTCAATTCTGGTTTAATTGTCAACATGGAATTAATATCAATTACTGGTCGTATATTTACTACACCTGGCTGAATAGGAAGAGAATGGCCCTCAGAATCATAGAGTTTTACAATAGCTTTTATAGTTCTTCCAATTTCAACAAAAGTATTTGTTAATAATAACATGTTATGGATATTTCGTACTTTAAATGTAGCTTCAGCTGGCTCAGATCTGACACAAAGATCTTTAATGCTTATTACTAAATCTCCTGGAGCTAATGGACTTATGTCTATTTGTCTTCCTCCATTATGTGTTACTTTGGCTACTATCTGTGTATTTAACTGTATTTTGAAGTATCCACTCCCCTGATGACCATAAATTGATTTTGTAATTGCTGGATTATTAATAACCAACATTTCTTCGTGTGTTAAACGAGGATTATCAAATAAAAGGATTGATATAGAATGTTTAATTGTTGGAATTATTTCATATACTTCATCATTAGATGTTAAAAAAGAACCAAACCGTGAGCTATTTGGAACAAATGGTTTCTTGTATCCAGTTAACTGGAAAACAGCCTCAGTAGAGCCTTCTTTCTTTAAAGGTTCTAAAATACTAAAATGATAGTTGGGAAATTGAAAACCATACTCTGTAATTTCATTCAAATTAAGTGAACTGATAACTCTTATAAGATCAGAATCTGTAATAGCCCAGCTTGCATTTATCATTGTAGCATTATCAAAAATATTTCCATCTCCATCAATCACATTAATTCGAACAAATAATTGTTCATGTATATAAGCCAATACATTGCTAGAAGTCTTAGAAATTGGACAATCGTCTTCCGTATCTGCTACAAACACTTTTACAAACTTTGGAGATGCACATAAGACATTTACTGAAGTCTCTGATATTATTGCTGATTCAAAACTATTAATAACTGGATTACTCTTGATAGTTAAATTTGCTCGAGTTGATCCCAAACTAACACATGTAATTGTGTATGCATAGGTTTTATGTCCATCAACATCACGAATTACAGAAAGTTCACTATATGTCACCAGATTTTCATCAATTTTAAATTCCACTTTATAACCAGCACTATGGCCCAACCAAGGTTGAGGGCCTCCATAGAATAACAATGTAGTTGAACAACCAGGTGCTAGAACTGTAAGTTTAGATTCTGGACGTAATGGAACTAATTTTTTATATGTACTTACAATAACCGAAGCTTTTAATACTGTACTACTTGTATGAAAGGTGACAGTTATTTTGGAAGAAGCAACTGACTCCGAATGTAAAGAAAAAGCTGCACAAGATTTATTCAAACTATGGTCGAAATGTTGTAATGTAAATAGAGAGCTCTCAATTTCAATTTGAAATTGTTCATGATTGCAGGCTGTAACACTTATTTCTTCTTCAACTCCAGGTATTTTTGCAAATAGTTGCAAATATAAAATAATATTTTTGCCTACTTCTTGTTCTACAGGATGAGCAATTATTTTCAAATCATCTGGTACAAGAACAAAAATGTTAGCACTATCTTGATTTAGTGAATCTCTTGTCATTGCAGCCGATATATATGTTTTCCCTAATCCTTGAGCTGTGACAAGTCCATTAGATGAAACAGTACTAACAGTAACATCATCACTATTCCAAGTGTATTTTTTGTCTCCACCGGTAGCTTTTAATGCAAATTGTAATCTGAAATTTAAAATATAAACATTTAGTTAAATCAATTATAAATTATAAGCAAATCAAACCATATTTGAACAATTTAAAGGCTGTCTTATAAAAAAGTGGTCTAATGGCTGCTGTTGGATATAGTATTTTCTATAATGTTTCTACAGGGAAACATGTGGAGTTTATAAATCTAGGTAGGTTTTTATTACAGATATAGTATACTATGAGTAAAGACCAGATTTTTATGTTCTAATAAATGAGGAAATAAGATATTTTTACGCAATAACATTTAATATGGAAAATCAAAATAAATAATTAACAACTTGAACCAACAGATTTCATAAAAGTTGAACATTTTATACATTTTTAACTACAAAATAATTATTAAATTTTGAATTTGATCAATTATTTTAAATTGGAACTTTAAATGCTTATAAAAAAAATTTTATCTATTTATTTTTAATATTTTTCTTCAACTGCTATTTAAGCAATATATCAGGAGCCTTGTATTACATTTTGACGCTTTTGGGCTCAACATATAAAATTTTATTGATATTTATAGAAAAAAAAAACTAAAAAATTTAAATTTGAAATTGTCCGTAAACAGCTCGAAACAAGTCAAAATATTTAAAATATGTTATCAAGTATAAGAATTGATAAAATAAACATATGATATAAATCTCAAGTGTTTACGGATTTTCGTTTTTAAATTACAACAAAACAAGAAAATCGCTAGGTTTTATTGCCCACAACCGGAATGACAGCACAAAAAAGAAACCTTACCCAAATGATGCTCTTTAAGATTTGAATTTTGAAAAACTATTATTTACCCAAGTTGAAGTAAATAATAATTTTTTATTTTATATAATTTAATAAAAATTATAAAACAAAATCCATAAAAAATTAAAAGCATTACCTGTTGTTTAGATTTGCATGCCATGGAAAAACAATTAAATCTGGTTTAACTTTCACTTTAGAATAAATTGATACAGAAGTTGTTGCAGATGATCTAGAATCTTGATATGGTTTCAATAATGATGCTTCTATTTGCGGTACTCCTAATTTAATAGGTTGAACAGTAACATATGATCCATTAGTTACAGTACTTAATACTTTAAAATACTCTTCAGGTAAATTCATTATTACTTTTACGTTTGGTCCAATGTTAATGGACTGATTATGACTAAAGAATAAAAATAAATACAAATGAATCATTAATTTTTAAAGCAATTATAAATTAAACACATTACTTGTTAAATAGATGAACTTCCAATTCATATAAACCATTAATGATTAAATTACGTCGATTGTAAGGTTTAACAACAATTGATAAATTATCTGCATTAGAGATACTAACAAAACTGCTGATTGATTTAGGAATAGTATCGTTTTTGGATTCAGCATGGTTATCAATTAAATTTAGCCTAACTTGACCGCTTTTGAGACCACGGAAGAGACCAGAGTCATTTTCAATTTTCAGTAATCCTGAATTTGACGATTTATCCGTTTCTATAGAATATTGGGTGGAGGGTAGTTGGATCTTTACTAATTTTTCATTTTGTATCTAATCAAAATAATGTAAATAAATCTCACTGAACAATATTACAAATCAATACACTGTAATTAAAAGGTTAATTACTTGATATATATCTATATGGATAAGATCACCAGGTAAGATAACAATATGTGATGGCTCAAGTCTTAAATTTGCAATGACTGATAGTTCAACTTGTGTGGTGGGCTCATCAAATGTAGACAGTTTTACAGAAACCTGAAATATATGTTAATTAAAATTTTAACTAAATTAAGTAATACTATATAATATAGTTTGAAATTCATAGACAATTGACATACCAATGCTGATCCAGTTTTAACTCCTTCGACAAGAACCATATGCCCTTGCCTATTTTTCTGATCTAGATCATAAAGATCTGGTGGAGTTCTATATGAAGAATCTTTAAATGATATGAATTTTAAAACTGTGTTTATAGGACTTCTAAGCACTTTTAAAGACCAATTAAATTCTACACCATCCAATGTTGTAAATTTATTTCCTAAAATAAAGTAAAAACATGACTGATAAATAAATTACACATTGGCTTCACAGTTTATCTTAGTATTCAGCATTCATTTTTTACATTAATCTTACCTATCTTAGTTTTAAATATTTAAATTGGTAATTAATAAATTATTTGTTCAATGTAAGATTTACAACGATAAATTTAGGTAGCATTTTCAGAAAACACTTCAATATAAAAATGTGATTTAAGATACTGTTTCTTACTTTAAATAAATTGTATTGGTTGTACCAATAATATGGGAGAAATTATTGTACCTATGACAAATTTGTTATTTTAACAAGTACTATAGATAGGTACGATCAAGAGTATGGTTATTTGGACTATCAACTAAAATAAAATATTACAAAATGATAAATATTCTTGTAAATAGTTAATAATTGATTTTTATTTAGTTTGTACCAATAGTATTACTAGGTAGCTTTTCAAGAGTACAAATAACAGGATCTTAAATGCTTAACTTTGCAAATTATACTGATCTTAGATTACAAATAAGTACCTTGATCATCAAACGCAGATACTTCAAAAAGTTCTGGCGCATCTCCAACAAATAACTCTCTTGTCTTTGTAACAATCTGTAAAGACTTTATAGCATCAACAATGACATCACAACGTATTGTTTCACCAGAATTAACGTCTTCTGCAAATATGATTGCTATTCTGCGAACTTTCTCATTTGATAACGAAGACACAGAAACTTTACTCGAACATCCAAGCGATGGATTCACATCTAAGGGAACGAGTTTGATAATGTTGTCACCTCTGAATATTGACCTAGAAAATCACAGATATTAGTAAACGACAAGAGTTATAGACTATGGATAGGCCTAGTGGCGTAATTAGAGGGGGGTACAAGGAAGAAACTTGCCCTCTTATGACATTTCTTCAAGGGGTGGGGGAGGGACTGTAAAATACTTAAAAAATGTAAGCCTAATATTGCTCACATAAAAGGGTTATTAGCCGTTTATAATCAGAGGAAGAAGTGGTACGTTGATGATGAATGTAAAACATTTATTATAAATAATTATTCCATATATTTAGGTAGGTATTTTTCTATTTAAAAATAACACTATAGAATAAAATAGCTAAAGGGTAATAATTTAATTATGTAACAACCATGTAAAATGATAAGTGCTTCCCTAAGCAATATAATATTACATTATTAAGACAAGGATTCTGAACATAAGTAAAGGTAATGTGCAACATAAAATTCATAAGCAATTTCTTAACACTTACCATTTGTAGCAGCCATCGTCTGTAACTTCTATATTAAATTTCACAGTGAACGTGTCAAATACCGGTAACAACACACGGGGAACGTTGAGTTTAGATCCAAAAGTATTATTAATACATGAAATGCCAAGTAAGACAATTGTCAATAATTTTGTTGGAAACATTGTACCGATTTTTGATGTGTTTACAATGTTTAAAAGTTCATAACAAGAACCAAATAAATAGATAATCGTTAAAATAGACAAATACAAATCAAACCCGAATTTTACGGGAAGATCTCGTCAATGTAAACTTTAGAAATTTACATTGTGAATATTAATTAATAAATTATGCAAAATTAATACTATATAAGTAAATATTTATCTGTCACTCGTGAACCTGAAGACACTAGACAGTAAAATAATAAAATATTAAAATCGCCGTGTAAAAAGCAAGTAGCCGTTAAAGAATGACCGACGTTTGTAAAAACTAACCTCTAAGTTGTTATCACTTATCATAATGGCGCAAATTGGAAAGACAAATCAACAAAACAAGCTCTGGTGGAGACAATGTATTATTATTATACCTTCCCACTCGGGATATACTAATATAATATATTATATAGATATAGTTTTATATCGGTTATACGTATATGGGGAAATATTGGCCGGGATCCACGGCAATCGTTGCAATAGTTTCTTAAAATCCATTAAAATTAAATCGTTATTGGTAAATTGTTTGTCGTATGTACCTCCGTATGTAGACGATTTCTGTAGCCACCACCAGTGGCGCAACTAGGACTGAAATGTTGGGGGGGGGCCGTAGCCCCCATCTGACATTACATGAAAAGTAAACCGTGGGGGCGATGCCACCACATCCCCATATATGTTCACTTAAAAATATAAAAAAATCATACAAACAAAACTGTTAAAACTGAAAAAAAGGTACTTAATCAGTAATATTTTAAAAGAACTATTAACATATTATGTTGTTTCACATCGTGATATAAAACAAAACAATATTATTGTTAATTTTTGAATATTATTTATTATGTATAAATTTTTTTAATGAAAAGTATACCTATATTATACAAGTATAATAATATATTTGTAATTAAATATTAATATTGAAATAATTACACTAATTACGTATTAAAAATGACATGTGGTTGTCAGTTATATTGTAATCTGGGGCCCTGGGGGTTATTTTTCCTGGTGTGGGGGATTTTTTACAGGGGATTTTTATTCCGCTATTATCTATCTCTATGTTATAGTTCAGTGCATATAGGTATATTGTAAAATTATGTGAAATAATCTTACC
Source organism: Metopolophium dirhodum (assembly GCF_019925205.1). Lineage (NCBI taxonomy): Eukaryota > Metazoa > Arthropoda > Insecta > Hemiptera > Aphididae > Metopolophium > Metopolophium dirhodum. The sequence continues at coordinate 2,929,726 of NC_083563.1, read as the reverse complement.
AAATACAAAATAATTTATATCATATACCTACCGACATAAATTGTTTCCTTAAAACGAATACAAACATACAGCTTATGATATTTATCATATTTAAAAAAAAAAGTTTAAATAAAAATTAAAATAATTACATTTTTTTCTAAAAAATAAAAAATACAGTTTAATTTTTAAAGGTTAATATTTTATGAAGGAATTGAATAATTTAAAGGGGGCTATTACAAGTTTTGTAATAGCCAACAGCCCCCCCCCCCATAGTTTCGATTATGATTGTGTATTTGTGTGTGGTACTGTGGTTCAGAGAGAGAAATAAATGTAGCTGTTGATTGTTGATATTTAACATTAAGTTATGAATTATGATTGGAAGTAAAAAGCAAGGCTGTGAATTGATACACTAAAAAAGTGTTAAATATGCATCATCTATTACACTTTGCTCACTTCATCCTAATGAGTATATATGTGACCTTCCTCATATTTTATTTAACTGCCCTGCTCTCCGACTTAAAAGACTAATTCTTTTCAACACTCTTATGTCTCTTAATATTCCCATCAATCTTTTTTCCATCTTAAACTCTAATTCTGAAACAGCTATCAAAGCAATAATTGCCTTTATACAGGAGGCTGGCTTTATTATATAGTATATATAAGTACTTAGTTTTTTGTTAATCTCAATTTTATATTGTTTTTACTATGTAATTGTTAAGCTATCATAGTCTATACTAGCAGCTTTTAAATAAATAAAAAAAAAAAAAATGCATCATCTATACACTAAAAAGTAAAAACAAGCAAATTATGAATTTAAATCGTGCACTAAAAATTCAAAAAAATACACTATAAAGATGGTTTTATTAAAAAAAACCGCAAAGTGCGAGTCGGACTCGAGCACGAAGGGTTCCGTACCATTATCTATAAACATGTTGGCAACACTGCTTATATTATATATTCTAGGATTTTTAGTATTTGTTGTTAATATAGCGGCAACAGAAATACATCATCTGTGAAAATTTCAACTGTCTAACCACAGAATATATGAAATTAATCTATTCTGTGGTCTAACTCTCATGGTTGATACTTCATGAGTCATGAGATACAACCTGCCGCCTGGTGACAGACGGACGGACGAAACGGACAGCGGAACCTGTTAGTAATAGCTGTTGAAATTAATAAATAATACTTAATAAAATTGGCTTACAAAAAAAAAAAAATTATGAGCCGTTATAATGCCGTTTTACTATTCACCACTCTCTAACACGGTTTTAAAGCTGTCCAGCTAACGTTGTACCAGTATATTAGTTAAAAACTTAAATACAGCCATACAGGCAACCCTAATGGTTTCCTGACTACAAAAAATATGCTCCCAGTTGGCAGTTTCATACATTTTCCGTGAATACCCTCTGTAAAGAAGTTCACTTCAATAATTTGAATTTTAAGACAGCTCTGCAACAAGGATTTATATAAATATAAATTTTCTTTTAAAAATATTGTATACACATCACTTCCTGTCTTCCTGTAACGGCCAGAACTAGCACCTTTTTTACTTTTAACCCATGAACGGCCAAACTCCTCTTTAAAATATCATTTAGATCCAATTTTTCACCAGAAGTGTAACTTTTTTCGATTGTCTGACGTATATAGAATATTGATGAATAAACCCGGGTCTAATCTAACCCTAGGACTTAGGTATTATAACAATTTATAAAAGGAGGATTAAAAAACTCGTTGTTACATAAATATATATTAAAACATATGTTTTTGGGTTGGATACACGATATTATTGTTTCTGACCGATTTTTCGTGTGTAATACATAATTTTTCGTATTACATTATATTAACAAAATCATATTTGTGAATCATAGATTTTTCTAGTAAAGGAAAAATATTAAGCAGCGTGCTATGTTTTTATAATAGTTATCTCAAATTTGAAATTACAAATAATCATAGTACATGAAAAATACTATTTATTAAAAAGCAAAAATTTAAATTGTTTCCGCCCGGGATCGAACCGGGGACCTTGTGCGTGTGAAGCACACGTGATAACCACTACACTACGGAAACCGATATTTGAATTTTGTTTTATAATTGTATTTAAGACCTTATACACTTGATTACTATAACAGACTGGCAACTGCACAGTAAATTTGTCGTATAAAGCAGAAAAGCTTGGTTTTTTTCCCGGGATTCACCGCCGCGCGTAACTAAATTTCCCTTCGTATTCTGTGGTATTATCACTTCATAGAATACCCGTATTAGATAAACATTAATAATTCTCGAAACATCGCAACAAATAAAACACACCGTTTTCCTATAAACTATTTCAGAGTATTTCTATCGGTAGCTTTTATTAATCTATTTGAATTTTTGCTTTGTAAACAAGGCAATTATTGTCGTAGAACCATTTACTTCATGTTTGTATTTCGACGACTGCGGCTACAAGTACATAACAGTTCATATTTCTTCAATAAAATAGATAATATTATATACGTAATAAACGTATGTAAGTACCAAATATGATAAATTAGTAAATAATAATAACAGCTCATTGATCTGATGTGAGCCGTAAGCAGGTGTAATATATTATTTTTAATATAATTAATAATTATCTATAAACCTTGATAGTTGATTCGTGAATGGTAATTTGATAATATGTTATCAAATTAATAATATTATCATTTAAAAAATACTCATTTGTATTTTGCTTGTAATTTATTAATTTGTTTATTTATGTTTAACTCAATTAAGTTCTCTTACATTATAGTACCATAAAATACTTAAACACGAGTTGTAAATGTACAACCTTTTTTAATAAATATTATTGTTCATTTTAATTTAGTACCTATGTATATTTTTACTTATTCAAGTATAAACACTATTTTTTTTATAGGCATTAATACAGTATGGCAGTAACCCAATGTTTAATAAATTTTATATATTTCCAATTATGTGCACAGACCTATTTATATCTATAATATAAATAATATTGTGTTATATATGTTTTGAATACAATAAAGAATATTTAAATATGGCTCCACTAATAATTGATTTTGAAAAAGTCTGTCGATTATGTCTTCGCGAAGATGATGGACTTAGTAAAATGGTATCAATATTTGAAGAACCAGTTCTTGAAGAGACTATAAGAAATTGTGTGCAAATCGAGGTAAATATTAGTTAAATTACAAACTTGGTAGGTATTACAACTAGGTATATTTTTTAATTTTTAATTATATTCTCAGGTGTTATTAAATACTGATGAACCGACCAATATATGTACTAGTTGCATATTGAGTTTGGATTCTTGGGGAAAATTCAAATTGCTCTGTGATAATACCAATGCATTCTTACAGCAATACAGACAGGATAAGAACGAGTCTGACCTAGTGGTAATATTATATTTAAATTAACAATTTTAGCAATTTCTTAATTTAAAGGATTATCTAAAGTTAAGTGATCCCTTGGGTATACTTTATAACAAACTACATAAGATTATTGCTTAGAAAAATTACTTGAATGTCGAATAGGCATAGGGTGATGAATTTATATAGAGGGGCTGTAGCCTATTATGTTAGGGTACACAACATATAGGTATTCTAAAAATGTACGGGATGAAGGGTTAAAAAAAGTTCCGGGGGGCTATATATAGTATAGCCCCCATAGACACCATCCCACATTCTACGCCCATGCTAATAGGTATTACATATTTAAAATTATTAATATTTAATGCTCCCTGTAGCGTTTACTAAATACGAAATACTACCTATTAATATTTTATAGAATATCATAATTAATGATTTGAAATTATTTTAAGCTTGCAGTCAATTCTGTGTATGCTCACCAGAAATAGTACTTACTAAGAGTTGTGTAACCTAAATAACTTTAGCCACCCTTAAAAAAATAACTGCACTTATGTACACCATTGTTAATAGATTTATACTTGTTTTTAGTTCAATTCTGACATAACAAACTTAGTACCAATGGGATTCACACCATCTCAAATGTCGGACTTGAGTATCAGTTTTTTTGAAAGTGATTCCTTATGGAATGGTTTATCACAACCATGGAATGAAAGTGATCTTATATCTACAGTTTCACCTGTTCCAAAATATATGAAAAAAGTACAGCCACCCGAAGATTTAACTAATGATACCATATCTGGTAAAGAATGTTTGGATATAGCCTTGAGTGTATTAAGCAAAAAAGACTCTAATTTTACATACACCCAAGCCAAGTGGTGGAATCCCAAAGCTATTTCTATGAAAAAAATACAAAAGGAAAATGAAAAACCTATTTTAAAGAATGGAATATCAATATCAATGACTAAATATAATCGATATCAGCGTAAAACGTATTCCTGTAATGTATGTTCAGAAACATTTTCGAAATTCAACGATCTCATTGTACACGACTCAAGTGTGCACATTGACATGACCAAGAACTATAGTTGCAAAAAGTGTGGAAAGCTGTTTTTGTCTGAAGAACGTCTAGAGATACATGAGAATGTTCATAGAGAAAAATCCTTTGTTTGTCAAATATGTCAGAAGAAGTTTACTCAACAAAAGACTCTTGATATACATTTGAATGTTCATATTGGTTTATACCCTTGTCAGATATGTGATTTTAAAGCTCAGTCAATGTACAATTTAAAAATTCATGAAAATACTCATTCAAAAGTCAAAGAGCACCATTGCCAGGAGTGTAAAAAGGAGTTTTCAACGGTATCATCATTGCGTAGACACAATCGACTTGTTCATCAAAAGTTAGTTTGGTTCCGTTGTGATCAATGTAATTACTCTACAAGCCAGCCATCAAATATAAAGTATGATTAATGCTCATAATAAACTTTTTTTAATTATTAATTTGTTTTTGTTCATATTTAATATTTTTAGGTATCACAAATCTATCCATGAACCACAAAATTGTATTTGTGATAATTGTGGTGCACGATTTAAAAACCGAGATTTGTTCATGGTACATAGAAAAACACACGAAGAAGCAAAGTTGAGCTGCACTCACTGCTCGAAACTATTTAAAAAAAAGTCACATCTTAAAGAACATTTGAGCAGTTGTTGTGCACTGTATCCTAGCATAAAGAAATTTAAATGTGATATGTGCGAAAAAAATTTCACGAGAATCAAAAATTTGTGTGCTCACAAAGATAAACATCATCCAATTATTAATGAAATTTAGTAATAAAAAAAAAATGGTTTTCTTAATAAACTAGGATTACCAAGCATCATAAGTTATTGTTTTATATACCTACATTTTAATTTACTTAAATAATAATTTATTTATAATCATTCCACTCAAAATACTCAATGTTGATTGTGATTTTTAATTGTTTAATACATTAATACCATAAACTAAAGATGTAAAAACAATTTTAATCATTTTAATATGTATACTTTATATATTTTAAATAAAGAAAAAACATTTAAGTGTTTGTAATTGTGTATGTATATAGTTAGGGAAGAATTATAGGGTATTATATTTCTGTGTGCTGTATTTAAAATTGTATTTTAGATTCTGAGCGAAGCGATAAATGTATTGAATTTACAATGATGTGTGTTTTTTTTTGTTTTTTATTTTTTTTTTTAGTTGTCTGTCATCACCTTTTAGCATAGGTGGATATTGGGGGGGGGGGGCTTAAGCCCCCCTTGAATGTAACAAACCCCACTAGATGTTAAAATAAATTGTTTATTTTAATATACCTTATATATATACTTGGTGCCTCTGCTAGAATAAAGTAGGAGTACTGAGTGTCTGAGTAGCCACCAGTTAGTAGGTTGAAGAGTTTAAAAATGTATGTTTACGCTAATGGATAAGACAAAAATGTTATGCCCCCCCAACGATGTGACCAAATATCCGCCTATGCCTTTTAGGAAAGTGAAAGTGCATGGATTTTCTTCAACAATAACTTTTCTGATAGGAAAGTGAATCTAGTTGGTACTTTAAGGGGTCAAAAGTAAAAATTTCCCAGTAATTTTCAAAAGCGACGTGAAGAACGCTGAAAAATTAAGGAAAAACTGGATTTTTTACGCAAAATCTTTTTTTCGAGAAAATCGGTTTTGGTTTTTGGTGTAACTCTGAAATAAATGACCGTAGGTAAATGAAATTTTGACTGAATGTTTATATTGGCATTTTCTATACACCATAACATTTTTCAAATATTTTGAGCTGTTTACGGACATTTTCAGTTTCCATTTTTTGGTTTTTTTTTCTATAAATATCAATAAAATTTAATTTGTTGGTTAAAAAAGCTTGAAAACTTAATAGAAGGCTCCTAGGTTATTGTTTCAAAAGCAGACGAAAAAATTACTTATTACTATCTTTACTCGCAGTTTTTATTTATAAGCATTTAAAGTTCAAATCTTGTCAAAATACGGAAAAATCACAAAAATTAGCAAATTATTTTGTGTTGAGAATTCATAAAAATTTTTCTTTTTAAATTTGAAAATGTAATACAAGATTATCCATAAGTTTGTCTACCTTTATCAAAAAAAAAATGTCTACAAGAAAGTCAAATTAAATTTTTATGAGCGATAGAAATTCATATTTTTACAACATTTGATATTCACTTGATTTCTCATGTAACGATTTTGCTATTTTGTTGTTATTCAAAAAAGAATAACTAGTGGATACATGAAAATTTTACTGAATGTTTATACTTTCATTTTCTATACACCATACAATTTTGACTTTTTGAGCTGTTTACGGACATCGTCGGTTTAAAATCTTTTTAGTTTTTTTTTTTTATAAATATCAATAAAATTTTATTTGTTGTGTAAAAAAGCGTGAAAATTTAATGCAAGGCTCCTGATATATTGTTACAATATCAGTTAAAAAATATTAAAAATACATAGGCACAATTTTTTTTATAAGCATTTAAAATTCAAATTTTGACAAAATTTATCAAATTTATAATTTAATAATTATTTTGTAGTTAAAAATTTATAAAATGTTTAACTTTTATAGCTAAGGATTGAAAATTTAAAACAAGGCTCCACGTAAATAGGTTATATATAAATTACTCTATTCACAATAATATCATCAAATATACTTGGTAATATCATAGGCTGACTGACCGTTTTCGTTCAGAATTGTTTTTCTTATACAATGATATTTTATCATTGAATTCAAATTTAACACCATCCATTACAGTGACCCACTTGTAACCTACTATATAGCAGAGCGACATCCACTTACCCGCCTTTTTTCTTTTTAATACTTAAGCAATAGTGAAAATAATATTATTCATTATTAGATTTTAGTTTTATGGACCAATATTCAAACATTTTTGCATTTGAAAAATAATGACATTTTTTTGTTTATAAAATGTAGGTTACACATAAAAAATATTCAAATACACACATGTATAAAATTTGGATGCCGTATGACCATACTGGCCTGATGATTGTTTTGTATAGTAGTAATTTGATTTTAAGACTCAAGTTAGGTTTAAGTAGACGGAATCGAGTTGTTTTCTTTTTTGCTTAGTGTGGTTAGTCCAGGTTAATCTTTTATCCAGAGTGATACCTAGGCATTTAGTCCACTGGTGAAGTGGAATTGGTGTTATTGAATTTTAATGGGGGGCATCCCATATCTTTTTTAAGGAAAAATTCATCTGAGCAGAATCGCCTAACTTACGCATGTAAAAGGTGCTTTTTGTGAATTGAGTTTCTTAGTCTATGACTACACATAATAAAATATATGTATAACTGTGTACGTGCATCGGTCATTCAGTCACTAAATTGTGCCCTCTATCTCTTACAATGAAGCATAATTTTACTAATTTTGGCAGGACCGGTCTATGAGGATAAGATCTATGGTTACAAAATGATAATATAATACTTGGAGATAATTTGGAGGAATAATATATAATTTTACATATATTCTAAAATCAGGAGGAGAAAAACAGAAAAACTGAATTAAGTATTTAAATTTATTTATGTATCTTATTAACCTACTATCAATACAATTAAAATTAAAAATGATTCCTTAGCTGTTAGTTAAAAAAAATAAAAATTCAAAAAATGGTACTTATAAGTTAAAATAATATCTATAGATAAAAAAACATTTTTGCTCGTGCACATCTGTTAAACTTTATGTAATTCGAAATAACTATGTAATTAAATGGTCATTATTTTCTATATGCATTATAATTTATAGAATAGAATATATTATGCTATAAGCTTTTTTGCACTGCAATTTCAACCGCTTCTTTGATTGATTCAAACACAGGTACTCGTTCTCGTGATGCCAAATCCGCTAGGTAAATCCGTCCGCGATTATAGTCGTTGATAGCTGTTTGTGTCAACTAAAAAAACAATTAGTATTAACATTTCTGTGTTTTTATTATTATTATAAATGTAAACCTTTTCACCGCGAACTGTGCAGTAATCTTTACTGAGATTCTGTATACATAACACCATTCTACAGCCTTTAGCTATACTATATGCTGCCTGCAAATATCATTACAAAATAGTAAATACTATTATTTATTTATTGTTGGATAAAATTTAAATAATGGAATTTACTAGTGTCATGGTTGCCAAAGATCTTGAATTGTTTGGAATTACAAATAACAGAGTACGTGCATCTAATAATACTGATAGATCTGTTTTGGATGCTGCGTAATATGTTAAATTAGATTTTCTACAACAAATAAAAAAAAGGTTCACTAGTTATCAAACAAACAACATTAATAAAAATGTACTTTATCATGGGAATAGCAATGTCTTCTCTCCACCGAATGTCATCACCGCTTTCTCCAGCTAGATAAATATCTGTAGTCTTTGAAGACCGTGTGGTTTCAACACTCTCTTGTGACAAGTATAATGGTCTATTTACATTCAAACGGTATGAGTGCCCTAAATTTTTATTAAAAATGGTTATTTTACAGACTTTTTTTAACATTTAATATTTAAAAAGCTGAATATGTTTGATGTTATTATAAGTTATAACTCACCAATATCAAATCCATTCCTGCGATTGTTTTTGTCTGGTAACTGTAGAAATTTAGATGCAACAGCGTAAAATTGGTTGAACGTAAAATAAACTTGGTGGTTACCTCCGACATCTGTAATAATTTTCAAAGGGTTTACTAAAGACAATTTTTAATATTCAATTAAATCATCTGTTCTGACTCGTAGGTTTTTATCAAGGTTTATCAGTTCAAAAATTATTATGTTTGTTAAAATGAATAAAATTATCACTTTTTCAAATGTAAATATACCTAAAATTAACATGTATAGGATATAAAAATACTTAACTTGGATAAGAAAAAAAATATAATACTTATAAAACAGATTTCACAAACTTTTTTTCAAGACAATTCGAAAACTGTTTCTTATTGTAATATAAAAAAATATGTCAAGACATTTTGTTATGTATACCTTTTGTATCTTGGTGTTCAGATGTCAGGTTAAGCACATCGTTTTCGGATAGATTCTGATTGGCCAACAATCGGATAGCCATTGTCACCTGAATAATAATAATAATAAAAAACACACACACACATGCTGTCAGCCGATAACTATAAGTTTGTCGACATCAATCGTAAATCATTATTCGAGTCCTACCCACAACATACATGGGAAATGTTCATCTTCCCTGGTCCTGGTGCATCAACGTTGAACTTGTTAAATGCATCGCGTATCTTTCTGAAATGAGACAAGTTACATTATAATAAATGTAGTATCTTTGTAATACCTAAATTTTTTTTCAACAAGTTATTAGTTCAAGTTAGTCTTCTAAAAAAATTACCAAGCTAAGTCAAAGGTTATCTTAAGTAAATTTTAATGATTTTATCAAGTTTGAATTTGTAAAAAAAACATAAACCAAGAAACTATAGCGTTCAAAGTTATACTTGATCGTATTTTATATTTAACTCTTACTCGCAAACTACTGACAGTTGGCACTAACAAAAATCTCTGCAGGTCACCAATTTATATCAATTAAATGGTCATAATTTCATAAAACGTAAACTAGCCAATAGCTTATACATAGTAAGCAACATTATAAGAAATTATCACTATTTTTAAAATTAGCTCGCAAATTTTTTTTTTTTTTTAATTAGTTCATTATAATGATGTATAGGTAGGTATTATAACCACCATCGACAACACGCAGTTATGTTTGACTAAAATGATTCGTTTGTATTTTATAATATTAATTAACACTTGTTACCAAAAATAAATAAAGTAACTTTCCACTTTTAAAATATAGCTTTGGTAAGTAATATATTGTGGCAAATACTGTATAGATCATATATATTTTATTCTCACCGGTACGTAGGATTGTCTTCGCCAGTATCATTGCTCTGACGGTTTTTGTCTTTCAGAATCTTGAATTCATAAATAAAACAACAAAAATGAACGCAATATTAAAATAATTTATATTTGAGGTAGTCGTTGTATTTGTTTTACATAGTTGAACTAATGATTTAAATTTTGGAACGTGTCAAGCTTAATCTTAATATAATATTCTATTCTACATAATTTTAACTTTTGAATCAGCTTCTTACATATTTATTGTGGGGGGAGGGGAAGAATTTTCGGACCAAGCTATCATTTTACACATTTAGTGAAAATGCTCATAAACTGAAAACAAATTAATTAAAAGCTGAAATCTGATTCACTTATGGGTATAGCACGGAATTGGTTCCCATATATTATACTAATTGCGGTTATCTTATATAAATATTCTTATGATATTTTATTAGGTATTACCATTGATTATAAATACTATAGTATTAGTATATAGTCCGGGAACCAACTCAATAATTGGGAACCAACTCGTAGTCGTACTCATTTGTTTATACCTTAACGGGATAATTTCAAATATGTATCCACCCTAAGTCCTCTTGTATTAATATATTAAATACCTGAATGACATTGTTCAACGCTTCCGGTATGTTGTCGAACACCAGCGTCCCCTGGTTGGCAGCGATCTTGTGGAGCGTCGTTAGGGCTTCGCGTATGTCCTCCGCTTCACGGAAAGAGATGGGCTCGCCGGCGACCACCGACCCGGCAATCGCGTCTTGCGGATGGATGACCAGCACCAGGTTGTTGTGATTACCGGCAAAATTAGCCGTCTCTACGTCGCTGACCACGTTCCTGGTCTGGCTGTCGATCACGTAGAACAGTATCGTCGCGCTCTCCTTGGCAGCGTGTTCGATTTCGATTAGATCTTGGCTCCAATGGTCCACTTGCTGTAAATCACACGAAACGCAATAAATAAACAGATATGATAAAAAAGTAACAACTATGTTTAAATTTGATTTCGATAATAAAACAATTTGTAAAAATATCTTATAATACACGAAAGCGTACTTAATCTATAATAAAATTGGATGCGTCCAGATGATATTATAATAATAATACTCGTAGTTCGTCAACTACGAGTAAGTACAAGTCATGTTTGAGGGTTAAAATGAACTGTTGTCTTGAGGGAAGAACCACTCAAGAACCCATCCATTATTGACGATTATATTCGTATATAACAGAAATATACGACTATATTTATATATACCAGAAAAATCATTCAAATTATAGTTAAAGATTTATACCTAATATTTCATACATTTACGCGCTTACCTTAACTTGTGTTATGTAATAATATGATACATACTTAATATCGAATAATAATTTATGCATGACACATATTTTATAAAGTTATAAATATTACAAAAAATTTGAATATTATGCCTTATATAGACACAAATTCCATGACAATGACAGGTGTACGCACACGTTATATTGTTATATATACTCAAGTATATAATACTATGTAGGTAATATTATATAAATTTAAATATATTTAGCAAAACGCCATCACGCATGACTTAATCGTTCATTTTACTTATAGTAAATACATATATACCTATTACCTACATGCATTTTTAATGACTAATCTAACCCAACAAATACACTATACAACAACAGTTAAAGACGTAATAACAGAATGCTACAAATACATATATACAAAAAACCTCTGAAAATACAATATCACATCCCCTAATTTAGACGCAGCTTAGGTTAGGTATAGTGTGATCGACTTCTTGAGAAAAACTGGTTTGTAATCAAATTTAACTTTTAAAAAAAAATGTATTTGTAACTACCTAGTACCTACGCAAGTAATCATCTTATAATTATAAAAAGGTACAACCAATCAACAGCAACAAAGGTTAAAAGTTAAAATGTACCTTTGTTGTTGATATTTTTAATGATAAATAAAAAAAATTCACTATGCTTCAAAATAATTAAAAGCAATTGTTAAAACCTTATCTGCTAGTTTTAAATTTAAATTTAAAAATATTAATTTTTTATCTTAAAAATGTTTAAAAATTAATTGTATCCGTGTTATCTGAACATCGTAATTTAATGGACCACAAGCAAGTAACATTTTAACAATAATAATTATATTTTTGTGATAAACATTGTTACTGCGTGATGAATTAACGTTCTTTAACGTTTGAAACAAGAACTTATCATAAATTAATCTTTGGTCGACGATTTTGTATTGAGTGTGATAGACAACAAGGACAGACCTTGATAGAATATTGTCCTAAAAACTTTCAAATACAACCGCTACTGGTACGTTTAAATCATACACGTCACATGACGCCATATTTAGAAAGGAACAAGTCGTGCGAGTTATAAAGCTAACCTCAAACGCAACAAATAAAACATTAATATACCACAACATAATAATATGTGGATAAATGAAAATCTACGTTTAAATACAGAGTATTATTGTCTGATTAATTTCTGCAAAAAGGTTTTGACACGTAATGTTTTATATATTAGGTATTGAAAATTTTGAAAAGAATTATAATAAACATTAATGCGTGAACTTTCGTTCATGTTACCTACGCATAATATTTACAGTTTAATATTGTATATGAATACCAACCGGATTGTAAAATGACACACCGGCATCTTGCAGGTACGGTATGGCCAAATCTTGGCGCCACGTAGTCGGATTGCAGGAGCCGCCAAGGAACACGTCGTAGCTGTGAGGACTTCCTACATTAAAGGAGGATTCGGCGATTAATGGCAACAGCGTCGAGAATAGGAGTATGCAGGGGGCTACCACCGTATTATTATAATCGGACATTATAATATATTTTTTATTTGGCTTACTCGAGTTTTTTTTAATTCCCCTGATGTGTTTCTCTTGATCTTTTTCCAACAGCCGCGAAAACTGCACAGATCTCGGTATCCTGCAGAAAAAAGGTTTACATACTGTTAAAAACGGGAAGTACATCATTATTTTAGCGGCGATCGCCAATGTGCGGTACGCGTGGTATACAGCACACTGCATTACCTATACGGCATAACCATTGCCTTAAACATGGTTTAATACAGTCATATCTTTAACATACCTACGATTTTTGACCAATATAGTGGTGGAGAAACGATATTATATGGTTCTAATATTACGGTTGACAAATTGTGTCGATTGAATTTTTGTATAATGCCGCATTCATGAGTTAATATGAATGAATCATAAGAGGGATGACTTTAACAGACTCATTTTTTCATAATAAATATAAATAGGTACATCATCATTTTCTATTTGTGGCCAGTGCATTTATTATCAAAAAAGTAATTATTGTATGCGTTATTTATTAGTGGACAGTTATTGCATGTCTAAGGAATTTCGGTGGCGGGGGCAATACAAAAATGTATGTATACTTTTTAATATTATAAACAGTGCTGGTTTGTTGATTACGTCTTTAATTGCTGTGACTAAAATTGAATCAGTTCTATATTATTATATTAACACCACAGTCTGCAGTTAATAGTTATGGATAATTCAGAATATTTAGGTAGAACCTTCATCAAATGTCGGCCACTTCTCATTAGCAAATAAGTGAGTATTATTTTGATATAAGTCGATGTACGGTGTCTTCTCCACCCAAAACCATATTTTACAATCACATCACTATAGTAGATATTGGCCAGTGTGTGGATATTTCAATAGGTACTGATTACCTACCTCGGGGTCAAATATTGTTCCATCCACGCCGCTGTATATAATATTATTAATAATAGTATGTAGGTATAAATCGTGTGTGTATTATAAGAACTATCTATTATTAAGGATAAACATATTGCCGAGAATAGAAAATGATGTAACCTTTTTAAGTACACGTGACGTGTCGTAAATTAAAATACATATAATTACAATGATTTACATGGTTTTTCGCTGGTTGCGTAGTTTAACGTACACACATAATAATTTATAATACAATTTATTATATATTTTAGTCGCTGTGGAGTAAAACAGATAATGATGAAAAATAACTGCATCACTGAAGTTTCTTCGGAGAATATATTTTAACAGATGACCAAATATAGTAAATTTGCTTGAGAATATAAAAAGTACTTATTAGTATATTATATAATAATATATAGGTTCAATATCATGATATAGGAACATTCAAAACAATGTCAGTGTTATATACATCAATATATCATGTAGTTATTGTACCCCTTTTCAAAAGAATACACCGACACATTAATTTATGGAATTTGTCCAACTTTACAAAGGAATTATTTTGTGAGTATATCACCATTATAAATAAACGCGAGTAAATCAAATTATTAGAACGTACGACAAATGGTAAGTCGTAAGTAAGAACAATATTATAATTATTGCTTGTAAAATGTAAAATGTATTATTATATTTTAATTATAATTTTAAATTTGGTATTATAACATCATCATGACGGAGTCGCAGTTGATTTTACCTGTTAAATTAAAATGTATTAAAAACAAAAAATAACAATCGAAAAACGAAATACGATACAGGAATTTTTTTTCTTTATACGTTTTTTATTAATTATTTTTTTAAAGTTCAATCTAAGTCCGGCGGGCGGCGACTATGGCGTTAGCTGTTTGAGGCCGAGGGGATTATGAGCTGTGGTTGGTAAGGTTGATACGGTAAGGTGTTGTTACGGGGCGGTTTGCATTTGGGCGAATTTTCAAAAAATGCTATGTGTTTGAGCAATTTAGTATAATGCGTTTGGGCGAGTGATTTTAAAACATTGTCATATGTGTTTGGGCGATTTTTTTTTTATTATCCTAGAATGCTGTATTTTATCAATCCATTTTCCCTCTCATTTTGACAGACTTAGGTTGTTGTCCATGAATTCTACGGGTATGATTAAAAGTGGATTGTTCTTTTTTTTTGTATGTGGTTAAAAATTGAAATGATTAAAAATGAAGTGAAAATATTATTAAAATTAAAAAAAAATTTTTTTGTTTATTAATCCGAAGTGTTTTTAATAAATTTTTCACAATAAACGCCTTCACCATTTTTCTCTATCATTCGCCATATTCTTGAGCTCCCTGTAGGAAGTTACTCCTGCATCCTGCATTATTTGGCTTATATATCTCGTCCTAGGTCTTCCTCTTGATCTTGTTCCTTCTATCATTCCTTCAATTATTAAACTATGCAATTCATCTCCATGTCTCAACGTGTCTCATCTGCCATCTCCTTCTCTTTATAATATCTATCATTGTTCGTTTTTCATATATTGTCCTCGGGAGGTCTTTAGTTGACCTTCTATCAGTCCAGCTTATTCTCTGCATCTTTCTCCAACACCACATCTGATAGTGACAATTTTTTTAAGTTGTTACTAGACAACATACATTTTTATTTCATTTTCCAAAGCAGAATATTTTTCATATTCGCTTATAACTAATTAACTACTCGCTGAAATTTCGATTTTTATACGTCAATATTCTCAGAAAAATATTCTGTTTTGGAATATGAAATTGAACATGCATGTTATTGTCGTTCAAAAATTAAAAACTTATGAAATGGTAAAACATACTTGTACAAGTATACTTGTTGGATATATATAATATAAATTTCAAAAAGATGGGTAAGTGGATGTCGTTCTGCTGTACAGAAGGTTACAATAGTGGGTCACTGTTTAATGGATGGTATTAAATTAGAATTCAATGATATAAATATATAATATCATTGTATAGGTACAAAAAACGATTCTGAGCGGTGACGGTTTGTCAGTGTGGATATTTTATATTATATTTATATTGTTATTACTTATTAATAATACGGTAGCTGGTAAGTTGAATTAATATTATAAAATTACAACAAAATGACTATAATCGTTATTCTTGGTTATTTAATATTTTACATTCAGATTAATCTATTTAACTCGGTTATTATTTATATTAGAATAAATCCATGTATCAACAAATTTAAATGCACAATTATATTATAAATTAATAGTAAGTTACCTATGAGAATTTTAAAGCTATAATATTTTTGTAAAGTGCTTTAGATTTAGTACCTATAATAAAAACCTAATGGTTTGTTATAGGCACATGCAATGGTTATCTATAAAAATAGAAAATATTATTTTATTTTGTTTTTATAATTGATATTATAATTCAAAGCACTTACCAATAAAATGTATAGTTCTTTTTTAATGTCAACAAATGCTTATGCAATACTACGCACATAGTTATATAGATAATAATTAATAAACATTGGTGTGATATATATAGTAGTTAAACACTGTGCGCTCTATAGGAGATTAAAACTAAACACTTTGAACTGTGATGACTTTGATTATCTATACGTGAATTTACATTTTCGACTAAATATTGAAAATAACTATTTTTTCTATTGTACCATAATCCTGACAGTAAATCTATAAGACAAAAACAGTATACCTAGGTAGTTGGTAGGTATCTGTACGATATTACGATACAACCATATTTAGGATACATATATAGATCATATTATACACTGTAATAAACTAAGCTAAATTCTTTGCTTGTTATTTACCCTCTATCCAAGCCATTTTTGAGTTTTCTAGCCAACAAGCAAAATTCGCCAAATGTCATATATACCGGCGAACTTCTATTGGCACATTTCATTACGCACTGCATCATTTCAGCGACTGTGAAAATGGAAAAAAATTATAAAATGCATCAAAGACGCGCGCAAATAAGTCAAATATTTTTGCAAGCGAATTACCTTGGACCGAGGTCAGATACAATCCTAGGTCGTTGAACAGCGCCTGAACTCTGTGGGCCGGTGCGTTCGAGTTTTGGGAGCCCACACGCGAATTCCATGCCGAACACAATTCTCTACAAGACAGAAAAAAAAACACAAATATTTGTATAAATATCATACTGTATAATTGGGTGAAAACAAGAGAGAAAAATCCGAAATCGCCGTCGCGATTGAATTAAATTATTTTTTTATTCATGAATTTTTAATTACATTTGAGTGCAAACAGGAAAAAACCATGTTGACGCTACTAAATCGAGCGACACATACAGACTATAGAGGCAACAGCAATATTTTGTAGACTGTGTAGAATATATACATAGTAGGTACCTATACAGTACTACCTACGATAGGAATATAAAATCGTCACATTATAACAAAGTGCAGATTAGATACGGCGTGTGCGAGGATTTTTTTTACACAATCGAATTAACAATATCAGTCAGCTAAATTATATATAGTGTGTATACAGAATATAATCCAATTCTAAATATATATCGGTACACTCAGTGTTGGGGATAAAACTCTATAACAAGAAACAAGTTAATAAAGATAACATTCATACTTCATAGTTGAAAAATTAAAAATTTCAATGAAAAAACATTCATTGAATATTCCAATACTATACGAGATTAATATATTACGCATAAAAAAAAAAATTGATTACGAAAAAAACTATAGTGCGGTCGCCGAGAAGATGTGGTTGCATCGTGCATACATGGTTCGCAAGTATATACTTAAAAATTCCTAAAAGGCTAAAACCAGAATTTGAATAAATAGGTACCTATTAAAGGGAATGTGGGGGTGATCATGGTTTATGTCTTTATGATTCACCCTGTGTATGTTATACAACCATAAAAAGTTAAATGTATAATCAGATGTAGTATGTATCTGATAACTTAATGCAACTATTGTACAAAGTAGCGTGTACGATGTGGTTAAAATTTCGATTTCCGGCTATTGTAGTTTGTTTAAAACCTATGCATACTATTATATACTATTATATAGTACCCATTTAATCAAATCATTTAATCAAATCGATCTACTACATATAATTATAATACAATAATAATATGTGCTTCTCTAACTAATATATTTAAGATCAATTTTATGGTCGAAATTGAAATTCAAAATTACCATTATCGCTATATTTTGTTTTATTTTTCCAAAAACAAATAAATTTACCAAATAAATCAAAATATTTGTGTTTAACACCGAGAGTGCAATGATTCGTTTTAAATATTTAAAAAATATAAAATATATAAAGAAATGTGGAAATCATATTGATACATTTTAATTCATAAGGAAGATTACACCGTACGTGTGATAAAAGAATAATTAATCACTCACGTATTTATTTTATTTGTTTGTCTTATTTGAATAGATAAAATGATTATATCTCCTGTTTTCATTTTTAATGCGTACCATTGTTATTTTTAATTGTTTGTATAATTACATACGCATACCGTATACGTCTAACTTAGACAGGTAAACATAGAGCATCTAAGGATAGCTTTGAAAACAGGATATTTTTTTAAATATATAGTTATGTATCAAGTACGATTTTTGTGCTAAAGTGGTTCCCCTTTCGTAATAGTTTGCATTCTCACTAAATCAAATGATAATTTTAAAATATACAATGCATAAAATAAGAAGGTAGATTAAAAATTTTGGAATTTATTAGTTTAGCTGGTTTAAATAGTTCTTCAATTTTAAGTAATATTCAGGACTAGTCTACAAGGAGTGTTATGAAAATAGGTATTTCATTTCAATATATCCCGTTTGGCTACTCAGAGTGGGCGCTCGGGCAAATAAATATATGATATAGGTACGTAGGATATAGAAAGAAAACACCAACAAAATAATAAATCAAATCACATCAAATCAAATGAATGTAATATTAAAATAAAATATGATCCGTAACATTGTAGTATAACATAATATAATCAATGGTATATAATGTAGGTAGTAGATGTATTAATCAACTGTCTTATATGTATAATATACTTATATACTATATTATTATACTCGTACGGTATAAGTCGTACCTACATATTATATACCTCCTACTGCAGGCGATATAACTTATACCATATTTAAATAGAACTAACCAAAAATATAATTATAATTATAATTAGTGGCTTCGCGCGGCGCGATGGCTGCTATATCATAGTCTCGCAACGTGACTGACAATAAGTATCGGCCGCTGCCACTGGCGGATGGGTGACCACCCGGGTTCGTAGCGCGTAAAAACCTTGCCACACATACACCGTGTTTACAACCGTTCCAACCTTGCCGTATCAACCCTATTAACCTTAAGGCCCAACCTGAGGCTATTAGATCTCAGACGTCAAAGATTGATATTATAATTATTTTCGAATAGGAGGTACCATGTATAGATAAATTAATAAGTAAAAGTGTCCATTAGTAAAAACGTATTTATTAACTTTTAGTGAAAACCCCAATAGTAGGAATTTTTTCAATTTCAATTATTTCTTCATTTCCTTACCACACCAAGGATTTTTTTGTATGTGTTATAGTCTGCAATTAATATAATATTTATAATTTATGAATACCAACATTTGAACAATTTATTTTTGGTAAGGTACTTGAAAAATTAAATGTCTACCCTAAAATGTAAGTAAGTCCTAAAAAAGTTATTAGATTCCAATTATTTGCTCTTAATATTTTACTTTTCTAATAAGATTTCGATCAATATATATTTAAATTATTAACATTCAAAAGTAATATAGCCAAGTATGAAATAAGTATTAAGTCTCTAAATTGTACCTACCATATATTTCTACAAAATATTTAATTATTACAGCTTTAAATTAGAATTCTCGCTTTAAAACAACAAATGTAGAGTTCGTAAAAAAATACGAAATTGCAGAAATATATTGATTCTATTGGTTTATTAAAAATTTACAAACATTTTTACGGCCGCCGGGATAAGAAAAATCATCACCATGACACAATTTTAAAAGGTCGACTACCGAACTATGGCAACATACCAAAATTAAGGTATAACAATAAGATTCATAATATACTATCGTCCTATTTATGCAACTAATAGTAAATTATACACATAATATGTACTAAGTATATTAAGAATAACTACAATCGATAAGTATTATATATTTATATAGAAATAAATAGCAGTTTATTTAAAATAAACGTAACAATAATAATAGTTACCTAATATCTATGTAAATTACAAATTTGGCACCAAATAATAACCATCATAATTATTGTTTTAATTAATGTGGACTATGGTAGAACCTCAACAGAAGTTTTTCTACACTTATAAGTTATAAGACTATTGCCTATAGTTTATGCTATACTAATAAGAGTCAATAAATATTGTTAAGAGAATCTACAAATATAAGCTGTTTGTTTTTTACTTTGACCCACACGAAACACAGCAATTTGCGATCAGTACATCTATTTTATATTTTTAGCATTAAAGTGAATTGATCTATTATAAGGTAAGAATAATATGTAGAGAACGTCATTGGATTTTATCGATATATTTTAATTTTAATGTGAGTATTCACCGAGGTAATCACTATGTAAAATATTACAAATTTAAAATGCCAATAACTTATTGAATTATTATTTTATTAGGACGGTGGCACGCCATAACATATAATATATACCATAGAATTTGGTGTGGCCATGTAAGATATTATTTTTCCAGTCCTACCCTTCATGATGTTGCCTAAAGTAAGAAGATGAATAACGACATCGAGAGTAACAGCGATGTTGCCGAAGAGTTGCCAAACACACGATTACACGAAATCACTACTTATTATATTTATAGGAATATTTAGCGGAGCGAATTAGCGTTTTTTTTATCATGCACGATAAGGAGCCAATTTGACCAAATTTTATTGCATTTGATGACGATGAGAGCCAACTCTGAACTCGACATGCCCTCTTTACAAAATCTCTCAAGACAGTTTTTTTATACAAATTGTAGACATATTTTACTTGCTCTTGAAGTGTACTATTTATCACTATTTTAGTATTTTCCTAATTATATATAAAACTATCTATACCTATATAATTTTTTTGGTATTTATACATTTAATAGTATCTTCTGTATAATATTAATTAAAATTGTATAAAAACAGAGATTTTATAATTGTTTATCGGATAAAAATAAAATATTACACTAGCAGTATAATAATAATAAAAATTAAATTTTTATATCCATTTTTAGAAATGTCTGCACATTTAAAAAAAAAATAACAACCAACAATAAATTTATACATATATAGATTTCCGAAAAATAATATGTTATTCATTAGTCAATGAAACAATGACCTCTTACGTCCGAGTGTAGCGGACTGGATGGACGATGGATGAATGTTCCGCATTATAAGCGAAATCCAGCAAAAGGAATGCCCATTGTTTCCGAGAAGGCCAGGGCTATTGGCCAAGACATTAAACATATTTTTTAATAATATTTTAAACTACATTTTAACAAAAAAACGAAAATACACTGTCAGATGTATAGAAATTTGAATAGCTCATGCCTCATATTTTAATTATAATACAAGGAGCGTGAAGGCCAGTGGGCAGTGATGTAATTATTTCAAGTTTAAAAAACTTGTGGATATTTTGATGGTAAACAAAATAATAACAATTTAAATTGTCTTATGATATTTTGGTAACTAAACACTTCTAACTGTTTATTATTACAATTTAACCGTAAATTTTTACACGTGTACAAAAATAATTGCAAAATAATTTTTAAAACAATTTTATTTAAATTAATTATTTCAAAAATGTATAATGTGGTATCACTTATCCGTGTCAATGGCTCAAAATCTGTTAAATCAGCAATCTTCCACTATAATAGCTTGTAGTTTTATGTATAGATAAATAGATTATGTTCTAAAATTATATCAGTAAAGCGGTAATATTAAAAACTACGGACAAGAAATGTGTTAGAAATTAATTAGGTAATATCAGTTTACGTTTAAAAGATTTTACCATTTAATTATATTCAATAATATTTGATATTATGTATTTTAGTGTTAAATCCATACTACGATAAGCAATATGTACATTCTATTACCCTTAAATGGATGTCAAGTAACATATTTTAATATTATTATTATATTACTCATCAAATGCCCAGTCGGCAGTCACCCGTAATAAGACTATATTATATTAAAAATCTCCCCCACGGTAGATATATCAACGAATTAATGTCAAGCTTCTTTAAGGGATTCACGTAACTGCAGTAACTTACATGTAATCAACTCCTAATCCCTCTTTTAATCCAACTCCCAAGTGGCCAAGTAGGTATATCAAGTCTCTTATGGTGTTATTGGTGTTAAATTTGAATTCAATAATATAAAATCATTGTATACGAAAAACGATTCTGAGCGGAGACGGTTTGTCAGTCTAGGATATTTTATATATTATATTAAATATTAATTATATCGTTATATAGTAGCCGATAAGTTAAATTAATCTTATTTGTATATTATCACATTTATAATATATAATAATACATACTGAAGAAGTTTCAAATACCCACGAATAAACATTTTTTAATTACAATAAAATAACTAAAATCGTTATTTTCGGGTGTTTAATATGTAATTTCGTCCTAATTTAAACTTTAAATAAATATTAAAAATTGTGTTTGTATATTTTTTTTAATTTTTTGGTTACAGAATTACCAAGTAATACCAACTTACAAGGAACTTTGTATTATATTTTCAAGTTTTTTCGCCGAGAGAAAGTTTTTTCATCGATATTAATTTAAAAAAAGGTGGATAAGTGGATGTCGCTCTGCTGTACAGTAGGTTACAAGTGGGTCACTGTAATGGATGGTGTTAAATTTGAATTCAATGATATAATATCATTGTATAAGAAAAACGATTCTGAGCGAAAACGGTCAGTCAGCCTATGATTTTACCAAGTATATTTGATGATATTATTGTGAATAAAGTAATTTATATATAACCTATTTACTCGGAGCCTTGTTTTAAATTTTCAATCTTTAGCCATAAAAGTTAAACATTTTATACATTTTTAACCACAAAATAATTAATAAATTATAAATTTGATAAATGTTGTCAAAATTTGAACTTTAAATGCTTATAAAAAAAAATTGTGCCTATGTATTTTTAATATTTTTCAACTGCTATTAGAACGATATATCAGGAGCCTTATATTAAATTTTCACGCTTTTTTACCCAACAAATAAAAATTTATTGATATTTATAGAAAAAAAAACTAAAAAAATTGAAAACTGACAATGTCCGTAAACAGCTCAAAAAGAGTCAAAATATTTTCAACATTTTATGGTGTATAGAAAATGCTAATATGAACATTCAGTGAAATTTTCAAGTATCTACAGTCATTCGTTTTTTAATTACAATAAAATAAGAAAATCGTTACATGAGAAATCGAGTAAATATCAAATGTTGTAAAAATAAAAATTTCAGACGCTCATAAAAATTTAATTTAAGTTTCTTCTAGACATTTTTTTTTTGATAAAGGTAGACAAACTTATGAGTAATCTTATATTACATTTTCAAATCTTAGATTTAAAAACAAAAATTTTTATGAATTCTCAACTCAAAATAATTTGCTATTTTTCGTGATTTTTCCGTATTTTGTCAAAATTTGAACTTTAAATGCTTATAATTAAAAACTGTGACTAAGGATTTTTAATTTTTTTCATCTGCCTTTGAGACAATAACCTAGGAGCCTTCTATTAACTTTGATCGCCTAAAAGTTAACTAAGCCCTGAAACGGGCACGCTGTGTATCATTTATATGTTATTTTTCCATCTGGTCCGTTTCAAACCACCCCCCGCTGGCCAGCAAATTGATAAGCTTCTGATCGCCAATAGAAAATGCTAATATATAAACATTCAGTGAAAATGTATGAATTTACTGTAATTTTTTATTAATACTGTATTTTTGTTGAAAACTGATTTTGAGTAAAACGTCCCGTTTTTTAAAATTTTAGATTTCTGAGTGGTGCAATGTGTATTGATTTTACAATGATTTATTATTTTTTTTTGTGTCTGTTATCACCGTTTGGGGCAGTAAAACTGCTTCGATTTTCTTCAACAGTAACTTGTTTGATGGGAAAGTGAATCTAGTTGGTGCATTTGAGAGGTCGACATTTAAAATTCCCATTAGTTTTCAAAAGCACCGGGAAAAACGGCAATTTTTACGCAAAATCGGTTTTTGACAAATCGATTTTGGTTTTTAATGTAGCCCTAAAAAAAATGACTATATATATACATGAAATTTTCAATGAATGTTGTTATCAGCATTTTCTATACACGTTAAAATTTTCAAAATATTTTGATTTGTTTTGAACTGTTTACAGACATTTTCAGTTTTTTTTGTTCTATGAATGTCAATAAAATTGTATTTGTTAGGTACATAAGCTTGACAATTTAATCAAGGCCCCAAATATATTGTTACAATGACATTTGAAAAATATTAAAAATCCAATTTTTTTTATACGCAGTTGAAGTACAAATCTAGACAAAATACGTGAAAATCACGATAATGTGCAAATTATTTTGAGTAAGAAATTCATAAACATTTTTCTTTTTAAATCAAGATATGAAAATTGAATACAAGATTTCTCAGATTCTTCGCTCAGAATAGTTTTTCTTATACAATGAGATTATATCGTTGGATTCAAATTTAACACAATCCATTACAGTGACTTGCAGAGCGACACCCACTCGTCCACTTTTTTTCCCCGGCGCCTTTGAAAACGTATGGGAATTTTAAATGTTGACCTATTCAAACCTAACCAATTGGATCCACTTTCCCACCAGAAAATATACTGAAGTTGAAAATCGAAGCATTATTTCGACTACTTATCGTGTAAACAGCAAACCAAAAAAAATAAAAATAAAAATACATCATTGTAAAATCGCTCCGCACAGAAAAAAAAACTAGGTACATACACTAAAAAGTCAGATTTAAATCACAAATTTAATTTAGGTAGGTATATGGATGACTTCTTATTCATAAATTATCCTTGTCCTTAATCCCTCATTTATCACAAGGTGATATGTATAACAAATATACAATGTATGTATATTATACATATAATATTTTATGTATATTTGGATATCAAGAAAAAAAACTAAAAAAATGTAATATTCAAAATTAAAAATGTCTATAAATATAGCTTAAAATTATACCATGACGTATAGAAAATACTAATATTAACAATTTTTGAACAATTAAAGTATCCACTACGCGGTTCACCGTTTTTGAATTATAACTTACAATGAAATAAGAAAATCATTCAATGTTCTCATGCAGGGGTGAATCAAATGTATCGTAAGTATTTACAAGCAACTTCATAATAAGTTATTATTATTATTAATAACACTCTAAAAAATCCAATGTGACTTTCAGCCTCCAGGTAAACTTTATTTTTGTTAAAGGTATAAAAACCTAAGAGGCATTTTATATTAAATTTTAAAATATTAGATATAAAGAGTACAATTTTTATGAATTTCTAACTCAAAATAGTTAGCAAATTTTCGTGATCTTAACGAATTTTGTCAAAATTCTAACTTTAAACTCTATTGTAAAAATATTAATTTCATAAAACAATAGTTTGACCATGTATTTTTGGTATTTTTTAATTGGTATATTATAAAGCTATGAGAAGCATTGTATTATTAGAATTTTCAAACTCTTTTTGACTAAGTGAAAACATTTTTTTCTAAATTTATAGAAATTGAAAATTTCATGAGTCAATAAATAGGTAACGCAAAACAGTCAATATATTTTGAAAAATGTTATGGAAAATAATCACATTCAGTAAAAATGTCAAGTATCTACGGTTTTGTTTGTGAGATGCTACAAAAAACAAAATTGATTTTGTCAAAAACTAGGTTTGCGTAAAATTACCGGTTATTTCTTAATATTTCTTTTGTTTTCCCGAAGTTTTAAAAAATACTCGAAATTCTTTATATTATCCTTTTAAAAGTACAAACTAGATAAATTTGATACTAGAATAACCACCCGCCAGGTCTAAAATTGAAAATCGAAGCATTTTTTCGACTACTTTCTGTGTTTACTGCACACAAAAAATAAAAAACACATTATTTTCAAATCAATACATTTATCGGAGCCGCTCAGAATCTAAAAGTGAAGATTAAAGTCGGAAACATTGCTTTTTGACGTAAAAATCATAAAATAAAAATTAATCATAAAATAATTAAAAAAAACTTACAAATTGAATGTATACAAATTAGCAGAATCATTAAAAAATATATCTGTATCTTTACATTATTAACATGTTAAATCATGGAGATTTTTATTTCAAGGATTTTCTGTCACATACAGCTATAAAATTGATATTTATTTATACAGTGAACATGACTTTGGCTAGTTATACTATTAATATTTTCTATAAGTCCATCGTGAACGCGCTTTCAACAGTCTTCCAAAATTAATCTGGTATTTGGCAATTCTATTGGACCTTGAATAAACCGACAAATAATACAACTCTTTTCATATAAAATTGTTGCATTGAACATTATAAACTATATGATGAAAACATTAGTTAAAATAAAGTCATAAAAATTAATACAAACACAGTTTAAAATGATAATCTAAACAAAAACGTTTCTTTATAGTATTATATTAAAATGCGCAAACTGTAAGCGATTAAAAAGATATAGGTATACATATAATATTGTGTAGGTAGGTATAGGTGTACGGCATGTTATTATATTATTTTATTTTTAATATTAAAAAAAAGAAAAGAAAAATTGTTTGTAAAACTGAAATACATTTTATAATTATAAAAATAAAATGTTTATTAGTTATTAGTTTATTGCCTAATAATAACTCACCAACTACTCACCTGTGCATTTAAAAATTATAGGAAACGACGAAAACCAAAAGAAGACGAAACCACACAC
The DNA here is from genome assembly GCF_019925205.1 of Metopolophium dirhodum. Classification (NCBI taxonomy): domain Eukaryota; kingdom Metazoa; phylum Arthropoda; class Insecta; order Hemiptera; family Aphididae; genus Metopolophium; species Metopolophium dirhodum. The sequence continues at coordinate 2,902,740 of NC_083563.1, read as the reverse complement.
ATATATAATATATTAATTAATAAATATATTCAAAGAATTCGTAAGTTTTCATCATATACTTTAAATTACTATATTATGCAGCAAATAATATGAAAACACACATATTTTGTCATACTTGCCGGCATTTTTAGTTTTATTTTTTGCTGTCGGCAAAAGAAAAAATGTTATAATAATAAAGAGTCACACTGGTTATGTACGTGAACATTTATTTTTAATTTACTTTTTACTATTGATTTTTTAATTGGTTGTTATCGAACTATAAATTAACTTGTGTTTTTCGAATCGGCATCATTAAACAGTGATTTATAAATAATTACAAAAAAAAAGTTAGTCACGTGACATGTGTTTAACATCAATTCTGGTCCATCAATATCTTAGTGGTTACGAAATAGGTACATACCGCGAATTGCAATACTAGTACAACGCGGTTGTAAACAGTCCGAATCACTGCAATAATATGCTGATTAAAATAGACTAGTTATGCTGACTGATCTGGAGACCCAAGTAAAGAACCGGTTGTCCGGTAGTAGGGGGAAGTGAATACATAATTAAAATGTGTAAATATCAACAAAATAATATATTTCACGTTAAACATAATAATACACACGAGCGTGTGTGTGTACACGGCATTATCATATTGTATCAAAAAGGAAACGACCACATCGGCATCGGGCACATCGCCGTCAAGTTATTTGGTGCAGGATCGCCTACGGATCGGCTCTGGTCGTGGGATCAGGGGGGCCGGACCGAGGAGTCACATATTATATCGGGTGGTAGGCAGGCACATACTAATATGTACAGACTGGTCCATTAAATACCGTTGATCAACACAAATTTTCAGTTAATTTAGAAAAAAAAAATGTTTATCTAAAGTTTGAAATTAGATATAGTTAATTCTACAGTATACAATATACATAGATATCATTTTACTATTTTATTAGATTTTTCTAAAAATATTTACGTACAAAAAGAAAAAATACCAAATACTGAACGAATATTTTTTTTTTATTTAAAATCATTTAAACCTAGAAAAAATTTGTTGAAATGCTCAAATGTTTGAAAATTAAAAAAATTATTATTTGTCATTAATTTTTAGAAGTATTTTTCTGCTTGATATTAAATAAAAATTGTGTTACAAAAAAAAAATTCAATATTATGTTTATTTCAAGCTGGATAAAAATATTTTTTTATAAATCACAAAATTGTTGTTAATAATTAAATATATCACTCTGTATAACTATATACCTACATTATTATTTATTCATGTATAGAATATGCATACACATATAATACTCGTGCCTACACACGCAACACGCAAAGCACGTGGGCCGATAGTAGATCTGGTAGGGCACGCACGCACCTTTGCGTGGGTTAGACCGAGCGCTCGACAGTGAAACCCACCTGATGATGATGATGATTTGTTTTTCTTAAACGCGCCGACAGACACGTTGGAACCGAGGACGGCACCTGTGGTCTGTAGGCAGCGACCGTATTATTTAGATAGCCCACTCGTATCTATTTTAATAAATTTTAAAATGGAAACTTCAATTTTACTCCAGCCGTCACTAGTGTTAATCTGTTGTCATGTACTAAATTTTACTTTACACAAATTAATCACAATATTAATAGTTCTTAAGTTATTGATATTGGGAAATGTAATTGTAATTATAAATAAATGTAATTCGAGTAAACACACACAGCGTTTGTCGATTTTAGATTCTATAAACACTTATTACCTATACATTTATAAGGAACCCAATAAGAATAATTTTCAAAAATATATATATTTTTTATTTTTATTTTTGTAATAATATTGTTAAACATTTAGTTTTCCTACAAGGCAGTCCATGAGTATGCAAGTTATGGATGATTTCAATGCACGTACATGTTGATGTACGTTTAGATATGTATTCTAAACCTATAATATATTTCATTAAGCGGATTATTACATAGTAAAGTAAATCATAAATCATAATATTACTTGTCATATATGAATATATTCGTTCATTTAAAAAATAAAAAGTAAGTAGTTATAAATATTATGTTCCAGTAATAGCAATTACTAATCCTTATGAACTATGGATTTATGGACTTCAATGAAGATGTATACGCTACCCTATAGTACCTGGATACAGGTAACTTCAGTTATCATGACATCATTGCTTTAAATACCTAGTTGCAACGCGCAAGCGTATGGTTTTATTGTAAGTTCAGATGTTACTCAAAATGACGTCAATAATGATACATCAAAATTGATGATCTAATATTATTACACACAAATATAATTATTACATACTGAATTTTAGCGTTAGTTAATATCCCTCTGGGTTCTCTCCAATTATAATTATTTGACGGGAGTGAATGATACATTAGAGAAACTTTAAATTAATTAACCAATTACCTAAGCATTTAAATATAATTTTTTTTATCTTTTGGAAGTCAGAATTAAAAGTAACTAATTTCCTTTAGATAATTTAATTTTTATTTTCAGGTGTGTAGGAGAAATCTGTGCGAAAAAATAGGTAACGCTCTGTATACAACTGTATTTTGGCCAGTCTGGCGAGTTTCAACCGCTCGAAACTTGCGTAAATGTGCTACAACAACTGATGTCAGAGGGAATTAAAAATAGGCATTTTGTATGTGTGTGTTGTTTGCCTTGGAAAGCATCTGTTAGTTATTTTTTTTTTTTTTTGAACGTTTCTTGACGAATACGGATGGCTGTTAGGTTCAACATAATATAGTCGACGTGTCGATCTCGTGTGCATGCGTAACTAACATTATAAAAATAATAGAAATTAATGTGAACTCGGCACAAAATAGAAATAATAATAACCAATATCACAAAAAAAAATTGTTTTAGTATAATACTATGACATAGTCGTTTTGCAGGTCATCTCGCTAATCGCTCCCTCGAACTGCGCGCGATTCGTGTATATGACGCGACACGGTAAATTAAAGTAATTATTATAGTTATTATATATCACATATAACTAGCGTCATTAATTATGTTTAGTCAAGTACGCATTCATCATAAGTACCCACTATAATTATTAAAGTCAAGTAAATAAGGAGTTCTAAATATAGCAACTAAATGTGACAGAGTTATTATTTTATATGAGTATTGAGTACTATTATTAAAGTTAATTTCTAATAGGAATTATTACGATATTTTATAATACGTAGATAATTAAACAAGATCCAATGTGAGAAAAACTTACACAATAGTAACAACATCTGCTTAACAATGCACATTCTGCGGTATAAGACAAAATAATAGCAACCTGCAGCTATAACTTATACAACTTTCATTCTGTTAGGTAGACTGAAGACTGTTTTCCTTAACACTTGGTTAATATGTTTAATGTATTTGCAGTTTCCAGGGTCCAGCGAGCAATATACTTTTATGGACGATGAGGAGACAGTAACGCCCCCCCCCCCTTTATCATCTACCCACCAGATGTGCGAATGTGCCCTGTGTACAGAATGATTGTATTAAAGCATAATATAAATCCTCAATCGGTGAAATAAATAAGTCTCCGACACACTATATTGAATAGTAACTATTCTTGTTGAAGTGATAAGGTAAGTGGTAAGGCGGAAATGTATCAAATCAGAAAATTGGAACGTAAATACCTTCAAAGTTCAAGTATAATAAAATATAATTACTGTAGAACTAGGTCGATAGATAATTTAACGGATGACACCTACAGCATCACTACCATATAATATTATAGTCGTCGGAGTGGAGTATTTTATTTTTAAATGGCGCTATTATATATTATATAATATATATGTAATTTATAATAAATAATAAGTAATAACATTACACATAAACACATACATAGTACATTATTATACAAATAAATTTCAAAAATGTATCCCCTCTGAATAACGGACAAAATTTTGGTGACCGAGAGTGTCCGCTATTCAGAGGTTTTTACTGTACCAACAATACCCTTTTCGCAACCACGTTCAGTAGGGAAGTTATCGTTGACAATATTCTTTCAGTTAAATTTTCGTTGTTAAACATTTAAACTATATCGGTCGCGATTTCAAGCCCCGTGAAATTAAGAAGTTTGGCCGTATAAATCCAGATTCCTAAGGCGTGCACATGGGTCTCGTGTACTTGGTATTATTGACGTGCTACGGGAATTGAAAAGGCTCGTCCACAGACACGATTAAAGATATAATATCTTATTACATTATCTATTATATCTTTAACCGTGTCCACAGATATAATATATATATATATATATAACAAACTAGATTGCCTTGCCTGTTATCACTAGTCAGTAGTTAGCAATATAGTTTATTATCTATACATGGGGGCTTGTCAAACATCTTCGGTATAAAAAACGCGGCTTGCCTAGGATCGCCTCCTCGTAGGCGGTGTTTTAAGGCGGGCTTCCACTATACACGTACGTGCATACAAATCCTTTGCTGTGATTGGTTGGTTAGGTTCAGTTACCACACGATTAACCACGATACCGGGTGGTTGGACATAGCTGAACATTTTTCGCGTACACGGCAAACGTGTATAGTGGAAACCCGCCTTTAAGCACGGGTCAAAGGTACCACCGCGCCGTGGGTAGCTGGATATACGTTATACCCAGTGTAACCCCGTCCGTTCTATATGTGCTTTTTACATAAAATTACATTGTACGGTGTATTTGATCTAATTCTCGCATACACGATCTCGAGAGCCCTCCGAACACCTGGAGGAAGGTAATAGCTTAATTTTACTATTTTAACATCTGATTTTAATATAACTATCGACAGGCGTCGTTTTTTATATTTATTTTATTTCTAAGTTATTACAGAACCACACATAAGACGGCAATTGTCCGCACTCCCCACTGTAAATATGCGGGTGGGTGGGTAGTTAGTCAGGTGATAATTGGTGTCGTTTAATATTGTAAATAGGTACTTAGTGTATTATTTGCTAGTACTAAATGTTTAAATAGTTATATATTTATCATAACTTAGGGTTGCCGTATTTAAATTTACATAAGCTAGGGCAAACATTTTTTGTAAAATTTTTATGAAAAAACCCGTACCACTCATCTATGGTCAACCGCCAGTTTCAATACACTATTTTTTGTTAGAATACCACACACAATATAGTCAGCATTCAATTATGACATTTGTTTGTAAGGCAAAAACTAACTCAACGTTACAAATCGGGATTAGTATTGACAAAATTATCAATAAGTTATAAATTATCAATAATTATCGATAAAATAATAACAAACAATTGCTGTATGGTAACGTGAAAACAACGAATATATTCATTGATAATATCGTCGTCACCAAACCAGGAAAAACTTGATTGTTTTATCATTAATCAAAACCATATTGTTTTTCTACTATAAATATTTAGTAAGTCAATATTATAATATTATAAATTATTGAGTTACCCAGTTCCGGCCAAACCCTATCATAATTCATATTTCTTGTAGAACGATATTATGTCATTATATAATATCAATAATTCATCAAAGTCGGTGTATCACAAAAATAGCTAATTTCGATGCGACGCGATCCGGCCCAATGACTTGGAATGAAATAGAATCATTAATAGGTACATTTAGATGTATATTCAGTCGATTAAACGTGAAGCAATTTTCAAAATATTTAGATATTTATTAAAATATAATACCTATTTTTAAAAATAAAATTCAAAATTCTTTAAAATTAATTTTACCTAATATAGTAATAATAGTAGGTAGGTATAATATAAACCATGGCAAATTAGATTTTGTCATGATATAAAGTATAAACTATAAAGATTCAAGGTAGTACCTTGGTTTAATGTTTATAGGAGTATAGTTGTGATATATTTATGCTCATGCAGTCATGCCCCATGCGGCTCATGGTAAATTGTCATTGACGGTTTGAATTTTTAATAATATTAATAATGCTAAATATTCACATCCTTGGGCCTTGTTGCTTCCATATTTTATAAAGCATGATTATTTATAATTTTAGAAACGAATGTCATTGACTAAATTAACTGTTCGAGAGAGTACTTACTACAGATTTGGAAACAAATCTAACGGAAATTAAAGATTTGACTTTTACCTGAAGTAAGTAAAACGAACAAATTTTAACGAACTAGACAAATAATATTATTCAATTTATCTTGTAGTGTCTGATTTTGTTAATGACTAATGATATTGTTGTGTTCCGCAGTACAATTTATCTCGGAGCTTATAATACCATCGCAACCATTGTCAAATCAGGTTCCTACTAAAATATTCACCGGTCAGTTCTCGTGTGTGAAAAGTGTACCTGTAAACTCTGGACGATCTCTTGGCGGTGAGCGAGTGTTGCCGGGACGGCTGCCACGCGCCGGCGGTCACCATCATCATGTCCCTTTCGGTTACGGCCGAGCAACTCCTCCTGGCTGGCTGCACCGCACGCCACCTCACGCCAGGCTGCTGTTGCTGATGCTGCTGTAGCAACACGGCCGTCGTTGACCGCCGACGTCTTTGTTGTTGTTGTTGTTGTTGTTGTTGGTGGTGGTGGTCGTCACTGTCCATAGAACGTTTGCGTCGCGATCACTGGCGCGTCTCGCTGTGAATCATCGTGACATCGTTATAAGTCATAGCGGCCGCACGCAGCAGCAACAACAACAACTACGACAAGGCCATCGTCACCGCCTCCGCCGCCCGGGCGCGATTCGGACCGCCGATAAAAGCCGCCACTGCGATTGCCGCTGCGGTCACCGTCGAAATGGTTACGCTGAAACGTCGTCGGTATAAGATACTTATTAGGTATAATAAACGCGGTAGACGAATCACGCACTGTCCCGTATTGCGGATTTTCCTATTTTAATCGCAAAGAAAGGCGTTTGCATCGGTAACCGATTACCATTATAAAAGGTGAATTTCTGGTGCGATATTATTGTTTTGTTTTTACAGTAACGAGTTATTAATTTTATTCGTGTTATGTACAGCCGTGATGTCCACTGACTGCGTTCATTCGACTTGCCGCGCGACACGACAGTCCTGACCTAACCTCGTGAACGTTTACGTCCGTATTCCGTACAATTATTGTATGAGCGCACAAAACTGTACCGTTCACTATAATAAAATTCTGTTTCTGCTTATGAAAATGTGCGCAGTTGTGACGGGCGACGGGTGTATGGCGAGGAATGAACAGAGGTGGTGGTGGTGGACGTGGTAGAGTAGCATGAGGTGGTGTGGTGGTGGCGGTGGTGATGCCTGTGTGAGGAAAACCACGTCCAACGACGATAATAATATTGTAATCGCGATAAAGTAAGATGCAAACAACTCGGCGGAGAACTCTACATCGCGGTTTGCTAAAGCAACCGGAATCGGCCCGAAACGAACGACTATCGAAGCATTTGGGTAAACCCGTCCGGCACGGGCATCAATAAAAGTTAAAAACAGATGAGACGATTGTAGACTAACCGTATAAAATTAACAACGATAATAATATTACGTCCATCGTCCAAACTAGAAAGACGCCACGGTAATAAATAATAATAATAATCGACGGGCGCAGAACGCATTATATCGAAATACGAAAAAATTGTGGATTGGTACGTTTACATTTTTTCGGAGTAAATAATACGGTTAAACGTGTATTAAGTATTTACTATCGAATGTCGAAATTTTATTTTTATTTTGTATCCAATATCGTCGTTAGTCATTAATCGTCGGTGATTTCTATCATATTACAATCTGTACATGTTTTAAAACCCATTGTTGTACCATATTGTCTGGACACGTTTTGATATTCACATTTTTCTACCTAACGTTTGTTTTTTTTTTTTATCAGATATAAATTGACATCAACAGCAACACAGGGTAATAGTTTGTAATGTTTTCCTATAGCTAATAAACGACGTGATCGCATTGCACGTTGAGGCTGAATTTTATTTAAAATTTGATGTTTACACATCGTATTTCCAAAATTCTACTTGATTTATTTCTTTTATGAACACCGTAGGCATAATTCATCACAATTCAAAACTGTTAATTTAATTTAATAATCACGACGGTTGTATGCAGTACACGATATCCCAAAATGTTCATTCTGAAAATTGTATGTGAGATTTCACACTATTTGTATTTATAACACTCGTTGGATCGGCACATGTATGTACGTATGTGACATCTGTTGGTGTTGATTTTGATTTTCGTTCTACAGTAACTTACTAAAATCGAATGGGAAATCGTTGGTTTGAAATTTAAACGCAGTAATTTAGGACTAATAGGACAGTGGTGTGTTTGAGAACAACGGGGACATTTGCCTCCCCCCCCTTCTTTTACATCATCGTGTATGGCGTGTGCACTGTATACATATAGCATAACTTTTCAAGTAATATTAAGACGTTTATTGATCATGGACAAATGTAAATTTATTTAAAAACATTTAAGAAAAATATCTCCCCCCCCAACCTAATATCTGTCAGAAGATATTATTATGTGAGGTGCGATAGTGCTGTTGTTATCGACGTAATCACATAATATTTAACCGGCACAATAATTTCCATATTTTATTTATTTTACATTTTATTGTTTACAGATTTATAAGGGGGTCACGTGTCGTGACGTGGTCTGACGAAACACACGACGGCGTCGCACGTGAGCGTGATTAATGATTATTATTATTATTACTATTATTATTCGTCGCGAAGTCTAAACAAAATGCGTGTTTGGTAATACGGTAATACGCGAACTGTGGAGGATTAAAATGAAATCACATCGGTAACGATAACGTTTTTGAGTGTTACTCACCTCGAGTAGTGCAGCCATTAATGAAAGTATATTAGGCACTTATATTAATATCGGACAATACGGAAGAGACGTCGAGTTCGATCGTATTGTCCCCGAAGAGTACGATTGCGCAATACTCCGCTATTTCCTCTAGTCACCGCGCGCCGCCACTGAATCGACGACGGTGATCATAATATTATAATTACGATACAACAACAATAATAAACAACAACAACAACGACAACAACAACACCGTCGCCACTGAGCTCTAGAGCAGTGATAAGATAAACCTAATAATATTATGAAATAGATAGTCGTCTCACTTGTTGGTCTTCAAGCGATATTATAATAATATTATTATATTGTATTAAACGACAACGATAAATAATATTCTGTTCGCGATTGTACTCGCCCGTCGCGTTGTACCATACCGCTCGACGACGACGACGACCACAACAACTGTACAACGGCTGGTTACTTACTGCTATTACGCTATTACGTACGGTAACTGGTAAGCATAACGTTGGAAAAGGTGCGGCGCACCGACGCGACTGCTCTGGCGGTGGCAACGGCGGGCGGCTGTCGCTGTTGTGCAACATGCGCACGCAGCATCAGTGTATCACTGGGTGGTGATGAGTGTTGATTGTGCAACGTTTTTACTTTTTTATTATTACCATTATTCTCCCGGCGGCGGCGCGATTGCCGTCGTTGGGTTCTTAAAATACTCGCAGGCGAGTAGCGGAGTAGGTATTTCGCTGTGTTTGCGACATAGACCTATAAACTAGTATTATAGGTCTATGATTTGCGCACTTTTTCTTCACAGGCTCTTTCGATTTTCCTGCCGTCGCCGTCGGTCACGTCCCAACTCCCTCGTCCATTCGACGGACCGCACCGAGATGTCGGGCGACACCGGAAACAAATCGGAGGCCGGACGTCTGCAGCCGACGATGACACCGTTGGCGTTGGAAATGACCGTGTATATAATGATGGAAAAAAGTACGCGTTTGATGCATTCAGTATTCGCAAGGGGGCATGGGTTTGGTTAAAGTAGAATTTTAAATATTGAATTCGTAGTGATTCGAGTCGAAGACGAAGCGCATTCTTGCAGACATACAGTAGATACCTTAAATTATAATAGGTGTGATCAGAGCATAAAATATATGCTGTGAGCACAAACCGCATACACCATACTACTACCAGTGGTGATAGCCGATAGGTACCCCAAATACTGTTACTCAATAAATTATTAACTGTTACAAATTGCAATGCACAGTGAAAAACATTTTAGTATAATAATACAGTACCTGCCTATCATATCTATTTAATAGCAAACATTAAGACTTGGTTTGTTAAAGTGATAAATGTCCAACATGGTATGATATTATATTATTATATAATATTTTAGATTATCATCAAATATTTGTATTACACATATAGGTGGTACATAACATATTTCTGTAATACAATCCATGTTCATGTAATCTTACGATTGCTAATAGAATATACTTACATGTGTAGTTATATTTAATATTTCAATAGAAGTAATTTTGTTAACTAAATTTCTCTCAGTATCTATGGTATTGATACATTTTTAAAGAGCTCGATTAATGTTATAAGTGGCCCTGGGCTATCCTATTTTCGGGGTCCTAATTAAAAAAAAAAATTGTTATACGTATTTGTTTATTTATATTTAGTAGTTGAACAAGGAAATATTTTTTCTCGAAGAGTAAGTTTACAATGTTTACATTTGAATATTTGATAATTAACTATTAATCAATACAATGTAATTAAAGTGTTTAAACATAGCTAAAAGCCTGAAACTGTAAATGTGTGTATTTGTGTGACTGTGTAGGTATTGCGTGTAACTTAACAACATGACTTCCGAATTTGTTTTTTGTTTTTTGTATTAAAAATTACAATCCAAAAATTTTTCTTTTTTTGGCCTCTCTTAGCCCCCCTTTAATCTGTCTAATTCCATATACATAAGTTCATATACACAAGTCCATTATACTGTACAAGTCCATATACATATACATAAGAGCATGCTCTTAGTCAGTTGTTTTGACGACGTATCGACGAAATGCATCTTTCGCGCGTAGTGGATTTTGTGGAACTCACAATAATTGTAAGTGCAATAAAGTGGGTATAAACTAAAATGTTGTACAGTATAGGAACACCGTACACATTAAGCGTTTTTATAAAAATGTCAAATAAAAAAACCATTATAGGAAATGAAGAAACGGCTCTTTTTAAAAATTATAAATGAGAGCTGTTTCTTGTGTCTTAGGACTGGGGTTACTGAATAACCATCAGGTAAGGTATCCCCTAGTTGCGCCTATGGCATAAGAGTATAAAATGCATTGTACGTCACTCATCGCGTTTATTTTTTCCATTATTACAATTACGCAAAATATACAATCCGATTACACGATAGAATGCTAGTCGTGACTGTCGACTCGTTCAATATTGTAAATAATTACACTTTGCGGTGCAACGAACCTACGAGGAGATAACGATTTTACGACGGCGCGACAGACGTCTCTTGTGCCCGTTGTGGCTTTGTCATCTTAAATGCTCTTATCTCTCGTGTGGCGTTTATAACTTCTTGCTCTCTTACTCTCTTCTCTCACCATTCCATCGTCATTAATCGGTCACCTTCCTAAGCCGATTTGTTTCTTCTCTTAGTACCTACTAGTTTTAATGGTTTTTATGATTAAAAAATATCACAGCTGAACAATTAATAGCAAATGTATATTTTTGAATAATAAACAAATAAGGTATTGCAATTTACAAGATATAATAATATAAATGTATTAATTATTATATCATAAGCTATAATGAAGCCAGATTTGCGATGTAGTTATGTCTTTACGCGCGGGTTATATACTGTTTTGAAGCTCTAGAAATGTGATGTTTGAGGAAGATGCAAATAGAATAAGTTGAACTGAAATAAGAACAAATGAGGACATTCTAAAGACAATAAAATAAAATAGAACATTGATAGATACTCTAAAGAAATGTAGACGACATGCCTGTCTCATATCTGCAGACGATATAGGGCACACGCTGATGCTTGGTGACGAATTACAGAGTTTAATAACAGAAGGAATGATAGAAGGAATCTGGAACACGAATCGACGTTTACCTAATACAATTGCTTATAGCCCTAAAAATTAATTAAATTTTTTTTTAAATGAGAGGATGAATGTATAATTAATTATTATAGTATTTTGTTTATGCTAAATTATTGATGACGTTTTATAACAAAAATTCTAAATTAGCATACAGCTTTAAATTATATATTATGTAGTAGGGGGTAGTGAGAGGGTCATTGCTTAAATACTTTGCTTGGAGTTTGAAAAATGTTCGCCACCCCGCTGATTACTGAATACGATCAAGAGAAAGACCCAGAACGAAATAGATCAGCCAAATAATGTAGGATGTAGGAGTAACTTTCTATACGAAGAGCTTAAAGATACGTCGATTGTCGAACGACAGGAAAATATGGGAAGGGCATTTGTTGTAAATCAAACTTTGCAGGATTGAATATCATTATTCATAATAATGTGGAAATCTGATATAATAAAGTCGGTTTTAACAAAATTTTGATTATAGCAATTAAATATGAAGTCCTGGTAGAAACTAAAAACACTATATTTTTCATGTATGTACTAATATATTATATTTTATTGCAGAGTTGGTTAGATTAAAATATTAATACTTACATTAGTTATATTACTTTGTACGATTGAGGTTCAAGGTCCCAATTATTAGTTTATAAGAAAAACTATATTGTCGTTTTAAATAACTTTGACATGGCAACATCAAACATAATTTATAATTATATTAAATTATTTGAAACATGGGAAAGTTTGAATGATTCTAAATTCTAATAATAATATACCTATCAATAAATCTAGAAATAATATTTCAGTATTCAAATATAATAAATTGTATATAGGTACGTTTGACGTATATTTAAATATAATATAATCTAGTCAGTATGTTATAGTTATACAATATATTAGCCACTAATCACTAGTGATTACTGATTACATTAGCGATATGCTCCCTATTCGCTCGTTGGTTTTGGTTATACTTCCGTGTTTTGATACCTATTATGATATATTAACCTTAGTCTTAGCAACCTGTAAGTTTGTGAAAATCAATACTTTCCACACTGTGGAAAAAAACAACTAAAAGGTTTATTGCGTAGATATACAGGTGATTTTTTTAAAGGTAAATATGCTTTTTCTCAAAAGTATTTTCATCTTTGGATTTTAACATATTATACCTAGTTTGAAGTTACCTACTAAAAACATGTTTCAAGAAATATTTTTTATTTTTTGAATTGCTACATATGTATATTTTTAATTTCATATTCTGAAGCAGAATTTTTTTTTAATCTAGGTTTGGCAAATCTAGATACCGATCACGGCAAGAACAGATCATTATTGACTACCGTAATATTGATAAAGACTGTTTCTGAGGTGGCAGAGACGTACAAATTAGGTACCTATATCAGTATATATCACCTATATGTACCTATATAGTGGCTTGCGTGGGTAAGCAATTGCCAATTTCTGTAATCATGTGTAAAATGCCGGCATTTACTATAGTTAGGTCCGCAATCCGTATGACACTCATTTAATCTAGTTAGGTCCCGGTGTTTTTCGGATAGGTATGTAGTACACTAGTTGAGTTCCACAATTTTGCAGGTATTACTCTAGTTGGGTTCATGCAAAAATATATTTCCTATCTCATTTTTACAGACTTAGGATTGTCAGTCATATGATATGTAAATTAGAACACTAGTATGATAAAAAAAGTTTTTTTTTAAGTTTCTAATATACATACAGTAAATAATTATTATAGTTAATTGAACATTAGTACACTAGTGAATGGTATACAATGTTAATAAATATTAATAAATTCAAATGGTTGGTAAAAATTAAAATGAAAGAGCTTTTACAAAGTCAAATCTATTTATTTTACCCATCAACTTTTCTTTCAATAAAAAAATTGTTCTTTTGCTCAGCACACTTCTTATTTTTATGTAATTATTGTTTTTATAGTCGGACCTAACTAATAGTGTATTATCGTTTTTATATTCGGACCCAATTAGTAGTTTATCTTTATCAGAGGTGTTATCTAGGACCCAACTCGGATACGCGCCAAAATGCAGCCGTTGTGCTTTGTTCGTGACAGAAATAGTAGTTACTAGGATTCATTTGGAGTCGCGGAAGACACAGCGCGAGGAAACCGCGGAGAAAACAATCGGCGGCCACAGTTTTTACAACTACGTCGCATGTCATTTTGTGTCAACAATTTGAGCTTGACCCAACTCTGGACACTTTCCGGTAGATCATGATTATAGTGAATGATCAGACTCACGAAGTCGCTATTCTACCCCCTGCAAAGTGTCACGTACGACGTGTCCTAGTTAGGATTTTGCATAATATTTAATTATATTTGATATTGTTCACAATAATTATTGTCTTACATGGGTATGAATATACACTGTATATAGTTACATATTATGTTTACGTCGACAGATTTGAAATATTTTAACTCAACGGTATAGCGGCGGGTAACCTGTGCCCTGTGGTATCTATTGGTCGATAACACGAATTTATTAATCAGGGAGTTTCGCTTCACATGGTTATGCACAAACAGGGTCTAACAGGGTGAAATAGCGCGCCTATATTAAGAATTAAGACTGACCAACGGAAAATATCGCCGTTACTATAGGTTACCCGAATATCGTGAATAACGTTAATCATAGGTATAATATATAAAATAAATATTATTATATTGATGACGACGGCCATCTCGATACAATCGCGCGGTGACCGCCGTCAATATTGCAGCAGTATACACATCGGTTATCGGGTAACCACCGCGATAATTTCCGTAGTTTATCGGTCACTCGGTCAGTGGAGAAAACGCGGTCGTCGCCGTCATATATTTTTTTCTCCACGTCCGTCATGTCGTATATTATTCGTTTCTCGATCAAATCATTTATTTTAGATTCTGAGCGAAGCGATGAATGTATTGATTTTACAATGATGTGTGTTTTTTTTATTTATTTTTTATTTTTTTAATTTTTTTTTTATTTTTGTGTCTGTCATATTTTTACCATGTTAAGATATTTATATATTGGCATACGACATTTTCGATTCTATTTTAGATTCTGAGCGAAGCGATGAATGTATTGATTCTACAATGATGTGTGTTTTTTTTTTATTTTTTTTTTTATTTGTTTTTTATTTTTGTGTCTGTCATCACCTTTTAGGACAGTAAAAGTGCTTGGATTTTCTTCAATAGTAACTTTTCTGATAGGAAAGTGAATCTAGTTGGTACTTTGGGGGGTCAAAAGTAAAAATTTCCCAGTAGTTTTCACAAGCGACGTGAAAAACAAAAAAAAAATTAAGGGAAAACGGGAATTTTTACGCAAAATCTGTTTTCGAGAAAATCGATTTTGGTTTTTGGTGTAACTCTAAAACAAATGACCGGAGGGACATGAAATTTTGACTGAATGTTTATATTAGCATTTTATATACACCATAAAATTTACAAAATATTTTGACTCTTTTTGAGCTGTTTACGGCCATTGTCAGTTTTCAATTTTTTTAGTTTTTTTTTCTATAAATATCAATAAAATTTTATTTGTTGGGTAAAAAAGCGGGTAAATTTAATATAAGGCTCCTGATATATCGTTCTAATAGCAGTTGAAAAATATTAAAAATACATAGGCACAATTTTTTTTTATAAGCATTTAAAGTTCAAATTTTGACAACATTTATCAAATTTATAATTTATTAATTATTTTGTGGTTAAAAATTATATTTTTTATTAAATTTTTTTATTTATAAATTTTTAACTTTTATGGCTAAGGATTGAAAATTTAAGACAAGGCTCCACGTAAATAGGTTATATATAAATTACTTTATTCACAATAATATCATCAAATATACTTGGTAAAATCATAGGCTGACTGACCGTTTTCGCTCAGATTCGTTTTTCTTATACAATGATATTATATCATTGAATTCAAATTTAACACCATCCATTACAGTGACCCACTTGTAACCTACTGTACAGCAGAGCGACATCCACTTATCCACCTTTTTTTCTTTGCATCTTAATCATCTGCTGGTGCCGCGTATTTATATTTTATAGTGATGGGTATGTCTATGGTTGCGACCAAATTCCAGTGACACGAGTCTTGTACGTACATTAATGAGCCTCATAATATTACAGTCATGTCATTTCTGGTTTGGCGAAACGCGCGTTTATCGCCCTCGCCACTACCACGCGTATACAATAATTGAATTAACCCATTATCAGTTATCATAAATAATTCAAAATATAATTATTAATCTAATACTTTACATTTCAACAAATTACAAATGGATTTTTAAACTTATATTTAAATTATAAAACAAAATTAACCGCTAACTTTAATTTCAACTCGAGTTATTACTATCACTAACTATACCTACTACAACGTGCGGTAAGTGGTGTAACAAAGTTAGACATTTTGGAAATGTCAGAAACTACAACTTACGTTCTAACTTTATTAGTTTTATATCATAGTTACTTAACTTCAACTAATTGATAAAAAACTACTTACTTGCCCAGCTTTGATATTATCTATAAACCTCGGACCTAATCAACTGAAATAAACAAACCATATCTATCTAATGTTCTAAGTTCACGAGAGTACGTGACAGTCCCTTTATGGTGTCTATATTTTTTTTTCTATCACACCCTCTGACCTACATACATATTATTGCTATCTATATAAGTCTCAGTTGAACTTAAAAAAATAACAAGGGTTAAGGTATTGTGCTAAAGATTTCACTTATTCACTCTATTATTATATGTTTTTCTACTTCGTGCTTATTATACAAGTATTAAGTTTGTACATCGTACTCTTACTTTTTCTGTATCTCGGTATTAGAATCCCAATCCCTGAAAACCAAAAACATCAAAATGTTAAATAGTATTTGATACTATAGTATTTAAAATGGGTATAAATAAATTTTGGTATTTAATAATAATTAAGAGAAAAGATAGAAACAATAACAATTTTTTTTACAGCCTATATTTACTTACATAATCGATTAGTTCTATGTTATATTTGTCATGTTATAATTTATTATATGTATATATTATGTTAATAAACAATATAGTTATAGAGCTTTTTACCTACTGAAACATAAACTACGCAATACATAAGCTCAGTTGTTATTGTATATATTGTATACTAGGAGCTGGGAAACATTGAAGCTATCGATTAATGGTCAGTAGAGCCAACTCTTGTCAGTAAAACAATGTTAAAATGAAATAGTTCTATAGGAACATATAACTATACTCAATAATATAATAGCCTAAAAGAAAAATGTAAACATAGGAAAATAATATTTTAAACTATAACATAATTACTAATATTTGCCTACTTGTAGATACAGTCGAACTTCGTTAACTCGAATTTTATTAACACGATTTTTTTATTTATTGCCAGCGCATTGTTTCTCTCTGCAAACCCACGCGTAACATATATAGATTATAAATACGCATTCGTGTAAAATCGTTTCTTATGATTGTTGAATAGCTTAGAGTAAAATTACTCATTACAAAAATTATAAAGGTTAATAGATATAACTGTTTTTACGTTACTTTTTTTATTTTATATTCGATTTTAAATATTAACATTTTGTTTTGTACATTTAAATGGACATTAAATTATTTTGAGACAATATTTAGAATAATCGATATGCCATACCCTCGAAAATATTATTATTTATAATTTTTATAATGGGTGATTTTACTCTAAGATTACACGAAAACAAATAAAATGTTTTTGCGTGAATACCTACCTTTTGTCTATGCATTGAGCGCGGGTCAGAGAGAGAAAACAAACAGAACGCTACATCATAATAATAACTTAAAATCGCTGCTGATACCTCGAACTTCTTTCCAGTTTTCTTAGAATTTCCTATTTAAGCAATGTTAAAAATATTTTTACAGTTTTATTCAAATCAGTCATATAATGTGATATATGGGTTATTCTCGTATGTATGTATGTATGTATGTATGTATGTATGTATGTATGTATGTATGTATGTATGTATATGTATTGTGCATCGTTATTTTTATGTTATAACTCAGCAAACAAATACGTCATAAGTTATAAGTAGGTATCAACTTATATACCATGTATACAGACTGTACACCAATAGCAAAAATAAATCATATATGTGGCATATATATTGAGTAAGCGCTCAGAACTTACAAGAAAAATAAACATAAGATATGTCTCATGTTACTTGAATTATTTTTATTTTTAGTTCTTTAAGAAACCTAAAAAATCATCTAAGGTTCCAAGCCCTGCAGATGCCAATACAAAAATCCTCTCTCGCCGCCATTTCTCTGGGGTAAAAAACGAAGAGAAAATAATTGAAGCTCGTCTAAGTTTTGGGTTGGAAAATAGGAAGTTTTACCTGTTTTTGGTAGTTTTACCCGATAGGTAGCGGGCCACTTATTATTATTTTTTAAATTACGGTATAATTTTATTAGTAGGTAAATATATTATTTATTTTTTATGGGACACTGTTTTTCCTATACTAATTGTTTTATGTTTGTTTGTATAATTGAAACGATGATATTCTTCGTAAGTTTTATAAACTAATATTTCTGTTTTCAATACCTAGCCTAAAACAATACACTACAAAGAAACTAAATAAAAAATAATAATGTAATTAAACGTCCCTTATCTTCGTCTTCTTCACCACCGCAATCACCGCCTATCGTACACTGAAACAAATATATATTAAAACTTTTCATCAGTTCTTTGCTTTTACCATCCATATTCATTGATAGCCGATAGGTACCTATTGATAGTTACGAATAACGATATCGACGACCACCAGATACTCCAAATCATGGGCAACTATACTGCACCAATAATACACCAAAAAACATTTAACTCCACCTAAATTTTTTTTAATGGCGTCCTCGGCTATATGTGGCTACAAAACAACTTTAAGGATATCAACTGGAATCAGCTCAGACAGTTTCTCTTGTAAATCAACTACTCATCTGAAAATCCAAATAGATGATAGACATATAAAAACTATCGTTCTTCTAAAAGTGATCTAACCTAAATACGAAATTATAGGAGAGAGTCCTCTGAGTTGTTATCAGACAGGGTCGAAAGGGTTGCTTCCATAGTTCCATCCGTCCACTCTCGCGAAGTCAGATATCGCATAAACAATATAAGAAATGGGGATAGACTGAAAAGTGAAAAATCTTAGCAATATCAAGCACCAGCAATAATTAACCACACTATTCCTATTCTCTGTTAGTATATCGGTCCCACGATGGAAGCAAATCAAATACTCTTACATCGTCTCATACCTCATCACTATTGTATATTCTTCCCCCAAGTCTTATGAAAACAAAATGTCAACTTATAATATTACATCAAAATTCAAATTCTATCCCACGCCTTTATAAAAATAATAGCTATACCTATTATAGGTAGGTACCTACGAGCTACGACCTACCAAGGCCGGATTGGTATGTATCGGCCCATCGAGATTTTCACTTCTAAGCGGCCCATTTACATATTCACTGGCCCAAAATTACGTCTAAAATTGTTGTGAGCTTATATAATATGGCTAATCGTATTTTAAACATTTATTTATTTTCACCTACACCTACACGACCGGCCCACCAATCCTAATCAATCCGCCCTTATTACCTACCTACCTACCTAATTTTATTTTATTTTATCTTTTTTAGAAACTATTTTAAATATATATTATATATTATTTTAATTTACTTTATTTATTAATGATTGACAACCTATACTTAATATATTGTATTTTAACCACAGACTAGATAATATAATATATTTATAATAATATATTACATTATTATAATTCAAAAAATAATTATTCAAATTTCCAAAGATGTTCATAAAAATGGGAATTCGTTGAAGCGTTATCATTTTAATACATGGATACCGCTTCGATTGATAACACGATTGTTTTGTTACCGAGACGCTCGGACGCTCAGTTCCATTATCTTATATTCCTATGTCCATGCGTTCCTGGTGGCGTCGGTTCGGTGCAGTGATCGTTTCAGACGTCAGTAATGTTTATTTAAATTTTTACTTTTCAGTATTCTTGAGTTTTATAGTATTATTATGGTTGATGGTTACGATCGTATCGCAATCCACGGAATTAGTAACGTCGTCATTATGACCATTATGTCGATTGGTCGATAAAATAATTTTTAATTTGTTTATCCAACGAATTATATATAATTTTTACGTTGTTTGTATAAACAATAGTATACAAGTATGTTGGTTGTACAGAGTATTCTGTTGTGTTACGGCATTGACTTATTGGAATATTTGAAGTCTATCATTGATCGTTATATATCCAATGGCGAAACGTCTGATTCGGAGGTAAACAAAATTATCATTATGAATATGTACCTACAGTATAAAAATAATAATTTTTATTATATTTTTGGCCGACTATTAGCGATTAGATTTCACTTGCCAATAGAATTAATCGGTATTACTATCATAATAACTAATAAGGTACTTTTGTACGGATATCTATCATATATATTCATTGAATTTTATTTTTTGATATAATGGTTAAGAATTATTAATTGCAATTCCGGATCTCAGTCTGGAGGCTGAGATGTAACTGCTAATTGGTATTTAGTGGCTGTTATAAAAAAAATATTTGTCTCATGCTCTCTCCTTCCATTTATGTTATATTCTGATTTTACTTTGTTTAGATACTTAATTTTGTATTGTTGCTTATCTTGAAAAGGAGTGCTCTGATTTTGTAACAATTAAATGTAAAATAATAATATGTTTAAACAAATAATAACACTAATAAATTAATAAATATAATATAAAATGTATAAATCGATTCACTGTTGAATTTTTAATGTTATGAATATTCAGGTGCAGGTATTTTCAGAATTGGCTTTTAAATTCATAATTTAATTTTCTTAATTATTACATACTACTATGTACTTAATTAAAAGCAAAATCAAGGCCATACATGATACACCGCATGTCAATAAGGAATCGGACCTTGAGTCCCTGGTACAATGCACATTGTCTAAATCGGTCACAGTGCATTATTCAAAAATATTTAATCAATAAAATTTTTGATTGCATCTATTGACTACTTGTAGCATTAGTTGTAATAATGATTTCACTACTAAGTTAGTGGTCACTATTAGTTATTAATATTAGTACAGTTTACACTGGAAATCTATATGAAAACGATTATTTTTTATTTCAGCAGTTTTCACAAAGGTTTTTAAACTTTATAATGGGTTTTTATGATTCTAACATTACTTTAATCAACAAAATTAAAGCAAAGTTTTTTCAAATATAATGACACTATGTAGGTAGTAGCATTGTATTTAAATTTGTGAGGACACTGGTAGTAGTATATAGCTGTGATCGGGAGTAACACGCTACTATATTTGTAGCAATTTATGTAGCGTTGCTGCAATACACCTAATATAGCAAAATACTTTAGCGCGCTAGAAATTTATGGTTAGCGTAGCAAAAATTTACATTATTTTGTTGCTACCTTCTACTTGTATTTTGGTTATAGTTAAAACAGTATGACAACTGTTGTATTTATTTATTTATATTAGGTATATTATGATAATGATGAGCGTATCAACGCACATAGTCAAATCCTGTCCAGTGAGCAATGTTAAATCAGTACAAACTATAAACTACCAATAAAATGTTTAATAACACATTTTTTAAAAATATAGCGTAAAATAAGCGCTCTTCATTTAAACAAAAACGTTAGAAGCTGCGCACTAAATTAAAAAAAAAAAAAATAGTAATTAGTGAGCTACTTTTTTTGAGAGATAGGTGTATCATTAGCGCACTACAAAAAACCAGTATTCTTCTGACCACTGGTATAATAGTACCTATTTATGAAAACATTTTTTTTACATTTCAGAGTATTGAGAATTATTATTTTATCAGATAATTTAATTAATGTTGAAATTATAGAAAATTAATGAAAACATTTTGTGCTTATTGGAATTGGTATAGCTTATGAACAAATAAAATATTATTCCTCTTTTCTCATTTATTATAAAATATAAATTTAATAATTTTAGGAAGACAAAATAATAGAAATTATCAGTCAACAATCATGTGCATGTACACTGGATGAAAATGGCTTAAAATTTTGGCCACCATTGTACATGCAAAGGTACATGGCTGTACAAGAAGTGATTGAACATCCTATTTGGAGTGGTTCAATAAAAAAAGTATGAATATTAGAAATTAAAAATTTGCAATAATATGTTGACAACATATTAATATTTCTAAAATGTAATTCTAGGTTGTTGATTTTGGTTGTTCCGAGATGGGTTTATTTAAATGTATAAAACCAATTCCAGGACTCAACAACATTATGCTTGTTGATGTGGATTTTGATACATTGGATATAAATCAGTTTAAGGTGTTACCAACTAATTATGATCATATATCTTTGCATGAACGTAAAGAGCCTTTGACAGTAGATATTTATAATGGAAGTATTGCTGACCAAGACGACAGGATGTTAGGCGTTGATGCAGTTATATGTATTGAATTGTAAATCTCTGTTATAGGTTTTAATCAATAAATTAAGACATTAATGTTTTATTTTTTATTTATAGAATTGAACATTTATATTTGGACGTTCTGGATTCATTACCCAATAATGTGTTTGAATTCATCAAACCTAAATTAGCTGTGTTTACTACACCCAATGTGGAATTCAATATTCTATTTCCAAATTTTACAACACAGTTTAGACATGACGACCACAAATTTGAATGGACTAGAAAACAGTTCAAGGAATGGTAATCATTCATAATATTAGACATTTATTAATTAACTATTGTGTTTATACTTAAATTTGTTAATAGGGCTAAAAAAATAACTACTCGTTATCCAGAGTATGCTGTACAATTTGATGGTATTGGAGCGGGTCCTTCTGGTACAAAAAATATTGGTTGTTGTAGTCAAATGGCCATTTTTTATAGGAAGGATATGACAACATCTCCTGTTAAACCTATTGTAAGATGTTTGTGTAATTATTTTTAATTGTTTAGGTACTTGATAATAATTATAGGTAACCAAAAAAGATAACAAACATAAAACAGTAAACACAAACTTAAAATTTCAATATCTATTTGGGTGAGTTGTGATAAAATGAAATGTAGTCAACTTGCGATATAACAAAATTCAAGCTAACAAAAAAAAACTTTGGTATATTGACAGTTTGCTAACCAAAATTTGTTAATTGAAAGCTATTTATTTTTACATATTTTTTGTTGAGTTATTATACACTAGCAGACATGTATCTTATCTTCTTAAAAATTAAAAATTTCCAATAGTCACTTCAAAATAGTAAAAATGTGTTACATTGCGTGGGCTTTGGCAAAAAAATATTGTAACAAAAATCAATATACTTATAATATTTTCTTATTTCACAAGATTTTCAAGTTATATTGCTAGTTGACTGTGTATAGTATATAGTTGAACTTGTTTAAGATGCTCTTATAGGGACCAGTAAAATAATTGACAAAAATCGTGTTACAAAAGAAAACCAATACGTCATGACAAAAATTATATATTGTTACTAGAGGTAGGATTTTTATAACCTAAAAAATATACAAAAATGCAAAAATGTACTTAGATGAGCAAAAAAATGTATTTTTATTAATTATTAATTATGAAAAAAATAGGTATAAATTTGACTTGTGAATGTAACAGGATCCTGGTATAACTATTCTGAAAAATCATAAATTAATATAATTTAATGAAAAATAATAAATATATTATATTTTTTTTTCACCTGTACACATATTATTGCATTTGCATGGCACAATTAGATGATTTATTAATTATTGTTTTATATTACCTATTTCAAAAAAATTATTGATTTTTTTGTATCTAATTTTTATATTATCATTGATAATTTTTTGCCGTATTTTCACATTCCATTTTCTTCAAATATTGTAAAACCAATTTTTTGTTGATATTTTTGTTTTAAAACATTAGTAATTTCTTGATCTAGTGGCTGTAATTAGTAGTTTGAGAGTCATATCTAGGAATACAAGCATATTATCCAAGATCAATTATAACATGTTTAACATTTTCAAAACCTTAAGAACTTTTGAAAATGAGTGTATTAAACTGTAAATTGTCTTAAACAATTTAATATAAAATATTGAATAATACCTAAATTGTAGAAAATAAGAATGAAAAATCTTTTATCAAGGTTAAAAATTTAAATTTAGATGTTAGGTATGTATAGTATTATTAATTAATATAAAAGAGTAAAAATTATTATTTTTAATTTACGTTGTTAATATTAAAATAATCTATACGTATGCAAATATCACAGACTGCACAATATGGTAGAAATCTTCTTTATTTCTTTTGCTGTTTGTTTTGATCCATCAAGTGTTGATTTATTTCGGTAACATTGCATACATCCATCTTTTTCTAAGTTCTCGGTTTCTTTCAAATTTTTCAGTTGTTTCTAAAAATCTGTGTTTTGCATTTAATCTTGACTGTGGTCTTGGAAATGGTTTAAATGTTCAAAATCTTAGAAGTTGATTATCTAATACCTCTCGAAATTATGTAATTTTTAATTTGTTACCTGGTTTATTGAAGTTGTATGATATAATTTATGCTTGCTTGGTCTTCTGATGAATATTTTACTGACGGTCCTCCCTTTTCAAGATTAATAATATGTGATGCTAATATTATTATAAATTATTTCCTACTTATTTTGGTTAATGTTAAGTTTTGTAAATTATAATGTATATTATATAATTTTTGTTGAGACTTATCAATCAGTGGTGAACGGTGATTCCAAAGTATGGGCATAATCGTATTTTATCATTATGTATTATAGTAATACACATTTATCTCAAGATTAAATATTAAAAAAAGGTTTTACTTTCAATATATTAATTATTTCTATTTTATTTATAATTAATTAATCACACATAAATTAGTTTTTATTTATAGTAAGACTTTAATTTAATAATTAAACAATTTTAATCGAGAGTTAGTATATGATACAGTCGAACATAAAAATTATACAAATCACTGACGAAGTGCAACTGAATGAGCATGCTCTGGTCGATAATATTATTTATTAAAAATAATTAGTATATTTCTATTATGTTGATAGATATATGTTAATACAGTAGAACCTTGGTATCTCAAAATTTCTGTAAATCAAATTTTTTTTTGGGCCCTTCAAGTTACCAAGGTTCTACTGTCATATACTATCTGTCAATATTGTGATTTATCGATTGTGCATTTGTTAGTGCTTGGTATTCTCAGAAATCACAAAAGCTATCAAATCCATATTCATTAATTAGATTTGGTTGGTGTTCCCATGGTCTTTGTTTTGGTTTGGTGCCGCCAAAACAAAAAAATTAAATACATTTTTCATGAACGTTGCAATGTTTGCCGGGTCAATTACCTAGTAAATATATTATGTAATCGGTTAAATAAATTCTACGAAGTATTTATTATAATTATATAACATTCTCATACATTAATAGAAAATATTCATATAAATAGTTAACATAGTATAATATTTTCAGGATTCTACTCCTTACAAATTGTTGAGACGTGTTGACTATCCATATGAACTTGATGATGAAAATCATTGGGAACGGACCATGTATGAAAAGTTAAGAAAATTTGTTTCAGAAGCTTCATGCAACAAGAAATATACTGTTGGTTACAATATGGAAATACCATTAAATGATATTATGCCACATGTTTCAGATTGCTGTTCATCTATGGATAAATTAGTGTTTGTACCTATACATTAAATTTAATATTTACCATAAATAATGAAGGAGAATCGCTCAAAACAAGTTTTGTTAGTTGAAACAATTGATCATAAATAACTGTAAGTTAGGATTGTACTGGTAGAACAGATTTTTGATAAACTAATTAAATGCTCAGAATAAGGTTAACTTGTAATTCAATAATTTAACAATAAAATTATGAAAATGGTAATCAATGTTTAAATTTTAAGTTCACATATAGAGGAAACCTAGATAAGATGAGACACCTAACTTTAATTATATTTAAGAGGGTTAATATTTTATTATATTGAAAAAACAAAGATCCTTTATTATGTAAAATTATGTGTGGTTACTAAATTTTCTTATATCAGTTCTATTATTATATATTATATATTATATTATATATATAGTATTGTTATTATATACATACATTTATACATACATTTTTACCAAACTTAAAATTGATTTTTGTCCCATCATGGACTATGGACCATGGCCGAGGTAAGATGGGATATAGATCCTTATTCATTACAAATACAATTAATTTCATATCATATAGATGATTAAATGTTATTCGAGCTTAAAATCTTTGTTTTTATGTATTGTATAAATACATTAAAAATATACAATTGATGTACATTAATATTTATCAGAAAAATGATAGTTATAGTATTAAGTTTCATATCTAATGTCTAAATGATAATACCTATAGTTATATTTGCTTATGAAACATTTACTTTAGTATACTTAGGTATATTCAAACAACAAGATAAATATAAAGCCAAATTCAATACTTAAAAAAAAAAATTGCCCCATTGTATTTTTCCCATCTTACTCCAAATAGTAATATTTTAATTTAATGTGTATTATTCTTAAAATAAGGATAAACTCTACCAAAGTCGCACTAATAGGAACCTAACAAGACTAGCCATTAAAAGTTGTACAAGGCTTATTAAGAGTAAACAATTATTTAATTACCTATTCATTATTTGATGTTCGCAAAGCATTACATAGCATATTGCCATTAAATTCAAAGCACCTGTGCACCAGATCACTTGAATTATTTGTTGATATCAAATAATATTATAGTGTGACCAACATACAACATTTTTTTTCTCCAAAAACTCAAAAGTTTCTGAGATACAACGATGTCCCATCTTACCTCGGACTAGTCCTCGTCTTACCCAGGTTTCCCCAATAGATGGTGTACTGATTAAATTGTTGACTAAAATTATCCTATACAAATTGAGATATTAATAACATAAAAATAATAATGATCATTTTTATTTTATGAGGGCTAAGCCCCACCTCAAAATAAAGCGTATGTAAACATGTATACAAAAATATATAAAAAATATATAACCTCATTACTATTAACTTAACTTAATACATGATATAACTTACAATAATCTTGATATAATATTGAATGACTTATTTGATTATTACTTTTTTATTATTTATTTATAATTTATTTACTATGCTTATGAAAAAAAAAAAAAAAAAAAAAAATACAGTATGTTTTGAACATTTATAAAAATAATATTTTGCTTTTAAGTGCATATTATAGCTTTATTTAGGGTACTTTGAAATACTTATGAGTATAAAATGTTTAATATTAAAATGTATACTTATGTTATATTTTAATTAATTTAATTTTTATTAAATAGGGATGTGGTCGATAAACTCTTCTCCACTATAAAAAATGATCATGGAGAATGGTTATTGATAAAAGCTTTATCAGAATTCAGTTCAGATGAATATGAATCAGACTCAGATTCATTTTCAAAC
Source organism: Metopolophium dirhodum (assembly GCF_019925205.1). Lineage (NCBI taxonomy): Eukaryota > Metazoa > Arthropoda > Insecta > Hemiptera > Aphididae > Metopolophium > Metopolophium dirhodum. The sequence goes on along the minus strand of NC_083563.1, from coordinate 2,875,300 downwards.
AATAGTGGACAGGAATACAATCTATTGGAAAATACAGTAAACCTTGACAATGATATTGAAGATTGGAATAAATCAGCTGTCTTAAGTTCTGACAAATCAAAACTTTGTTATTCTACTCCAATGACTAGGGATCCAGAGCTCAAATACTATTCAAATAATGTAGACAGTTTCAGCACAGTGCATTCAAATTCTGGTTTGTATAAAACAGCCGTTGATTACAATAAGACTGAAGATACTGAGGATATGGTAATGTCATTTAGCTGCAATAGTAGCATTGTTGAAGACTGTAATGTTTATCAAGATTTCAAAACAGGACAAAATAATTCTGTAATCAATGATGAAGATGTTAATGAAACAGAAAATACATTGACATGCATTGCAAATAGCCATAAACTTTCTAATGATGGCGATAAATTAAATCACAACTATACTGATGATATGGAAATCTCATCTAGCTACAATGGTAGCATTATTGTTGAAGACTGTATAGTTTATCAGGATTTCAAATCGGGCCGAAAAATTTCTGTAAGGAATGAAGAAGATATCAATGAAACAGAAAATACGTTGACATGCGTTACAAATAGTCATGAATTTTCCAATGACGATACACTAAATGACAACATAATCATTGATAACACTATCATTAAAAATAATAGTAATATATCTTCAAAACTAAAATGTAGTTCTGATACTGCACATCAATTTAAATCTAATAACCCTGATGAAATTTATATCACAATTAATGATGGGGTGAATGAAATTGATGACCAACTAACGGTATGCTTGAACAGGACATTGTTAGATGAAAACGGTTACACAGAAAAGTTGTTGTCTACTTCAGATACTGAATCGTCAAAAAAAAAATGAAAAAGTATAATTCAAATTTCAATTTTTTATTATAATTCATAACTAAAACGGCATTAGATCTTAAAACAAATGTCACAGCATTTAATTATCATTGCAACATAATTTTGTTTGTTGTTTGATAATTGTGTTTGTTGAACAGATTTTTATTTTTTAAATTTTAATGATTAAATTATTTAATTTATATAATTTTTTTTTATGTGTAAACAACTTGCTGGAAACTGAAGACTGTATTTTAATTTAATAACTATGATATTTTAAATAAGTGGTGATTAATAGTATGGGTACCCTTTATTTTTAATATTTTACATGTGTTCTAAAGAAATTGTGCTCAATTTATTACATATTACTTGTTTGTATTGAGTAATGATGATTTAAACTGGAAAATGTTATGTTAGTTTATATAAATGTTTTTCTTGTTATCAACTAATAAAAAAAAAATTCCAAATAGCAAATTGTATTTTACATTTTTTTTATTGGCCTAGGGAGTAATTATTGTGATTAAATATTAATATTAGTATATGGAATTGAATTTGTATTTCTATGTAACAAAGAATTATTAATACCTGTAGGCACAATAATATAAGTTAAGCTGAATAGTTTATGGGCGTGGAAAATATATTAAAGTAACTGAATGTTTAAAATACTATTAAATCCTTAAAATTAGTGATAGAGGATGCTAGTAAAAGTAAATTCAACATTTGTTTTTACTTAAAAAAAAAGAAAACTGTCACTAAATTAATGTAAACTTAGTTGATATTATTAAAAGAAATAATAGTTTTTAATTTTAATACCTATGGTTTTAAAAATCAAATACAAAATTTCTCAGGTATGTTTACTGGTATTTAAAAAAATTTTAAGCTTTAAGTCATATATTTTTTCATGAGTGATTGAAGTTTGGACCACATCGAAAACCTAAAATAACGATTTGTCTGCTTACGAGTCAGTTCATTAAAGTGAAACATTCCACTATCTATTTCTTACTTTATCATTTTATACACAATGAAATGTCCATAATATTTAGAACAATTTTCAGCTATTTGTTGTGGCATTTGAAATTTTCTGTTTTTTCGTGTTAATAGGCATTTTTATGCTGGGTTAAAAAGTTTGAAAATTTAATACAAGATCCCCTCACAAGTAGCTCTAAAGCAATAATTTAAAAATATCGATAAAACAGGCAAAATCTTTTTGTTTTAATTAAGTGTTTGAAATTTGAATGTCAACAAAATCATGAACCTTAGCAAATTATTTGCTTAATTTTTGTAGTTATTAATGTATAAATGTAAACAATTTTTAATTTTAATAAATAAAGCTTTAAAATACAATACAAGGTTCCTCATAAGTTTTTTTTACAGAAATCTAAAAATCTCAAAAATTTGTATGCATAATTTTATTTTACAGACATTTTACTTTATCAAATTCTGGTGGAATTAGGTGTTTAAATGATAAACAACGATGTTAGTTCAAAAAATTTTTCGTTGGAGTTGGATAGTTTTGACATAATGTACCTAGGTCTATTATTATTTTCTATACGTGATGACATTTTGAAAATATTAAGATTCACCTTGTATTTACATGGTACCTTTTTTATGGTTTGTAGGGGTTGTTCTTGACCCAAGAGGGGAGTGCAAATGAATTTTATATAAATATGGACATCTACATTTTTTTTGGTACCTATTTAGAAGAGAATATTAATTTTATGTGCTACCAACACAATTTATCCCTATATTTATTATTTATTTATTTTATTCTGCCAAAACAATTACAATTAAATAGTTACAATAAAATACATTAATAATAGCTGATACGAATACCAACTGAGCTATAAGATCGTATTTAGAATATGGAGTTCAACGATATTACAATTCGTTTAAAGTAAAATACTTAAACAAATAAAAATATCATATAATCAAACAAACATAACATGATAAAAGAAACTTTAGAAACAAAAATTAACATCAGCATTTCATATTATAGGTATATATTGATATATTATACGATATTATGTTTAGAGTTTAAACTTTAGACATAGACTTTTTATGATTTTATTGATACACACATTATCATCAAGATCACTAACTATTAATTTATTAATTGCTTTTTTTATTTGATTTTTATTAATTATATTAATTATATCATTGGTATTATGGGATTGACTTTCACATACACTTTTTATCAGACCCTTTACTTCGTTATTTAAATTGTTGAAAATAGTTTTCACCATGTAATTGGGAGAATTTTTAGAACTAGTTAATAAAGTAAATGACGGTTTAATGTATTTTCCTGTTTTTCTGTCTATTATTTCTGTAGCATTGAGTGTAATATGGTTCTGTACTTCTGTATGGACTTAACTAAAATTTGCCTAATGTATAATTTATAAACAGATAATATATTAGTATGGTTAAATAATTCCTCTGGTGGGTATTTTAATGGTAGGGAGTATATCATGAAGTAATTTGTATAATAAATGTTTATGTTTTGATGACTATATGATGAAAGAAGTTACTATACCTGCGTGTGTTAGGTACGAGTTGCTATAATATGTGATTTGTTTTTGGCATAAATTAGTTCAACCGACCGGCTACCGTACCTATTACCTAGCCACCTAGGTACTAATAGAAAAATAATTTACTAATAACAAAATAGGTAAAATGTATAGTAAAATACCTACCTATCACTTGGAAAAATAGACTGATAGACCGACTCCGCTCGGAATCGTTTTTATTTTACAATGATTTAACATTGAATTCAAATTTAACAAACCCATTTCACCATTTCAATGAAGAGGTACACTCGTATAGGACACCTACTCCACAGCAGACCGACTTCTCTGGGGTTAGAGTAAGCATGTGTATCGTTATTGCTTTTTATCACACATCTGATCGAAGACGAGGGAACAGAAAAAACATTTGAACCGACACGAGACACAAAGAGTAAAGACCGATCGATACTCTTGTATACAGCGAACTGATCATGTTTATATTGTAAAATGTTTCTCAAACGGCAAATGCCAAACGGTCGATAATATTATAATAATATAATCACATTCTCTTCGATTATCAACTTTTATTTTTATTAATTAACCCGCGACAACATAGGCCATTGCGGGTGAAGTGAAATTTTAAGTTGGTTTTCGACTGGGGAAGGGTACTGTTGATTTGAACACGTGTATATGTGGCGAGGATTTGTCACTAAAAATCCGGGTGGTCACCCATCCGTGAGCTAGTGACACTGGCCGGTGCTTGCATGTTGATTTTGTCACACAGCATATTTTCTTAAGTTTTTGAGATGTGTAATTTGGTTTTGAAAAAGAATCATGACTAAAAAAATTATTGATAATATTTAAAAATTATATGACGTGGAAGTTGTGCAAAAAGGGGGGGGGGGAGGGCTTGGTCCTCAAAGTCACTGTATCATAGTATCATTGTAAAAAAAATGTGTAGAACGAATATTTTTCTTGAAAAATAGGGGTTGCTACTTACCAATCGTATACCATTGATTAAAAATAGTATTTATATTAATGGCAGTAGCTATTCGTAGGTAGGTACTTAACCTGTCTAAATATACTTTATACCTATACAAAGAAATGCACAAACGGCTTTTATCTACAATATCTGTGCGCTACCATTTATAAATTAAACAAATAATATGTAGTTGTGACCGCGCTACACCAGCTAGGCCATCCATATTACCAGTGGCAAAATTGGGGGGTCGCAAGGGGTCGCGAGCGCGACCCCAAATTTAATGAAGGGGTTGCATAAGTATAAATTTGCAACCCCTGAAATTTCCATATTATATAGGGTTTTTCGTTAGTAAAAAAAATAAAATAGGCTATAGTTAATATTTAGTTAATGATTAACTATGAAAAAAAATTGTTAGAGAATGAGAAAATTGAAATGATATTTCATCAATACTTTAACAATATAGCAATTAATGATTATAGTGATTACAATTCACTACAATAAATTAAATAAAAATTAATCTATTTATAGATTGAAACTTTTATGTCATAATATTGTTATCACTTATCACATATTAGTATAATATTGGTTGACTGTTTGGTTTGTATATTTTGTTGATCGTTTGCTATGTTATTGATGAATTTTCGATATTAACGTTTAAATGTGTGTTAATTAATTTTGTGTTTTCCGATGGTTTATGGTGAATAGTCAATACTCAATAGATCTAATTTGACATTCATACTGCGTTTTATTTTATTATCATGGACAATTTTGTTATTAAGCTGTCCAAGGTAAGTTATTAATATCACATATTAAATTATAGGATTTAATCTGAAGTAATTCAATATTATGCTAAATATTATTTATTTGTGTGTCTTATTAGTTATTTATATTACATTTATCTCTCTGAACTCATCACTAATACTTATGGTTTATCGGTTTATGTAGTGATGTAGTAAATTACATACTTGCTAAATATTTAAATTTAAGTATTCTAATACTTTTAGAACATAGGAGAAATTATAATAATTTTACATAAGTTATGTTTTCTAAATAATTTACCATAAGTCATAAGTTTTATTTTTAATATTTAGGTATTAATTATTATAAATATGGTAAACTACAATATGGCATGCTGGTACATATTACAATTTTTAACTTACTTTAGTTTTATGATTTATTTAAAATTAAAATCTACCTATATAAGTGGTAACTGGTAATATAAATATAAAAATATATTTTCAATACAATTTCATTAATGCTTCATCTAAAAGACAAGCTGTATTTGACAATATGCGTTTAAAGTTAAATATAAAAATGGGTGATGGGCCGTCTACTTTAAAAAGTCTTAGTGATACACGTTGGAGTTGCCGTATAGATGCTTTAGAGTCTGTTATATGTAATTACCAAGCTGTGATTGACTCATTAGAAAATATTTCAGAAACAGATTCTATACATGGACCAGATGCAAATGCACTATTAAAATCAATGAAAACTTTTGAATTTATATTCTGCGTATATTTTTTCAGAGACATTATGGCTATCACCAATATTTTGTCTAAATACCTACAGAGCACTAGTATTGATTATTCTAGTGTACAACGTATGACTAAAGCAACTATTCAAGAACTCTCTAATATGTGAAGTGAAGATAAATTTGATATGATATGGATAAAAGCTAATGTGATGGGAAAAAATAATGACATAGGTTCCCCAATACTAGCTAGAAAAAAAAAAGTTCCAATAAAACTTGGTAGAGGGTTAAAACAAAATGAAAATATTAATGTTAAAGATCATTATAAAATAAATTTATACTTTCAAGTTCTTGATACTATAATAAATGATTGAAAGAAAGATTTAAAGAAAATGACATAGATATTTTAAAACGTACATTTCACCAGCCCCCCCAAATATAATTTTTGACATTTTTTTTTTGCTAAACATAAGTGCGTCATTAGTGTGAATTTGTGCGACTACAACCAGAATTCGTGCTACACTCGTTATGCTCGGAAAAAATCGTTTTTCCATTTTGAGCATTTCCCCAGCCCCCCTCATGGAAAAAATTACAATTTTCAAAATTTTCTTTTGCCAAACATTAGTGCGTCATTAGTGTGAATTTGTGCGACAACAACCAGAATTCGTGCGACACTTGTTGTATTCGGAAAATTTTGAGCATTTCCCCAGCCAAGAATTCTGGTTGTTGTCGCACAAATTCACACTAATGACGCACTAATGTTTGGCAAAAGAAAATTTTGAAAATTGTAATTTTTTCCATGAGGGGGGCTGGGGAAATGCTCAAAATGGAAAAACGATTTTTTCCGAGTATAACGAGTGTAGCACGAATTCTGGTTGTAGTCGCACAAATTCACACTAATGACGCACTAATGTTTGGCAAAAGAAAATTTTGAAAATTGTAATTTTTTCCATATATCAAATTTTTTTCGGTATCGGTCAGCTTGTAAATTATAAGATCCATGTGGGAAGCCAGTTTCACTAGCTCCACTCGGTAACGGGGGATTTTTAGAATACACATTTTGCGTAAGATACAATGGAAAGTAAAAATTATTGTGGTCTTGCCAGGTTACTCGAAATAGAGTTAAAATGTTTTAATTGGTTGATAAAACGTATATAATTTCGTCAGTGAAGTAGCAGAACACTGTTTTCTAGTTGTATTTTTTTTTGTTAATTAATTGATTACCTATATTTAAAATTACTAATAAGATTTTTTTTTATAAAATAGACCGTACTATGTTTATTGAATCCATAATGATAAATTTATAATTACTGATACAGTGAAATTAGTTGGTAACTTAACTACTTACGTGTTAGTGCAATAATTGCAGTGCATGTATGTATAATGAATAGATAGAAAATTCAACATTACAATAAAAGATGAGTATAAATATGACATTTATCTTATAAATTATATTAAATTTGGTAACTTTGTACAATGGTGACATCGTATTTTAGTATTTAATACGCGCAATGTAAACCAATAAGGTTCTCGCGCAATCGTATTCAAACCGCCCCGCTTACTGCGTAAATGCTCAAAATTTTGCGAGTACAACAGGTGTCGCACGAATTCTGGTTGTTGTCGCACAAATTCACACTAATGACGCACTAATGTTTGGCAAAAGAAAATTTTGAAAATTGTAATTTTTTCCATGAGGGGGGCTGGGGAAATGCTCAAAATGGAAAAACGATTTTTCCGAGTATAACGAGTGTAGCACGAATTCTGGTTGTAGTCGCACAAATTCACACTAATGACGCACTAATGTTTGGCAAAAGAAAATTTTGAAAATTGTAATTTTTTCCATGAGGGGGGCTGGGGAAATGCTCAAAATGGAAAAACGATTTTTCCGAGTATAACGGGTGTCGCACGAATTCTGGTTGTAGTCGCACAAATTCACACTAATGACGCACTAATGTTTGGCAAAAGAAAATTTTGAAAATTGTAATTTTTTCTATGAGGGGGGGCTGGGGAACATTTCTACAGCCCCCCATATATATTTTTGAATTTACGGTTAAACCAGTATCGCACAAATTCTGAAAATAGTCACACAAATTCACACTAATGGCACACTAATGTTTCGCAAAAAAAAAATGTCAAAAATTATATTTGGGGGGGCTGGTGAAATGTACGTTAAAATTATACATTAAATTAGGTTTAAAAATAGAGAAAATTCACAGAGTTTTAGAATTTAGTCAATCCCCTTGGTTAAAAGTGTATATAGATTTTAATACTAATCTCAGAGCACAAGCTAAGAATGAGTTTGAAAAAGAGTATTTCAAATTAATGAACAACAGTGTTTATGGACGTACCATGATGAATGTTCGATCTCATGTTGACATAAGATTATGTAATAATGCAAATCAATTAGAACTTTTAATTTCAAAACCAAATTTTGACAAAAGAACCATTTTTACAGAGAATTTAGTTGCAGTCCATATGAAAAGATGTACAATAAAATTCAAACAACCAATATATATAGGAATGTGTGTTTTAGATTTGTCTAAATTGTTAATGTACGATTTTTATTATAATACAATAAAGGAAAAATACAGAAATAGAGTTAGATTGATGTATACAGATACAGACTCACTAATATTAGAAATAAAAACTGACGATTTCTACCAGGATATGAAAACTATGTTAGGTCATTTTGACACGTCAGATTATTCACAAGAGAATAAATATGGTTTACCTTTAGTTAACAAAAAAGTCTTAGGTAAATTTAAAGATGAGTTAAATGGAAAAATTATGTCTGAATTTATAGGTTTAAGATCCAAATTATATTCACATAGAACCTTCAATAGTGAAAAAGAAATTAAAAAAGCCAAAGGTGTTAAAAAAAATGTTGTGGAAAACAAAAAAAAAAAATACTAAAATTAAATAAAAATTAACCAAGTTAGAGCAAGTTATGTTTTTGAATAATTGTAGTAAAAAAATAAATATTATTATTTCACATTTCAATAATGAATATCTAATTTCATATCTAATAATAATATTTATTTTTTTACTACAATTATTCAAAAACATAACTTGCTCTAACTTGGTTAATTTTTATTTAATTTTAGTATTTTTTTTTTTTTTGAACTGTTTTAAAAAATATGCTCAACAAAATGGCTATCTTAAAAATTTTAAATTCTTAAATGCGTAAAAAATTTTTTTGAAAATTTTTGAATTTATAGAAAAAAATAAATGAATTTTATGCCATTCAATCAGAATTTTCATACTTAGTACTGTAAAAAAAACCGCGTTTAAATATAGTGATTTTACATGGAGATATTAAGGGTGATACGGGACTTTTGGGACACACTGTATAATAAATAAAATACATAATAATATCATATTATGGCACTGCACATCCGCACGGCGTAAAGTCGGACGCGTTATTACATATTTTTATTTGTATTTATGTACTCGGCGGATTTATGTTACGGTGCCGCTGCAGGTGCGGCGATTAAAATAACAGATGAAAAATATAAAACCTTTAAAGTTAAGCTAATTGCAATAAAGAGCCGCGAGGGGAAGGGTGCAGGGGGCGAACCTTTAACGGTTATACTATTTGCAAACACTGCGCGCGCATAACACACACACACACACACACACACACACACACACACACACACATACACACACACACGCACACACGTATAGGGTTGAATATATTATTATACAGAGCACACTAGCGCACACGACAAGCCGCAGTACATATCATAGAGTTCGCATATGGCACATCGTGTCCGAACATCGGCATCACAATAGGATTAAATGATTAAAACGATAATGCGCTTGTTGTCATTAATATAATATAATATAATAATATGCCTCGCAAGTGTAACAACGTGCGCGTGAAACGGCGTTAGGTACCTATATGTACAATAATATGCGCGCTAGCTGTATCGTATTAAAATAATAATAATATTATTGTAATATTGTGTGGTTATTATATACCTACAACTATACGCGCAGCGGAAACCTCCGTTTACAGCGACCAATGTCTCGTATTTGTTTTGGACGCGAAACGCGATAATATTTGATATTATTTTTTATTAATTAACGGGCACCCGTGGATGTCTGCCATGCCCGCGGTTGGCGGATGGCGGGCACTGCTCTCCGGGCGCCGTGACTTGCTCGAAGAAAAATGCCGCCCGCAGCCGAGGTTTTGAACCGGCGTCGGCGCGCGTCGCGCAACTAGATCACTCCGTCCCCCGTAATAATATTAATGTTGGTTGTTATCACTATAAATATTATGAAATATAAATTATTATGATATTAGTGTGCAGGTGCGGATTCGTTAACGAACTTCGACGGCCGCGGCGCTTCGATATTCGGTAAACGCGACGAGTCTCGGGTTTTCGATTTCGCGAATATTATAGCGACATAGGTACGTATCGCCACCGCCGATCTTAAGATTATAATTGTTTTGTGTAGAGGTAAACACATTATTTAATATTTATAATACTTTGTATAATGTGTCTGTACAAGCCACCCACGTTAGGTTATAATAATATGCATATAATACGTAAACACATTACAAAATATGAACTATAATATTGTCATCGGAAACGAGCTGTGGGTTTCTATATTTAAAAGTTAAGAACCCAGAGGTACGGGTCGTGAAATAATTGTACTAGGAAGTAGGTACAAGCAGGAGACCGAGCTACGTCTTACGACGTAAGTAGGTACCTACTATATAAGTACATTTCGTGGAGATGGTTAAGTTGTACTACGATTTACGGCTTATTTATTTTCATATTCTAAAATAGTGCAAAATAACAAGTTCGAAAAACGTATTAAGTAAACGATTCTTATGAGGGCTGTACCATCGATCCTCCCCCCTCCCAAATCATTAACGTTCAACAAGTATTTTCACACCGATTGCATCCACGGAAAGTGTATAATATAATATAGTATAATCTATCGCTGATTTCTTTTAAGGTACCTCAACGATTAACTCGATCCACTGCACCTTTTTATATTGCCACAACCAACTACCTTGCAAATGAACCGTTAAGGAGATTAATGAGGAACGCCAATGTAGAACCTAATTTTCTGTTTTAAATTTTATTTTCTATACATTAGTTTGAGTCACTCAAATTCTAATATGTATGTAATGAATCCCTTTTCACTTATTTTAAAATTACCTTGCATTATACTTCAGATATTTCACTGTGCATACCTACATGGGCGTCCCCAGGGGGGAGGGGAAAGACGGGGCGCTTGCCCCCCGGGAATAATGTTATTACCACAGAAATTGGTAAAATTCCAAATGATAAATTAGTTTCTAAAAATAGGTCTACTAATGTTTTAATTCATAATTTTAATAATGACGAAATATAATAATTTACTATAAATAAAATGTATAGAAAAATGTCTGGGGACGCCCATGCATATACCTAACTAATTAGAAGCTGTACATAAAATGTAAGAAATAAAAATAGTAAAATGGGTCTGTCCCGTAAAATAGATAAAAATAAAAAATATATATATAGGTACGCAGGTACAGTGTCGCAGACAGGCAATTTGAATGGGTATCGGCGCATTGATAATGTCTTGTAGAATGCTTGAGAGACGAGAGTTGAGGTCTTAAGGAATATAACGTCCTCGAACAAAAACGTTGTTTTGATTAATAATTTGATAGTAGATAATACAATTCTATAATTTAGGAGTTCCATTTTTTCCTTCTACTATAATGTTACGCAATATATTTTTATTTTTATTTTTTTTTGTTTAACAACAATTTATATTTACAATCTGTATTTAGTATTTACATGTAGTACAATAAGTAAATGGGATGTGGGTTGATTAGCGGGACGCGGGAGGGGGAAGTCACCCAATGGCGGCACCCCGTGAGAAATATATTTACAACATAATTTTTGTTAAGTTCTCTTTTCTCGTTAATATTGGCCGTCGCTAAACAATTACATTATTTTTTCACACATAATTGACCGTAAGTAAGTTTTTATACAGGTTAAAGTCAGAAGAAACAACTAGAGTAGCCGCTTCCCCACCCTAGGTCTATCTCTAAACATAATGTCTACACCGAAATTCACATATGCCACATAGCAATATCGCTACGCATGCATTCAAAGTATGTGTCTTCTCTGATTATTTAGAAAACACGTATACAGAGTGGTCAAAATAGTAATAACAATTATCTAACCAGTAGTATCACTACGGTATCCTTTATACAAATAGAAAAAAAACATTATCTTCACAAAATCGTTATGCTATACCTATTCAATAAACAATTCACTAACTTTACTGAGATAGACACTACGGAAGCTGAACCTTCGGAATTTATAACCAATACACAATCATCACCATGACACCATAAACACCTCAACTTCCACCATATATACAATTCTGTGTATAAGGTTGACCTACTTTGTAAGACATTCAAATAAATTCTTAATGGCGCTGGTAAATTTACCTGTAAAAGCTCTTAGAAGCTGCTTAAACGGAATCAAGGTAACCACTAATATGCCACTACTACACCTATGCATAGGTACTAAATATACAATTTTTACAAGACAAGTAGAGTTGTACCATACTTCCAAAAGAGCATAATATTAATTTAAAGTCGTTATCAGGAACCTCCAAATACTGAAACATAAAATATAAAAAATGAACTAGAAGAATTCAGTTTCATAAACAGAAACATAATGTCACTATAGTCAAGTAATATAAACCATTAAAAAAGGTGAGTAAGTGGATGTCACTCTGCTGTACAGTAGGTTAAAAGTGGGTCACTGTAATGGATGGTGTTAAATTTGAATTCAATGATATAATATCATTGTATAAGAAAAACGATTCTGAGCGATGGTCAATCAGCCCATGATAAGGTGAATAATATAATTTATATACAACCTATTTACGTAGAACCTTGTTTAAAATTTTCAATCCTTAACTATAAAAGTTGAGCATTTTATAAATTTTTAACTACAAAATTGAAAATAGTTATTACATTTTAAATTTGATAAATTTTGTCAAAATTTGAACTTTACATACTTACAAAAATAAATTGTGCCAATGTATTTTTAATATTTTTCAACTGCTATTGTAACATTATATCAGGAGCCTTGTATTATATTTTCACGCTTTTTTACCCAACAAATAAAATTTTATTGATATTTATAAAAAAAAAAACTAAAAAACTGACTATGTCCGTAAAAAGCTCAAAAAGAGTCAAAATATTTTCAAAATTGTATGGTGTATAGAAAATGAAAATATAAACATTCAGTGAAATTTTCAAGTATCTACAGTCATTCGTTTTTTAATTACACATTTTTGTCATTTTTACGTATTTTGTCTATATTTGAACTTTAGATGCTTATAAAAAAAAAATTGTGATTATGGATTTTTAATTTTTTTCATCTGCCTTTCAAATAATAATCTAAGAGCCTTATATTAAATTTTCAAGCTTTTTTAACCAACAAATAAAATTTTAATGATATTTATAGAAAAAAAAAATAAAAAAAATGGAATCTGAAGATATCCGTAAACAGTACAAAATAAGTCAAAATATTTGAAAATTTTTTTCATGTATAGATAAGGTTAATATATACATTCAGTGAAAATTTCATGTATTTACAATCATTTTTTTTTAGAATTATGCCAAAAGCCAAAATCGATTTTGCGTAAAAATTCCCGTTTTTCCTTAATTTTTATTTTTTTTTCCGGGCGCTTTTGAAAACTATTGGGACCTTAAATTTTGACCTTCCAAAAGTACCAACTATATTCACTTTCCCTTCGCACAAGATACTGAAGTTGAAAATCGAAGCATTATTTCGACTACTAATCGTGTACACAGACACAAAAATAAAAATAAAAATAAAAAAACACACATCATTGTAAAATCAGTACATTCATCGTTCCGCTCAGAATCTAATAAATCATATGCACAACTCACTGCACAAACTACTAAAAATACTCCACGCTATACACAATACACATTATATAGGTTCAATGGTAGGTAAATACGGCGCAATCCTCTCCCAATATCGACAATGACATAATATCACAAAGAGTAGTGTTATGGTAGTTAAAGTATAGTTCTTTCCTTGGCGAGCTAAAATCTCTTATTGATACATTAAACTTTATTTTAATCACAGTTATATCAACAAGTTAAACTTTAAAAATAACCAATAAAATCTTTAATAATTCCTATCTACTTTGTATAGGTATTTTGCAAAATAAAAACAATACTTGAACTCAGATATCTAGATAACTTATGTACCTATATAATATAGGTATTTGTAGAGTCATATCAATGGTTATTTTCTCTAACCATGGAAACTTTATGAAATTTTTTTCTTCTCTGATACAATTTACTTATTATATACTTAAGGTATATTACTAAATATAGATGGTAAATAACAATAATTGAATATAAAAAAAAAATTAGGACCTAACTGTACCTTATCGTCCTTACTTCAAACGAAATGAATATTGAAACAACTGATATTGATCTCTGTTCGTTGGAAACCAGCCAATGGCAATGTGAGTATTATAAATATATTATACAGGTACCTAACTAATTTATTATAATGTGCCTACCTAGTTATGTACAAGGTAAACTACCAGCTATAATGATAACATTTATTGTACAGTGAAAAAAGATTATTTATATCTTGTAAGTATATTATTTTGTTACCGATTATTGACTTAGACGTCTTAACGTCATATTATGGTAATAGTATATTATATTATTATCATTTGGTTGCAGCCTAATGGGACTGGCGCAAGTAAAGCTGTATAAAAGCAGGATATGTCTACGTATAATTAATAAAAAATAATATCTAACTAATGGTGGTTATATTTTGAACTGACTGAAACGTAGTTACTACATGTTAGACAGTAGGATGTTATCGGAGTATTCGTATTAATATTATATTAGATGGGCACAACCAATTCAAAATAAATAAATAATTTGTTGAAGCTTAAGTTATGCACAACGCATCACACACTGGTACAATAAAATACGTGGTAGTTAAATATGTATTAAACTATATGGTAGGTACTCCAATAAAGCGTCTTATTAATGGTAGAAAACTATAAAAACCATCTGTTAAATATTGTTTATTTATATTTAGAAATAGGTTGGTAAGTGTTGTAGGTATTGGAATATTGTTGGTTACGTTTGGTTGGCTGGGGCTTAAATGATCAAAGTAATTACATCCGCCATGGAGTTATGGCTTAAATAATTACCAAGGTACGACGTATATCTTAGTTTCGTGACGTGGGTACTATTTTATTATCATTCAATATTAATTTATCGGTCTTAGTAAGTGCAATATATAAGTAAGTACAAAGAAAATGTTTTTTAAATGTACTTACTACATTGCGCCATTTCGATAATTAAACCTAACTCCTCTTATTTCTTATACATGGATTATCAGTGAGAACGTCGACTAACTTA
Organism: Metopolophium dirhodum; assembly: GCF_019925205.1. Lineage (NCBI taxonomy): Eukaryota > Metazoa > Arthropoda > Insecta > Hemiptera > Aphididae > Metopolophium > Metopolophium dirhodum. Next base: position 2,860,047 of record NC_083563.1, on the reverse strand, counting down.
ATATGATTATATAATAATATTATATAAACAGTATAAACACGTTAATAATTTACAATTTCAAACTATATGTTAAGTTTGATTAAATTACATTTACATCATATATAATTTATGTATAATATGTATTATTATGATAATAGCGTTGATTGCAATAAAAAAGCAAATTGTTATTTTAGTACATAAATTACATGAAATATTATTTATAATATTAATTAATGGACCCCAAGCAATAAGAACGAAGTCATTTCGATACATTGGGTCACGCTCCACATTATTAAACCTACGAGTAGTTTCTTTATGAATGACTTTAAAAACATACAAAGGTATATACACTTTACATACATAATTTACATCGTTTAAATTTTTAATGGGCAACTTTATATTGAGCAAAAGTTTAGTCTCAGCGATTACTAATTCAAATGCATTTTTATTACAGGTTAAGAAGGAAAAAATTGATTTTAAAAATGTATGTCAGTTTTTTGTAGTTAATAGCTCGAGCGCGCATATAGCATCATATATATATGCCTACCTTTACCTCTATAATATTATATTGTGTACGTTTCATTTTCGAAAGCGGTCGGAATAACCGTCCGAGTACTCAATCGGATTACTTTCGGTTCGTTTCCGGATAACATTTCATAAACGTTTGGTCTTTTTTAATAACATGTAATATTTACAACTTAAGCTAATAGTTTCAGATCGCAATGCGGTGCATTAGAATATTAAAAAAGAAAAAATAATAATAATAATAATAAAAATAAATGGTTATCGGTATAGTTACAAGTAAGATATATATATATATATATTATACCTATATGGGTACTTATATAATATTATTATACCAGTGTCGTTAATTTACAACAGCTCTATCGGAAGGTGGCGCCTCTCAAAACGTGCATGTATACAGGTATACCAAGGAGGTGCATTTTTTTTATTTATATAGGGACATGGGGTGGTAAGGTGGTAATACAATTTGGACAAACACTTTTCTGGTGATTACTCAGGAGAGTCGTAAGTGCATTTCGTACCGTATATTTTATGATGTTGTCTCTGACGTGTTTATGTATATTTATACATTATGAATACCTAGAAAGACAAGAGTGAGCGAGAGGACATAAACTTTGTAGGAAAAAAGAGAAAACCATTATAAAGTTTTTCGTTAAAACAAAAATAAGAGGAACCGTGTTGCTGGGACGGTGTTTTATAGCCTATAGGTTTATATGGGTACGCGTTTATAGTCGGGGAGAGATGGACATTTCGGGGTCGGACAAAACGCAGTCAATTTTGAGTTATATTATATTTGAACGTAAGACGAATAAAATAAAACGCAGGTACCTGCATATTATTATGTACGGGGTGGTTTACCAAGCACGCTAACCACCCTTTTATCCTTTTAAAATGTATTTATTCAAATTTTGATTTTTGAGAAGTTATAGGTACTGGCGATAGGTCTAGTACTGACTTATAGGTACACAATATTATCACCATACTATAGTCTATAACCAATACTAGCTCTTTATTCGCTCCACTCAGAATCTAAAAGATGGTACTCATTATAGAAAAAACAAGTTTACATCACCACATCAGAACACTATTATTTAAATTTCATACGGAATTCAAGCATTTGAAAACAATATGTTCCTATTTATTTTATTTATTTATTTCAACGGGTCGACTAAGTACCTATATGTATAATTAAAAATTCCAAAAATCAGAAGAATTTGAAGTAAGTAAATAAAAATAAAAATCGAGGACGAACATACTTGGTGAATCACCCTGTATATTATACGACAGAAGCGACTTGATCTTATTCGAAAAATTGCATTTTACTCGCGTTTTTTTTAAAAAAAATTTTAATCGTTTCTAATTAAACTTAGAACTAACCAGCTGCAGCGTAATATATTTATTATGCAAATACTCGTAAATGTTAACGTGCTCGTCGCGCACGCTCAATAGGCGAAATTAAGTATTTACGAGTCATCACTAAACATGTACATAATATATAATACTATATAGGTATATAAATATATTATACGTACACGCCGGGGCCTTCTTTAATAATATTATACACGCGTTCCGTCTTTTATCATTCGAAGTTAACTCGGTGATAAACATTAACGTTTCTAATGAATTGTGTGTATTTATATATTATACAAAATATAATATTATATATACGTGTAGGTATGCATGCGTATCTATCTAACCCGCAGTGCGTATATATATATGCGACTCGCTGGCTGGGCTGTTGGGTGTATATTATTATATTATACATACCTATGTGTATATAATTTTGAAAACATGTATTTGAGGTAAATCACTGTTGTATTCCCGGCTAGATATACTTGTTGTAATGTTGTGCACAGTATTATATAAAACTTGGCGAAACTTATCACCGCCTCGGGACGTTCCAAACATGGAAACTTCTCAACTCATAGATACATACATAATGCGCACATTAGGCTCATTCATACTAATTAACTTTTGCATCTCTCGCTCTCGTTGCACCCACTCCCCCACCAGCCGCCCATCGATCGTTCGCTGTTAGTTTTCATATTACTATCGCGTGTGCTACCCACCGGAGACGTAGACCATATTCATTATTTAATTGTTGGAATTTTCATCCGGGGATAAACATTATTGTGACTGGCACGGGAAAGTTTCTGACGAATTCATCTATACGCGTCCGCCGATTGTTGAACCCCGCCGATTTGTATTTTAATCATTTATGAACCTTGTTTCGTGTTGCATGTAATGAAAAAATAGTAACCCAGGACATTTGCGTTATAATGCGTGGTAAGTGAAAATGTGAAATAATGTTTTTGTATTTTTTAAATCACGACACACAACTAATACCTAACTAATAATACCTATGAAAATTAGTGACACATTTTGAATTGATTTTAAGTTGTAGTAAAGCTTATAAACATTATATTATTATCAATGTATCTGTTTTATACGAAAATCGTAATTGCATCGCTTCGTAAAAATATATAAACAAGAATTTTGTCGGTGGAATTTGGGGTAAATAAGAAAAATTGACACACGAAAAACATTTGTTTTTGAGTAAAAAAATACATCTGGAACTTAGAAAACTATCACTGGGGAGAACAATATAACAAGACAAAATATTATCATCATGTAATGATGAAATTAGTATGCTTAATGCACTACTAAATTTAATAGTTATTGAGAAAACAGAGTTATATTTACATTAGCATTATATATACATAACATTACGGTATTCCTATATCTTCACAAAACATACACTTTTAAGCCATCATAATGGAGAGAGAAACTTTGGCTGTCACTCAAACTGAAGAGGCTTTTGAGCGATAAAGAAACTAACATTTAAATAATAGAGAAAAAATATGTGATGGTGTTGTGGTTAACAATAAGATATCTTTTGTATGGTTTTCATGTTTTTATACATTGCAGCAACAATAAGTTAAATATCAATGTGACATTAATATTTTCAAAATAATGGATGTTTTTGAGCTATTATAGATAGACATTTGCAACTGTGCAATACGACGGTCATGATTTGAGTATTTTTTTTTACAAAAATTAGTACAATTTATCGAATTACTACTAAAAGAAAAATATAAAATATAATTTATCCAAAAAGATATGTTGGCTGACGGATGGTCTGCGCTCAGAATCGTTTTTCGTATGCAATGATTTATCAATCAATTCAAAGTTAATACATCTACTACAGTGACATTTATTATTCTCAACGGCGAGATACTTACATTAAAAATCTACTATACAGCAGAGTGAGTTCCCCAGTTTTTCTGAGGTATTTAATTTTAAAATGTTGAACGTGCAAGTAGTTATAACTAACCTAACCTAACCTAACCCTATAGGGTTATTAACTTATAAATAGTATACATAATTGATACAAACAACTTCAAAAATATTACTTTTAACTTTTGAGCTGATTAAAAGCTCATAACTCTATTGCTAAAGAAATTACCCAGTAGTTAGTAAGTATAGTAAGTATAGCTCACTTATAATAATAATACTATTACAATGTTATAAGGTCAAAACAAATTTTTTTGTTATCATTTCTGTTAGAAAATAATTCTATGAAAAAATTGAAATTGCATAATAATATTATACATTTTTACCTAGGTATTACATTTTCCTTTGAAAAATATATTAATATCCTTATGTTATAATTTCTTTTGATATATTTTTTAATGTTAGTATCTTTAATTTTTATGACAAGATAAATTTATTTCAGTCGAGCAAATAGGGTTTTTTTATTTTAGTATAGGTACCTGTTGGCTGTTGACATAATAACGCTTGAATAATTATTATTTATACTTAAAACTTTCGTACCTACAGATTATTTTTGTTGGTTAGATTATTATTATAATTTATAATATAAAATTATTTTACATATTATTTTTATATTATGAAAGAAGAAAGAAAATAGTACACCCATATTAAATACTTACGCATTTTAAATATATAGCTAACTTACCACATAACTAAGATTGTAATATTTTGGTTTATATAGTATATACTTATAACTTCAATAATATTGTACCACGAACTGTATTATACCGTTTATGCAAATAATATATCTAAATATTACACATTCAATATTACATAAAATATTACACTAGTCCAAAAATGTCATATTATGACTATTATTATGTCAATCAAATTAGTATTATACCAAACACATTGTATTTGTACAATGTACTTATGAATATATTATATTGGTTGACACCTAGTTTTTTTAAACAACTGTACATTACATTGTTTTTTGTGACCATATTGATGATGTAATGTTAGGTACATTTAAGATAAAAAAATTGTAGAGTATCCAGAAAAAACATATGGAATACGCGAGAAATGTGTATTATAATCGTATGGATTGAAATAATAACAAATTATCTAATCTACAGTAAATATTTTGTATTCGTTATATTATGTTTGGTATTGGTTTAAATCTATATTCACGAGTATTACTAATACAAATTTTCTTTTTCACTCATATTTATGCCAATAATACATAATTTATTTTTCACCCAATAGTTTCGGTTTCGGGTGTATCATTTTTTTAGATATCCTTAATTCTTATAATTTATAATATACATATATGAAGGGTTTTCACTATGTATATTATATAAACCGAAGGTGTAATGATTGCTTAGTGTCACTATTTTGTTTTTTATGTGTTGATAGTGTGTTGCCGGATTTCACTGGAAATTATGCGTGGAGGCTAAATTACTATAATATCATATTATATTCATATATAACAGGATAATAATATAGTGTTTCAAAGACCAAAAAACACTCACGAGCAATCGTTTTTCTGTAAAACGCATATAGTAGCCGATGTCATGAATGTATAATATTTCAATTCGAATTTATCATGATATATCTAAAGTTCAATCGTTGGGACATATTATACCTGCACAGTACGCGCGTTCATTGATTTCGATCCACCGAGTGTTAACGCCGACACGGATTGGTTGATATAATATTTGTTGTTTAAAAAATTTAACGGACGAATCGAAAAAACCAAATAAATGTAATATATTATTATGCAGAAAAATGGAAGGAAAAAAATGTGAAATGATAGAACGACGCTGCATTGAACGCGATTGTAAAAAAAAAAAAAAACTGTCGGCCTCGAGTTGTACGGTTCAATCAATTTTTATCGTAGCATTATATTATATTCCACTCGAAAACACATGTTTCATTGTGTACGATTGATGTCATTAAATTCGAAATGCATTAAAACACAGGAATTCGATTGCGCCGTATATTGACACACGTCGGCCGTTGTAGGTATACCTAGTAATAATATGATATACGCGTATTGTAATCGATGCCGAAAAAAAAAACGAAAAACAACCCACGGTGTTTCTCGTCCGAGTCTCCCGTTTGAGCGTACTTGCGGCCACATAAATATTGTACAATAATTCATAATGTTTTGAAAACGTCTACCTTTAGAATATTATAATATTATATGCACGTCACTGGCTTTTACATACCAGGATGTTAAGAGGATCATTGCCAAAGAGGCACACAACCAATGGGAAAACAAATGGGCAGCTGAGACAACCAAGTTACATGAGATCAAAAGAACCACATACCCTTGGCCGTTCCCTGCAAACATCTCCAGGAAACAGGAGACAGCCATCACTCGCCTCAGGATAGGACACACACACATCACCCATCAACACCTCATGAAGGGAGAAGAACCTCCCATCTGCACCCAATGCGGCTCCCTACTTACTGTCAAACACATCCTCACAGAATGCCGAAGATATGAAAATGAAAGGAGGGAACTGAACCTTCCGGACCAGCTAGCCGAATCACTCAGCCCCGAACAGAGCAACCTAACAACGACATTGGTTTTTTTTACACAACACAGGACTTCTCAACAAAATTTAAGTTATATTATGTTATACTGTCTTTTCTTTCTTGTATTTTTTTTTTTTTTTTTTTTTTTTTTTTCTTTTTTTTCTTCTCCTTCATATTTAATGTATCTATATACAAAAATTTCTAACCCTGTATAGTATTGTATAGCATTAATGTCGTCCAATGGCCATAGTCGCCGCGGATATAATATAATAAAAAAAAAAAAAAAAAATATTATATGCCTATACACGCGTATTATACCTACACGCCGTATCTACCCTGGTACCTACCTAACCGCGTCATACGATTTAATAATAATAATAATTGTAATAATACACGTCTCGCGTATATTATTATAAAATATGTAATGTTTTAATATCACGCACGCCCCATAATATTATCCTGTAGATATTATATAACATTATAGTATACGATATATGATTTTATCGTAATCCGCCGTCGGTTTTCTATTCAAATGTGTTTGCGAAATTTATTTTGACATTTATTGCGGGGGAAAAAATTATTTTCAAAAATTTGCGCCGTGGATTAATGGCGTAACGCTATAATATATTATTATATTAATATACCTAATAATAATAATATGTTTTGCTTCTGCCGCCGCCGCCGTGCATAATACGCGACCCGTGTTTGTACATTAGCTGGCGTGTTGTACACTAAAAGTTCTCCAATCATAATAATCACAATGATCCTTTCAAAGGGTATGTGGGCGGCGGCTTTGTTAAATATTTAAACCTTTAATGCACATTGTTTCACCCCTCGAGTGGCCGTGCGGTGGAAGTGGTGCAGCCGTTTCCACTTTCCGCTGCGGAATACTACTCGACTCCGTCGACCCACACACAATTTTTTGGCAGGTATAGTATATACCGCCGTCGAAATACAAAAAGCAATGATGAATAATTCTCTTTCGGCCGCGCAGTCATGAATATCGTGCGATAAGTTTAAACGGGAAAATGCAAATTCCGTTATAATTCAAATAATATATTATACGAGATACGAATGGGGTGGCTGTGCGGCGCGCCGGCGGTGTGACACTTTTTGATTGATCCGTCGAACCCGTCGGGGGGTTTTACCCATTACTGAAAAAATAAAAATAAAAATACGGACTCGATTCCTGTATATATAGGGATAATATTATATATTATAATGAGTGATGACTGATGAGTTCAATTAACTGCGATTGTGGTGCGGGACGGCTCACGTTAATACTTTTAAGCTCAACACACGTTACTGGTCCGGAAACGAAAGGAAAATAAATTCGATATCGAATATTCTGATATTATTTCAAACCAGAGTCCCGTAAACGGAGCGCTTCCTCGTTCATTCCACTCTGAAAACAAAAAAATCACGGTGTATACGATATTTAATACGTTTTTTGGTTGCTATGCCTTAAAAGTTAAAACAGATAGGTATATGATGCATTATAGCCACATCTTTCGCATCTGTATTACCACGGAACTATGGAAAAACAGCGTACCTGCATAATATATTTTAAGACAATAAGTGTATCCGTCCGATCGCATTCAAAATTATGCTCTCGCTTCTTTTATGTCTGAAAACTATGACGAAAGGTATGAGCATGATTATTTGATCGCAACGAGTTAGTACATAGGTCTGATATTATATCCTGCTTTGTAGTATATACGATATAACACACCGCAACTCACAAGTATTTCTATACAATTACACAAACTCTATTGTATTATTATTATATATTACAAGGGATGAAAACCAAATTACATTACGTAGTAATATCCACACACACACACACACACACACACACACACACACACGCGTACGCCGCGTAACACGCATTTTATGTACTTAATGTGTACATAATAATAATAATATACTGTATACATATTATATATATACGATCACAGTTGGACATTGCTTCTGGGCGCACTATACACGCGTACACAACGGATGTATATACAGTATATATATATATGTATATGGCAAAGTTGTACGTTAATTAAATCTGCGATTCCGTCCATTAGACTCAGAGGTCCCGTCGGACATCAAAGGCCCCGCGCAGAGAGAGCTGCACCGTCTCAGCGTGTGTGCTCCGCGGCGTGTTTCGAAAACAACAAGTATCCCCCGCCGGCCGAATCGTAAGCATTTTCTTTTATGTTCAGACGAACAAGGCACATACGTATACTCACTCCCTAAAAAAAAATAGTTCGGCACATGTACATAATATATGACGAAGTGAACATCCTACCTGCACCGGGTTCGGGAATTCAATATTTTTCTCTTTGTAATCTGCCCCGTACGTCCGCGTGCAGTATACATTTATATTGCATTTACCCTCCCCGTCTACGTTATTAATTCAGAATAATATCGCAGTCGCTCGCGCGTCTTACCTCGGGGGGTTTGTGTGCTTTCAAAAGCGACGGGAAAGAAATGGGGAGCGGAAAAAAAATGAAAATCCGGTAAGGGGATTTCGGCGAACAGAGAAAAACGTACATATACCAGTAAACCGAGGACACGCGTGGATATGTTATTATTATATGGGAACGGGCACGCACGTGTGACGAAACTAAAAACAAGACGCAATACCGTGAAGTTGTCGAATCAGAAAATCTTCCATCTAGGAAAATCGACGGCGTTCAAATGCGATTGTCGTCCTGCAAGACATGGGCGTTTTAATATTCGTCACTTTAAAGTCGACCGTTGTAGGTATATATCACTATAGGTACGTACAATCGCAATAAAATGTATTAGATATTTCAATAATACCATATATTAAAGTTTTTCCTTTTATACTCGAGTGGGTCGATGCGTCGAGCTGCAGAGACGGATACATAATATTATATAATATTATGTGAGCGTGTTATATTATTCCGTTCATCGTATTTACCGTTAAACCGTTTACTATAGATACGTTCGGTATAATGTATATTATGTTATGTGCAGTGTATAAATATTTTAAATCCACTTATATATTTTACACGTTCTTTCCCTATTTACTGCCACCTGTATGTTGCTCGCGTGTCTTTAATCGCTGATACAACTTAATGTCGTGTATACGAACATCGAACCTAGGTCCGGATTATTTAACGTGAAAACTTTTATAGACTCGTAAACGATTCACATATTATGTCTGTCTTATGTCTGTCCACACGCAGTATTAAAATAAAGCAATTTGTTACGCCATTTTTAACAGGGGGTGCCAACATTTAAGCAGGTCACTTTTTCTCCATCGTGGTAAATGTACATATATTGTATGTATGCCTGCACGGGGTTGAATAGGGTCGTATACATTTAATATATTAAAAAAAAATTGGAAAGTTGGAAGTTGGAAATGACTTTTGACATACATACCAATAATATACATTTATAAATAATAAATATACGTATTACCCCCCATACATATTAAATATTAATATATTATGCACATTATGGTTTTAATAATATATTTCAACTTTTATGCATCGGCCATCGGTGCGTTTGTACATTTTATGGCAGGCCAATAAGACGCATAAAAAAATAGGGGTGCCAAAGTACACTCTGCCGCCCACCAAATGGTGCCCTTGTGGATATGCATATTATCATTATGTTATACCTATATATACTGACACGGTGACACTGAGTCTTAACGTGGTTAACTCTCTCAGTCCCGACCTATATTATCTATACTCGTACGATTGAACAGCTTTAATAGTAAGGCTTAACATTTTTTTAACTTTTTCAAAAATCACCAAAGTATTGCTATTTTTACACAAACGTAGTTCTAAAACATCAATTATTTTCTTACCGAAAAGTTTTCAAATATAGAACTTATTTAAAATTTAAATCGGTACACTAGAAGTAACGAAATATGTTTTTCTCTTTTAGCCGTGTTGTACCGATTTAAAACCCGGAAAAATCTAAATTCTAAATTTATTGTTCATCTGTGCAAGGACGCACGTGCATGAGACTGTTTTTGGAATTGTGAACAATCTATTACGGTCGATACCTTGCTGATCGCTAACGAACGTAGTAATCTTCACACTGTAGTTAATTTACTACTCATACAATGACACAGTTAAAAACGTACGTGTACATTGAAGAGCCTAAAATATTACTTTTTAAAACATGCCATGCTCCAACCCCCTCAAGATTAGTCCTGGGAATATCGCATTTACGATGTAAAATTGCAAGAAGTGATTTTGAACATCTTCAACCTCGACCTTTGAGATGAGTATCGTAAACTACTGATAGATAGGTATATATTAATTTTAAAATGCATCTAATGAACGAGTAGTAAATAAGACGTAATAAGCACCAAAGATTTTAAATTCGCTACAAGAGCGTCCACCTAATTTTTGCGTTGTTCGTTTACTTCTAGATAAAAGAATATTGTTTTGGTGGAAAAATAGATTTGTATTGAAAATGACATCTAAGTGTCGAAGTCGGGTACCATTTATTTTGTACTTAAAGTATATGGATTCACGCGTAGGTACGGGGTAAATCGCTTTGTTTTACATAATATTTTAATAGTGTTTAATATATGCGCAGTACCTGGGTATGATATCGAAACACAGTAGGGATACGATGTATTATTTATGCCATACTAAAATATACGTTTACGACAATATTTTAATCTGTTTAAGTATACCTACTACCTAATAATGTTATTATAACGGCAATGTCATCGTCGTCGTTGACGGACGGTCGTGTGGTTAAACGCGCGGAATCCATCTATTCTCACACAGCTTCGGTGCGCCTATATTTATATATAATTCACTTTAAGATCCCAATCCTCGTGTTCCGTCTCGATGAGTTCCTCAGTGCCCCGTCCCCGCCGCCAGCTTCCCACCCGACCGCTCCGCCGGACATAATTGTTGTCCTCCCGAAAGATTAAACTGCAAACAACGATGGCGCGACCTCTTCCCAATCGCAACGAAATCGATCAATTACAGCCGAAATTGAATCGCACCGTGCACGTTCGGTCGAGCACGGCTGTGTACTTGTAGGCAGGTACCTCAATCCCGCTTACAGAACTACACCACGGCCGTCTGGAAGCCCCGTGGGAAATTCGACCCGTCGCCATACCCAATGCAGAGGGATTGTCGGCATGCTCATTGCTTATTTATTTCATTTAACTACGCACTTATTCAAATTTTTAGTCTTGTGCATACTTGGAGAAAATATTTTCGAATATTTTTGATGTTTTATATTGTGTCATTTAACGAGCGCCCTGTACCGATACAGATTCATTTTTTTCAAATGATAACAACTCCCCTTTTCCCTGTAAATTATTAAGCGGATGTCAGTGGCCAGTGCACTACCTATTTGTTTTCTCACTGTCACTGCGCGCAACGATAATATAACTGAGAGGTATGTATTGTGATAACTCACATAAAAAAATTAATATGGTATAAAAACCAAAGTATTATTATCAATTTATTAATTCTGTTGAACGTGAATTTACTATGTAGCGTGTGGGTCAGTCAAAGAAAAAAAAATAGTGCGCTGACATCCTCTTAAGAATTTTTGAAAAATTTGATACATCTACGTAATTCAAAATCCAAACAAATGGTTTCATATAGCTTATACAATTTATAAACTAAGGATAATTATTATAGTTCACACATGATAAAATGGGATAAGAACGCCACAAGCCACACCTTAAATGTGAAAAATAAATCAGAATTTGAATAAACGCCAAGTTAAATGATTCAATTATTGAGATGAGCAATTCTAGGTGAATCATTCTGTATATTATATACCTACAATATACTTAAGATTGTATTTAATTTATGGATTAAACCTTCATTGTTTTGTAGATTTAAATAACTGTACACAGATCCGCGAACACAATTATGGAGCAATAACAATTTTTAATTTAACTTTTCAATACCTATATCATATATTGTATAATATACTTGATAAAAAAATAATACATGACATGAATTTACAGCTTTAACACAACGACGGGGTTGTCATTTTCTAAAACTTGGATTTCACACAAAACATTTGTTTAGTGTGGTAAAAAATGTTGAACATATCTGTATCAGTTATCCAATGGTATACTTATTGAAATTAATGATAATCACCGCCTGAAGTAGGTACATACTACTTACTTGATTGAAAAAAAAATATTTTTAACATAGTATAGGATATACTTATTAAAAACCAAAAACATCGTACTTATACTTTTTTTTAATCATTTACACCTATCCAAATATTAATATATGATGGGTAACTATATGCAATATATATTATTTTGCTCTAAGTTTGGTCGTAACCACAGCATGCACGCTTCATTAACCGAGTGTATAATATTATACCTATGCACAGCAGAATCGTCGCGGAGAACTCGGTGCAAGTTCGTCGTATATACGATTTTATTTAGCAGCCGTGTTTCAAAATACATAATATACAATCGAACCGTCACGATTGTCGTCGCTGTGGCTGGCGTTTAAAATGTCAAAGCAGGATTAACATTTCGCTGCCCGTAAAAACGCAGTCGGGACGTATACCACGGGGTCCTTTCCACTGCAACAGCCGCCCTGGAAAACTGCACTCGAGGGACGGCAGGTGTGCGAGCTTCGGTCGGTTCGTATACACTTCGGGCAGACAGCCGCCTGACCAGCCCTGCACACCCACGCGAGACCCACCCTGAAATGGGTTAGCGCGTTTTATATAAAATACCAACGATGGCGAATCATAATACACACACACACACACACACACAAACTAATGTATAATATAATATTATTACGATGCGTTGTATTATAACAATGTGATATTATATTATTATAATATTATAATGGCGTCCGCGCGCGGGACAAACGGACGTCGACGACGACGATGACGACGGCGAGAGGCATTTCCGCGGTTTGGCTCGTTCATCATGAATTATGTAATATTTCATTAAACTCGACACGAACCCCACGCCACACCGACACATATCGACGCCTCTGCGCGGGAAACGAACATTTTTAATAAATAACATATTAATATTATATATTTTATAACGTTCCCCCGTGAGTACAATATAATATAATATCATATACGAGCGACTGCGGGGGCGGCGCGCATTCTCCCCACAATTATTGGTTTGACATGACTCATATATATATATAATATTTTTATGTATAGATTATATAAAAGTCGCCTCCGAACGGTTTTCCATTATACGGTCGAACGCGGCGGCATAATGAGCGCACGCTGTATGTGCGCGCGTACACGTGCCACCCTCGGTCAAACGCTCCGTACATGTAACTATAATATATATATATATATATATACACGGATACGTCTCCCAGCGCAACACATGTGTGTGTGTGTGTGTGTGTGGGTGTGGGTGGGTTTGTGAATGTATGTGTGTAGGGTTTAACAATAATCCCTGTTGCTTCCGTCCCCTTCGCTGCCGTGCCACCCCCCGTTCCGTCGACGACGCCGTTTTTCCTTTTATATACTTGTAATATATATATATATACCTACCCTTCCTTAGATATGTCGCACAACGCACTATTATATATATATAATATTGTGCCTACCTATTGGTTTTTACGACCTATTCCCCGGGATAAGCACTTTTGCTCCTTGGCCGTTTAATCACGTTCGCCCGGACGCACACGCCCGCGCCCCGTGACAAGGGTTGAGAGTTTTCAAAAAATAATAAAAAAAAAAATAGAAAAAAAAACTACAATATTGTAATGTATTATTATATGTCTAATATAATAATAACAGTATAAGTTATTCTATTATCACAGAACGAAAAATCTCTGTACATGTTAAGTTATGCACAAGTGTATACGTCATGCATTTACCTACCTATTGTATAGTTGCTTATTTTATTTATCTAGTATTCAAGTTTGTCAATCGCCTGACGTCCACATAATATATAAGTACCGTAGTTCGTAAATTTAAAAACAACATTCTGTATGTCCTACTAAAGCATTTGTCACTCGCAAGTAGTCATGCAATTTTAAAAGCCATTTGTTTAAGTTAAATATATTGTATACTTTGTTGAAATCATGATTTCAAACTTTTGTGCACTTGTCATATTTTTCAATATTATATTAATATACACTATTTTAAAAAACGTCACGGCTAAGAAATGGTTTAAATAACCGAGTTGTGTATTAGTTTCCAACTGATTAAGTGGTTAAATATAGCTGTATGTGATAAGGTATGATGATATGATGATGAGATAAGGTACTAGATGTATGTATAGGAGTATCGAGTTTCGTCGGTGGTGTGATTTCCGAAAACGGTTTCAAAGCAGTGGCGTAGCTAGGATTTTCTGAAGGGGGGTGTTAATTATGAACATTAAATATTATATTAAATACATACAAACTAAAATTTTTATTTTAATTAATTAATATGTATACATAATGTCTGTATGGTATGGTCAATAGATAATAATGAAAAAATAATATATTATAAAATAAAATCCGTTCGTCGTTTTTGATTGAATGACAATTTTTGTATTACTTCTTCTACTGTTACTTCGACTTCACGATGAATATTTAAAGATGCTAATCCATTAAGTCTTAACTGGCCAATAGAATTTCTAAGATATGTTTTTATTCATTTTAATGTAGAAAATCTTTTTTCAGGTAGACACGATGTGACAGGCAATGTTGCAAATATTTGAAGGAGTTTAAAAACATTTGGAAATAGGTCTTGATTGCACTTATCAAGAGCGTAAAGAACATCTTTTATGCTAAGTTTTTCTAAATGTGTATTCCATAACTTTACCTCTGTTTCAATAAATTCTTGGTCAATATCATTTGAATAAAACTCACTCAAATCTTTGATCGCTTGTTGATTATAATTTTTATTAGAAATGAGAAAATAAAAGCCAGCTATAATAGTTTTGTGGTTTATAAATCGGTATATATGTATATATAATAATGTATATTGTAATATATATGTAATAATAATGTAATATATGATACGGCTCAAGGGGGGGGGCCGTCATATCTACCAAACACCCCCCTTGTATACGCCACTGTTTCAAAGAACCCTCCACATAGAGCCCACGTCATTTTAGAACTATTCTTTTACATTTTTTCCGCCATAGATGCTATCGTTTATCGGTCTTTGTTATCATATATATTTTATTCTGTACCATTCTAATACAATTGATACACTGACTCACATATTATGAATTTTTGGTTTTTAGAAAAATTAACGACATTTTGTTAGGTAAGTTAACCGTCCGTTTATTGACTCATTACCGATAACCAGACTTTTAATTCAAGATAAAATGCCTTTGAATATGCTAAAGTTTTTTTGGGTCTGCGTACGAATGTAATATTTGTTTTAACATAAAGTCATTATGACATCATATCAACATCATATACGACGTCTATAATATTAAAACTCTCATTATCCGCACAAACTTTAAATTTCGGAAGAACTAATTCATCAATAAAACAAAATTGTCATTTATATTATTATATTGTATATATTTATAATTTTTAAATGAAAATAAAATTTTTACTAGTGAGAAATTTCAAAAAATATTCTAACAAAAATATATCGACACGCGCATGATACATTGATATAATAATATAGTGTACGCCGTTTCTAGATAATAATGACGCATAATTTCAAATTTAGGAAACGTTTACAAGTTGTGTATCGAAAACGTACATGACGTATCGTAATGTATCTATACCTGCATGTTTATGTTTCATTTGTAGTGTATACAAGGCTGGGCAAGTTAATGATTTTTTTTAACTCAGTTAAGTAAAGTTAATATGCACCAATAACAAAAAGTTAAATGTTAAAAGTTAATACTCACTTTTTGTTAAATTTTTATTAAGTTAAAAAAAAGTTAATTTGTTTATACAACGCTAGCGTACTTAATTTTTTTCCAACCCAAAACTAAATTATAGGATAAAGTGTTAATACTTCATACACTATTTCCATATAAGTTAGTATCCAATGATATACATTTTTAATTTTAAACAATTAACGATACATATTTTTTGACATGAAAACAAAATAGTGAAATATTATAAAATTAAAAACAAAATGAATTAACTTAACTTACTTCTTAAAATTAAAAATCAACTCGTTAATTTCACGTTAATTAAGAAAGAAATTTAGTAAGTTAACAGTTAAGTTAATGAAAAGCCAAAAGTAACTAGTTAAGTTAAAAAGTTAAAATAAAATTAACTTTTTAACTTAACTTTAACTTTTTAACTCGTTAATGCCCAGCCTTGAGTATATACATATGGGTATTAGGTACGTCCCGTGGGTTCAGAGTAATGTATGATTATATTGCGCACGTATTATACGACGATAATAACGTATAATTTAATAATATGTATACATTATTTGTATTATGTGTATGCGTTTTCCGGAGTCACGGAATTTTAGCCTACCGCCGCCGTGTCCGATGAAATTAAATAGTTTACTGCAACCGTACATGTATGTATATAAGAGCTGAGGGAGTTATGTGCTGTACATATTATTATATACACGTAACAATATACGTTATAATAATATACACTGCACACATTCTGCAGAGGAGCTCGATTTTTTTTTTTTTTTACTCATTCCACGAATGCTTTTTAAAATTATTATTTATCTCCCCCCCCCCCCCCCCCCCAACCCCCTAACCATTATAATTCCGATTTGCGGTCCACGTTTGCCGGTTAGGCACACGCGCGCACGGCTTACAGAATTCTATTAGAGTGATTCAATTCATGCCGCGCGGAGTTGATGGTTGGCATATTTTTCGTTTCATCATTTTTCCAGAAATACTTTGTGCATATTATTATTATATGTTCACTATGACGTGTACCTATCTCCACGACGTATATATACTATCTATATTATATGGTCTCGGTAGCTAAAGCGTATTTAACGTATATAATATTATAACGTACAGTGAACATACCTAACGTTACACTGGTATACGGTTCTAAATAATATGTTATACATCGCTTTTGTTTGTTCAGCAACAGTAATAATGGTAATATGCAATTTAAACTACATCGATGAAAATAACGTAAATATTTGCACCGGGTTTCATGATGCTACTACAGTACATCTGTAATGATTGAAATAACATTATTGCGTTCTATCACAATCGTTATTCGAGTTTTATTTTCGATATAAAAACGCCGATACATAATATTATATTATATTAGCATACAAACTACAACTTCTGTCCAAATTATTTCACCCGCACAGCATCGACGAATTCGTGTGTCACGTCAATAAATAATAGATACTATGGTAGGCTCAAAACAAAAAAAAAATTTAATCACAAAATGATATCAAAGTGTTGAGAAGAGAAAATTTTAACCCCGTGCTGTATACTTTTGTCGTAATGAATAGTTTTTATCGATTGTTGAATACAAGACCAAACTAAGTTGTCCAGCGTTAGGCACGTCTTTGAATTTGGTTTGTTCTAAGCAAAACTAAACGTAAAAAAGTAATAATGTAAACAATTTCATTAAAAGACCAAATAGTTGTACAGATATATGTCTGTGTATATATTTTTTTCCTAAGACTTTTTTCGTACCGGTTTTAATTATTTATGTTGTACTTAGTAAGAAAGTTGGTTTTTACTTATTTCAAACAATATTGGATGTGGTGAAGTTAAAACAAATATAATGTTATAATAATATTTAAAGAATTTTTGATTTTGTTGGTAATCGTACGATAACATTTCCCTTATCTTTTATTATTATTTGTATGGTGGATTTAATGAATGTGAAACAGTACTTTTTAGAACACAATCAATTATTTTTTACGTAGATTGTACAGAGAATCTATTGGTTTTTTCAGTAGGTATAGGACCCAAAATAAATATCACTACCTATTAAATTAAAAATTTATAAATTGTGTTGATTAAAAGTTAAAATGATTTGCGGAAATGGATGTTCGTG
Organism: Metopolophium dirhodum; assembly: GCF_019925205.1. NCBI lineage: Eukaryota > Metazoa > Arthropoda > Insecta > Hemiptera > Aphididae > Metopolophium > Metopolophium dirhodum. Next base: position 2,841,799 of record NC_083563.1, on the reverse strand, counting down.
CGCTTGAATTATAAAGCATTCGTAATTAAAAATAAATGTATAAAAAAGTGGATTTTAAAAACAGATAATCTATGTAGAAAACTTTTTCTTCTGAACCCATGCTATCTAAAATTTGATCCATAAAATATAATATGTCTTACACACCTACACCAAACAGCTAAAATAAGATAAATCAGCAATTTAATAGTTTATTACTCTTTGAAATTGTTATTTACTGATGTCTTATAACAATAAGTGTAACAGAAAATGAAATATATGCTTTTGAAAAATTTATATTTTGAAAACTACGTATAAAATACACAGTTACTATTAAACGAGGTGCATTAGTCAAATTGGATACGTAAAATATTTGAACTAAAAAGTTAAATTTATAGACACTGTTATTTTTCATAAATACTATGATGAATATATTTTTGGTTCAATGCATATAACTTAATGAATGTTTAAGTTGAATTTGAATATGGCCCATGCAACTGCAGATCATCAAGAAACCACGATTGAACACAGGTGTGAAGATACAATCTATCGGTTATTTTCGGACTTTGGCAAGAAACTATGCAAAGACGAAAAATGTGGTTTACAATCGAATGGAGTCTCAGCATTTTTTATATCAAGTACTACAAGAATAATGGGAGAAAACTATCCAAAACAATAACAGTATATCCCAGACAACATTTAGTAATGATAATGTTTCCGAAATATTCCAGAAACATTTTAAAAACGTTCTAATGATGAACATTTTTTTTTTTTAACGTCTTTAAAATATTTCAAAACCATAATAATTGGTCGAGAACATGATAGTTTGAGGTGGATGTAATGAAAATTGTATTTTAGTATGGTATAATGTACGTTTATTTTATATGGAACTGTTACGATTTACGATAGGCCGAAATATATTGCGCCAATGAACACTATTTGGACAAATATTTAATTTTTGTGAATTGTACATTATATCATTACACACTTTTACATTTTTGCAATATATAATTTATTTGGAATATTTTTAAGATGAATTTACTTTGTATTTTCGTACCCGAGTAGATTTGTTTATTATTTTTTTCATCGAAAGTTTTTCGATGCCGTTACAAAGAAAACTTTTGATTGACTGTATTGTGATATTAAGATTTTTATTTTCAACGAAATTCGGTTTGAGGTTATGTCAACCAGATGCTGATGGAAATGGTAGAAATATTTATTGTAAAACCCAATTGACTTATTCCTAATTTAGAAAGACTTTAAAAGGGGTTCGAGTTATAAAATGTTCAATAAATGTCAATCAAAGATACGGTTGGAAAATTCTATAGAGAAATCGGCGAGATAATTAAGATAAAAGCGGCTTTTTGTGATCGTATTTGAAACCGTTTAATCGTATAGAGTTTTCACAAATTATACCACGTGGCACGTGGAGACTTTAAACTTGGTTAAATACATATTACATAATATTGAAGTTTAAAAATGTTTTGGTAATGCAATGTGCTTATATGTGTATCTGTGCAGCATGCTATTATGGTGTTTATCTTAAAGAAAGTTTGAAACCGTTTAATCGTATACAGTTTTTAAAAATTATAAGTACCTACCTACCACATGATGATTTTAAATTTGATTAAATATATTACATAATATTGAAGTAAAAAAATGTTTTGGTAATGCAATGTGCTTATATGTGAAGATGTGTAGGATGATAGGTGTTTATCTTTAGGAAAGTTTGTAGATTTAATATTATACCATTTAATATTGTATGCAACTTCCTGGGTTAGATGATAAAGTCATTTTTTTTTTGTTTTTATTAAATTTAAGAATTATTTTCATTCTGAATAATACAGTAGAAAAAAATGATACAATAAGTAAAAGTGTTCTTGGTCTTAATATATACATTTATAATAATTATTGTTGTATTAAATTTTTGTACCGTCTAATAATAAACATAATATTATTTTTATTACTTTAAACCAATGCTAACAATATAAGATTATATGTCCATACATTTTATTAAACAAACCAACAAAGTAGGTTAGGCTAGGTTCTATATAATACTCCATTTTCAGCACATTTTAGAACTATATTGTTAAAGTTTTATTTTTAACATTATCCGTGACGTGTGCACCTGTACAAATCTATCAAGTATAAAACATGTGACACTTTAGTCTTATATTTTAGAGTTTCTGAAAGTTTTAGACGTCGTTAAGAATAGTTTTAATAAACGCTTACTCGTAAAAGTCTACGGGTTTCAATTTCCATATTGCATTCAAAATTGTTTCTCGAAAATTCAAGCTCTAATATAACGTAATCACGTGAACCGCAAACATTTTCGAAACTGTTTTTTTTTTTATCATTCATTTTCACGGAGGTTGGTCGGTGATCGTGTGCGGTCCGATGAATAAAGATGTGTCCAGTTAAAGAAACTAAAAATACTTGACAAGGTATTTAACGATTACAATATGAATAGGATTTTTGTTTATTTTTTTCCCTATTCCTTGTAGACAATAATTAATGAATTAATTAATTGCAACCACACACGTGGCAGGTTGGCTGGTAAGTCATCGACGAGGATGGCAAAAAAAAAAAATATATATATACCTATCCAAATTACTAGAATACCTTCAAAATGAGATGTAAACACGTTCTTTAGAAACGAGCACATAGTTCAATTTCTTAATATATATTTTTTCTATTCTTTACGGACAAGAGGAATTTCTTATACATTTTAATTCGAGATAAAAAAAAAAAATATAATCAAAGTCTCCAGAATTGTATATACACTCATTGTATTTTTATTATTAACAATAGCCTTAATAAAATGAAGAATTGTCTACGGTATTAAAGGTTTGTGTCACGCTTACTGATTATGTAGTAAATCAGCAGACTTAACTAGAAATACATAATCTCGTGTGATCTTTCACATTATGTTATGTCATAACTAATATAATATTTTATACTAAATATTGGATACTATTTATTTATTTTTTGCAATTAGCAATACATTGTTGACGAATACATTTTTCGTGAATCACTGAATTGTTTAAATAGTTGAATATTATTTTATTTGACGTATTTCAGTAAATAAAGTATAATAAAACACGTAGGTACTTCTCCAAAAATTTATAGAATTACCTTTTTTTGTTTGAAGACATTTTTTTTGAAACAGTAATAATGTAATATACTAATATACATATAGTTAAAACTGATAAAAGAATACTAAAATAAAACTGAACTTAAATTAGGTACTTATGTATTTTTATTTTTTTATGTAACCATTTTTACGTTTTACATTAACTTTTTTACATTTTAAGAATGAAAATTCATCATTATATGTTATATCAAGTTCGTTAAACAATTAAACACATTTTTTTAAATTTTATAATAAAACAATAATAATAAAAGTTTTAGCCACGATAAAAACAAAGAACTTTTTTTTAGTTTCTTAATAAAAAGTTATAACGAAATTTGCACCTCAGTTTATTTTAGTTTTTTTTCTTTTTATCATTGTTTATTCAGATTATAATATATTCACGCGAGTAACCTTTTCAGTGCTCCATATAATAAAATACAGTTTTTCTTTATTATAAACAAATAGACAATTGAATTTGTTGGCAGAGCGAATAACAACAAAAGTGGTGTACGAATTTTCTCCTACCTATTAATCGTATTACAACATCTAATCTAAAATATTATTAAACATCATTTCACAGTAGGTATACCTATAAACGAACTAATTAGCTGTATATGACTAATTTCACGTAAATCCGTTTCAACAAAACAATAAACTTCAAATGTACATACTAGGTACGTTTTGAACATTAATTTTAGTTGTATGGATATAATTATTAATAAAACACACTCACTCACACACACGCACACAATATACGATATTAACAATTGTATTATAAACAGTGCGCTTACCTGTATGTACAGAAATGCGCCTACGTTTCCTTTTTGAAAGAGGTAATCTCAGAGTTGGCTCGAATCCTTAAATCGTACATAACTGTTTAAAATTAACTAAATAAACAAGGTATAGGTAGAAGGTGTATTTTTGAACGCTGATATTGTGTGATATATTATCATATAATAGTATATTTTTTCAATATTTTTTTATTTAGAGACCTTCGTTATATCATAACAACGTTTCATTTTTGTAAGCGAAATCAATTTTTTTAAATAATAATTTATCATATATGGATTTTCTACTAATTTTAAAATTATTTTATAACGTCATTCCTTGATTTTATATTCCACAGAAAAATAATACTGTTAACATTTTTCAGGTATTATTTTTTTGAACATTTTGATGTACGAATGTCAATTATTGTGAAACCACTGGATTATTATCCGTATAAACGTTTAAAGTTTAGACATTGACAGCCGATCTGTACCCATACCCCGGGCATATTAGTTTCAACATTCCGCTACCTAATGAAAAATGTAAATAAGTAGTTTTGAATGATACATTTTTGTTTAATACTCCACAGTTTTAAACAAATGTTTGGGAAAATATTCAACTTATTCAGAACATGGATTTTCTATTGAAAATAATATTTATAACAATTTTCATTTGAACATATTTTTGCTTGGTCATAAAGTTTGAAATTATAATTCGAGATATTATATTTAAATTAATTACAATTACTAACTCATAAGTTGTTCATATTCCATTTCAAACATATCAAAAATACATAGTTAAAATATTTTCCAATAATCGTTTAAAGATAGAATTTTTAAAAAGTTGAAAAATTTCGAACATTTATTTTAACAATTATTTTGTAGGTACCTAGTAAAAAATCTATAAAATGTTTAATTTTTATTGTTAATGCTTGAAAATGTAATGCATGGTGACTCGTAAACAGTTCGACCCAAAAAATCTAAAAAATATATAAGCACAATTTTTTTTATAGATACTGTTGTACAGAAGAGTGGTACCCACTTGCCCATCTTTTTAATCGTGTGCATGCATAGAACTATATTATGACATGCCTATATTATAGGCACTAAACAACTAATTTATTACCAAGGTATGATAAATGTAAAAAAAAATCAATAAATATTATCAAAAATGCAAACAATAATAATATTGACGGAAAAAACTATAGTGCGGAGTTGGTGTGTATATTACAGTGTGTTACGCTTAACAAATCACACCGGTCGTGTAAGGTGGATACCTACATAAATCCGAGTGGATCGGTGTATTATTTAAACATCACAGAGTACTCGAGCCTCGAGGTATATTCGTAGCAGTATAAAAGATGCACACGTACTGTTATTGTATTATATTGGCAAATAATATTCTAAAACATATAAGTATACCATATTACCATGTACATATAGGTATTATATTGTAATATACAATACAATATACATTATACATCAAGAGGGTACCTAGTTTATCTGCAATCTACATGTGCGTAGGTATATAACATACACATATTATATATAATATAGTGTTATAGGTACAGCAGCAAAGTACCGAATCATAATGTATTTATATGTATCGAGTGTCGTAGGCGTCTTCCGGACCCGGAAGGATTAAATCGAATTTGATTATTTAACGTGGAGACCAGTCGGATATCCCCGTCTCACTCACTCTCACTCTATCTCTTCCTCACACACAAACACACCCGCACTTTTCTCTCTGTCTCTCTGCATCAGCCACGAGTAATGAGTATATATATATATTTACTCGAGCTTCGAGGGTCTAGCGCACAGTAGTACCCTTGAGGGTGATGCACCAGTCTTCCCGTCGGCGGGCATTATGCAAATATCGCGACAAACAAGCCCCGTGCCATCGACTACACACGATCGTTGAGCGAGCGGGACGGGGTTGGCGGCCGCAGCTGATGAAGGATTTCGGATGTCGCGGCGGCGCTAGTTTTCTGGCTTAATCTTAAAAAGAAGAAAAAAAAACACAAACTCAAACGGTGGGCTGCGGGTCAGAGGTAAATAAGGCGGGGGGAGTTTGTTTACCCCTACCCACCCGCACAAGTGCACGCCTCGCACGCTCCGAAATATTATTATTAATTATTATTGTTTTTTTTTTACGCGTGTGCAAAATAATAAGAACCCTCATCTCGACGTTTCTCGCGCGGCGGCACCTGGGCCACGCCTCGCCCTCACCGACCACCGGTTGAGAGAGTTTTTTGACAGCCGGGCGCTGGGCCAAACGCATCAATCAAAATTTCAGCGTTCCGTCCATGGGCGCAGTCGTCGTTTTTACGCGTTTCCCTCGGTTTTATGTTATATTATATTATATAATATGACAGGACCGTTCGGATTGCCATTAAAGTTATAATCCCTGAAATGTGGCTGGACTTATGCGGGGCTTACCCGGGGCCCCGATGGGATATAATAATACAGAGACGAGCTCTGTCACTCTCTCTCTCTCTCTCTCTCTCTCTCTATCTCTCTATCCGTCTCTCGTGAGTCATATGTGCATAATAAAATAATATTTATAATATAATATTTATTTAATTTCCCTTATCCTCCTCAATACGATCGAGATATACACGCGGACGACGTTCGGATCGGACGCGCTAGTATATTACGCATTGAACCTCGCAGTGAACATCGTCGGCGTGGTCGCCGTAACGCGATGCACTCGGAACTGCATGTGCAACGCGGCGAAATACACGCACGGTTGCACAGACGACCCGACGCCATTCTAATAATATTATGCGCGATAATAAAAAGTGATTGGATATAATGGCTGTTGAAATACGCGCGACATTGCAAGCTATTATATTTGCGCGTATATTATGTACACAATAAAGGGGAACGATTTTTTTTTTCCAACGAGAAAAATCCATTTTACTCGGCGTCATTTATTTTTAATTCGATATTCTATAGCAGACAAATTTTCTGCACACACCGCGTTCGTCAGTTTATAATTTTTTTAAGTCTTTCGAAGGTTAGGCGGCCGACGTATATAATAGAGTGCAGTGGACATATTTTCAGATATATTCGCTGCCACTAGACATCAAACGCCATAGTTTGTGATAAATTAATAATCGTATTAATATATTATAATGACACTAATCACGTCTTAAAGAAAAAATACGCAGACAATTAAAAATAATGGTTGATAAAAAAACTAAAATCCTAAACATCACTGCAATTCAAAATTGGATTTTTTTTTGTTGTTGTATTATAATAATTGTATCACCTATTGTGTGATAAAAGTATTTTAAATTATAATAATTGTATACCTAATAGAAAAAATGTAAATAAAAAAAGAACTAAAATAAATAAATTGAAATAAATCACCCTTTACACGTCCATTGTTAGGAAACTGTAGTAGTTGTAGTTAGTCGATATTCATAATATGTTAATTACAATTCACTGCAAATGATGTACCCGTCCATTAAAATCATGCGTTTAACAATTCTACGAAATGTATATAGATTAACATATTATTATTTGTACAAACTATATTCAACCGTGTATGAATCAAAATATATTGTGTGTTTGCTGTACGGAACGCAATACGTCTGTTATTGACAACGCATACTGGACCGATGCAATTGGAAGGAATACACTGTGCGGTGCACATTCGGAATTTTATTTTTTGAATTTCAACTCTATACTTATTATTTATAAACTATTATTTGGTTAGTTCACAGACATGTAAATACATACCACCAACCACCATACCTCCCATTAAATATTTTCTTCGGTATTTTTCCAACGATACATCTACTTGAAAAACGCTTTCAATACTATTTAACTACCTATTTGATAAGTAAAGTATACAGAAATATTATACACGCAATAAATTCAAGTATGTAAGCTATGACGTTAATAACATTAAGTAAAAAATCAACGTAATATACATAAGGTGAACATGAATACAAGTATACCTATGGAGTGATTAATCATTGAATCAATTAAATCATAACTTTTATGAAAATGTAAGCACTGTTGATGATTATTTTTTCAAAAATCAAATACACCAGATTTATTGCATTGAAGGTATAAACAACTAAACAACGGTTATTTTAAGAGACTTGCAGTTTTAATTAAAATTCACTGTTAGTTCCAATCAATGCAATTACGTTGCGACAGAATACAGAGGTACGTATTTATTCTAGTCAAATCTATAAAATAAAAAAAAAATAAACAACATTTGCGAAAAGGGTTAACATAAAGTGATTGCTCCAAACGGTTGATTACACAATATCCATTAATGATCAAATTAATGGAAACATTACTGTAATTTAAGTGATTTTCCATCTTATTGGCCGGCGATGTCTGTAATGAATGCATAAAATATGCATTATAATAACTGATCATTTTTGATTCTAAGTAGAGTACCTATAATGAATGTATTGATTTTACAATGATATTCTGTCATTCCGGTGGTGAGGGGGAGGTTCAAAAGTAAAAATAACCCGTATTTTCTAAATAATTGGGGAAAAAACTACGGAACAACCATGGTTTTTACACAAAACTAGTTTTTTTATTTAGCTTCAAAAATAAATCAACGAGATACTTGAATTTTTCAACAAATTTTTTCTATGATATAATTTTCAAAATATTTTCATTCTTTTTGAGCTATTGATAATTAAATTTTTTTTTTGTTTTTTTCTTTTGATGTCGATACAACTTTTTTTGCTGGGTCATAAAACTTAAACAAGGTTCCTCATAAGTTTTATTTAAGCCATTTAAAAATATTAAAGGTACATAAAGGCACGATTTTATATATTAGGTATTGTAAATTATCATTTTACATTGACAAGTTTTTAAAAAAAACATATGGTTACATTATTACATATATTTATAACTTTATATACTTATATGAAATATTTTTTTTTCAGAATTTCGATATTTAAAAAAATCAAATTTTGATTGAGTAGTTAATAAGTATTTAAAGTGTTGATGAGCGGCTGGATTGGAACAGAGCGACAGAGATACAAAATGTTAGTCTACTACTCCACTTCTCTAAACTTTAAAACTGTATACCTATACTTATAACTAATTATCTAATGATTTAAAATTTAATTTTATACATTGAAATTTTCATAAAAATATTCAGCTTTAGAATGTAAAATTAAAATGCATATCATTCAAAAAATTAAAAATCCTACAAAATATAATTTTTTTTTAATGTTGTTTTATTATAATTTTAATTAAAACAAAATATAGGTACTTATTAAAAAAAAAAAAACATTAATACTATTCGAGGTAGTGAATTTAAAAAAATTGCTCTGAATAATATATTATATTCCTTTGTCTTATGTATTTAAATTCAAAATCAGCGTGTACAATCACGCCTGAGCCCTTTTTTTTTCATCTCTCCGAGAGTAAGGTTTTACATCCCTTCAAGGGTTATTCCATCATCATATCAATAAAGCACAAATAAAATTTAAGCTGTCAGTTTGCTTTTGTATTATTATTTTTATTATAATTTTCATTTCCCTTCAATATTACCTCCCAGTCACAAAACACGGAAAAAGGCACAATTTATATTCCGGACCAAATGGATCCGGTTCGGCACGTGGTCGGCGATCCGTTCGTTATTCGGGCGTCATAATATAATGCTCAGCTCGGACTTTCGTCGGATAGACGAAATTCTGCGAATTCGCTGAACGGGCACCGAATAGTGCAACTATCCCGTGGTGCAGAGGGCCGTCCATCGAAACATATTGACAACGGTTATGAATTAAATAAAGTATGATATTTTCCCACTCACGACGTTCGAAGAATATAGCGCGCTGGAAGCCAATGTGATATTGTATGAATATTACAGTAAAATCATTAATGTTACGATATTTGTTTGTGTGTCGAGAGCGGAGACGCGTCGATTTCTAATAGTAATCGAATGTAAGACGTATAGTTCAAAAAAACGTCGTTAGCATAACGTCGTAGAACGGAGGACGGATGTCTGCGTATAGATAGATCGTTTTCCTAATACAATAACAACAATATATTGCCTACCTAGTACCTACATAATAATATTATAGCGTCTGCGAGATCTTAATATTATATGGGTATATAGTGCTCACCGCGTAATATTATTATATACGTACTGCAGTGCCCCCCCTCCCACCCCGCCGTACTCGGATTGTTGTGGTATTCAACTGTAAATTGGATTGTGTGGGAAAAATAACAGACACGGACCGTATTAAAATCGTCCGGAAAACCATACGCGCCGGGACTTAAAAACGAGCAGCGGCTATAGAGTTTCGGTCCCGGGACCATTTTTGCGATTTTCATTTCAACAACATAATATAATGGCGCGCATTGTGTTCGGGGGTATTCTCTCGTCTTTCACAAAGGCCGTGTAACCATCAAACGCAATATATGAGCTATATATTTCAATTCGTTTGGAGGGATTCCGAGGAACGGCCGCCCGCCCGCCCGCCCGCTTCTGCCTCGCGCAAAGTATTGCGCGTGAGCTGCCGCGCGCATCGTTATTAGTGACTTTATTAAATTATAATAATATACCGATAAATAAGAGCGGAAAGTTTTTCAATTTCTCGGCGATATTTTATTGGCGTCGTGGCGCGGGCTTAGCGTGTTGTCCCGCGGCCGCCGCGTACATAATAATAACAACGGAAATAGTAATAATAATTGATAGTAACAATATCGCGATGTAAACGATTTCACTCGTCCGACGGCGGCGGCGTCCGCACACTATGGGAGCGGTAACGTAAACAATAATATTATCATCATGGTCTAAATAATATAGTGATATATACGTACAGGCGGACGGAGTAGCCGAGTGGACTGCCGACCCGAGTTCGATACCTCGGCCGCGGGCGTCATTTTTCTTCGGGCAAGTCACGGTGTCCGGAGAACAAGTGCCGCCATCCCCCCACCCGGGGCACGGCAGAAACCTACGGGTGCCCCATTAGAAATTCTGCCGAAACACAACACACACGTGTACCAACCTACCCAATTTAAACACCTACAGTGCCTTCCCCCACGCCCAATGGCCTATGTTGCCGCGGGTTACTCAATAAACAAAAAAAATATATACGTACAACTATATTATATTACTGTGTATACGTATAATATTATGCGCATTGCCAGGATTTAAATGCACTTCAGTCGCGTAATATTCGAGTTGCCGAGGTGATTCGAAATATTATGCATACAATTTGGACTTTTTAAAGAAATTTTTTTTATTTATTATACTGTGCAATTTAAATTTTATAATATATACTTTACTTATTGTATACATAATATTATATGCGTTTGTTTTTATCTATAATAGACACGCATTGTTTTCTATATAGGAGTAGAAAATCTGTCATTTTTTTTTTTTTATCACTAGAAGACGTACAACTCAATCAAACTATCTAAAATATTGTTGAACGCTGAAAGTCTATTAGATATCTGCAACGTTAGTTGTATTAGCTCTATCGCTCAGCTTGTACTTTATCTCCTGGACATTGTACACTTTAACTAATATATGTCATTCAATCGAGTTAGTGAATCATATAGCAATAGGTGCAGCGGGTATCGGATAATGAATTTGTCATGTAGAGAAATAATTCGACATACCGAAATAAGAGAACACGTAAGTCCAGTGTTAAATGATCGGCAAAACAAACTTTGAAATACCGGAGTTGGAGATAATGAGGTTTCACTGTATAAATATTGTGGAGGGGTAGGGGGTGGTTCGCTGCATACTCATTGTTGTTGTGGTTATCTGCATTCTGCAGTTTTCATGATAATATTACTATCAAATTTTATATAAAACTTTATGAAAACATATTTTGTTATATACCTGAAGCACTTAGTAAATACTATGCATATTTTTTGCATAAATACGACCCTGAGGGGAGGGTGTGTAAAACACCAAAACAACCCCCACCCCTCCCACGCCATGTTTACGCCGATGCGCATTACGCATAGCGTTGGTAGTTTCGTAGTATGCGTTTATTACACTAGCTCCTAATAAGTTTCCCGCGAGTTTACTGCTAACGACGAGAATGTTTGGGCAGAGTTTTGTATTTATTTATTTTTTTTTCGTTTTCAAGTTGTTGAAACGAACCGTCGTTTTGTACTTCGTCCGGGAAAAACTTCAAAACCGTGGACTTAATTATTCTCAATATACGCGTAATGTTTAAACCGACGTACTTGAATCAGTCGAGTGAGAACGGTTATTATACATATACCTACTGTTAAGCATTGCGAGATGTGAGATGATTTCAGAACTTCCTAAGTTTGTACTTAAACTTGGTTTTTTATAACATAAATATTATTATGAGTAACGATGATTTTTCATGCGAATATTTTTAAAAATAAAATAATTTACTTACAGCTTTGAATTACAGTGCACAGATAATGATTTTAACGTTTATTTACATAACGCGCCACATAATAGTGTTCGTGGAAAAATATTGCGGACTTCAATATTATAAAATTAATTAATCAAAAAAGGTACAATGTTTTAAGTACCTACCTATAGTTGTTTACAGTTGGCGGTAAAAAGTAATTACAATTATTTATAAAACGAATATCAAAAGAACTGCTGACGAATAAAAAGCAATCGTTTTTTTTTTTTTTTAGTTAAAAATGAAATGTACTTTTGTATTTTTTTATAACTAACTATAACATTAGATATGTAGCTATAGTCTCAAAAAAATGTGAAATTATTATAACTGCCAGCGTACGATTATTATACTATTAAACAAATTACATCATTAACGTCTTTTATAATTTATTTTTTTAAGGTGGTTGAGTAGGTATGTTTTTAATTATTATTTTTTTATGTAATATTGCACAGCATTACACGTTCAACAAGGACCGATATTATGGTGCGATTTTACCATCGTATGATGGTGCTTAAATTGTTGTGCTTTTATAATGGTGCTCAAAGCATTTCAAAATGATTTAATAACCATGGTCGTGTTTAATCACAATGGTTACTCATTTAGAAAACAATTTTCTGTGCTTTCGTCGTACGGATATCAATAATAAAATGACGGTCATCCGTTATTACGCTGTGGTTCATTGGTTATTTAATTGTATCAAAATATTTATGCGATCCCCGGTAAGTTTAATTACGCTGTGAATCATTTGGACAAGATTTTTCGGTTACTTGTTCATAGACATTCAGGTAATTTAAACGACATTAATAACCGAGGTGCATTAAGCGCTTTTTCTGTCAAAATTCTCATTATAATCGTTTTTGTTTCTCGGGACGTATTTTATTCCCAACTGATAATTTAACAATTTCCATTTTCGTTACAACAACAGAGGGGCATTAGATATAAATCAGCGCCATTAAACAAATGGGATTTTATTCGGATTTTTCTCGTTATTATTACAATTATTATTATAATTTTTTTTTTTTTTAAACAACTCAAATATTTTTTTCTTTTACTTGCAGTTTTTGTTTCGTCTGCGTTCCCGTCTAAATTTGTTTTTCATTCCTCTCCACTTCTTCTCGGAATTACGGAAAAATTCTTTCCACTGCACTGGTTATTAATGCTGTTAGTGAAATGAGCGGAGAGAAAGAAAAAATCTCCGTTGCGTTTTTTTTCTTCTTCTTGTTGCCCTTTTCACGCTCCTACGTAGTCTGAACAGGAAGCTCGACGACTGATAGGGATAGGTGATTTATAATCATGTTGCTTCCTCGCCATAAACCTCTTGGAGAGAGTTCCGATCGGAAAAGCCAAGTGAATTTTATGTGTTGCAGACAAAGCGAGATAGTTTTTTTTGGGGGGGAAATTGCGGCTTTTTCGAATATTTTTGGCAACTTAACAATGGATCAATATAGACTCGATGAGATATAAATAGTGTTAGTGTGTTTTGCGCATTTAAAATCAAATAAACAGTAGTCACTATATTACCTATAGTGTATATATTATATTATATATAGATGTGTATTTGTGTGTGTGTGTTTAAATATGAATAAACATAATATTGATATTGTACTGCCATATATTATTAGCTTTATGTTAAATAACAAAATAGCATATAAAGCCACATAAAACCACTTGAGAATATTAATGTTCATTGTAATGCAGCTATGCGAATATAGTTATATAGGTACATCAATATATATATATTGTTTGTAACTAAAGTTATAATAAATGGATAGAAAACATTGAACAGCGACCAGTTTGAATTCGTGTACAGTAAATATAATAATAATCATGTGCATATATTATTATCTACTATAGTATAATATTGGTTTTAATAGTTTAATTTAAACGACAGATATTTTTTCATAAAAAAAAAAATTCGAAAACACATACCGACCAGTGTTTGCGAATAACGGATCACTCTATACGATAACTATATAGAAGGCATCAGGGCTTATATATAGTTTATACACATGTTTTGAAAAGCGATGGTCTCCATGTTTTTCCGGTCAGTTATTATCATAGAATATTAAACTGAAGTTTCGATCGGACAAAGTTATGTGCGAGGGCCGAGGGATGAATAAACGACTCGTAAAAGGTATCGAAGAACTAAATAATACAATCATAAACGTTTTCTGATTACGTTTGGTTTCGAATTAAAATTACTGCACTCCCACGATAATCTGCCCCGTCGTGTTTTAACCCTATTTATTGTAGTGAAACAGTAATCAGAATTAATTTTATGGCTGAATAGGTTTGAAAATTTTCTTTTTTTTTACCGTTGATTAAAAAATGAAAAAAAAAACAATGCGTCTATATAGCTGCCATTGAATGAAATTAAGGGAAATGGACCAATAATTCCCGACATCACTCTCATAGTATGCCATTTTGTATCTTCTCAGCAAATTTATATGTGTGTTGGGAATTCATGTTTTCGTCGGTTTTTGGCCACAAGAAATGTAAACACACAGTTAGATGTTTGAGAATATCGCCGTGAAAAAGTTTTTAAATAAATTTTTCGATTGCGTCTACTTTGCATAATTGACTGGCTGCTATTTTATCGACCCTAACTTTGAGCCACGAATTTCAAGGATACTTTTTTTATATTACAGAGACCCGAGTATACTTTATAATAGTATTTCCGTGAAAATAAAGCCGAAACCAATACTCACCAAATGTTTAAAACATTAATTTCCGTCTTAATAACAGTTTCCAAGCGATCGTTTGTAAAGTATGTTCGAATTCCACCGATTGATGAAATCGTTAATCTTGTTCAATTGTTATTGGTAGGTACATTATTCATGTCGATTTTATTATGTACCGTTTATAACTGCCCAAATTATAATACAAAAAACTGCTTAGTAGTTTGGTTACATTTTTATACTAACGATTTGATTTTGAAATATATTATCATATTTGCATAATATATAATTTGTTTGTGTTATAAAATAATTAAATTTGCAAACGTACGAAAATGTATTTACACGCATTAATTATTAACAACTCGTCAATATATATATATATAACAAGTAGGTACCTATTATAAATAATTACAAAGTAAATACAGCTTTCAATGAACATTTGAAAGCTGTTTACATACAAACATACCAATATTATTGTATCAGGGTCTACGAGTCTTCATGCATAAACGTTGAAAAGTTTGAATTTATTTATATTGGTAGTATGTATTTACGACAGTTTTTCCATATTAAAATCAAACTTCCGACTAACTTGTTGATGCCAAATTAGGTAAAGTATTTTTAGATTACAATTTATTTGGCGCGCTGTTATAGATTTCTCTGATGATGATTTTTCCTTCATTTAATATTTCAAATATTTTACCATCTTGGTATTTAAAATACAGATTGCGTTATGCGCAGTGTTGGGAATAGATAACTAAAAAAATATCTAGATAAGATAAGATAATTTTAACCAAATATTATGTAGATAAAATAATGATAACATAAATGTAATTTATCTAGATAAAGATAACAATACATTTATCTATATAAATATCTAGATAAATATCATTTTTTTACCATTATTTTTATTGTTTTTTAGTATTTTTGTAAAATTAGATTTATATAAATATAATGACGTAATATTTATAATGACAACGAATTGAGCCTTTGAAATACAGTTCTATGAAGTTAATTTTAATTTATTTTTATAATGGATGGGGAAATAAACCTATACCTAATTAATTTTAATATGCTTAGTATGGAAGTGCGTCGTCTTGGTACCCATAAATCGTCCAACCCCCCTCACATATCTCATTGTTTTGTACCCGATTTCCACCCATTTGTACCCTCCATAAAAAAATTTGTACCCCTCTCCCTTTTACACAAAACCAAATCCCCCGTCCGGGTGCTGTAAAAACATCGTCCTGGCACCCAGAACCACCAGGAGACAACCGATCGATTCCGCACCAATCTCAATTTTTTGTACCCAATTTGTACCCATTTGAACCCTCCCTAAAAATGTTTGTACCCTTCTCCCTTTTATGCAAAACCAAATTTCCCGTTCGGGTGCTGTAACGACGTCATCCTGGCACTCGGAACCACCAGAAGTCAACCGTTCGATTCCGCACCGATACAATTTTTTGTGCCTATTTGAACCCTCCCTAAAAATGTTTTACCACTCTCCCTTTTACGCAAAACCAAATCCCCCGTCCAGGTGCTGTAACGACGTCATACTGGCACACAGCGTCTTTATTGGATACGCAGTGCTTGGCGTTTTTAAAAATCAATGTTTTTCGGTTTGCTTAAATGTAATAACTCATCGATGGTAGTAATTACATTATATTACTATTGTATACAAGTATATTGTCATTTTATCAACTTTGTTATATTTAAATTTTCAAGTTAACTTAACTTTAATAGAACTTATATGGAACTTCACTTTAATTTAACTTGAACTTAACTTAAATAAAACTTACATGGTACTTAACTTAAATTGAACTGGAACTTAATTTTAATAAAATTTTATGGAATTTAACTTTCATATAACTTATATGGTACTTAACTTAAATGAAACTGGAACTTAATTTTAATAAAATTTTATGGAACTCAACTTTCATATAACTTATATAGAACTTAACTTTAATAAAATGTATATGGTACTTAAGTTTAATGGAACTGGAACTTAACTTTAATAAAACTTATATGGTAATTAACTTTCATTGAACTAGAACTTAATTTTAATAAACTTATATGGAACTTAACTTATAACTTCACTGGAACTTTAGTTATTTTGTTGTAATTCAAAAATAGTAGGTATTTGTGGATTTATGAAACTTTTAGAGTATATTATTATAGTTTAAATACACAATGGCTATCATTTATTCCGAATAATTCTGAATACGAAATTAATAATAATGATTTAATATGTTAATTTTAAATGTATCGGATATATTTTGGATTTTAGATTCTGAGCGGATCGATGACCGTATTAATTTTAACATGATGTATTTTTTAATTTTTTAATTTTAGATTTTCTTCAACAGTATCTTTCTGATAGGAAAGTGAATCTAGTTGGTACTTTGAGGGTCAAAGGTAAAAATTTCCCGGTAGTTTTCAAAAACGCCGTGAAAAACAAAAGAAAAATTAAGGAAAAACGGGAATTTATACGCAAAATCTGTTTTTGAGAAAATCGATTTTAGTTTTTGATGTAACTCTAAAACATTTAACGATGAGGTACCTATAATAATATTTAAACATTGTACAATACATTATTTATTCATCAAATCTATAATTTCAATATCTTATTTATTAATTATTTTAAATAAAGGTTACAATAATAATGTACCTAATATAATATAATATTATAAAAATATATAATTTTAATATAAAATTGGTTAGAGGTAGAAATGATGACTTAGGAGTTATGGGTGGCAAAACGACTTACATGAATAAGTAGAACAAACTATTGCCCCAATTAGGACTTTACAGTATTTTTCAGGCATCAACGAAGACTTATTTGTAAGCTAAATCAATTAATTTACCAAAAAATTAACCAAAATAATAAATAAAAAAAGGTGGGTAAGTGGATGTTGCTCTGCTGTACATTAGGTTACAAGTGCGTCACTGTAATGGATAATGTTAAATTTGAATTCAATGATATAATATCATTGTATAAGAAAAACGATTCTGAGCGAAAACGGTCAGTCAGCCTATGATATTACCAAGTATATTTGATTATATTACTGTGAATGAAGTAATTTATATATAACCTATTTACGTGGAGCCTTGTTTTCAATTTTCAATCCTTAGCTATAAAAGTTGAACATTTTATAAATTTTTAACAACAAAAAAATTTTCAAACTTTAAATTTGATATATTTTGTCAAAATTTGAACTTTAAATGCTTATAAAAAAAAAATTGTAAAAACAATTTTCAAGTATCTACAGTCGTACGTTTTTTAATTACAACAAAATAAGAAAATCGTTACATGAGATATCGAGTGAATATCAAATGTTGTAAAAATATGAATTTCAAACGCTCATAAAAATTTAATTTGTAGTTTTGAAAACTACTGGGAAATTATTACTTTTGATCCCCGAAAGTACCAACTAGATTCACTTTCCTATCAGAAAAGTTACTGTTGAAGAAAATCCAAGCACTTTTACTTTTACTGACAGACACAAAAAAAAAAAAAAAATAAAAAAAAACACACATCATTGTAAAATCAATACATTCATCGTTCCACTCAGAATCTAAAACTAATTTTGTACTTTAAAAACAGTATTAATTAAACGGCTTTTCAAATTATTATGAAACGGAGATATTAGTCTTTATAAGTGTATATTAACATGATGTATTCGATTCCACTCACATAACCTCCATATACATTTGAAGACGTTAATGTCAAATTTGTTGCTCCCAAAACTATATCGTTTTATTTTTCTCGAGTTCATGACAGACAAAAAATAATAAAATAACTTAAACTAATCTTCATATTTGGTCAGCAGTTTTAGTTAAAGTAGTTCTATACTTCAAAAAACGTGATTTTGTATTAAAACTTGAGAATTGAACATTTTATTCAGTAAAATATAACAAAGTAATTTTGTCAAATAACAATATACTTAAATAGTCGTATAATAGACGTCGTTACAGCACCCGGACGGGCGATTTGGTTTTGCGTAAAAGGGAGAAGGGTACAAATTTTTTTATGGAGGGTACAAATGGGTGGAAATCGGGTACAAAACAATGAGATATGTGAGGGGGGGTTTGGACGATTTATGGGTGCCAAGACGACGCACCTTTGTTATGGATAGTAGAAAACGATGTATAGTGCAAGCCCGCATGCAGGTTCTCGTATTATCGTAATATTGTCGTTGGCAATAATTATAACAAGAAATATTCTCTTCTAATTTTATAAATAATTTATATTATATTAGAATTTTAGTAACATTGGTTTTATACTTTTATAATTTTGTAGGGCACTATAATATTTATCTAGATAAGCCCATTTTTTATCTAAGCTTAACATTAGATAAATCGTAACATAATTATCTAGATACTTTAAAAGATAATTTATTTCAAAAAATCTTATGTAGACAATTCCCAACACTGGTTATGCGTAGGTACTATACTTAGTAATTATTTTCATACTTAGACTGTAAAACGTACGTCTTGTACTTTTATAGACTGTAAATTCTGCAGAGCGTCGTTCTACTGTGGAAAAGCTAAATAGTAAATATTGTCCCCAATTAAATAAAACTAAGTACGTAGATACTACATACTACTCTTTGAAGTAGTTATACTATGTGAACACATTATCCTGATTGGATAAATTTTGAACTCGGATGGATCTAGAAAAATATCCTCCTCGTTAATTCAATGACACTCAAGAGTATATAAATTTAATACAAATAATATAATTAAAATGTGTACATTAATTAATTGGAAAAATCGAATTGATTTAGATTGCTTATTCTCACGATTACATCAATTAAATATATATATATATTTAATAATATTGTTTGTGGGGTAACAAATTTAGTTGAGTTCAGGATTTTTTTTCCTAAAGACGTAAAGGGTGCAGGGTGTTCAGTAAATGCTGAAATTAAACACCGTTTAAAAAATAAAAATCAATCAGGTGTTAAAAAACCGTTATTTCGGTTTAATTTGGTAAAAAAATGTTTGTAAAGTGAAAAAAAAAATAAAATATCAAAAAATAATAGTCTAACAATATTATAAATAACTATAGCTCGGCGTTGCCTGTGCCAAAGATTTGTTTTTTTTAAATAAATATATTTGTAAAAAAATGTATATATCTACAATCTACATTATAATATCTAATAATTATAATAGTTATATAAAATGTACCCTTAAAATCTATCATTCGCGAGCTGAAAAAAATTAATTTATGAGCTTTGTTTTGGCTACCTAAGTATAGGGATTGAAAAAATAAACTATAAACACCTTCAAAGTTTTATGGAATCTATTGGTGTAACTTTTTATTGAAAACGGTCCAGTAGTTTTTGAGTCTATTAACTTCGCATAAACTAATGCGGGTTAATAAATATTCTGAACAAAATTCTAAATTATAAGTTAAAATTATTAGATCCAACCAATTATATTATATGACGTAACCAGTGGAAACCATTTAAAAAATATTAATTCCTATACTAATTTACTACTATTGATATATTATTATAATATGCAATCAATAGTAACCATATATTATATAGAAAAATTTTATTGAAAAAATGATTTTTCATTTGGAATATATTATCAACATTAAAAAAGAAAAGGAGCCAATTCGGGCCAGTCGTTCTCGATTGATGCGGTTTCCAACGAATAGCTTTTCATTTTTATTATATAAGAATTAATTATAATAACTAATAAGACTAATAATAACTGGCTAGGCCAGGGGTCGACACCTGCGGCACGCGGGCCACATGTGGCTTTTTCGATCTAAAGTTGCGGCTCTTCAGTTCCATACTCAAAAATAAACTATTTTATTATATAAAAAATATTTGGATGTTTTTATAGGAATAAATATTATTTCTTGTTTAAAACAGGAACATTGATGATTTTTACGGTTTCAGTCCCGGTTAGGTTCCCAGAAAAACTAAAAATTCGGTTCCAGTTCGGTTCCAAGAAAAACTAAAATTAGGGTTTTGATTTATTTTTAGTTCTTAAAAAATTAAAAACCTGTTTTAATTTTATACAAATGTAAAAAAAATTGTCAGGTAAAAGTATCTTTTTCGGTATGGTTCTGGTTTTCAAATTATTTTTAACAATGTGGTTTCGGTTCCCAATATTCGAAGGGTTCCGGTTCCAAAACCGGTTCTTTTCGGTAAGGTTCCAGTCTCTGGTTTAAAGTCGTTTATTTTAAATCAAAAATTAAATTTATATTATAAGCAAATATATGTACTATTGTACTATAATATTGAAACAAAAATTTTTTACGGTTCTTTAAAAACTGGGAAAATTTGTAAATTGTAACTTTTGGCTCTTCCGTCTCAAAAGGTTACCGACCTCTGGGTTAGGCTAGTCTTATTAGACGATGAAATAATAGCTAAAAATGTGTTAGTTTTCAGTTGTGTAATAGCATTTTTCAAGGTATTATTGCATTCTGATGGCATTATTAAGTAATTTTCAATATTATGTTTGAATATTTTATATTATGAACCGAAAGACGAATCACAAATTTATCATCGTTTCGTTTTACAATTCGTACATAAAATCCAATGCTATAAAAATAAATCATAGATTGTCATTCGGGTTGGAAGTCGTAACTAGTAAATTACAATTTTATTACACCTAATCTTTACCTCACCCAAGCCAAGCTACCGAAAACAAAAGCCCATGTGGATTGACGTGTATCCGTGATGTCTAGTGCCAACCACGACATGCGATTTTATGTCGCGTTGACACGTTCACAATTTCGTTGATTCCGCATGCATTTAGGTTAGGACTTCAACGTGCTATTATCAAAAAAAAATCACTCCGGTCAATTAACGTGATATTTGGATCATAACGTAATTCTCTTAGGTGTTCTAAGGACATCGAAATCCGACCGGTCGCATGATATAGGTAGTAATATCAGTAATAACAATATAATACTGTCGAAGTTCAAAAATAAAAACTAATACATCTGAATCAAAACATCAACTATTCCTTTTCAAATTAAAAGTAGGACATACATTTTTATAAAATAGGAATCTTTGTGGATCGCTGAAATATGAACGTTTCAAACCTTTGATAATATTACACGGAATAGTAAAACATTCATTTGATCTGCAGTGTACCTTAATACTATTACTATTCTCAGTAGATTAAAATAAACTCTGTTATATGCACATATTATACCGAAGCCATTGCTGCAGTTGAAGGTTCTATGAAAGATCGTAATATTATTTTAATTGCAGCCAACGGCAACGTGTCAACTGCGAGCACAAAACGTAATAATATTATTATAATATCCCGAAAAATCATAATACGTCTTTTGTGGCTTTATAATAGAAATGGATGTCAAAGGAAGTAGATAAATCGATGAGAAAAAAAAAACGAATAATATAATATTATATTATAAGATGATAGTACCTAATATATTAATTATTTTTGAATTCTAAAAATGAAAAAATTAACGGTAAGACAATAAGAAATATATTTACATATTATAGCTTTAATACTTATATTGTGTCATCCGAAAGTAGTTTTCTCGGGAAAATTCAGCGTTCAGTAAACGTCTTGTATTGAACATTTTAAAGCTTTTAATATTTTTTTTTTTTTTGACAGAACGCCTAATATTTTTCTATTATAAGTATGTGACTGGGTACTATGACACCGAATATGACTTACTGTATACCGCACTATATAGAGCGGTAATCGTATATCGTTATATTGTCGGATATTATTATTATTCGAGTTTGGTGGTTAATCGGCCGTTAGTTAGATGCCTGCAATACGCATATAATAATAAATATTATTCGAACTGCATTCGGTTATAATATTATTATATTCGGGCGCTGCGCCATTCGCACCCGTCCGCCGCGGGAGGGAAGGAGTCGGAGGTTGGATTTACGATTTCCACGGCCTCTCGGGGGGGTTCGTTCGGGTGTCGAAAGTCCGACGGCAGAATGCGTAAACTCTACCGTACAAGCGCTGGGCTACACGACGGTCGTCCAACGTTTTTGCAAAAAGCGATGTTAAATTTTCCATAATCCCTGCTCGAGTGCAACCAATTAAACGACCCCACTCCCCCTACAGCCCGCGCCGGTTTTATTGCATTGCCTATACGAAACAGTTTCTCGTACATTCCGGACGACTGACGTCACAGCGGGTTGGTCGGTGTTGCTCACCGGGTCCAAAAACGCGTACGGCGCCGATCCACGACCTACGGGCGTGCTACTTTTCCGAGGCAGCGAAAGGATATACGTTCACTGTTGTGGGTATAGTTATTTTATTAGCCCTGCGAGTGCAGTAGCACGTAATAATTCGTACGTCCAGTGGCGTACATCCAGGATCATGAAATTTGGGGGGCAGGGGTGGTTAAATATCCAAAACCCCTCTCCGGCTACGGTACTGCAGCGTACACCAGACCACTACGCACCCATACAGTTTACGTGACAGATATAATTATTGTAACGAGTCGTTTTTAGATTTAAAGCACGAACAGCTGTATATTATATTATATATAAAACAGGCGAACTACGGTTTTCGATTGACATTTCTTGTAGGAAATCAATTAATTTCAGAACGTAATTTTATTTTATTCAGATTGACTGTTAATATTTGGGTATAAGTAATAATTCTATATTATAGTATAATTATTATTTTAAATGATAAATTATAAACGATTTTTCATTTTTTGCGAACGAACTGTTTGATTATTTTAGCAAAAATACTATGACATCATTTAAAAAATTTACCTCCAACATAAGTTTAACGTAAATGAGGGGTGCAATTTATCTTAATCATATTAAGTCTTACTTGTAGATTGTATTGAAAATAAATAAATAAATACAAATACAAAAATAAATTAATAAATAATTTAATATATTTAATATATTCGAAAATTAAATAAATAAAATTCCTACTATTATTATTATTACCTGTTATTTTGATTTTAATACAGAAAGATAAGTATTATGTTTCGCATTAAACTTTGTATTGTATTTATTTTTTAATTCATGATTGAATTTTAAAATCGGCTTAAATATTAAAGTAGCATTTACTATTATTATTATTTTATATTTTAAAACTATATTTAGACTTTGATTGTATTATATAACGATGTGTAATTGTTATGAAATTATAGTTACATTACAGACAGCAATATGAGTGAATGAATGAATGCTCTTGATAAAATATAAAAGCAAATATAAAATTGTATTTCTGTACTTAATGGATAAATCAGAGCACTCGAGACATATTTAAGTAACATAAATATAAAACTCAAAATAATGATCAATCGAAAACTTATGAATAGACATTTTTTCAATTTAGTTTCAATAATATTATAGTATAAAACATATGTTTGCGAATAAAATAAAACTGTTCAATTATAATTAATTTTAGGAAGTATACCTATTATAGTACTTAAGATTTTGACACAAATAATATTCGATCGTAAAAGTGTATGGATAATTTTTAAGCACAACGACTACCCTATATTATAATAGTTGCACGTTTTTTTTACACGAGTCGTATATCTACGTGTTTTAAAAATATTATAAAATCGAGTCTCGTAAGTGGCAATGCGACGGTACGGTAACTCAAACGTTTTTCGACGGTGGCGATCGGAGCTCATCAACGCGACGACTCTCAAAACACATACCATCAGCCGCCTCGTCGCCGATCGAGGATTATTTATGGTATCGAAAACAATTCGGGCATTTTTGTTTTGTTTGGGTGTTTTTTTTTCATCTCTATATAATATATACACTACAGTGAAAAAAGTGAAAGAACATTTATCGTGTGCGCTGATGAATACTGCGCTCGACGTTTTTTTCTCTCTCTCTCTCTCTCGCACGTTCTACCCCGCCTCGCCCCGCCGTCGCGCCGACCCACGAGTCATTTGACTTATTGATAGTCCGCATGTAGCCATTCGTTTCCGTAACATTTATTTCGTGCCAATGTCCAGTCCCCGGGAGACTTGCCCCAAGAATGCCAATGTATTGTTTACATCCGGCGTGGAAAAAAAAGCAATAGTGAAGAACTGCACACACTCACACTCACACACACACACACACACACATTCACACGCCGAAAAATTCCGAAAATCGTTGTCGTTCCCCGCTGAACACCCGACCGCGACCCCACACCCACACCGACCCCTGAGGGCGGCCGTTTTCCCGTATCTATCAACGCGTCTCTCGACGCCCCCTCGTTGTTCCAATTACAACGCCATCAATCACTAGCACCTTACACCCCTTCGCCACTCGGTTCGATGCATTAGATAAATCAAATTGGTTTTAATATCGCGGCCGAGGAGGAAGCGCCACTGCAGTGTATAATATTATTATTATTATTACAGTTTTGTTTACGTGACACGTCTCGGCAACGTGATTCAATTAGGAGATACACCTTCCAAACGACTACGTGACCATATAGTGTTGCCTCTACCGCAGGTCGCTGCGACTGTATTTTCATAATACCGACAAGGGGAAGGCGTCGATGATCGCGTGGAGGTGTAATGTTATATCACTACGACGAGGGTGGAGGTTCTTAGTGAGCTTGGCGGACTCCGTAACATTTTTAAAGGGCTGCAGGGCATGCGCGCGATAGTGGTTCGTCGCGAACGAAAATACATCATGAGCCAAGAATTTTTTTATTTAGGGAATTGTAAAGGACCCGGGCATAGGGATCGGTGGGCAACGGTCATCGGATATAATGACGTTTGTCTTCGACGGTTTTTGTGTTTATGATACCAGACGTGTGTACAATATTATAAGGTATATTGTGTATTTGTATATAATACGAGTGAAATGAAAATATAGTTTCTTCATTAGCGTCACCAAGAAAAGAAACAAATCGTGTACACACGTACGAATCTCCGATCCACTTGTATGCCCGTACGGGCGTCATCGATGTAAAGATTAAATGTGTTGACTGAATGAGCTCTCTCCAAACATCAAACCCTCCGAAGTCTGCAAATGCAGTAAAATATGTAAGTACCGACGGATAGTTATAGATTGGAAGACAGTCTCTCTTTTATATTTTTCATCAGTATGAATAGAGAAGATTAACAATTAATTGTTGAAATATAGTCTTCCTCCTATCACCATGATGCATATAGTAAATAATAATCAATAATTGCTTATATGCAGTAGGTATCCACTTGCAAATGTAAATACACATGTTATGCAGTCGAATTATTGAATAAATAAATAAATACAATCGTTTAGCTCATTTTATATCAAATTTATAGATTCTATTCAGCGGGTAATTCAATTTCGTGGTTCGATCCCCACTGAGGAGGACGATGATACTCTTACGATTGTTTGTCCGTACCGTACTACTGCAGTGAACACTTTTTATTCTGTAATATGTATATTTATATATTATATACGAGAACGAGTATAGCTATGTATTTACCCAATACCTTTACACGCTCGATACAGATAGAGCGGTACACTCGTGTCCAACTTTTAGAGTTGTATAAATATATTATAACAAAGCTATATATATGTATAGAGGTACCTACATCACGCTTTTCTCTGACATGCTGGTCCCCAAATTTTTTCACAATAATTGAGTGTTTAAATATCTACGACGGAATTTATTCATGGCAACGACGCGGCGGCGAGGCAGATAAAGTCGAAAAAAAGTCAAGGGGAGTAGATCGTAAATTCGTTTAAAAACCCTAGGGCATTTTCGTGTATATATCGTACACAATGTCTTTGCACCCTTTTTTAATTACTTCCCAAGCGCGCTGAGCAATAAACTTTTGCCTTCTATGTTCGCGAAATAATAATAATAAAAAACAACGCTGTCCTTTTGTTCTCTCTCTCTCTCACTCTCTCTTCTCTCTTGCCGTCTCTCCCGGTCCCCATAGGAATGACCTTTTTCGAAATTAGGCTTACCTGAAAAATGGTCAAATTGATTTTTGGCTATACGAATACATGTGATATTTTAATAAGCGAGTAATTAACCCTGGTCGTTTTGTTTAAATATCGCGTAGGTATATAAAATGTTACGCACGGTCATTATTGCGGGAGTAATTAATTCGGGACCGCTAGTTTATCACAAGAAATCGTAAATATATAGGTACCATAAAGTATAAGTATATACAGCTATTCGTTTCAGACATGTCATTAAATTTATTCCGGTATACCTATATTATCAGAATATTATTAATCAAACAGTCCGACGGTAAAACATATAAATTGTTTTTTCCGCGAAAACTATAATCACACCTACGTTTATAGTTTTTGAACTTTGATGGTTATTAATTAAATTTATTAACTGTGCTTGAATTTAATTTATTTGAAAATATTTCAATTTGGTAGGCACTTACGACGAAATAGCAATTACAATTTTAATTTATGTGAACGAGAAACATGTATTATACACATATTAAAGAAGAAATGATTGTTTTTGTTACATTTTACTGAGTAGTTTTCTAAAGGAATTTCTTCTAATACTTGAGCGAAATCCCATGTTCAGCTGGCAACTATAATAGTATATCTTTAAGATACAAAACACCTATTTCAGAACGAGTAGCGTTATTTCCATTTATTCAGCGGCAACAATGTAATTTGATTCATTTTCCTCTCTAGTTATGCGCTACAAAGGGAAATATTAATTTTCATCTATTAATGTCTGTGCATTGTCCTGCAAAGATGGTTTTCCGAGTATGCTCGAGCATGAGCATGAAATATTGTTTTAAATTACAAAATTGGCGTACGATATAATGTGAGGTGTTAATGCGCTTATCTTAGTCACATTTAATATTGTTAGGGTTTTTTTCCACAGCCCATGTGGTCCGGAAAACAACAATGATTGCATTTAAATTCAAGAATCGTTTTATAGGTATTTTTATTTGAACTGTTGATGGCCCTGGTAAATATATTTTTTTGTGGTTAAACGTTTTATTGACGTAAAGATAATATTTTAACTGGGGATATTTCGAAATGCCGTTTGTTCAGCAATTGAATAAAATAAAACAGTTTTTACGACCGTCCTCCATATAATACAATAACAACACTCGATTAATACTATAGAAGTCGTAACCGTAATAATATTATACATACATATTATATATATATAGATACGGGTGAATAAATATATGTGTGCGGTATCGCACAGTTTAATTATTGCTATTGCTCGCCGTTTAAGTGTTGCAGTCAGGGATGGTAAAAATACTTTTAAAATTTTATTTAAATATTAAGCACAAAGTGCATTTGAAACAAATTTTATGGGTAGGCACACAAGTAGAATTAAGTATTAACTGAATATTTCTAATATTATCAGTAAAATGAGTAATTTAGTATAAAAAAAAATGTATAAAATGTCATGACCAAGTCCGAGCAGGAACGAAGCCGTAAAACATTCGCCCAACCGACCGCGACAGTGAGAAACACAAGCTCGTATTGAAGTGAAGAACAATTGAGTTTAAGAGTTAAGACAGTAGGTAACTACACAATATACAACGGAAAAATGTAATTTATTACTTTTCTTACAATACCTACTAAATTATATAAATTTAAAAACTATTATTATGATATACGTAATACATCATTTCATGCAGTCGTCTCTATGAACTGGGTCGTACATTTGAGTGAATAGTTGATCATTAACTCCATTATCGATGAAGATCATTGCCAAGAATCTATATGTATAAAATGGAACATATAAGGAAAATGTAAGTACAATGTATATTATATATTTTTATTATGTGTAATGTGTATACTGTATACAGTGTTTCCCGTTAAAGAGACCACTTGTTTCATGGTGCGAGTATATATATAATCAACTATTTACTGGAATAAAAAAGATACACCTGATCCACATCAAACGTAAATTGTAATGTGAAATAGCCCTATTTAGGATCACTGTGTACCAGATAATTGAATCACTTTTATTGCGTTCGTGTCTTTAAACAATCAAAATCGAAGCTGACCACAATTACACCACATATAATGCAATAATATTGTGTTTTTTCTTTTAAATGTTTATTATTGGAAATCGAAAAAAAATTAATTTTATATTATGATATAGTGCTAGTAAGCAAGTATGTTATAAAAAGAGAAATATCAAATAATACGATGTGGTCGCGTGATAAAGAGAGCTTCCATGACATTAATTATTTATTTCAAGTATATTATTATGTTATATACCAAACGAATACCACACCAAAAAATATCAGTTCCATAAATCACAGGTTGGTACGTTATTTAATTTCATCATAAAATAAAAATGTCGTGTTACATAACGTGCTTAATTTTATTAAATTCGTAAGTGTGTGATTATAATAAAGTCTAGTTTAAAAAATATATTTTTTTTTTTTTGGGATAAATCAGTTAGTGTAATAAAAAACAATGTTGTCCAATGTCCTGCGCCAATGTTATCATATTAAACGGAACTCTCTGTAATAAACAAAATGCAAACTGTATGTGTGCTGTTACAAAATATGTTTAATACATTTTCAGGTAAGATTTTCGAAACTCACCGCAAACGTTCGACGGGCAAAATGTGTCCAAAAGAACCGCGTACTGCGTAGGTATAATATAATTCATGATAAATCGAACCTGTGGTAGTATTATACTAGTATAACAATAATATAATATTATGTGGTACGAGATTAATAACGATGATGATGATGATGATAATGATAATAATAATAATAATAATAATAATAATAGATAACTAATCGATTTTCGGTGTATTTCGGGTACACGCTGTACTGACATCGGAGTATCGTGTATTTTGCATCGACCAAGCCGTAGTCGAGTATAATATTATAATATAATATAATGATGGTGTAGTAGTGGGCAAACACACACTCACTCTACACTCTCTTTCACTCTACACTCTCTCTCTCTCTCTCTCTCTCACTCTCTCTCTCTCTCGCATGTGCATATGTAGTTTATTATATAGTATGACATATCGTGTGCCAAAAGCTCGCGTGTCATTAATGGTTTATAAAGTGAAAACGCTTGTTCGGAGGTCCGGTTCTGATAACATTGCGGGTCTATTATTATTATTATTATTATTATTAGTTATTACTATTAATCGACAATTCGCCAGCGGGGAGTGCAGCTGTGGTGGCAAAGTGCTCGACCTAGTTCCACCCCGATCTGCGGTATTATAATAATTTGTAACCATACGCGTTATGTCGTATTTACCTACTTGTTGTCGCATAACCTAGCCTATAATCTTGCGATGGTGGTTATGTACATACTGTGTATATTATATATTAACATACTATCTATATTCTATATTAATAAAAGGCAATTTTTGTATTTATATATTATGATGCATGAATGTGTATGTGTGACAGCCAAATCTATCGGCCCATAATTCTGAAATTCAGTACATAAGTAATCCCACACCCGAGGATGTGCACTTTGAAGCCATTTTTTTTTTAAAGTTTTTCATTTTAAATAAGGTCTGAAAACAAATATATTTTGTTTGTTTGTATTGAATTGCCATTGCAGGTTACAGAAAATATAATTCGACATTATGTTAATTCTGTATATACAATTGGTCAAAACCACCCAAATGACAGTGTTAAATGTATATTATGTAGTTTACATTTAACGGAGCTTAGGACAGGGTAATCCGCTGGCATTATTTAATTTGTCATAAGCAACGCCGTGCAGGATCAGCTAGTATTATAATATAGGTGCGTATTAATAAATTGGAATATTATTGCGTTAGGTCCTATATATACGATAAAGCCGTTTGTGGTCTGTGGACGTTTGAAATATTGGCTTGACTTTAAAAAAATGTAACTAATGTTATTAAAGATTGTGTACAATTTTAATATTTTAAAGATATTTTGAAAGAAGCGACGTGTGATCCGTATCCTGTTAGACCTCGAGTTGTGTCGTAAGAAAGGGTGACGATCGCTGGTTCATAATATAATTACACATTTACACTGTGCTCCAATGCATTACGCAATGGCTCATGCTTATCACTGACAATATTGTTCGACGGGTGACGGCACACGACGATGGTTCCACGAAAATTATTGCTTATATTACTTTTGTTTCGATATAATAATATGTAACCGTAAACACATTGGTTTGTATTATTCGTGAAAATGTTTTTTCTTTTATAAGCACATAATATAATAGTATGTAGATAACGGGATTAAACGGAACAAAAAGCTTCCCGTTCGAAGTTTATCAGGACAAGGGGACAAATACTCAAAAAAGGGCAATCCCATTTTGAACGGGACGTTTGGGGTGACCCTAGTAAAATATAATAATGATATGCTGCTGCAGTGTTGTCCTACATGTTATATACCCACATATTATATATATATGCTATTTATCAACACTAAGTTTAGATGACTTTGACAGGAAAACTTTATAACAAAATAAAAAAATATATATATATATCATGCAATATTCCATATCGTTATATTATTATATATTTTTCCGAATACTATATTACTAACAGAATAAACACAAACATATTTTTGAATAAATATAAATAAGAAACATTTCGAACACACCACGTTCACAGTTGAATATTGTATTTCTTACCTGTGAAGTATAATCTAGTTTATAAATAAAGTAAGGTTCAAGTTCGTAAAAATATTCATTAGTTCGGATTGAGTTCGGTTCGGCATCTGAGACTATAGTATTCAACCGGTGTCACAAATAGACAAACAATTTATTCTCGGGGGGCTTCTGTTATATGATACTTTATTAAAAATGTAGTATAACCCTTTGGATGAATTCAGTAGAAATGTATAAAATATGTATAAAATATATTATATATGTCTACCAATAGTATATATCCCTCGTGTATTGCTTGAGGGGGCTTATTAAGATTTAGTGTCCTCAGACTCTCTCCTCTGTCCCTCTTATTTGTGTCACTGGGTTCAACAATCGACATATTATTACACTTTATTACATTATATAGTATATTTATTTAACATTATAGTGATAAACCACCATCATTTAAAATATCAATATAAAAATGTTTTGACAATAATTATGAGCGTAAATTTTACAATATCGACATGATATATTATTTTCAAAAAATTCCATATATTTTAACTATACTTAGGTACCTATCGCACGATTGTAAGTTGTAGCTACTGACTACGGAGAACTATGTAGCTGGGATTTTCTTGAAGTGAGTACACTTTTCAACATGATGTAAGAGCTATGAAGAATGTCCATACCAAATAGCTACTTAGCAGTTCCCAAGAAAATAGTGAAAAAAAAGGCAAAGAAACACATTAATCGAATGCTTGTTCGTCATTTTTTTTGGAAAGCACGCCAAAGTTTTTTCGGGGGAGACGTTTAACGAATGCGATAACTGCCAAGTCTTGTTCGTTTCGTGATAAATTCTGTTAAATTAAAAAAACAAAACACCCTTGGTGCTAGGCGGTGAGTATAGCGTAGATCCCTCGTGACCCTTCCTCGCAACGAGCACGCCCCCCCCCCCCCACTACCGCGTCAGTATTCATAATATTATACGTCCGTCCGCATGAATATTATATTCGATATTTTGTGAATAAATACCTACGCGATATATTTCGATGCTTAGGTATTGAAAATAATACCTAAATAATAGTCGTCCGGAAAGGGGAGATAAATCTTGGACTGTCGACAAACGAGAATTAGAAAAATGTGAACAAGTAAATGATATAATGTCCGTCGTACAATATATATTATATCGTTACGACGTTACCTTAGAATTTTTTTGATGTACAAATGATATTTGTACTATACTTTGCCGTCGAGTTATGTTTCACGTAATTCAGAATAACAGTAATATTTTATTAGATTGTCGCAGTCAGTCGACGTAGGTATAATATTATGGTCTCCCGACCTAGAGTTTTCGTAGTTGAACAAACAAAGCGCGATTTATTTGTTTTGTTATTTTCCTACGGTCGCGTCTCCGGAAAAAAAAAATGATAAAATGCGCTTCGTCAATAACGAATGTCCGTGCTTTGAGGAACATAGTACAACAATAGTTTTCTAAGAATAATACAAGTACCCATACACGTCAAACACAGCCAAAGTCGAACGGATTTGATAGTATTTTGGTCACGTTGTCGAAACACACGTATTTATTATTGCTAAAAAGAAATCATAACGCGCGTGCATTTTGTTTTCAGAAAATTTTTTGATCTCCCTTACCCACATTGTAGC
This sequence comes from Metopolophium dirhodum, assembly GCF_019925205.1. Classification (NCBI taxonomy): domain Eukaryota; kingdom Metazoa; phylum Arthropoda; class Insecta; order Hemiptera; family Aphididae; genus Metopolophium; species Metopolophium dirhodum. Next base: position 2,808,700 of record NC_083563.1, on the reverse strand, counting down.
TACGGGACGTCAAACGATCGGTGTGGATTTCTCGTGACAAGCTAAAGTCCGTCGAATTCAGTCACGAGCAATACTCACTCCAAACTGACGGGGACGCTATTTAATTCGGGAAAATGTACTGCTCATCCACATATTATAATCTCCTTCGCAGTAAACTTCGAAAATGATCATAAGCAAAGTCCTGATGCAGCGTTATTAGTTATTACAACGTTTGATTCGTTAAAATTATATAAATAAATAATTATTGTTTTGATAGTTAACTCACTATGATTATACTTATAATGAATACAAATATGTATGAGATTTAAATATAGAAAAAAAGTAATTTAATAAGTAATAAAAAGATGAATAATATTTGCAAAATAATTTTGAGTGGACATAGGTGTACTAAAAAAAAATAAACAATATCTTGTCCAAACCTGTTACTGATGTGGTGTATGCGATTTTCACTATGGCTCGCTACTAGACGTTTAATCAAATCAAACGCCTGCGCTATACCTCCATTGAAATTGGACAACGTCTACCTAAGCACAAATGCCGAAAAATGCGAACTTTTTGCTAATACTCTTGAAAATACTTTCTCACCGAATAATATCATAGATATCGAAACAGAAACTGTGGTACATAATAAACTAGTTGAACCAGATATTCTTCCTCAAAACATACTTCCTTGTACCACTCTTACTGAAATCAATGAAATAATAAAAAGATTACCAAACAAAAAATCTCCAGGACACGATCTCATCACAAATGCTTTATTAAAAAAAATCCCCAAAAAAGCAATCAGATTTTTGTCTATTTTATTCACTTTTAAAAATTGGCTATTTTCCAGCTGAATGGAAAAAAGCTTCAATTATAATGAAAAAAAACCTGGAAAAGATAACACAAATCCTAACAGTTACCGACCCATAAGTCTACTATCTTCAGTCTCCAAAATATTTGAAAAAATCATATACACCAGATTAATAAAGCATCTAGATACAACTGAAGCTATTCCGAATCATCAATTTGGTTTTAAGCCAAAAAACTCAACTACTCAACAACTCCTCTGCCTGACCGAACACATAAACAATGGTTTTGAAAAAAAATTTTATACTGGGTCGCTTTTTTAGATATTGCGCAAGCATTTGATCGTGTCTGGCACGACGGCCTACTGTTCAAATTGAAAACATTAAATACCCATTCTGCGATCTTCAATATAATTAAATTTTTCCTCTCTGATCATTGTTTTTCAGTTTGCATCGACGACATCAGCTCAGTAACAAAAAAATTAACAGCCGGTATTCCCCAAGGATCCAAAATTTCTCCCCTGCTTTTTAATTTATACATCATGGACTTTCCTACTACATCTAACACACAAGTTTCTCTATACGCCAACGAAAGTGTTGTCTATTCAAGCCCCAGTGACGCCCACATTGTCACTGGAAATATTTTGAGCCACTTACACAAAATAAAGTGCTGGGCAAAAAAATGGAAAATTATCTTAAACGCTTCCAAAAGTACAGCAGTACTATTTACACTTCGTCGTCCCAACCCCTCCCCCCACTCTAGTACCTTATGTTGACAACATACCATGGTCACCAACTATAAAATATCTAGGTGTTATCCTAGATAAAAAATTAACTTGGAACCAGCACATTTCTTTGAAACTACAACAAGGTTATCAACGTCTTAAAATTCTTTACCCCTTAATCAGCCGTCAAACCGCCTTAAGCTGGAATTGCTCCCTGATTCTTTTCAAGCAAATTCTACGACCTTTAGTTCTCTATGCTGCCCTTATCTGGGAAAACTGTGCCAAAACTCACATAAATAAGATCCAAGTATTCCAATCCAAGATATTATGCACAATATCCAATGCGCCTTGGTTCATCAGAAACGAAGCACTCCACACCGACTTCAAACTCCCATCAATCAAAGACTACATACAAGATCTCACTATCAATTTTTTTAGCCAACTAAACAACGCCAGTAGCGCGAAACATTTCAAACTCAGTGATAAGCCTACCCTCCGGTGTCTCAAGCGTGGACGTCCTCGTGACGCCCTATCTCAACTCCAATAATATTAAAAAAATACTTCACCTTTAATAATTACCATTTATAATTCTTTTTATTGTATCATTATATATATTTATCGATGTAAATGCTTGAAATTTGTTGTAAATAATTGTAATTAATTACGCTTATCAACTGTCTAAATGTTAATTATTGTTACTATTTTATCATTAAGTTAGATGATCTTGTATGCCAGGAACACTTTAAACTAATAAAAAAAAAAAAAAAATGCGATTTTCACGATAATCACTACGGGCGTTTGGAAAATACCATTCTAAAACTATACCGTTAAGTAAAATTATTTATCACATACATACTATATGCTATAATTGCTGTAGGCACTTATAGTCTATAGATGTAAGTATTATGATTGCAAATACACATTTATTAAAATATCACGACATTTGTTAGATTCAGTGGTGTGGATGGGTTGTTCCCGACTTTGGTCATTATTGAACTTGCACTTGCAGTAGGATCGATAAACCTTTTTATTCATGGCGCGGTATTGTTAAACATTTTATATTTTGTATTTTGAATTATAAAAACCATATCATCTAAACTATGACAATCGCAATATTGTGGCATCAAACGAGTGGTGCCGTGAAATAACGAAATGTGCGCTTCGTTTGCATACAACATACGCGGGTTGTGGTGGATATTTTTTTTTCGAAGTACGTTGATTGTTCTGCCCATTACGAAAATCCAATTTATTTTTATTTTTTTCTTGTTAAGTACGTAATTAGTATGATTTTCACGACATTTGATTTACCATAAAATAAAAAATGCAATGAGCGTAGCTGACGCAATGTTTTTTGCAGCCCTGCCCAGATGAAAACAATTAAGACTGCAGTGTATAGTGAGCGAAAAGTCCGAAAAAACAACAGTACTTTAAAGTAATTTAAACTATACGTATACAAAAATAATTATTATAGCAAGTCTTTAGTCCGCCAATCAGAATGGGTGAAACTTAAAAATAATAATAATAAATGTAATGGTACAAGCAAAATATTAAGTCTAAAAATAACATAGTATAAGATATAGGTAGGCAATAACTAATAAGTATAGTGTGCATATAAACATTCAGACATAATAGAATGTGTGGCCTTGTACATTGGAAGTAACAGCATAATATTGTAGTTACGCGTCATTAATGGTAGTGGAGCATTCATAGATAAGTTAGTATTAGTACCTTATACATGGGGTAACATTCCCTGGAACTTGCAGGTAATGGTAGGAACTAGAGTACTAAGTCGTTAAATTATTAATATTCTCGGAGGATCGACTCCATTTTAGGGTAGGTAGTCCCAACCTTCGATCAGTCCTTGAATGAACCTATTTCCAAACTTCTTGCATCAAGTATCATCTAAAAATAATCAAGTTTAAGAATCTGATTAACTGGCCTATAATAGTTAAGGGTACTTTGGACAGTGACCAGCATAATTTTAAAAACGGGTTTGGACCCGGATGGAAATGGATAATAGTTCCTCAATATATTATTTCCACTAAAATCATTATTAATTAATTTAAGTGACAAAATCCTATGGGTCTAATAACTGTGGGTATGACTCGTTTAGTACGAATGTTGTGATTTTAGTTTAACAGAATGCCAGAACGATGCAGTTTTGTCTACACACCACTTGACCTAAAGTGAAATTTGTAATATTGTGTCAAATATAATTTCATTTTCAAGTATCAACTGATATAATATATGATCGCGAATGAGCGCGGGTCATAGGCGCACATTGAGTGCAAAGTCAGGAAGTGCTAAAATAATTCATATTATATACAAAACTTAATTCTCAAATTTGAAAAAGGTATAGGTTTATGTATTATTTATATTTTCATAATAAATTAATCGGGAACACTGAGAGTGCTTATTCGAAAATTTGGGGTACTAAGCACGTAGGGCGGCGTGACTATATTACGGCGCGGGCACCCTCGTAAGACGATCCTTTCTTCACATTAAAATAACAAAAAAATACAAAAACTGACACCGTACGGTGTATCACGCACACGACGACATTATACACGCTCACACTTAATATTATTATCGGAATACGCGCGGGGCGGCGCTAATAAACGATCGTTGATTGCGTCCCGCGACGACTGCTATTATATCCAAACGCCGACGCTAAAATATAATAATATCGCATAAATCACGTCTACGTGTTTTATAATAATATATTCCTTTTATTATTATTATTATTATTATTATTATTATTATTATTATTATTATCGCGGAGCACACACTCGCGCACTTACACGATTATGTACTATATTATTATTATTATTATTATTGTTTTTTATTTCCTTTTCGTTTTCGTCACGGCTGCTTTTTGATCAAACACCCGGATAATGTGTCATCGGCGCCACCACTACCCGCCACCGCCACAGCTTCCCGACGCGGCCCCCGCACAACATCGGTAATAGTGCGATCCGGTTCGCGTCCGTCCACCCCGTAACCGCCGCACGCCGCACTGCGACCTTGTCCGAGGGGGTGGGTTACAAATGACTGAAACCCAAAACGTTTTCGTCCGACCCCATCCGATCCGGTGCAGTGCAAACATCGCGGGCTCGCGCACAGGGAGACGTACAACACGCACACACACACACACACACACACATTCGTGTATACGGTTTTAAATTAATTGCGTTATTTATATTAAAATCTCTCCCGACGGCTCGGCAGGGTAGTATAATAATATGTACACCGTATACAGGGTTAGTGCGCGCCCCCGAGCGTTGCGCATTGCCGCAGAGGGGCCGCGCCGACGCCGTAATAATAATGCACCATTAATCTCTGGACACATGTTCTTCCCCACCGCTAACAAAACTTTGCGGCCCGCCGCCGCGACGTTTGTCCCCCAACCCCCCGACCACGGGACCTAGTTCACATGTATATAATGTATTATTTTCTTCGACTACCGTGCCCGACGTCACCACCACCACCACCACTCACCACCATCGGCCACTACAACCGATATATTGTCGCGTATACATACTACTACACTGGAACGTTATTATGAAACGCGTCTATCCGGCGAGTACGCCGTATACGACCACGCGACCCCTAAATAACGAACGCGCGCCCGTGTGTCTTTATGCGCGATGTTATTGCTATGTGTGTTATATTGTTGCCGTCATGATTATGGCCGTGTGTGCGAGATGCAGTGTGCAGCGTGTTTACAATATGGTTTTCGTCGATGTTTGTCGACCGGGGTGCGCGCGGGATTAGACGACCCGATTTGTCTCGTCGGGATCGCCAGTCCGCTGCAGGACGCGGACACGAAAAATAAACGAAATAAATATTATAAACATATTATTATGATAAAAACAGTCGTGTACATATTTGCACGGACTTACGCGTTCGGCGGTGGAGGAAATACGTGCAGTGTAACGAAATAAAAATGAAAACATAAAAAAAAAAAAAAATAGAAAACTCGGTCTTTAGCCCCTCTGTGTAAAAATGCACTCGGCCCCGCCGCCGATTATCGTTTTTATTTTTTATACATATACATATTATTATATATATATATTATATACACACGAGATAGTATTACGTACGCGGTCCGACGGTGTGCGTGTGTTCGACCAGCTGCCGCCTCTTTAGGCGTCGTCATGGCAACGGGCGCGTCTGGTCAGTTTTTCACGGTGAAAAAAAAGTCTCTGATGGTAAAAGGGACCGACGACTGCATATATGGATACATTACATAACTTGCACACACACACACACACACACACACACACACACACACACACACACACAAGTATATACGTGGAGTGTATCTTCAAATAACCCAAACGGTAGAAATTTAATAGATTTTTTCCTCGAATTCGTGTCGGAAAAGTTAAAAATAAAATAAAAAATAAAACGAAAATTTCTTTATCCGGTTTTTAATAATGTTTTCTTTTACCCGTCTCACCCCGTGAAAACTATTCGCGCGTGAAATTAAGAGCTCCAATATACATTTACACGTGTTGCCACCGCCGAGTTTTACACACCTAAACATATTATTATACACCGTATATAGGTTAACCCATAACAGTGCAATATTATACGTATACAACAATAGTTTGCACTCGAATGTCTCATAACTTTGTCGTCGCTCGACGTCCACGGTGATCGCGATATTATATTTTCCGACAGTCGCGACTGGAAAAAGTTTTCGGCGACAGTTTTCTTTTCTTTTTTTTTTTTACTTTTACAGATATTAAAAATATATATATAGATATAATTTTTTTTGACGAACGAAAATCCATTTACAAATAGTCAATATTATTATACGCCGAATTCCGTTAATGCGTCTTCGTGACTTTAGACGTCTTCTTTCATTCAAGTAAACACCATTTTATATACCGTGGAGTACCCATTCTTCTCTGATATGCGGTTGCTGTGTATAATATTAATTCACAAAAACATATTATTCATTTGATAAAAAAAAATGTATAGATAATTTATTAATGTTAGTAAAAAGAAAAATAATAAGATTGGTTCTACCTAAATACCTATACGAATCGAAATTTGTCTAAACCAACAGTATAATAGTGTTTTAAAATGACCTTAACAAAAAATTGTTTTATCGTGTCATTTACGCACGGTATGAGCATAATATTATACTATTTACCTAATTCACTAACTCAATCTTAGTATTGTTTATTTTCTATCATGTGAAATTGTAATGGAAAAAGTTTATTTTACATAGGTATCTCGAATGGTCTATGTATACTGTTTTCCGGTTAGTAGGTAGTACGTGCGTATCGAATAACATAAAAAAAACTTCAGTACTTCGGGCAGACCGTATTATACTGTACTAATGCCAAACCATTTTTCATTTAATCTTTGCTTAATTTCATTTATTAAACTCCATTTTCTCCGTATTTATTTCACTGTAATAAAATAATTAGAACTAAATTAAATTTATGAGAAACGCAATAAAAATAATGCACTTTAAAGTAATTATGAAAAAAAAAAAATTCAAAAAACACGTTAAACTACATTTTCTTGGTTGACTATTACTAAACAACAGTCTGGTTTTAACTTAATGAAGTTATAAAGGTCTAAACTGTACTTTTCTAAAGCAGACGGGATTTAATAAAACAACTAACTTTTTTTTAATCATTAATTTATGGACTTGAAGTTCTATAACACTATATTTTGATTATTCTTTAATAATAATCAAATCGAAACTGAAGTTACCATCAAAACGTCAATGTGAAATTTAATAAGATATGGTATTGATACACCATTGTTCAAACATTAAAAACACAATTAATAAATGGTTTGAGGATAGCTGGAAGAAGACAAATTATGTGTTGTACAAAGAGTTAAACAGTATAAGTACAGGTTGTCCTGTGAAAATTTACCAATACGAAATGGTGACTGGAGGAATAATGGAGTCTATACTACCACTTCACTTTAAATTAGTAAACTCTCACGGGACGTCCTCTATATTATGTATACTGCATACAGCTTATAAATATATAACTATGAGAGAAGCAATTAATCCTTTGTCGGGATAGCGTGAATCGTAAGCTTATTAGAAAATAATTGGGACGGACAACGGCCCAAAAATATAAATAACGAATAAGATATCACTCTAAAACATTAATGCTTTCATTGCGGTCTCAAAACGGCCAGAGCGAATTTACGACACTCGACCACCGATTGATAAATAAGAATATCTAATAATAATAATAATAATAATTTATTATGATACAAAAAGAAAATGAATTGTAACGTTACATAAAATATAACATTTTACAATAAAGAAAATAATTTAATATTGGGAGACGGAGTTGCCGAGCGGACTAAGGCGTCGGTTCCGACGCGCACCGACGCCGGTTCAAAACCTCGGCTGTGGGCGGCATTTTTCTTCGGGCAAGTCACGGTGCCTGGAGAGAAGTGCCGCCATCCCCCACCCGCGGGCATGGTTGATATGGATATGGTAATATATAATATTTTCTTAGTTATAATAATATGTTATTGTTCTATTTCTATGTAATTGGGCTCATCCCTTATTGTTGAAAATAAAATTGAAACATTATTATAGGTATCTATAACTTTAATCAACATACACATTGGGTTTCGTACTAGTCTTTAATAACACTTAGGTTCTTAGCCGGTAGTCTATGGACTCTTTGGCGATTACTTGTGGGTTCCACGGAGGAACTGAGTTTTTTTTTAAATAACTTAAAAATAAATTTGTTTGAAATTAATTCAAATTATTCGACGAATCAAGATCGTCGGTTAAAGTAGAAACCAATGTAAATGTTTAGTGTATTTTTACTTGATTTAATATTATTTATTATTTTTTATACGCCAACGGTCTTTCATATTTCAGTAAAATTTGCGATAGCGTTTTTAAGAAATCAATAATAATGTCTTGCTCTATAGCATAATATAGGCAATAGGTATATGGTATACCATACGATTGACTTTCGTTTCTAACGCGTTTACACCGCAGGAAATCGTTTATCGGTTGTATTATTATTTGTTTTAAAAACACAATAATATTATAATTGCGTATAAAAAATATTCTCGCGCACTCATTTTCCGTAAATATAATATTTTACACGGTGTTTGTACTTTCAAAGCCGGGGCCGTACAGTAATAACAACTTATATTGTCTTAAGCTTGTACCTACCCTAGCTATAATACCGACGCGTAGAACAATACGACGTTGAACATCAATAAAAGACTTTTAATCTGCAGATTAGATATAACAATCATAATAATATAATATTATGTTCGGCCATCACATTCTTCGCCGTCCGTCTGTAACGCGTACATTTTTTGGCGTCGTTCTTAAATAGTATTATTTTTGCCGCCGTTGTTGTTGTGCAGCTACAATAATCAGAGCAGTGCGACGTTAATTCGAAACGGGTGGTGGGACGGGGGTCAGGGGTGCGAGCGTCGAGTAAGGGTTGTGAGACCATATTATTAATTATGCCGGACGGGGGAATAATATGGTTGAGCGTTTAGTTTGCGCCGCTGCAGCGACCTGCAACAACCGTGGCAGACGACTGTAAAGTTATTTAACATATTATTATTATTATTACTGTACTATATAACGTCTCGCATATTGTGTATTATTGTTATAGTGAGCCCGCGGGCATGATCTATGTTTATGACATAAGTTTTTCACTCGTTTTCGTCTATGAAAAACAGTCCAATAATACGAGTAATAATATTATAATATTATGTCGATGCTTTATCTACCCCGTGATGTCGATAATGTATCATAATATTGAAACCGCGGTTGCGTAAAAGATAAAAGCAGTCTGGTTTAGACCGGATGGGTTAACATATTATTTTAGCGTATATATAATATTCGCGTTGTAGTTTAGGCTTAGGTATAGGAACGTACAAAATACCTCGGTATCTATACAGACGTTTACCAAACACGAACACCACTCACCCATAGATAATATAAGAATGGATAGAACATGCCTATACCAGTTCCATATGAGGCCGTGTGCTTTTTTGGGGAAGAGAGGACGTAAAGAGAGAAAGACGATATGGGGCTTCTTAAGGTTATGTGCAAAACTATTTTATTAAATAATAATGATAACACGATAGTCAGTTAGGTATATTTAGATATTTGTCAGTTTGTATTTTGATTGTTGTGCCACTTGTGCCTGGAAAATTACTCTAAACTTTGTTAAATATTTAAGATATTTAAAATATTTATTATTATTTATCAATTACCATATCAATATTTGCCCCATATAACCTTAAAAATAGTATCACTAAAGTTTCATGTGATAAGTTCTTATGTCCTATCCGTTCTTATATTATCTATGCACTCACCGACCACAAACGAAAACTGAATGTATTTTTTTTCTATCGAATAGATCTAACTGATTTCCAATACTGTTTAGGTATAGCATTAGCAATAATCATTATTTTTGTTAAGAATTTTACCTACGATTACTTTTTTTGTTGTATCAAACAATTGTGCTGGGTGCTAAAATATAGTTGTGAATTATTGAGATTACATATTTTTTACGTTTTTAAATAATTACTGTATTTATATTATGACTATTATAGTAACTGGTAGTTAAAAAACTTCCATATACAATAGAATATTATTTTAGCTAAAACAATAGATAAAAAATACACTAAAAAAATAATCACATAATATTAATTCAATCTCAAAACTGCAATCAATGAAATATGGGTATTATTTTATAATTTATTTGCTGATTTAAACTTTGGTCGTTTATTTCGCTAAGCTCATAACGTGATAATCTAAATTAAATGTCAATCATACTCGCATATATTAGTATAAAATATGGTGGGTATTCAAGGTGAGTAGTTGCATTAGTGGGATTGAAAATAATTATTTTTGAGAATTATTTCAGTTATCGTACATTTCATCGTATTCTAATGCAATTTATAAAACTTTATTTAAAATGAAACTTTATTTTATTAAAAAATATTATATTTACGTTTTATAAATAAGAACGCGATACTATTTCATATTTTTTAACCGATTTAAACATTTTTATGCAGTTTGTAGAGTTATTATAATTTTTAAGTAGATAAATATGGAATTAAAATGTTTTTTTGTACATTCGAAATTGGCGATTGTCATTTTAAACACAAAAAACACTATAAATACTTAGACAATACTATTCTAAATATTGTACAACTTGTTAGGTATTTTAGTGTAGATATATCGAACCTATACATTATTATTGTTTATTTTAAACTTTAAATCAATAATTCCGATTTGTGTATTAAAAATGTGTTTCTCACGTGCAATTGTTGTTGATATACCATAATATTATACACTATCAGTATAGTATATTAAATTAATTGTTTCTTACAAGTCTTTTTTTAATGTCATGTGTATAATTTACGTTTTGAATTGTTTTAGTTAGTCTTGACTCTGCTTCCAGAACATTTTTCTCAAGAGTAAGTTATTATAGAAAGTTATTCAATAAACAGCAATCAACCTTCATTTACTAATTTTGAAATTTTTAATTTTACTTGTCATATTATTTTAAAATTCTTACATTTTTTTATGAAATCTTAGGATTGTCCTGTGTCGATACAAATTCATTTTTTCAAAACGAGATCCTCCCTTCTTTACTTTAAATTGCTAAGCAGATGATGATAATAAAACAATTTTTTTAATGTTTTTGTATACAAACTGAAATTCAATGAACCTGTTGTTTCTGAGTTATTAAACATCATGTACTAAGATTATATAGTCTATTAAAATAGGGGTGAGCTGATGCTTGTGGACTGTGGTGAATCACCCTGTATGATATCATACAGATGAACTTATACATCGGTGCCATATGGCAGTATCCGATCAACTGCTGCGGCACCACCGTCAACCGGGTTGTTCCTGTTCTATATTAAACATAATATACAATAATTTGACGTCTTCATTTTGTGTATTAAATCTATAAGCATATTTTATAGTTGATTAGCGAAATCTAATATTCACTACAACACGTCTTATACAGTAGCTGCAGTCGGCAAAATCGATTGCAATAAAGTGGGATTTTTGACATTTTTGTCCTACTTCTCTCGAAATCGAATTCGCGAGTTTAATCTCACGGTCGCGTACATAATATCGTACAGTTATACGTTTTACGACGCATAAATGGCGCAGCTGAGAATAATTTTGACGATAGACCGCAGTCGGGAGTGAGGAGAAAACAACAAGTCAGGCGAACGGAACATAGCGTTATGTCATTGAATGGTTGACGACGTAACCAAGGCGATCGGGGGGACGGTTTGGATTTCGACGGGGTGTAAATAGTATAGTATAATATTATTATAGTATTGCATAGCGTTTGATTGATAACGTTCACTTTTGAATGTCTATTATTATAATGTACCCCCCGCATACACAGTGGGCGCGTGCTCGACGTATTTTTCCGCGATAAAAGGAATCCCGCCGGTTGGTATAATATTATATAGGTACGATTTGGCGTTTTAGATATTATACATAATAATAATAATATTATTATAACGTATATAGTTGCGGCACACGCGGCGCACATTTTCGTAATAATTTTGGCATTGTAGTTGATAAATGAAACTTTTATGGACGCGCGTAGTTTTTGATTACCGTGAAGTATATGTGCGTTTTTCTGAATGTCGCGCGCGGCAACTTGGCGTTTGTTTTCGGAATCGAGTGTAACCGACACTCAAAGGGTTGAATGGAAACAAAAAGAATCGTTTTGAATTGCGGTGGAAAAAGTATATATAAAAGTGGAAAAAAAACAAAAACCTAGTGCATAAAAAAAAATATGGGGTGCTCATGCGTTAGTGATGTTTTTCTATCGTGAGGCTGCGACGGGGAGGGACATACCTGTGGGTGGGTGTGTGTGGGGGGGGGGAGTAACACTCATTTTATTAATTGAAAGCCGTGTACACGGAACAAATTTATTTCCTTTATAAACAGCCGCGCGGAGGTCCACACGCAGGGCGTACGTATACCGTTCTGGGAGACGGGCTTTCACGGACAATAAAACTTTGGAGAAAGTACTTCATTACTTGTCACCGCTCCGAGGGGGAAAGGGGGGGGAGGGTGTTTTATATATATACATTATTTTTTTTTACGTGGTTGTAACCCGGGAACAACTCGAGTACAACGGTAATGGATTGACTACGACCGTTTTCCGAGGTATACCGATTTGTACACAGTCTTGCGTTTTAATTGATATTCGATTGATTGCTTTGTACTGAATATAATATATTATGGAAGAAAAATGTTCACACGACACAATATAACGTATGCATTGCGCATGTGTATCGAGCGCGCAGCCGTTATTTTACTGCAATAATTATTATACGACTAACATATTTGTCCGTTAACGGAATAATAAGGCGTTACAGTGGGGCGGCAGCACATACAATTGTTTTTTTAAATTTCGTTTACACTGGAGTAAACTTAAAAGTAATTTCCGGCGATCCCTACGCCGGCGGTTTAAGCGTATATATTATGTTAAAGTCGCGGAAGTCGATAAACATTGATGATACATATAAAGCGATTCATTAATTTTAAGCGGGTATACAACAAGTACATAACAATAGAGTAGGTACCTACGCTTTTGGACATATTTCGGTTGGTTGTTACTTAATATTACATTATACCGCATTCAGGTAAACAATAATGGGAAATATTTTAGTGATATAGAGTATAATGCAATATATTGTTTGAATACCCACTGCTAGGTCACAAAATAACCATCCTCCAACTTGCTATTCTCAAAAAAAATTAAGGTGATTTAAATTTTAAATCGAAATATTTTCTTTTGCATTTCTCAATCGAACAACAGGCGCATCGCACGCTTTCTATAATAGGTACATTAGGTACTTACTTACGTGTATTATAATACTTGTAATGTACAAACTACTGCGCAGGTTAATGATTTTAATCCTTTAACTTCTGGACGAGTGGGTGGGAAATGTGTATAGGACTTTTTTTTATATACACACTATTGTGAATTGACTATACTATTATTATACCACGCCGTTTTTCACATTTAAACTTTAAATTATAAACATCAGTTAGGTGCCCTATTTTTTGGTCCACTCGTATGCGGATCGCCATTTAAGTTTATACTGCACGATTCGCATGCGTTAGAAAATGCGAAAATGCGAAGAGTAAGAAACATTTTTCTGGGATATCGCGATACATTTGCAGTCTCGTGGCGTATTTGCATTTGCATGAGAAAAACTAACACAAGTCGATTTTTAGAATTTATAATAATATATTTCGGCTGTTTGAATTGGACGCTTTGTTATTATCGTAGGTAGTACGCTTGACGTATCATAGGTAAATCCTATCTGTACATACGTTAAGCAAAACGTATAACTATATGACATTTATTTATAAGTGCGAGCATATTTCATGTAATTCTAGTAGGTACTTTTAAATTCACAGCCGCGGTCATTACTCATTAGTCATTACACACAAGTCTCCAACACGACTCGAGTTCGTCCGGTCATGCAGTATACATTTTCGGAGCACGCGTATTTAGCTAAAAGTGAAAAACATGGAATAAATTCGAAGCCATTCCGTATATATGATATTATGTATATTATTATATTATGATATTATGATTCACCATAGCATGCTCCTCCACATTTTTTAGTTTAATAACGAATTTATCGAATTCTGTTTTTTTTTTGATTTTATAAAATATATACTTAAAGACCATATTTTCAAATTCTTTAGTTTTATTGTAGTATTTAAAGAGTTTCTAGTGGTGACACAAACTTCAATTATCTAAATTAGGGTTATAATGAGAGCTTAAATTTCCATTACTGGTAATTATTTAGTGGTTAGTTTTTTTTTATATTTTTAATTTTTATGTAGGTATCTAATTTAAAATTCAAATGCTTAGTTTATCAATTATTAAAAATATGTTTATATTAAAGATAATAGTATTTAAAAAATTGGTCTTACATAAATATAAAATAGATGCAATTATTATAAATTCTTAGAACTGATAGATTGATAGTATAAATTACTGAACATTTTAAATTTCCATAGCCTCATATCTTCGAAACCCTTAATCCGCACTCCTTAATACCACACTCTTATAAACTACTAGTTCGTATTTGATATTGATACGTCAACGTTTACAGAAAAATTATGCTCTAAATAATTTACTGTATAAAAGGTGGGTTGTTTCATTCGAAAAACAGGAGCTTTTATCTCTGCGGACACTCCTCAGGTAGTAAAAGAAATCTCGAGAATTTGAAAACGATATGGTGTTTATAGGTGTATTTAAAAATCAAACAAAAATCAGATTTCGAATAACGAAATTTTTCAAGAATAAAACGCAGGGGGTTACTACGCCTGGTGAATCACTTTGTACACATAATTTCACATAATATACACGATATTAATACACGAACTGACGGCATTTCGGTCGTGTATTTAACGGTGGATAAATGAAAATACATACTTACGGGACGGCGTAAATATACCAGGTACATAATATAGACATGTGTATGTGTACATGTTTGACATAAATAATGTATGAAAACGCGTATACGTGTATACGAGAGAGCAATCGTTTCAGTCGATCCCCGGATCCGGAAGTGCCCGACGTCCGTCCCGTTTATTATGTATCTCGTCGACAAACGCGCATAAATATCCGTATATATATATATATATATATATACATGCACTGCACGCATAGGCATACACCTACGTCATATTATTATTATTATAGGCGTTCGATTTGCAAAGACAATTTTTTGTTTTCCAACGCAATCACCGGTTTCAAAGCTCCATCATATAATATATTATACACCCAACGTCCGAATGGTATTACGCGCGCGTTCCTCCTTGTTTTATATATTATTACTATGCGATATATACACGCGCGGTCACGCGGCATCGCGGGGGGGGGGGGGGGGGGGGTCGAAGGCCGTGAGCAAGATCGTCGCGGGAACGTGGGTGGCAGAATTGAGAGAAAGGGGTGTTAACCCGTGCCCGAGTATAATTGAGTTTAGCGTTTTTATTTTCAAATTTCGAGTCAATATCTGATACGCCGCCCGTGCCTGTCCCTCTGCGCGGTAAGTTCTCCACGCGCGCACGCGTACTCACATCATCGTATTATTACATTACTACTGCACCCGCCGATGACGGACCGGCTCTCGATACAGTGGCGGACTCCGCTGCAGCTATATACCGCCGCCTGCCGTGGAGACCGGAAACCGGAAATCAAGTTGTTTGGAAACGGATTAGAAACCCGGCCCGCGGACGTGAGCTGCACGAGAACGGAAATAAAGCAAAAGGGGTGTGAACGGGTGATCCCCTCATCGGTGCGATACGCATCTTCATTTAAGTCGTTTGAATAATGGATAAACGAGTCGACGGCGGTGGTGGTCGCGACGAGAAATCTCGCCAGCGGACGACCGGCGCGCGGCGCATATAATATTACGTTGTAATATATGAAACGTATAACGCGCTGGGGCCGTCCGAGAGGGGGGGGGGGGGGGGGTTGAAGGAGGTTCGATTTCCGGATTGGAAAATCCTGTTCGGAGTAGAGTCTCTCGGACGCCGTTATCCGCGCGTGTAACCGATTTTGGTCTGGACGTTCACGCGCGGGAAACGGGAACCGGACGCGACGGGCAGTGGTGGTTATATTATTACTCACACACACACATAATAAATATATATAATATTATGTTGTGCTTTTATGACGTATAAAGTATATACTTAATAAAAAAATATATTTGATAATATTATATAATATATTTGGGGTTTTTTTTTTGAAAACCGATCGCCCGGCATAATAACAGTTGTGGTCGTTTGCGCCGGCGGAGTTCAGTCTGGCGGCACGGGAGACCGATTTAATGTATTTTGTTCAATCGCCTAAAACAAAACAATGTAACGTATATAATAATATAATAAATGATAATAAATTATATATAATATATATTAAAGAAGTTTGAACGACGAGCGCCCAGCAATAATTCGAAATCGTGAGTCCGTCGCAGTGGTATATTTTGTTTTTTTTCTCGTATACTTATAAGTTATATATTATATTTTAAGATACAATAAAGCGGACAAAAGTTATATTGTGCGATTTCACAAAAGTGTCCGAGACAAAGACGTCATTCTAGCGAAAATTCTCGTAAAAACAGTTATTGTATACAGTTAGGTACGCGTTATATAAAAATATAATAATATATATTATATTATATTTTTGAATTCGACGATTTCAATATTGAACGCCGCTTATATTATCGTGACCTGCTACAGGGCCCGCAGCTTAAAAGTTACCGGGAAAATATGAAAATAAGACCTCGCGTACACGTTGAGCAGGTTAATCGAAATTCCGCGTATAAAACAAAGCCGATCGTTTCGCTCGCCGATTCGCTATTAACGAATTTCATAAAATCGGCAACAGCAGTTTTAATGAAAAATAAAATCCTGTCATGGTTAAAAAATCACATAAAAATTCCGCTGTCGGTCGTCGAATAGGTAAGTATACGAATATTATTATAGGTACCTATATGCTATCATTACATCGAAAAATTGGACGGCACCGCCAGAATACGGACAGGGTCGTAAGTTTTTGTTATATTAATATTATTTATTACACTATTCTTATACGAGTACGCGGACGACGTTTTCGGAGAATCACTAAAATTTCATTACAATGTTGGGCGAAAAATTCCATTATTCACTTGCAATGACCTGCAATGACTAAAGTTTATAAGGATCGGTTCCCATAATTGAATTTCATAAACTTCAATGACTTGGGTCCCATCAATATTCCACAAATATCTACATAATATTGTAATTTTAAAGCTACCCACCCATTCCGCTACTTAGTACCTACCAATTTTATCTGTCGCCATCTTGGTCACACAAAATATAATTATAAAAAGATACAATTAATAATAATACAACTAATAATACTAGTATACTAATAGAGACGATTTTTATAAATCGTTTTTTCACCGTTTCGAATAATTTCGAATTTTAAAAACTATATTAGCTAGATATTATTTCGCGTAATTTTAAGACTGGATAGGATTATAGTTTAAAATATATTATTGTATAATATAATATTTCCCAATCCATAACTTTTCAGTAACCTTCTGTTAAATCGCCCGGTTTTCTTTGGAGATGATTTGAAAAAATATGTTAGCTATAACATTTATGAATACAATACAACTTTACGTCATTAACCAACATTTATTATCGATAGTGACATAGTGTCGATGTCGATTTTAAAACGATTGAAGAAATAAACAACAATAGTTTGTAATTTTTATTCAAGAAGTTTCCCAAAGCATTCCTGGTTTGACTTCTTGTCTCTATCTTTTCGGTTTGAAAAACAAAATCTCGACCTCGAGTTACATAACAATATTACTACTAACAACTTCAAAATGGCGGAATCATCGATTGGTTAACTTCTGCCTTTTACGCAGGAATCGCGATGTAGGTACATTTTCAAATAAAAATAATATAATAATAACAAATCGGAAATCGATGAAATGCGGGCGCGCCATGGGAAAATTACAAACTCCTGCTGTTGATCTCAGGTTGATCCTCCTCGTGATAACATGTGACCTATAGGTTAATAGTTAAGAGGACGCCACACCCGTATGTGTTGTCTCCGTCTTACAAACGCGTAACATACCAAATTTACGCTCAGAAATTCAAGTTTTATGCCGTTAGTTTAAAAATTGGAGTGAATCGACCTATTATGAAACTTGATGGTGAGAACATTATCTGTGTTTTGTTGGAAGTTTTTTTACGATGATTCGGTTTTTAAGTGAGTTGTGAGCATTTTTAATTTACATTTATTATACACGCCATAACTCACTTAAAAACTGAATAATCGTAAAAAAAACTTCCAACAAAACACAGATAATGTTCTCACCATCAAGTTTCATAATAGGTCGATTCACTCCAATTTTTAAACTAACGGCATAAAACTTGAATTTCTGAGCGTAAATTCGGTATGTTACGCGTTTGTAAGACGGAGACAACACATACGGGTGTGGCGTCCTCTTAATAATGTATAAGGTACTAATGGCGTACTCTGCGAGTCTTTCGAATTTTTAAATCTTATCCGTGGGTTTCCATTAGTTGCATAGTCTCGGGCATTACACACGAAATACGACCTCCTTCACAACAAATTGTTATACGGCCTACAATCGTCACAATACGTCCATTACGCACACGGGAATCCACCCGAACTATATGTCGTCGGCTCAACCGACGAAATTGATGTGGGGTGACCCGCTGCAGCGCCGTCGGGCTAATTGAAATCTAATCACGTCACGTCCGTAGCGTATTATGGTATTTATATCATTATTATTGTTATTAGATACCTCTGCGGCTCCACGGCGCAGTCCACCGAATAGTTTCGACGTCAAATGTTATAAAATAATATCGAATGCATTCCCAGATTGGTTCCACCATACCCAAAAATGTATATAAATCCCAATTGGTTCTCGATATTTATTACCTACGTTGCACACACAGGTATTTGTTTTAAAAATAAATCGTAAATTTTGAACAGTTGTTGCGAATTTCATTTTTGTAAAATATTGATCGAAACACTAGTCGTCATATAAATGGTTATCTAATGATATTTGTCGTAAGTTAGGGAGAGGTACCTATATAAATAATACGGATTATAAAAAAAAAAATAGAATAAAAATATGTGATCGTTTTTAACCACAAATACTAAAAATAGACAGCCCTTACTCCTTTGTCTGTAATCTGTTTACCTACAATTCAAATTTTTTTTTAAATCCATGAAACAATTCGGATTTACTCGTTGTTACAACCTGGAAAATCATTTTAATATAGTACGTAATAATACTATTAACCAGAGAACCAACTAAGATATTCCATAAAAATTTCAGGAATTTCTAAAAGAATATTTTTCAGAAATATAATAATTTAAAAAATAAAATATTTAAAAACGTGACCTTGAAATGTGCATTTTCAAAGGTCCGTTATATTATTGCCTCTCTTTTTAAATTGTAAATTCCTACACGTTATACGCTATAGTATCTTATATTCTAATAATTGAATAAATATAGTTTTATCAACAATTGTAATCTCATTTATAATAATTTGTATTTGTTTCACAATTAAACTTCTAAATAATTTCAAAATAAATTAACATCATACTGTAAGTGCAGAAACGCGTCATTCCATATGGTTGGCTAGTTGATTATAGTCCGAGGAATAGACCGCTGCTGACTGCTGAACCGAGGTGCTGATCTTAATAATCATCAGAAAGTGTAGCTAAATATTCAGCTTTTATAACTTTAAATGAGAGAAAATGCCATTTCAATAAATGCAATTTACACAATTAGGTTAATCCAAAATATTATGCATGTAACTGCGTCTACTAAATGGATGATAATATGATCTAACAAAGGGGATCGACTTTTATATCGTTTAAGGACGACCGTTCGGCCACCCCTAGTATATATTTTACTGTTTGGATGCATAATATATTTAAAATAAACGTGTTTTAATGTTTTAGGAAAATATGGAATTTTGAGAAACGTCACACAGTAGTAGATTTGTATTTGGGGGTTCTGAGTCAATTTTTACAAGGTATTCGTTGAGCGTGTACGCCAGTAATGTTGGCTTGAAGTTTTTTCATCTGCCTGTAAAAATGTACTCAGAACTCCCAAATGCATACTACATCCTACCAACATGATATAAAATACGCGGCATATACCTTTGTGTAAAAGCTGCAGCGGGTTCCTTGGAAATAGTATCCGGGACACACACAAGAAGAAAACGATGGTCAAACCGAACGGTCTTAGGTACATTGAATTATTATTATAATGTTATTATGCTATAAAAACGATTTCCGAGACTGACCATGGTATCAATGAATGCGAAACAAACAAGTATATAATATCATAGTACGTTTTATACTCGAGGCACGGTGACCAAGTGTATTTGGTCTAATAATATGTTATTTCTACCCCGTCGAAGAAATTGGTTTCGATAGTTTAATGATCGTATATTAACGATGGGTAGGTATGCTGTGCGTGTTTTATTAAAACAATGTGTTTTTGTATACGTAAACAAAAGTAGGTACTCATTTCGAAAACACAATTTCGTGTTCATTATTAATAAGTAAATAATAAGAATAAAACATAAATTATTAATGCAATAGAATTTGTCACTGCAATTGCTTTTGTTGTGTTTATTTGTAAACGACATTTCTGACGAACATTTTTTAACTAACCATCTTATTTTATTCGGAAAATTTATTCTGTAGACGGGAAGTGGGCTTTAGATTTAAAAAAAAAACAATGAGATATTGTTTATATATCATAAGGCAAATGATTCACCGAGTAAAACTAGACCGATTATATATACGCAATAGGTACATATTTGAGATTTCTCTGTTCACAGGTCTTAGCTTAAATATTTCACAACTTCTAAAGTTCTAATCAATATAATGATAGATGCGTGCCCACGATCTCCAATGTTCTCATATTTTTTTTTATGACGCTTTAAAATTCAGAAAAAAAATATATACGTGGTTAAATAAACTGAAAAATACTTCGTCGTTGCGTATAACCAGTTTAATAATAATATTATAGCTAACAGCTCTCCAGCTCTGCACTCGAAATTAAAGAAAATAATTTCGAGGAGATATGTGCCACCTCCACTAAAACACGCTCTGGTTGTTACACTACGCAAATAATAAAACCGTTATTAAATAATGCGAGTATTATAGACCCATGTAATAAAACAATTTGCTACGTGTTCGGGACGTTTTATCATGTTTTTCTAAGTCAAGCACACACGAACCTCTACAACGTTCTATTAATAATAACACGCTGCAGTGGTTATTAACTTTTTGTATTTTCAATAGCACTCTTTATGTACAATATATAGGCACATACTCCATTATGGATATTTTCTTTGACGTTGAGCAATTGCGATTTTTTTTTAAAAAAAAAAAAAAAAACTATTACCTTGAATAAATCATAAGTTGTAGCGTATTCACAATACCTATATTACATAGGTACGTAGGTAAGTATATTTATCGATTTGAGTTTTGATTTACGCCTGAACGCATCTCATTTTCTCAAGTGCCCTTATGAAGGATAGGCATTATTTCTACATCCAATGTAAAGTGATGAAACAATATTGAAAAAAAATAATCATTACTCATTTTAATATTTTTATTTTTCGAGCTTCAAGACTTCAAATATATTTGTACCTTGTACATGATATGATAATATTATATGTTTATTTTAATATATTTTCATCGTACAGTTTACTGTGTTTAACGGGAAACAGCTCTTTTGATGTATCTGTCTGCTCATTTGTTTCGTAAATTTAAACGACTTGTTCATGATAATTAGTGAAAGTAAAATTTAATTTACATAATGAATGCTGTAGAAATTATTTAATGATTTTGTAGTTTTACAATTTTAATATCGAGGAATTGAAATTGGTGAAGTATATTATACTAGCCTAATTACCTTGAACATAATAATACTAATTTTACTGGAGAGTATATACAAAATATAATTAGATCAAACGTACTTTTTATTATAAATTATAGATATAGAGAGTAATAAAATATTTTCAAATTATATAGGTAGGTATATACCAAATATATTATTATTGAAAAATAAAATAACCAAATAAGCTAATGCTTTCTCAGAAAAAAAAAGTAAGTATTTATTATTATATTAGATTTCTTAAACCAAGTCGAAAGTATCATCAGTGGGTGGATTCTTTCCCCAAATTATTTAAATCATGTTTTATTTGTTTCCCTCTTATCGCACATATAATCATTATGTCTTAGATATAAAATTTATATTTTCTTATAAAAAAAAAAAATTGGATTACAATGAGTATTGTATAAATTATAGATTTGATATAATTTAAAAAACTGTAAGGCTATTAATGTATTATACCTATACGATATGGAATTTTGCCTGAACATTTTTTTTTTCTTTAAATAGTCAACATTATATAATAATAATAATAATAATAATAATCCTTATTTTACGAAATAAAACTCCAATTACAATTTTAACAAGACAGTGTAATACAGTGTAATGTACAATGTTATAACGCATAGATTTATAATAAATAATTTCAAATTAAAACATAATATAATATAAGTATATGTAACCTAATAAAAAACAATGAGTTAAGTATACGAGCATAATGTTTAGCCATATAAATAAATAAATTATACAATTATGTTTTTAAACAGTTATAATAGTAATAAAAATTTGTTGAGAGATAAATTGAAAAAATCGAGATATTTTTTAATGTTACCTAAGGACATTGCACGTAGAATTTTATTGGTAATTTCTTGTAATGTTTTTCTGATAGAACAGACATTTATTGATTCTATTGTATTTATTTTTAAATGAATATGTTCCAATAATTCAGTCGATTATGTTATTTAATAATTTAAATTCATTTTTATTAAATACAATGTTATGTTTTGGAAGATTAAAAAATCCTTCGACACACTTGATACCTGTATACTCTGAGTGCGGAATTCTTTCGACATGGTATTTAAATGAAAGAAACCTAATAATGAATTATTTTGAATTTTAAATAATTTATGTAATAAGGCTAAGAGTTTGAGCGCTGAATGAGATATTCATATTCCATCTGTGAGCGAACTAATGAGCAATATAATAATTTAAGAGAAGTCTCGTTTTGATAGTCTTTATATGTCTGTTTTAATAAGCCTAGTTACTGAAGTGCTTTTTTTTCTTATGAAGTCAATAATAATTAGTAAACGATCATTTTGAATCAAAATAAATACCAAGATCACTAACCATATTAACTCTATGTACTGCCAGGTCTTTAAATATTATAATCAACTATGATAGGATTTCTTTTTAGGTACTGAAAATGAAAAATGTATACATTTATTTAGGTATAAAGATAAATTATTTTTAATACACCAATCATGGATATTACATGTATTATTATCATGTATTTAAATCAATTTTCAAATATTCTGTATCTTTTA
The DNA here is from genome assembly GCF_019925205.1 of Metopolophium dirhodum. Classification (NCBI taxonomy): domain Eukaryota; kingdom Metazoa; phylum Arthropoda; class Insecta; order Hemiptera; family Aphididae; genus Metopolophium; species Metopolophium dirhodum. Next base: position 2,785,144 of record NC_083563.1, on the reverse strand, counting down.
AAATTTTTATTTTCACTTCAGCATCGTCTGAATAATAATATATTAGAATGAACAACGACTTCAAGTAAATCATTTATAAAATAGGAAAAATAGAAAAAATAGAAAAAATAGAAAAAATAGAAAAAATAGAAAAAATAAGTGGTGATAAAATTATCTCCTTGTAGAATTCCTGAAGTAATTGATTTTTGGTTTGAAAGGACCTTTTATTATTTAACATTTTATTTACGGTTTCAAAAAAAATTATTTAAATCAACTTAACAAGGGATATTCAAATACATAATCTTTAAGTTTCATAATTAACAAGTCGTGATTTTTTTCACAAAAAGCTTTTTTCATACCCATATCTAAAACATCGATTTGAGCTCGCGTTATTGAAACAATCTATAATGTATAGTTTAGAATACATAAGTTCGTTGTAGTTGAGTAGCCTTAAGAAAACCATGTGGTTAATTAACTAAAATTTGGTTACATATCAGCGTAGTATAATTGTTTTAACATTTTTGAAAATATTTTGGGAATAACCGAATTTTTTTTAATGGATTTATAATCGTTTACTTCATATTTATTACTTTTTTAATTACAGGCGAAAAATATAAGAAACTTTCCAGTTATTGGGATATTAACTTCAAATTCCGAATAAAATTAATTATTGTACGATATATTTTGTAAAATGTATGTACATAAATTTTAAGTACTGCTAAGTGGGCTTCTGTTGGTATTTAATAAAATATATAAAATAAAAAAAAACCGATTATTTATTATAATTCCTTTTACATTTTTGAAATCTAAAGGTAAATCGAAGGAAAAATATGTTTTTCCACTATATCTTTATATATATATTTTTTTTTGTAGACGGTTTTAAAATACCTATCATCGAATCACTATAAATCCTATAAAAAAATGTATTATTTAGGGAAAAAATGTGGAGACAGCTTAATTGTGTACAACACGTACAACTAAAAATATTTTATGGAACCAATAATTTTAAAATAGATTTTAAAGTAACTGGTTTCAAGACTTCAAGTTGAATATTATTGATTACAGAAGTTATTTTTATGTAATAAATTATTTACAAACATAAAAATAGAAGTAAAAATCATTTAATTTTTCTAACTTCATTTGTATTTTTAATATATAATTATATTTCTAAAACTGAATACAATCTGGAGTGTTTTAAACTACACTGTTTACTGTCTAATCTTGTCAAGATTTATTTATTTTTTGTATTCATAAATTGAGTGCTTTCTCAAAAGTTTGTCGGCAGATTTCCATTTGGAAACGTCAACATAGCCGAGTTTATTTTAAGAATAATTTTTACCAACATTTTAAATGTAAATATTATTTGTCATTCTTTTAGAAATCTTATTTGCATTATAAACACGTTTAAGGTCTAAAAAATACGAATATGATTATTATGCTTTTTAAGTATTTAGTGTTAGATATTATTACTTTTTTGTAAATTAACTGTAAACTGCACTAAGAAAATTAAAATTAATCTCGAATATAATACAATTATCAAGCTTTTTATTTTGATTTGGGACAAAGTTCAGTTATTAGTTTATTGTTATAATATTCATTTTTCAATAATATTCTTAGTTCTAACCAAACCTTTAAATTGTATATGTCTGATATTATTATGTTATTGTTAGAGATATAAACTAAATAGTTCCATTCCATGTTAATTATATTGATTTTGTACAATTTTTTGGGTTCTGAATGACGCAAGCGATAGTTTAATATTATTCATATCCTTTAATTTTTAAGAGACCTTAATATAATATAATTGTTAGTTTACAATATTAATTAAATAATGTAAATTTATGGTCAACAAAACTGGCTATAATTTTCACTGACAAAATTATCTACGCTTTTTTTCAAAATGTCTTTGAAACTATATATTTTTTTTATTATTATTATTAATTATCCCGCGGCAACTTAGGCCATTGGGTGGTTTTTAACTGTGGGTTAGGGTTCTGTAAGGTGTAAAAACGTGTTGTCTTGGCAGATTTTCAAATTGGCACCTGTAGGTATCTGCCATGCCTGGGTGGGGGATGGCAGCACTTGTTCTCCAGACACCGTGACTTGCCCGAAGAAAAATGCCGGCCACAACCGAGGTTTTGAACCGGCGTCGGTGCGCGTCGCAAACAGACGCCTTAGTCCGCTCTGCCACTCCGTCCCCCTTTGAAACTATTGTGACACACATTATTTAAATTATTGTTACGAAGCTACTTGTAATATAGGTATCTAATATTTAAAATAAAATGTAAATGTTATTTGTTTATAATTTATATTTAATTTCAAATTTTCAAAATATATAATAAAAATATTAATATACAGTTTAAGCTTGAATCTTTATTACATTGATGTCTATTGGGGATTTCCCTTTCTTTTATAGATGATCTTTTATCCGCAATTTCTGTTTTATTCTCTGTATTTTCCTCTTCACTATCTAGTCTTTGAATAGGTTTTTATTTTTTTATGAATATTTCGTTTCTTCTAAGTAGTCTATTTTTAAGTGCCTATAAGTAATTAGGTTCACTTCAGGGTTTTAAGTGTTCAATGTTATAAGGAATTTTATACCTCAATATTCTTCTCATTAACATTTATGCTGGTAAAGGACATAACCCGGCCACTGTAGTACTGTTGTACTCAGTGTACTGTGATATCTCAATTTACATAACTTATTGCTAGCTCAATGAAATTTTCAAGACTATTCAGTAGTAGATCCAGACAATGGAATAAAGCTACCTGCTGCAGAAATACAATGATAACTGGTGAACTATCATCGCGTAGAATTGTTATCCGATATCCGATGGGGATGATAAATTCAATTAAAATACTAAGTAATATGAGCACTAGTTAGTGTTCTATTAATTTTAACAAGGACATGGTTTAAATCAATGGAGAAGAAAATGCTTTTAACCAGAATCAAATATCAAAGTTTTATAAAGGTAAAAATAATTTATAAATATTTGCGTTGGATGTTTTTGCGATAGGTTTATTTAGGAGAAAACCATTTGCGTCACATATACCCTTTAGTAGTTAAGTTGCGTCCCCAATAACACTATATTTTAATAATTTTGCTCGGCATAGTTGAACTTGATAAGGTTTAGTATAGGGAAACTTGCGTTTTGCATTTTAAATTATGAAAAAAAAAATTATTATTATTGTTATTGTATTATTATTCAAAATAATATTAGTCTAATAATGCATAAATATATAAAAAAAAACAGGACCATATACTTTTTAATTGTTGTATTTGGTTGATATTTACCAAAAATCTGTTTTTAAAACTCAATATTGCTGTTATTGCATGAAAAATGTTATCATCATATTTTATTTATTAAAACAATAAAACAATTTTGTTTATTTGATCACGTAATATTAACTATTTCTTATATAAATAGGTACATAAAACTATTATTAAAATAATACTAAAGTAAGTGACCTGTGTCAAAAATCTCGGGACGTATATAACCTGTAAAAAAAATTAACCAGAACACAATTTGTTATTAAGGGCCGCAATTAATGTGTCTTCTTATATTTTGCTACGAAACAAACATTAATTATAATGTTTAGTCTATTTACTCGCTCTATTTAGTTTACATTGCCATTCGTGGATGTACGCATATAGACGTATAGTGTAGACGATTCGATATTTTCATAGAATAATATTATTCTAAGATTATTAGGTATTATATTTTATGTGCAGTTGTAAAGTTCTAAACGCAAAGTTACTTGATGTCAAATGAAATAGATTCTGAGATTTTCGAACGTATAATAATGTTTTGCGAGCTATTAGAACATCGTCATCAAATAGTAATTCATTCCCACTGTTATTTTACATAGGCCCTTTCATGTCGTTTTAAATAGAACTATTATAGCAGTCTGTGCACAACCTCCCGATGAGTTATTCAATTAAAATTTACTTTACTATACATCATACATAATCTGGTATGTAGTTGATATTATTAATTAAATTATATTAATTTAAAATTTGATAATCCACTTAAAGTTGTAGCGAGTTCTCGTGACCATATATACGGCCATTCACCTGCAAGTTTGCTATGCCATCATTTTTATTTTATAATCAAGTGCAACGGGGCTAGGGAACCTGTTATATTATATAGGTAATTCAGTGAGGATTTTCAGAGCCTTTTAAATTATATTTTAATAAGCTCGGGAGATTCAGAAAAGATCGATCAAACGCTAAGTTTTAATTTATATATTTTATTATTACTCAGTTCTTATGAAATACAAAATAATGAAAGGCTTAAAAAATAGTATGGGCACCCGGAGTTCCGGAACTGCTTCAACTGAACCCTGGGGATATGTAGTATAGTAAGCAGGATCGGGTGTCGTATATGACTTGAGGATATCGATGATAATATATTAATATTGAAAGGTAAGCAATTTATGACAAAGGATCGTGCACGGTCTCGGACACCAACCTGCAGTGTAGTTAGTGTTAGAGCTGTACCATAATCGAGCATATTACCTAATATTATAGTTATAATTGTTTTACCAGTCTTAAGTGAAATAATAATTGATTTATTTGTTTTTTATAATTATTAACTACCATTATTTTCATCCTAGATCACCACCAACCAAAGGTTTCGAGGTCACATTAAGACTCACAATGAAAGGATACGAAATAGTGATTGGGCCTGCTGGATAAATTATATCCTTGTACAGTGTGCGACTTTTCTTACTTGTTACTTAGCGTTTGGAAGGGTTGAATGCTAAAGCACTGCAATCAAACTGCAATGAATTCGCTCGTGTTCCGCGCTGCGCAGTAATACAAGAATATTACTATACATTGGACAATAACGTACATGACGCAGGTACCAAGTCAGCTGAAATGAAAACATTTTAAAATTAAAACTATTCTCGAAAACGGGTTGTGGTTTCCATTAAGTTATTACGAAAAATACCGCAGAGTTGTTAAAAACCAATATAATAGAGTACAAGGAACGAGGGCTGATCCGTTAAGAAAGTCCGGTTTTTAGCGGTGACAATATACAACATAGAAGTTCCCATCGTGCTCCAATTTCCAAATATAGAAATAAAAATAATTTAAAACTTTCAAAGGGCCCGGTCCAGTACACGTCATGGCTGGACGAGTAAATTTGATGTAGCTGCTTAATTTTGGGCGATAATTGTATACCTATGCTATCAATTTACTTCTAGAGAAATGAAAAAAAAAAAAAATGCCCAACACAAAAAATCTGAATCATAATATTAGTACATTTTTACCTTACAAGCTCTAGTGCTCTACTACTTCAAGCATGAGAAAAAAGTTGCAATTTTATTGGTTTTTATGTTTGATTGATTCCAAGTAATAATTATCTACTTGTAATTATTAAAAAATCAACAATTTTATTATTCATTTTTTACTTTTTAAAATGTAAGCTTTTATTTTTAATTGTATATTCTGAAACATAATAGATGTTATCGTTGATCATGTAACATAACCGTAGCACATTACTTGATACTTTATACTTCGAAGAAAATGTATGAATCATAAATATGTATTCATAAGAAACCATCAATTGTACATTATTTACCTAGTAGGTATTAGGTAATTTTTACATTTTATTCGTTTCTATTGTGATAAACAAAGCGTTAGAAAAATTCAATAGGAAAAAATCAGTTGAAAAATAAAATATCTATATCTAGCCCAAAAACATTTTTATGTTAATATAATATTTCCGACAATTTGGACTTAAGAAGCTACTTGTATTATACACAGTGATCCATTTAATTGTATACACTCAATATTTTAAAAAGTTCCACATTTTTAAAAATATTTTTTAATATGTAATATTTCTACACTTAAACAAAAACACAGGATAACTAATAGCGACGGTCTATATGGAATGTAGGGCGATCCAATATAGGTACATATTACATATACATGCCCTTTAGGATTATAACTATAAGCATTCCTTATATACACACGCAACACATGCAACACATAAAATATAATATTTAACACCTCTCTGATCTGCAGACTTTTAATAAAAAACAACACAATCAATTATCAGACTTTCAGTAAAAAGAACACAATAAATTAAACACAGTGGCACCTTTGTCACATTGCACAAAATAAAATCATAAACATATGAATTACTCTAACGTTAGTCGTTACGTTCAATCGATACATACCGACAAGGAAGGAATTACACAAAAATCGTTCTATATAAGGATGTGACAAAATCGACACAGTCGGCCACCAACCAGCTCACCAGTCCGTCAAGAGAAGCCAGTCTCTCACAAGAAACCTCGAGACACATCGTCCACTCCAGTATGCACTTCAACAACCTTTTTGCCATTTAAACCGAATGCGTATGTATGTATATTGAGTTATTTCAACATTCGGTATGACTAACTAATTAGTCATCTCGTATTATCGAAGATAATTGCCTTGTTAATTATTCATTCACCCGTCTATTCACTATTTTATTGTATAAAGTTCTGTGACTATCATCGTATCATAGTATAGTTATAGTATAAACGCTCATCAACTTAAAATACATTCGATTAGCCATCGACTATTTACGAATGCTACGAATGTAGGAATCTTTAAGAGCTTACGATAATAGTCACGTCCCTAGTCATAGATAATAAATTCATATAATATTTGTGTTTGAATCACATCAATATCATACAAGAACTCAGGAGAAAAATATCTCTTAATATGGGTACTAAGTGTTAAATGTACAAATTAAAACACGTAATATATACGTATAATATACGCCGCAGTGACTTCGAGCATCGAACTTAACCCCGTATCCATGAATACAACTACACACTCAGGTAGTTATCGTTATCATTTTTTTTATGGTCTTAACTTTTTGAATGGATACCATACATTTTTTCTTTCATAACTGAACCAGAATATTATTTGGATTATTTTTATCTACAGAGATCAAACTTCAGACAAGTAGTTCGTTAGGTGTAAGACGTTTAAAGTTTTGATGAGCGGAGTAAACATGTGATTATACAGCGGTACCTACTTAGCAAAATTTTGTCCATTCTCCATTAATCTAAAGTTTAAATGCTTATAACTAATGAAGTAGGTAATGAACTACTTTTTAGAAATTTGATTTTTAGACATTTAAATATTTAAAATAATAATCTGCTTTGGAATATGATATAAAAAAGTGGATGGAGGTCACTCTGCAGTACAGTAGGATACAATTTGAACATTTTATAAATTTTTAACTACAAAATAATTATTAAATTTTAAATTTGATAAATTTTGTCAAAATTTGAACTTTAAATGCTTATAAAAAAAATTGTGCCTATGTATTTTTAATATTTTTCAACTGCCATTGTAACAATATAATATCAGGAGCCTTGCATTAAATTTTCACGCTTTTTAACCCAACAAATAAAATTTTATTTATATTTATAGAAAAAAAAACTAAAAATATTAAAAACTGACTATATACGTAAACAGCTCAAAAAGAGTCAAAATATTTTCAAAATGTTATGGTGTACAGAAAATGAAAATATAAACATTAAGTAAAATGTTCATGTATCTACAGTTATTCGTTTTTCAATAACAATAAAATAACAAAACCGCTACATGATAAATCGAGTCTATCGAGTCTATAGAGAATATCCAATATCGTAAGAATATGAATTTCAAACGCTCATAAAAATTTAATTTGAGTTACTTGTAGGCGTTTTTTTTTTGATAAAAGTAGACAAACTTATGAGGAATCTTGTGTTACATTTTCAAATCTTAGATTTAAAATGAAAAATTTTTATGAATTCTCAACTCAAAATAATTCGCTAATTTTCGTGATTTTTCCGTATTTTATCAAGATTTGAACTTTAAATGCCTATAAATAAAAACTGTGACTAAGAATTTTTAATATTTTTCGAATATCAATGTAACAATATAGTAGAAGCCTTGTATTAAATTGTCAAGCTTTTTTACCCAACAAATAAAGTTTTAGTGACATTCATAGAAAAAAAGACTAATAAAAATTGGAAACAGAAAATGTTCCTAAACAGTTCAAAACAAACAAAATATTTTAAACATTTTATCGAGTATAGAAAATGCAAATATAAGCGATCAGTGAAAATTTCATGTATATACGTTAGTTTGTTTTATAGTTACACCAAAAACCAAATTCCCGTTTTTCCTTAATTTTTATGTTGTTTTTCCCTTCGCTTTTGAAAACTATAGTTAAGTTTAATTGTAAAACTATTAAATTTTGACCTCCCCAATTCACAATATTCACTTTCCCATCGAACAAGATACTGAAGTTAAAAATCGAAGCATTATTTCGACTACTTATCGTGTACACAATCACAAAAATTAAAAATTAAAAAAAAACACACATCATTGTAAAATCAGTACATTCATCGTTCCACTCAGTATCTAAAATGTATGGCGTCATATCATTAAAAAAGTAAAATATAAAAAATGATGACGAAAAAAAATATTTCTTTCAGAAATGTTGTTTTGAAATGCATCAATTTATATGAAAAAAATATTTTCAGAAACGTTAAAACTTTTCGAAATTTCGAGTGTAGGCACTTAAATGTATCACCTGGTATTATACAACAAAAAATTAATTTTATTAATCAATAGCTTCAAGGATAAGGCAAAATTAATAGACTGGTTGTGCGGACAGCTAGCTACGTAGATAATATAAAAATGGATAGGACATAAGAACTTATTACATGAAACTTTAGTGATACTATTTTTAAGGTTATATGGGGCAAATATTGATATGATAATTGATAAATAATAATAAATATTAAATAACATAATTTTATTCTGTAATAACTAATAACATTATTGATTAATTAGTGATATTTAACAATATTATTCTATATTCTAACAAAGTTTCGAGTCATTTTCCAGGCACAAGTGGCACAACAATCAAAATACAAACTGACAAATATCTAAATATAACTGACTATCATGTTATCATTATTATTTAATAAAATAGTTTTACACATAACCTTAAAAAGCCCCATATCGTCTTTCTCTCTTTACGTTCTCTCTTCCCCAAAAAAGCTCACAGCCCCATATGGAACTGGTATAGGCATGCCCAATCCATTCTTATATTATCTATGGCTAGCTAGTCCCGACGTTTCAATGCGTACCTACTTATTCGATCATAAGAGCTTTCTAAGCTATTATGAAATAATCGTCTTTTTAGCTCACTGTGCGATATTTATGTGTTTAACCTATAAATGACACATATTATAGTCTCAGGAAAATAAAATTAGAATTTTCAATTGTGAATAGTTTAGTTTTTCAAAATAAATATAAAAAAAAAAACATAATGTTAAAAAACAATAAAATAAAAACGATTTTTACAGTAAAAACATATACCAGATGTAATATAAAATAGACGTCGGACGTCAACTCCATAGTTTACGTCGACGTCAATTAACGTTAGAGACGACATGGACGACGAACAATGGGCCAAAAAAAAAAGTATTAAGTTCAATCATTTACGGCCGTCAAAATGATATTTTCCGCGGCGAGACGTTATAAGTACATTGTTGTGTTCGGTGACAATTTGAGAGTAAGAGACGGGTCCCGACCGTAAATAAAATGATTCGCAACTGAGTGTAAAAAAAAAAAAAAAAAACCAAACCAAACCAAAAAAGCAGCTCGTAACTTTTGGGCGTCACATTGAAAATAATAGTAATATACGGCGTTAAACGCATTACAGAGCCGTATTTGGACATTGGGCATCACGTCACGGTCGCGTCTCGTGAAACGACGATATATTTACTAGGTCGTAGGTAATAATATTAGGTATAATAATATATTATATTACATTATTATGCACAACGCTGCGGCGATCGGCCCCTGCAAGAGGCGTCAAGTCAATTTTTCTAAATTGAAAACTACAACGACGAAAACCATAATATTCACACTCGGCATGTATGAAAACTCATACCTAATCGAAGCAATGGACGTATAAAATATTACGTTCAACTACTTGGCTTTTCGTGATTGACTTTTTGGGATTCGGTCGCGGAACCGTGCCCCGCTTATCTCGAATAATCCCGACGTTTCCGCGCACAGCGGGTTTTTATTCTGCTTTCGTTTCGATTTAGTGGCGACGTTTAGGATGGAGGTGTGTTTTTTCTTTACGTTCTACCTTCTGTGTTATCATAATATATTATTGTAATCGGCGCTGCCTCAAAAAGTTCGAAAATGCACAAAAGCTCGGTTTATGACCGAAAAAATGGCCAAATAAAAATAATAACAAAAATAACGACCGGTTAATAAGTTTGGCACTCTATTGAAATCTGCATGAAATGGCGGTGACATTGTTTCAGTCTCGAGCATGCATAATATGACACGTTTACACTTTGAATTTAAGTTTTATATCATGCGTTAATGTATTATTTTCAACTAACAAGCCACTCCAAAAACAGCGAGGGGTTTTCTAACTAAACCAAAATTATTGCGATCGTATAATATTGCTCAAGCTCTGCCTAGACAATGACGTACAGTCTGAACAAATAGTTATAGCTCATGGTTACAATAATATATATCAATAAAGACTTTTTCAATTGTTCGTCAACATTGGTTAAATTGAACGGGGCTAATGGCTCACAAAATTCGTTGGTTGATTTTGAATTCGTTACATAAGCTGCGCTGCAGTATATATTTTAGCGTTCGACTGGTCGGGACCTTTATTGGGTTGCTTACTTGCTTACACCGTGGGTACTTTTGATGCTACTTTTCTTTTACTTCACGGTGATTCTCCTTCCTGTGATTAAAATCGTATTTCGTTATTTTATACTCTCAGAATCCAACTGTCGTAAAATCGTGATGGCCTTACTTTTGACTTTGGTGCTCCCTCGAGTAATCCGCACACGAGCAGGAAAACCATTTTTACCTATATGTCTTTCTGTTATACTTACGTTTACAATAACCATAATAATAATAATTATATTAAAATACAATTATAACAATATATCGACGAGGGTTCGTTTATTATGTTTTAATGCATTTTATTTCCATAGACCTATAATAACAATACACTATATGTAATGATCCTTCGCTTTCCGGTGTCAATTAATATTTTATTGTAGCTATATAATATTATTATTTTCTTAATATCACTTTCAGAACTATTTTACGATTACGTCTTGTTATAAATCACGCATTTTAAGTTTATCAACAATAAAAACATACGAAACACGAACTACTAAACATTTTCAATATACTATTAGTTATTATATTTCCATATTATATTATCTAATAATAATAATAATAATATTCTCTTATGCTTGCGGAAATGTACGGATTTGAATGTTTGATAACGTAATATAAAAACGTATTACGTTAAAAATGTATATTTTTAAAATGATATTTAACATTTCATTTTTTTAGAAAAAAAATATCAAAGTACTTAGTAATTTAAACAGAGTTTACAGTCGAAAGCACACACAAAAAAAAACGATTTTGCTATTTTTATAAATTGTATTTTATTTGTGAACCCGACTTGAACAAGTTTTAATTGCATACATAATTGTTATAATATTAAATACCACAACGAGCCCGAGTGTATGATAATATTTAACGTGCTCAATTATATTTTAATAATAACAAACAACACAAAAAATAAACAACACTGCAGCATTCCGGTGTTGTCGAGTAGTAAAATAAAGTGTTGGCCAAGTTTTTGCTTCACTCGCCCTGACACAAGCCACCGTTGTATTGTACACATCTATTGTATCTAAGCAATGTGAAAGCAATTTGAAGGCAACGATAAATGAACAAATATTTTCGACATATTATATGTTATTGAACATATTATACTTGGGAGGCATAATACAATAGAATATATATTATTATAAATAGTAATATCGAAATGATGCGAGTAACTTTTTTAAATATTGTATCATGTGGATGACTATTTAACTTTAAAATCATATGTTGCGTTTCAAACAAATTTAATATGAACTGCGAAACTTTACGTGTCGGGTACCTAGACATAAATAAGTGGGGCATGGCATCTGGGGGAGCAAACATGTTAAAATATTGCATTTTAATGATACTATGATGGTATTCAAACAATTTTAAACTCAAGTGCGTATAATAATTTTTTTTTAATTCTAAAAATGTATACTTTTAATAATGTTATTATATTTATGGGATTCTGCATTAATACAAAAACATTGAAAAAGACTGTGAGTTTTAAACATGGCTGAAATAACCTGTCAGGTGACCGATAATCAGAATTGCAAACTTCATAAAATATAAACCAGCAACATGCAACAAATTATTTAAATGTGATTTAAGACTTTAAGTTAATTACCTATTTACCTACGTTTTTTTGAAATTAAAATCAAAATTAGTAATCGGTCAGAATAATATATAGGTATTGAATTTTTATAAAAAATTACACGCAAAGAGTTGGTCATACTAATCGCACCTGGAAGTTCTTTACCCGCAGAGTTAACCATAATATTATTATGGTCGTGGTTTTCAGTAGCTTTTTGAAATTTTCTAAAAAAAGGGCACTACAATTATAATTCTACGAAATGATATGAGCTATAATTTTATAACATTTTGACGGGTATAATGAGTGGAAAAAAATTATAAACCCATCTATGCATGATAACATATAAATGTCTGTTTATCGATAAAACTAATATTGTAGGTACAAAATACGAAATAGAAAAAATACCTTTTCTAATGAGAAATTCATATTATAATTTATAGGTGTTCGAACCGCGCGTGTAGCCGTGATGTGATATGCGTCATGCATGTGATATTTTTCTCGCCAAATACAGTGTTAAGTGGGCAAATTTAACGCACCTATCATATTTTAAGTATTTTATCATGCGGAAAACGCATTAAACACATTATAACTTAACGAGTGGTGACTGGTTATTATTTTTTTTTTATCCTGAACGTGCGACAGAAAATCAACAAAAAATATTACAGTTAAATAGTGCCTATATACAATAAGGAATACTATCATTCCGACCGGGAAAACGTTTCATACACATTAAACGCGCACAAAAGAAATATTTACTTTATATTATAACAGCGGGTTAGGTTATTAATTAATTTTAAATATAATTTTACAGTCTGTTGAATAACTATGACTGTTTTTCCACAAGGCTTCCTCGGCAAGTGTACAATATACAGATAATTTAAAAGAGTTGATTTTTAGGTACAAGCGGTGGAATGCGTTTGTGCGATAACGCGATAGGTATGGTAAAATATCGAAATGGCTTTAATAATTTATACATTATAATAATTTGAAAGCTCGTATATTGCCTCGTTGGTTATTAATGAATTATATATCTTTATTCTTCATATCTCTATATATACAGGGTTGTTTAATAAGCATACTCGTCAGTACATACCTAATTTAAAAAATATCAGATTTAATCAAATTTTGATTCTTAGAATTTTCAAATATGCTCAAAGATCAAATTTTTTAACGAAAATGTTTGTATTAATTATAATAATCCTTAAAAATGATTTTATAAAATGATTTAATACCTATTGGATCTAGTTTTTGTATGTTCGGAGCATTTTTATAAATTATTAATGTTGATTGATTAATATTAATCACTACAATTTTCAAATCACTATAGCTTCTCTATCTTCCAAACCCATTTATAATTTACAGTATAAAAGGGGGGGAGGGTTCTCACTTGAAACAGAAGTTTAATCTCCACAGGACACACCTTAGCTAATACAAACAAATTTCAAGAATTTGAAAATAATACCTATGGTCTTTATGTACTAATTATTGGTATTTAAAAATTCCAAAATTCAAATATTAAACTGCATTAGTATAGAAAAGAGAGAAGGGGTGAGCAAGTTTCAATAATCACCTGTGCATATATATATATATATATATATATATATATATATATATATATATATATATTAATATCTATAGTTACAGGGAATATGTTATTTAACTAAACGTGTAGCTTATATATGAAAAATAAATAATTGAATAAAACCAAATCGGTTTACTTTGACTGTTAAAAATTTGAAGCCAACTACACTAATTCAAACCAGTTTAAAATATCAGTCAACATTCATAACATCAAATTAATGAACGATACAGAGTATCGATTTAAAATAGTCGAATTAAATACAACAATATTTATAACAGACAAGGCACCTCTGATATGGCAGGACATGGATATTTAAGACACACATTTTTCAGAAACTCGTGCGGGACTTAACCAATATCACGATTCGTATTTTCGCGGTCTTATTATCGACCAATATTTTGTTATCGGTCGGGTCGACGAAACGCTCAGAGTGAAATTTATAGCGCAGCACTGCGACGGTAATTATATTATACTCGAACGATTTTCATAACAATAATTTATAAACACCGTTAATGTAGACTCCGGATTATATGAGATAGTAAATCCTCCGATACTCTATAGTTTGACGCATAGGTTAGTTATATAAGCGGATTCAATAATTCAGCAGCTTGCGTTCGTGTATAATATATTATATTATAATTGCAGTGATATTGTATAGCCACGTGGATCCGACATCGCGTTCGACTGGTAATTTGAGTAAAATTGGCAAACACACACACGACCATGGTAGTTATCGGACGAGGCACAGTCGACGGTTGAAGTGTAATTCCGTGTCTCGGCACGAGCGATATATAGTGCGCTTTTCGTCGTCGAACTACGGTCGTGTACGAAACGCGACAAGGGATTGATTTTTGTGGCAGCGGTGGCTGTGGTTGTCGTAGCGGCAGTTTTGGGATTGAGAGGGGGGGGGGGGGGGTGGGGTTATTATTGTTAAAAGCGAGAATTTACTCGATCGTTGGCAACAAATTCAAGTAGCTCTCTTGCACTCTACCTGCTACATGCATAATTTATGATCATCAAATACGTACACATCCATTTATTATGTCTCATACAGTGAACAAAAAACACTTTTTTAATCTATTAAGAAAATAATAACAATATGTAACCGCCCGAACGACGTTGCCGTTCACCGGTGTCGCCGCGAAGAGAAATATAATACGGTCATATTTTCAAACTCACGAAACGGGTTGGTATACACAAACGAATACAGACTATAGCCATGCGTATAACAGGTAGGTACAGCTGTAACACCTCACCTAAACCATAAATATCATTATTATCAACACGGCGCTTTAAAATTTCAAGCTCCACATACTCTAATATTTACACATTTAGGTCCTAGTTGGCAAATACCGTGCTGTTGCAATGCTCTTTATAAGGAACAAGCAACGACGTACGGCACTAGACAGGCTTTTAAATTTTTAATAATTTTGAGACGAAGACGGATCGCAATATTTTAAAATTATAAATTGTCTGTTAACGTAATTCTTTTGGGAATTCTGCCAGGTATATTTACGACTTTGCAGGGTTCGTGAAAATAAACATTGTTGCGTTCTCAGCACGAAGTATCACAAAAATCTGATCATTTTCTCACCAATCATTGCAGAGTTGAGAACACACAACAACAATTTGATCAGAATGATAATTATAAAAATAATACGTTTATCTATAGACACCGATATTATATAGTGGAACAAATAATTAATATATATTTTTTATTTACCGTCGTTATCTTTTGAATTGGTAAAAATACTTAGATTATTAACTTTGAGGGTGATTTTTGGTAGACAATTGGATATAGTTGGCATTTTTAAGGTGAAATGTAATTAATCACCAGTACTTTTCTTAATTATCGGGGAATACAAAAAAAAAAAATTAGGAAAATGGACATTTTTACGTAAAATCAGTATTTGCCAAAATATTAAGTAGGGATAATATTTTTTTTATGTAACTCAAAAATGAAAAACACGAGTACTTGAAATTTTCACCCAATGTGTAAATTAAAATTTTTTGTATAATACACAATTTTAAAAATATTTCGATGATAGCTTTTTGAGCTAAATTTGCATTTTTGATATTTTTAAAAACATGTTTTCTTTAAATTTTGATAGTATTATTTTCGCTCGTTAAAATAGTTTGAAGATTTAATATAAGATATTTACATTTTTATTATGGCAAATTGAAAATATTAATCTTACATAGTTAGGCACAATTTTTTTTCATAAGCATTCAAACGAAGATGACTGATCATCTATATAATAATAAATATAATTTATTATTGCTGTGAGGTACAACAGAGATTTCAACAAGTCGTTTCTGAGACCCTCGTTCTTCTCTTCGGGGTAACAATAACAAAACACCAAATATTCATTTTTTTGAATTCATTGTACTTTTATTATCTTGACTAATAAATTTCAAATTAAATCTCTATCACACATTATGAAAATTAAAAACTATCAGTCTATTAGTGCAATGGAGTGAACGATATTTCTAGTGTATGGAACCCGTTGGAATTCAATTGGGACATCTGTGGTAATAACAGGGATTCGTGGTAGTAATATATCTTCTCCTCGGAACTTGCCATTCAAAATGGTGGTAATGATAACGTTTTCATCAATTTTTAAATGACTAATTGCGAGCCATTCCACAGCCTAGGTGGGTTCAAATCACGAAATAATAATAGGAGATTCAACCTTCAGTTGTAAATGGTGTGGTGGCATGCCTGGAAAATCCAATGAGTTCAACAACTCTGCTGGATAATTTACAGTTTTATTGGTATCGCAAACTGTATCGACAGATTTGTATGACACCAAGTCCCCTGGCAATAACTGTTGTATCTTGAAATTCAAATCGTTGACATCCACATTTTTTTGCTGCCATAATTGCTCTCTCTGCCAGCCACTCATGGTTCAAGTATTGTGTGTGTACATCGGGAAATATCGGGTCAATGAGATCATTTTGCGAATTAATGATTGTGCAGAAATCGTTTGGCAATTTTATGCATCCAGTATTTTTATGTAATAAAGCTACTTGTCCATCGCCGATACCTAACAGTTGTTTTCAGAATGTTTCAGCGGATGGATCTTGAAGCATTTGAACGCGCATATTTGCTTTTAAAAATAAATATATAATAAATAAATAATAATAAATAAAATAAATATTATTCTCAAATCCTATAACCCATAGCAACCATTAATAAACAAAAATTTCTATCGTAATCTCAAGAGTCCTGTTTGAGCACCTCCCGAAGGTGATCAATTCTCTTTTTAAATTAGCCTAAAACGTATTCTCAGACCTACCAAACATACACAGAAAATGTGATCAAAATTGGTTAAGCCGTTTCGGAGGAGTTTAATAACAAGCATTGTGACACGACATTTTTATGTATTAGATATATTATATTGACAAAAAATAATAATTTGTATTATTTAGTTAATTTTTTTCTGGATGGATGGCGCCACTGTTGTATTTTCTAACATTCAAATTTTCTACTTTTCCGATGAATTTTCCTAAAATTTTCTTTCGTAAAAACCTTTTTCTGGCAATTACTAACATCTTAAAAAAAATTTGAGCCAAATCGGACCAGCCGTTCTCGATTGATGAGGTAGAGTACATTTTTCACTCTCTATTTTTATATATACATATAGAATGGTCTATATAATTATATTATATTATATAAAAATGGAGCGTGAAAAATCTACGTTACCTCATTAATCGAGAAAATTTTAGGAAAATCCACCGGAAAAGTAGAAAATTTGAATGTTAAAAAATATAACAGTGGAGCCATCCGTCCAGAAGAAAAGTAACTAAATAATAAAAAATTTAGTTGCAGATTAAAATCTGGATGTAAAAAATACAACAGTGTATTATATATTGGTTGCTATTGGTTAATCGGGCATGTTTGTTGATTTGTATTATTATTTAAAATTTTTTTCTACCTAGCAATGTCCTATATGCACTCCTAATCCGTTCATCCGATTTCTATGAAATTCGGTACAGAGATAGATTAGACATTGGGGAAGAAGATGCATACATTCTGTTGCGAAAAAATGTAAATAAGACGTCCACTCGGGGAGGTTCTTAAACAGATATTTTGAGATTTACGATGGAATTTTTTTTTATAAATGGTTGCTATTGGTTTTAATAATAATAATAATAATAATTATTATTATTATTATTATTAATGCGATCAGCCTGTGTATTTTAGTACAGAATGTCTCGAGTTCGAACTACGATTTCGGTGGACCAATTTTTTGCATTTTTTGATTATTTAGAGTTAAATTACCAATGCACCAAGCAGGGTCCGTGATCTACCGCAGGTAGATTGCCTATCTGATAATATACTGCTCGCATAATCACAAGCGAATTTCACAGACAACCCCGGTCGCGATGGCTATAAATTAAAATATAATATAATTTACACTTAAAAGACATTGCTTCCACGGTGTCAGCGTGTTACACTCAAAAGGAGTTGAACAATCACAAGAACCTAGCAATAGCAAAGGATTGCCGTGTCAGCTAGTTAACACATATTTATGATTAATAAATTTTCTTCGAAGTTGAAAATATCGAGTAGCGTGCATTGCGTGTTACGTTTATGGCAATATGGCACACGATCACCACTGTATATAAAAACTACGAAATTTTATATAAATGTCGATAAAAAATTATTTGTTCGGCTTGAAAACTCGGTACAAGATTTCTCATTCGTAGTTCATATTGTAACTGAAAAATCATTGATGATTTTAGCTTATTAATTGGATTTTTTTTTTGTTACCCTCTGTAAAGAAGTTTCATTTCATCCATGCGTACTCGCAACACTAACTTGTTTTGATTACGTTTATACATTCAATTTATAGTATTTAATATGTTTAATATTATTAATTTTGAAATATTATGCATAATATTATATGCCAATCTATTATAACCGTAATATTTTAATTATCCAATCTGTCATTGTGTGTAATCAATAAATTAATAACCGTACGTAGCTAACGTTTCGAACATTTTTTTCTACGCCAATTTGCGCAACAAAAAATACTTATTTACTAGAATTCTAAAAATGATTAATACAATTTGTAACTAATATTGTGAAATTTATTAAATTTTGTATTTGTAGTTATTTTTTATTGTCCAGATACAGTTTAATATTTTTTTTTTTTACCGTTTGACCGTTTTACCGTGTAAAATAAACTGTTGAATTATTGGTTACTGTGGAAACTTTTTTGTGGAATGACAGACGATCATCTCAGGCGTATAACAATTCCATTTTGATGTATACTTAGTATAGAAACCTATAAGAAATGATACGTAATACATACAGTTCATCGTGTTTTGAGTTTTGGTTAGTTAAACTTGTTTTTTAAGGTTTTCGTGAAAAACGATGATGGTTTTATGCATTTTTTTAGTTTCGCGTGTCATTTCCATCCAATATCGTATCGATGGCATACGCCATATTCCAAAACTTTTGGAACCCATTTACAACCTTCCGAATAAGTATTTTTCCAAGGGAAAAAATAACTCTACTCCGAATATCTAAAATCGAGGTGAAGGTTTTATGCAAATATGTTTACCTACTTCACTTAAATTTTACGATACCGAACGTATATCAACATTTTCATTATATAAAGCTGTATAAAATTTTGAAAATACTATATTTTTTTTTATTATTATTTACGATTGATGAAAAATAATAAATAAAATAAAAATAAACAAAATTATAGTTCGTGTCTTTGTGTCAGATTTTTAAAGATTAAGTAGATAGGAAGCAGAAAGTTTGATTGCAAATAAATATTTCCGAACGAGACTTTAAGTCAGTGACACTTTGTTTTATTACTTTAAATGTATATCAACTACCATAAATATTATCGAAACCGCTTCTGACTAATAAATATGATGTACTTATGTAATAAAAAGAAAAGTAGCGCATTTAACATTTTTCAGGTGTAACTGACATCTTAATTTGTAATTTCCAAAAATTGTAAGCGTTACTTTTTAATTCTGAAATAGAATTTAAAGTTATTTGTAAATGTATGGTGTTATTAAAAAAAAATTTTCGTACTCACATATCACTATTTTTCAATTATTTACTATTATTTCAAACCCTATTGGGTAAAGTGAGTAATTTAAATATAAATTTGAGCATTTTGATCTATTTCATAATAAATTATTCTACCAAAATATTTGTTACGAAATAATATAATTAACATAAATCTTCTTCTAAGAGGTTCACAAACCATACATTAAATGCGTAGTAGTCTTATCATTGAAATCTCAAGAAAATCGCCTAATACTCCTGCCCCCAAAATATATCAAAACTCAAATGTAGTAACCAAATATATAATTTCTAGTTCGTAGAGTTAGTTATTACACGATATTTTTGAAGCTGTTTTACGACCGAAAACAGTGTCCAAGTAAAAAAGTAGAAACAATAGTAAATTTAAAACTAGCTGACTGTTTATTTTATAAATCATTGACCCACGTCTCGCTAAATAATTGTACAGCGCGGTTTTGTATTAAAATGAATAAATAAAATTCATCAAGCGACGAACAAACATCAGTAATATACATAATATACGTATCACCTTTAAATTCAGCCAACAAGTGATAAAAAAAACCTTGTATCCTGTAAATTCGTTGGCATCTCCAGTCAGCCGTTATTGTGCATGGTAAATAACTGCCGGACTGTGCCGAAATGATTCCGACGGGACTCGGACCACAAGGACGGAAATCGTCCAAATAGATATATAATACCACAATGGAGCACACCGACCGTAATAACACGACAGACGACGATTCGGCGTGACGTGTAAACGAATAACGAATAAAATGTAAATAAAACACATAAGCCCGTATACAGTGTGATTCTTATCCCAATCTGTTTCAAAAACTATTAGCGTTTTGAGAATTCGAGATGCGAGCAACGCACGCAATACATTTTACCACTAATTTGTTCACCCTCGTGACGTGTTGGTTGGCGAGAATTTTTTCGACATTTTCTTTTTCGGTTTTCAAACGGCAACTGTTACGGATTTAATTTCAAGATCTGAATGAGAATATCATTATCTTTCTTTTATAATGTCGATGTACAATCGATACACTACAGCGATCGCCGCTTATTGGACTCACCGTGGTTATAATATTGAGACATTTGCATTTAGGGATCAATACAGGCTGGTCTCGATTTTCACGTGTAGTAACACACGGAATACAATATTGGTCTATGAGACATTAAGACTTATTGCACACCGGTTAATAGGGTAATTTTGTAACGATTGAGGGGTGAAAAACCAAAACGTACAATTGCCAATAAATTGACAAAATTGAGTTAGAGAAAAAACACCGATACATCGATTGGCGTCGTCAGAATATAGATCAAAACGTACTATTTCCTGGTCAAATCTTCGATTCAAAATTACTGGTTAATCTAAAACGAACCTTTTCCATACATAAAATTATATTTAGAAAATCAAAATCAACTTTTTCCAGTTTCACGCCAAAACGTTCTATTGTCCGTGTTAAAAGAATAAACACCAATTATTAACTATACTAAAACGCACTATTTCCAAATCGAACTTTTTTATGTTATGCTAAAATGTACTTTTACCCGTGTTGTATACCTATAACATTATAATTATTATAATATAGGGATGTAAAAATGTTATTTCGAAACGTACTAAAAATTAGTTAAAATTTTAATGAAGTTTTGAATTAAATTAAAAATATAACTCTAGATTATTTGACACATTTTAATCGTTTTAAATATAAATGGTATAAGAAAACTTTTCAAAATGATTTGTCTGGTTATAAAAATAAACTCCTGAAAATTCAGTATTTTGGCAATAGTACGTTTTAGATTTTCACCCCTCAATTAAGTAAATTACAAAAATAGACCATACTTGCTGCTGGTACAAATTTACGCCTTTACGGTACTGTCATTATGTTGTCATCGTGGATATACGCTAAATTCCTACAAGCAAATGAAATCGACCTAAAGAATGTGAAACCCAATCAACCCTGGATATAGATATATATAAAAAATTAATTGGGTTGTGCAATAAATAAAAAAAAAAAACATTTAAATTATAATTTTTCTATTTGTTCCACACATTATTTTATTATTATATACAAATACATCTGCACGTATATTTATTACAAATACATATCGGTATCTCTGTATTCATAATCTCAATAATTTCAATAAATCTTTTTAATTTAATTAATTTTTTGAAAGAAGGACGCGTTTATGTAGAATTTTTGGAGGGCCTCTTGAAGTAAAGAGCTTCTTACCTTATCGACTCATTCGGTCAATAAACTCAAGTGAATCCAGTGAGCGGTGATTTCTATAAAACGATTTTTTTTATTTTCATATACCATATTACAATAATCATTAATGAGTGGGTATATCATAAACTTTGCACCATTTAGTACTTACCTTTACTTAAAGTTGTACTGATGAAAAATCTTTATTCGTTCAATATATGATGATAATAAGAAACTTCTGCTGGTTATTATGAAAATATATTCGAAAAAGTCAACCAGTTAAAAATCAAAAAAGAACATTTGGTTCGTAAAAAGTCTAAAAATTAAACTATTATATTTTATAAAACTTTTCTTAAGCCCATCTGGGTGTATGGATAAGAAACAAGTATACTCTATACGTGTTTTCATAGATGACTTCAAAATAATCTTAATCCCCTACTAAAGGATCTCTCCATCTTAACTCTGCCAGAAAATCCTCTACACGAAGACTAAAATGGAATTAGTGTTGACGTGACCTTAAGCAAAACCAATTATTTTAACGTTATAACAAAAATTAAATAAGAACTGTTTAGGTAAACAAAAAAAAAAAATTAAGTCTAGTGTCACTAATATGGCTCACTAAAAAAATCTGTAATACACTTTAAGCTTATAAACTCTTTACATTTACTGTGCATTTAATTATAAATTGTTTATTTAAAATTAAAATTAAATTGAAATATCGTACGACGTTTACTACTAAATTAACCACCTTATATAATATGTGTATGTTACATACTATAAACTAGAGTCATAAACCCATGATGATCAATTTTATATTTTTGTAAGTACTTACTTATTATAGGTATATTATATAATCAGGTAATAGGTACTTGTTTATGATTGAGAGATAATTGCTATGCTATGATTTTAATTAATAAATAATTATAATTTGAATCATAGATAAGTAATTATCAAGTAACATTTAAATTCTTTCAGCACAATCTTTAGACATTTTTTTTATTCTGGATGCTCACCAGTGACATATTGTTCTCGTTTAGTTTCATCCGAATTCCGCTTACGGCTATCGCACAGCTAATTATGTAGGTTTATCAAACATTACTTTTATTATTATTCATACCTTTATATCCACCTGTTTCCAACGAACTACTTCCTAATTGTAAACAATTGATATTATCATCTTTATTATACTAGATTTATTTTTATTTATTCATTATGCTTTGGAAAGTAAATGCAAATTGCAATTCCTAAGAATAGCACTCAAAGCCCTCTTGATTCATATGAAACGAACAACTTGACAATGATACGGAATTTTCCTAACTATCAACATGGATAATAATTAACCAGCACGAAAACTTCAGCTATAACCTAAAGAAAAACCGAAGGTTTTGTTATAAAACCATACCGAAATCGATAAAAAAAATCTAGTCGAAAACCACCGGTGCATACTAATTGAGTCTCGGTATAAATGAAATTAATACCAATTGAGTCCGCGATTAGGAAACGAATAATATACTAATTGAGTCCACACTTGAGAAAAGTAAAATATAAGTATCAACCTTATACGTATAATATTGAAGCGAATAGATGATGATATCTTATCATTTGTATAACTTTCGTTGGATTAAAATTAAGATTGTATTATGTAAAAATGAAAAGTACTCATATAATTATTAATATAAATTATATCAAATCCGAAGAAAAAGAAACGAGAAAACCTGCGGCAGCTGTTACATTCAAAACAAATAACAAGGTTTGAATACCTATATTATAAGAACTATACAAAGTTTATCGCACAAGTTTTTACCAATATATTAAGACATTCAACTAAATTATTATTTTAAGCAACTGAATTATACATTATAATCTATTACACACATCGATCAACTTTTTTGATGAATGAAGATTATTTTTTTATGTTTGCCGGGATTGCAGAGTTATTATTAAAACATGAACTCAATTAGTATTATATTTTAAATTTCACGGGACTCAAATATTATAAGTAAGTACATATAGAACAACCAGGTGCTCAATTCGTTCTAAAAAGTTTTGTTGGGACTTAGTTCGTGTGTAGCCAAAACCACGCCATGATAATATCTTCCTATAGAGGACCAACCAGACAACTTACAAAGAAGATCTTTGTATTTCTTGTAAGCTTAAAACTTTGTGAAATTATTTAATAAGTTGAAACAATTAATTAATTAAAAAAATAAAAATACCCATTATTTAAAGGTATAATATCATAATATTAGTGTACTCGACGGCGTAGCCATTTCGTGTTCGTTAAATATTTAGGTGGTCGCGTCGAAACGGTCAATCGTCTACGCCGTCGTCGTCCTTACCGGGGGAGGGGGGGAGGAGGGGGCGGAAAACGCACAGCTCATACATTTTGCACGAGCCCCGCGGAAATCGACTGCTCTGCGCGATACTCACGTAGGTAGGTATTATTATTATTATTATATTATATATATAAAATAACAATATATACCTGCGAGTTGCTGGTCCCGCACGCGTACACGGCGCTCATTTATTATTTACCGCTCCGGTATGATAAAATATAATAACATAATACAATAACAACAACAATAATAATAATAATAATAATAATACCTTTACACGACCGCCGCGCAAGATCCACCAGCCCCCGACCGCACAACCTGGCTTCCCGAATATGCCGCCCAATTTTGATATCGTACACGTCTTATAAATCGGCAATAAAGCACGGTAATAATAATATTGTGTATTATACATGATATTATTATACTCACGATATTATACCGTACTGCACTGCGCCTGCTGTGCAGTGTACCAAAAACTTTCGCTTCACTATACGCGGCCGCCGTTTGAAGGTTTAGAAATTATAAACAGGTAATTAATAACCATAGTTTCCGTAGCATTATGATATATGCGAATAAATTCAATATATTCGTGTTTAAACACTTTTGAAAGGACGCAAATCACTATGGTTCGGCGTACGCGGTGTATAAAGTAAATTGCCGTTCGTTACAAGTGTTTAAGTGTATAGTTTAACCTAGAAAACGTTCAAAGTAATATTTTAAACATTTAATCGTGTGGTAAAAATATGAAATTTACTATCGTAAAAGTTGAAGTAGGTAGGCGTATACTTGAAAATTTAAAAAAAACTATACCATTATGTTTTGTAAAAAAAAGAACAATTGACAGTAAACGAGTATCGCTAACCCCTTATAATTTATATGTGACTGTAAATAATGCAACTGCGCTCTAATTCAATAGTATAGTGTTTGGAAGTAATTGATGCTATAGAATTGTAAACAAAATTAGAATTATACACTTTAAAATTTTTTTTCTGATGCACTTATTCAATTCTTTACTGCACTGTTCAATGTAGTATTTCATTATATAGTCATTAGTCATGAGTGTTAATTTTGCAAAATTTAAATTTTAAATTCACATAAATTGAAATTAAGCCGATGTATATTTAATGAATTTATAAGGAACCTTAGCATCAAATGTTCATGCTTTTTTACAAAGTAAAAAAGTTTTTATCGAGAATAATTTAAAAAAATTCAAAAATTCAAAAAATGTCTCCATGCCATAACTAGCTCAATAAGAGTCAAAATATTTCAAAAATGTATGATCATTTATGAAAATTTTAATATAAATAGCCGGTGAAAAATTCAAGAGTCTACGGTTATTAATTTTTGAGTTACAACAAAAAATAAAATCGATTTATTTTGGGTAAAAATTACTACTTTTTTTATACTTTTCTAAAATTTTTTTTTAATTATAAACTTTTACCTCCCATAAGTACCAACTAGATTTACTTTTCTATCAAAAAAGATGCTGATCCGAAAAATCGGAACATTTTTATTTTTCAAAATGTTGATGACAGACAGAAAAAAAAATCACCACATTGTAAAACCAAAATATTCTTACTCTCCACTCAGAATCTAAAATAACTAACAAACAAGAAAATTAGAAATGACCAAGTATTTAAAAAAAATTAAATACTTAAGTAAAATTAATGGACCGTGTTTTAAAATTTCACGTAGGGAGGTTCTAAATTCGCGACACATTATTCTAAAAGAATACAATATTCATATTATATAGGTAAATAAGTACTACACCTAGTGCCGTGTTTTATATTATACGTAAATACATTTAATTCAAATCAAAATTTCAATGACATATTTCGTTACAAACCGTATTAGGAAACTCAAGGTTTTTCAAAAATGTACGAACCAGAACGTATAAAGCCGTAAAATTTAATATTTTCGATAATATCTTTTCGAACATCAATCGATGGTTGGGATCACTTCTTATTTGACTTCAAAAACGTCAGTATATAGGCTCTTATTTATTTTTAAGGGTTCCGGTGCCAGTTTCTCAAATTTTCCACAATTCTATAAAATTTGAAAATTAAATTTTATATTTTAGTTGCCACCTCAATTATAAGACTTTTCCACTAATCTACTACCCGATACCTATTTAGGAGGGGGGGGGGGGGTTGATAGGGTGTATTATATCGAAAAAATGACTTTATGGGAATAACTCTCAAGCTTTGTAGAATCGTCGGATTTTGATGACTATTTTTTTATCTGAAAGAAGAAGACTTCCTTCAGCCCGCATCGATCTCTGATTTTGTATTTTATTTCAAATAATTGTATTAAAAACAATGTAAAAAAATGCTTTTTATCTTGTATTTTTTTAGACATATTATACAGTTTGTGAACAAAATATTGAAAAACAGATACCGATGTGGGCTGTAGAATATTTCTCTCTAGAAATTAAAAAAAAAATTATGAAATTTAGTTTTTGAGGACGAAATGGCAACGGCACCGGGCGCCTTAATTGCATACGGACGGGTAGGTACTTGTCGATTTTATAAAATAACTGTTGTTTTACCTAGGTGTAAGTTTTGATTTATACAATAACTACAAGTGCAGCTTTTAAGCTATTGCTAATATGATTATGTATAGCCCGATCAAATGCTGCTCATTCATCCGTTCGGATTATGTTTCTACTACGTCAGGTTTGGATTTAATCAACACCGTATAAGAGTTTGGGTATTATAATTCGATTTTTCAGCAATGAAAAATCGTTCGCGAAAAACTATTTTTAGTTTAGCCTCGTTTTTGCATACGTATTTTTTGGTTTTGCATTTTCCATGTAATTTACCGTGATCAAATCCAACTTTGAACTTTTGAAAACTTTATACCAAAACCACTTTCAGCGTATATTAAGATACCGTGGTATAAAACGACACGAGCTCAAAAATACATTTTATCAAATACAATAATATAATTTATAAAATTAAAAAGCGGGTAAGTGGATGTCACTCTGCTGTACAGTAGGTTACAAGTGGGTCACTGTATAATGGATTGTATTAAATTTGAATTCAATGATATCACATCATTGTATACGAAGAAAGATTCTGTGCGGAGACTGTTATTGTTATTATATTTTATTATATCCTACAAGTTGAATTAATATTATAAATTACAACAAAATAACTAAAATCGTTATTTTTATTTTTATTCGTTTTCATGGTGATGAGCAAAGCGTTAGAAATTAAAATCCCATTTTTAGCGGTTTTTTGTAATTTGTCGGTGGTTTTTCCGGTGGCATTAAATAACTATTGAGAAAATCACAAAATGACCTGTATAAAGTACCATCTTGATCCAATTTTCTAAAAGATAAAATACTAAATTTTGAAATCAAACTCCTTCTAGTAGAAATTTTGTATACGGGATAAAAAAAAAAATTATAATAAACACCACTGTAAAACCACTAGATCCCTCGGTCCGCTCAGAATCTAAAATTATCTACAGCAGTTAAAAGATCGTTTATTTTAATAAGTGTTTTTAAAAATGCTGTATATATAATAATATAAAATGTATACTATTTTAATGTAATGCTAGCAAATTTAATAAATTCTCAACCTTAACAATGGATAGATTAATGTTTTTTTGTAAATATTGCATAATACCTATACTCTATACTAAGTATATAGGTATTAATCTATAATGTCATAATTTTAATTTCCAATTTAAGAAAACGACAAAAGGTATTATATAATAACTATTGAGATTGTTGATCGTTTCAAAAATTGTTTATATACGTTGTACTTTATATATTATTATTAATACTAAGGATTTTTTCTATGTTAAAGGTTCCTTACAATTTTAATGAAAATATTTTATATTTAATATAAAGTGGAATATACAATATTTTCGATTTATTAAAGTGTATGTAACGTGAAAGGGATAGAGCCGATATATTGAGGTCTGAGGACATTATAATAATACTTGAAAGTCGTAAGAATAAAAATGTACATTATTGTATTTCTTTAATAATTTCTTTGCTTTACCGCACACAATCTAAAAATTAAAACCATTTCGTAAAAGGTTTATACGCTTCATATATCATACGCGTAAAAAAAGTAATTTTATACACCATTATTATTTTTATTTTTTTTGAAACAATAATAATAATGTATGAAACATACGTGCTTGAATGTTTATGCTATTATGTACGAGCAATTTTATAAATATATTGTAAATAATAATAATAAAGTTTCAAAGAAAAACTACCATCAAAACTTAGTAAGATTATACCTACACGGGGCATGATAAAAATAATATAATAACTTATACCTATATACATATAATGACATAGTAAGTAAAAAAAAAACGTCATCGTTTTTAATTAAATATAATTTGTCGATAAATATTTTAATACATAATGTTATTAATTTTTATTTTATTGATCTTAATTACACCAGCTACTAGGCCATAAGTTAAAATTATATTTACATATAGTTTACAATATATGTTATACTTATATTAGGTTATGTTATAATTCAATTTACTGGTATTGTTCGAAAAATAATATAAATTGCTATAATTTTTGAAATTATTTGGCCAATTATATAAAATAAAAATATTGTGTAACTAAAGTCTGCATGAAAACAAAATTACTCTATTTTTTATTACATTACAACGTACAAATTAATCGTACTGAGAACGCTTTGTTAAAATGACAAAATCCATTAAATAAGCAATATTAAAAACAAACAAACAAATCATAGCACAGGGTATCGTGTGCAGAGATTTGGGATATAATTATATGTAAGAAATTTCAAACAATTGTTGGTAATATTGGACATGGATAATTTTAGGTAGACGGTATTTATAATGTGTATACTTATTACTTAACGTCTTAATTTCACTACATTATTTTTATAGACAAATATTGTAATATTGAAATTGAGATATCAAAAATACAATTTTTCGAAAACCATGAAAAATGTAAAACCGCTTAATGAGGAATAACTGAATATGGACGATCCTTGTTATTCAATGGGGCGAAGTGAATTTTCGCATTCTCGCTCAATACGGAGAAAAAACACCAAAATTACCGAGGTAAGTGGTGGCCGGGGCTAGTCCGATAGAAAATCACTCCTCCGATGTGATTCTAACCCAGCTAAAATATCCAGGGTCGTGCATTTCGTAATCACACATTCGCTCTCCGTACGCCCGATCACGACAGTGTGTTGTAGGGATCGATATAATAATATAAAATAATATTAGTATGTATGCACACTACTCGTCGCGCACGACCGTGGCCACGGTTTTACGCGAAACAATTTTGATTTTATGGTTTTTCGTTATCCGTTCCTTATTAGAAATTCCTCGGTTCGTATGTTCACAAAACGACCGTCGTACACTGTACGCTATCAATCAGTATAACGAACCCAACATAACACGACCAGAGCGGTATAGTCCATGCGACCATGTACCCGGTTCGACGACCCGGAAAAAGAATCCAAGGAACGCCAAACTCGTTCGTCCGATAAAAGCGCGGGACTACGCGAATATTTATTAACGATTGGGCCATCCGCGGTCGTGCGTGAGTGTTGGTCCACGTCTATGCGTCGTTGATATGCGTGGTCGGTACACCTGAAGAATACCCGAAGGAGTGTGGTTTTTCATGGTTTTTAGATTTTGCTTCATAACTTCAATCGAAATCTTTTCGTGGACATTTTTACGACCGAATTTCAGTCATGAAAAAACGAACTGTTTAGTTACAACGTTAGAATAAGATGAGTGAAACGACCGCACAACATATATTTTGTGGCGCTAAATTTCAAATAATCAATGATACATTTTTTTGTCGTTATTTTTTACATATTATTGTAGGTCAATGTTTTCAGCTAAAGTATTCGGCTTTACAATATTAAATTAAAATTATTAATCACTACAGAAAGAGAGGTTTTTCTCTTCAAAATCTAAGTTTCAGAATATATTCATATACATTTTTATACAAATATATTTATAAAATAAAACCAATTTTTTCATGGGAAACGCTTGGCGATAAAACTAGCTCTCTATTTAATAAAAAGTTGTGCATATTTTATTTTTAAATTACAGATATTAAATTTTACAAAGCAAAAGAGTCACCCTTGTGAACCCAGGGGGGTTTTGGCGTGGACTGACGTGGGATCTTGACTCCCAGGTTATTAGTTTGCGAAGCAAGCAGAAGCCTGAGCTCCATAATGTTCATATAATATAGTATTAGTATATAATCTTCTAACTATTTAATATGCAATTTTTTGAAACCCGTAAAAATTGACCTGGTTGATGAACAAATAATAATTAAATATATGTATTGTCGGACAAATGTACTGTCGGGCAATTGGATGTCGGGAAAGTGTACTGATTCCGAATTAAATTTATAACGTCACATGCTACACTGGTATATTCTGTATAGACACGATTTTTTACTGTTGGTTTAGGTAATAAGTATTTTTGTAGAAGAAAATAGTTTACTCCCACGAATATATATAGACTCTAGAAGTTATTGATGATTGATAATATAAGTATGTTATAGTTAATAGCCTTTTATAAATTATTATATTTTTATGTATTTTAAGTTTTTTTTTTTTTATTGATCCGAACTGAATATAATGCCTGAATAGTTTCATTGAATAAATTTACAACAATATACCGTATCTAATTTATAAGTTTTAAATAACTGAAGAAAATTATTATAGTATGTATGTAATACATTCATATTCGTTAGTAAAATGTACTACAAGGCACTAGACTTTTAGTGCTATAGGTTACATAGATACCTATATACCTACCTATTGATAATAATAACGACTATATGTTTGTATACGTTATACAAACTTTTACATTATCATTATAAAGAATGCGATGGTTTTTAAATTTCGGAGAGAACACAAAATCTTTGGTTTTATAATGATGTATTGTTTTTTTTTTTCAATTGTATTTTTGAAGTAGTATAACAGTGATCCACATAATATTATATTTATTATGTATATAATGAATTCAAAGCCATCACGTTAATAACCATGATATTATCTCTCCATGCTTGTAATGACCACCAAACGAATTTTCGTTTGGTGGAGATGTCTGGGTCCTTGAAAAATGTAATATTTTACTATTTCCACGAGATATTGTACGCCAAAAATGTAATGTATACCATATCTTAAATCTCAACTAATTATTTATTAGATAATTATGAAAATTCCTCAATTAATAATTTTATAAATTTCATACTCTATGGTGTGGGTATTACTATATTGTATTATAGTTTAATATAGTAATATTATATGTACATAACTTTGAGTGATAAAAAAGTGTTAAGAAGTAATAAAATGTGTTAACGTTAAAAAGGTTATGGTTTTAATTAGAATTACATAATAGGTACTATAGTAAATGACCCTTTATTTTATATTACATACTAATATTGGTGATAAACCTACATTATTAAATAAGTATATAATATTGTTATGGCATAACATTTAAAGATTGATTAAGAATAAAAACAAAAGAGGAAACACTGTACATTTAAATTCAAACGTTTATCGTAATAACATTGACTTATAACGTAACTCATTCATCGAACGTAATGATATTGTAAATGAGTTTTCATACGAGATCTTATAACCAACATTTAGACGTTTGTGGAGATTTCGAGTAGAAGATCTCGTGGAAAATGTAAATAGAACGTGTGAATACCCCAATACGATCTCACCGATATTTTTAAATGGATACCAAACCTAGTTTTCGGATAATTCAAGCCTTGCTTGTTTCTCGAAATATCCATCTACGTTTTAAAATTACGTGTTAAAATGGGATAATCGATGATTTTGAGGGACGAATGTTTGCAAAAATCAAATATTTTTTGTATCTTATCCGTACATGATTTATATGCATTATCCGTGACAATCATTTACAGATCGATCGACTGACGATTTTTCAAACGGTGGTAATATTCTTATATCACATTGAAATCGTGAAAAATAGGTATGCACGTCATACGCTATTGACGCGAACTTCACGTAGTCCAATAATAATTGATAAGCCATTGAACTAGGTAGAATATATAACAACGATGCGTATACGGCGTGATTACGAGACATCATTCGTTATCTGGTTGCAGCGTATGGAATATGGATATATTATAATATTGTAGGTACCCATTCCGGTGGTCCATGCAACCGTATCAAATAACACGTAAAATCTTATTAGTTATTATATCAGACACGACGCGTTTGCGGACAAGCATCGAGATTGCACGCGGGAATAACCGCAAACGCTGTTGAAAATCAGACCGAGAATATTATTATCGCGCAGTACCAAGAATAACAAACATAATTAAAAAAAAAAAAACTGGTCTGAAATATCGTTATTAATATATTTTGCCGTCCCACGTTTTACCTATTAAATTCAATTTCGTACGCGATAAACTACGGGCGTGTAAATTAATAAAAATAAACGCGTTTCGAGCGGACCGAATACCTATAGTACTGTCGTAAACACTCGCCTTCGCGTAGGTAAACACACACACACACACACACACACACACACACACACACACACACACACACACACTCACGCACACACACACAATATCCAACCTCTGTACGAACTTACACTTATTAAACTGTACACTCAGGTTTAATGACGACGGGGCTTTGGCGTTAACCTTAAGCGAGCTTTTCGTGTAGCCTATATAAATGATATAATATTATACTATATAATATGAGAATTGTCGCGTAACTGTCAGTTTATTTTTTTACTCTCGAGGAGGTATAAAAACGGCAGTATTTGGAAAGTATCCATCGGCGAGGGTGGCTATAAAAAAAAAATGTAACAAATTGTTTTGGCTCAAATATATATATAAAAAAAAAAAAATACCTCAAAAATTGTTTAAAATTGTTCATAATTTAAAAGATTTTTTTAGTTGGTGTTTGCATGTTGCATGAAGACGAATTGTTGAAAAGGATCACGGTCACGTGAGTTCATGATGACACTGTGCATATGCCAATACGGCATGCCTTATACTCTCATATTATCATGGTTATTGCTCAAAACTGTTTGTCGGCACTTCATGGTTTCTATTCTAATACTGTTGTTTATAACTTTGAGGTATGGCTTAATAATTCAATAATATAAAAATAAGCTGTATTGTTTTGTATTTTTTTCATGTATTTCTTACATACAAATGCAGTAAGATATAACTCATATAATAAACGATGTAATAATATGGAGATAGCATGATTAGAACTAGACTATTTTATAAAAATGGGTCACCGGGTCACATATAGGTAGTGTGGTTTCTGTGGTTACTTGATAAAATATTTGTCTCTGGTCGTACACGATATTAATGTGCATTGTTTAATATTAATATATATATAAATATTGTAATTATGACATCGTTTTACTATACTATTTAAGACCTACGAATATATTATTATTTGAATAATTAAACGGAACAAGTTATTTTTTTTTAATCTTACCATTTTCATAGAACTGACAATTTCTTAAGTGTATAAAACAAAATATAAATCTGAAATATTTATATTTTATATGGGATTTTGCTTCAAAAAATACTTTTGAGAATTGTATTCCTCTTTATCATGCCACATATTATAATGATAACGATACATTGGACGAGTTGTATATCAAAATAAATAACGTGTCCCAAGGTTTTTCGATTGAACATCTCCTAAATATTTATCTTTTACTATTTACGTTACCGGTATTGATATTTCGTCATAGAAGTACAGTCAGTATGATAGTATCTATAGAAAATAAATATGTAGTGGGTGAGGTTGGTATGACCGATTCTTGTTCTGGTATTGATAATTTCCGAACGTCTACAGGTATTGGGCTGAGTATACCATTTAGTGATTTTATTTTTAAACGACTTTAACTTGTTTGTGATTGGTATTTCATCCCAGGAAGTTTGCCACATATTGGAAGTGTGTATATTTATACATCTTTTTGCGTCTTGGTATGGACGAGTAGTAATGGTCGAGGATGAGGTCGAGGTAATTGCCTCATTTTCCAGTACATCCACTTTTAATTTCCAGGGATGCCCGTTTGTGAGGGAATTATTGATATTATATGAACACATATTATTAGTGCTCTAAAAAAAAATAAACCAACGTCTCTTTTTAATTTAAATGTGCTACACGGGTTTTATTTATTTATAAACATTCGTCTACTGGTACGGAGTACAGACGTACCGGTACTGTTTACCACTCTTCACTACTACGACGTATGTATATAGCACTTGCTCGCGCGAATTTATTGTTGCAGGGATTAGGAGTGGGTGCGCGCCAAATGTAAAATTAAATTTCAATTTCACGGGTCCCGCGAGGGAAAAATCCTTTGAACTTTTCGACAAAGAGCATTTACCCGCCGGGTTTTTCCGGCAAATAAATAATAAGCTCGCGAGACGAGCGGCGACGACCATGATTGTCGTACAAATAAGAAGCCAATCCAATATTCTAATGTTGTTGGACGCAAGAACACAAATACCTACCGTCATCGTCGTCGTCGTCGTCGTCGTTGTCGA
The DNA here is from genome assembly GCF_019925205.1 of Metopolophium dirhodum. Lineage (NCBI taxonomy): Eukaryota > Metazoa > Arthropoda > Insecta > Hemiptera > Aphididae > Metopolophium > Metopolophium dirhodum. The sequence continues at coordinate 2,750,140 of NC_083563.1, read as the reverse complement.
AATAACGATTAATTAAATGAAAAATGTAATTTATATTATAATATTAAAATATTATGTTTGTTGTGTTATTATATTATGTTATTGTTAGCATCGTTATATAATTGGCTTACTCGAATTTCCCCGTTTACTCGTTAAATTATTATTTTGTGACCATTTTCCTTTATGCATGTGACATGATATTATCATGACGAGAATGTGTATTTTCGTGAGCTCGTTGACTGTTTAATAGACTAGGCGACTGTATAATGACGGCTGAATGGGCCACTCATCTATTTGTCGTCGTCTAAAAGTCCTCATAATAAAGGTAAAAAATAAGATGAACAACATCATTATAATATCTGCTCGTTACATAAACCCAAATTAAGATTGGCAGAAATGCAAAAAATATAGCGTTTCAAGATGTTCGAATTTCGATGGTTGATAATGTTATATTCGTCTTCGCAATTTTCTCCGAAATATTAAAAAAAATTAAAATATATAATTTTCGAGTTCTGCAGTATTGTCATCGTATATAGGTTTTGTTATGTATATCGGCCAATGGGATTCCCGTACGTACGTATAGGGTATTGTTACAACATTAAATCGTCCACGCCGTCATTAAAATCCAAAACTACGTCGTGGTTCAATTTTGTATTCCGTTTCGCGTCTCTCGCCCACTCGCCACTGTACAGACATCGCCGAAAACCGCGGGGCACAACTAACATATTTTTTTTTTTTATTCGCCCCCTCCCCCCTCCCAACGTTCCCAATCCACGATACACGACCGCACGCCATTACATATTTTTATTTACTGGTCATTAAAAATCGTTCGATTAACAATGCCGCGCCAAGTGCCCCCCCCCCACCCTCTTTGCAGCCATTGCGCGATTTCGTCGTCCGGGATGGTATTATTACAATAACGACTCAAAAGTACAATCGCACTTGCAGCGTATAGATCGAGAGTCGATGTTGAAGTCAACCAAGAAGTCACACAATGTGCACTAGTATAAACTAATGAGTAATGATAACTTAAACGTTATAATACTTATCATACTATTATTGTATTACTTATTTATTGCTTAACATATTATATTATTTGCGACAACGCGGTCCGTGACCGCTCGCCAGTGATCTGTATAATCTGTCTGCAAAAAAAAAAACCAGCGGAAACAACGGGCGAAAAGTCAAGGAATTTCGGTATGAGCGCAATATGCCACACAATATAATACTATTATAATAATAACTACTGATCATTTCACAGCGGTGTGTTGACAGGAGAACTTGAACATATTATTCAAACTAAGAAAAATAAAAATTCCGATTTATTCGAAAATATAATATATAAATAATTCATATTCAATACGTCATATCGTACTATTTATAACTATAAATAATATATCAAATCATTTTTCGAACCAAAACCGAAATAATTGAAAAATCAGTAATCGGAATCTTTGCTAAAACCAAAATTATTTATTTCTGTTCCATACGTCTTCACCGCCACGGGGTAGTGCATTTACGCCCTTTCAAATCCTCATTGATGAGCGGCTCACTTCGGGATTGGTTCTTAGATGTTTTCTATGTATATTTTTCTACCTCCAACAGTATTTAATAACAATATAATTTTATAAGGTAATTTTAGCATGTATTAGCTAATGGTTAAAAAGTTAGAAATTAAACATTCCTTATTGATTTAGATATAAGTATATTTTAAATTAATAGTTTTGTTAGGTGGGCTGTATCCCCAACCCCCTTCCAGAATTTCAAAACTAGTTGCACTTATGTTACTATAGAACTAATGATAACAGTGCATTTTAAAATAAACCCCCTCTGAATCAACAGTTTCAAACATATTGACAGTACTTTGATCAGAATCAACAAAACCATAATTTTAATTATAATTAGAATAGGCAAAATATACCCAATCAATGTATACCCCAACAGAGTTAGTATACAAATCATTAACACTGGAACCCTACAAGGCCTGTACCAACGTGTTATGGATTTGGTAAGGTTTATTAAGATAAATTGTCACAAAAAAAAAAAATTGAACCTTCTGAAGGCACCATTTCAAAAAACTAGAAATACAAATAATATTTCCGACCAAATAAATCGTGTAATATAATATTAATAATATTATAATAGTTGTTACAAAATAAACGAACAGATAAAACATAAAATCGAAATATTATGAAAAACTTAGGATAAACCGACATTATTACTGTTATATAGCGGAGCTAGCGTGACAGTTAAGATAAAAAAAAATACATTATTAATTGTTAATATTATATTATAAGTTTGAGTTTTTAGAAAATGTATAACATGATTTGCTGATTTCATTGATTTCACCGATAACTGATCTAACGAGAGGACTATTGCGTAAGGATATATATATATATATTATATATGTATATTTATTCAAGGCTGGGCAAGTTAACGATTTTTTTTAACTCGTTAAGTTAAGTTATTTTAAGATAATAAAGTTAAGTAAAGGTAAAAGTTACTCGTATTTTTTTTCGTTAACTCGTTAAGTGAAGAGTTAACTTTGAAAAAAAAAGTAACTTAACTTAGTGTAAAGTTAGAATTTGCTAATTTGCAAAAATAAAAAATTCCATACACATAATATGGTTTATTAGATAGTTTTTCTTTATGCTCAAGAAAATGACTGGAGAAATTTAAAATGATACATCAAAGCAAAAACCCATTCAAAAATTTGCATTATTCTTAGGACAGAAATTAACTTAGTTTAGATATTTTTGATATAAAATTAACTTGAAGTTAACACGTTAATCTTGAAAAAAAAGTAACTTATTAAGTTAAAAAATAATTTGAAAAAAAAAGTAACGAGTTAATTAACTTAACGTTTTAACTTAATTTTAACTTTTAACTCGTTAATGCCCAGCCTCACATTATATTATATAATATTAACCTAAAAGTTAAGTCTTATCTTATTTAAAATCAATAAATACACAACAGAGCCAAACACCAATGTCGTAGCTTAATGTGTCGTTTATTTTTTTAATCACAATGTATAATATTGGAAATTATATATTATGATTATAGGTACTACCTATATCTATGTTTTGTATTTATGTGAAGAAAATAAACTAGAATATAAAATATAGGGTGGAATCTAAAACTAGTGTAATATAATATGCATATTAAATAGGCAAAAGATTTTATAATTTATTTGAATAATAACGATAAACAATTAAGAGGGAATTACAATATATACCATAATTATTATAACATTATTAATATAATATTACATTAATCTTTTTATTGTTTCAAAGGCTGAATATTTTGAATATTCATAGTATAATGATAAATAATAATTTGCTAATGTAATTATTATATTTTAGTATTAGAATTATGTAACTAAAGATATAGAATTGAGGTTATTTTATAAAAATTATGATTATAATTATTTGATAACTATGTGAAGTAAATAATCATATTCCAGATGTGAAACCAAAAAATAATGTTTTAATTAGGAGGGGTATGAATTTATTGATATAGGTACAGAAGATTAGTGAATTACGACCATAGTAGCAAATAGTGATCAATATTTTTAAATTTAATTCAATAATTATGGGTATCATATCAGGCATACTCGTGCTGTCCATTATTATTTATTACTACCTACTAAATAGAACAATTATTAAATTTGAAAAAAAACACAATTTAATTTATAAAATGTAAGATGAGCACGATTTTGTTAAATAAAAAGTAATTTGCCTCTAGCACAGTAGAAAATATACTTACAATACACAAAAAAATCCTGGACTTTGTTAATAGAAAAATTACTGTATTAGAATAGTATTCAGTCAAAATAAAGCTGAATGATGATAATTGACAATATAGGGGATGTTTATTAAAAATCAAAATAGAAAAGATTACCAAACCGTTTATCTGTAAAATAAATAATATATTATATAATATGGTGTGAAAAATGAAAATTATGTTATAAAATGTAAAAAAAAAATACAAGCTCTCAAACGTCTGAACTTATCAATCCACGAAGAAACATGCAACAATCACAAAACAGAACTTAAATCTGTCCACCTTCACCATATTCAATCAATCAAGTCAGATACGGGATAAACACAATATTTATGATCAACATTTCTTTTGTATTTTTTTTTTAAAGGGAGGGGGTAATGTAACAATTATAAATGCAAATATGTTACAAGACATCTATATGTATATAATACGAACTCTACATTAAGTACGATCAACTGCTGATCGATACAATAATATTAACACACACACACAATTGTAAGGTCTATGGACACACGTCACACCATATAAAGTAAGTTAGTTCGCTGTGCACCTTAGATCTCAACACACTACAAATAACGAACTCCATATGACTAAGATACAGTCACATAGTATGATAGAACGAAATTCATATATTTTTTTGAGTGTTATTATTTATAAGTGTTTAGTAGACAATACAACTTAGCAATAACTGAAATGGAATCCTAGTTATTTAAATATATTTAAGATTCTGATATTTATTTACCAACCCCTGGCTACAGTAGTTATATCTATGGGGTACTTCGACTCTTTCTGGATATTTTACATTTGACTAGTCGTTCTCCCGACCAAGTTACAAAATGATTTCTCGGTAATTGACGATTTGCTTTTACATATTTGGATATAATTATTATTATTTACTAGAAATAGTATTAAGTACAATTAGTATTATTGTGTAAAAAGTTATTTCAAATGATAGGTTTTTAAATTGTTTATGCTTTTTGTTGACATTGCATCGTCATGATAGTTGGCTGGGTAGTTCGCAAAACACAGGTCGCATTTCGCTCGATTTTCACTAGACTTGCAGCAGCTTGTCGATAAGTGTAAGACGCAACACTGAATACAGTGGGCAAAATAACCACAGTACGCTCGAGGGTGACAGATTGGTCGTGGAAAATAACTAAATTAAGTTTTGCAATTTAAGTCAATGAAGCATCATCATTATTGGATCGACTAAAAGTTCTAAAAGTGCTGGTGGTCTTTATATCTGAGTCTAGAATTTATTTTTGAATAATATCTGCACAATATAGAAGGCAGTATTTTGAAGGATGTTTTTTTAAAAAAAAAAAATTACGAATTTAAACTCAGAATGTGTATATTGATTTTTACATATCAATATATATTTTACTAAAAAAAATACGACTGGATGACGTGTAGGTCAGATTTGGCGGTAGGTCAAATTTAGTCACATATTTGTACATTAGTTTTTATTATATTTTGTTGGTTAGTTGAGTAATATCAATATTATTTTCGATGAACTTGTGAGTATCTTTGTTTTTAGAGAAATTATAGCAAATTTGTATCAGGTTTTATGGTAAGTATCATAAAAATAAGAACGATTATTGTATATTCGATGTGGGAATTTATAAACTATAATGGACAATATACAATGTCTGGTATATCTTATTTATAACACAAAATGAATACAGTGGAACCTCGATACTTTGAACCTCGATAAGTCCAAAAGCTTAAGAGGACGTTTCACCCGCATTTGTTGTCTCCGTCTTACACACGTCGGCATAGCAAAAACTGTTTTTCGCGGGAAAGAACCGAGAAGGCTACAGTCATTACTAAGAAACGAAATTTTCACCACATAAAAAGGAGAACTTTGGCTGTGCAATATCGTTTTTATTTTTTCGTTATTGGAACTTCAAAAAAATGTATTAAAGTTTAAAAAACACAAATAATAATGGATATTGAAACAATAAGAACTTTTTTCATATTATAAGTGATGTCAAAAAAATAAAAACGATTTTGCACAGCCAAAGTTCTCCCGTAAATGTGGTAAAAATTTCGTTTCTTAGTTATGACTGTAGCCTTTTCGGTTCTTTCCCGCGCAAAATAGTTTTTTCTATGCCGTACGTGTGTAAGACGGAGACTACAAATGCGGGTGAAACGTTCTCTTAACGAGTCGAAATAAACGCTGTTCCCTAGTCAAATTAGCCTAAACTAATCTACTTTAGTAAGTCGAAAACCTCGACAATTTGAAAATATTTCATTTCAAAAATTGAATTTCGACTTATCGAGGTTCCACTATTATACGAGTATTAAGTTATACTATACATTTCTAAAAAAAAAATTAAAACATAAGAATTAACACACGCGTTGAATTAAAATAAAAAAAAAATATTAGGACGACGACTGGCGCGAAACTGATTGGATAATATTACGTCCTATGCACAATGTCGACGAGGTCCGTTATTCGTTACGTCATCTGAAATGTGTCTAGAAACCGTTTCAAGAGCTAGTGCAGTCGGCGAAACGTGCACGAGTGTAGTAATAGTGCGAGTGTAATTGTTACTATCGAAACGATACTATAATCCTCGTCGATTTTGAGGGTGTTTTAATGGCCTAATAATAATATGACACACGCACACACCTCGCGGTCGCATTCGACAATCGTGTATCGATCGTAGCGATCGGATGCGCATTAGTTGGTCAATTCGCACGGCGGTCGACTATTATACCACTGCGGTGCAGGACAATATAATAATAATAATAATAATAATAATAACAATATGTATGTAAACGATCCTCGATGTATGTGTGTATATATATATATATATACACACGGTTTATATGACATTAACTGTGGCCAGCACACGCGCGCACACTTATGCGTGCACTAATGCGATGATAATAATATCGCGCCGAATAATAATATATTAAACGACCGTGACGAGGCCGCGTGTGTTGTGTACACAATATACGCGTATTTAGATTCGTCAGCGGAGGTTTTTACCGTTTTTTTTTTTGTTTTTTTTTTTTTTTTTTTGGCACCATAAACACGACGCGCGCGTCATTATGCGCGTATAATGTGTAATTTATGTCCGGTCGTTACGGCACGGGCTTCCGATCGGAACGCGGCCCGGTCGGTTTATGCATGTACATGTATTATACACGACCATGATACGAATATACGTATATACACTACAATACATGTATATAATATATGCGCACAACGCGTTGTGTAGGTTTTGCGATCGACAAAGGAGTGAGAGAGAGAGAGTAGAATATTTTCCAGGTGACAAGTAGTCGAACACATCATAATAATAATATTATAATGATATTATGTTACATGATACACAATGTTATGTAGGCACACAACGAATATGATATTATTGTTTATTTCATGTACCTATTATAAATTTTAATAATTAGAGTAATAACTATAGCCTATTTTATTTAGGTATGACGTCGATTTTACGTCGGTAATTAGCCGATATTAGCTGTGGCCAACGAGAGATATTTGATTGCAACGCGGTCGTCATCGCCGTTCAAATAATAATAATAATTATTATTAAAACAATGGTGTCCGATTTAGCGTTCAATATTGCTGCATTCTGGAAGTCCACAAAAATATATGGTCGTCTCAAAACGGTACGTGGAACACGTAGTCTTATAATAATATAATATATAGACATATTATAGTTAGTTATGTAAGCCAACTTCCGGAGTAGGACAAGCTATTTTTTTTCTAAGTAGCTACAAGTCATCGCTGAACCATATTTTGATATTCTCAATAATGTTGTTGATAAATATTTTGTATGTGTTCGGTTTTTCCAAATGGCTGAAGCGTGAAATCAAACAAAGTTAGTTATGCTCCCATAACCTCCCCCGGTTGTAGGTACACCGTACGCACTACACACGTGTCACTAGCCCCTGTTTGTATCACAGATACTTAGTTTCAATTTTTTTCTTACATAAAATATTTATATATAAACCACGTTTTTATCATAATATTATTATTATTTAAATAGCTTTTACTACTAGAAATTCGCAAGTCTTCCTCCAATAATTATTATAAATTCAATATTCGTTTTTGTGCGTTAGAAAAAATATTTGGATTCGAGCATTTTTTTTAAATGGATTGTGTTGGAGTTTTTTCTGCCCCCTCCCTCCCTAAAAACTTAATTATTTACTTCAGACTTAAAACAAAAGCTCAAAAATTACAAATGTTAACATTGAAAATTAGAAAAAAAATATTTTAGTTAATATTTGATAATTTTTTTAAATTTCTATGTTGTGGTCAGAAGTTCATTAGGTAGTGAATCGTGAAATGTCTTTATTCTATTTTTCTTATTTGACTTTTGAGTTTCTCAAGTATCTCAAGTAATTGAATAAGGCCAGCGTGCAGATTTAATCTAAATTGCCTAAATGCATAATATGATTATTCAATTTATTTAATTCTTGAACAATACAGATATTTAAATTCCAATTTATGAAATTTTGTAGTAGGTATAGGTAGTAGATAAAAGTACCGGCTTATAACTATTTAGTATTTTGTGATACCAACATAGAATTTTTTGTTTTTGTATAAACTATTCGTTATGGTGAATCCTGTGGCAAATTTCTTTCCAATGAGAACCATCAGTTTTTCTGCTCTAAATTTATGAACCGACAATATTATTAAAACAATGTATATGTTTCTAAATTAAGGTTTCAACGAGTAATTTCAAAGTTATTAAGCTGTATTTACCCATTTTATTTATAGTAAATTATAATCCTCGATAATGGTTATACGTCAAATATTAAATTTACGTAATATTTAGTCTAGTACTTATTATTAATCTTAGACAATTTTTACGAACTATAAAATGCGAATATATTATTATTAATTACCTACCTACCATGATTGTATAGTTTGCAAATTATCATTGCCTCCGTATCTTCCATAACTTTAATCAAGAACAACTAATTAGAATTTCAATTGGCCTGTAAATGTAAGTAAAATTATACGTACCTACTGTATAAGTGCGTACGTACAAAACATTTGCACTTTTCTTTAGCCGTGTGGGGTGTGGGGTGTGGTAAGGCACCTTAAATGGAAGCTGCAAATATTGACGACCACGTGATATTTTGCGGGAGATGGCTGAATATAGACCCGATTTATAGCCGTAATACTAACATACGATAAATACACGTTAGTTCGTGACGGGCGCGCCGGAAATTACCGTTTCTTATTTTCACTCAAATTCCTGGTGTGAATATGACTGCGACGTATTCCACAAACACAATAATATTACAATACTGGCAGTATTTTATAGCGGCGAGATGAAAAAAAACCTATCGAGCGAGTCTGGTTTTTAATTTTCCGAAAATCACTATTATGCCGACGTCGTTTCCCGCGTTTTCGACTGTAACTTTTCGTATATTGCACCTCATTGTCTGTTTATCGCAATACTTTTCAAATTAAGGCTTTTGCGCCACACCGTTAGCAGTTAACAAAAAAACCATTTTCAATTACGCTATTTGTGTACGCATGTACAATAAAATAACGGGGAAATAATTTAGTTTGAAAAATTTTTTTTTTATTATTATATTATGTACCTAACTGTAATAGTAGTAGTACCTATAGAAAATTCTAAAATTGTTTTTCTTTGTACCAAAATGCAAATAAATTAATAACATTTTACAATAAAATTAAATAAATAATTCTTCATTAAAGAGTAATGTAGAAACGGAGAAAGAATTATTTTTAATGTGTTTACACAACTGGTCGTATACGTCGTTGTAATTACCTACACTTGCACAGAGTTTCATAATAAAAGCAATTTCATATTATTTAAATTCAATTCTCTTCAAATGGTCTTGGGCATGTAACATTTTTAAATTATTTTTCTTCAAAAGAAGTTTTTTGTGCTTAATATAAATAATACAATTCAAATACTGGAACCTGGAAATAATCACTTAACCATTTAACATTGTGAAATAAAAAAACATTCTGAAGTACATTTGATTAAAAATTATCTCTGTGAGCAGGGGTGTAGTTACAGTAGGTTAACTCCAACGTATTCACGTAGTTAGGAAAATATTCTTGGACGCTGACAAATACTGACACATTTGGTTAAACAGTGACGTAAAATATAAGTAATATTCTTGTGACAAGCAGCTCTTTAACATCCTGAAGTCGTCCAATTTAAACACTTGACTAATCGATCTCAAAAAAAGATATTTTGAATAAGATTATCTACCAGCACAGTTCCCAAAAACTCACTACGTCATACTTTTGTTTGCAAATGTGTAACACGGCGCCATGCATAGGCAATACATGTACGTAATCTTGTATGAGGTCAGAATGAATATTGAAAATGTTCAACAATTAATACATTGATCTTTGTTGACTTGTTCAACTTAACCTAACCTAACCTAACCTAACCTAACCATCATGTTGGTATTGTGTTGATTTTTTTTTCCATGCCTAATTATGCGACCGCCGAAGAAAACAAAATAATATACTCCAAACGTTGGTTAAGCGTATATACTATATGAGTAAATATTTAAAATAATATTTTAATTTACTTAATTTTGTACGGTTGTGGTTTGTATGAGTAGGTGACCAAAATATATTTGAGTTAAACCACCACCAACGGTTTAGCTAAATAAACACTACTGTGTTTTACATTATATTTTGATCGGTGATTTGAGATCGAGAACCGTGAAAAAAGTTTAATTCGTGAACACTCAGACTATCACCAAATGTACAGTACACGAGTAGTTTAAAATACAGAAATGATAGAGTTTTTTTCCGGTGTTATCAAAAGTTGGCACTAACTAGTTAAAAAGTTAAAGTTCAGTTCAAAAGTTATACTTTTTTAACTTTTAACTTAACTATCTAGTTAATTAATTTTCTAATCAACTTATGAAGGTAGCTAGCTTAATTGATAGTTAAAATAACTACACTTTCTTCAGTTTACAAACATTTCCTATTTTTCATGATAAAATAATTTTGTAAAATTTGTATATATTTTATTGGATCAGATAGGCATAATATTATATGACCTTGAGGCTTAAATTACTATTTGATATAAAAAATTTAAATTTGTTAAATTATTATTTGGGATATGTTGGTATTGTTTAAATATTTCATAATCATGTAAAGTAAAATAGGTACACCGTACCTACATACACTGTAGATGTTGAAAGTCCAATAAAATTGTTCATTATAATTTAGAAAATGCAGTCACTCTTTATGTGATCCACATACTAATTTAAAAAATTAGTTTACGTTTTTATAAACTGAGTTAATTTCATTTTTTTTCCATATTAACTTTTTTCCTATCGATCTTGTGTCCTAACTTAATTTAACTTGAGTTAATTATTTTCATTATCTTGCCCACCTTTGAGTACAATACTCAAGTACTCTATCACTCTGACTGCATGTTATTCACACTTTTGACTAAATTGACGTCGACACCATTAAGCAATACGCGTCTGGTGCCAATTCGAGGCGATGCGCGACGGCCGATGGCGCTTAAAATGTGTTTGCGAGTAGTTCGCAATGTGATTTATTATTATCTACCTACCGATAAAGATTTTCTTTATTCATTTTAATATCTTTATTAAACATGCTTACATCGATAATAATATTTTGGAACTTTAATCGATCATTTATTTCGGACGTCACTTCGAATTAGCTTGTAGTGCGTACCGTCGTTATTATTACTATGGTTCTCTCGACGCGTCCACTTCGATTGGGTACCTGCGGATGATATTGTAACGTCTCATATCTTCGCTAGTGGTATTTTTGATTTATTGGTTCACATTCCTCGGATAAAGATTTTTTTTTGGAAAATTTCTTTGTCGAAAGACCTGTAAACAGTGTACATTCCAATTCTAATCAGCAAACATTAATTTAATGGTTTTTGGTTTTTTCACTGTATTTCATTCGTTTCACAACTTCTAAAATCACATTTTACAAATCTATTTTATAATTAACTAATTGTTGGTGATCAGAGTTTTCGCATCGGGTTCTATATAGTATTTTTGGATTACATTTATTTTATATAGTCTTGATTTATTTTGATCACAAAAGAAACACATTGCCAGTTTGGATTTTTATTCTTAGGTTTTACCCTATGTCGGAGTGTCTATTTACCTAAAGCTGCTAATTGAAATACATTTGTTTTAATAATAATATGATTTTTTGGAACATTTCAGCCCACAATTTTTACTCGAAAAAATACAGCGATTTATTTTAACTGTGACTTGCCCCATAATATGCTTTGCACGTATGTTCTTTTTTCATCCATACATTAAATTTGTACTGCAATATTTTAATCTGCTATACATCATATCCACTCTCTTTCTTTCACATCCACTTACATCTACCCATATACGCTCCTACCATCACGCCCTCTCGCAACCACCACGAATAAATGGTGTACGCTGCCGAGTACCACTATGGGGTTTTATGCTATCGTCACTAGTGATGCTTGTACAGTTGTACTCCACCATTGGATTGAAGCCCGACAGCCAATGGTCTATGGAGTACAAGAATCACTAGTGACGATATCAGCTACGTTAATATAATATGATAAGTGATCATTGTTTCTCGAAATTTTTTTTGAAAATTGGCTAAACTGAAAACTATAAGGTTAGGTTATGTAATATTGTAATCAGTAATCACCAATCATCTATGGCATATAAAAGCTAGATATTTATGTATTATTTAGGTACAGATTTACTTTTTTTTTAAATTTAATAAATACAATATTAAAAGTATACAGTTATTGTCCCATAGCTTTTAATAAATAATACTAATTTGTAATACATACTACAATTCTTATATTTCAAAAAATCTTAAAAGTTTTAAAATCTCGAGAAAGATTTCTGTTACAAATTATAATCGCATATTATTGGATCTGAGTATTCAGGTGTTTAACAATTAAACAATTTTTAACTATGATTGAGATTAACCAATACCAAACAACATTTAGGTATTTCTCAATTTGACATTCCATGTGCCGACTGCCGAGAAAACAATATTCTTTACGGCCGACATTTTTCAGTAAAAATTAAAAATTAACTTTATCAATATTTATATACCTATTCATATTTGAATATAAAATCTATCTATATTTTGTTTTAGAAATGTGGTGGTGGCCACATCATGTGTAAAGAAAATATATTTGAATATTATTATTTATCATCACCGTTTTCAGCATCTGATATTCCGATAACAGTCTGCCTTAATAATTGTGTACACTTGTTGCTTCTTTTAGTAGAAATAGTTACTATTTTAATCTGTAAACTACTTTAAGAAGGCAATAAAAAACAATTACGATAATATACCTTAAAAGTTTATTAAGCCAAATTTGAGTGATGTGCATTCGTCAGCACTACTAAATGCGCGTCTATAATTTATATTGTATAATTTTTCATTTTATCGAAAAATAAAGATCCCATTTTTTCTTGATCGTCCGTTTTTTTACGAAAATAATTACTTTGAACTTTGCGAACTTAACGTATGCAAAATCGTCTCGTCTCCATCTCCGAACACACCAACATCTGTCGGCTTTTTACCACCATCCAGTGCCCCGCCATCACCGCTACAGCGCTTTTATATCGACCCCTCTCCACCGAACACGTGAGTTAATCCAACAGATTTAAAACGTTTCCGTGTCGGGGTGTATATTGTGTATATGATATAATATTGTAAACACTCAAACCGCATTATTTACCCGTTACCGGGCGGAATTGAGGATTAACGGCGAAGATTATGTGCGATCGAACCTAATGCGTCGAACAACACCGGTGCCGCGTAGTGGGACATTTTATAGGATACCGTTATTTTAATATTATTCCTGACGCCATATTATAAGTTCGAACAAAAACGTTAGATATTAAACTTTGCGAATAGTCCGTGTGTTTGAATAGATAGTATGAATTATGTTTGAATCGCCCTTAATGTACGATTATTAATTGTCAATAACCTCACTCATCTAAGTCTAAAGGTAGAGCGTTTTTGATTTGGATCACACGCTGGAAAAAATTATGTCAAACGCCTTCGAAATTAAATGAAACAATTTTTATAAACGTACCAATATAATGGGTATAATATAATTGTTCTATAAATAATATGCGTTATGTGTTAATTTTGGCACATGCGTAAAACATAAGAGTATATTATTATTATAACTAGCATATAAACATTTTATGTCATAGAAATTATTTAAAATTCATAATTCTAGCTAACATTTTTAGTCAAGTGAGACGTTCAAAATAAATCAAAAACTATAGTCATTAACATCCAGACTTTAATGATAAATACTAAAATACTTAACTTAACCAAACCAAACTTTGCAAAAAAACAGACGTTTTCGGTGAAAGTCACTCATATATATATATATGACTTAGAAAATAATAATAATTATTATATCGTTTTTCATTCCGGAGTTGCAGTTGACGACGAATCTGTATAGATCAAAAACGATGGTTAATCCCGACGGATTAAAAATTACTCATCTAGGTACTACTTTGCGGGTACGATTATTAACAATAATAATAGTTGTATGTTGTTGGTAGGTACCACCGCTCCTAGTACTTATACCGTAGAGCGTGTACCGTATTATATTATAATATATTATTATTATTGTCTGTACAATATCGTTTTCGTTTTTTCGCATATGAACGAGACGTTTCAGATATTTTTAAAAACCTTAGCGCGAAAACAGCGTTAAACGGAGATAAAGTGACTAATGTAGCACTCATTACACACACACACACACACACACACACGACACATTATCGATCGTACGTATTGCAATACTCTTCGTGTGCATAAATTATAATAATATTGTTCTGCTCGAATTCGGTCACCGCGTTCGCTCCGATACCCCGTATACACGGTATCTCTTCCCCCGGGACATTGCAAAACCATATTGTGTTACAGAGTAACGCGCAACATATAATACAAATATTATATTGTACACACAGTTAAGTAAGTCGGGAGATAGCTATAGGTGTATGTGTGTAATGTGTATATATATATAGGTAAAAGAAGTAAGCACCGCGAGCGGCCGCGGATCTGATCGGAATGATATCATCGTTGTATTATTACTTGTCACGAGTAATAATGATAACAATCGACAATAGTGTGCGCGCGTGTCTGTAGTAGACGTCTGTACGTCGACCATGAATAAATTATACCTATTATTAGAATTATTATGATACTTGAACGACGAAAGTGTTATTTAACATATTATTATAATGCGACAGTATTATAATAATTATTATAATGCGACAGTATTATAATATTATACAGAGCGTTTCGCCCTTTTCGTCGTCCTACACTGCGACGAGTGTGATGTGTGATGTGACGTTTGACCTGCACTCGCCCACTATTTTTTTCTCAAATATTTATTATGCCTACAATCTGTAAAATATGTTTTTCACAATAAGTATAATTAGTGATGTTGAGGATTATAATGGACTGCAGTAGTCTTGAGGGAAGAATCGATCCATTGATGGACGTTCGCTGCAGGTAATGAGAATTCGTTGGCTTAAAATATTATTATGGCATACACGAAGTACCTCGTGGGTAAATACCATAATATTATTATATAGTACACAATGTGTTCCCCTTAATTGGATCGCATTATTTTGAGGGTCATTTTGGATTCTATTAACCGGTTGATTCAGTAAAACTTTTTTCTTTATTATTGTCATCCTTTATACTTACAGATGTATTTAATGTGAAACACATCGCTACATAATATTGTAATTTGAATAAAAATGTACAATAAAGAAAAACACAGTTGATCTCACTCGAGCGATGCGCAAGTTATTTTCTATAGTAATATTAGTGTTATATTATGAACTATGATCATAATCATCTCATATTTTGATTAAACTGTTTAAAGTCGAAACAATGTCTAGAAAAGTGATTAAATTATCTGGTAGTTGGTAAATAGTGGTTTTAATAAAATTAACCGTATCTAACGCAACACACATAATATGATTAGGTTTAGGTTTTTATAGTTTTGATTTCAAAAAACGGTTGATTCAATGGGCCAGCCATCACAATAATATATTGAACGGAACTCACTATTATACCTGACTAATCGAATGACCGACGGATACCATTGATTATTTGACATTTTAAAACATTATTTACATATCATGATTAATTATTAGCTCCAAACAACGAAATGAACAACTGGATTATTTACGTAAGGCGAAAACGAGAATTTTAATTTTGAGTTGAAAATATCGACTGGAAAAAAGTCAACGACGGCACCGCGGTGTATACATATTATATTATTATTATTATTTTGTAAACACGCAAAGTCGATGGGAGCAACAGGGTGGCATCAGGGCAACAGGGTAGCCAGCGACCGACAATAATAAACTTGTACACGTCTCATATTATTATTATTATTATTATTATTATTATTTCCGTCGACCTTGTACTCAATATTATTCTATAGGGGACTTCGTGTTCGGATTTTAGCGACATCGTTTTGATCGTGATGGCCGGTGGAAATCTAATTCAAAATGTGTAATCCTATAATACCTATATATTATTTAGGACGCATCTATAATGTATTTAATAATAATACAGACGGACAGACGGTATAATATCGTTCGGCGTGACTGTGCAGTCGGTAAACAGGGCGTTTCGACGTTTTTGCCCCCGTTTCTTTTCCGTATTTTGATTTAGGGTTAAGACAAAAAAAAAAAAAAATACGTGGTTTAAAATAACTCAATAGTTAAAATAACACTTGCACGAATCATAGTATCTCTAGCAAGATGTCTCTGAAATCGTTGGAAAACGCGTGGAAAATTATATAGTTTTTCAATCGTCCACGCGGTAAAATAATAAAACGTTAGAAAAAAAAAAAGCGAAATTTTTCGAATTCGCACGTGTAATAATATATTATATTACTATACTATTTGACGATACGTTCCCAGGTGTATACCAATATGTCATACCGTAGCGGTTGTCATGTCGATCGAACCATATAACACTTACTAGTTACCACACATCGTTTTGACGTCTAGTCCGAAAGGTAGGGAGTAGCGTGCACGGCGACGTGCGTTGTAAGTCGAGTCCGGCGAGAGAAAATAACATTTCCGGTATTGAAAAAGTTTCCCCGCCGAGCCAATAAAGTGCCAATACCTACACACATACACACACACACACACGCACACACACGCATTTACAATGTACATGCGTGTGTAACATTACACGTATTGTACCAACACATTATTATACCTAGGCATAGTCGAATGGTGGGAAATAAAACGGTTATGTACGATTCGCAGGTAACACACTTATTTAAAAAGTTTTTTCGTCGTATTATATTATATTTTATTTAAATATCGTACGTCTTGTATCGTTCTTATTACTATCGGCCACCGTCATCGGTTGGCACTCCTCGACGATTATATTGTATGGATAAAAAGAAAAACGATTTCCGCGCGAGACGAACCGAAAAAACGCGTCGCGCTCGTCGCTTTATTTCGAGCCCCGCACTAGAAACCAATTCACCCGCATGTCCGTCAGCGAGAAAACTTTTTTGACGCCGAGACGCAGACGAAAACACGAAAAGTTAAGGGCACGTCATACCCGCACGACAGGTTGCACAACTTGGAAAATTTTCGTTCAGCAGAACCGATCTCGGTACGTTATAGCTTCAATATTAGAGCAAACTCGCCTTAAATTATTATTTTCAAACGTAAAGGTAAGGAACTCTACAAATTATATCTTTGTCTAAACGTCGGGTTATCACGAAATTTCATTTTTTAAGCGAATTATGAGTATAGCATTGAAAACTTAGAACGTTCTTTTAACTAGCTTATATTATAAACTTAAATACCTAGATATCGTATAATGATTCTGACGTATAGATGCTTGGGTATGACTCCTGTAATAGTCATTCGCGGTTAGTACCACTATATCCGTCTGTATAATATAGTGGTAACGGCCGAGCACGGTTGAAGTTGTCAACAGGATGGCGTTAAAACAATACATTTAAACATCAAACTTCGGTGTACCTACCTAACCTATTTAAGTTCATGGTAAACTTAACCTATTTAAGTTCATGGTAAACAAAGTATCGATTTTTTTATTCGGCACCTAGACTTTTGGCTGTCAATTTTTCAATTTTATATTGACAATTTTTTTATGTTGTGATTATACGATTTGTACTATTCGCAATGATTTATTATTAAATACTCTTCTAAAGTACATCATGGAAAAAGGGACAGCAGTATTGTTAAATAAATTTTTTCAGCCAAACCATCTTACACTCAGTCTCCTTATGGGTAAAAAAACAACATGCAGCGCGCCTAAGCTATCGTTTGAAGTTCATCAAACAGTAAAACACATTCTAACTAAAATATGGGCGTACGGTAGACTTACGTGCACAAACATAAGTCTTAAAATAAAATACAACTTTCCTGATAAAATAACTACAGTTCTTAACTCTTACTTCGATCTAATCAAAAGTTATAACACTAATCAATATTTCCATCATTACTTTTATACAATTAAATAATTATGAATAAACTTGTATACTAACTAGAAATAATAACATGTAATAGTTCTTATTTTTTATTCACTTTTATCAGCATATGTCCTAAACAAAATGTATTGTAAAACTTCTTTATACAAATTTTTAATTTGTAAATTGTTACAAAACTTAATTGTTTTTATTTAGAAAAAAAAAAATTCTGTATTGTGTATTTATTTAGTTTAACAATGTTTACTCTTATCGAGTAACAAATTAAAAACTTTTATCTTTTAAATGAAGTCCAATACTAGAAGGATAAAAGAAAAAGTTATATACGTCAAAATAGTAATCGTTTTAAATTAATTGATACGATATTAAACAAGAATGTTGTTTTAAATTCAGCTGCAACATTTTATTTTATTTTAACTTTTAAGTAACGGCGTAGAAATTTTATGTATATTGGGCTAATTTAAAATAACAAGCAGCAAAAAGTTTATAGTAGTAATCTTACCTTGTCAAAAACTCACCGAAGACAGATTGGCTGAAGATTGATGTTTCCTAGTTAGTTCCAATCAAAGTTAACTAAATCTAGTGAATGGATTTTCAGTATTCCATAAGCCATTTTAGTACTATTTCACATTCGAAATAAACTGATAGTGATTGCGTTTAAAACAAACGTATTACCAATTAGTAATTGATATGTTGTCATTGTCTAATTTATGTATCCAATTTAATATAAATATATAATACGATTACACACTGACCGCCACAGGTAGTTTCATGACTCGTGAGTGCATCTGTCGTGATAAAAATATGTGCACCTTAATATTATGGAAAAACCGAATTTAATAACTTTCTTTATTTTTAATTTAATAGTGCTTTAAACGAATCAAAATATTTTTACTATGAAAATAGTATGAATTAAGCTATTCATTTAAATTTTAAACTGTACATTTTTCATAAAATACACTTATAACGTATGTAATAATAAACAATAGAGCTAAAAAAAAATATTTGTTCATTGTGCAATAAAGTTCTAGTGGTAATGAAAACAATGACCACAAAACTATTCGACAGTGTAAATTAATTAAAACACATTATTTTAATTTAGTCAATTGAACGTGTGTAATCCTTACTGTTTGTAATCTTCAATAAAGGTTAAGACTTAATTCAATTTCAAAACGAGTAACAGAATCTTGTTGGATCTGTTCGTAAATAAAATGAGGTAGGTACTGACATTCAATGAGGTATCTATATGTATGAGCTAATCGACCAAACCAAGTAATAACCGTGAGGTCTTATTATTTATCTCCAGAATTAATTTTTTTGAACAAGGTCGCTTATCATTCAGTATAGGTCACTGTAATATATGTTTTTTTTTATTTGAGCTCAATCATTAATCATTGTATACGATGAAAAACGATTCTGAGCGGATACGGTATATGTTGTCTTGTATTTTTAAGTAGTTATATTTTATTTTATATTAGAACTTAATTTTTTTATTAAAAATGTGGAAAGTTGAACTCATTAGTAAGTTTCACCAAAAGCATATCATATATGTTATATAATAACAATTATCATATAATTTCACATATAATATTAAACTGGCTGTTAACAACTATGTGATTAGGTACATGCTATAAATGGCTAGAATATTTTGAAAAATGTATAAATTGTGAGATGTAAATTATAGTATTAATAACTAAAAATGGGATTTTGAAATGTCAATAAAAAAAAATTGCAAATGTATTTTCTATATTTTTAGGTTGCCACAATACAAACTTATATGGATCTTCGTATTATATTTTTAATCCTTAGTTATTAACATTAGACATTTTATACATTTTATATTGTCAAATTTTGAACGTCAAACGCTTACCAAAAAGTGTTATCCATGTGTTTTTAGTGATAATGGAATGTTTTACGTTTCTTACGATAAATATGGATTTGAATAATAACAGAATAACAATAGTCGTTAAAGGCTAAATTAACTCTAATATAGGTTTGAATATCCAATTTTGTGTATATTTGAATTTCCAAAAGTCCATAAAAAGTTATTCTAGATTTAAGCTAAACTTCTTATTTTTAATATCAGCTGGAAAATCTTAAGAGGATCCATATATTAAAATTATTAAATATTAAAGCTTTTCGGATGAGCAATAAAAAAATTTACGTCTGACTCCCTAAGTCCTAAACCCTAAGGCCTAAACCAGCAACTAGATCCAATGCTGATGATGAAAGTATTTTTTCTCCTTAACGATGTGTCTTAACAACGTGTCTTTATAGACTAAAATTAACAATAATTTAATAAACACACATCATTGTAAAACCAAAATTATTCATCGCTCTGCAAATAATCTAAAATAATAACGAAGGTGATGGATAATTTATGAAAAACCTCACCGAATTATGAGCATAAACGATTCTGTCTTCTCATTTTCTGAGAAGGGCTTTTGTATGAGTACTTGTAACGATCATAATGGTATTTCTATGGCTGCATATTACCGCGGCCGTTTGTTTCGAGCACAAAGGACTGATATTATTCTTGAAATATCATTGATGCGTAGTATTTCTCACCAAAGTTCCTGCCACGATAACTTCGGAAAAATCCGTCAAAATTCAATTAATAAAGAGTCGGCAATAAATATCGTCGCGTTCCTGAAACGAATGGCACTATCAATCGTTTGAAAGTAATCGTACGGAAATAATCCATTTCGCTTTGTAAAGATTGTCTACAATTAATCCGGCAGGGCGAAGCACAGCCGCATTATCATTTGGTAATATTATTATCGTGAGTAATAATTATTATTATAGTAAAGGTATGATACGAGTACCTAAGTTTAAACTAAGAGTATTGGGTACTCGATTTGTAAGTGATTATAAATTGTTGAGGCGTATTTATCACCTCTCCGATTCTTGTTTTTAATATAAAACAATATTAATAAATAAAATCATTGTTTTTATAATAATGTTATTATTAAAAAATAATTGTGATTGGAGTTTGCAGAATATGCAAAAATGGTAATAGCTATTATTATGCCAAAAAGTGATGTTTGACAATAACTGATGAACCTTAAAAATATTATTCTATATAGATAGTTATTTTACTTACCATCTACAACAAAAATGTGGTGTATTGTAATTATTTGTATCACATTAACCGCTTAACTTAAGTTTATCTACAAAGCATACGCATTATATACACCCTCAGATGAATGTAGATTATTACTAGAATGTACCCACATTCTACAGCAATATGTCAATAACCTTGGTTTACTTTTGACTATTCAATATAGTATGTTGGATATTTTAGTTGGGGGAGAACTATGATAACTATTATTATTCTATATTTTATGGTTGGATAAAAAATATCTATAATGATAATTTAATACTACACAGTTTAGAAACTAGTATATCTCAAAATGTATACTTAATATAAATTATAGTAAACCATGTCCTAACTTTCGAGCTGTTTTATAGTGTACCTTTTAATAAAAATGTTTTAACAAGGCCATTACTTGTAAAATTGTATAATTCACTAATATTTATATACCTTGTATAATTTAACTCAAAATAGGTAATTTACCAAACGAAAATTTGTTATTTATATATTTTTTGTTTTTAAAGAAATGTGATTCACAAATAGGGATGTCATATCGACTCGTCTTAAAAACGCAGACATGTACCAGGTTTTAAGTGTCTTAATGATATATTATTATCATTAATGTTAATGGAATAAAAATGATAAAACTATATTCTAAGATTATATTATATTATTATTATTTTTTAATGATAATTCATACAGAATACATAATAAGTTCACTTTTGAATTCTTGAATTAATTTTATAAAATATTTACGTTGAATAGAAATCAGATCTACCGTCATTCATAGAGAAAAATTATTCGTTTTTAAAGTACAAAGAACAACATAAGTATTGACCACAATGTCAAAAGTATAATATAATGTTTATCATAGTATATATTTTTACACGTACTGTTCATCTCTTAAAGTTTTGATACCACATA
Source organism: Metopolophium dirhodum (assembly GCF_019925205.1). Lineage (NCBI taxonomy): Eukaryota > Metazoa > Arthropoda > Insecta > Hemiptera > Aphididae > Metopolophium > Metopolophium dirhodum. The sequence continues at coordinate 2,727,856 of NC_083563.1, read as the reverse complement.
GGTGTACTCGAATAAGTTGTTGTATTGTGTCTTGACGAAGGATGACTGATCGTTGTTCATCCATATTATTATGTGACGATGATAGTGAAACCAGGTTATTGCAATAGAAAACACTCACCCATAAAGGTATACATACATATTTATTAAATAACATTTTTTTTTTTCGTTTTTCATAGACAGATGAATGTTAATAATACTGATTTATATTTCCTAAAGATAATTAAACAACAATATAGTCAATGAAAATACATTATGCAAATACATTTGAATTTTAAGTTTATATAATATAATGTATATTATACTTAAACATAATATTTATTATTTATTTATATATATATATATATATATAATATTAAAAACTATTTTTTTTTTTACAAATCGCCTAATGCAAATAAATTAGTAATATTATGTCTTATACGTATAAGTATTATACTACCTATTGCAAGTTCATATTGTATAGGGAACGAATAGCTCTTCCTAGTTGTTGATGATCAGGTTACAACTGAAGTCGAAGAAAACAGCATTGTGTTCCTTCGGCGTTATATATAATATATTTAAATGTGCGCTGGGATTTCGTTATTATTATCATTATTATTATTGATATATATATATATATATAAATATTATAAATATGTATAATTTTTTTTTTTTTTACAAAATTTTATAGACCAAAAAGTGTTTAGAGATTGATTGTCTCTTAGCAACGTGGGCAATTGATTATACCCTCCATGTAATAGTATTATTATTTACACACCATTTCATGTCACCCTTTAAAAAGTGCCATTTTATCATTTTCGCCGTCGCGTGACCGCGGCCTAAATTAAATTATATCGTAAATCAAAATTAGGGGTTTAATGCCGAGGAATTTATGCTATTTTGGAAAGTTCGGAGAAAAACGCGTACTAAACTATATATATATATATATATGTATGTATATTATATATGATATGCAAATTCAAAAAATATAATAATGTATATATACACCTCTTCCAAAAAAAAAAAAAAATCTGAAATATTATAATAAATTGTTTTTGAAATAAAATTTTGGGTTTATACTCGACCGATTGTTTAGCTAAAATAATAACAGATATTGGCACCACTTTATTTTAAATTGCACGTTAAATTAGTTTATATTTAATATAATATGTACGATTTATTGCATTTTACACGAGCTCAGCTAATCCACTTTTGAGCTTAATACATTGAAATCATATAGTTTTAATATTATTTCAACCAATATAATATATATAAATTAAATACAAAACATAAAAAAGATCCTAGAGGTATAGTTGGAAAATATGAGAAAATGTATGTACAATATAAATTTAGGTCGACGCGATGATAATATGATGATTTGATTGAAAATCACACATCGCCGCTAGTAATATAAATAAAAAATTTGGAGAAAAAACAGTAAATCCCTTAAAAATTAATTTAAAACAGGATATGCCACGTGACGTATAGGTCATACCCGTTTCAACTACTTGGAAAGACATTGGAGTGAGTTCATGTAAAGTAGTATTACATTTACTATCGTTTAAAGAAACATAATAATATGATATACTTTAATAATAATAATAAGTAATAGAAATAACGTGGATAGTTTTATGAAATAACTTATAATTTTAACTACATATCCACATGAGTTTTATACAATTAAAATTCAATAAATATAAATAGTTTTGTATAAAAATTATTTTGTCCAGACCTAAATAAAAATAATTATAGGTACATATACATGCGTTGTTCGTGAAAGTGAGAGCGTATATAAATTGATTAAGACTGTTTAAGTTTTTGGGTTTGGATCTAACGCTGGATCTCGTACAACAGTATGTAGGGTAGGTATATAATATTATTATGTACAAGAAATAAAAATCGAAAATCGTATGTACAGATTTACAACATGCAGAAATTGCATGTTGGAAAAATTTAATAATTACTGTAATATTACGGAAGAGACATTTTCCAACACGTGTGTTTTGGGGCTGAAACAAAATCATTTGCACTGCAAGTTTATAGTGCTTCGCCATTAAGCGGATTGAATCGTGGAAGACATTGCGTGTAAAATAGATTGATTACATTTGGTTCTCATTGGCAATTAAAATAAGGTGTATTTAGCGATAAGTAATTAATCGCCAATAATTAATGCCGGTCCGACCGGCGGTGTGGGAAAGTGGGTGGCGGGGTCACAGGCGGCGGATAGAAAATATTATGATTATGTTCAAATGTGAAATCGGACAAGTAAAATATTACCGCGTACCTACAGTAATGTTGTTGTACAAATAGTAATGGCAGCTGAAGTACACACATAATAGTATACTATAATATAATAATAATATGTATAATAAAATTGTATAATTCTAGAAATAACCGAGCTTAGAAGTCGAGATGCACATGACGATGAATATAAAATATCTCGGCATAGCGTTTGAACGATAAACATCCCCTACAACACGCGCACGCACATACCACTGATATATACAATATTGTATTATATTACAGTTGTAGCGTCCGGCTTTCGTAAGACATAATATTATTATTATTATTCGGGGATTCCGACTAAGCCAAACGATGTAAAACCGAAAAAAATCCGCAGACAACAAGGTTAAAACCACAAAGTCTGGTACGAGAAATTCAACGGATAAAAATGATTTCAAATATTTAATAATATTATATTATTATGGTATGGCAAGAAAAAAAAAACACGAGATTCTTTCCACTGACCGTTTTGATGTTAAGAAATAACAACATGATAATATTATTTTAGTTTCGTAATATAGTTTAGAGTATATTTTCTTTGCGATTGTTTGAAAAAAAAAAAAAATATTATTCGACAATATTACGAGAGGATAAAACTCGGACCCGAACGGAGGTTTTAGAATCGACAGAATATTTCGGTTTGGATATTGCCCGTTTTGTATTTTTGACAGAACGTTGTAATAGGTATTCGGCGCTAAACTATTGTGTGCAGTTATTGTACCTATTGTGACGTTATGTAATGGCTGATATGAAGTTTTGACACCGGAGACTATCGAGTTGGCATTACGGGAAAAAAATTGTTTGATTACAATTTATTATTATAGGTATACACTAATGCAGTCTTATAAATCATAACAATAATAATGATAATACTAATAGTTATAATAATAACAGTAATAACAATAATAATAGTAAAGTTATCATCATCATCATCATCATCATTACCGCGGCGTTGATTGGACAACACGTTCGATGGGTGTCCACACGAGCGTTTAATGTGCAACATTCTTAACGGACGACGGTCGGGAAAAACGAGGGACAGCAATGTCATTATACAATATACATGTTCCGGATCAGAAGGGTGTTGGACATGCGATCCGGATACGCAGCGTTATGATGCGCACTGCTCGAATATCACGGGGCACACGGGGGTGGTTCGTACAGTTTCCGCGTGTTGGGGGTGGGGTGGGGGGGGGGGGGGGTTCGAGGGGAGGTCGGGAAAAAGACGTAACCGGCCGCACCCGCCCGAATATTCAAAACAGCAGCGTGACGTTATAATATAGGGATATAATAATAGTTTTATTATTACGACGATGTACCTACCACGCTAGTCGAGGGGCGGCGGCGTGGGTGCATAGCCGGGTGGGTGGTCGTGGAAGTGTTGTAGCAGGACGTGTCCGATCATATGACCGGTATGTACCCGAGGTTCTTGCGCTGGAGGAACAGGTGGATCTCCGAGAACTTCGGCCGGTCCGAGTCGCCGCGCTTCCAGCACTCGGCCATGATCTCGTACATTTCGCGAGGGCAGCTGGGCGGCGGTTCCGCGTACCTGTGCTTGCCGTTGGCCAGGTACATGTGGTTGGCGTTCTCCACCACCTGTTCGTTGGTCAGCTCCGCCAGCGGCTGGTGGCTGCAGAACATGAGTATCTCCCACAGGGTGACCGCGAACGACCAGACGTCGCTTTTCGACGTGTACTTGCCCTGCGAGCACAAACGCGTCCGTGTCGGTGTTATCGTTAAACAATAATAGTAATAATTATTATATACCGTCCGACTTCGATTCACGGATCCGCGGTCAGAAGTGTGTTTAAGGATGGGTTCTTGAACTTCTCGAACTACCGAAATTTATCGAGAAATTCAAACGATTGTTTGAAATTAAAATGGATAAAATTTGAAAGTTCAAAGTGATCGAGTAAGAATTGGATTTGTGTTCGAGTTTGGTCTCAAACAGTTCGAGAAATTAAAGTATGGCCCATTCCTGGTTATGTATAAAGAGTGGATAGTTATTTTTGTTATGTTATAATTTATTTTCTCAGATATAATTTCGTGATACACATTTGTTATAATATTTATTTTTCGTATTTTAAGAAAAGCAGTTATATTATTTCGTAATAAATATTATGATAGGTACCTACAAATGCATCGTGTATATTTTTGTGTGCGCAACATGGACGAAAATGGTAAACCAAAAAATATGAACGTGATAAATCTTTAGTTGATGCACGTCTCAAGTAGAATTATATACCTAATATTTTTTGATAGAGATTTGTGAAAACCAATTTATCAAAACATGTATAGCTTGAAAATATTTATAATTATTTATTGTATAATTTATATTTTAATTTTACAAAAACTACCTAGACAATGGATTAAAATGTATAAACATCTTAACAATATTAAACAAATTAATTTTAAATAAATATTTGTTGTAAGTATTAATTTTAATAAAAATAACAATTTTTATAAATTTAATTAAAAATTGTGTGCTTTTCATGTTTAAGTACCTACATGTTAATCCCGGAAATAGTAATTAGCATAACAAGAATAAAAATACTGTAATTAATCAAAAAGTGTTTTTTTTTATTACACAGATTTTAAATTATAACGAGTGACTAAAAAAATGGCAGAAATAAAAAATAATGGCTATAATTTCATTTCTGTAATCCCGCACACACAAAAAAAATTCACGTGGCCGCTTATTGTTACTCTTATTGATAGAAAGTTATAAGTTTCTGGTATGCACTAGAAACTCTGAGTTGGGGAATCTCCAATCATTGGAAAATGTTCATGTACGCAATATTATCTATTTTAAGGTAATGATTAAAATGTTGAGTCTATTACATACAGAGAAAATAATATTATGTCTGTGAACGCAAAAACACAAGAATAAAAAACTTATCTGCTAACATTTATTATACATGCTAACTCCACTGATCTACTAACAGTGGTAGGTAAACATATATTTAAATACACAGTTATCAATACAAAACTATTTTAAAACTATTGGATCCACTTAATCGTCAGTGCTTATTGTTATAGCTTAGTAGTTGGTGTTTGTGTATGAACTGTAATGCGTTTTGAGCACACAGGACTACTCGATAAATGGACAAAAAACGTGTCTTGTAGAAATTATTTTTAAAAAAATATTACATAATATTGTGAACAATATATTATACGTTAATTGAAACGCGATAGAAATGTATACGACCCCAATCTAAACACGCTGCTCGGTCACGATATTTATAATTACTTTAACGAAAGAAAATCCTAATCATCAAACTCGACATAAGAGCAGATAACATTTTAAAGGAAAATGAAAACGGATATACGGGCATACGGTAGAACTGAAAAGGTTTTATTCATGCCTAACATCAACAGGTATCTATCATAATTCACGGGTATCTATGCAACTTATACGTGTTCCTGGTTTATTTTATTGATCGACGGTTTGCTTATAATATTTATTTGTTTGAATATTTCACGCACTGTGATGCATTTGTTTACGGCGAAACAACATTTTGTCGCCGAAACGAATGTAGGTATAGGTTCGTTAGCAATTAAAATATAAGATCAATATACAAATCTAATTAATGTTTAATTAAAATTTAAAGCTATAGTTTACGATGTTCACATCGTAGTAACTTTTCCATTAAATATTCGGTTGTTATTACGGGAAACATTTTAAAAGTTGTATTTCACAGCATCGCACATGAACATTTTGAGTTATAAATATACCGATTTTGAAATAATTGCCAAGCGTACCCGACGTTTATTAAATAGAGACGCTAAATAGTTAGGGCCACCCATACAATACAATATATAATATATAACATACTCGTGTACTGCATGCATTTTTTGTGCAAATGATTTGCATTCTGTTGAATACACAGTCACATAAATTGTATACGCATATACAGTGTTCCAGTACGTCAGTGTGTACTTAAGAAGTTGGTCTGGACCGAGGATTTCACTAGTCGAAAATAAGGTATATGTAACCTATTGTTACATGCAAAATATACGGTAGAGTAATCAGTAAGCAAAGTGAATTGGAAATGACGGGTTACGAGTGGAAAGGAATGTAGATTATACCATCGTAGAATCTCGGTTATTTTATTATGGTGTTTGCACGTGCACTGGGCACCCGTAAATCGATAGAACGCCTATAAATATCACTGAAATATAATCGTCAGTCATATTGCGGAGATGATTTTATTTATACTCTATGTTTTAAGGTCCCGATTGAAAAAGTGAAAATTAATCAAAAAATAATTGACTTACCAGAAGCAGGCTCTCCCACGACATCCATCTGATCGGCAATCTCGACTTAGTGTCACTAACGTAATAATCCGAATCGTATTGACTGCAGTACAACGCGTGATCGGATATCTTTAGCGAATAGTTTTTGCCCACCAAGCAATTCCTCGCGGCCAAGTCCCTGTGAACGATCCCCTTACCCTCTAAATGTTTCATGCCCGATGCGATCTGAGTGGCGAAGTATAGCAAGCATCCGTAACTGAGATAAATAAAAAAAAACCGAAATACAACAAATTATTTAACGTACGAGTAGATTATTACCAGCACAATTTTTTATGATACATATTATACAGCTAACATCATTATAACGAGCATTCGTATGTAAAAAAACGTTTTATTGTAATATTTGTGGAACGTTTAAAACCAGTGGCGTAAATAAATTGGCCTTGAGTTGTAGTGACGGAGAGGAACGATCACAGATATTTATTTTCTTAAGACAAGATATTATGTTCTAGCCAAAAACAATTTGTACATAGATGAGGATAAAAATATTTTATATAATTTAGGTTAACACTTTTTTTTAAATAATAAATCAGTAAACTTACATTGTCAATATAAACCTACAAAACAATTGTTATATTTATTACTGCATACTAAGTCTCTCTTCATACGTCCTCTTTCGATGGATTGTGTGTCGAATACTTAAACTCAAAAATGACATGGTCCATATAACTACTGTTATTTGCCTTTTTAAAAGTTGAAATATTTCTTAAGTACCTAGCCAACTTAACCTTTCCTAAAGTTATCAATATTTAATAACAGTTGGTAAATTAAATTATATTCATATTAAAATCACTACTATTATTATAGACACTATCAACTTCATGAGCATAGGACATAATATGTATTTTTTAGTTTTTCTAGCGGAACGAACAATAACATTGCATCGGCATATATTTAATGTGTTGGTGCCCGATCTTCATAGGTCAATTTACGCCACTGTTTAGAAAAAAATGATTTCTCGTTGATGAACTAACACGTATATTGCACTGCTTGTAGGGTGGAGTTTATAAAAACGGTATATCGATATCCTTACTTGATTGTCGGATGAGCTTCCGTGGATTCCGTAGTTTGGACCTTCAAGAAACTCGGCAAGTCACCGTATTCGCAATATTCCTGTATGATGCATAGAGGCTCGTCAGGACTGCACACGCCCACGATTCGTGCCAAATTTGGATCCCGGACGGTGTACAAGCATTTTGTCTCCCTCATCACGTCTTGTCTGCAGAGGAATACACGGAAAAGCACAATATATGGATTAGAGTTGTACTTTTCAAGACTCGTATACGCGATTTGCCGATAGTTATATTTCGTACATTTATGTTCCATCCATCTTCGCAATGAACACAAAATTTAGTAAAAAATCGAATCGTTGACGTACAAAATGGGTATTGTCAACCGAAATCGAAATATCGTTATTGTGATGTCAGTCATTTTTGTATCGGAGGTACGTAGGTAAATGACAAATAAAATAACATTTTTTTTTTCAATGTTATTACGATGATGGCGCAAAAGAAAGAAACTGTAAATAGGGCACGTTTTCTGAAGCGTGGCGTTTAAGGCGGAAAATTGATTTTCGATTCTCGCGCGTTCTTATAATAATAATAAAAATAATAATACACGACTCAGGTCGAGAGTGTACGAAAAAAAAAAAAAAAGAAACTTCGGATATAAAGCAAAAATTGTAGTGATGTGTATAAATATATATATATATATTTTTATTATTCCACTCACTTGTTTTGTTCGCCACAGCCACGCCGAAGCGATTTGACGATCACTTGTCTTTTGTGGAACGTCGACGTGGCATTGTACTCGGGTATCCCGTCCGTTTCGCATAAGTGGATCTATATAATATGGAATTGACAGTTGTTTATTAAATATCATCGTACATTCCAATCACGTTTCGCGCGTCCGGGAAGTTACCCTGCACCGTGTGTGTGATGGGTTCTCAGGGTTAGTGGTTGGGGGGGTGTCTGGGGGTGGTTGGTTTGGTGCGGTCGCGTACGCTCACCATTCCGAAATTGCCTTCGCCTAGTTTTTCGATCACTCGCAGTCGGTTTCGAGATATCTCGTACAGCGACGTTTGACTGCACTCGTCCTGTTTGTCTTCCGGCAGCTTCATGCACGTGAACACACCCGGCGTGAAATGCTGCTCCTTGCGCTCCGTCTGCAACAATCAGAGGAAAAAAAAAACAATTAAAAACCGTGAACACCGCCCGGCAGGGGATTATCCGCGGGGTCCCCGGGGACGTGGAAACCTCACTTTGATTATGTCGATGGCCGCGTAGTAGTTGTGCAGGTTGGCCGGCAGCGATTTGTTCAGCTGTTCTGATTGCTGTTGCAAGAGCGGCGGTGGTCTGGTGCTGGGCGGCGGCGGCGGGTTAAGCGTGTACATCGAAGGCGACGAGTACTTGACGTCGTCCTGCCCGAAACTGCCGACGCTCGTGAAGTCTACAAGGAAACACGAATACAACGCGTATATAACGACGGTGGGCTTATTATCGAGTTAGATATAGCCGCAGAGATAGCACTCTCGATTCCTATAACGCGGATGCTTATAATATAGGCAATACTGCAGTGAGAAGTACGTTTGAAGCGCAATCACAAAATGTACTGCCAAAATTTCTCATCGCGGGACGCGATTCATCGGGATAATATTATGATAAATCGACTATGCACAGGCGTACATTAAAAATAATATGATGATTGATGGGTATACACGACTATACCTACTTCTAATAACCAAAGGTTGGTAAGTTAATCAAACAACTAACTCGAGTTAGTTGACTTGGACGTTTACAAAAAAAGTTTTACAAAGAGTAATATATTTAACTGTAGAAATATATTATTATAGTTAATGTGAATTAAAACACTAACTTAACATAGTTAAAAAAAATCTCATACAATATGGCTGTGCCACTTAGAATTTTGTATAACTAACCATTACGTTAAAATACATCCTACTATTTTTTTTACTCCACTCTTTAGTGGCGATGAGGGTGTATTACACATGTTTGTGTCTACCAAACGATAATATTAAACCATTATATTAACAGTATTATCGTGATGAGACAAACAAACGGGTATGTACTTATTTTTCAATTCAATCCACGTGACGTGCAGATAATATACAAAACCGTGATATTAACTCGACGTTAATTTATTTTTCAAGACAAATAGCAAAAGCCAAATTCTTACAGCTGACACGTCATAGAAAAAAACAACTTTTCAACTACCCACTAGGTCTAGGTGATAACAATAAGGATGACGATAATTCGACAGATCCTCCGCGACTCCAAATGACGGCGTTGGAGGTAATAGCCAACCATAATAATATAGTGGTTTTTTTTTTTAAATTAAATATAATATATCGTAAGGACTCCGGGGAAAGCAGCGGGTGATGTGGGTGTGGAGGGCGAGTGCGTGCGTCGGACTTACCCGTGTATTCGCTGCTCTTGCTGGTGGTCAACGCCGACACGTCCTTCTTGAACAGGAACGTGGTCGGCGCGTAATCGTGATTCTTGCCGGACGGAAGCCGCTTGTACGGCTCGTGGTACACGGACGAGTTGTCGCTGTCCTCGGACTCGTGTCCGACGTGACCGCCGCCGACGCGGCCGCCGCCGACGCCGATGCCGCCGGTCAACATTGCCCCGCTCCGGCCGTACAGCGACGACGACCCGACGGCCGTCTTGGACCCGTTCTTCAGGTGCTTCATGTTGATGGACTGCTGCTTGGGCGCCCCGAGCGTGGCCTGCTTGAACTGGAGCAGCGCGACCTTCTGCCGGCCACGTTTCAGCGCCAGACCGACGGCCACGCCGGCCACCAGCAGCACGGTCATGGCCAGCGACCCGGTGACCAGGCCCACGTACGTCTGCGTGCTGTTTCCCGGACTTGGTCCTGCGAAAAACGGGTTTACCGTGCATCGTTGTAATGATGAAGTTTTTTTTTTTTTTTCGACTTGTTCGAGCTCGTCATCGCGAGACGTAATACATATAATATACTAACAATTATAAAGCACATGGCACAGTATATGTCGTAAGTCAACACCAGCGACATTTGGCTTAACGATAATATAATATTTAAAACTCCTATCGATCCGCGGCTACGGAGGAGTCCAAAAACCCAAAAAATTACGCATAATAGCGTACTTGCGATAATTTTTTTTCTATTCTCGAAACGTGTATCTCACCTATTTACTCCTGGGGGGAGGGGCGGTGTTATGTCGGCAATGGTTAAATTTTTTTTTCGCAGTTCTACGTTGTTACATTATACATTTTAAAATTAATACAATCACATACTATATTTAAGACCAAGGCTGGGCATTAACGAGTTCAAAAGTTAAAGTTAAGTTAAAAAGTTAATTTAATTTTAACTTTTTAACTTAACTAGTTACTTTTGGCTTTTCATTAACTTAACTGTTAACTTACTAAATTTCTTTCTTAATTAACATGAAATTAACGAGTTCATTTTTCATTTTAAGAAGTAAGTTAAGTTAATTCATTTTGTTTTTAATTTTATAATATTTCACTATTTCAGTCTATTTCGTTTTCATGTCAAAAAATATGTATCGTAAATTGTTTAAAGTTAAAAATGTATATCATTCGAATCTAACTTATATGGAAATACTGTATGAAGTATTAACACTATATCCTAAAATTGAGTTTTGGGATGGAAAAAAATTAGGTACTTTAACGTTGTATAAACAAATTAACTTTTTTTTAACTTAATAAAAAGTTAACAAAAAGTGTGTATTAACTTTTAACTTAACTGAGTTAACCTATAGTTAAATTAACTTTTAACTTTTTGTTATTGGTGCATATTAACTTAACTTAACTGAGTTAAAAAAAATCATTAACTTGCCCAGTCTTGTTTAAGACTAATAATACAGGATTTCTGAAATTGTAACGCAGTGGAGAACTTATAAAGAATTACAACACATTATCGGTGTTGCGATGATTGTTAAATCACATGGAGCTTATGATTGTTATGGACTTGACACAAGTGTAAATTATATTATATTATATTATTAAAATTGGCTCCCAGAACAGATCTTCCTTTTCACGTGATATTATAGAGTTTGTGAAAACAACTACACGATAGTCAATTAAATATTAGTTATACAATTACTCTATATATTTTTGTGCTGATTATATTTGAAAAGTCAATATTTCATTAAAAATTTAACTATAAATATTAATACGCACTGGTTATTCTGTACTGGTATAAACTGGGACTGGGCACGCTTCAACAAATTTATCTCTAATATTAATTTCATGAATTATCAAAGTTTATAACCGACTTTTCTATCATATACTTGAGCTACATTTTAAAAATATTAATCATTAATCGATGATAAGTTAGCGTCCGAACAGTTCTTCGATAAAAAAAAAAACTGAATGCAACATTTAAGACTTATTGCCATAATTAATTTGATAACATTGTCAGGAATATTATCTAATTGGTCACTGACCAAGAAATTGATATGCCACAGAGACATAAATTAAAAAAAAACTAATGATAAATTGTTGTAGATATTCCTGTAACTAAAACCGTTGACATACCCTTAGAAGACACAGTTACTAAAGTAGCAGGTATGGATTACCTATTAGAGAGATATAGGTTTAGGTCGATAATACTTTTCGCTCTGCGATTTGATAGTGCAGTAGGTTATATATATTAATTATGGAAATAGTATGAAGCACCATAAAATACAATTGTTTGCTCCTAGTGCTGGAATTTATAATTCTTATATATTCCTTTACCTCGCCACTGCTTAATGAGGTAGATTAAAAATAATAATACATTGTATTATTGTAACAGTTCTAGTTTTAACTTGTAAATTTTATTTTTTTTTCGTGTATAATGTAATGTATTCTATTTTTCTTAAAAAAAAAAATTATCTATGTTTCTTGATTAACTCTGAGCTTGCGTCAATGCCAATACAGATATATAATATTTTGATCACTGATCAATGAGTTGAAAAGTGGTTAGAAACAGATGATAATTTTAAAAATTTTAAATTGATGATTTGTAATTACTTTAGTGATGATATAAGGGATATAATGAATTAACAGTGTTATTCGTGCTCGGGAAAGTGTTATTGGCTAAGCAAAGCGTCGTTTGGATACATTTTTTCTACGAACTAAAATTATTTAACTGTTCAAATTTGTTGAATCTACTTGTGATAATTTACCATTATTTTTTTTGTACAAAGAGCCTCATCCAACTTCTAAAACATTTGCTGCTAAAGCAATAAAGCGATTTATAAGTCATAGTGGAATGTAAATTGCATAACTCTTAGACTTTGCTGCCTAATAATTTACAAAGAAAATTATGGGCAGATATTTGTTTGTTCCTATGGATAGTAAACCTATTAAATTATATGCGTTTAGGAATCAGTGTGTAGTAAATATTCAGAAACTTGTTAGTTTTATGGTTGACATGTATGATCATGTAAACTTAATCTATAATTAGAACAATTTTCACTAAGAACTCGCCATGTAAAAACACGTAAACCTATAAATACATGATGCAAGTTGTTGTTTTATGTCAGATTAAGGATATAAAAAGGGGTTCAAGAGTCAAGACACACCAATTAGCAGATGTACTCTGGAGTCAAAAATTAATCAAGTGTCTTAATGCAACCTTCTTTATTTTTATATTTTATTATAGTAATTATATGTATAATTCTTTGGCCAAATAAACTATTAATTTTTATATAGTCCAAGTCTTTACGTTTACCGACTCTATATTAAGTATTAACAGACTGATTGTTGCATTGACACGCAACAGCAGATATATTATACATATCATATTATATTTAATCATAATTTAAAACTCACATACTTCATTCAATAAATATTTAATAAATTTACCAATAGGTACCTATTATAACGATCGATAGTATATTATAATAACAATTAAAAGTATATTTTATAATTAATAATTATTATTATTTTTAATAGTAGAAATAAGGCTAAACAAATTAAATTTTATCATTATTTATATTATAATTAATTTTGATAACAAGTTTTTTCTGTCTCCAAATTTTAATTATTTTATCAATGATACCTATGTATGTCATCTTAACCCTTCATAACCTAATGAAAAATTCAACAAATGTATGGATTTAAAATTTTAGATTCAACATTTATATACTCTAGTGATTGGTTGATCAGTTCTCTCGACCGAGGGCCGACCAAAACATACACCACCCCTTCGAACACCTTAACCCACATTGTATACGCCTCACAGGGCTATCGCATACAGCCACCGGAAACATATAGCACGTGATAATATTACTGTGTCAAGTAAATAATGCAGATAAAAGCGTACATGAATATTAACAGTGTATTATTGTTAAGTTTGAACGGTTTACCTGTAGTAACTTCCTTCCTCGCGTGCGTCGTATCACCGCTCTGGCGAAGTTCATATCCAGTTTCCTTTTGCGTGTAGAACTGCGATAACAATCCCTCGGTTATGTTCGCAGCGACCAATTCTGTAAATTGCCAATAATACCGTAAACGTTATAACATTTTCATCCACGGCAACACTGTTTCCCGTATCCATAACCGGCGGTTAATGGATATAGGAGGGCAGCAGGTATATGGGTTCTATACGGGCGACGTCCAGCCTAGTTTACATATATTACGGTTTGCGTTTCGCAATTAGACTGCCTCGAACCACGGTAAATTTTAATGTCGGGTTGCCCATGGTCATTGTTCGAAAGGACGAGAATTCATGTTTTAATGGAATGTACTCATTAAAGGAGAGCTCGGGGGGCTTAAAAGCACGCCTGTTATTTGCGCACGAAACACAAACGCACCTGGTCCCGAAACATAAATTTCAAGTTATGCTGTGTGGATAAAAAAAAAAAAATAATAATAATAATAATAAGAAGAAGAAAAAAGTTTTAGTCCTACGTAGGGGCGGTATTGACTAATGGATGTCTTAATTAACGCCAAATGTTTCAGTTACTGTACGATGGAAACACAAGGGACGTAAATAGAGGTGAGTGAAAAGTTTTCAAAAGCTAACAACTTTTTTTTTTACGTTGGAAAACGTTTTTGTTCAATTCCGTAAATGCCAATGGTCAATATTGATGATGTTTTTGTCCGTCGAATGTTTCCAGATATATATATTATAGTTAGTAATATGACTGATAGACGCAAAGTTTGTAATAGAATAGTTGCTATCTCGTTTTTAGAATAAAACTATTAACAGATACCATTAAATATACTTAACGGACAGCTCAAAAGTATAAATCGAATTTAAAATGATTGACCATTAGTTTTGCCGCAGCACCGAATGAATTCGATATGTTTTACCGGGACACAAAGATAATAAACAATTGATTTACGGCCAGACGAAAAACTATTAACATTGAAACATATAATATTTATATTATACATTAGTTCCCATCAAATATCACCCATCAAAATTTTAAAGTAATGGTAGTAGTTATTAAATCATAGCTCGCTCTGTATGCACGGATGTTATGCTACTCCTCTGTGTATGCAATAAATTTATCGTATACACTTGGAACGATTACTTTTTCTGATATAGTGCTGTGTGCTAAACTAGGGCAAAAACATTACAATTTTTCGCAATAGTGTAAGGATAATTTAGAGTATTTTGTTAAAGGTAGTTATGCACAGTGTAAAACAACCCAATCATAAAGACTACTTCTCTATATTTGAGATAGGTACCTACATGAATTAAAATGTCAAATATTAAATTACGTTTTGTAACCATAATGTTATTGTACTCGTATATTATATTACCAGAAAGGATTTAATTCTGTATTATATCTTTTACCCGAAGCAATTGGTAATAAATTAATTAACGACAAGCAACACGTGCATATTAAATACATGATGAGTATATTTGGCCTTAAGTTCGATGCTTCGGCATATTGGCATAATGTAGTATTATAAAATATGTATATTATTATAAGTTACTATACTAGCCCTAAAGTCGTAACTTAAGAAACTTTGTTTCGGCTTTATAGTTTTCCATAAGTATTTTAACTATACTCACGGATTTCTGATGTTGGGAAAACGACCGAGACGGATAAAATTCAATGCATAGGGCATTCGCGCGAAGAAAACAGGGAGTCGTTCGTATGGGTCCTGGAATGAGTGGAAATTCTGTTCTAAACGAATTATTATGCAAAGCGTATGCAACACGTTCGTGACCTTTCAACACCCACCAGGCCCTTTCTAACGGAAAGGTATTATGGTTTTGTACCAGGTACACACAAACAAGACGGTGTATCAAAGAACTAAGGTTTGTGGTTAACACCACAGTCGATTAATCTCACCGATTTATGATTGGCGTCGCATGCGAACGCAAATGTCAAGACCGGAGATTACAGGTCAACCGTGACGATACATTATTGTCATTATAATGGAAACGACAGAAATATTGTGTTAATGCCGATTAGTTGAATTTTAATTAGTGACGAATATTAATAATATTATTAGTAATAATCGAATATTAAACACGGAATAATAATAATATCTATATGTAGCGAAATTTGTGAGATGATTAAAATTTAGGCATTTTGATTAGGATATTTTATTTCATACTGCTTAAACCACAATTTGTAACAACCGAGACAGCCTTATCATTTTACTCGTACGTTATTCAATGTGCATTGATTCAAGGAAATCCTTTGAAATTGGATTCCTTTAGGGCTACATAAAACCACACTACGGTGGCCACGAAGAATTTCTATTCACTGAAGGATTTGATGGGCTTTTGTGTCTTGACGCATTCGTGTATTATAAAAGTTCATTTTGAATAACGTTTCAGTGTAGTAAAAATATTGCATACGAATCCGGCTGTACACCTTTTATATTACGTTTTTGTTTTAGGGAATTATTTATTTCAAAACAACTATTATACGAGTATAGGGTGAGTGTGTGTGTCTACTATTTATTCATCGAGTGCACAATACACTCGACAGTTAAATTAAATTTAAAACGAGTCGAAAGACTTCAGCGAACAAAAGTAACAGCCGTGTTGTATAGAATTCGTGTATAATATTACATCGATGGATTTCGTTTAAAACTGCGATATCGAAATATTTTTCGCTAGATTAATTCATATTTTGGATCGGGACCGGCGGGCGGGAGTTGGTTGATATTACAGCAGACGGCGGTTGTCGGAGAATAGATAATAATAATATACTTGTATACACACACACACGAATATACTCGTATTTTTATAATATATGGTGAAAACGTTTTCGATTTATTTATTTTTACCAGGGGAGAATATAGAAACGTACACGGCGGCGGTGTATTCCGACGAAACGTCTCGTATGGAAATAATAGTAAAATGTAACTCGAGCTCGATGTTATTGCGAGAGAAAAATGCGGATTGTTATCCCCATGTCGTCGTTGATGTGTGACGTGCACCGAGAGAGAAGCCCCTTCGTATGCTGTATCGCGTATAATAATATCTCTCAACGTTTACCGATAGCGACCGACCGGAAATTTAAATCGTACCAATATATACGACGACGACGCTTCCACACATATACGTAATATATACACGGATGGTGGTGAATATATATTATTATTATAATAGACCGTACTGCGTTTCGCTTTTCTTTCCCCCCCCCCCCCCCCACACACATCCAATGCTTGTCGTTCGCCGGAAAACAATTCTTGTTACACACGCAGGCGGCCACGGGTGTGCGGACGTATAATTTTCAAGTCTATGTACGGCCAGAACGGCAGTTTAAAAAGGACCTCGTTTCCCGTCGATTATATAAACGTCTTTTGTCAACTCGTAAACGTGCAAGGCCGCGGGTTTGATTTCACATGAATCGCCTGTTAATGAAATGGAAAACAAAAACAAACGTGGACAGTCACGTACCGCACCGACTGCTTCAGTGTGAACTCGAGGAGAAAATGGGATCGGTCATGCACGCAAATACATTGATCGTTGTTTTCTGTTATTATGAATTGTTAGGTAAGGAATTTCCGTCTTTTGTCGGACTACTATTATAAACGGCAGATATACTACCTATGGGTAGGTGAAACATCTCAAAGCGTTGAATGTAAATTTAACAAAACGGTCTCGGCCCGACCAATTGAACAAACCTTAATTCATCATACCTGCAATTGCACTGCAATAGGTATACACAATAAACGAGGTACATATAGTTACTATGATGTACACGGTGTCGATGAAACTTAGTTATTCAAGTTTCGAAGGAGTTGAAACCACAAATTGTATAAAGGTTTTTATAAAATAAAATTGGGGTTACTGAATAAAGTTTTTTTCGCAGTACCTTGGAAAATACGATAGTAATACAATTGGGACGAATTTTCTATTTCCTGTGTTTATAAGATGTATGTAGATAAGTCAAAAGTCCTAAGTTTTTGTCCGTACGTGACATGGTAAAAGCAATGATATGACAAAAAAAAAATCGACATTTATCGATAAGGACACCACTTCATCAAGACATTAACCATAATATCATTATCTTGTTTATTTAGTGACAACTTAGAATTATATGGCTTATAAATTATCATGATAATAATACGCTGACTTGTAGTAGATACTTGTGCAGATATAACGTGTCTGGTTGATAAACGTAAGTAAGTTTGTAGGAGTATAAACTATGCTAAGTTATGGTGAATTATAGTTTTTGTCTATTCAGTAACCGTACCAAGTTCACAAACGCTAGTGATTTATGTGGTTGGTGGTTAAAATGACAAGTGGACTTAAATAATACGCTTTCGAATGAGGATAGAGTGCAGGTTGGTTTATTGATTAGCTTTGTATATAATATATAGCCATTTATGTCATCCTTGTTCAACGTGAATAGCCCATTAATATCATACAAAGTACCTATACCTACCTGCATAAATTTCATTTTTGTATATTTTTAAAAAAATATACCTACGTGTAAGACAATATTATATTGTTTAAAGATCCCTTCAGGAATTCTAAAATTTTAACTTTTTCGATGCGCTTTAAATTTTTTTTCCGAAATGCTATCCTGAACTCGGCGTTTTACGAAAAGAATTATTACGATATATCACCCGAATGCGTCTCGAAAATTACTTACCGGACTCAAACGAGACCTCGCTGATGAGTATCCATCGAGCAGAAAAATAGAGACATATCTTGATATACCGGCCCACCCTGCTCTTCAGATTGATGGTTATGTTTACAGCAGTGTCCTTAATGGCCTCCGACTTTGTGCTAAACTTTATCGGCCATTCTTGCCATTTGTCCCCGTCCAAGCTGACGTAAATCAACGCCATACTAAACACCTGAAAGGGCAGAAAAATATATGTCGTGTTGAGAAAAAAAAAACAATTCCGTAAATCACATAGATACACAATGAATATTGTTTGCATATTATTATTTATGTACACATGATGCACCCTAACGTACGATGCTTTTACGAAATTAAAATATTTATCATGATGATATACTGTGTACCAAATAAGGTAAAAACCGCTGTTTTATCAAGTTCATTATAGTAGTAATACATAAATTAAGAAATTTGAATTTTTTTATTTTGGCTACTGAACTTTTCATTTTATAAGTGGATAATTTATTTGTTGTTTCATTTAAATAAAAAGTTTTGAAAACTCACGGTATTATTAATACAATAGAATTTTATAAAAATGTTATTCATTATTTTATATGAGAAACTCTATAAGATCAAACAATTATTATTGTAATAAACTAATACTGTATACTCGTAATCGTTTTATATAGAGCCTCAAAATAAAAATACTAATCTATAATTATCTTCAAATCATGATATAAATATTTAAATTAAATTAAATTAAACGTTTTCCAAAAGCTGAATAATTTTAAATATACATAAAATCTAACTATTGCATATAATATGTAGTGGCATATTTTAAATTTTTTTGTGGAAGGGGTCTAAAAAATAAGTGAGTGTATAATATTATAAAAATACATATGAGTAGTGTTCGGGACTAATTTTATGCACAAAAATTAATTGCACCACTTTCTGAAGTAATAATGTTTGTTTGAATAAAATTGAAAAAGCAATATATCATTCTTAAACCCTCTTGATATTGTGATTTTCTAAAAAGTATAAAATTTACAATATCAATTATTTAAATGATGAATAGACATTAACGTATTATTTATTTTTGTTTCAAACTAATCGATAACTTAAATTTACGGCTTTTACTTTGGGATTCGATAATTAATTAATTATACCTATATAATATATAGATTACAAAAACATCAAATGGTGAGTGATTGATTGATCTCGAAATAACAAGAGTTAACGCCAATGTAATGATATCAATTTCCACCAAGTCTATACATTATTCATTAATGTGTAATTCGATCTGAGACTAAACGCTACTAGTTAATATTTACTCAGTTGGGTATTATTACTTACAAATGCAAATAAATAAATAATTCAGTTTGTGCAGTCCATGAAAAACTGAAATATTAACCTATTCCCAAAGGCATAGATATATTATATAGAAACTAACGTGTTAAAAACAAAACATATAAAAACACTGAGGTGTTCCATTTTCTAAATTGAATAGAGTACAACAGAGTTCAACAGAGACATAATATATTATTGGAACTGTTGGATTTAGAATAACGGTTTATGGATCCATTATTGTCTTTTTTTTATATTGGCAATAAATATAATATTCAAATAGAAGGTTATCTGCAAACGCCGCCGGTGATCTTGTAGTAAACTCAAATTTACAACCCTCGCGGTGAACGTAATAAATACTGAGTTCCGAAAAGTATAAGTAGAATATATTACATGTACATATAGGTACATAAAAAAAAAAATGTTCAAACAAACGATAATAATACGAAGGTAGATTGAATTATTATAAATTTAATTTTAAAAACTTGAAACCCAAATATTATATACAAAGGAACCGATCAATCGATCGATGGGGAATAGCATTCGCATCATGACATTTGTTTTTATTTGCTGTGTTAAAAATATAATGAAAGAATATTACAGGGATGAGTTCTTCAACTCTTCAAACCTTAAAGTACTTCGAACGGTTTGATGTTCGAGAAAAATCGAGGTTCAAATTCGAAATCGAACATCACGAACAGTGAAAATAGACTGACAGTCGATTAATGTGGTTATGTGACGATAAAGTTTTACTTTTTGGACATAAGTTTACAGGTTTTATTTTTTGATTCAAAATTAAAAACAACAATTTTATAAAATGTATCAAAACAATTAAAAATTCAACCTTTAAACATTTCAAGTTTATATTACTACAAGTTACAGTTTCTAATGGTACTATTTATAAAATACAAAGAAAGTTAGAAAAAAATATAAGGTTCGGCTCATTCCTAATATAAACGAAGAAAGTCACTGTAAAATCGTTTGTCTTCTATAAGAATACATTTTGTGCGAGTATGATTTCTCAAGGGTTAAATGTATAATATTATTATAGTATGTATCAAAATGAACATTTGTAGCCTGCAGGCACTTATTAGAAATTCTGTAAGAGGTATGTAGGTATATGCATTATATATACGTTTACAAATATGACAAACTTTGAGACTGTAGCAAGTGTACCTAACTCATAAATCATGAGACGTATGTACTATACAGGATAGCTTTTTTTTTAAAGCTAGGGGTATAATATACATAATAAATAATGAATATATATATATATATATATTATGCATGTAGGTTCGATTCAAGAGAATCAAATGCTTGCAATATAATCAACCTATTTTATTTACAATATTTTGTGGACAATTTAAATTGAATTAAATGTTGACGTCATTGTTTTCACTCCCCTAGAATTTTGTTGATAATTTGTGAAAATCATCTTTGAAATGGATTAAATTATGTAAATTATTAAGTATTTTATCATAGAACCTATCTATAAATATATACTACGATTACCATCGTTTCAACTATAAATTTATTGAAAAGCCAATTATAAAATTTAAGACTTTCTTGAAAACCAGTATACCTATCAAAATGTTTAGTATTTCGACAAATTGGTGCATTCATTTTGTGATATTGTTTTTTATGGTTATTATTATTAATAATTTGCTATAAATCGACTACATAGGTATATTAGGTACGTAAAAGGAAATATTATTTGTTAACTTTTATCTACGATTGTAGCTCCCACAATAAATTAAGTTTATGTTATTGTTAATATAAAACATGTACTATATCTAAATTTAACATGATCATTATATTTTTAATTAATTAATTAATTACTTTTTAAACTAATTATTACTACATCATTGGTTATAAAAAAATAGTAGGGCCGCACCAGACCAAAGGGACTTTTAAGTATACACCCTAAATAACCAATGGGACGCATTTGTCCCAGTTCTCAAAAATATATAAAAAAAACTCTAGGTAATTTAAAATTTCAAAATTTTAAAATTCATCAAAAAAATAAAAGATTATGATAGTGCGAAAAAAAAATCAAATTGTTATCACCATTTATTGTTGGTCTACAAAGGGTTAAGCGTAGGTACATTTAAATTGTATAAGTATACCCATAGATTCCCGGACAAACGGTCTGCTACAAGGGAAATGAAATGAAAAATGAATTTTCCACAAAAAGTATGGAATAACATTTAAGAAAAACTTGAGAGCAGAAAAATCGCGTGGGGCATTCGTCGTCCAGAGAATGATGCACTGCAGTCACTGAAGTAATCATCACTGCAGTCGATCGCGAAAAGATAAAAAAAAAAATCGCTCCGCACACGCGTCTTGGGGCACGGTGTGTCGATATGAAACGGGTGGAATTGGGAACTAAGCGTTCCCTGGTCGCACCCCCGCCGATCGCGACGTGCGTTTGAAGGCGAGACGGAGAAAAAATTAAAGCCGTTTGAACCGTATTAACACCGAGTGTATTATATACTTATCCGGCGGCGGCGGCGGCGGCGGCGGGTGTAATACACACCCACACACTCACAGACCCACACACACACACACACCCACACCCACATAATATATATATATATGCACTATATTTAATGTGCCCGGTGGCACACAATGGCCGTTCGTTACTATATTGAGAGCTTTCGGGCCGTCGGGCGAGCGTATCACGTATAGGGGAGAGCGGGACGAGCGAGCGACCACTTGCGGCGGCGACTCCGTTTCTGCAGTGCGTATAATAATAATATACAAACGCGGGCGGGCGTCGTCGAGGAAACAATGCACGGCGTAATAAAACGTATAATAGCTGGCGCGCGTAAAGTATAATATTGCATTGTACGAAACGTTATGACTTATAAATAATAATAATAATGTGCTAGCCGACCAGCCGCACTGCGAGCCACCGGCAGCCGCGGAGGGAGAAATCCTCGGGCGCGGCAATTTTGTTGTCGACGATCGAACGGTTTTCGCCGCGCGAGTTGTACTACAATATCATTGTTGTAGGGAGAATCGAGAAAGGAAACGAAATACGTGTCTGCTTATCGCACACGGACACCGCACAATGATCGCACTTTTTATCGACGATCGTCGACCTGTATAAGGGGGGGGGGGAGGGGAGTCGATTCAAAAGGGGCGTCGCAAAGACGCTGTGACAATCTTCCGATTAGGTTTCGTACGGACATCATTTATCTTACTATATTAGGCAAAAGTGACTACAGTAGATTAAATTCATTTATGTCCAAAAAATTGCATTTAAAATGTAAATGTGCGTTTATTTTCTTGATAGAATATGATATATTAAAAAAAAACTGTGTTTATATATTTTTTAGATTTTTTGGTTACAGAATAAATTAATTACGTGGATCCTTGTTTCAAAGGTTCAATCCTTAGCTATTAAAATAATTGAATATTCTAAAAATAATTTGTCAATTTTCAATATGATAATTTTTTTCAAAATGAAAAGCTTTTGAAAACTACTGTGAATTTTAAATGTTTACATCAAAAATCAAAGCATGATTATTGATTTTGAATAATTATCTTGTATATACATAGGAAAAATTAGAAAAACACATCATTGGAAAATTAACACATTCATTGCTCTGCTCAGAATCTTAAAAGGTCATGGGGGGGGATCCCCTCATCCCCCTTATCACCACCCGTTTGACCGCCACTGACGTGAACACGTTAACGGAGAACGGGTATATTAATAATATAACAATATTACGCCATTACGGGACTCGGACCCAGAGTACTTTCAAACATTATTATGTTGTGTGATTATAGCACTCTACTATAATATTGTACTATACATTTATATGTATATATTGGACTTCCACTATATTACGCGTCGTATTCCATCCGGGACCATTTAAGGTATATATAACGGGGAATACAGTGGTTGTCCCACTTTGTCCGTACTAAATTTGCCTCCTATGAGTACTTATATGCTCACGCTAGAGGTGCAGTCAAAAATAATGTAATTCAAATTATAAAATGAATGGTAAACATTAATATTATAAAGAGGGTACTTGGTGGGCAATATTAAAAATGTAGTACTTATTTTAGACCTTTGTCTATTTAAATACGAAAAAATAGTGTCCCGACAACTACCGTGATGGAAAACGGGAAAAAGTTTACAAGTCAAGTGAAGGGCTCTAATATAATGGTAGGTTTTTCGTACGTTTATATATAGGTATTGTATCCCATTTCGGAATGAAACCCCCGCATTTTACTCTTGATAATTTTATTTTATTATAATTAACGTGTTGGACCTTATTTCACGAAATTTTTTTCATCGATCAAAGTATTATTAGTCATCCGGGGGCCACTACAGTCAGTGATAGACACCCCCAACCCCTCCAACCCACCCCCTCACAAAATCCGATAGTTGCGCCACTGGAGTTGTGATATAATATGACGATAAAATGCCACGGCACTTAAGGATTTCTCAGTTTGGGGTTATCGACAATCTCCGCGGTACGATCGTATTTAAAACACGATTATATTAGTAATTATTATTGTAACAAATCATAAACATTAATATCATCATACGATTATTACTGATCGCGATTCAATAATATTATATTATATTTTTAAAGTTCGCGGTGTAGTAAATTTAATATTATATTAAACAGCAGTAATGTGGAACGGTGCATTCACCTTTACGTCTCTGGTCGGTATATGGCTGCTGTGTATTTTCACTTCTTTGAACATGCGGAACCCGTTGAACTCGAACACCAGATCCAACTTATTGCCGATTGAATCGTTTGACCAGCCGACCCATCTCTTGCCTAAAATAAGAAATATATATAATATTCAATCGCAGAAAAATATCAACAAAATTATACACGTCATGTTATTATTATAATGGTCTAGAAAATATTTTGTGGGACGATCTTTAAACGTATTTAAGGGTCCGCAAGAAATATGGCAAAGGGACACAAAGAAAGAAAAAAATATAATATTATAAACGTTTTATCTTCGTAAATTTTTTTTTTCTTCATGACCATAACTAAAATAACGAACGCTTACCGCACAAAGGCCGTACTTATAGAAATTTGAATGGTCGAACGGACGTACATCATTTACCAAGACCGAAATAATAATAATAATACTGTGGCCTTGTGTTTGGTAGTGGCCTGGGTCACAAAACGTGTTCTGAGTGCCAGCACCGGTCGGTGTCTCAAGTTTCCGAATGAGTGACCACCCGGGGTTTTAGTGACATATTTCCGCCATATATACACGTGTTATAATCAATCGTACACTCCCACAAAGTAATAAAACTGACTAAAATAACCCAGGTTAATGACCTCAGATGTTGAAACCTTAACTTAATTTTAAAAAATAATAATAATAATACTACAATACTACATAATATTATTATATTATTATGTAGACGTGTAATCGGAACTCGAATATTTCAAATTTATTCGATGAAAAGATTGGAAAAAATGTTTTCATATTATTATGATTCGAAATATCTGTTTTATTTACACACATTTTTTTCATTCAAAAACGTTTACGATGAGATACGTTTTGAATGCGAATTGCGTTTCGTTATAAATTGTGCTGTAAGTGTTACGAACGATTCAGGAGTATTTTTAAATTAGGTTTGACGACAAAAAAAAAGCACACTAACAAATAAAGATAAATTACGAAGTATTATTGTAAGTTAAAACGATTCAATTTTATGATGATCTACGGTTGAATTATAATCTAGTTTAATAATAAATAAAAACAACATCTACTTCGTTTCTTAAATGTTGTCAGGAAGATGGTTGTATAGGTACACATTTATACATTTAAAAGCATTTTCTGATCAATTTCGTACCTATAATATATCTCTCACGACAGCGTAGTTCTATACTGAGTTCAGAATGTCGTTTTTTAATAATATTATGTGAGAAAACGCGCGTCGGTCAGTTTCAAAAAATAATTTTTTCTTTTTGTTTATAATCAACAGATTAGTTTGTTTCGGGTCGCCTAAATATGTCTCAGTGTAGTTTAGGGCAGTTCCTTTATTTCGTTGTATTCGTCTGTGTTCATGTCATGGTTTAAGTCATATGTGAATATTATATTCCATCCTTGTGGACACGTCCACTGCAAAGGTGCTAATACGATATCGGGACGGCATGTACCTAATTTAATAATACGCCATAGAGTGAAACGCGTTCTTCTTTTATATCGGCCAATTATTATTCTCAATTCCAGTGACCCCCCCCCCCGCACTATACGACCTCGCAATAATGCTCTCAGAGTCAAAATACCGGGTTTTTTTTTTGCTACGTTGTGCCCGCACAACGACACGATTAATATTGTATTTATACGTTCGACCGCGGAGAACTTCTCGACAGACTTTTCTTACGAACACGACAACAACATGAACAATAATAATAATAACGAGTGGAGTACGGACACAGCGGCTGTGGAGGCGGCGGCGGGCGTTCGGAAATAATAACGCGGTCGTCGTCGCTGCCGGTTTAGCCTCCGTGTGGTTACTGCAGTGTCTGCCCGCTGATTTATACCGGGAGTCGGGCGCCAGTGGCGGGCACCGCTTTTGGCCTTTGCGCGTATTCGTGTTTATAATAATATACATATATTATACGTATAACCCGTACACGCAGACTGTCGAAATAATTCGCGACGTTCGTCTCTGCCGAGTTAATAAGATTCAACCGTATCTCGGCTGTGGTGTCGGCGGTGGCGGCGCCGACTGCCGTTTCGGGAGCGATGCCGAACGATAATATTAATAATATTCTAATATTCAAAGTACAACTCTTCCGAGCGAGTCCTGTTATTATTATTATTATTATTATTATGTATATTGCCGCTTCTGTGCGGTGTTGTTTGTGCCATTATTATTATTATTATCGTCATTTTTTTTTTTTTTCGTTTACTTTAACGCCGCGGGGTTCGAAAGAATCGGGAGTGGTGAAAAAAACGCCGTCGCGACGGACCGAATAGGATATACAATAAATATATATTAAGTCCGCCGCACGAATGTATTATTATTGTTGTTTGTTGGATAATAATGGCACGTACACATATTTTATAATATTATCGTGTCCACGCCTCGGTGGCTTATACATGATATTATTACGTACATGCCCTGATTTTAATATGGCCACGATTTATAACGATTCTCCATAATTCTTCTTTACTTCTACGGCTATTATACCATAGTAATATTACACGAACACATCGTAAAAATAATATTAAGAAGATAAATTTACATGCGCACAAAAACGAGTATGATATTATGAAATTGATATAATATTAAATGAATTATTTTATAACGCGCCGTCGGTTGAGAATTAAATCGGATTGCTCTGAAAACTATATTTTGAAATTAAAATCAGAAGCTTTATCAAGCTTTATTTTTTTTTTTTTTTTTTTTAATAAATATTCGATAAGAATATTCAAAGATGTTTACCAATTACTTACCTACCAACCCACAAACTACTATAGTACATGTATTAATACATCCCTAATGTCGTTGAATCGCACTATTTTGTGACTCGGTAAAACAACTTGTTGTTTTCACCTTTGCTCTATGTTTCCTGTTATTTAGGATTATATTAATACCTACGTTTATACTCATAAATTATACTATGTATAATTTATTATTTTACTTATTTTATTTAAAATAATATAATGGCTTTTGGGTTTACTACATATGGCTATATTGTAAATATTATTTATATTTATGATGGATAAAACATTATAGTCTTACGGATTAATGTGATACAATATGAACAATATAATATGTATACCGTAAAATAGAGTAACTTCGTTCATCCATATATTTTTTCCTTTACATTGTTAATATGAGTCAATCGTGTGTAAAAGTTGTCATTTTCTTTCTTTATTTGATAGCACAATTAATGAGCAGGTATTATCATAATT
Organism: Metopolophium dirhodum; assembly: GCF_019925205.1. Classification (NCBI taxonomy): domain Eukaryota; kingdom Metazoa; phylum Arthropoda; class Insecta; order Hemiptera; family Aphididae; genus Metopolophium; species Metopolophium dirhodum. The sequence continues at coordinate 2,699,961 of NC_083563.1, read as the reverse complement.
GGGTTATTGATAGATTGTTTCTTAGAATAGATTATAATTTTACGCGCTTATATGAACCAAACTATTTTTCTCAAATGCTAAGATCTGCTCAAAGTAAATTAATTTGGAAATAAAAATTATTTTACGTATAGGTGCTGCAAAAACATATCGTTGCTAACCGAACCACGGACATTGAAATCTTCAGTTGAAAAATATCATTGGTCTTGAACTTAATGAAATACGTGTAATTTTTTGACGTAAACATGAATAATACTCACTGAGAGGTTTATGGAATTGCAAATCGAACTGCAAGAAATCGTCCGCTCCGTACAAGCTGTCCGTCAGCATTCCCAGACCGCCCGTCATGAGTGACCGCGCCAGGTCTCCGTCGTAGCTGACGTCTTCGAATTCGGTGTCGGCTCTGGGTGCGACATAGTTAACTACGCTCTCTGAAAAAAAAAAAAACCAACTTGATTAATAAAATGTACGTTTCAATAGCTAAAAATATACATTTTTTTTTGTTTGTGTATGTATTTAAAAAAAAAAACTTATTACGTGTGTGTAGATAACCAGCGGACATTTTTCCTTGAGACCAGAGGGGTATTCATATACATAAGGGGAGAGAGTATTATGCAATCATTTAATACTATACAAATGTTATAGAACCATGTATATTAATATGTATATATATTATACAACAAAGGGTACCTTCCGAATATTTTTATTATTTATTAGTTTATAAAAATCATTGAAAAAAAAAACATAATTTTGTGTTATTAGAAATACTATAACTATAAGCATTTTGAAGCTTATTCATCTGGGAGATTTTCCGACTAGGGTTTGTCGAGAGATGCACACAAATAATGTTTACCGTGCCAATAATATTATTTAAATAAAATAAAACTTAAATCGTCTTCTACAGCTGAATTATTTGCTAAAAAATATACTTGTATTAATGGGAATAGTTACTCATAATATTATGTTCACTTTAATATACAGACACAAAATCAATATTGTACAACTTTTACAAACTGTTAATAGGATTTATAATGTCTTGTGGGGCTGTTGTTAAGGAGTTGACGGGTAATTCCCCCTACCCCATCGCCAACACTGGCCCTGGGTATGGATAATATGCATTTGTCGGTGACGTGTACTAGCTACTTTTAGCTTTTGAACGAAAGAAATGAAATAAATATTTGGTTGCTTTGAGCTTACAGCCACGTGTATATACCTAAATATATTTATATGAATATTATATAAACGCCCGTGAAAGCAGTACACTGCGTATTATAGGCGGCGGCAAAGTTTTGGTCATAATGGAGTGTCAGCGCGGTAGCGAAAGTTCGGCGCGTTTATAATAGACACGCCAGTTTCTGAACCCCTCCGCAGCCGTCTCTTGGCGCACAAGGGCCGCGGCCAAACGACGGGGGCGGGCATTTCGTATTGCGAAACATAAGCCCCGGACTTCCGGTCGGTAAACATTAAGCAAAACAAACTTCTGCAGCACCGACTGGTTTAGCATTTGTAAATGGCACGTTTCAATGGAGTGTCTGATACATGTATATGTATATACATTATACATTACACACACACACCTACACACACACACACACACACTTATATATGTATAAATACACGTTATACGCGTCGGCGACGAGGAGAAGTCGACGTGCTAATGCACCGACACGGGTAGTAAGTGTGGGCACATGTTAAGCCCACCGGATCCCGCGCGGACGTTTCCGGTAAGATTACAGGTCGACATGCTGATATATATGTATCAACATCATGCTATCGTGATACATATGTAGATCATCGTAATAAGTCCATCGACGGTCTGCCATTACGATGCATCTATGCGCGTACCTGTTGTGTCACCAAGACGTACTTGGTGGAGATTAAAAAAAAAAAAAAAATACGCGATGACGAAGTTTCTGTACGCACGTCGTAAATTTCCGGGAACAATTTATTATTATCTGTAGGTCTTTTCCGGGACAAAGGAATGAATTCCATCATAACGATATATACAAGGTGTGATTCTCCAAGAATGCACTCACCCGAGAGAGGGGGGAGGTCTGCGTGTATTAAATCATACTGATGACATTTTTAAAAATAATTTTATTTCTATGGTGTAAACATTATAGTCATCAAAGTTAGCATTTATAGTTTGTAAATTTCTTCCAGTAATAGTTACTCAAATACATTTTAAGATTCAATTTAATTCGAATTTTCATTCAATGTACTATTACACCATCGACGTGTTCCGTGTAAGCCGTATGGTTATAGGTATTAACTAATAGTTGGAAATGTTCAACTACTCGACCGCGTGGTTAATAGTTTATTGTTACAATGACTAGGTAGTTAATTCGTCTTTCCTATGTATATTTGTATATTTTAATCTCGTGGATGACAAGAAAACCCTAAACACGGACTATATCACGGTCTTCGTGGAACACGCTGATCGCTAAGTACAACATAATAATACAGTACCTTTAGATAAAACAAAATTTATAAAAAGAGAGATGACTTGACAGTATATATAAAAAAAAAAAGTTCTCATAAACCACCCTGTATAATATTATATTAGATAATCCGTATGAAATATTAATATTATATCGCAATGCGAGAGGCACCGTGATTTTCGAAAAATGCAGTACCTACGGACGTTTTAGGCCTGAAAAATCGATCGCACGACCGTGTAAAAGGCGATCGTGTCGGAAGCACTTCGTGGCCCGGATTGTTGTCGGCGAGATAATCTGCACACCACAGCTGTTTACTCGGATCTATGTCGAGAATGTACCTCGCGTACATTGTGCTGTTATTATTATTAAATTATTAATTGTTATAAGCTGGCGCGGCAGTATCCCGCAGCTTACGTCTGCGTTTCCCTTCCACGGAGTCCGTTACGATACCATGTGTAAACGTGGTATTATTTAACGCGTGTCTTGCAGATCCACGCGTGTTGAACGCAAGTAAATATTCAATTAATTTAATGGTCGTGAGCGGAAAACGGTCGGACGATTTTGCAAACGCAAAACAACGCCGGCCGACGGGAACAGTCGGTTGTAAAACGCGATCGAAACCCGACGTAAATCGAGCAAAGAAAAACCTATTTAACCATTATACCGGTGTTCTTGCGACAATCAATTTTCGAAAATTATTGATAACTATATTAGCTATTAATTTATTATTAGATAATAGTGGGCGTAATGATCATAGAATCGCGTGGTGATGTCGTTATTTTTTGTATAACAATGAGAGATTTTGTTTTTATATCTATTAATTATGAAAATAATTTATTTATATAATTACAAAATAGTATATTGTTATTGTTAACCACGATTTGTAATAAAATATGTTTAAACTAATAAGTAATGAGTACCTGATAACAGAAAAAAATAAAAAAAATAGCTTTAAAGAACTTATTTATCGGTTCTTTAATTGGTCGTAAATAATAATATTCTCATTAGCACAAAGCTCTGAAGTAAATACGTATGGGATAATATATTTATATTATTTGTTATTTATAAGAATTAATAAAAATATAAAGTAAATTATAGAATTTAAATTCGGAAAATAGTTAATACATAATAATATATGAGCTAAATAAAAATAAAGGTACTTCCTTGTGAATTTAGTACAGCTACAATAAAGAAATTTATATTAAACAAAATGTTGTAAATATTAACTGGTACACAATGTTTACTATAAATAAGTTTAAAATATATATATATATATAAATAACTAAACACAAACTATGTCCATTAATATACATAATATGATATATACAATTACAAATTTAAAAATAAATTTCTACTGAAGTGACTAAAAATGAAAATTGAAGTCCGGTAACCTTACAAAATCAAAATAATTTTATGAATTCATAGGGCATCGAGAAATGTGCTAGTTTTAAAATAATTTATGGTGTACGAAATTCTTAAATTTACTTAACTTTGTTTGGTCTGTAAATAAAAGTTTGATAACGTCATCTATCTATGTTGGAAATAGTTAAGTCTTTGAAGTATTACCCTTTTGAGTTTCTCAGTAGTTTTTGATTAAAATAAGAAATTAAAAACTGCAAATTAAATAATTACGTCAAAACAAGCGTAGTTCTTGACCATTTTTTGGTAATCTGATATCCATCCGGACAGATATAAAATATTTTATCTAAAATTCTAAACAAATTCTTTTGAAATATGTAAAAGCGTACACCACCATCAGCTAAAAAAAATATACTGTTCGGGGAATACATGAAAATTCTTCGGATTATTTGAAAATGGGTTAATCGGTGCTATTATTACTTTTGTATTACCTACATTCGTTAGTTTTGCTACGACGTGCATGCGATATCGTAAATACTTTTTGACGCGATTAATTAATAATAGTATAAAATATATAATTATCGTCGGACTTGTACACATTGTATGGGTGTAAGCCATACTGTCAAGGAATATTCGATTATTTGACGATAACTATATTGTGATTATAATGATAATATATTATGTACTATCAAAATATTTCCCTAAAAGTACTTTAATGGCAAATTCAGTATTGCTAAGTATTGCGACGTGGTTATAGAATTTCGACATCGGTGCCACCCTACACCGATCGCTGTCTGCAGTGTCCAAAGATGTTTCACCTCACGCGGAGTGTCGTGGAATCGCCACCACGTCACATTATTATGACAATCATTGTCGTCGATGCCGCCAACGACGAACTTACGGTGCGCCCGTACAATTATTGTCCGCGAAGACCCTATCAAATTAATCAACTTCGAAGTTCGGTGTGCCGCGAACAGTGATGCGCCTGCGTACGTGGGCACCTGGGCGTTAAGTATTGCTACCGAACTTCTCCACACGTTCAACGACCGTGTATAAGTCTTCACGCATTAGCTCCAACAATCCCTCGCAATGCCCCCCTCCCCTTCACTGTACACACGTTTCGCGAACTTCTCACAAAACTATTCACTATCTGTCTCTGTCTCTCTCTCTCTTTCTCTCTCTCACTCTGTTTCTCTCTCTCTTTCTTTCTGTCGAGCTTAATATAATAATATTACATATAACTCAAAGCGTTTGCGTGTGCCGTGCGTGTGAAAAGTTCGTACACGAAACATGTATGTTTATTTATCAAGTACAATAAAAGTTTGGTGTACACAGTTTAGCACCGTCCCGGCTGCTGATTGATTGATACGTCATTTTCTGAGAGTGCGGGCCAGTTCTGGAGAAGATTTTTCGAGCGCTGCCGGTGCTCAGCAGACTGGGAAACAACGGAGAAAAATACCTCTTAGCCATAAAATGTGCATCACAGATCTAACCATGATGAGATTTTGACGCTTTGCTCATCGTCTTATGCGTAGCCAATATTATGCGATACAGTATTACTACGTAAATATTTCAAAATATTTTCTAGAATATCACTGCGATAAATATTAATAACAGTGGCCCGTGGTAAGTTTATAGGTTCTGCGTACGTTGACACGTATATATAATTTAAAATAAAATTAACATTTGTTATAAATATTATTAAACACCCAATGATAATAATATCTTGAGAACAAACTAGAAAAGTGTTATTAAAAAATAATTAAATTATAAATATATAAAGCGTCACAGAATAGTAATTATAAGCAGAATATAGGTTTACTCTTGGTTAAAAACTTATATTTTTATAAGATAAATAGAAAATAAAAGAATTATATTATAATATGATGAGAATATTTTAAGTGAATCATAATTAACTACATTGTTTGAGTCGAGCGTAAAAAATACAAGAATATTAAAAAGTCTTAGTAATGAGAAATTTTAAAAATCATTTAATGACATGTAAACCTCTCTTATTAAATATTGTCAGCCGATAATAAAGGGAACTAAAATTACATTTCTCAAAAGAAATAATAGTGTGTATTGTCTCTGCTTGTGTATAAAAAAAAAGTGTTTCATATTTTCTTTGTGTTTATCGTAAATAATTAAAAAATGAAAATTCTTAATGAAATGCCTTATCCTTTGTTCGTCATTTTATTTCTTAGCAGAACAAGTAAATTCACAAAGGTGCACTGTTGTATTATTAACTAATCTCCACAAAAAAAAAGACTATATAGTAAACAGTTTTTGACTTTTTATTTGAATTCATATTTATTGTCCCCGAGAAATATAAAAATAACTTTTTACTAAATTTGAAATAAACTCAGTGAGTATTTTGGCCTTTAATTTGTATACGCCCAGTAAACACATTTGAAGCAATACTCGATATTCATAAAGCAGGATACCTTGAATGTTTGAAAAGGATTCGTTATAATATTATGTGCAATAGTAAGCACATTATATATTTAACCTTTTTACCCCAAAGATCCTATATTCAGTTAACGTTCGGTTCTTATTATTACCACGTATAATCTGATGTTCAAGTACGTTCGAAACTTAGATGTTTGTTCGAGATACCAAATACCTCTGATTCATTATTCACAACAATTGATTAGTTCTAAAGCAGCTTATTTTGGTTCAAGAACTGTCTACCGCCGGTTGCAGGTGTTACGGTTCAGATTATAGTTATAAAAGTTTTAGCATTAACGGACATCTAGACACACAGTGTTTCTGATTAATTATGTACAAGTTTCGGGGATAATAGTTAATTCAAATCAATTTTCATTTCGCTAAAATACATACTTGGAAATTACCACTTAACATCATATAATATTAAATATTTATTACAACGAGCCTTTACATTCAGATTAATGATATATATAGCTTAACGTTTCCGTTTGATGAAACATAATTTCAACGATGCCGGCAAAAATAATTTTAAATAATAATTTAAAGAGGTCATTAAAATGGTTTACTATGCGTACATGCGCTGCAGGGGAGTGGATTGCCTACTTGTAATATAAGCAAAATTTAAAGGACGACGGCGTCAGTGTATAATATTATGTAGTGACGTGATAACGAGGCTAACATTGAGTACCTATGTTTAATGTAATATTCTACGTCTATCCGGTGTAAATATTGAAACGTAGACGTGGTTATTATAAAGTATACGACTTTGATTTAATAATTATGTCTGAGTTTCGTGGTGGTTGCAGGGTACGTGTTTTCTGCGAGTAAAAAGTACTTTTTGTCTAGTCGCCTCGTTCAAACCACTGCGGCAAACATTTTCGTCAAAATATTATAATAATAAACGAAATCATTAAACGAAAATCGACCGCTGTTGCAGTTAGAAGGCTGAGGTATAATATGTATATCATATAATATTATACGGCGTGCATTCGAGACACCCTGAAAAAAGGCATAGAGTTTTAGCAGTGACGTTAAAACTGGAAAGTGTAAAAAAATTGCTCAAACTTTACAGATTTAACACTCGAATATTATAAGATGCAGCCCGAGGGATGGTATACAACACACGCACGTGGATTAGGTAGGTACCTACACGCTAGACGCTACGCAACCGAGTAGATGCACACTAACACAAACTGACGCACACTTGTTAGTTGTCCGTGTGTAGAAGTGCTCGTTTATTCTCCACAACCAACCCTTATAACTACCACTCGAAACTACCAATTAATAATAATTATCCTTTGGCCGTAGCTGCGATATCGTCGTTAGGAATGTGTAAAAAAGTTATGAGCGGAGAGTAGCGAGATATTTGAGATGAGCACTTAATTTGTGAATACTGTTGAATTATGTGTTGGGGCCGATCTTGGACCCAAACTCAAAATTACTTATACTATGATCAACCGTTATAAATAATATCATGATAATATATATTATAACGAGTTGCTACTCTATTATATTGTTTTTTTTTTTTACACAACATTGCCGAGGTTAGTAAAACAAATACCCTTCACTGCTGTCCAAACACTAGTTTAGAATTTTTTCATCTGATTCAATTAAAGGAACGAAATACGAATGAGTCCATAAAATAAATCTCTACACAACTCATAAAAGGCCAATATTATTGTATTATAATATTCAAACGATTATAATAATATGGTAATAATAAACTATTAAGTGATACAACGTTCAATTTCACGGAGACTGACTTAGGTAGATCCAACGACCCTCGATCTCGATGCACGCTTTCAATGTGACTTTTCCTTTGGTCCCGTATATTGTTACACAAGTAATTTATCTGCAGGCATTTCGTAAGACGTATAAAATTATTTTAATCAAAGGATTTTCAATAATACAATTATTACGGTAATACGGCGTCCTGAATAGGCAATTTAGGTACACCACTTTCGATAGTCCATACAAAATAATAACAACAATAATATAATATCAATATTAGACGACCATCGTTTTTATAAAAGCTTATTTCACGGTTTTGGACCGAAACTCTTTTACACTTAATACATGCGTGTGCACATTTGTGTGACGGGAAACGTTTTTCGTGCAAAGGACACGTCGCGTTGTCTATGCATATGTATTTTATTATTGTTGTCCGACGCATTCCGACCAGGAACAATAAAATAATATAATAATGGAAATATTATAAACAATATAAACAATAGCAATGTTACACAATCGTAAAAGTACACCTGCCGGCAGTGAGTCTAATCAATATTTATGAATTCAATATGATAATAACTAATCATCGTAACGTTATCATCAGGTATATTATATTAGCTGTGCGACGATGTGCGACATCACCGCCCCGGGCACACACGCGCGTATCATAACATAGGGCGAGACCATAACGTGTACGCGTGTCGGCGAAACTACCACGGTATAATAATATAATAATAATATGTATGGTATTGTGCCTGGAGATAGGAGGGTCCGCGGGGTCCGTGTGTCGTGCTGGACCCGTGTCGCGGTCAAAAGTCTCGCGAGCGTCGTAAATTCGGTCGGATGTATACAGCTCGGACTCTGTCGCTTTCGGCGCGTGTTTTTCGATCGTCGCACAATGGCCCTCTGGGGGTAGCTACGACGGCTTTTGCGGTGGTTGAGAGTGGGGCTGGGGAGGGGGGGGGGGTACGGGGAGGATGACGCGATTGGACGCGTTCGCTACAGTATTACGGCCGGAGGGTAGGTACACGTGGCATATGATATTTCCGAACGATGGCCTGTGGACCGTGTTGTACGCATAATATATTATGATAATATTATAGCTTACGCGTAGGTAACGTAATGATATCATTTCCACAGCCGTATCCGAAGTCCACGGACGCACGATGCAAAAAAAAAAAAAACGACAGTACCCACCCCGCTTGCACCTATAATAATAATTATTGCACATTATAGTACAATATAGGTACCATAATACGAATACACTAAACTGCGAGCGAGAGAATAATATGATGTGCAGTGGCGCTATATACAGTCCCTCTTCCACAGATCGTATAATTCTTCATTACCCTTTTCGGCGTCCACCAACCCCCCCCCCCTCCCAAGTACCGTGCCGACATACGCAAATATTATTTAGATATACTATACCGTGTGTGTGTGTGTGTGTGTGTGTGAAGGGTATACAACGCGTTAAAACTCGACCGGTGGTGCTGAAATTATCCCCACCGGCCGTGTTTACATGACCAAGCTTTTAGCCACCGCCGTACGTCATCAATACCAACGACCAGCGAAGGATTACATAATACATTTATATAATAATAATAATAATAACGCCATAGTATTATCACAACGATGGTAGTATAATATATGTGTGCACCGTGCTCGGTAATGAAATAGTTACGACGGTATTCGAGAGTTTGCACCGATATTAAACTATTATTATTATTATTATTATTATTATTATTATTATTACACTATCGTAGGTACACCCGTGTTAATGATGTCATGTACATAATAATATCTAGAAACAGTTGTTATACATTATAACCAGGCGAGCAGTTTATTGACGACAGAGTAATTCACACATTTATATAATATTACGTATATTATAATTAGCTACCCTAGTTTCATCCGGAAGAAAATACCGAAATAAATTACTTAACGAAAACGTCAACAGATTCTTTCTTTTAAATTTCAGAATTTGTCAGTTAATTAGTAACGTATTATAAAAAAATGTTCATATTAAAAAATTGTTGTTTTGGAATTTAATAACAACAAATTAAAATAGAAAAGTGGTACCAAAAGAAGTGTAAGAAATTATTTCAACGTTGTCAGACTATCGTAACTATTTTGTCTCTACTTAATAAATTATAATCTATATAATAATATAATGTATATAGTATATTATGGTTATAGTTAATCACTATTTCAATATGCATGCATATTATACGAGTATAATTTCTGAAACTACTTTTTATGAATTTCCGAGGTGGTTATGTATTTCTTAACAGGTATTATATTTTAATTGTATCTTAAAAAAAATTGAATATCGTTTAAGTGCATATTATATTTGTACAGTATGTACAAATATCTGACAATTGTAAACATTAAAATTATATTTAAATATATTATAATACGCTCGACATAATATCATTAAGAAATAGAATACATTTTTTTTTTTTAATTTGGTATAATAGGAATGAATTAATTTTTTAGAATTCACTTGTATCTTAAATACCTATCGTGAAATAAAAAATAAAATATAATACAGAAAATGGCAGAGTTATGAGTGTCTACAAATTAAGCTGAAATTATATATAACTTTGTGATATACGAATAGGTACATACATGTACATTAATAATATTAATACATTTTTATTGGGTCTGTGATAAAAATAAAAACTATAAAGCAAATCAGAAGTTAACTTGATTGCAGTTAAAAATCATATTTTAGACAAAATTAAATATTCAGGACTTCCTGTTGAATTGTACACATTGTAATCAACTGCATCCAGCTGAATATAGAAGATGTCAAGTAACTAAGTAAGGACCTTAAGTCCTTAAACAATTTCACTAAAGGTCTGAGTAAAAACCACTTATTTTCAGGAACTGAAATCAAAAACTGACAATTTCGTACACTAAATATCCTACAAAGCCAACACATCATATCGCATTAAATCTACTCAACTGTAAAATCAAATGCAAATCATATATTCAAACCTATGTCCGATCAACCTCCAGGGGCTTCCACTGTAGATACACAAAAATCGATAAACTCGAAATCCCCAAATATTTTTTACCGCGTAAGAAGGTAGTGTAAGACCACCAATTAACGAAATGTTCAGTCACAACCACAAATAATCTAGTCATCTCTCATCTAGTCATCTAAACAAATTCCTTGTAATCCACTCAGATTAACTAAAAAAGAACTGCAGCACCGGATCCTTTTCTTTCTCTTTATAACAAAATGAACATCTCTGGGATGTTACCAACGGGACATAATAATATTAATATTAATTACACAGTAAAACATGCTTTAAGCCTAATTTATGCAATAATTCCATCAAGTTGTATTCTTAGATCCGTACCTGAACTTGCCACACCAGACGCACTCGTACACGATATAGTATATTAATTGTGTTTACGCCCTAAATTTTGATTATAGTCGGTGACCTTTGTGGCTTTGTACTGCAGAATTCAATCGTACAGTTGGTTAAATATTTGTACGCGAGCGCTCATTAAACGTGAGAAGTATGCGCTGCAAACTTTACACCGAACAACTGTTATTGTAAATTCGAATCAAACGCGTGTATATATATGTATATATATTTTACATTGTATATTTTCTACTCGAGACGGAACTTAAATTAATAGTTAAATACGCGTTTTGATATTACGTTTTCGAGAACGTTTAGTGGTGAAATGGTTGGTAGATGTGGTATGTCGAACGGAATAAGAACACAGTTAAATTTATCGAAATTAAGTCTTTTACATCATTAGGATTATTTGAAGTTGGTACCTTTTGATACCGGAACAAATTTAAATTCTTTATAACTGACAACTTTAAAATATAATAGGCAGTACAAAATACACAATATTCTGTTATTGTTTTAACTTTTCTTTTCGCATGAGATATAAAATATAACAGATAAATGTTATGAAGGTAATTTTGCGTCATATTTTTTTTGAAATTAAACAAGATTGATAAATACAATTATATGGAATAATTAAATTTGGTTTTTAAGTTAATAATTAACGAAGAATTCATTAAAGAGGTAAACCATACAAATAAATAGGTCAGCCGGCTATTGTTCTCATATGGTACGTTATTAATTATTCAATAGGTACTGTGAAACCATAGTGACTATTACAAGAAATATACAAAGTGAAAATAAACCCAAAATGTCCGACGAATATTAAAACCGTGACACAATGAAACTGCAAGTTACCGCTATAATATCACACGTTATTCTTATACAGTCTAATACCAGCGATGGCACTTCGTTGGCAAATGCGCTTTGAATACAAAATATAATCGGATTTATATCACGATTACTTGTATACTATAAGAGAGTATCACGAAACTATTTCGTCGAACCGATCGTTTAATGAAAAAAGTGCGTTTAAACGACCGCCGCGAAAATGTTTTATAAATAAATCACCACGGTCCGTATTATAAAAAAACATCAATCGATTGCTATACAGACTTCGGCAATATGTAACCATTACGGACTATACCATAATATACGGTTGACGATGATGTAAATAATAATGTATGATGTTGTACGAAGGTACTCTTTCATGGGTACTCTGCAGGCGTGTCGTTCGATGTACTGCTGCAGCGGTATCGAACCATCATTGAATAATTGATCGTTTTCCCTATCAAAACTATTGGGTTTATATCGTATGTTTACGACCGCGCGTATATAAAAACGGTTAGTTTCCGTTAAGTTTATGGACGGGCAATCCGCTAACAAGAACTAACTTCTCGGAACGGACGTCGAAAAGTAATGTGACCAGTGAAAGTTTAGTGAATACGTGACTTTGGCCTTTGATAATCCGTTTTAGATAAATATATTATTATGCGGCATACAGCATATAGAATATATTACACACATAGCGTTCGTGGCGCCGTGCAGATCGCAAACAATCATTATTGACAGTAATTTAGTTTTCAGTGTCACTCCGCGTGCAGATGTTGTAATAAATTATTTATTACTATGGTATATTATTATGTCTTATGCGGGGTGGTGTGGACACGTGCTCTATATAATAATATTGCGATTTGCGAAACACCGTTGACGAGATTAGTCGACGTAAAATCGTCGGCTCAGAATCCAAAAGTGATATATTATCTAAAAGTATCAAATTATTCGGGAGAGCTGCAGTTTTGAACTTTAAACCAGAATAATATTATATTCTTTCGTAAAGAATAATAATAATAATGTTTAATGATTTTCAAATAAAAAAATAATTAACACAGAGTTGTTTTGAGTTAGGTCTTGAAATTTGTTTTTTTTTGTTCTAAGCAAAACTTAACGTAAAAAATACGATAAAGTAAAACATTTCAGTAAAGAACCAAAAAAGTTCTATGGATAGAACCTTTTGGTTGTTAATATTTGTTTTTCACTTGGTTAGAACTTTTTGTTCTAAATTAAATATATGTTTTTACTTTTATGTATCCTAACTAATAAATAATGTGGAATTGTCTTTTCTTTTAAATAGCTACTTATTTTACAATATATGAATTGTAAGTCAAATAAAGTGTTTTTGGTTGTATGTAGTAAATACAATAATAAGTCAACATACATCCACCCCGCCAACATAAGATGTAGGCAAGTAAATCAAAACCACGATGTGACGATTGTGACGGGATGGTAACTAAAAAAATATATTCGTTTTATTATTATTTTGTTGATAAAAGTACAATAATAATTAGAAATATTGTACCATCATATTATTAGTATGTATGGCTCTTGCAATAAATATGAGATAATACTTTTTGGTAATACTTAACTACTTTATTTTATCATGTTGGTAGCACCGAGTTAATTTAAAACTAAAGTTTAGAGCCCAAAGGTCACTATATTGAATTAGCAAATTTGTAAAATGAACGTTTGTGAGCTTGAATAATTATAGAGCATTTGTAACTAAATACATATGTATAAAAAGAATATTTTCAAAAAAACGTATATTTTAGCACCTATTGGTGTGAGCCCGCATGAAATCCTTGTAGAAAACTCGCATGTATCATAATTTATTTTTAACGAAAACCAACTTACTGATCCCTATTTCACCGTCGTGCAATGCGACAGCAAATTCGACGGAACGGCTCGGTGGCGACTAGAAACGCGACGATGAGCTGTGACGTTGGTGTTATTATAGCAACATTAATAATAATAATAATAATAATATTATCCCAGATGCGGCGATAGAAGAAAAACCGCCAGACCGCCTAACCTAACCTAACCTTACCTACCGACGCGAATATGTTACCTGAAATATTAATATTTATACTTTTGTATGCACCTACCGCGTATGAGGACCCGACGAAATACGTTAAATATAATATTATAATATTACCGTGACAATGGAATAAATGTGAATTATGTCCGGGTTGCCTGGGAGGGGGGGGGGTCTTTGACGGGAGCGATTTGATGAGTTAATAACGTATGCGACGTGACTGCGGGGGACAGATGCGCATTATATAATAACAATAAATGTTTCGATACGAGAATAATATTACGAGAACTGGCGACATGTGTATGTGTGTGTGTGTGTGTGTGTGGGTGTGTGGGTGGGTGTGTGTGGGTGTGTGGGTGTGCGGATACATGCGAGACGTTTTCCGTCAGAATATTACAATAATAGCTATGATGACGGTGGCGATGACGATGATAATAATAATAATAATATAATACGATATTAGTCGGTGACGGATATACTGTACAGCCACACGATCACATACGTGACTTTGGACGCCGAAAACCGCTTTAGCCGGCACCGTATATTATATAGTGTACGCGTATTATGTGCAGCGTCTAATGATACGCACACACACACACACACACACGTACGATTCGTATCATATAAGTGTACATTTATACGTATTGTACACGTAAATTGTAGTCGTATAATGTTATATGGGGCACTGGGTGCGTGTGACTCTTAACCCTCCGGCGTGCGTAAACGACGCGGTGACGGCTGCTGCAGTGGTATCCCGAGTATTGTATCGAGAGTTGTATGTGCCCGACCACGATAACCTGAAAAGACGAGACGACTACCACGGTTCTGTCACATATTATTATTGCTGCGACGTTTCAACGCCCGTGCGGATGATATAACCATATGACGGGACCGCGGTCGTGGTTTCGCCTCTCGACACACTCGCGAGCGCAGTCGTGTCCGCGAACACGCGATTTATATGCGAGATGATAATAGTAATAATGAATACATTGCAATATGTATTAAACACCGTCGTATCGTTGTTTCGCGTGCGCGGCGAATGCGAATTTCCCGACAGATTTTCTCCGTTGCCGACGTTGATTTATTCCGGGTGTGTGTGTGTGTGTGTGTGGGTGCGTGTGCGCTAGACAAGCCGTCGCCGTTGACAAAGGCCCTGGAGCTAATTCGCAGAATAATCGACATGGGTCGCGCTACATACGGGAGTGTTATAATAATAATAATAATAATAATATAATATCTGTGTACCCACTAAACGCACTATTCGGTTTTGTGCGACGATATTGTTTCGGGCGTGATTCCGATTATTTTCGAAATATGAATTATTATAATGCGCACGATGTCGTCGTAATAATATTAAAATACGTGTCACCAGATGAGAGGTGTTTTTTTTTTTTTTTTTTTTGAAGAGAGGCTCTTTGGCGAGACATCGACAACTGCCGCAGTCTCCTATTTGCGTATAATTTCGTATTAATAATTATATTATAGGCAGTCGATCTGCAGAAGCGCTCATTTTATTGTCGACACGAAATAACCTCATCCGTCGACGAATTTGAACTCCAGACTCCACGATAAAGGAATATCGCGTTATCGTGTTGCTATACCTATTTCGGATCACCAGCCGAATATCCTCAAATGAGCGTTCCTGCAGCCGTAATGTTATAGACTGGTGGATTTTGCCGGGCAATTACAATTTCCCGCGTATTTAAAATTTGTAATTATACGCCCTTTTGGCTTTTCTAATTACTGTATAACGATTATTCAAAACACCGTTGTCGGCACGATGAAAACCCTTAATTTAAATAATATAACAATGTAAGAGCAATTTAAAATGTGTATTAAAATATAATAAAATTATTACTACAATACGTTATAGGAAAACAAAAAAAGTAAACATTTAATGAAAATAATAAAAACTTTCAAACAATAACTTATATTACCGGCATTAAAATGAATTATTATAGTTCATTAAGCAAATTATTACTATTCATCAAGTACACACCTTATAATTTGTATACACTTTAGTTCTTACAGGCGTATAGGTATAGGGATTAATGGGTGAGGAGTTATACAACCCAAAATAAATAACATTTAGGTCAGAATAGAATTCTGAGATTGACGAACAAATACTCTTAAAATTGATAGTGAGTAATTGTGGAATTCAAAAACTGTCGAATAACTTGAATTTTTATTAACATAGTAATATCATTTATATATCTACACATCGTTCGCAAATATAATCAAGTTTACACAGAATAGGTAATAATTAATATTCGAGTTGTAAAGTAAGTAACTGTTAATTCATTTAAATTCAAAGTTCGTTTTTGTTTGTATTTTATTTATTTATATCCAGTAGGAGGGAATGTAATTCAACAAATCCAGATATAAGTTTATTAAGAAACGTTATGCAGATGGTAATTTATATTTACGAGAAAAGCAGTGAAACGCAAACATTTCCTTTCCACTTGTTAAAATAATTTGGCAATCGAAAAAAAACTCGATGGATTCCATAAAACTGATTCATATGTACCTAACCTACCTACTCGAGAATGGGCAACAATACAAAGATTTCAGAGCAACAGAAAAATGGAAACCACAGAAAATCATACGTAAAAACGCAAAAATACAAAGACTCCTAGTCCCCCACAACGCATATTTCCTGGATCCGTGAAATTGGTTTATCGATTTCTAATATGTGAAAACCTACAAGATGATCTCAAAATTATATTCACGATAAATTTGGGTAGTAGACTCATTAGTATACTGTAGTGTAGATGAATTTAGTATAAATTATAATACGTTTGAAAGTAATTACTTGGTATTTTTAATTATTATGCAGTTATACATTACGTTTAAAGCCAAGACATTCACCCCAGCTTACCAACTACTTCTTATCTGCCTGCAGTGTCACGAAATCAAGAATAGATTGAATATTCATGAACAGCTTAACATCATCAACAAACTCTAGTATTTTTATATGGTACAATATGGAGGGTGGGTTATTTACCAACAGCGAAATAAGAAGGGTTTATAATATTGCACCTTTAGGAAGGCACAGTGATTTGTGATTTAACCCCATCAAATAGTTTAACCCACTGATGTCTGTTTGGAAAATAAAAGCTAAATAAATCCAAGGGAAAAGATGTTCACCAAAGTCATAATTATTTTATATTTATATCAATAAAAATAAAACATAATTATTTTATATTAATGACAATAAAACATAATTTTATTACGAGTATAATAATATGGACAATGTATACTAATTAAACTTTACACGTTTAGTAAATTATAAACTTTAATTTAATTTACATAAAAAGTATGGTGCATTATAATCACTAATATTTTTTATCGTGACACGACAGTTTTATATACTATAATAAGTAAATATAATTAGCTTTAAAAAATATTTAAATAATATACTTCATAATAAGTAAAATTTAATATCAACTTAATTTAAAAAAAAATTAATGGATTTTTATAGAACTTTTGCGAACAGCGTAAAAACATAACAAAATGAGTGTATAAATTATAAATGATTACTTTACTATGCGTCATAAACTCATATAACCACTATATTCTATGTCTTATTGTGTGTATTTTTACCATAAACGTCTAATTATAAACCTTGAAATTGAATAAGGGAAAACAAATTAATTAAAATGTTATCCGGGTATTTGTATGTATCTTTAATTAATGTAATGCAATCAAATCACTTGTCCCGAAAACTAAATATCTTCTTAAAAAATTTAATAAGTAAAATTATTTCTTATAAACTATCAATAAATGTTAAATATTTTCAGATTTAATATGCATTTAAAAATAAACGGCCCACACAATTTTTTTAGAATTATATACCTGATATCTCAGTTATATTTATTATGATGAGTGAAAATTTATCATGACGTGCGCATTATAATTTCGTATTTGTTTTAGGTTCATAATAATTTACTCGTGAAGGGATATTTAGAATTTAAGTTTCAGTGGTACAATAATTTATTTTATCGGAATGAATATATATATAAAAAAAAAAAAGTGTGAGCGTATAAATAACTTTATAACAAGCAGTTGTCTTTTATTTTGAGTCGGTAAACTTCGTCAGTAATAAGCAGACTTTCGTTCACTCTAAAGTACTTTAACACTCAAATTACAGTCTTTAAATATGGTAATGATATACCTTGTTATAACTTATAAGTTTCGAATTTAATGTTGGCCGTAGATATATACACGAGTTGTTGGATGTGATAATAATAATGATTCTGTAGTAAATATTTGTTAATTAAGTCATTTTTACGGTCGAACGAAATGCTTCGTTGCGGATTGAACTTTTATACTTTGTCACTCGTCATTATAATCGTTTGCTGCGTCACAGCATTCAGCATTGGTATAATATTATGAGTCGAAGCTCGGAAATTGTCTATAAATATTTTTTGTCTACAATCAGCGCAACGGCGACAACCCCTTCAGGAGAAAAGAGTTACTTGCATATACCCAATACGTATACCTACGTAATTTTCCAGTACAAACGACGGCCGGGCAGGTTAACGATAATACAGTATAGGTAGGTATTTAATGTCATATAGATAGGTGCACAGTATAATATTGTAATTTACGGCATACCGACGAGATTTATTTTTTGCGATTCTCTACTTTGGCTCTTGCGTCCGTGTACTTGCGCGTTATAATAGTGGTCAATTGGAAAAAAAAAATATACACACACACACACACAAATGTATTATATATAATAAAATAAATAATTGGTCGCCTAACGTTGCGCAGAGAAACGATGACGACGACGGTACGGTATACCCATGTCACATGTATAAACCGTATTAAAGGTCGAAAGCGGTGATATTTCGTATACATACGGTGGCGGTCGGCGGTGAGGCGGTCACGTGATGGGGTGCCGCGGGACGACGATGACGGAAGGCGGAACCGTTGCCTATTATGCGAACGTCCGTTCAAAGGCTCCATTAGTCAACGGTTGGTGTGTGTTTATGTATGTACTTATATATATATATATATATATATATAATCGGTTTGTGCGTGTGTGTGTGTGTGTGGGTGTGTGGGTGTGTGGGTGTGTGGGTGCGAGAGCGCACACGCGCGCAACCCGTTGCACAGTTGTAGCGAAAACGTTTATATTATTCACTATATGGCCGCAAATACTCCGTGTTACGAGACGGCCTTTGACAAAACCCTCCGCACGCCCTCCCGCCGCGCACGAAACCATTCCACTTTTCGTTCGACGTTCGGTTTCCTGCGCCGCAGACGTTGACAACGACGCTAACGGCTCCGGCAGCACCAACGGCAGCCGTAGGTATGTTCTATATTATAGTAAAGACCTTTATAAAAGTGTTATAGTATTATGTGTGTACGGTGCACATATACGTCACACAGTCACACAGAGTATCCATATATGGCTACACTGTGTATATTGCGTTATACAGACGCGGTGAATGCTCGACAAAAAAAGCATATTATCGGTGGCGCGGCGGGGGCGGAGAAACACGCTCGGCCTTTAGAAAAGCTGCGGAGAACGTGATTTTGTGCGGAAGCGTTAAAAAATTACCTCGTTAAAAGTATATGCCAGCAACGCCGGGCAGTATTGTCGACTGCACGCAGAAGAATTTTTTTTTTTTTTTTCCGTCGTCAAAAATACAATTCGTTAAAAAAGAAAGCCATTTGCTGGACATTTTTCGATTTTCTCACACAGCTTCAGACCTTCAACTCCAAACCAAAAGCACGAATTCGACGATCCGCAATCTGCACCGTCGACGATTTCCTCCGTACAAGCGAACCGAACGTTTCAATATAAAACTACATAATATCTATACCTATATTATAATATTGTTTAACAGAGATCAGAGAACTAGATTAATAATGGGTCGCACACAATGTTTCAATCTAAATAATATATTGGACACGCCGTGATGTTGATGATGATGATAATAATAATAGCTGCATTGTTTGTAATACGTGAATTTCCGGATAATGGGAGGAAATTGCGTAAAAGGAACACGGCAGCTCTTCATACGGGTGAACGTTATGTTATATAGGTATGGCGTACCTGTACACAGGGTTATAACCTTATAGGTAACGAATGTTGCACACGAGTGCTGAACAAGCAGCGACTATGTGAAGGGATTAAACGTCCGGAGGCGAAGTTATTACTATAATATTTGACGTCATTCGAGGTTAGCATAATATCACGCGTATATATTATAATATTTAAAACATCATAACGCACCTATATAATAATTTATATTATGTTTAATATTATCCTCAGTGTTGATTATTAGTGGGTAATATTTATGAGTTAGTTCAGCACTGCTATTATAGTATTATTATGTGTTTGCTTTGATTCGCAGAAATCTAAAACTGGGGAGGTATTTCTTTGAGAAAAAAAATACAAATGTAATATTTTAGTACATACTTAATACTGTCGTAGATTATAATTTATAAATAAAATTATAGATACGATTTTATAAAAGTAACAACACTAACATTTTCATATTTTAAATGCTTGGATTTTAAGGCGTGTGAACTGTTTATTTTATAAATAAATACATATTATATTATAATAACTCCAAAGGGATCCACAAAGAGATAACCAAACTCTCCCCTGGATCTGCGCTTGCTCGCTATAATATCCAACACCGTGCCATGTAATAATATGATACCGAGCAACCAGAATTGTTATTAATTGATAGTCTTTGTAATGTGAGATGTGAATATAAAATGTCACGGATTCACGACGTTATTAGTGGTATACCTAACTATAGTAACTAGCGTATACTTATACCGTTAATAATTCCACTTTACACAGGGTTTATGTATTATTATATTTTAATATCATTGTAACACGAGAAGACGAAGAAGATTTCTATCACTAGGCCAGAGAATTCCGTTGACATTGATGTATCCAAGTCGAAAATATGTTCGCTCGTTTTCATTTAACTGAAAAATATAATGGATAACACAAACACGTCCTTTGGGTTTTATACGGACGTAGTAAAACTATACATATTATGGTACACGAACATTTATGTATTCCGAAATGTACATTTTGGAACAATCAACCATAGGGTATTATATAATATATGTGTGTGTATTATAGTAACAATATCGTTAAGGTCCAAACGATTTTTTAATATATTGTTTTAGGAGAAACCTAACCTCAACCGCGGCGTACGGCAAGCAGTATACATAAAATGCCCTTTATAGGGGTCAAGTTAATGTAATGAGTACTCAATCTTCTTTTTGACATAATCGCAAAATATTTTAACCCTTTTAGGATTAACGTTGTACGTTATACTTGTAATATAAAATAAAATGTACTTACGTTCCCACGGACACCCGTAGATCTCCACACGCATGCAGACGGTTCTGGGATGGGCGCTGAAGGGCACGAAACGTATTCTACTCGCCACAAATGGCAGTTCCAATTCTTGATTGACCGACAAATAAGTATTTACATTGCCCGGCAATACCTAGAATTAAATATGAAATAAAAAATATTATAAGATATGTACATAAAATATAATATTGTTAAAATTAGTAGGTAATCGATTTGTTATGACGTGTGTATTGTGTACTGTTATAAAAACATAAAAATATTTTGAATATGTAATTAGCGTACGTGTTATCGATATTATTATTTATTGAATTATTGGTTATTTTACCTATAGTTTATTATCTAGAAATATTTGAGTTTCATAAAGCTTACACATTAGCTTGCATCGTAGCAGTGTAGCATAATAATTTTTACCCATTAAAAATGTAATTAACAACAATATTGACTCTTCCAAACATTTTACGGGTTTTATGATAATTGTGTTATATCCGTGGACTTGTTTGGAACCTTAAGTTGATAAAAAAATGTAAACAATGAATATCTTCATAATTAATTTTATCATACTTTAACAAGTCTATAATTATCAACATCTAGAATAATTATTATAGTTATCAGTAAAACATTTAAAACAAATATATAGTCATCAAAACGCACTGCAGATTAAAATATTTAATTTAATTAAATATGAATTCCATTTTATGTCAATGAAGTAATCAAAACTTTACCTTTTTTTTTTTTTTTTAAAGTAAAACACAAAGTTTTTAAATTAATTTTTTTATTAAGAAAAGAAAATGCTTGAAGACGGTTTGAAATTTAACTCCAGGATAAATGTTTGCATATAAATACAGAACTTATATGAAGTAAATAGAAGCTTAAAACTTATTTTGCAGTAACCAATTTGAGAGTATTCGCCAAATATGACAGTTACAGTGCTGTCAAAAGGTAGACTGAAGGGCAGAAGGAAAACTTCTAGAAATGTACTACAAACTAGCCGTATAAGTTTATAGCCGGGGAAACTTGAAAACAAAAATGTGTTATTTCTCCTAAGTCTTAAAATAAAATACAAAACCCAAAACGATTGTCCGTTGTAAATCCTCCTAAACTGTATAACCTAACCTCGCCTAAGTATGTATTGATGGAAATATCTAACTACCAGTAATAATTAATTTGTTGTAAAACTTTATTATGTCAATTTTAACTATTGCATATTTTACTATTCACACAATATTAAAGAAATTCACAAAATTGTTATTTAAAACGTAACATCGTTTAATGGCTTAAAAAATTACCTACATTCTAGTATAAAATCAGTAAATAATTTTTAATCACATTTTTTTTTTAATTATACGTAATTACTAATATAACAAAAGTTATAAATATTATAGGTACTATCAAATGTCTCCGAAATTGTGATGAATGTTGCTTGAATTTACTAGATTGTAGAACAAAAATTGAAATTGTATGATAACATTTTGATTGTTTTCAAATTTCAAATTAAGTGCTTTAATGAAAATTTTATCAATTTTCTTTACGAGGAGAACAGTTATTAATTAATAATTATCTTCTATTTATTGTTTTATTTTTATATATACTTCGAACACGCTATAACGATACCAGTCAAGTTTTAATTTTAATAAACTTTCGGCATATTTTAATATAGACCTTAAGTAATATGTTTGCTGAGCGTCAAAATAAAACGGTTATTATTTTTCCTTTTAAATATTAAAATATAATACAACTAATTACAATTTAATTATTTCACCGTAAGATAATAATAACAGTAAATACACGTATCCATTTAAATTACATGTAAATGTAATTGAATATTTCTACTCATACAGGTAAATACAAATAAAAATGTAAAACGATCAATATTCTGATTTTTTTGATGCATTGAGCTTAGGCACAGTTGTTACGTTGTTAAAGCTAAAAAGTATAAACTTCTTAATATGCACTTAAACTATCTTTATTTTAAGAATTCGTAGTTCTACCACAGTATTCTACGCCATATACCTACTGTGTTTTATTATTAAAAGATATTATACACAGAGTTTTGACATTATCGGTTTTGGGGCTCACTCAAGTGTGTATATCGAACGTGATACTTCTAGACACCAGCGAGTGGGTGAGATTTGGGTGACAGGTTAAGATAACAAACTGAAAACGCTTTATGTTTGTGATTGGATATTATTATTATTATTATTATTATTACGTGTGGGTTTTAAGTAGTAAACAAGAAATCGTTGAATTCCGTCATAAAAATCATGCATTATGGACATTTTGGTACCCTGCATGGTCGACGTGATCAACGCTAACGTGTCGTATAATCGTTGGATAAAATATTACGAAGATATTAGAGATTTTACGGACAGTATTATATGCATTTCTTTAAAATATAGCCAGTTCCCATCATGGTTTTTCAGAACACGTTTATTATACAATCTATTGCATTTATGGTATTTTTGCTAAGGAAACAAAAATTTCGTCTTAAAATATCGAATATTTTGATATAGCAATCTCATTTTTCAAATTTTGTCGCTTACTGCTTTTTGGCTTAGGAGGCCAGTAAACTAGAACCCTTATTTTTATTTCTATCAAAACGATTTTTTATATCCATTTTTATTATATTTATAATATTATTGTTATTGTTATCGTCTTCATTTTATTTTTACCTATATACTTTATAAAAAATTGTGCAACATCAATATTTGTATTTCGTAATGTTTACACTTCATTATTATTTTGATAGGGCTTTTAACCAACAACACGATCTAATACATAAGTAAATATATTATGTTATATTATATAGAGAGCGTCCACACATTGTATACGTACTCTGCCTTCTCTTGAGTCTTTGTATTCAACCCATCGGCCAATGGACCTTCTCCAATACTCTACGGTGAAAGCCTCGGTGAACTCTTGTCCCTGACCGTTGCCCCACCGCCCTTGCGTTTCGGTCCACGTGACCAGATGGTCTTCATCCAGGTCGATCTCCAGATATTCTCTGACTTCGCTGCTGATTTGCGCTTTTGGGCACCACGCGCCTCCGTTCTTCTCTTGGCGAATTCTAAAACAACATACCGTACACTGTATTATATTGTTATTATATTAGTATTAATATTAACATAATGTTATTGCGGCCGTGTGCGTTATTCGACGTTTTGTTGACGTTGCATTGATGAATAATAATGCATAATGTAACATAATATTATACCAATTATATTATGATGTTAAGACAATTACGAAAATTTGCTTCGAGCACGACCTCTATAGAAAACTGAAGGTTTCACGTTAACGACGATTTTAAGTGTTTATAGAATTTAAACGTTGAAACGGGATCAATTTTTTTTCTCTTTATGAATACGATTTTGTTATGAATCATTGTTGCACCTAACAGATTACCTATCATAATATTATAAGTATTAGTGAAAATATTAATTCTACATTTCACCGTTTTCTCAACTCAATCCATACCAATCCGTAAAAGTAATAGTATATTGTGTGACAAGGAGGGAAGTATTATGTATACATTACTTTTAATCAAATACGACATTCAAAATGATTACACCCAAGAATATGTATATATGTTTTAACTAAATAATCCTTTACTCCTTTTTACCATTTTATAAAATCTAAAGGCATAGCGTATGGTAAGACACGACAACACACGGTTACAATTGAACAAATACAAATTACAATTCAACTATTACTGCTGGAAACTGTGTATACGTTGAACATATTGATACTAGAACAACACAATGCAGTTCATTTTTTGAAAAACCATTATGTATATTACTAAGGGAATATTAGGCTAGTATATGTATATTAACGATTGTAATCGTCTATAAAAATTGTTGTATAAAAGTTGTTATTATTGTATACAAGGGGGGTTTGGGGTTTAATTAAATTTTTTGTTTGTGTTTTTATAAACAATGAGACGACAGTCACAACAACTTATATAGTATAATATACTATATTTTTATCCGAATTAATATATCATATACGTATTCTATCCGAACAACCATAATATTATACAAGAAATAATTGAATAGGTACGACCAATACGACGGTGTTAAATTTTAATACTACCCGACATACTATTGTTTACTTATAATTTAAAACGACAATTTTTGCGTACGCTCGCTCTAGCTACTACTCCCCAGTCCCCCCCCCCCCCCCCACCCACAACATTACAATAGTCGACTAAGCGGAAATAAATGTCATGTATTTATCATTGTAAAGTCGTGTGACGTGTATTAATGCGGATCTCGTATATCGCTATGATTGTCAAACGGAGTATTTATATGGAACATCGTTAACGTGTTTGTACAGACACATAATATGAACATTGGATGCATTTACTACCGCGAATCGCAATATCGGTTTATTGCCATTATAATATAATATGCATAATAGTATTATTGTTTGTCGTTATTATTATTATTATCATTATCATTATCATCATCATCATCATCGTCATCATCATCATCATCATTAATATTATTAATTTATGATTATTACACGATCGTCGAGCCCCGGAATGCAGCGGCGCTTATGCTGGAATTTCGGTGCTTATAGTACGGCGAAAATTACACAAACGACCGCGCGGATTCTCGGGATAATCTGTGTACAACTATTTCCGAAACATCCGATGGCGTTTGGCGATTTTTCCGCCATCGTGATTCGCACACCCGATCGGCCGGCCGGCCGACGGACGGAAAAACACAATGCCGTCGGGTCCCCGCTGTCGTATACATAATATACACACAACACCGTTATATGAATTTACCATTTACACATAAACCGCCAAAATTGTTCAACAATAATAACGAAAACAATATAGTATTAGATAACAATATCGTATTTTATTGGCCGGCGCGTATATGGGCGCCGCTCGACTCGCGCGAGTGTACATTAATTATCAGCAGCGGGCGGCTAAGGAATTCCGACTTTCCCGAGTGAAATTCTAGGCCTACTATAGGAGCGGGATCTCCGGTTACCGTGATACCGTCTACCACGGTGGATGAGGCACGGGTTGACTTTCAAATTTTGTTACGAATGTAAATATATTACTCTTTCGCACTGTCCGCGCCGATTTACACGCACGACTATCGCAAAATCCTGACTGCAAAAAAAACAAAAATCAATCCCCTCAAACATCAAAAAGAGTGGATCACTGCTCACTGTATAGATTTTAATGCCAAACAACTATTATCCATACGTGAAGAGCGTTTTCGGTCATGATGTAGGTACCTAATGGGTAAAATTGCACAGTTTTGTGTGATTTTTGCGAGAAGTTAAAAATAAATGCATGTACAGAACAATAACCCAACCTTTATAATACGTAAATAATTGTATTAGAGATAGAAGAGATCTTCTGGAATACCATGGTTTACCAGTTTACCAATCTTGTGAAACTATAATATTTTTATGGACGTGAACAGACGGTGAACAATAAACTATTATTTACATCGTGAAATGTATGAATTCAATATCTCAACATAAAAATCATAATGTGCGTACTAACATAGTGTACCTACATTTATTTAAATTTTTTATGTACTAATTTTGCAAGACTAAAAAATATGAACCTAATAAAGACGAAAATACTTAAGCTCAGGCCAGTGTATAATATAAGGACACATCGCAGAAAACGAAAAACTCGAACACGCATAATCTAATTGTATACGGATAACGTTATAAGTTTTCGTTTTGTCTCAAAAAAAAAAACCCATCATAAAATTTAATTATTGTTAATTGTTTCTCAGTTTTTATATTTTTATCGAGCACAATGACGTTGGTACGCCTGTGGTCGTTTTTAAAGCCAGGAACGAACGCTGTTCAAAATAAGTCGTTGTCACTATTTTATACAATAATTGTCTCTCTATAATAGAACCGTATCTCTTGCTGTTGCAGCGAGAGAGAGAGAGACTATATCGTTAAGCAAATTTCCGAACAACCGTAGTAATTAAAGATGATTTTTTTTCTGTGTCCAACATGCAACATCCTATTTATTCCAATCACTGTAAAAGCATTTGTCTTTATTTATTTTATGATTTTTTTTTCTGTGTTTTTCTTTATATTATACAATTTGAAGTATTAATAAAACTTTCTAGTGTATATATACATACACTTTTTTAGCTTAGCACAAGCAATTCATTCCGACTACAGAGCAGCGGTGTATAGAAGTTGTGCAATTTGTTTAATTTCGTTTCGTTTTGATAAAAATGTCTTTTCAAAAAAAAAAAAAAAAAAACATAAAAAAAATCATTTCACATAATTCACGATAACCTAATTAATGACTTTAATTATTTGGTTGGACTTGCAGTTTGTTTGTTGGTTGACAGAAAAAAATCCATCAATAATTAAACTGCGAAAATAATTAATAAAATAAAAAACAAATAAAAACTTTAATTGCTTTTGGACACAACGGTACTGCTCTTAATGGTACGCTGTCCAATTTATGATCTAATTTTATATTTTATTTCCGCCGGTGATTTATCGTTATTGTGCTGCAATTATAACGGATAAAAAGAGATATTAGTACCACCAGAGAGGGCTTTTTTTTTGTTTGGAGCGAAATATAATAACATAATATTATATAATAAAAAACAAAAAATTATTTGTACGTTATAGGTACACACGTGTTACCTGTATGCTCAGTACGATAATTTTTGACTTTCAAGTGTCAAATAAAAACGGTAAAAGTCTTAGATTTAAATTGTGGCTGGTTCAAATCATCGACAAATGAAAAAACAAATATTTCAAATATTAATTTTCAAGATTGTGCTAAAAATAATATAGGTATATTTTAGTCTGGTACAATATTATATGCTGCAGTGATTGAAAACCCGGGATTCGAACTACGGAAGCTGAAAGTCGTGAAAATCGCTAATATCGCGCGTAAAACTATATTATTATTATATTATTATCTTAATATTCGGTTATCCGGTCGGACGGAATTTTAAGAGGACACAACAGTAAAATCACATCTTACGCGGGTGGGATTTATTGTGAAAGCCGGTCTTAGTCATTACCGCGTTGTGATTGTACTAATTGCCCTTATACGGTTAAAATTGTTATGGGTAGGTACAACGCAATGCTCTCCAGTATTGAAACAATCTCTTTAATTTGTTTTCGATAAATTCACAGTTGTTTGATATTATGATTAAATTGTGTTTTTTTACAAGTAAGTAGTAAACACTTATAATTATATGCTGCAAACACCAACCTAATAATTGTATTATTCATATCCATTTGTATTAAATGATTCTCTTTTGACCGTTAAGTAAATAAAATATTATCAACGTGAAAGTTGAGATCATATATGAAGCGTAATGATGACTTTTACTGTGTACATAAATTATAACTTTAAATTTATACCAAAAACCTTGCAGCAGTATAAACACTGACGTAATTCTTAAAGTTTTAATTATAGTTTGATGATTAAATTAAAGCAACGCGTATAGCTCGTATTATAAAATATGTATTGTCTTTTTGATTTATATACCTAATCAATATTATCATTTATTACAGTATATCTGTAGTAAGATATTTCAACTTCAATACTAATCTATATATTATCGAAAATTGTATTTACGTTAAAGTTTGATTAGCCGTAAAAGTGGAAATATATATCGTCTCATTTGTCAACCCTACGTGGATGCTCGCCGACGATTTGTCTCGGAATAAAATTTATTTATAAATGTATTTAACTGTATATTGTGTAGTCGGTGCCGTGTCTGGACTGGACTAAAGTGGTTGTGGGTCCCCAGGGTCCACACAATGCTGAGTCCCAAAATTGAATCACTAAACGTAATTATTTTAAATTTAGAACGTTCAAATGGCGTCAAGCAATTAAAAATTAAAATAAATTGAAATTCTGTAAAATTTGTTTTTGTTTTTTCATTAATTAAAGTGTTACATAAAATTATTACTTGTAAAGAGTGTTTTCAGTGATATATAAATTTAAAAAAATAAGTGAGGCAAAGTTATCAAACTATGCATATTTTATTGTCATTTAATTTTTTATTTTTCTATTTTACTTGTTACATATTATAACATATAGTCAACGTTCCTACATTTATTATTTAGTCGACGGTACACGTACATTAACATAAATTAATATTCGTGATTTGTTGATTCTTACCATGATGGATTTAAACAGTAATAGGGAAATTCATTAGAATAAAATGATATTATGATTTCAAACAGTTGAAACGAGAAAGTCCCGTGTTCAGTGCGTCTGAAGGTACCATGTCAATATATTTACCTACTTAATTACAATACATACATATTATATGTATATAACTCGTGTACACTGTACATAACTATAACAAGCATCGAACCCACGTTAGGTCGTAACCAGGAATATTGGGCAGTGAACACGACCGGAATTCTCGGAACATAACCACAATAGGCCATCCGGTCTCCTCGTACAAAACAGAATATAAAGCTCCTATATATAGTACATAATATTATTATAGTGGCCTGGCAATAAGATTTTACCAGAGTTTATGCGAATAGAGCTTCCACGTCAGTTCATAGCTTACAGCCCGATCGTATTAATCAATAATTAACCGAATATTAGTGTGATATGTATTGTTTTTTATTCGTCGTTCACATTCGTTTCGTTAAATTTGTCATGCATAGGCACTATTAGGATAACGCCACTGAATGACGAGAATATGAATATGAATATATATTATAGAGCCTATACACATATAATACGGTCCCGAATTATATAAGACGAGACGATCAAATGTTTTGAAAAACTTACTTGTGAAATTCACACGCGATAAAACCCCAAACAATATTGGGTATATAATATTATGATATCATGGTAATTCGGTGTGAAAAATTGCGAACGACGTGACGATGCAACGACTGACGAAAACGGGTGCATCTCGAGCGAAAGGCTGCCGTTGCTCGTGCCGTCTATACTTACCCCAGACCCCGCGGGTCTCGGACGCCTTTGAACAACATGACACGACTTAAGATCCGGGTTACGCCAGTGCTTCGCTTACCAGCGAACCCTAACGCGGGCGAGGGCGCGCGCCACCGGGCCGAGGGTGTCCCAACGGCATAATATATTATTATGACGTGTACACGGGCCGCGCCCTCGCACGAGGGTCGTGTTTGCCGTCGTCCCGTATATAATGCGGGGTTGAGGGGGGGGGGGGGCGTGACACCGTGTCAAACGTTATCACTCATTAACGGACCGCGTCAAAAGGATTAAGCCGGAGACCTTTATATTATTATTTTATTGTACACACGAAATGTGTCGTACCTATACCTACACTAGCGGCGGCGGCTCAGTTTTGTGTTTTTTGCTCACTCTTTCGAGCTCGGGCCTTCCGACGGTCGTCCCGCGGCGCGCGGCCCAGATAATAATATTAATGGCGTTTTCCTAATTAAAACCAACATCCCGGTAGAGTCGTCGTCGTCGTCGTCGTCGGCAGCGGCGGCGGTAGTCGCAACGCGGACCGACCGACAAAGTTTTAATGAACATTAATATTGAGAGGGACGACGCGAGTACACAATCACCCGCACACCCGCACGCGCTAACACACACACACACACACACACACACACACACATATATATGTACCCATCTAACGACCCTTGCCGTCAGTATATAATGCACCATACACATACACACACGTATATAATATAATATGCGTACAACTGCAGTCGGTGTAGAACTATTTATATAACATATATACAGTATGTACACACGGCACTGCCGACAAATGACAAACGCGCAGTTTCGTAGAAAGTTCAACGGGCCAAGATCGCAGTGCGCGCGGATTTATAGGGGATGCGGCGGGTGCGTCGTACAGGGGGCGACCGTCTCGAGGGCTCGAGTAGGTTTTTTTGAAGGTCTATAGATTTACGAGAACGATTTTGTTTCTCTGGTGTCCAACCGTACATAATAATATAGGCTATAGGCGTGACACCTACCTAATGGCTGATATATATATTAAAAATACCGATTTAATGTTCGACATATAAGAGGCCTCCCCAATATTATACTATGGTGTACAACTGCATACCAAGTTCCGGCGCTGGACCGAGTCCGAATACCACACAGCTCGTGCCACTCCATGAGTGCGTCGTAAAGAACTGCGTTTCTGAGTGGATGACGATGAAAAAATCGCAATCGTACGTACCAGAAAAACAAAATATTTTCCAGTCGCGTTTATCGTTTGACTAACAATACCATCGAGTAAGGACTATGTATACAACTAAAGTATAATTTACTATGTGTATGATCCTGACATCGAGATTAATTCCGATATCATTATGCGCGTGACCCTTAGCCCTCAGTACTTGTCGTTTTCTGTGTCGCCGTATACGATTTCAGACAAAAATCGCATCCAATCGTCTCATACGGGCCCTATGTGGCTGCAGAATAGCGATTGTTTTCGTCAAAACGTTTTTATGAGCTCATAACATTATTATTACAGGTCGACGGGACGACCGACGACCACCGTCAATGAATGTAAAAACGCGGAGAAAAAACGTAGGTATACTAACCTACCTATATAATATAATGACGACACAGGCACTAAAAAATCAGACTTATGCATCATACATTGGAACCTCCATTTAACGAACTTGACGATTCGTTGTAAAAAATCGTTAGATAATAATAACGTTTCTTTTTTTCACTTGAAAATCTTGTACCTACGAAATTACTATAAATAATAATGTACACAACAGTGTAATATTATAATATAATATCACAGTCCAGTAGATTGAGTCTACTGCAGTCACCCGCCATTTGCTGATTTTTCTTCCAAAGCATTAATAATTTTAAAGATTTAGTAACTTATTGTTTGGTATAAGCGCTTGAGAAAGAGTCTTGTTTTGTCTATATTAAATATGTTGTCAAGTTTGTAATATTTTCAACATTTTGTATAATAACCTATCTTTCCATACGCTGGAATCTTCCTACGGAGAGCTATTATTCATCTGCGACACCGTGAGGTTATTCAATAGCTATACAAAATTAGTCCGTTAAATAGAAATGATATTGAATGAAAATCTCATGGTTCGCTAAAAACAAAATGTCGTTGAATAGAATGTCGTCAAACAAAGGTTGCACTTTATCTTTATATTTTTTAATAGTTAATACTGTTATTTTTACTAAATTAAAACGCCTGTACAATGAGGAATTCTAATCCTCTAATGTTGTCAGCACTTCTCTGAGGAAATATATCCATGAAATGCAACCAGTAAGAGTCTTAACTTGTACGTTTATATTATTACAATATGGACGATAATATAAAGCATCAAATAACTTAAGCCAATAGAATTGAATGTGAACATGTATCCAACCTAACGCTACTCGCTTACCCATACTACTATACTGAGTACTGATAGGCATTATGCTTTTATTTTAAAGAAGAACGGCCAAATATTACAATATTTCAATATTTCAGTAAAAAATAATAACAATATCAAAGAGTAAGTATTGAAGAATTTAATTATCGATCCTCAATTATGTTACCACTTATTTCGTTTTCTATTTACCCAAAATTCAACTAAAAATTATTTTCTAATTAGAGCAATAAGTGCCATTCGTTTTTAAAATAAAGGAAATAACTGTTGAGTGGCTACTGGCTATCACTCAAACCTCTTCGTCTCGTTAAATATACCATCTGTAATGTAGAATAAATTACTTCGGCGAGTATTAATTTCCAAGCCAGAATTTAATAGTTAGGCACCAGCTCGTTCACTGTACCTACTTTGTATATATATGAACTGATCCTGCACGGTTTCCCGTGACAAATTAAACAATGCTAGTGGGTTTACCCTGTCTTAAACTCCGTTAAATGTAAAGTACACATATTATTTTTTTTTTTATTGTTACAGCATCAACATCGTGGTTATTAGCTTACAATATGATTATTTGACAAAAAATGATAGGTTAAATTAAGTTGTACATTTCAATTTTTTTTAAAAAAGTGATAATTTTTTGTATGACAGCATAGGGTCCGACGGCTTCATACAGATTGTCTGGTATTTTCCATTCTTTTCTAGCTTCCGTGAATATTGTACACATATTATTGTAATACAGTAATTTGAGTGGTTTTGACCAAATGTAAGACACAGGTTTAAAACTATAACCAAATACAATAACTATTTTATTTTTCTGTAACCAAATGGTATTTGCCAAATACCAATAGCGACCCTATTCAAACAAAAAAATATTCGTTTTTCCTCCTTAAAGTTCGAATTTTGGAAAATCATTTATTAGTGCATTATTACATGACAATTTTCTTGTCCCTATAATAGCTCTACACATTGATTTGTATTTACGTTGATTATTCGGTCAACAGGGAATTTTCTTTTATCTGTACACAGATGTATACGAAATATATTCGCTTGAATGCGAATTTAGAGAACGAACTGTCATTAAAAGTGGACAGTGGTCACAATCTTTAATACGTTAGTGTTCTTCTGAATGTGAAAAAATTAAAATTAATTCATGATATTATAATGATATTGATTTATTAATTGTTCCCGAAAACGTCCATCATCTCACGGATTCTGTTCCGGAATATAATATTCCGTTGTAACCGAGAGTAGGTCTTGTTCCTTTTTTACACCAAAGTCATACTGCGCGCGTGTCGTCATTTATCATCATCATTTTTGCAGCCGTTTTGAAACTCTACGGTGGTAGGGGGGGGGGGGGAGTTAGCAGCCAGCTCGTTGATTATCTCTCTCCGCTCCCCTCTTCGGCTACAACTTAACATCGTTTCCGAGCATGTTGTTGTTTTTTCGTCTGTTTCGTCTGCGCTTGTAACATTACTACTACTACTACTACTACTACTACAGTTATGCGTACGTCCGTGTGCCCATCTATTTTCGTTTCCCGGACGACAGGGTATCCACCCCCGTTCGACTGCCCGGAAAACGCTTAACACCCGCGCGATCGTTGGCCACTCATCGGGTCACGAGTTTGGATCTTGCCGACGAAACGATTTCCCGCGGGAGATGTATACGCGTACCCGATAGATAAGGTAGATATATCACAGTAATTATAATTATGACGAAAACACAATGTATATCGTGCTATGATTATATGTTTTAATTGCTGTAAGAAAAACTTTGTAGGGACATTGTTGACATCACGTTTTCAAACTTTAGACATTTACGGAACAAAGTTTTAAGTACAAAAAAAATTGTGAATTTTCAGGATTTTTAATAAAAAAAATTAAATAATTTTGTAATTTTATCTATGATTAAATTTTTTTTATTGCACAAGTCTCCAAAACAATAGCACCCGATTTCCGTCTATATGGTAGTGCATAATATGTACTTACAGGCTATATTATTATAATAATAGTATGTAGCATTTCGTATTAGAGTCGTTCACCTGTAATCGTCTCTGGCAAAGTTTTCAGTAAAACTTTTAGAATACTCACTAAACCACTGCGCGCGTTTGCTAGTAGGGTAACTTCAACACTATAGTCACTATTAAATATCATTTATTATTCCTAGAAAATTGTCTGGCACCGATGAAGAGTTGTCATATTTCCCCCCGTTTTTCGTCAATCAAATATCGTTATAGCATGTGATTCGGAGATCGTTTTTCATTTTGTTTTTGCATATCATTATTAAAACGCTGGAAACTCGAGGCTTATTATAGGACCTTGGATGTGTGTGATCGTGTACACTGTATAACATAATATACAACCGGCAGAGAGATGATTTGAAATTCCATCTTCCCTTTCAACCGACATAGTTATATCTACGATAGACCCGTCGAACATTGCATACATAATCTAGTGCCCATTATTTGTTATAGTTTGAAATATCAAATGAGTGTATGGATATAGAGATCAAAATACCGGGAAATATCCCAAACAAATGGGAGTATGATTCCAGTGGGACGGGGGAGGAAACAACCGTGTCTTATTCGAAAACAAACCCAAGGTTCTGCGAACATTCGTACACAATAATCGTGTATGGATATACGATTGCTTATATTATAATATCTACTGCGTGGAATAAACTGAGACGACGCAAATGCCCCCAACTCGCCGGGAGCGGTCCGCGATCAGCCCTGAGCCTCTAAACGAATATCTCTCTCCGTTTATATTATACAGATATACCCTGACATTTTGCACTTGTGCAGTGCAGTGTTGTATGTATATACACCTAACCTTTGAAGGGTTGGCAGAAAACATGTCATACCGAAAGTTGTCGAAAAAGATCAAAGAACGTGTTTATAGCATAAAAAAAATATTCGAACAAACGATTGAGTTGTCGGAGTGAGCTTGGCTGCGTAAAAGTTCAAATTGGCCGCAACTGGTGAAAACAAACTCCAAAAAATTCCGAAAGTCTTCTGACATTGGCCAATACTATAGTGGAGAAGAAATCGTTTAGTACAAACGAAAATGTCCCGACAAACTGTAGATGCGCCGCCAGCGTGGGCTTTCGGCTGCGCGACATTTCGAATCGGTATAGACTAGAGTAAAGAAAGTCCAATAATGATATTTTGGACGGGTTGGTTGGACAATATCAGCTGCCAAGTCCACAGCGGTTTATTACGTTTATTCTTACTTATATTATCGTCGCCGTTAACAGGAGATGCGCGATGCAAAAATACTTCAGCCTGTAGGGGTAAGAAAATAAGCTACTCGTCGTCGGGTTAAATGTAATCATTAACTCTTGGATAACATGCGTGCCCAGATATTATGTGCACTTGATGCATTATACAATATACGCAAACCGATGCCGTCTCGCCACGATGGCACAATACCGCGCGCGACTTACCCAATACCGGGTATGTGTATAGTAATAATATGATAATCGCATATTATAATGTACCCACCGCAGACGCGATCATAAACTTTTGCTCCGATATGCCATAAACTTTTTAAACGGTATGTTCCTTTAATGCATATAAACATATATGTTATTATATTTTTCGTATATATTATACGTCATATTATATGTTGCGTAACACAATCAAATAGCGTACAGTGGTTTATAGTGCGACGAAAGGCGGCACACAAGTGGAGGCGGTGGAAAAGGTTGCGGTCTCTGCACAGCACACGCTCGGGCGTTCCCGCGCGTTGATGTTTACACTGAGCAAAGGCCCGTCGGAATTTTTATTCGGGATTTTTATGCGCGTGGAAACTGTGCCTTTGGGACGCGAAAAGCGGATGTAACTGTTTTTTTTTTTTTTCGCAGGTAAACGAAAACGCACAGAAAAAACAACCGAACGCTCGCCTATATGTGCGCGTATTCAAACTGGCAGATTTGTATTCCGAATTCGTATACTTACGGCACACTTTCCAAATGTTAACCCCACCCCATCCTCCCCACACACTCGCCCACTCACCCAAACCATATTTCATTTTCGTGTATATATCACACATTAAGTGCGCGCGCGTATGATATGCCCCCGTGTTCCGCGCCGACGCGGTGGCGGTCCAGCCGAATAAAAAGCTTAGCTAGGTATGTAAATTTAAGGTTTTTTATTTATAAAATATTACATCATGCTCCTTTATTTTTCATTTTAGGTTTTTGAGGACTGGAGGAGATGCGCGGAATTTTTACGAGACATATTTTGTCTTATTTTTTTGTTCGAGAATGCAATTTTTACGATGACTTTTCCCTCGGAGAGTTATGCGTTTTTGGTTAAACATTTTTTTTCGAACGCGCTTAACGAAACAATCGGATCGACGATATCTTATTATATGTAGTTATAATATATTAATATTATAATGCACCGAGCGTTGACCACAGTCGTATTCAATATACAATAAATATATATTATTTGTAGGCACCTGTGTATAAGGCGGTTCATTTAAGTGATTACCATCGTTATTTAAAAAGTTTTAACTATTTTTCGTAATAGTTTTTGTATCATTATCGTTATATAAGACTTGGATGCCAAAATATATTTTTAATATATTTCAATATGCAGAATGTTTTTTGGAGCATTTTGATAGGTTAAATATAAATCAAATTTTGAACTAATAAACTATTATAGTTACAATTGTTATAAGCCAGTATGGCTCGAAATTCAAGCGTATCGAATTAGTCCGTTATTTATTTAATAGCCTGATATTTTCAAAAACGATAGGACTTAAAATTAATCTAGAAACTTAAATGGTCCACTCTATACTGACTATATATTGTACGCATATTTTATTTATTATTGTCGTATTGTATTCGTTTTTACTGGACGTTTCTGTTTTTCTTCGCGATTCGCGTCCCGTTACGTCGCATTAACATCATACTAAATTGTGTGTATACAAAGTGCGTAAGCAACGTACGAGAAGGTTCTACGATTACGACTGTTCAGAATATATTATATCTTGGCACGACAAAAACGTGACAAATAAATCGACGAAATGGATAGGTACGGCACAAATATTATAATGTCGACGATGTGGGTATATTGTATTTTTTCAGACACGGTTACACGCAGCAGTTATCGAATTTTTATTCGACTTCGCGTAACGCGATCTCGCCGGGTTTATTTTTTATTTATTTTTCATTCTCTTATTTTATCGTAGGTAATGGATTCGTCGTGCCCTCAGGTACCTCAGGTTGTTTTGACGCAGTAGGTATAACCTACACCCTGCGTTTACATAATATATTAATATTAACCCGCTTGTCCGTATTCATCCCTCCGTGACCCCGATAGTTGTTTTCCGTGTATATATTATATAACATAGTATTACATGGCTATGATAATATAATATTAAAAACATCATAATATAATATGTTTTTCTTGTCATTACGTCACATATCCCGTGTATTATACTTGCATATCGTCTCGAAGGCCGTACATAGGGGAGAGGGGATCATTTTGCATTGGGTCCCATAATATTGTATTACAATTTTTAGGGGGCCCATTAAAAATTGCAGATGTACCGTTGTGTGTTAGCCAGATTTGTACAAATTATTTGTCTGAGGGAAATTTCAAAAATAAATATTATTATATTATAAACAAGCTATGTTTTCTGTTACTTATCCTACATTATTGTACTTATCATAATTTATTTATTTATTAATTAATTTACGGAATAAAAATTCCTTATTTAGTACAGCACACAAAAATAATACAATAATTTAACATAATTAACATAAACAAGGGGCGATGGCCCAAAAACAAAAAAATACAGCAAAATTACAGGTACAATAAATATCAATAACTATAATAATTAGGACACAACTAAAATTACATACATGATATAACAAAATAAATAAAAATATACTACAAGATCAATAACACCATATTAAGGTGAACTAAGAAAGGCGGGGTGCTCGTTACCCAAACGCATCATGCGGTCAATTGGTTTGTTCCTACCGTAATTGGTGCAATGGAAAGGTACTTTAAAAGGAACGCGAGACCTTGTGGAACGATGTGGAACTTTAAAGTTTACTTGTGCGAGCAGTGAAGGGGCATTTATAGAACGACAGATTAACTTTCCCAAAAAGCCTAGGTTAGCTTTAACGCGTCTGTCTGCTAAGGATGTGAGGTTAAGTGCATGCAATACTGGAGATTACTGGTCATGAGGAGGATGGAAAATGTTTAGCATGTATGCTGCGGACGACAAAAAGCGCCTTTGAATTCGCTCTAAGTGGCAAGAATCAATTACCACAAACGGGTCCCAGAGCACAGACGCATACTCTAGTAAGCTTCGGACTAAGAGCAATAGACAGTCTTGAGAGATCCAGACAGTTTGAATTCTTTCATGGTGCGCATTATGAAGCCAAGTGACTCGAGAGCTCGGCAGCAGATGGAGTCAATGTGAGGGCGGAAGTTAATATCAGCAGTGAAAAGAATCCCCAAGTCGTTATTGCTTGTAACTCTATCAATCACTGAACCAAATAATATTACATTATTGTCGCGGTGCAGAAGTGTGAAGATTAACGATAAAAATATAACAGGGATAATGATCCCGAAAAACTTTAGGGTGGCTCTGTATAGTAGTGTTGCATATTTCACTCATAATGTATGCCACATAAACTAATAAACCACCGAGAGAACATGCCAAATTCCGTACATCCCCACTCGACGACAACCTTCCGTCGAGGCCAGTTCCATCATGGCAGGGTGTTGAGTGGGGATGTGCAAAAAAAACAGATTTTCTTCAGGCCGCCGAGTTATCTCTCGCTGGACAGAGTACCTAAGTACTAAATATAAAATGCCAACATATTATTTTCCTCGCGGATCGAAGGATGTAAAATCGTTAAAATGTTTCAGTGTTAATGTAATAAGTATAATATAATGTTAACAGTGTCTCACTATATTGTTATATAGTCA
Source organism: Metopolophium dirhodum (assembly GCF_019925205.1). Lineage (NCBI taxonomy): Eukaryota > Metazoa > Arthropoda > Insecta > Hemiptera > Aphididae > Metopolophium > Metopolophium dirhodum. Next base: position 2,660,087 of record NC_083563.1, on the reverse strand, counting down.
GTGTTAACGCCGTGGACCGGCGGGAAGGGAAAATTAAAATAAAACAATTTAGATAAAAACAAAATTGCCGTGCGAAATGCGTTCGTTTTGGGATTGAGTGTCGGTTTATAGGCCAAGTGCACTGGAATACACCGTTAGAGAACGTGCACAGACGTGCTGTTATGTTGTTGATCACCGAGAGGATCGAATAGCTTAAAGGTTTTTACGATGATGCTATTTTTTTCTTTTTTGTAAACAGTGTAAACACTCTTAAAGTTTTAAACGTAGATATTATAGTTAATACCGGTATTATGTGTGTGTTTTTGTGAAAAAAAAATATTTATATGCATACAGCGAGTTGTATTGATTATTAAAACTAAACATATTATACTAAACAATATATATTATATTATTTTATATAGATATTAGATATTTTAATAATATATATTGTATTCATATAATATGCCTACAGTCTACTTAAGCCTTAAGTAATGCCACCAGTTGTTCAGTTACTATAAGATGATTGTTGAATTTTGTTCTATAAACATATAATTACATTTTTATGTAGCTGTACCTTGGATCATAAATAATGCGATCCGATATCAAAAATAAAATGTAATATTAAACTACCTTCCTCGTCGGTGATTGGACACCATTATTATAATTAATTATTATTATTTAGTTAACATCCAACAGCTTTAATTTAGAACGAGTTCCAGGCAGTTCGAAACATTTTTCAAAGGCCGTAGCAGAATATTTATTTAATTACAAATAAAATCAATTTGCATTATTGACTTATGAATAGATAACTCGTTTGATTTCATATCATCGCGTTATTAACGTTATTTATTTATTTTATTAAAACAGTTAACTAATCCATATCAAATTTTTCAAACGCCAGTTTTAATTAAATTAATATAGTTTTATAATTTTAGTGAGTAATATCAAAAGTGTAACAACAAGCATATTCTAAAAAAATAACTTGCTGAGTTTCAGTCTTTGAATTATTCTAAAAGATAGAAACCAATATTCTAAAATAAAATGTTTTCATTTTAAGAACACTTCATGGAGTCATTTCTGTTGAAAAATTTTAATTTAAAGAACGTAGACTTAAAAACATAATATATATTTATTGTAAGATATTACATATACGCATAAGAATACCCATACTTAATATTATATTACATTAATGATTAATAACTACTCAACATATTTAAAATTTTTTTATTATTACAATATTAATGTGCAATGTTTAAAAAATATACTATGGGTGGGTAAATGTTTGTTATAATATCATAATAAATTCAGACCTTTTTAAAATAGATTTTGTCAGAAGTATATATAACCACAGTTTGGTTAGAAGATAAATCGTTTGACATACAGAGCTTTAAACTTAGAATAGGTAATGAAATGTACGACGTGTTTTTAATAATAATAAAAAAAAAAAACTTTATTGAACTATACCTACCAAATAGATTCATCGATAGTGGACGTAGTTACCTATAAAGTAATATTATATTACGATGATAATAATAATTATTGGTAATAGTATTATACGTCATATACATAAATTGATAAATTACATATTAACCATAGCTATATAGGACGGGTACAGTGTACTGTAGTTGTATTTCGTAAACATTATTATAATGCTTATTGTTCACACGTGTTGTACGTTTGAACGAATTAGGGAAGTACATAGAAGTATCATAGATATTCTCTACAAATAAGTATAAGTTTAATATTATATAAATATAGTTTTTATTTTACATCGTGGAATGCGTAAAAAAAATTCTAGAATTTCATACGTCTGTTCTTGCCAAATTACATGATCATCTGAAATACTACCAAATGCGAAATTGACGCGTACTGTGAGTAGGATCATATTAATGTTTTGCGCTTGTAATTTTCCAAATATTATAAAATTGTCGCGGTCGACCGTTCTCGGCAGATACGCGAGATAATAATATTATCTAAAATATTTCGTCCGTTTTCGCTGCTCTCGTGGTTTCTTCATATTATGATTTTGCGGCCGTTATAACTTATAACGCTGTAAAATTTTTCACTGACGTGTTTGTTCGAAAAAAAAATAAAAGCCAATAATAATATGTCTATATATATATATATATGTAAAAACATCCCTGGAACCGAGTACACAATCTCGATTGTAAATATTATTTCCCAATCTACGACACACACTTCAACAGTGCTGGAGCAAACAGATAGATATACTCTTTATCGAATTCGATTCACACACAAAGGGTGTTCTCGTACACCTACGTATTTTTGTACATCCAATACATTGTATATTATATATTCTCACATAATATGTATATATTATACATGCACTTGGTGTAACTTTGTGTTTTCTCCGGAAGTGTTGAAATCCAAATCCTACATAATATTATTATTATAATATAAAATTATTGCCTACGATATTTCAATTTCACCGCACGACAAGTGCAACATTTGCATATTTACTTTGAACGCGTAAAAGATGCACCAATAGCATCTTGACGTAACCTTATAGCGGTATCATAATATCGTTACCACGCTTGGTAGTACGTAGATACATCTTTAGCTGCTATACACATATATATTGTATTACGTTATGTACCTACACTTATAGTAAAAAAAATAATAACGCACTTTGCACCGTAACAATATTATGTGATTCGAGTCGTACGCGTTCGTCCAAAAGCACAATAGTAATATTTTTATTATTTTATGACAATAATACTAGTACAATATTATTATGTATTAAACAAAAGGTATACTTGAGATGGCGCGGAACTGGATTCGAAATCACATTATCTTCTTTCTACATTGTGAGTCTACTCAATACAAGCGCTAATAAAAATATAGTAATTAGTACTTGTGAACATCATGCTCTAAGTGGATTTTTGGAGTGTTGTAAAATATTTTCTTACTATATAATATTATATGTATTCGCACATTCCGTACGTATTATTGTCAAGTGTGTGTACTCAACCAAGTTAATTAAATGATGAAAGGAAGTCTTTTTCTTTGTTGCGTTATCAACAATTTCGAACACGTTTTTTTACGTTTCAATAATACCACTCATGTACTATGTACAGTTCTTCATTGTTATATACTTACTTATATAATATAATACGTAGATACGAAAAAAAAAAACTCTTGGGCGATATTGGCAACATTTTACGGTGTAGGTACCTACGTGATATTTTCTGATTTTGATGGTCCATCATTTTACCTATATGATTAACCGAACACTGATTCTGAATTAAAACACTTTGATTCTTGTAGAAGATCACTGGTATTTATGATTTTGTTTGGAAGGCGTTTTATAAAGATTCAATTTCGAAAAAAAAATCGTCCAAAAGAGCTAATTACTATCAGTTAAATTTAATTGTATACCTATACGGTATAGGTACGTATCATTATAATTATTTCCATTACCCATTAGAGTATTATACCTCATCGATTCCATTAGAACAGAGTGAAAGCCGTCGAGCACTCTATTACTTATAGCAGGTGGCTGTATCCAAATTACGCGATCGAACAAAATGACTAATAAGTATGCGCTTTTAGGTAGGTAATGGATGTTTGCATAGATCGTAGAATGCGGAGAGACAATTGAGTACCTACCCACCGCAAAACAAGTCTACTATTATATTTGTAATGCAGGCGAAATCAGTACGGCCGGGAAACCTTTTCTCATCGCATGCAGATAACGTAAGTAACCTATAATATAATTCGCGGTCAAGATATCGTCGACCGTTTCGCGCGAGTGTTCTCTCTCCGAACTCCACCACTGTAAGGTCTATATTGTATACGACAGTCAATGACGATGATTCATCGCAGAGCATCGTATGCCTATTGTCTATAATAACAATTATATATAGTCGCGTGATTATCAACCAGTGATGCTCGGCCACTGAGTGGGTGGTCGACAATGTGTACGGTGATATAATTATACATAGCTTTCGATTTTCTCTTCATAACATATATACCGGCACATGTGAATAGAGAAACGGGCACGAATCGACGACGGAATGTTGTTCGGTATTTTGGCTTTAGTTTTGCGGTAGCCGGGCACATCATATATATATATATATATATATTTGCTATACGCGTGTGTGTGTACGTATATATATATATATATGTAGATAGGTACTATCAGAATGCTAATCGTGTTCAACGGGGTGGGAATTAATTACTTTGTGTACAAGTAAATCATTCATCAGCGTGCGACGACCTCTCTTTCTCTCGCCCGTCCTCCACCTCACCCACTTACCAACCCCCCCCCCCCCCCACCCACACACGCGCTTGCGCTATTCGCGCAAAGGCGTACAGCAGGTACCATAATAATATATAGCGACTACACGAGGGAAAGCTGTCAGCGGCGTGCGAGCGCGGTCCGGCAAGTCCGAATAGACAATAATCGGTCAACGAAATAGTGGTGTGGGTATAGCGCGGGCCCAGTACGCGCCTGCGCCGATTATTCGGATTGATTTCGACAGCGCGTACACCGTATTATTATACACGTATATAGGCAAAATCATGTGTATATATGGGAATATCAGTAAGTTATATTATATATATTATATATGTATATACTCGCGCCGCACTACGGACGCCGGCTCGAGGGATTTTTAATTAAAACTCGCGCCCCGATCGTATACGATATATTATTGTAAAGGTACGACGCACAGTATAAATAATATAATACAAATATACGATACCGTATTTATAATATTGCACTACATAATAATATCGTGTGGGGGGACACGACGCGCTCGCGGACAGGACGATTTTTTTCCCCATACTATGATATTATGCGTAATATTATAATATTTATATATTATATGACATCCGACCGATACCCGCAGGCCGCAGCTACGCTATTATTATAATATAGCTGGTAAGTATAATGGGTATGCCGGTCTCGGTGTTCGCACTTGTTTTTTCGCTCTCCCGCATATTATAAACAACACGACTGACGAGAGAATGAAAAAAAAAATAAATAAAATAGTATATAAGGGAAACGGTCAATATTCGTCTGCAGCGAGCATCGTTTATACCCGAAAACAACACGCATTTTTCAAACGTCCGGGTTTAATGTGCACGCGATACGTTATTTCCAGGAGTAAGTTTACATAAAAGATTTAACCGCGTAAAAAATTACACCGTATTAATTTCAAAACTATCCAATTAAGTAAGGGTGCGTTACAAATTAGGATTCCGAGAGTGTTGGAAAAAAAATTAATATGCAATATTATTATATTTTATTGATACGACTGTTTTTTTTAGAGAATTTATCGCGGACGTTGTCAGAATAATATGACGTTCCTGTTTTTGTTATTGTAATGTTGTGTATACCTATAATGTAATTAATTATAACAATAATGACGCGAACAATGTTTAAACCACCCCTCCCCCCCCCCCCACTCCACCACCAATACCCTGTAATCGGTAGTACATAAAACGTCGTGCAATGACAGTGATCTAACAGTTCGAATTGGATCGGATCGACATTAATAATGTCTAATCGCACCGCCGTACGACCGACGTCGGCCAAATTAAATCTTACCTGCCAATTACGCACGCAATGGACACACATACTTGACACATATGCGACTTATTCATTTAAACGAAATGTCGACGTCAAATCTATTTAACAATGTATACACAATGTAAAACCATCAAGTCGTACTAACCGATAGCATATATTATAATAATAATATTATGCCGGTACTATCGTTTGATGTATATTGTATATATATATATATATATATATCACATGTGGCGACGATGTAATGGTAAAAATGTATTTCGAGCAACAAGTTTTGATTATTTTCAAAATAAATCAATCAGACCGAGAAAAAAATCTAAATTGAAATGCATCAAGTAGGTATGCGAAATAAACGTTTTTATCAATATTAAATAAGTGTAATAATAACTATTAATTTAACTAATTGCTATGTTTAAACGATCAAAATAGGTACTGTAAACAATAGTTATAACAAATTATTATAAGTGAAAATTTTAAAATGCATTTAGTTAACGATTTTGTATATAATATTTATTTTTTTCCCATGATTGTTGATAATTTTTTGATATTTTATGTTTCTTCTTTTTCACAATAAAAACTCGCCTGGAATAGCCTTTTTAAAAAATATAAACTAAATTAAGTAAAATTATGCACGCATAATAATAAATAGCGTATAATAAATCTTTGAAGTGCTTTTGCGGCACCTGTTATTTAATTTTCCGAATGGTATGAATTTTTTTTACTTAATTTGTATAGGTATTATATAGGGACTGTAATAATTTAAAGAATGGTATAAAAAGAAAGGCTATCCTATAGAACAATTTAATTTAGGCATGCTTCAAGAAGGTATATTATTTTTTATGTCAGATCAATTGACAAAATTATCATAGTTAACAATAATTAATTTACTTATTATTCTAAAAAAAAATAATAATAACAATCTAATAGCTGCCTACTTATTAAATATGATTTTAATTATTGAGAATTATCATAAACCATCGTATCCGCCCTATAACGTATCATGTCTCCGTGTCTATAACAATGACATTAGAAACGCAATAATATCTTTTAGTTTTTAATTTTCCCAATAATATCTATATGAATATATAAAAAAAATGGGTATAGTTGCCTAGATAAATATTGGATACTTAACACAAATTATATAGCTTAATCGATATTAAGAAATTGTACCGCAGTGCACCTAATAAACGAGCACAGACATAAAAAAATTACATTATTAACGCTCATCGTATTTTTGTATACATAAAATTGCACACTTATAATATATTTTACGTTTTTAATTGTTTGATTCATGCTCCTTTATCGACTTTTATAAAATCTTTTAATTCTTGGGAATTATCTCCCCCTGTAGCTCGTATAAATTATTATAGAACTGCTGCCACCTCATCCTATTTCTTCGATAACATATTACGGTATAATTGTATTCACTCGAAACAGTTTTACATAAAACAACGTTCACCATATTAGCTATAATTTAATTAAAACATTGTAACAACAACCATCTACTCGTTCCACCTACTGTATGACCTATGCAGCTGGAAACGGCAATGTTAGTCTGATCGATATGTCGTTCTCATACAGTGAACATCTGTCGTCGTCGCCGTCGGCTATTTTTACCATCACATTTTTGACGAAAATAATAATATTTCGCTTATTGATTTTATCGTTAACGTGAAATGGACACCGCCGTCGCCGTTTAAGACCAACAAAATTGGTAACGCACGTACGGCGTAATATTTCCAAAGTATTGGAATAAAATTACCGATAATGTAAAATAAAATACGTTCGAGCCTAAGTTTTTCAACCCCTCGACGAAGTCTTACAGGAACAGAGAAACCTTTTTTACCACTACTTTTCACTGTTGTACGTAAGATTTTGTAAATACCAAAAGGCTTACTCTCCACATTATATGGCGTTCGTTCAAGCAGTAAAAGGTTTTTCATATATAATGGGAAGTAGGAAATCGTACTAGCTATTTTTCTTGTTTACCGACCCTTTCAAGATATTTTATAAAATCCAACTTAGAAATTCGAAAATCTCATTGGATCATTATAAATGTTCACACTCGATTTTATATTCAAAGCAAATTAATCGAATAATATTACAACCCACGTTACTTAAAAATAAATTTAAAACTAAAAAATATTTCAATCAATCATTAAAATAATTATAAAAATTTGATAAAAATTCTGACAATGAAATATAATATACGTTATATACTTATATTATAATATTATAAATAGCAGTTGCATGTCGTGTATTAGGAACAAGGCGATAGCCATGTTTTATTATTCATTAATAAGATCATTTTATTTGAAATGGTGGTGTGTTGTGTATTGTACATTTACAAGTGTGTCATTCACAATATGAACGACCTTCTAAAATCAAAGATTCTACAGTATAAAGAAATTTAAAAATGACATCGCCGCACAATTTAAAAAACGATTCACCGTAAATTCAATTTTCAATATTTGTAAGTGGATTTTCAAGGTTTATGAAATTTGTTTTAGTAATATGTTGAAGTTCAATTAATTAGCTATTAAAAAAAAAAAAAATATTAAATTAATATACGAATTTTTTTTGATCCTATAGTCTAGTAAAAGTGATACTAAGTTGATACAGTATAGTCGGTGAAAATGCCCAAGTCTTTGGAATTATCAACTATTAATTGTTGAATATAATCAATGCAATAAACCAACCCAAATAGAAATCGTTAGGTGTTGGCCGTTTATCTTACATGCCAAGAGCTTTAGACGGTCGCGCACGAATCGAAAAACAGTTGCCCGCCGTTAAAGTATACCAGTGGATTAAACGATTTGGTATCTTCTGGTACCCGGCATTACACAGGGGTCACTAAATCATCCATGACATCATTTTAAAACCGATAGGTACGTCATGCCTCGCTCGACTCAGAATCTTAACACAATACATATATAAATAAAATGAAATAATTTATAGGCTCTTTATATATTTTTTGTTTTGCTTTAACGCTTGAGATCCGTGATGAACGATACAGTCGTATTTTATTCGGGATACGGTCTTATTGAAAAGTCAAAACATACGGATCGCAAACGTTGGAAAAATGAATGCGTTGAACGTACATTTAACTATTCATTGATAAAGTTCTGAAAGCCTTATACGCACCATTATCCGGTACCGTATACCGAAGTATTATAAGTTTATAAGTTATTTTCGAACGTTAAGTACGGTGTATAAAGTCTATACGATATTAAATTTAAAAAAATCAAGCGGAGATATAATGCGCGATGATATATTATGTTTGTGTTAAGTTTATGAAAACTTATATGCAAAACGTTGTCCTCTAAATGATTATACAGTTTTAAAGTACGCAAAAGTATTGGTACCTACAGAAGATACAAAACTTTAACAGTTTTTGTTTTCGATGTGATTTGACTGATTTGTTGTAATGTATGTAATCTAATAATCTAATTAATTGTTATTGACAACAGTATTATACTATATTATATTATATTTAGTGGCATTGTTTAACCTTTGTGAATTTTGTACACAAAACATCACTCGATATAATTTAGAAATTGTTAACAAATTCATATTAATTTTATAAGTAATAATTCCCACAGTGTAACCAAAAACATCATATATTATTACCTACCTAAACAAAATACAAACGTTGTACAAAAAACTAAACAAAAAAAGTTCCGAAGACAAAACATTATATCGTCGTAACCAATTCGACTGCGAAGATTGAAACTAGTTTTAATGACCGACGAAAACCACTGAAATGCGCAAATGTACAAACTCGAAGTCATTGATAAACATTATATTATACCAATAATTATTGAAACCATATTAAAATTTGTCACGGTGACAAATCAGGACGAACAGGCCAAGAGACCATGGCAAGTCTACGCTTTCACGAGACGGTAAAAAGAAAAACCGGGACTAAATGCATAGTAATACGTATAATGTCGTTCCAAATGAAAGTCGGCTATCACACGCAATTTATTTAATTTTCAACTACACTTGTACACCTTATATAATATGTAACCTATACGTATATAGTACATACTGCGTGTCGAGCCAAACAAACGTTTAACTGTCTGGCGATATTATATGTTTTACGAACCACTGTAATAATAAATAATTTTCTTGTAAAAGTTGATTTAGGAATTACCCGGAGGATTATTGGTAAAACTTTGCGGAACCAATTCGGCGCGTACAGCTCGGGCAAAAGTAGCATTTAGGGGTGGTGTAAAATTAAATAAATGCCTCGGCTCGGGGATTAATAAATATTTTTCTTTCTGCCGGAAAAGTTTCAGTGTGGTTTTTGATAAATTGTTTTTCAAATATTATTTTTATTAATAATAACACGCGCGCGCCGCACCGCACCGCACACGATTCTGCAAACCCGGCTGCGTACGATAAATTGTAATACAGCTTACTTAATATATATTATTATGATACGTAATTAGGACTATTATACAAACCTAGTGTAATCGTGTTTAATCATCGAACTCATAAACAAACGCGTTTACTTAGAATATTAAAGACTTGATAAAAACAGTGTCCGATAATTAATCACGAAGCGCTATTTTGACGTAAAGTAAACAGGCTTACCAATAAAATGATTAACGAGCATCGACCGAGTTCAAACCATAAATTTTACTGCGCGGTCTTCGTTTTTAAAACGAACCCTGGCCTTGGGTTTTTTTTATTTTGTTTTTTTTTTTTAATTACGGGCTTCGAGTTACTATTTAATTAACTGATAACGAGTAAAATTGTTATATACACAACCGTTAGACTTTAAAATAATAATTATATATAATAATATATACGATATATATAATTCGTCATGATCAGCTAGAGTGCCACCCACAGATAGAACATCCAATAAGAGACGAAAAAAATGTACTTATCGAGAGCGAAAGAAATTCTACCTAGCTATATTATAATAATATACAACAACTCTCTTAGCAAACTACAACACTACGACTTAATAAATGCGCGTACTTATTATTATTATTATTATTATTATTCAATCCCGTTCAATCTCTAAGTGCTCATGAAAAATCAGACCAGAATAATTATTTTTCAGATTTGTTAAATAAATAATATTAACCTGGTATATTATATTACGTGCAGATATTTTAAATGCGAATCTCAAATGTATAATATTAAAGAGAATCGGGAAAAATAACATTTCAAAATCAACAAGAACATGTGACAGATCTTCAACAACTCTATGTATAGAATTATATTATCTATGTTGTGATATCTAACTGAATGAAATTTATACTAGGTGCCTACCCTAATAAAATAAACGAGTTGTGTTTCATTAAAACAAACATTTTTTTAAAAATAAAGTATAATTATAATATAGTATACTTTTAATAGATATTATATAAGGGAATTATAGCCTCTTAAATAGGTACATCACTCTTATGAGTGCACCCTTGGTCATTAGCCAAAGGACTTTGTTTGGCTAAATGTATTTAATCGTACTTACAACGACAGGGTTCAGACTAAACTTTACGTAGGTCGAACCTCACGCATATAGTGCACATTATATTATATGTATAAACGTAATAAAGTGTCTCAACCTCTGTGTACACCTTTTATTAAACTGAAAATGTCCACTAAAACTCATTTCTGAATAAAGTTAAATGTTAATATATTGGACTATAATAAGTAATGACATATTATTATCATACCTCGCAAGACGTATTCGGCTAAAAATATTACTTAAAATACCACGGCCGGTATTACTTTGAGCCAAATGCACGAATCAATAAGTATGACGAGCAAAATAATTTACGACCAAATATTATTGAGACTACAACAAAATGCAGTGTGACCAGCGGGTATGCGACGACGTCATCGCCGACATCAGATGTCGTCGTCTGCGGCCCCGTGCAATATTTAAAATAAACGCTGCAGGTCAATTATTAATAAACCTTATCACGTGTATATTATAGTGACTGACCAACGACCAGTGGATTTACTGGAAGGTGCAGCGATGCCGCATGTGTGAGTGCGTGTAGCAATAAGGCCACATTATACCGTTTGGACCGCGTCCTGTTGCAGCGATCTGCCTACCGAGCCGACGCGGTAACCGCAAAATAGTACAATTGGTTATATATGTATATAAATACAATTCCGGTGCAGTTTTTATCGGACCGAAACCTGCGGACGCGTTACGCCCCGGAATGAGACTGCACGACCGTAAAAGTTTCCACTACCCTTTTTGTCACCCCTCCCCCCCCATACCATCACCACGATCGTCGTATACGGCTCGTGCACCCCTCCGCCGGAGCCGTCTCCGTTCGGAGTTCACGTAATCTCGAAACGACAGAGAACGGGAAAAAGGGTGGGGAGGGGTGGTGGTGTTAGTGGCAAAGGTATCTTTCCCCACTCCAGAACCACCCTGCACGGGAGTATAACAATTACCGCAATAAAAACAAAACCTCCCTTAACCTCTTACTCCCCCCCCATTCCGCTTCCCCGCCACTACTACATCGCCACTGCACCCGCCGAACGGCCAGCAACTAGCTACTACTCCTCTCTCGGCGTCCCTGCTTCCGCCGATACGGTCAAACTTTGGCACTCTCAATAATTATGAGAATAAATTACGACGGCCACTCGTACACATAATAATAATATGATAATATGGTGCATAATATAATATTGCGGTCGCACAAAGCGTTACCGATTATATTCCGTTATCGCGATACACTTGTACACGGCGTTATTATTTGGCTTGACGATATCCGATCGGTAATTAATTAATGTGACCCTCTTCTGTGATACCCGATCACGCCGAATTTCGTTTTCTTTTCGAGAACAACTCGGACGGTGTGGAAAAAACTCTCGATTTGTGACGTAGAAAATATTATTGTGATAAAACGTGCGACGATTTACTACGGACAATTTGACAACTATTATACGGTCAAACTATATTTTATACGTTAAGTATTACTATTATTAACTATTTGTCACTGCGATATATTGTTGTTATTTATCTTTGCACATAATGTTACACGTTATCCCACATGATGCTATGCTCACTGTGAAGTCGAGGTTTCCAAAGTTGCTAGACACCCTTTATGTATATTACGACACTTTATATAAGTTACACTAGTCCCGTAATGTTTCATACTCCTCTTAATAATATTAATTATTATGCTCTTGAATCATACAGATACTTGTTAATCTAGTTTATAAAGGTATCGGAACTTTTTTTTTTTTTGATTGGTATACCAAAACTAATTAATTAAAGTGTGCGTATATAGAACTATGCGATCATAGTACCGATAACTAAGTTTGATTCAAAACGTGACGTTTAATTTAATTTTAGATTATGTTGTACAAACAATATTGTTTTTACAATATTTCGCAATATTTTCGATCGGTTTTCTTAAGTCATCAATTTTATTTTTCACTAATCTGTTATAAAAAAAATATTTTTATTATAATTTTTAATTTATAACGTATACACAGCTGAGTGTACCTAGTATAATACCTAGTCTACCTAGTATAATACACATTGTCAAATCGGTCAAAAGTCAAAAGGAATCGGAATCGTATATCTATAATAATGATTGCGGTAACAGACGCTCTATCGGTGGTATGAATTATTACGGAGGTCGACGATACAACGTAGGATTCTCGTGTTTTCGATTTTAGCGATCCACGAAAAAAAAAATCGATTTTCTTGTACATTATATTAAAATATTGTCTCAGGCGTGTGTGTACGGCGTGAGTGTATTATTGAGTTCCCTTAATCGGGCTACCCATCTAAAAACACGTGTGCGCCCGTCATCTACTCCCATCGCATGCCATATTCTTCACCCCCGCCAATCGACTTCCCGATCACATCCATCATCATCATCATCATCATCATCATAATCATCATATATAATATTATCATCGACCGAGTACGTCTATATTATGTGCACGTGAATTTATCCTCAAAGTGTATGCATTGTTCACGTCCCATCATCGCGATAGCACCACTGCAATATCATATCGCGCGAGTTTTTAGTAATAATATTTGCTTTAAAACAATCCGCACAACGCTATTATAGTAGTTCGTAAGTCTCGGCGAGTACCTAACGCACACACCCACTAGCTATAATATAGTACGTTAACTTGAATTATTGCGCCAAAATATCGTCTGCGATGTACGTAATAAGTGATATTATGATATAAACGGCTCTCTTTTTGAAATTTCGTGGACACGTTTAGAAAATAATGATACCCTGTAAAAAATATATATATTGTGTAGAATATATTCATCTCACAATAACATAATATGTATTAATATATAGGTATTATATTGTACTACTCAACCACCTATCCCCGTTTCCGCCGAAAATGGTATGTTCTTTTGAAAAGACATTTTATTACGCTAAATATTGTCTGGGTACCAAACAAATGAGTAACAGCATAAAAATGTAACGATTTCATTTCTGATGAAAACAACAATATAAAATATATTATGTAATTATAATTGTTTTTTTATTATCAAATGAGACCTCGGCGACTATATGGTCATTGGCTTTATTGAACTAACATACGTTAATATTTTATCTTAAAATTGTGTACATATACAAATTACAGTCGGTTAATTCAATTAGACTTAATAATTAAGGTCATCTAATAATTTTATAATATTGCATATTATCACAATAATTACCTTTCAAAAATGTATTGTATGAATTAAGAATTATCGGATTTAAAAATAAATGTGTTGTGTCGTAGTAAAGTACCTATAAGGCTCAAATATTGATTAATAATAAAAATAATAATAATTTATTATGTATAAAATATAGTTCCATTTCATTAAAATATATGTAAGTCGTGCACATTACATAATATAATTGTTTTAAAAATATCAAATGGTATGAACCATATTAAAATATTTTAAGACATAATGATGAAAATATACATAAATCAAATAAAATGTGTAAGGAATTAATTTAATGTTATTAATAAATTACATATTATAGTAAATGGAAGATGTTACTTATATTGCCATTATAGACGGTCATCGCTGTATAATATTATAATTATTGTGCAGTTTTCGCGATTATTTTAAATTTTCAAGGCATTATTACGTGTAGTATTACCTGGTACATAAATACACAATAAATCACTTAAAAATTAAAACAATTTGTTTTCATACTTTTTTTGGTGGTTACGAGAGTTAGAACCTTTTTAATTTTTGGCGGAATTGGTCAATATACTTTGGGCGGAAACGGGTCACCCTTTTAAGCTACCCGGGATCTGTTTATTTATCACGTGTGTGGCTACTAATTACAAACAAAGTTTGAGTCAGTAGAAATCGTTTAGGGGACAATCGAAATATCGAATATTACCCACTGTGTAAGGTTTATTACTAAGTAACGTATATTGTACTGGAAGGAATTCAACAACAATACGCTGTAATCGAGATCAATTTTTCTTTTTTTCATTTAAACATGGGTTCTACTCTTAAAACGAGAATAGTGCATTTAGGAAATGGAACATATACGCAACGAAAAATGTTAGTCGATTTCATTGTTATCGAAGATATTATGTCATTGGATCTCTCAAGAGTTTTCTTCGTTGTCGGGAAATTAATATAAAACCCAAGTGAACCGTCTTTTAAAATATTGGTGCCATTTTTCTTTGTTTTTTTTATTATTTTTATTAAAAAAAAAAAATAATAATAATAATAATAACAAAATATTTCATGATGAAGTGTTATAATATTCACAGAGTCGGAGACATTATGCAAATTTAATGTAAAAAAATTAATTAATAAACCACCCACTGGTTTTCTTGAAACTGGAAAAATCCTAATAATGAAGTCAACAAAAGCACAGCGATTATTCACCCTAAAAGGAAATTATAATATTTCAAAATGATGAAATGTTGAAATGTATTTTAAACTTTACAGATTTCAATAAAAATAAGGCTTCTTTACAAATCCAGCTTAGACTGGTTGGAGTAGTTTTAAGTAATCCAACACCATTGCCTAATTGTCAACATATTTAGTTGTGAGCATGTTTCAACAAAGTATAATATTTTTTAATAAAGAAATATAACAAGTATATGGACACGTACTTACCATATTATAATGGTATAGGCATATAGCTGTATTTCAGGTGTCTATCAAGTATAACACAATTAAAAGATTTTTAAATACATCATGTTATTTGCCGGGATCTAATTATTTTATTATTTTTCTTACTTAGTGATTATGGGTCACAGTTGTGACTATTATTATCTATATTTTAATAGACGAGCTCCATATCCTACGATTTTGAGAAAAATAAGATTGTTCAGATTCTTTTGAATCGAAGGCGAACGTTTCATAAATACATAATATTTTTGCCATGAACATATTAAGGGGCCTATGTCCCTCCGTAGGTTTGAACAAAAACATTCGTAGCGAGTTCCATTAGTATGCCAATTGGCGTGAAACGGAATCAATTAAGAAATCAGATTTGAATTCTTAATAAAGTCTTATTCGTAGTTTGTATCCTTCATCGCCTGTTTTAAATTTAATATTAATTTATAAATTACTTTTTAGAATTGTAAAAATAAAAACAATGAAATATTACCTAAATATTGTGATTTTAAATTTAATTTTTGAAAATGTAGAAAGTAGGTAACACAGATAACGTTCTTAAATTGTTTAATCATTTTTTTAATAATATATAGTAAATTATTTTTCCAACCGTAGTGGTGGAACTTGCAAAAGTCTTTGGAGTACATACAATTTAAGCTAAGGCAATTTCACTGTGGATTATGGATTTATTGTACCGTTGTGTCAAGCGTGCCCTAATAACTATTTCTAATCCATTGCATCGATCTTGTTTATCTGGTTGTTTAATTGATTTCTCCTTAATAATTTCTGGGACAGATAATAGGGTGTTTTTTTATTACAAAGCATAGTAATAATTGAAAATGTAGCTATATTGATGAATCCATACGTAAGTATAAGACTAAATGGAAAATGCATGTACCTATGTTACTATTTAATTGTTAGGAAACGTTTTTGTGATAACCCCGAAAAATTATTCACCCGACATCTTTATAATTAAAGCCATAATGTATGGTTCAAAACCGAAGGTACATTAACAGAGAGAGGTTATCCTGCGCAGGTAAAGCTTGATATCTGGTACACATGAAAACTCCGCAGTGGATAAAATATGTATTATATTATGTACAACAAATATAACCAGTCCATGAAAAATAAAAATCGTCTTGTCCTTCAAACCCATTGTCTTCTCGTTACGTAAGTAACAATATTTTATTATCCACTTCTTATTTTAAATTTACTTTCAGAACTTATTGTTAAAATAATGGTAATTCAACAAACTTGTCGGTAATTTGTGTACCGCCGAAAAACGTTCAATAATTTGGATAAACCACCAACCTAGACTATATCGATAAAGTTCTACTGTACTTGTTGAAACCCTCCTTTTGGTTTGATCGACTTTGAGCACTGTAACGCCAAGTTCACGACTGGCATATAACAATTATTTCGAGACTACGAACCTCACAAAAATGTCCGACAACGTCCAATATGCGTCTATATGCGTGTAAACTGCAAATGGATGTTTCTTTTTAAAAGACTGTGATGCACATGCGATGCCAAACCATGGGTATGCGCCACATATTATTGTACCATGAATATTGAATTTGAAATCGTTTTACGAATGCAACGGATTCAAATTTCAAAATACACCGGTCAGCGCTGGCACTTTGTTCACACACCAGCGGAGGATTTCATGGTTTTGACTGTCACTGCATTTATGATTATAACATGTAAGAAAACCAACTGCGGTCGTCCGTCGACTCTTCTGCTGTACGGTATCTGCAGAGTACCCAATCGAATCATCCTGGGTATGCATACAACGTATGATGCAATAAAAACGAAAACACACAATTCGGCACCATATTTTTAATTTAAAACAAAAAACAACGCACACTTTCATCCCGCCAGAGTTCCATTACCGTTATATTATGTACATTTTTTTCCGTCTACTGTTTTTTTTTTTTTTTTTATTTATTTTTTTATTCACATTTTAATAGCGTTTATTCAAATGAGCAGATAATACCGACCGCAGACGATATACAAACACATTTTAATCAAAAGATCACGCGCGCCCAGTCTTGTTCGCGCACCCGCCGGAGTTTATATTTTCACTAGGTGTGTATATATATATTTATAACAAAACGGCGTTTAAAATAATGCTAATCATATTCTCGCATTTACATTTCTTTTGTTTTGTTATTTTTAACGTTTGTTTGGTTCGGCCGCCTCTCACCTAATTTATTCGCTGAATAGCCAGGAATCGCGGGATGATTTATTAAGTTTTCCCGGTCGAAAATAATCGAAAAACAATACACACGAAGAGGGTGGTGATGGCGATGGTGGTCGCCGCCGCCGCCGTACTACAGCCAAACGTATACATAATAGTATTATACGGCGAAACAACTATATAATACGCTATTTTTTTTTTTTTTTTTTTTTTTTTTTTATTGAGTAACCCGCGGCAACATAGGCCATTGGGTGTGGGGAGGGTTCTGTAGGTTTTATATTGGGTAGGTTTGGTAGGTTTTATATTGGGTAGGTTGATACACGTGTGTGTTGTGTTTGGCAGAATTTCTAATGGGGCACCCGTAGGTTTCTGCCGTGCCCCGGGGTGGGGGGATGGCGGCACTTGTTCTCCGGACACCGTGACTTGCACGGAGAAAAATGCCGCCCAGTGGTCGAGGATCGAACTCGGACCGGCTGTGCCGAATCCGTCGCGTTATACCGCTCGGCCACCTCGTCCCCCCAATACGCTATTATTGTAATACATATTATAAATACAAACGGGTAGTCGTTTAATTAAAAAAAACAACTGCCAGTAATCGACGACGAGGAACATCAAACGTCAGTAAACAAGTCGCACAGAGACAAACTCGGTGTTTGTAAATATTGCGTATATACGCGGGTTCGAGTACTTTCCAATAGTATAATTATTGTAGTTGGTCAACAGCATATTATTATTATTATTATTATTATTATGTCTGGCCGTTTGAACATCGTACGATCGCGGGTCATACGATATTATAATTAAACGATTCCCATTTTTACTATTTTCAATTATTTACTCCCGACAAGCCTCGGAGATGAGATGATTTCGTATATTTACACGTCATTATCGCTGCAGCGTTTGTCCGTTCGACGAGCGTTTCACATACGGTTTTTCACATCAAATATTATTTAAACTTCAACTGTGTTTCATTGGAAATGTTTTCAAATGTTTATTTTTTTTTCGCACACTATGCTACTGCAACAACATATAGTTTAACGATTCACTCACGTTCGCGACGTCCTCCACTTGTATCATATTATTATTATACTATTATTATTACGAAATGGCGGAGATGACAAAACGTTTGCAATGGCATCGTGCGAGCACATTCGTGTGACAACGATCATCAAAACTTTGTTGTTTAATAATGTTTTTTTCACCCCGCGGTAGACAAGACGATAAATTATTATGAAAGCGTGCTCGAAAAACTTTTTTTTTAATAATAAATTTGCGACAAAGTAATATTTATTATCCACACAAAACGGGCTTTTGCGCTTATTTGAAAAATTCTTTTCGCCAGAACAAGGATACTTTTATTATTATTATTTTTCATCCATTATATTATCTTAAGTCCTTAACTAGCCCGTCTCCGTCCGACCGTCCATACACCAGAGTTCAACAGTGATTTTGTGTAATTTTTCGATTATAGAGGTATATTATTATGTCGTTAAATTATCACCGTCACGTTACCTGCAGAACATTTACTGCCTTACCAACCTACTTCTAGAATCCTTTCAAAATCCTTCCAACCCCCCCCCCCCCCCCCCCCCAGTCGTCCGACCTCTCAAGTTGCAAAGATGCACCCGATAGAACAATGACGTAACTACGGTTGGCGATGTCAGTGATGTATTGTTACACCCAGATTCTTTTATTTTTTTTACTCTGTTGTCGTTTTTAATTCATAATATTATGTATCTACTTATAATTTTGGTATACAAATTAATTGAAGACGTGTCCTGTAAGTAAACTTTAGATTGAGCGTTATTTATAATGTCATATGTACCTTGATTCATATGTTTAAGATTATCCAGTGAACTCTGATAATATTTATAGTGTGATGGGCATGACACATGTATGCGTATTATTATAAAAAAAAAAAATAAATATGTATATATTAACAATTAACATTAATATTATGAGATATAAATGTTTTTTTTTACTCCTCGTGCAGCAAATATGAAGTACCTTATACTACATATACTACCCCCCCCCCCTTCACCTCACACACTCACAATTGGTCCTTGTAACGCCACCGCGAAAGAAAATAGAATTATTATCCGTGTATGCTGTATGTACTTATTAATATTGTTTATATATATATGTATATAAATTTTGTATTTGCACAATTTTATACAACAACGCTTTTATAGGTGCATATAACATCCATATAATAGATTAAAAATACACGGGGATTAGCGGTTAGGTAGCGATTAATATTTAATTATAAGTATACTAAATACTTCACGAAGCATCAGATGATAAATCACTAATTTCGCACAACTAAATTGCAAGTTATGTAACACCGACGTATCGGACATGAATAATGAATGCAATTACTACGTATGTTAAACATCATACACCGACTGGAAAATAGCTTTAATGTTTTATGAACAATTATTGTGTAATAATACATAATGTATAATGTCTGATGGTAATATTGTTTGAATAATAAAAAAACAGAGCAAACGTATAATAATACATTATAATATACGACTCACTGGCGAATAAAACGTCACTAAAAATAATCTAAAATGATTGCTTTGTCGTTGTTTTTGTGCCAATTATACCAGTATTGTTGTCTTCTAAAATTATTATTTTGAAACAATGTTGTAAATAAACATCAGACGCGACCATAATATTATTATAATATTATTTTGTATTAATAATTATGATATTAATTTTAAAAAAACGTTAAAATATGCCGGTGGTTGTTTTTTGTAAACGTCAGACTGTGGAATGATGTAATTACTTTTTTCTTTGTTTGTTCGACGTGACAAAATTGAAAATATCGCAACAAACTCAAATGTTAAGTGAAGACAAAATATAGATACTGCCGTGACTAATTAAATTACGAATAAATTAAAAAATAATACATTTGTCTGTTTAATCTAACGTAAGTACTCGTATAACGATACAAGTGTATTTCATAACATTATATTATGTTTAGACGTTGGACAGTTGAATATTGCATGGGTTTAGATTTTCGACGAGGAAACCTAATGGACCTTTGAACCTCTAAACAAAATAAAACCGTACCAATTGAATTTGAATTCAGTCACTGCACTTGGCAAAAATATTCGAGTCGACGGTGTACGAAAACAGTACGAACTCTGCTGCAGGCACGCAATATAATTATATGTTCACACACCCGTGCCAACAGACTCGTTTCTAAAAGGGCCCGAAGGTCTTACGAGTTGACTGGAACTCGCGACTCGCCCCCGCTGTGCAGCTTTAAGAGAGTCGAAAACACGGTCTGTTAGTCGGCCACCGTTGCACATGACGTACCTGCAGGGTACCTCGTGTGTTAATTTCATTTCCAATCAAGTGAGCTTTTGAAATCTCGCCGGACTAAAATGCAACGCTATTATAATATTGTTCTGACACTTCACGCGTGTCAAAATATACGCTGGAATATGATTAGAGATGCCGGTACACAAAACGTTTTGCAGTACGATTATATTATTATTATCATAATTAAACAGTGACGAAGGCGTAGTGCGGGTTGTTGGCGGGGTGAGTTCGCGCGAGTACGGTCCGTCCGATCGGGCGCGAAGTCTTAAACGGCAAATGCTGCCGTTACCGGTTGCCTCACATCAATCTCCGCATCGGTACAATAATTTATTGAAATTATAACGTTGGGTATGGGGCCGTCAAAGGCACGCTCACACTTTGCCCCGGACGTCCTCTTAACAGGGTGGTTGCGCCCTCTCGTCGCCATACTAAACGATAGTGGCGGTGGTGAGGCGCTTTTGTACGCACCAGGAGGCGTTTTAACAAAAGGCGAACCTCGACGTTGATTATTATTTTCCTCCGCCACTGAACAGGTATATCAATCACCATCAGATGCAAATTACTCGTGTCGGGCGCCCCGATAACCGAAGGCATCTATCAAAAACAGCTGAGAAAGGATGCGAAGCCCTATGCTAGGCCGATTGCGACGATGGCGAGAGGTCGCGGGTGCGGGTTGTGTGTGTATGTGTGTGTGTGGGTATGTGTTTGCTTGTGTGTGTGTGTGTACATTTACGGTGGTGTTGACGGGCGTAGACGGAGGAGAGGAAATGCTATTGTTATATTTGTTTTTCGGTCGCGGCCGCCACCACCATTTGTTCGGTGACGGACCTGCGGATCGGGTCTTTATACTTAAAATGCGTTTTGGAGAAAATTTCTCGCTCATAGCACCGCGCAGATTACCATTATTATTATCCGGATATCTCGTCAATTTCCGCATCACAAAGAAAATCAGCCTTTCTTCCACTTCCGCTACATCCTCCACGCCCTTCACCACCACCGGTGCCGCACTCCATCCATAATTTCTTCAACCATCTAGCGTGTAGTTTCTTCTTTTATTCTCATTATTATTGTTATTATTATTTATTCATTATATTTTTTATTTATTGTCAGTTATGACTCGCAGCATGGTCGGTTTATTTTGAAATTACAAAAAACTCCAGTGAACACACTTCCTTAAAAAGAACGGGATACCATCCAAACAATTTACGCCGATTCAAAATGTCCGTGGAATATTTTATTATTTTGAAAAATGTTGTCCCCAGTGAATGGTATCGAACACGCTTCAGAGGCTCCAAATAATTTAAATTATAATTTGAATTAAGTTTAAATACACGAATAAATCCTGGTTAAATATAGTGTCCTTCCCGCTGGTTTAAGCGCTAAAAACGATTACAATCGTTGGATTGATTGATCCGTAATAATAGCGTTCCCAGAACCTGTATAGTATGATATTAGTATAGGTACCTATATTGGGATAATAAATAAAAAAAACGTGAAAATTAATTATATTTTTTTTAACAAAATACAGTACCGATTGGTTATTTTTAAAAATGTAATCATTTTTGTTGGAAATAATATTTTGGAATTTAAATCACTATGAAAAAAACAGCAACAAACTACTAAACGTTAACATAAAAAATATGTACATGGGGGAGATTCTATCATACGAATCTCGTTTCAAAGGTCAAACATAAATTATGAAGTCAAAATGCAAAACAATATTGTTTTAGATTTTATTTTTTATTAAATAATTTTATCAGAGTAGTAACATCAACTAAATGTATATTTTAAAGTAAATTTAAAAAAAAAAAATCCCTTACGAGTTTACTATTTGAACTGTAAATTATTATGGGAATTGTAAAATAAATGTTTTACCTGTTTTGCCAAATGGAACCCAGGCGCTAAACTAACGTCATTTTCAAAGGATAAAATATTTAATAAATTTACTTAGTGAATTCTCGAGGGGTTGAAACAGGTAATTCGCCAGCTAGTCACGAGCGCTGTTTTTAAAT
This sequence comes from Metopolophium dirhodum, assembly GCF_019925205.1. Classification (NCBI taxonomy): domain Eukaryota; kingdom Metazoa; phylum Arthropoda; class Insecta; order Hemiptera; family Aphididae; genus Metopolophium; species Metopolophium dirhodum. The sequence goes on along the minus strand of NC_083563.1, from coordinate 2,636,910 downwards.
AGAGTTTATGCCAGAGAGTCAGAGAGAGCCAATTTCGTGGCGGCGAAAGGCTGAAAAAAAATCCTTCATTTCCGGTGTGTGAAAGGAGGGAAATCAACGTTTACTTGTTTATTAGATTTCCATTAGTCACTACAGAAATCCGATCAGGACAAATATACAGAATGTGTTTCAGAAATGACATTTCAACGATATCGATGCAATTTTTTTTGTTTTAATCGTGTTATGTTCAAATTATGTCATTTACACTTAGCGCAATTTATGAATCGATGTATACTCTTAAATATTCAACTGTCGACGTTTCATATACGAGATATTATTATTAATTATCACTAATGACTGTTTATTGAAAACTAACGTTTATCTTGTTGTGACTAGACCAATTACTATAAGAATAATTGTTCCTTACGATTCAAATTGATTAGTTTTCTTATTGTTCCTGTTTAAAGTATTGTTTAAAACTACATTGCAAACTTTTGACGTCATCCGAGTTATTAGATACGGGCAAAAGTTTCCATAACGAGATTTAATCCTTATTCACCCTCTCTTTTGGTCCCCTTCCTAACCGAAAAAACGCATTGTTTGTGTTTCAATCTGCCTGAAGCCTTAAACTCTATTAAGAATCCTTTGCATATTAATACAACTGTGTAAGTAGAAGGGGATTGTACAAAAAATAAAAATGAACACAAAAATATTATTTTTTGTTGGAAACAGATTATTATCGTAATATTTTTCAGTTTTACCAACTTATTGTACGCCTTGTATACCAAGTTGGCGAATTACAGAGTGCTATTTCACGAATTGATTGTCATCAACTAAAACTCTATACAAGATCAACATCACCCTATTGTTGCATCGTTAAGTTTACGTAATCATAATTTTTGTTTATGATATTCTGACCGTGAAGAAATTTAACTTCTCTTCGGCTATAGCTTTTTTTATTATTTTTTTTTCATTAGTACTATTATTTTTTTTTTTCACTAATCAATTTGATACGATACGAAGGGTTGGATAAAACGCCTCCCATCCAGTTTTCCCACTGATCCACAGCCTTCGGCTCTCGAGACCATAATGGGCAATGCTTGTACGACCTTTGCGAGCTTTATATTATACTTGGTTTTACTTTTAGATCGCATCCCCGTGTGTATACACGTGTCATGACGTTGGCCGTTGTAATTCTACCGATATACATTCACACTGACCCGAGCAGACCTTGTAATACATTTTGACTGTATAGAAAATAGACAGTGTAATCTGTATTAATTGTATGGAAAAACATAATATCGCACGTGTAAGAGGATATTATTACGAGGTTCGAATAGGTTAATTATTTAACGAAGATTCTACCCTATTTTACGACAGCTTATGGCGGACATAATATTTTGTTTCCGTCGAACGTATGTGTGAGTAAAGCAAACAAAATAATAGGTATGGTGTTATATCGATTATTAAAGATTTTATCCAGAGAGGTCTTTTCGATTCGACGAACGACAACAATATTATAGATGAAATCACAGTAAAAATATTATTATGTTTCGGTGACGAAAATAGGCAGGGATCCGCATTTGGTCCAATTGCGAAGGTTACTATGAAGGTTGCGTTAATTTTGAGGACTCGTTTGTACCGAATAATATTATGAGATATTTCCCTCGTTATAATCGAATCAGTGAATATATTTTGAAATTTTGTGCTCCGGAAAAAGCACTCAAGACTTAGGCAGTATAAGAGTATTGTTTATCAGTGTATAGCACTTATGATATAATAAACGTTATCGAATTACGCGTATTGATTTTTTATAAAACAGTAATAGGTATGTTATCTTAGTTGTAATAAAATAATTTCAGTATTTCACGTTTGTGCTTTACAACACTAAACACTGCGTAACAGTCCATTTTATATCCTTTTATTTCATAATCCATATTATACTATAAAACATAACACTTAAGTGATAATACTAACGAATAATTAAATATTAAACTGCGATTGAAGTTATGAAATCAACTATGAAATGTAAAGTAACTATCAAACTATACTATGCTATTTCTTACCATTAATAGCGTAACACATCCGCATAATATCATATCAGAAATACCTGCATTGGTACAAAATATTGAAATATCATATTTACGATTACGAGAAGACGATGCTGCAATATAATAGTGACGAGTGAGTATTATTTTCCGCGCATTGAATTTCCCAAAAGTAATAATAATTGCAATCAGTGGCGACGATATTATTACATCATAATGCATTGTGTTGTGTGAACACATACGGTGGCGGGCGAGGAACAGTACAATATTTATATACGTATAATGGCGGCGCACGTGAGAGTATACGGTTACACGCTCGTCTGCGCCGCGATGCTAACCTTTTCAATTATTTAAAACCCTCAGTTCTCTGCGTACACACACACACCCACCCCTCACGACCATATAATATCGCCCCCTCGCCAACAGAAATACGGTCCAGTGGAGTGAACCAGCGCGTACAGCATTTTTTTCCCCTCAGTCTAAAATATGCCACCCGATGACGTTTACACACTCACACGCGCGCTCTGGTCGAGGGGATCGGTAAACAAGTTCCCCGGGGCTATAATAAACGCTGGTATAGTATGTGTTCACCTGATAATGAAAAATATACACGACCCGAGGCGGCCACCGTAATAGCGTAAAAAAAACGAAGCGCTAAGATAAAAAAAAAAAAAAAATGCATGTAATATATTATCGTCTCAGAAAGGGTTGAAAATTAAAATTGAAAACCTGGCGGTGAAGTGCCGAGGAAGACGTTCGGTGGAGGGCTGGGGGGGGGGGGGGCGTACAAGCCTCCGGGATGTGACTAATCTCGCGACCGAGTCTACGTCTATACATAATTTAGAATAATTTACCCCTGCAGACATGATTTTGCACTAGCTGACTCTCCGCCGCCGTCCTTCCGGATGTGTTTTGAGTGGCAATCTTTTATCGCCAATGTACACCGAAAAGCCCTAACCGCAAAAACATTACTACGGACTTTCTCGCCCTCGCCCTCGCCCTCACCCACAACCCCCGTCGTGCGAGAATACACATTTCCTTAAATGCGTAGGGCGAGAGATCGTGATTTGTGACTTATGTAATGTGTTCTTTCCCACAACCGAATACCGGAGGGTCAGCAGTGTATGCACACAAGCGTGTGTGTATGTGGGTGTGATAATATATTATGCACTATTGGGGAAACGTGCTTTTGAACAGAATTCTGCAAAATAAACGGCAAATCGTGTTAAACGGTTGTATTTAAATACAAATTACACGTTAACCCTTTGACAATTTTTTCGAATATTCCGTACACATAATTACACGTTTATATCTAAGGTTTAGAATGCATGTAAAAATTTATTAAAATAAAATAATCAATTTTCAGAATTTCTTATAAATTTGATTAAAACAAAAGCGCCTGAGCTAGAAAACAATTAGACTACAAATTTTTGTGAAGGAATATTTTTAATTATTTAAGTAATGTATAATTATTTACATTGTAGTGAAAATATCATTAACACGTTGATGGACAGTCTCGTGGCCGCCGTCGAAAAAAATAAATATTCATTCAGAATAGCACCAAAGTGATTGCTATATTTCGATGATTGGCAGTTTTATAAATTGTATTTTTATTTAATATGTTTGGATCTAAAAGTGGCGCTCGTTCCTAAAAATCCATATAACTTGAAACAGCGTTTACTTCTATGCGTTCGAAAATCGAAGTAGAAATAATGAACTTTACTACCAGCAAAAAAGTTGAAAAGATAAAAGAAAATGATGCTTTGGTGAAAGTTTCCTTTATCCTTACATGAAATGAAAAAGGGCGACCGAAATATGACTGTCAACAACCCCGATGTCAGAATTCTATTTTCACTTATTTATTTATTAGTATTAACTGATCGATCGCTAAGAAACTGAAAATCGGTGAAAACGAACTGAAATAATACTGACCATCATATCGAGTGAATAATATGCAATACATAGCAAGATATTATTATACTTAGGTATATATTCAGAGGGTTGTTTGAAATAAGCTAATTGATTTCTCAAGAAAAAACCTCAGAAATGTTGGTTTCTATAAATAAATAATTTTCCTATCTAAAGTCTTCAAGACGTATAACCAGTATTAACCACTATAATCATTAAGTTGTTAAAAACTACGTAATGTCACTTTGACTAAATTAAATTAGATTGAATTGCATTAAATAAAAATTACAACAATATGACGCATTATTGTAATAACACTTATGTTATTGTAGTTTTAAATAAAAATAATACGCTTATTAAATTAACGAAATATGATTTTTAATTGAAATTCGATACCCGAAAATACGAGAAAGTCAATTATTTTTGATTAAAAAAAAAAAAATAAGAATCAATGTATGTATATTGTAATCAAATAATTATTTTTTTCGCCAATATTATAATGCACACCGCCGATAACAATATGAACGTGGGAATCAGTGCAGCAAACCCTATTCTTTGATAAGAAAATAAATGAACTTCCCATTGTGTTGCGCGCGTGAAACCAATGACTGGCGATTTTAACCCTCTCGCACAATACCACAATGAACGCCCGGAGTATCGTATTTTAGGTCATAAAACCTAGTCTTTTTTTATGTGCCGTGTCTACTTAATTTTTTCTCCCCTCAAAATTCGCGTAATCCGATCAGTTCGTTGTATTCAGTGATACATAATATTATATTATATACCTATACATAGTTATTAGTTATATATAATATAGACTTTTTTAAGGGTAAAACTCTTGGCGGGAGAATTTGAAAACGTCTCATTGTTTGTCGTTTTTAATCTTTTCGGGTCAGGACTTATTTTTTTACAACATCAATGTAAAAGAAAGAAGTAAAATGTACAACTTTTCCATTATAATGCACAAGTGAGAGCGGTGACATCGAGGGATCAAAATAAATTCCAAACACTTCAAATTAAGTAGAAAATATCTAAATGTAATATTAATTGTAGATTGATGAAGTCGTAGTTGCTCGAACAATATTTTGTACATTTAATACTGAAACTGTATTTATTGGGTATAAAACAATTGTTTTTAATAGTTTAATGTAACCATTTAAAATTATATAATATGTAACAGAATGTAAAAGCAATAGGTGAATAGCTGATATTTAGTTATCTAATATTTTTAAAAAGGTACCTTTAAATCGTTTATGTATACATTTATCTCGTTTAATTTAAATTCAAAAATGTTATATAAATTAAAATTTGTAAAGGCCAAACAATAGGATAAATAGTAATATTTAAATCGAATAAATAAATATTTCGTTAGAATTGAAACGATTTAAATAACAGTCACGTATCAATATATCAGTTGCTTCCATTAAAATAGAGAGAAATATATCAAAGTATATGAGCTGTTTGTAATCAAAACATGCGCTCCCTCTCATAGTCTCATTCATACTTTTTTTTCTATTTATTTATTTGGTTTTTTGTTGTTTTTTTCAAATCTAATATCCATTTCATTGAATCGTTTTTTTATCCTTAAATTTTTAAACTGTGAATACAGTTTTAAATGAGCAACTTGAAAACTCGTCAGCATACGAAGTTTCTGATATACATTAAACTGTATTCTACTCAGAAATAAATTTGCCTTTGAATTAACATTCCTTATTTTTATTGTAATTGAATATCGAGGTGAATACGTGTTTCATATAAAATAAAATTTTTTTTTAGTTTTTTTAGATATGATGATGTATTGTAAAATTGTACTTATATAATTCCTTTTACTTCAAAGAGTTAAATTAATACAGTATTGCCGAAATTACAAACAATTGTTTCATTTAGCAATATTCATAGTACTATAATATTAAATTATCAATGTTGTATTATTGTATTTAGAATCATAATAGATACAAATAGTTATAGTTCATATAACAATATTGTGTGCATCGATTAAAATATATAAGTAAGAACTATTGTACAGACTACAGTTATAATATTTTGTATACGTCACGTTTGGTAAATTCATATTTTATAAAGTAGAATTATTAATCATACAAACTGTAAAAATTATAAATAATATATTCTTCAAAACATTATGGTTTTAATATTTGCATGAAAATATGAATTGAGGGTGAAAAAATATAATACGCGATTGCTATACAGTACACACCAGATAGTCGTCCCAATCCTCCGTACAAACCTGATATTAATTTTGCCTGGAGTACTGAAATTATAAAGTTGGGAAGAAACTTTACATGAAGTTTATGCTAAGAGTAGTGAAGTCTTCCATATCAGACTAATTCAAAATTACTGTATCAACTAAATATTCGTTTCTTAGGACATAAAATATATGTGTATGTGTATTTATAGTGTATAATATGAGCACACAAATAAGAATTTATCTAATATAAACTCAAAAATATTATAATATTAAAACAATTCATTTTTAAACTTCTTAATTTATTTAAATTTATACTATTTATAAATTACAATTCACAGATGCATTTAAAACAAAGTAATATATTATATCCATACAACTATACATATTTTCTTTGAACATAATTGTTATTATTACAAAATGAATTTCTTCTCCACTAGATGCAATAATATGTGCAGATGGAGATCATTTCATAATGAAGTTTAAAAAATGATTTCTTACTATTGAAAAAAATACTTTATGCATTTTTTTTGTGTGTGAATTATTTACATTCGAAAATTTACTTATGGGATGGAAACGTCAAAATATTGTTTACGTTAGAGTAATGAAAAAAAACATTAGCGATATTGAGATAGATAATTCATAAGAATTTGGAATTATAGATATGGAGTTCAATTTATCCCAGTTAGGTTGTTAACTTCAACTGGTAGTTCATGGTGATTTGATCACTATTATAGTGGCTGCACATCGATTGTTGATACAAGAATAGCCATCGAATTTAGAATTCCACTGGAGAAGGGCATTGTTCTATATACAACAAATGAGGATTTACTGAACAAAAGGACCATTATATCTTAATCCATAACTATTATATATACTGTGATATGATGATAGTGATTATACGTAAGAGAGGGGATGATATTGAGGAAACTATACCATGCTCCGGAAATGATGGCCAGTCGAATACCGGCATTCTCACCGGAACCAGGTTTCCGGTCCGGAAGACACCTTCCTTGAATTTGTGAATCATGCCAACCACCTACGCACTTAGTATTTCGACGAAAATCTGGTTAACCACCAAAAAGTAATTTCAATTACTAATTTATATTGAATACATAGGTATGAAATTATTAATAGTGAAATGTAACAAATGTAATTATAACATTTTTCATTAACTTAAAACTAGGAATAAGGTTAAACGCATTTTTAATCATTGATAAAAAATTATTTAATTACTCTTTCTCTTTTAATATAAATAATAAACAAAACGCAACTCAACTTAAACATCAATTGTATTATTCATAATAACTAAAAAGTATCTAGAGTTCATATTACTATAGTAATATGGTAATTATAATTTCTTTTTAATGACCAAAATAAGTATCTAAAGTTTCGGATGCAAATCACGGCCCAGGGCATAAGTAATAGGCTATAATATGCACACTGACGAATAATTAAATGAAATTATATTATGGTGAACAAGGCGTCATTTAAAACACTGTTGTACACAAGACTCACTTTTAATGCAACATTGAAAAAAAAAAAGAAATCGACTATGGATCCGACAGGATAATTATAATTATTCATAAATACGTAGGTACTGCTGTAGGTAAATCCGAACGGCAATATTATATCATCCCGTAAAACGTTACACCGGCGGAAAGAGATACAGTGAGCGGTGGGGTGAGAAACAGAAATGTGGGGTGAAATATAAAGTGAGATATTATATTATATAAATCCCGAACCCACGATTGAATGGGCACGAGCTATATTGCAATGACGATCCACGACGTGAACGGGGATGACGGTTGTCATCGCGGCATCGGAGCGAAAAACTTTGTCGCCGGCGTGTCGGATAAATGCCGTGGGATCGGGATAGGGTGTGCAGGGGTATCATGTCACTGTGTTCGGTGTCGGGAAGAGAAGCAATGCCGTTGACGTGGTGTTTAAAATTCGCTCAGGTATATAACCCCCCTTCGGTCGGTAAGCACGTTTCCAGAGGCGTCGTCACCTGGCGGTATAGTCACAGCCTATAATAATAGTCCGAACGTTAAGTTATTATGTATGTTATTCGTTCATATTATTGTCATATTAAAATATAGGTAGTTGTTTACTATTTTGTGAATCTGTTAAGTCTTTTCGACGCGACGGCCGAGACTCGCCAGATTATAATATTTTATTTGATGATATTATTGTTATAGTTATTTTTTTCGTGTTTAAACTACATTTCAAAATGCATTCTCCGACAGTTACCGCCACGGCGAACACCACGTCGTCAGTCGTCACACCGGCACAGTACATTACACTAATTTCTACCCGGACCCGCGGCTTGAAACAACGTTTAGGAAATGTCAGCACTTTTAAAAGGGCAATATTGTGAGCACCCCACCCACACACACACACACCTATATACCACCCCCCCCCCCTCCTCCACCACCAACCAACCACTGCCACTAACTAGAACAACGCGTCTCTCGCCAAATCGACCATGGTTCGTTCGCGACCAAAAACTAAACGCGCATAATATACCGGGTGATTCTTTTAACGTACGACACTCATTATTCAAAAAATATTAATGTTTATGAAAAAATTATTTTTAAATGGTTTCAAGTCGTTACAATTCAACATACAGTTTTAATTTCATCGTAAAAATAAGCAGAATACTTTTCTGATTAATTCGATACATAAAAATCGAATTTAGGATGAATAGTTTATGAATTATAAGTATTTAAAGGTTAGACGAGTGGCGTAGCGGAGTAATGGACCTACATTTTGCGAGGTAATCGCGTAACACTCCACTCCGCTCATCTAAACTTTAAATACTTATATAATTCATAAGCTACTCGTCCTAAATTCGATATTATTTCGATTTTTATGTATCGAATTACTCAGAAAAATATTCCGCTTTTGAATATGAAATTAAAACTGTATGGAGTAATTCAAAAAAGTAAAAACTTAAACAATTCTAACGATAAAACAATATACATTTTTAAAAATGTTGTTTTTTAATGACCAGAACCCGTGTAAATGTTTTCAAAAACATTTATACTTTTTGGAATGCCGAGTGTTCAATGAATCACCCGGTATATAATATACACACATATATTTATATATATATAATATTATACACTTCGCTTTATTGCGCTCTACCTACCTATTGTATACACAGCGTATATACATTATGCCACGTAGCAGCTGAGTTGGCGATTTCCACCGACAGATTGTCATCCGCCGCGGTTCCGTTAAACGCCAACTACGATGGTATAATAATTAACGCGCCCCGCTGCCGACCACCGCCGCCGTCGGAAAATCGAAAGGAAAACGCTCTCTGTCGCCACCGAAACGGCGGTGGAATACACTGAGTAGGCGGCGACGGGACCGGCGGGCTGCAGTGAGTTTCGGTGCTATCAGCCGATGGATTGTGTCATTTTGTACAACGGGTTTTCGGATGCCAACAATGGAATTATTATCGTCATTCACATATCGATAATGTCACGACAAAAACACCATGTCTGTGTTTGTGTAAAATTAATTTACATTCATTATTACGTAACATTGCGATGGAATTCAACGTGTCTTTTGCCAATCAATAATTATAAGTAATTACTAATATTACTAATTACCTTACAAACGAGCTCGTTGTTTTAGTACAAAATTATTAAGTATTGTCGCATATCGCTAACGGTAAATGGAAATATTGTATGCAATATAATATATATGAATATTTTTCAAAATATAAATTGTGTTACTAATTTATCATTCATTAATTTTGCATCTTTATGATAGTAATTCATTGTTTATCATATATACTGCATCGTTAACTTGAATATCTACCAGTATTTTATTGTGGTCAAGTTGTATATTATTTTTAACTGTTAATCATATTACGGACGTCGTTAGTGTAGTATAGTACGCTGATTGCTGACTTCTAATAATACAGACAATTAGTGAAATCTAAAATTATGTTATACTACAAGTATTTGATACCTTTTTCGTCCAATGAACTAGAAAAAGCTTGCATGAAGAGTTTGTGTAAGGGCTATAGGCTGAAGGCGATGTTAGTAAGTATAATATTCACTGATATTACAGCAACACTGTATACACTATCACGGGCTCAAGGGGTTCTAGTACTCATAATTAGAATTTAATATCGATTTGTCTTTATATCGAACGTAGTTAAAGTATTTTAGTCACGGTTTCCTCTTTAAATTTAATGTAAGAATAGTTAGCCTGTTTTTCATTTTAAGAAAATATTAATAATAACCACTGTTGGACTAAAAACAGGTGCCATCCTAAATTAAATAAGTTTTTTATCTGTATAAGTTTGTGTGTTAAAGTGAATAATATATTGATAAACTAGGGGTGCGAAACCCCTTACTCATTCCATTTGACATGGGGCTACAGATTTTTCTAACCCCCTCGGGTGGTTTATTTAAAATGCTTTTTATATTCCAATAACCATTACAGTTCTTTTTTTTATAATAATTTTTTTTTGCCACAGTAATTATTATAAAGCACTAAATACAATTTTAAAAACTTTTTGTGCACTAAACGTATTAAGTATTTCATGCTGGAAACAATAGTAAGAATGGTTGATGTAACTGCGTGTGATTCACCGGAAATATTATGGCATGTATCACCGAATATAATATACATACGAGCAATCTGATTTAAAATGTCTCCGACCAGTTACATATACAAAATTAATTAACTTTAGTGATTGCGACATTCTCGTGATAATATACGTGCAATTGTATTTATGTGTATTCAATAATGCATATGGCTAATTAAAAAGGGATTTTCGAAAAGTTTATTACGAAAGTTGCAGGATGTGCGTGTGTGATGCGGTTGACGTGAAAACTTCGAAATAATCAGAGCTCCGCTCGCGCACATATATTATAACATTATACACTCTATATTAGTAATGCAATTTTAATAAACTTTATCCACAAAGTTTTGTTTAAACACGAGGCACGGGCATCCTAGATTTCAACAAACCTCGTGAGCCGCGCGAGAACACGATGGCGGCGGTGACTGTCTGGTATATTATAATAGTATCCGTCCGGGCCTCCACAAACAATATGTTGTTATATTATTATTATATTATTATTATTATTGTTATTATTATATGACGTACAGGCGCCACAGAAACGGCCCGCTGAGGGGGTCACATGACTTTCAAAGAAGAAAATAATGGGATGCAACGATGGGCGCCCGCCGTGTAGGTAAAGAGGTTTCAAGATGGCCATTAACTGCTGCATTTTTTTGTCATCATAAACCACGGTACGAAGTGATTCTGAGGAAGCCAGAGGAACGTTTTTTTTTTTTTTTTTTTTTTTTTTTTAATGCCACTCGACTCGCCGAGGTTGAAGTGTTCTTTACGAGACGCTCTCTAAACTACCCGCAATAAACGTACCTTCCACGTATATGTGGTACCAGTCAAAACGCAGTTAGCTGACCGTCAAATAAACTACACCGTCCATATAGTAGGTATAAATGATCGATATGGGCGTCCGGAACATGCTTGTCAGTGGTATAGAAAAATATATTATTTATTTATCTATTTATTTATTATTTTTTCAACTGTTCAAACTGTCTGAGTTTGTAATATTATTTAAAAAAAACAACAGCACGCTTAAAATAACATTGGAAAATATATTGTAAAATATAAACATAAGTAAATTTAACAGTATTTGAATAATCATAATAGTAAAACTGAAAACTAAAATTTGAGTTTGAAAATCGAAATTTAAAATTTGTGTCCGCATTGGCGTTTGACTATAGTCGTCTTAATGGCTCAGTTAATACATTTAGTTAATGGTGACACATAGAAATATTTATATCAATATAGTTAAATATGGCATGCTACTGTGGTATGTGTTATTCTGGAAAAAACAAATTCCTCTCATCAAATCATAATCATAAAATTACACATTTATTTTATCAGAAGAGTAATATTATATATATATATACTGAAATACAGGCTTATAGTTTTATTTTAATAATATTATTGTTAACGCGTACATTTTAAAGGTCGACATTTTGCAAATACAACTGTCAGTATATATCGCAACTGCCAATCATGCGTTCAATAAATAATAAATGTAAATAATGTGTAAATTAATTTAATACAGTCCACCGAATATACCAAAACTGTCAATATGAAAAAAATTTAAATAATATTGTATGTACTATGTCTGTATCCTTAATTTGCTATATTTACTCTGAATTTGTAACGCATAGTCATCAAATAAAAACGATACATTAAATAGTTTTCTAGGGATGCGTGTAAATTAAGTAAATATTTTTGTAAAATATGGAATATCAAACTACTAGAATATTATACGATGGTATAAATAAATTATTATTCAATTAGTTAATTTGGTTAAATTATCGTCCACTATTAGAGTGCCATACAATTTTATAGTTACAGTTCAACTAGAAGAATAAGAAGACGAAACAAATAAGATTAATGTTATGAACAGTTCGAAAAACTTTATTATATTAAAAAAAAACTCAGAGGATACTTGAAGAATATTTTTATTTTTTTATTATTTTATTGAGCTTCTAACTATTAAAAAACTCTCATATCCAATAACTAAAGTCTAAAAATAAATAAAAAGTTATTATAATTAATTTGCAATCACAGATAGAGATAAATACAATATCCAAGCCCGGATTAAGAGGAGCAGGAGGGCCATGGCCGCGGGCCCACAAAGGATATCGAACAATAGTGGGCCCCTGCCGGTAGTACGTTTTCTATAATAATATATGGATAAAGGATAATGGATATATTATTACTATTTGGCTCCGGGCGCAAAATTATCTTAATCCGGGCTTGATAGTACCTTGTCATATTATAGTTGCCAGTTATCAAGTTTAAATTAAACAAACAAATTCGAACAATAACCGTTTATGCATTCGAATTCAACTACGACTACAATAGTTACATTTTAATCATTCATTTTGTAACATTACAAAGTTTATTAAAAATATTATGAATGGTAATGCGCTGTTAAAAGTTTTAGAATTTGTGATTTTTATCTGTAATATGAATCTACCCTAACCAAATACGGTGATCTAATAAAACTTTACCCTACGTTACTTCATATGTTTTTTGTTGTCCCCGAGAGATACTAGTCCCAATTCCAAAGATACCATGTATGATATCAGTGGGCTAAACATAACACCAACTTTTTAGCCTTTGAACTCTTTTAAACTAATTATTATTAATGTGAAATATTCAATAACACAAAAGGGGTTATAATAAAAACAGATTATTTTTAAACCCATTTGTTAGATTCTAATACAAGTTGAATTTTCAATAAATGTTTTACAGATTACACGTTTTAATAATCATCTTTGTATTTAATGTAATTTAAATTCAATATGAGTTTTCTTTAAAACATTTACCACATGAAATACAAAATGCACAACCTATTTGATGTTTAAAATATTATCCTTCGACAACTTATGCAGATGTTGTATTTCATACGAAAGTATAGTATAAGAGCAAATGGGTTTCGTAATAATATTATTTACTCCGTAGCCTTATACATATTGTTTTCTCGTAATTTCCTAAACTAAGTTGATGGACTCTCTTAATTATATTTGTGTTTCGCTTGGTAACTATTCCTTGGTACCCAGGTATACGAAGTTAAAGATTGCACGAGTGAGGGAAAAATAGATTAAAACAATCAAAATGAGTACCACATTATGGAACACAATTTGGATTTCAAAACTTTAATTAATTAAAAACCATTCATATATATATACATAATATATACAATTTATTTATGACATTGAACAAAAGAACGACTTTTTTGTATATTATAAATCATGAAACTATTTTGAGCACTTAAATACAAAGTTTACTTTGTTGTTTATGTACGTGTGGTAAATCGTGAATGTCGTATACAGTATGTGCTTACCTTGACAGGCGGCCTATTCAGCATTTGACATGACAAAAAAGGCTGTGCTAATCGAATCGTTCCCCTAAAAGGGCCTAACATTAAAAAGGGTATAATAAATACCGGACCTTATGTAAGCCCAACTCTGAGAATCAATCAAATGCACTCAGAGGGGTAGGGCTGCACATATTTCTCTTTCATCTCTTACGATATAAAAAAAAACCACAACTTTCAACATGTAGGTAAAGTTTAACAAAACCGTTCTATAGCTTTTCACTCTGGTAACAACTAGAACATAGACCAATGCATTTATAAAACATTTAAGAAAATTAATAACAGAGTTAAAGACGAACAGAGTATCAAAAATAATTATTTTTCTGTTTCTTCTAATGTTTTGTTCAAATGTAAATTAAAACGATTTCAACGATTTTAATGTTCACGCACGAAATAATTTCACATGAAATATGTTGTAATACTCGACATAAATTTATAGATTTTAAATGGTGAAATATAAAAAATTAAAGACTGCTCTGTTTTATTTATTAACTCAACAATTTAATAATGATAAATTGTATTACAGACAATGATTGAACTTGATAAGTTTTAATAATTTTTAATTTATAGAAAAATAAAACGTACACTTTCAGTTATGTTATTATATATTAATTTAAATTTACTTATGTCAATACATTATCCATATACTTAGTCAATGTTAGTTTCTAAAGTATAATACCATAAAAGAAGTTTCAAAATCCTTGAATACACCCGGGACGTTAGCCATTCAAATACTTTAGAGGAATCGCCGAATCTTTTAAAACTTTATCAAAAATCCTTGTTCACCACATTATCGGAATTCTCCCGTTAATCGGTTGTATAGTACTATATAGTTTATAACATTTTAAAATAAACCCCTAGCTTATAGTTGACTTATTGTAAAGGTACTTGATAGATGCACGGGACAAATACCTGTGACATTTACAACAAACAAATAGATTGTTTATCTAATTCTTTGGATTTAAAAAAAAAACATTATGCTATCAAACGGATTTGATAAAAGAAAAAATAGACGATAATATATATTAATAACCCCCTCCGAGAAAACGTACCGACTTCATGATATTATGACTGTTAGGTATAATACGGGTCTGTTCGCGTTGATTGAACGTCCGATAAAATTGGATTTTCGGCTATATCTAGTGCTCTCGGGGTGGCATTTATGGGGCGATTCCGAGGTGCCGCCTAGTTTCGACGTGCAATACCCTAGGCGATTTAATTGCAGTTAACTTTGAGCATTGGGGATTCTCGAGGACTGTAGCCATTTCATTTATGGCCATGTTTCCAGGAGCTTGTTTTTCTACGGTCCGTAAAAAATAAAAAACAACTGGGGTGATAATCTTCGCTAAATCGCATTGCACAAAGGAAAAAAAAAACTGTTATTTTTCTCCACTATATACGCGACGGAGTTGTATAAAAACCAAATCCAGTTTTTCGTACACATTGGACTTTCATTTTCTACCCCTAACAATCCATCCCTTCGTTATCATCCTCGGCAGCTTTGTTTTTCATTACGGACCAGCCGACCGACTTTAAGCGGATTTATTACCCGAAGCCAAGAATGGCGAGACACGGGTAGTGGTGGCGGAGACGGGAGAAAAAAAGGAAACAAGAAGTTTCGGATATCCGACTACGAGCACCCGTAATCTTATTAGCAGCTATATTTCGTAATCCAAAGAGAAAGAAACGACTATACGTATAATATAATATATATATATATATATATATATATATATTTATATATTATATGAACCATGTACTCATATACAATACAAACGAGAAAAGTTAATCATTCTAAAACGATCGTTGATAATCTCCAATTGTAATTTGCCGTTACGGTTTTAAATAACAACTTTATCGTAATTGTATTAAATATGAAATAACATGTGCGTATGATGTATATACATATTATACATTATTATAAAATAGAAGGAGATAATATTGCTATAAGCTCATTCGTTCGGTTTATCACAGACACATACGTAATAATATTATTGTTCTTTCGTGATTACAATATAATGTATTACGCAATGTTAAGTTATTAGTTGTCGACGGTTTCGTTAAACTAATCAATGATACATTTTTTAAACAATGTTTACTACATTTGTCTCATTAGTCTAATAATAGCTACGATTTATTCAATTTGCATATTATATAATCCTAGGTACACTTGATCATAAAGCTTTATAATAAAACCATCTATTATTATATTATATATAAGTGTTTGATGACGTATAAACTAAATTATCTTAGCTCAATTCAATATGGAACTAGGTATAACGTTTATAAAGTTCGAATCAAATATTCTTGTCTTTGCCTACCTACTGTATAATTATATGTATATTATTAACTTAAAAAATGTTATGTGATAGGTCATTATAATTTAGACGTTTAATTGTGTTATTACCTAATTTTATAGAGATCAATAATATAAAAGTATTAATTTCATAAAAACTTGCAGCCACCAGGGAGGAAAGTTAAACACTTGTACAACACACTTGAATAGGTACTTTAAAAGAGATTGAATACTGATAGGTATGTAATAACACGCAGAGCACAAGTGTTTAATTTACAAAAATATTGTTCGATAATTCGAAGACAATAACCTGACAAACAATGATGTTAACATGATGATAATGGAAACAAACAATAGAGATTTACTGAGCACGTCATTTCCAGAACGAATAACAATTTTATATTCATTGAAAAAGAATCCATCGAACAAAACTTGTATTATAGGTGTATAGAAGATAATTTACTAGAAAAATGATTGAAAAAGGAGTTATTCTCTCCAGCCGAAAATGACATAAGCCATTGAAAAAAAATGCGTATAACAGAAATGAAAATTTTATTTATTTGAACAGTACGTGAAGTTTAAAAAAAATAAATAAATAACAATACTATAATGAGTCATAAATATAACAATGAGTTTCTGGAATTGTACCAGTATTTAAATTAAAACAGTTGATCAATGTTATCATTGAAATATATATTTTATCCACAGATTGCCTGTCACGGAAATAAACGTTTCAATATTTGTTTTATTCATTATAAGACTGGAGTTTTTCTTTTATTAGAGAAAATAACCACTAACTGATAATATTCTAAATGTTAATGACAAAAACTTACTGAATGAATCTTATGGACCGAATTAGGCTTTTGACTTAGTAAGAAAGCAGTTGAAAGTTTTCATACCAGCAGCTGTATACTGCTTGACTTTGCGATATTCCTCAAATACAATGGTTTTCGAGAGGATAGGTAATAATAAAGCAGCAGTTTAATTTTAGAAACTTTCTTTTTGTTCGAACCTATATTTTTTATTCGGTCTTATACAGGAAGTTTTCGAGAAAAATTTGTGCAGCCAAATTACTTACTATAGTCTACATGAAACTTTTCAAATAATAACTATTCAATAATAACTGTATTCTAAAAATAATAACTGAAAGGCGTATCTACATCAAAAATAAAAATTTCCAGTGACTTACCGTGCATTCTGTGGTCCCACTGACTTGACTTCATATGATGAACTAGCTGTAATTCTATGATCTGGAATTTTGCTGAACTCCATACCAAGCTGTGAACGACATTCTTCTAAACAACAATAATAAAGTATTAATTAATAATAATTTAAAACAATTTTGTTTTTTACGCAAGACAAACACATATTTCATAAATATTGATAATTGTTCCATCAACTAATAGGTTTTAATGTTTATACTTGACTAATAACTCTGGCAAAATAAATAAAAATTGTATTCCCTCCTCTACACGACTACACCTAAACAGTAATATTCTCTAAACTTAGACGCAGGATAACCAATGGGTGACTTCCCCTATCAAGCGATTCATGTTACGAGTGTATTTTGATATGATAACAATTTATTTTTGTACACGTGTGTACAGATTGTTTTTCTTCTCTCCAACAAAAAAAAAAAAAAGTTTATATTTAATTACATCAGACATCGGTATTGTTAATTTAATTACTTACATAAAATATTGGTTAAGAATTCTATTCAAACCTTAGATAGTATATACCTACTATTATAATTCATATTATATTAAATACGTGGGTGATTTTTTATTTTTATAAAATAATATACCAGAAATGACTTTTAAATTATAAGCAACTATATTACGGTTCTATAAATGGGGAATACAAAAAGAAAAAAAAACAATGCTTTAGTTCATTTTAAAATGGTTAAGGTATTTTTGGAGACAAGTTTAAAATAATATTTTCGCTCCCAAAGCTCAGAAACTTTTTATATACGAATGTTATTACCACTTCAAAAGCATTGAAAATGGTCTTTTCGTTTTCATTTTTTTTTTTTGTGTACTTACATGCGGGGTTTTTTTATAGCATACGATTACATTAAGAGCCCTAATATTTAAAATTATAAACTGTATAATGTGTTAGTAAAATAGTGCATATTTTATGTTATTTTATAAAAAGTTATGAAAACGATTTTTTTTTACTTATAACAGTAGGTATAGGATATAATATTAATGAAATTATAATAAACGTATATTGAAATATAAAATATTATTTTAACTCGGTACGAGAAATTGAATGGGCTTGTAGCAACATTAACAATTCATAATAATTTAGAAAAAAAAAAAAACAATTTCAGAATGCGAACGATATAATCAGTGTCGAGGATTAAAAAAAAAAATGAAGAAAAGTTTACCATTATTTCTTTTGATTTATTGTTTATAAAAACATGGTAGTATGTGACTTTTGAAACGAACGTAATTCTCCCCTCGGGTAACACATATACGAATAATGTTAGGCAAACCTCGCGTGTGTTTCAACTCGGTCCCTTCAAGTCCAATTTCTGGGAAACGTTTCGAAAAGAACCATTAAGACCGTTGACCTTTTAATCGTACCCCTTGAAACAAAAAGCTATTCCAAAACGTCGGTAGGGACAAACAAAGGGGTGGGGGTTCTTATCTTGCCGAACAACAGTCACACGTAAATGCAGAAAACTTTCCATAGGAACAAACACTGATAGTACCGATTTTAACGGTTCTACATACGCCACCGGTGAACTTAATATTCACCCGACGGCGGAATAATGTAATGCTCTGCCACCCCTCGGATGAATATTTCCACGTTGTGTATATTGATATGATTTCAAAGTTATGGAAAAAAAAAACATCGGCCAAAAAGGCGATGGATTTGTATTCACCGAACGTTTCCTCCCTTACTTCCTACCTAACCGACTCTATTTCAACTATTTATTTATTTATTTATTTTTTTTTTTTTTGGTCACTTTTCTCACTGCAACCGGGCTGCGGTTAGTTAGGCGATTATAACCGGATGTGCCAAAATGGCGAAAACCACACTGCGGAATTTCATCGCACTTCATGCGTGTTCGGAGTTCAAAAGGATACATAATTCAAATTTGTTTTATTTTTCATTTGTTTTGGAAATCCATGGTGAGAAATTGAGTTACGACAACTATACAAATTCTTTGAACAACCCTATTGCACTGATACGGTTTCAAAATATAAAAAATAAAAGTACAATTTAATAACTATACCAAACAAATACATTCACGTTTGAAGATGTATTTCAAATAAGGTTTCCCGGTATACAAATTACTGTACAATTTTATAAAACAATAAAAACAATATTCAAAAATCTAATATGCAAAGTATAATTTTAAGTATAAAATATCAATAATATCGTGAACAGTATCAATAGTAAGTTTATAATATTATGTTAGATAAAATACTAGTAAATATACGCCCACAGTAAATATTAGTTATATTTATTTAAACAACATTTTCAGAACAAATAATGCGAAATTAACATAACTGGTAAGACGTACCAAACAAAATTGTGCTTTTCTTGAACCAATTTAAATTATTTATTTTACTCAATAATTTCTATATTAACATATAAATTCTAAATCGAACATAAGTACCGTGCTTTATTCGTACATTAAATGATTAATCTCTGCAAAATACATTAATACTATGAAGTTAAAACACGAGTGTATTAATTATTTGATTAACCGCATTTGAGCCTAATTGACACGTTACGACAAATGCTTGGCAGCAACATAAAATATACTATAAATCCAGAAATATGAGAGACAATTTGTTGGGAGGAAAGTAAATATTTTGTGTTTTAGAAAAATCGGCATTAGAATCAACGAAACGTACAACCATCTTACACTCAATTATTATATTTTATTAATATGACGTAAATTATTCATCAAAAGAAGTGACAAGGGAGTATAATAACACTTAGTCATTTCTCTGGGGCATCAGCTGTTATAAAGAGAACATACCACGAAAGGCGTCATTTTCGTAGGGTTTCTTAGTGAATATGTTTGATATATTTGAATGCTTGAATTGATACGGGTTAATCATTAATACGCGTATTAGGGCACGTCAAAAATATGATCGGATTATTATACACACAGGTGCCTGTTATTAAATAAGATGAAATATTATGATAAGACGAATATATATTTATATATATATATAACATTTTTAGAAATTAATAATAAATTACTGCAGCTTCAGTATTAGATGAAACGAATTATAAAAAGTACGCATCAAGCCATTGATGAAAATATTCATGTGTAGCCAACTAATTTACCCTTTTCCCCAGTAAAAATATGTTTTGTCGTTAAATATAAAAAACCGAGGTCATATAATAGATACTTGTTGACGCACATATCTGATTTAAGAATAAAAAAAATGAATTGAAGTATAGTTTATGCCACGTTGCCTAGGACCTAAAATATAAGCATTAAGCATTCCTTCAAAATGTTTAAATACAGTTAATACAGTATATTATAAAACAATATCTGTAAAGTTGCCCCTACCCCACCATGGCGAATTCTTCCAAAACAAACTGTAAGATATAGTCCTTTAATATTGTAAGTCCATTCCAGAAATTTGTTAGTTGACTGTTACAAATTTATAGAAAAAATGAGGTTTTAGGCGGCAGACCTCCCTCATAATTTCCAAACTCCAAACAAATCGTTATTTACAGAAATTGTATTTTCACTCTCGGAGTTTATAGGTACCTTTAATAATTTTAGCTTACAATTTCTTTGGAGCGATTTGGCCGTTATGGAGGAAGGGGGCTGCCACCCAAACTTCAGCATCTCCCCACCGGTCCCCGGGGTACGGTCAACTCACAAATTCCGGGAACGAGCATACAATTACTTACAATTAAAGAGGTATAACTTACAATTAGCTCGTATAACTTTATATAACCCTACAAGATTTTCCTATGGCGAGTAGGGGTTAACTATATATGTTTTTATTCACATACGGTAAACACGTACCTAATTGCATAATATTTAACGTTTAATGTTTGACTAAAGCGTTCAAACGACACTTCATATTCCGGTACAACAACGAAGACACTTTTACGATACGCCGTTAGCGAAAACATCTACTTTAGATTCTACAGTGACGCGGCGCATAAATTATTAATTCCTGCTGTTGCAGTAAATAAATTATTATCCTGCAAGACGAGGAGTGATTAAAATTAATTTAATTTCGTTCGCATAGACAAATAGACGTAGTAGACGCAGACGTACACACACACACACACACACAAACATATATATATATATAAATTATATTATGTCTATACATAGAGAGCGCGGTGGCGGTTCGGTTTAGCGTCGGGCACCCCTATTTGTGCGTTAACCCAATTTCCGAAATCAAGTAACTCCGCGCCGTGGTACTTACGACCCGCCGACCACTATGTTCGGTACACTGCGGCAGTGCCCGACCTAACCGGGAGCGCCGAACGCATAACTTGTTTCGCAAACACTCGTATCAACACGTATTATCTATACATATGTATATACAGTATGCACGCACAACACGCACGCATTTGGCGCTAGTGTATACAACGACATCGTCCCGACCACGGTGGCTTGTTACTGGCTGTGCATAGATAGATTGTTGCGAGATGAGTTTATTCAATGGACATACTATTATAGACCGGCGTTCGAGCGTCCCACCGGGTCGCGCAGAAGTTTTGCACGCGTGCCCGGGACGACGGCAGAGCACAGGAGAATAAAATTCGAAAATGCAAAACTCGACGACGGCGGCGGCGGCTGCACCGCCCGCGAATTCGACGGGCAAATTTTAATGAATATGTATGAGCGCGAGCTGACCGCGTCGCGATGTTCCCCCGGGAGACTTGTGCAGCGTGCCTGTACGTGTGTGTGCGTGCGTGTGTGTGTGTTGTGTGTGTGTGTGTGTGTGTGTGTGTGTGTGTGTGTGTGTGTGTGTGTGTGTGTGTGTGTGTGTGTGTGTGTGTAAGGAAGTGTAACGCGTAAGCTCCGTAGTCGTATAAAAACTTTACACAATCATCAAAAGTATAATCTCGACCTCCGGCCCAACAACATACAAAATACAGCATGTATGTCGGCGGTGGAAATCGCCGGGGCGAGGGTTGTTTAACCCCCGCCCCCCCCCCCATCATCCCTCCCGCAAATGTCTTCCGAGGACTCCTTGAAAATAATTTTAATATTTTCTCCTCTCGCCTAATCTACCTGTGGTATAATATTATGGCTTCAAGAAAATGTACTTTTCACAGTAACAGTGGTAAACATTTTGACTGGAAGGAGAGATTTATCATTTTCCACGGACTACAGCACGCGTTAACCACACGCTTTTATTTTGAAAAATAAACTCTGCGAAACACGTAGGAAACAATTGCCACTCGAATGCCCTACGCAGAACTATAATAAGTACAACATTATACACACAATCAGAATAAATAATTATTATAACTAGGAAAATGTTTATGTAATGCTATCCGTAAGTTTTTTTTTTTTTTTTATACTTTTAAGTAGTTATTTCAAAGTCTTTTCACAGTTCCACCCCAACTATAATATTAATGTAAACCGGTTTCCGCACGTGCAAATACGGTCGGACGAATCACCTGACAAGTGAAAATAAACGTAATCACCTACTTTCGAGATTTCATATTATCAATAAATCACTGAACGATCCTATACCTGCCGAATGATATCTTATAATCGGACTGATTTTACGATGGATAACGATAAACGTATTCATAATCATAATAATAACATGTAGAATAACATGAGGGAGCATAATTGGTATATATTAGGTATAAGATGGTAAAACAGATTTCTTCTAAAGTTAGCGATGTCGCAATAAATAAAAACTTTTATATTTTTATAATGGAAAATTATGGAAAATAAGATAATTTTGGGAAAAAAAATCAGTGATAAGCGGGTTAAAATTACACGATAGACGAGTTTTTTAGTTAATTGATTATGTCAACAACTTATTTTTTAAGAAAAGCTAATATAAATTTTAAGATAATTATAAATAGCTATTAACTATATTTAGACATTTTACGATATTGATGTATTTCTGTAGTTAAGTTATTTTTTTTTTTATTAATTATACTAAAAATCGATACCGTTTTTAAGTTACTTTACAACTTTAGTTGAATATTATGAACCTACGAATGGAAAAAATGAAATGGGACAATTCATGTGGAGTAAAATGTCACTTCATAGTTTGGTATTAATTGATAAAATGTTATAAAATGTTCAGAAAATTAAATCATTTATAACAGAAAACCAACTGCCGTCATGATTTTAAATAACTAATACCAAAGAATAGCTATAAAACAAAACAGTAAAAAAAAAAAACTATAAAAGATATGTTTTTTGTTTTAATAGTCATGCATTTTATATATATTATATTATTAAATAAGGTATTATTTACTTAAGATGATAAGAAATATTAAATATTATGTTCCTTATAATTTAATAATTTAATAATTGTAAAATGTTAAACTATTAAATAATAATCACACCTTTTAAAGTTTTACATTTTTATCTCTCATAAAGATTGTGATTAAGACGATAGTAATATATTTTGAAAGTTTAAAAAAATAAATATGTTTTCCAAATTATCAATGCAATTTTTTCTTCATGGGAAATAATATAATATAAGAATATTATCTTTTGAATGACATAATAAAAAATAATATTGGTAAAAAAATAAAGAATATTCTATTTCGAGACAAGTATTAAGTGCCTATCACGCATTCATGCCCCAGGTTACCCAACATGTTTATTTTTCACCATTTCCAATCGCTATCAATAATATTTATTATAACAATAATTATTATTTTATTGTGGCAACCACACACGTTGATGACAAACGCCAGACAAATATTGTACATTTGGGACCATTGAGTTGTTATTACTAATACAGTTACAATATTTACATAGTTTATAAGGACTCAACTATCGATTGCGAAATAACTGATAAACAATCCGAAAGACATGCTGGATAATGAGTATCATTATTAGAGGTATTCATATTACATAGAATTACACTTACGATAAATGCTTTATGTTGAAAGTTGTTGATTGTATAGATTTTATTTTGTATTAATTATAACGGAAAATACAATGAATACTTTTTAAATATTGATAAGTTCAGTTAAATATAACTGTGAACCTGAACGGTTATGAATAATTTTTAGTGTCCTGTTATACTTTCAAAACTGCCTGTATCAGTCAAAAGGTTTTAAAATACAGTAAGTTGCACTAACGTGACTGAGTGATGTAAAATCTGTTTCAATACGTAATTTTCATGTACACACGTGACACGTGTATAAAAAAGTATCATGTGCAACGGGAAATTAATTAAATTAACATCCTTTATGGGTAGCACTGATTACAGAGTGAAAATTTAATCAGTGAATATATGGTGAATAAAAATCAAAGAGAAGAATATTCCTCGCATTTAGTACAAAAAATCGTTTTGTCAATACTATGGCTAAAGAAAAAAAGTTCAGTGCTAATAAATTGCAATTAGTATAATCGATAAAGGGCCTAACGATATTATGCATAGTTAAATTCATTTTTATTTAAAACTGTGAACCTCTAATTTAGTTAAATATCTAATTGGCATAAAACTACACTACGCAATTAAATTAATTTTTAATATATTTTTTTTTAGTGCCACAATTAGTAAAATATTATGCAAGCCAATTATTATTATATATTTTAGGAACCGATTGTGATATTACCCACTTGTAATGCTATCTACTAAATTTAAATGTACGCTATCATTCTGGTGTCATGAAAAGTCATGCAGACTGTCTTGTGTTTGAATCTAAATCAAAGTAAATACAAACATTGAAATTTATTGTAGTAATTAAAAAATGGGCATTATATTTTTTAAACGTAATAATTTACCAACAACTTGGTAAAATAATAAATGAAGCATGCACTTGCAGATTTTATTGAGATAAATGCTAACAAATCAAACCAATATTTTAAATGCGAATTCGTAAACAATTTGAAATGAAATAGAGTGATTAAACATTTTTTTACGCCTAAATACTCATCAACACTATAAGTAACGATTAAATACGAATAATGGGATTCATTGAAATTAAGGGGGAAAAAAATAATAACAATTTTCAAAACACGGTACCTTAACATTTAATTTATTTCATTTTTGATGTGATGTTGTTTTATATGCTTATATTTTGCGCAGCTCTCGTACTTTTGTAAACACAGCGGCATTCTGTTCTGCTGTTGGGTTTCTCCTTGGAATAACTATTGTTGTTTGAAAGTGCTTTCGGGCCCAGAAGGGCAAGAGAAATTAATTTCTACCCGCCGGGTGGGCCGTACCCACCGCCGCGGCCGACGCTACAGTATAGCGGTATAATGTGTTCAGGTGCAGGGTTTTTCGGGGTTGAGTTTTCAATTTTTCCACTCCACACGACCCCTTTGTGCCGCCACGGGCGCGTGTTGGCTTTCGATATTTTTTAATACCCTATTAAACTTCGGTGCGGTTACACGGGCGAAACAATATTTGCTTAATATATTGCCCCGGAGGTCGTTACACGTTTAATAAGATCCAGAAGCTCGAAACGGGTGAAGAGGCCCGTTTGACAGAAACCTTTTCTATAAATCAAATTTAACTGAGCCGGCGTACCTCGCGCGACTTCAAGCCACCACTAACGTTTCGCTTCGCGATCATTTTCCCGCGCTCACACGGCCGCTGACATTGTACGCGCGGGGACGAAGAATAATAATATTATGCGGCTCGTCGAGCAGAATAATGACGTGCACGACATTCATAATGCAGTCGATACACGCCATACGTCGCGTGCGCACACAATAATAAGAATAATAACACTATCAGCAGGTACCTGGGTAATAGTAGTAGGTAATGAGCGTAATATTGTAACATTTTTTATCTCCCGTTGAAGACGTACGAGTATTACACGGTTTTCGGTAAACAATTTGAACGTTGCAAGTTTGATATTGATTATAATAATAACGATTCATTATTTTCGTAACGTTATATTATTATATTGTATCCTCCGAAATTCCGTATAACCGCGTGTAATGCCGGTTATGTGTGTTGGTATTTGTTTTTACCCGTCCCGGCAACCAAAGTCGTGGCAATAATGATAACTGAATAAATACCAGGATTTCCAGCGTTACGTGTTCTACTATCACCAGCGTGTTGTATAACAAGAGCACTCGAGTAGAGCGAAAAAAACATATAATTACCACGCTCCCCCTGGTCACGAAATTCATTTTCACGAAACTCAAAAGGTCGTTAATAATAATGAATATATATAATGCATACCTATATATTTATATATACATCATTATAAATATATCTCTTTGTTTGTATACCTATATATTATTATATCATATATATATATATGTGTGTGTGCACATTTTTTCCCTTAAGGACAGAGGACACCTTTTGATGTAAAGTTCATGTTCATTATGGTCCCATACTCGGATAACAAGAGCCTATTTAAATTGCGGGAAACATATCCGCAGTTGCCGGCAGCTAACCAGACCTCCAGTACAAAAGGCTAAAATTTCATAACATTACACGCACAATAGAGATTAATAATATTAACATTTTGATGAAACGCCGCGTATCATGTTTCCCGCAGTGGGTAATCGAAACAATAACGCAACGTGGACGAGAGAATACTGTGGCATAACCCATCAAATTCAAATGAGAAAACAAGTCCCGACTTCAAAAGCCGATACAACGCGTCTGCAGTGGCGTCGAGTACGATGTCCGATAACTTCGAAACGTCAATAACGGTTGTACGCGACATATTATGCATCGTGTACGTATCGTATCATCGATTTACACGTGTGACATGTAATAATATATTTTAGCGCAAATAGTGGTAGAATGTTTAGTATCCCCAGATGCCCGCCGAAGACCCACCCCACCCCGCCAGTTCTCAAAAGTTAGTACCTTTTTTTTTTTTTTTTTTATTCATTTAAGTAATTTACAATCCATACAACCTTATGTACAATGAGCAAATAGGATATTTAATATACTATAAGCAGCAGAATTTAACATTTTTTGGCAGGCACTCAGCAGCACCACCCGATAGTTAGTACCCACAGTAGCACTAAGCATTAAATTATATCGCTTTTTGAAAACATTATGCGGGGGGTCGCTTTAGCCCTCGACTCCCCCCCCCTCTGAAAAAAAAAAATTGGGCTGTTTGCGCCCATCAATCGGATAATGTCTTTACTTTATTCGTGCTTACAATATTCTATACACAGGTACGCCGATCCCGTAATAATAAGTGGTCTGATCGTTCTCAGTTCATATCACACGCGAGCGCGACGGATGTGCGGCGGTATTATATTGTGGCGTCGAGATTTATGTCCTGGCCAAATCCCTCGGAGCATCCGGTTGGTGCATTTATCCGCTAGTTGTCACGTGAATCCCGATGAGTGTGGTTTACATTTTTCTTCCGCGTGCGAGTATGCGCGCTGCCATTATTTTTCACTGTGGGCTTAAAGCGTGCACTGCACTATATAGATATACGTATTCGGGAGGATTTTCCGGATCGATTGACACGACCACTGTCGTCGAGCCCGCGGGCCGAGTACGCGCCGCCGGCTACCAAAGAGACCGATATTGTATCTAATCAGCTGATCGACGACGTGAGCGTAGAGGGGGGGGGGAATTATGCTTTTCGATAGCGGTAACCTGGTGGTGGTGGTAGTAGTAGCGTGGAGGAGAAGTGGCATACACGGATAAACTGTCACCACGACGGTATAATTATCGGCGTTAATTAAAGACGAAACTTTTCACTGTAACGCGAGAAGAGCAGGAGACCTTTAATTAAAGCACTACGGAGACAGACCGCGTAGGGAAGTTTGTAATCGATAGGCAGGGGACAGAAGAATGAAAAACCCGCGCGAGATCCTAGGTCTGATCTAAATTACTTTTTCAGATACAACGTCGAGGGTGGAAAAAAAGTTCGGAATCGGTCTACCGGGAATTACATCAAAGTAAATACCGAGAAAATGTTGATGAATCCAATATTTATACGAGCATTCGAATTGCAAAAATAAGTTTTTTAATTCTTAATGTTTTAATTAAAAAATAAAGTAATTCTTTGTTCATCAACCGCAAAATATTCACATTATTCCATTTTAATGAGTTGGCTAAAAATGTAGTAATTTTACCTTAAAAAATAACAAAAATAAGACAAACAGTTAAAAATGTGTTGTTATTATATTATATATATATTTAGATGCGTACATAGCATAATTAATTAAATAAACCACTGTTATTCACTAATTATTTACTTAATATTTTAATTATCAATCCATCAACAGTCATTTTGAATCACACAAATTTAAATGCAAAAACTAAAAAGTACATTTCATATTTATAGTGGATTATGAAAATTATTTCAAGTGTACCTCTCACTGTCAACAATTCGATTATTTAAACCCAGTTTTAGTATTCTAGAAGCATATTTTGGTCAGTAGAATATATTATACGTTTTCAGAATACAAAACATTTTTTTTTAAATATTTTCTTCCTACAATGTTTAAAAAATATTACGGTAAACGCTTTAAATATTTCCTCACGACTAATTTTGCGCTTTATCGTTATTTTATTTTTTTGTATTTACTTATATACACTGAAAAAAATTCGGTTAGCAAATTGCGGCTGTACAAATGATTTAGTTAAATTTTTTTTCGATGAAAACGTCATAAAATTGTTAAGGAAAAAGTTAATCGGGAGGACTGCGTCGTAAAAGTAGCGTAAAAAATATGGACGGTGACGGCGAGGGAGAAGCTATTTTGGACCAGAGAATAACAACCAGAGCAAAAAACAAGACTAATAATAATCATAAAATATTCTGGGTTGTTTTAAGTGAATTTCCCGGTATTTTTCATTTGGACCCCCGCGTAATTTCCCTCGGGTCTCCCTTCACTTCACTGCCGTCAAATCGTACCCCACCACTTTCATAACCTGTCAAACTGAATTCACCGGTCATAAAACTTGTACACTGACGCTTCAGAAAGAAGAAATTTTTTATATTATTAAATATGAATGCTCAGAGAAACGATGGTTCGGATGTGAAGTGTATTTAATATTTAAAAAGGGACCGGCGGTTACTTTTGGATTTTTCTTTTTTCATATTCCTCTCCCTACGGACTATATGGATAAAATATATACACTCCAATACCGTTATAATGAATTTCTGTACTATTGTCTTGTACAATTGCTTTTATGAAAATGAAAAATAAGAGATGTTTTTGTCCGGAATTCTTTATAAACTAAATGGAATTAATAATATAAATTCGATATCGTCTGGACGTCAGATGAACAGGCCATGTATTGTAAAGTTTAAGAAACTGTCAACGACTACTACGGTAGTCAACAATATAATATAAAATAAGAAAATATTTTATTTTTTTATAAAAACAGTAATTACCTTTATATTGCTCGTGTCAAAATAAATATCGATCGACGTAGAAACTAATTTTATTTTGTTGAAATATAAATTAATAATAATATTTTTATAGTATTGTTGTAATCGATTTTTCAATTAGTGTACGCATGCACACTGTACAATTAAAGGTAATACGATTTAAATTTAAACTAGTTTTAAATTTTATTCAGAGAAAACTTTTAGATACCTATTAAATGTTGCCAGTTTTATTTAAATCTATAGCGATAAATTATAAACGTAACTATTTTCGTACTGTCGATATAATTTTACGGAAACTGAATACTAAATACTTTGCGAAAAATATAAATTTATCATAAATACAATATTATTTTATCAATATATATTTTAAACAACAGATTATAAATAATATTAAAACGGTTTTAAAATAATTGATTAGTTAAATTTAAAAAGTGTATTTCTTGCATCAAAGTAATTACTTATATTAAGTGTGCTTGTTAAAAATATAGTATCTCAAATAACTCTTCGCAGCTCTAAATCTCTTATAATAAACTAAACACGATTGTATTAATTTAAGCAAACAACTTTATTTTAATCAATAAACATACAAATTAAACGACATGAAAGCCGATAATATTAAGTACTATAGAAATAGTATTCGACTATCAGAAAATTATGTCTTTGTTGTTGTTCCTTAAGTTTATCCAGGGTTATAATGTTTTGTCTGCTTTTGGAGACTTAAGGAAAGTGAATGGACTCGAATTTCGACATACTTGTGGCCATGTCAGGTCAAAAGAAAACTTTATGGTTGCAGCCAAAGTTTCTGTGTTGGCGCTGAGAGGAAGTAGATATTGTTACTTTGACCGTTAAGGAAGTACCAGTTTATTTCACGCTCAAGGAGCTTCCGTTTCAGTGGAACGCAACGCCGTATAAGGACCGTGGTAATCGTATTTCCTAACCTACCCCCCACTGGGAAGATAACGGTCCCCGAGACTATAAGTTTTTATCAATCGAGTTAAAAAACAAAATAAGAACTCGCGGACATAACAACAGAAAATGTACTACCTACTCCATATATTATACATTTATACTTTGCCATTCGTCGCAAAATATTTCAATAAACATTGCGTTTTTCAATTGAATAATCAATCTTGATATTTGTCTTTCTTTTCCACTATAGTTCATTCACATAGTGAAATCCAGTGATTGACTACCAAAGGTCGTGCAGAGACACGTTTGAACTTTGACCGATCGATAAACTTTCATGCGGTCGTGCCTGTTGTTTCAGCGACCCCTCGTGTAGATGCGTCTCCAGGGCCCAGCTGTGTCTTCTCTTGGGGTGGAATAAAGAATGAAGGGTAAATCCGAAAAGAAACGGAAATAAAGAACCATGGTATTGAAAAAGAACGAATAAAATAAAAATAGTAAGAAAAACAGTTTTCCACGCGACTGGTCTACGATCAAAACGATACCGTTAACTAAACTAAACGGTTTCTTTTTCTTAAAAAAAAAAAGAGTTGTGTTTTACGGCTTAAAAGAATAAAAGCCCTTACTGGCTATAAAAAAATAGTTAAAATGATTTTCCAATAAAGCGAACAATCGAGTTTGTAGTCATTTTTGTGATAGTGGAAAAATGTAATAGCTTCAGAACAGGATGGCCCATTTTAGTTTAAAGTTCAAACTGCTCTTAACATCATTTTTATATCTTATTGAAATTGATTCAATTGCAGTTATTTTTAATTTATCTACTCGATCCCATTATCAATTTTAACACACTTCTGATAAGTTTTTATTTTTCATTTAGGTATTTACTATTTACATTACAATTCATTTCTGAACAAGTTACTTTTATAATAATTATTAAATAAAACAAACTTATATTGTGAATATAACATGATAACTTTTTATTTTTTTAGTCCAACGTGAGTAACGATTTTTCTATTATATTTATTAGAATGTCTTTTATATGGGTTTTTTCAAAGAAATGAAGACAATATATTAAACTCTCAGCGAAACCAGAAAGCTATTGGTTAAGCAATAATGTTTTATTTCACAAACCTCTTTTAAAGGTAGTGAAAGTGCACTAAAAGCTTCATATAGCATGTCTATTTATTTGAAATAAGTCGTAGACTCCATATTGAGTTTGTTAGTATTGTAAAATTCCAATATTGTAAAAAAATAAATCATCAAATGAACAATTTATACTGTCGCGAATTCATTATTATTTTTTACTTTATTTACAATATTGGACATTATATGAAAACATATTATGATAATGTTGATCTAATTTTTTATTTCACCAAATTAAATTCATGATTATTCTAACTTGATTTTTCTAAGAAAAATATATATGCATCACAAGTTATAGCACTTTGAATACATTTGAATATGTTATATTATGATTTTCGGTTTAAAACTACAAATTGAACATCTCAATCTAGTGGATAACATCGTTTTAAAAATTATTTAAAACAATTTAAGTCCATATTTAAAATTTATATCATATTATAACATAGTTATTTTAGATTCTGGGTGGAGCGAGAAAGCTAGTGGTTTTGCAATGGTGTTTATTTATTTATTTTTTTTTATATCTTGTATACAACATTTTTACCAGAAGGAGTGCTTCGATTTCAACGTATAGTACCTTATCTTTTAGCAAATTGGATCAAGATGGTACTTTAAAGAGGTCATTTTTCGATAGCAACGAATAAAAAATAATAACATTATAATATTAATTCAACTTACATGATATTATAATAAATAATAACAATTAAAATATCCAGACTGATAAACCGTCTCCGCTCAGAATCGTTTTTCTTATACAATGATATTATATCATTGAATTCAAGTTTAATACAATCCATTATACAATGACCCACTTGTAACCTACTGTACAGCAGAGCGATATCCACTTATCCACTTTTTATTAAATTATTTTTTCCAAAAATAGTTTTATTTAGGATTTATGGATTACTTCTAAAGTTATAACGTTATAAATATTATATTTTAGAATAAATCAATATAATGGAAATGCAGTTGTTATATTATAATATAATAAGTACTTAATATACTATTTTTGTCACTTTGAAAATCTGTTTGGATTACTAAATTAGATAAAAAACAAAAACATTGCATTTTAAAATATTTTCTCAATTTTAAATATCATTTTTATTATCTATACTATCGTAAACGCGTATTTCCCTTGCTTGAATTTCAAACATATGTGATTAGTATCAAACTATTTTAGACGAAGGATATGAATTCCTTATCAGATTAACAATACTAAAAATATGTTCAGAAGTCAGCCGGACTAATAAAAACAAAAAATATCAATAAGCTTTACTTGAGTTCAATTATTGAAGTCAACTTTCGACTCAACTATTGTATGCTCTAAAGGATATTATAATAAACTAAACCGCATGAACACGTCATATTATAATACATATATATGGACTATGTACATTATTGTGCTGTTATAGAGGTGTATTTTTTTTTATCAACGTACGATATTAAAATATAATAATAATGGTTCGCGAATATTGCACTAATCTGTACTCTTTTTATGAAGAAAAAAAAACCAAAAATAAATAAACAAATATTGTGTCGCACGATAAAAATCCGTAGCAGTGCACTCGTGTACTCGGTTTGCCTATATAAACAGCCGTGTCAATATAATTTGGGAATCGCAGCTCGCGGTTTCATAATGCCCCCTGCCCAAGATGTATTTTCGTAATCCCCGTGAGCCGTTCGAACATTAGCATAATGAAAGGTATGATGGGCGGGGCAAAATTAAATCCCGTTATTTATAATATAATGTCTTTGTAACGGACATCCTCCTGACACAAATGACGTTGCTCGTCTCTCCCGCCGAGTGTTTCCGGCCTTAAAAACAATTTATACGTATATCTTTTTAACCACCGAACGTTAAAACGTTAAAAGCTACTTTTAATTACCGAGATCCTTTCTTCTCCATTAAGGATGAAATATAATATTAATTAAGGAAAATGTTAATGATAAATATTAAGAAAGTACTTTTTCCCTTTTTTTTTAACAACTGTTATATTTGTTTGTTGCTTATATATTATTCCATTATAATGTTATGTACAATGTACATATTTTAAGTTTTTTTTTTTTATTTTAAAACACTTGTTTTATAACGGTATATTATATACCATTGTGCGGAAACTTAAAATTCAACTACAGTGGTATGATAAATGAGAATAACTGTAGATTAAGAATAAATAAATAAAAATAATAATATAATAAACTCCAAAATTCAAATATAAGTTTATAGGTTTTATATCTAATCGGTACCTTACTGTATATGCTTTATATTATATTATTATTAATAAAAAGTAAAAAATAACGACTTACTTGTGTGTGCTGGTCGTACTATGATAACTGTGAGAAGAAAGCACAGCCAATAATAGACCGACTTGCTGGAGAGTGCAAACGGAATCATTGCGAGGCGTTTGTCCATCACCTGAGTACCATTTCACGTCACCTCAGATATAGGTAGTTTTAATTGTAACGTATTTTTATATCCAATTAACCAATACAACACAATGGTTTTCAAACATATCTATAAAAAAAAAACAAAAATCTTACATTACTAAAAATGAAAGAACATTGTTAGGTTACCATATATCAATAATATATGAAATGAATTTGTCACTGGTCGTTACATTTAACTATAGATTTACGGTAGAAAAATCGTAATATATATTATGTTCACTATAATAACTAATGTAGTTTAAATAGGAATTTCAAATATATTTTTTTACATTTTTTTACATATATAATAATTTAAATTATAATAGATGTTAAACAAAATGAGCATATAAATGCACTTATATTATACCGATGCACTGGGAATGAATGTAATTATCAACCATTTGTTCATTTGATTTAAATTTTGTTTGTTTTTCAGATCGAGTTTACAATTCCATACAATACCTGTTGAATACTCAATAGCTTCTGCGAATATTCCTGCAGGTATATGGTTTTTCATTTAAACGCTTACTTGATAAAGACGTTCAGCAATTTTCGTTAATGAACGCGAGTGTTTAGTTATAAACGAAAGTTTATTGAGAATCAACTCAGTTTTAATTGCGTGAAATATAACTTTGAGACCTTTGTTATTAAAACTGTAAACTCCCTCTCTATCATTCGCACGCATACCATGATCGTAAAGCATTTGAAAGTTTTACCGCTGTATGAAAATGCACGTGCGACAAAATATTTCTTGCTTCAACTCCAACAGTATTGTTGTGTTGCAATAAAATACATTTTTGAAAGGCTTTATAGCCATTATTATTTCTATATTGTCATCATATTTTATCAAATATATGAATATAATTACGTATATAATTTGCTGAATTATAAGTAAATAATAGGGTTGAATTATATAATTTGAGAATAATATAATATACGTTGTAAGCAATTTAATTAAATAATCGTAAATCGTATCAATATCAAAAGAACAATTTTATATATATATACATAATATTATATATATATTATTAATATACAAATTATATGATTTAGTATCGAAAATGTGTTTTTAATATTATATTTATGATGGATAAATAATTGTAACAACGATTCGCTGCGATGAATATACTTTATTGTCTACCGATAAAACAAATATATATCATAATAACAATAATTTAATGTACACATCGACTAATATAGTTCAGAGACACGACAATATGATGCACTGCTTAAATAAAGCGTAAATCGACGAGATCGGTGAAATATATACAATACAAACAACAAACTGAAATTAATATCAAGTGTAATCAGGTCTAGTTTCCGTCCCGAACAATAAATCATTTAAATGAGAATTGTGTTTTTACGACGCTAATACTTCACGAGAGATAGTGTTCGGGGCAGATATATTCAAAATCACATAAGTCTAAATATGGTTGACATTCCAGTGAAACTATACTTCAACAATGTCTTCCGTCCCGCGGAGAACTTTCGCGATTAATCAGCGACACACACGACGGGCTGGAAGGCTGCTTCGTAATAATTTCAATTCGCGTACATACGCCGCGCAGTCGGTTTGATTTTTAACGTTTTGAATTCGATAAAGCCGAACCATTAGTACTCTTCGGTCAGTTACCGGCTATTTTCAGTTTGCCTCTTTTGGGTGTAATATTATGCTAAAATATAAACTCTGGAGAAACCAGCGCCGCGTTGGGCATGAAAAGGACGTATATAGTTCCCCCGTAATAAAAACAATTGTTCCTCTCGTGGGCCCCAACGTCCCAAACACACTCTCCTTTCATTTCCTCGGGGCCTTTTCCTGGGATACTATAGATATTCATATATATATTATATATAACATAAATTATATTATGAGCAAAATAACCGTACAAGTACACCCTCTTCCATTATACATCCCTCTATATAATCGTAATTTCTTAATAAACGACGGTCAATTATATTTTATCGGGAATAATTTTATTGGTTCACTTATATTATTATTACTTTATATTATATTGATAGGAATTTTCCCTGTACTGTGATTTATTCAGGTCGTGTATATAAAAAACAAAAAGTAATTTATTATACTGTTATGTCACATGGATAATGAATAATATTATGAGAAAAAGTAAATATTATTATGCCAGAGGCCTAAAAGTTTTTAACAAATAAAACGCTCGTCAATTGCTGTACCTGGAAACCCGAAGTTGGTCCAAAATATGATATCTAATCAAATTAATTAATGATAGTTGGTAAAATAACCAAAACAATATAGCCTAAGGCCATTTCCGTTAGTCATCGTCATTCATAAAATAAATACTAAAGTTATGGTTACACAGAATAAAAATAATATTTCAAAGACTTAATCATTAATTATTGAATTACCAGATTACTTACTGTGTTATTGTTGAACAAAAATCATTACATTATTATCAGGGCTGATAATTTAATATCGACGAATTTCATTTAAAATAAGTGCAATAAAAATTGTATTCAAGACATAACCTTTCTAAATATAAAATGTTATTTTGTACACATTTAGATGTTTGTGCATATAGAATATGTTATTTAATAATTGTTATTGCATATACTTGAGAAAAAACAGTGATGAATTTTACAAACATTTTATTCCTATCTATACAGTCTTTGAATATTTATGATATTTTAAAGTTAAATGTTTATTTTTCAAAAACTCTTTCAAAACATTGTTTTATTTCATATAAAACTCATCTATTTATTTATTTTTAATTAACATTTGTCCATACAATATTTTAAAATTGTATGCATACTGACATATTATTTGATTATTATCTTTCAAACCATTTACATATCTGTTATCTTTTTTTATAATATTTTGCATAATTTCATATATTATTTTAAAACTTTCAGAGCATATCTGTCGATTTTTTAATGAATAATAAGTTTTGTTGCACATACTTTATATAATATCATTATTCTGCAAAAAAATAAAATATATTAATGATTACCGGTCTATGAATTATTATGATAACTTGAATAAAAAATATGACAAAAACTTAAACATTATTTTACATACTCCTGTTATGTACTTATGTAGTACGTAGTTATATATTGTCTTATTTGAAATGTTTAGTATTTCAATCAACACAAATTTTGTGTCAATGACTAAATTTATATTAGGAACTCCAATTTTTAATACATTATAGCTACAAAATATGAATGTCGGGATTTCATACAATGTTATTTTTGAGAATTACTAGAATAATAGAACTTGAGCTCTATAAAATATATTTATATTATGATGGAATGTTAGATTCAGGTTAATCCCATTAGACGAGTAAACGATAAATCCGTGTATATTTAATACACCGATCCACGTTACAATATTATTAACTAAGGTATTTTAATAAAAGTCAATATCACGAAAGCAAATGTTATACTCAGATTACCGAAGAACCTACACTTACGATTGAGTGATTAATAATAATAATATATATGTTCACACTTTCACAGACAAAACAATTCTCGTTGATTTAATATTTCCTTTTGGCACCGCATCCCATAATATTATAGGTACTATTGAGATACATTGTATCATAGTACACTTACACAGTGTGCACGAACGCAGTTTCATGTCGTCATAATAATATCCGGATTAGCACGGCAACAGACGAGAAAAACGACTCCACAAGAAATGGATAAAATTTAACAGAAAAACTAGAAAATTAAAAAAATTAAAATAAATTCTAAGTCTATTTCTCGGGTGGCCCGTTAATATGGGAAATAATAAATACTTATTAGAATCTCCATTTACAGGCGTATTGCCAGTTAATATAATATTTACCTACTGCCTTATATATTATAAAGGTATTGCGATATTATAATAATAGTCACACACGACACGTATCATAATTTTATTTATTTATTTATTTTATTTATTTGTTTTCATTTAAAACAGAAATGTATACATACACGTAAAATTACAAATATTTATACATATTATAATTTGGCATTATATATAAATGATTGATAATATTATTTAATTGTATCATAATGTTCTAAAAATAATTTTTTACATACGAAATAAGTGCCTGTACAGAAGATAACGGTTTCATAGTTTCATTACTCAGGTAACTGCAGATTTGGCTTGTTGATACCGAATACTTATTAAATCCAATAACTAAAACAATCACTCGCACGCCATTTCAAGAATCAACCAACGTCGCGGTCGTCCTGTAATTATCACAAAGTATACAGCTACTCGACTGTAACAATAAGATTGACGTAAACGATTATATTTTTACGGGTTTCCGTGTTTATGAATATTATATTTTTCGACGAAACGCGTTCGATAACAATTATTAATGTGAAAAGAACTACGGACGTGTCCTAAGAACCTTTCCAAAGGTATATTATAATTACAATACGTGCTTGTTGTATTATGTGAACTGTACGCGCGATTTCGCATTTTGTTGGGAAAAAAAGAACGACGAGAGCAAAACAAAACCAAACGAAACGTATACCATAGTAAATGGATTGAACGCTGCAGATATTATTACAATAAGGCCGGTGCCGGACTTCGGGAAAAAATTCGGTCGTCCCCTGCCACGCGATGGGATATATTATATTAACATTATATACGTTATGTTTAAATGTTTTGCATTTATATGAACGCGTGTACGTGGTGTTTTTTTTATTAATATTATTTTTTTCCATTATTTTTCGACCGTCCGTTTTGATCGGATTTTCGCGCACAGCCGCATTTAAAACCCGTCCGCACACACTCTCATATCATATTATACGTATACGTGCCCGTTATATAGGCCGATTTTAAATCAATACCCACACACTACCGTACTGCACGTATATATTATATATTATGTATATGCGGCAGAAGACACGCGTCGGCTGGCTGGAGGCAGATACGGCGGCGGTGGAGGCGAAATTATAAATTATGCGCCGACACGTGACTCTCTATCTCTCTCTCTCTCTCTCTATCCCGACGTATGTGCTTATAACATACGTATACGGTACTACACACGGCCAAGCGCCCGGACCAGAGAAAGTTTTTGTGCGCACGCGCATCATTCGGTACCAGCCACTCCGTCGCTCAGCACTCCCATCTACCATTATACCACGGGCGCTTGAAACCAAATACCCGGTGCATAACCGATGATTTTTTTCGCCTTGCGCTTCTTCTTCGACCCCCCCCCCCCCCCACTCCTTACCATAGCGCCCTCCGAATCTTAAAATAACGACCGCACAGCAACCGGTGTTTTGACTCACACACACACACACCCACCCACTGCATTGTTTTTCCTGCAATGCGGTTTTCCCGGTGTACACCCAATTAGCCCGAATACTGCAGCCGCCGCCACGTAGAAATTATAATAATACTATCGGACACAATGGTTTTTTCTTGAATATAATATGATAACATTAAATATTATATTCGGCGACATGTGTTATCGTTGGCTAATGGTTTTTGTGTCGACGGTGTTTGTAGTGAATCGTGATACACGTAACGGGGTGGTTCACATAGGGCGTTCACCCCTATTTCAAGTGTCTTTTTAATTTTGTTTATTAGAATTCTGAAGTATATATAGAAACACTGCTTAAAAACAATATTATCTTCAAATACTTATAGATTTTTACGCATAGACAGGCACAGGCTAGTGTAACAAATGCGGTTGCTATTTTTTTGACCACCCACCACTTATTGACACTGCCTACCCTCAAAAATGTATACATACAAAAAAATTCATAAATACAACGTACTCATACATAAAATTATAATGTATTCGAATGTGACAATACTTTCAATTTTCAGCAGTTTAGAAGCAATTTTTTAGAAAATAATTTAGCAGTCTTTTTTGGCCCATTTTTTGGTGCCTAAGACCTAAAAAAAACTTCAGGTGCCCTTCATAGCTCTACAAGCCCCACCCATATCAGTGAGCATGCCTAGAATGTTCGTATGGGTGGCAAGATTCTGCAAATTTTTTTTTGACAATCGATTTGTTCACTGTAAACTATTAGGCTTGACATGGTGCTTTTTTAAGTCGTACATATCTAAAACTAAAATTTAAACGATTAGTACCTGAGGTAGGTTGTAGTTATTAAATTTTCTGTACTAAGGATAATGGGTTTGATAATTAAAGACATAGGTATGAGTAAGTTTTATATACCTACATATAAATACATCAAACTAGTCAAGTAGGTATGTACTTATAGTTTAGTAGGGGTAAGTACACTGACATTTTTTACAAATTCTAAAATTCTGTTGGATTAATACTGATTGCAATTGTATTCAAATTATCTAAAGCACAAACACTTACGATTTCCAAATATCCTAATCCAGACAAACAGGTACGTAATTGGATAGAGGATACAATGGAGGTGAGCACGATAGTCACGATGATGATAAACATATAGTCGGCCGACTACATATAATAATAATTAAACGAGTCTCCCTATTCGCGTCTATCTCTCTGGTCTCTACCTCTCGTCGTCGGAAAACAACTCGTGTTTGTTCGATAAACATGTACACTGCACTGCAGTATAGTCGAAAACCGAATGGGTACACACTCTGATGTTGCTGAGTCTCTGTCACTATCACAACATCAATTTGCTCGAACGGCAGCGACGAAGAGAGAGAGAGAGAGAGAGAGAGAGAGAGACCGCGGATGACATATAATAATAATAATATGTATCTAGTGTATAGTTATTATAGTTGCATACGTCATAGGGTAAATATTATGATTGTCCCGCCACCGCATCACTTCCTGTTGGTGGATGGATAAACGGTCGCGTATAAACCATTTTCTAATGACTATCGTAATCCTGAATTTATACGTAGAGGTGTACCTAATATTATATAATATTGATTAATTTGTGGACGGAATGACTTCAATATTGCCGGATGTAATACAATATTTATTCAATGAAATAAAAACTTTAAATAAAATAAATGTAAATAATATACAAACATCAAACAATAACATTCGAACAATTATTAGAAAACAAATAATTTAATAAATCATTATAATATCAAATAAAACAAAATCTTTCGACATTGAAGTGTAAAACGTTAAAAATACTTTTGTACTGGATCCATTCAACAATTAAGGAATTTAGGAACCCAGACAACGGTGTATTGCCACTTTCAACAAACGATTGAAAAGTATACATTTTTTGAGAGCAAATTTAAATAAATTAAATTCATTCAAAACACCAAGAAGTGAAATTCCGATGAAGATTTATTTATAATTTAATAAATGTAATATCAAAAGTGAATTTTGGTTCAAAGAGAATTTCCGATTCACACTGAGTTACACGCTGAATTGACGAATTACATAGAAATATGATAATTTTCCTTTTCATTCATAATAATAATGTCCGTAATAGATAATCGTTTTATAAAGTGCAGTTATCGGTGTCATATTGTTTGTAATTAACAGGTGTTTTTGTAAGTAACGCCTTCGAATTTCGATGACAAGACTGAAATAACTCAAATACTCAGTGTGTATATTGACGTATGATAAGTCAGCTCATCGCAATATCAACATTTTTCCGTTTACATAAGGTCCTAAATTCTCTGACGAATATTTTTCTAGATTGGGATTAAATGAGTACTTATTATTATTATTATGCCCTGTGGTAGGATCTAGGATAATATGACGTGTCGAAGTTGAATATATTCAAAATTATTATTAGCTATCAACATTTAACCGATTATACGTTGCAAATGACTTTATAAATTCTGTACCTAAAATATATTAAGTACACACAGGGTGATTTACCAAGCACGCTTTCTACCACCCTTTATCATTTATTAAAATTTTGATTTTTGAATTTGGTAAAGTATATCATTAGTTATGGATCATATTTTTAAATACTTAAGATTTTTATACAATTCAACGAGTGCATAGTATGACAACACAAAATTATTTTATTCGAATTATAACAACCCTCTTTTACAGTTTATTGTTTGTACATAATTTTTTCGAAAATGTCAGTGTATCTTAATCGAAAATCTAACAAGTTGTTTTGATAACTAAAATTATTGTTATCAACTCACAATGATTTTACATAAAAAATAAATATTTTAAATTTATTTATAATTTATTTAGTCAAAACTATTTTCCAATAAAATATCATCTGCTTAAAAATGTATGGTAAAAATCATGGTTGTTTGAAGACGAAAAAATTGTTTTGCCACAGGACACTGTTTGAATCGCATAAAAAATCTAAATGTTTGAAAATATATAGTCTTCCTATACACTCGATAATATTCTAAGAATCAAAACTCGAATGAACTAATAGCTGAAAGAAAATACGATGTGTGACCGCGTGGGTGAACACAATGCGCTTGATGAATCACCCTGCAGTGTACATAATATATAATATTATATCATGTGTGTTACACGTAAATCGTTGGACGTCATTGATGAAGAACATCGTGCACATCGTTTCAACTGCCTGTCCGCCGTAAGTAAGTTTGTAGACCACCAGTAGCGGCCACTAAAGTTCAGGAATTATATCGATGGTGTTTTGTTAAAAGGGCGTATACCACCAAAAATGGAAAAATGAGTTTTTGGTATCAAAATTTTCAGAAAAAATAGGAGCATAATCTGTAATATTAGAGTGATTAAAAATATTAAGGATTATTCTCTATATAGCGGATA
This sequence comes from Metopolophium dirhodum, assembly GCF_019925205.1. Lineage (NCBI taxonomy): Eukaryota > Metazoa > Arthropoda > Insecta > Hemiptera > Aphididae > Metopolophium > Metopolophium dirhodum. Next base: position 2,593,897 of record NC_083563.1, on the reverse strand, counting down.
AATGAAATACAAACGCCCTAAAGAGAATAATATGTATATTTTTAAGGAAAATGTTAAAAGGGCGTATAGGTACCACAGGAATTGCTAGTAGTTTTCTCGAATAAACAAACTAATTTTGAATTATCACGTTTTAATCAAATTTAAAATTAAATTGATGTTGTGGTACATATTATGTGACAGTTAACTAAACGCCAGTAAGTTGGTCTACAAATAATACAAATTCGTATCATCGTTTTATTGATAAGAATTTAGAGGGAAAACTACACTTAATAATCATAGATAGGTAATCGTAATCGTAATCGTAATATAATATTATTATACGTTGACACTCGACAAGCCCGATCACTTTGGATACGGCGGCAATTACTTGGCGGCTATAAAATATCTATATACCGACGGCGAGCACACACAATGCGTGTATGATATAATATAATATACGGGTAATACGACGTAGGTACAACACTGTCATAAAACTCGACGAGACATTAAACGCACTCTCTGCCGCACGACGCGACGCATAAAACGGCTGCCGATCTATAAATACGATATTATTATTATGACGTTATATTAGGACGTCGTATTGTGTGTGTCGAAATAATAATATATAATATAACTATTATCGGCGGCCGTCGATGCGAGATTCGTTTATGACGGCGTCAATAACAATGCGTTCGGGGTATACACACACAATACGCTGCACACAATTATACACATAAATATATATATATATTATTATTGTTATCGTACATACGCGTAACACAGCAGCAGTATAATAATAGCACGCGAACATGGAGGAGATTTCGATCGACGATAAATTAGCGCCACGATAGTTTTACGACCCGAAACACTTACGGCGCGTATTATAACGGACAGGCATATTGTTGTGTATTGTGCGTAATTGTTGTAATAATATGTTATATTACAATGGCCGTACGCGATAATCGTTTCGAAACGGCGCCGAAAGATCAATGTCGACGGAAATGGCCGTACCCCGATGGGCGTCTTGCGCCGACGGATTACAATATTCGCGTACAATATATAATTATTATGATAGTATTATAAATCATAACGCGCGCAATATAATAATACGTAATAATATAACATTACAATAAATTCAGGCCTTTAAATACATTTTAAATAACGTATGGAAATCGTTAAAAATAATTTGAGAAATCAATATAGATATATCAAAACTGAAATGATAATGAAAATCAACGTTTACATGGAAATCGGAAAAAATTTAAATCTTAAATTTATACCAAAATAATAATAGTTTTGTAGTATACACTAATCGATTTAAAATTTTCAAAAAATAATAATTAAAATGTAAAATTCAACAATAGCCAACGGGGCTATAATATTATCTACCTAATACCTTATCCACCTTATATATTATTTATCAATACTAATATGTAATAACCAATATTTCGTTTTCTTAGATCCGTTTCACAGCCAAGCGTAACGACGAATATGGTGGAACGCGCGAACGACTATAAATTGTTCGTAGTTAGAAATCAAAAATAAAATCCGAAGAATATAAAATTGATATTTCAAATAGAGAAAAAAAAGAAAAATTATGTTAAAAATCTAATTAGAAATCATAAAGCAATTAAATCAATGTCGTTCAACAATATAAAAAGTCATACAATTATAAAATCAATATACCTAGGTACTAAATTTAATTTAAATAAAAAAAAACAAATAGTGATATAAGCTGAAATTAAAATCGAAATGTTCATTTCGATTTCAAGCCCTGATAGCAATAAATAATAATATATTAACTGCGTAACGTCGTCGACGGTATAATGTGATAGCATAGAGCTTTGGTGAATGGATAGGCTCACTTGAGAGGCGACGGAGGGGAAGACGGACAAGGCGCAGTAGTATAATGTAGAGGACACACGCGCAGCCCGAAGAGATATAATAACCCAGTGACATGACATCGCAATTAACCAGCTGACTCACCCTCCCCGTGGAAATTGGGCTCTGCAACCTTCCCCGTAAACCACCCCACCATTACGTATTTTTTTATTTTTTTTACTTTTATACTTGTTTCTTATTTAGGTTTTGTTTTTCTCGTATTAATGAAATCTCGGGAAATTCGGTTCAACCCGTCGATATACAAAATATTATATAAGAATAAATTCATTTCCTGCGCATAAAAGCGTATTATTTATTTAAAAGCACGCAAAGTGTATTTATATACCTACCCACCTATATTATTCATACATGGTAATGGTCTCAATAATTAAAAACGTGGTATTGATCGCCACATCGTTTGCGAAAAATTTCAAAATTATATCAAAGTGAATAAAAAATAGAAATATTTGTCTCAAACTGTATACACCGAGTAATAAAAACCCAACGTCATTAGGTTCATGCTGAATTATAATCAAAGTAAAACAAATAATACACTGCAGATGGCTATGTTTGGGCCAAAATATTTTGTTGATATTTTATGTATTAGAATGTACACCTATATTTTAATGTCATCAGAAGTAGATACAATTATTCAAATAGATTCACGTGTTACTAATGACAATATAAAATTAATATTATTATTTAATAAATGACTTATGATTAAATTTCCAATGAAATTCGTTAAATAAAATATAAAACTGTTACACCATAAAATTGCTCCAAATAACAACTTCCTACTACTGTGAACTGATAAAACATTTATGTAGAACCTTATTATTCATTTATTTGTGAGTTGTTGCTGATAAATAATCAATTTCTTTTTTTCCAATTTAAAGTTTACTTATTAAGATAGGTAGATTTTTTATAGCTTGTGTTAAAAAGCAAGCCATGCAGAACATTCAATAAAACAAAATGCCATCTATTATTTGCGAAATGAAAAAATAATAAAACCAAATAGCTAAACATAACAAGTGGCTTACGCCGATGTTCATTAAAACGCGTTTCCTACGGTTTATTTTTTTTTTTAATACACTGAGTAAATTTACGACTTAAAAGTGAATGAAAATAAATTGCATCACACCAATAAACATTTGACTGGGAATTTTAAACAAAAATTGTAATTTAATTCATTTATTCAATTTTGCCATATTATATAGCAACAAATGAAGTTGGATAGTTCATTTAAACGTCGATGTTCACTAGTTCAACTTCTTTCCATATCAACCGTCAAACAAGAGTATAAAATAATGGGTTTCCGACTCCGTTACTAACTGTAAGTATAAATTTGAAATAAATTAACATTTCATTATTGGCATTTCTTTAAGCAAAACACAAATAACGACATTTGTCCGAGCCAATTTGAATTTAAGTATTAATAAAACGATATGAACTGTTCACTTTTAAGTCTGCGCAGTATTATGTATATTGGCCGTGTTCGTCTCCGTTTATTTTTGATTGATTAAATACAAACACGAATGAAGCAACGCATTAGTTACATGTATCCGATATCTGCACGTGTATCCACGATTGGTATTATTTCACTGCTCTCAAGTCGGAGAAGGCGAAAGGTTTCCTTTTTCAGAATTATTAGCGTACAAAACTTCCGGAATGCATAATGTACAGTACGGACTTGTGTAATATATTGTTTTCGGACGTTTTTGCCGAGGGGGACAAAAACGTGATCCGAATATAAATTGTAAATATTAATTTTCGTATTTTTTTTTATTTTTTTTTTATTAGTATCACTACAATATATATTTATAAGAAATATATATATATATATATACCTAGGTATATATTTTTTTTTTTTAGTGTCTACTCCTTCTTCGACTAAACACGCTACAAAAACAACACTAAAAGCAACACCGAAAACGTCTATTCCATTCGGGTTTTATTCGCACATGCAACACATTAAGAATACACCGTGGCACGCTAAAATTTATCGGGATACGCCAAGTTAATCCGGACCTAGGGACGCAATGTCGTGCCTTTGTTGTCACTGTAAAACAATTTTTTTGCTTTTCGTATTACCATAACAATAATGAATCTTATTTTTTTTTATTTCTGACGAAAATTATTACAGTTGCGTGACTTTATTTCTTAGAATCACAATGATGATAATGGTAATAATAATAATAATTATTATTATTATTATTATCATTATTATTTTCAATAACAAACGTGGTTTTCGACTTGTCGTGTTTTTTAATTTTCCATAAGTTCAAAGGTAGTCAAGAAGTAACAACAAAAAAAAAAAACATCAAAGAAAAATAACTTTTTCACTAGAACTAATAATAATTAAATGTATAATAATATATTATCTTATTACATTTTGTTTATTCTTATGGTGCATTTAAAATACCTATACATTTTAATAAAATATAATGTAATATTTCAATATAATACATAAAACAAACGATATATAATATTATGTTAAACTCCAGATGACGATGGTAGATAATTTATTAATGTATTTATAATTAATAAAGACAATTTAATATAATTTATGCCAGGTTTTATGTAATACACTAATATGTACTAATTTATAGTAAGTACCTACTACTATTAGCATTTGATATAAGCCTTATAATATAAGATTTATATCGTTAAGAAGTCTTCTTTGAGAAGACCTCTGTATAATATTTCAATGTAATTAAATATTAAAATTTAAGCAAAACAATTCTAAGTCTTCAACTGCATATTTTAATGTATAATAATATCAATGAAAATATTATAATTTAGTTTCATATAAAAACATTTAATACATTCCATTATGTAAAATAGTTTTTTAATTTTTTTCAGTTTTAAATAAAATGTTATAATAAAATTGTAAAAATTAACCGGAAAACTATTACACTATATTTTTTATTATTATTATTTACTCTAGAATTATATTTTTTATTTGTGAGTATTTGAAAATGAGAATTCTGTATCAAAATATATCTAAAATAATAGAATCGTTTTTGAACAACTGCAGTGATGAAAATGTGCTATCAAATTTAATATTCCTAAAACCTTTTTCTATTCTCATAAATTCCATTGCCCCGGCGTACAAAGTGTCCTTCCATGTTGCAAGTAGACAGTTTATGTGACATTTTGAACGAATTCACAAACTTAAACATATTTTATCAGCATACACACAACAACATGTTATAATATCAGTTAATATCCGATGTGTTTAACCAAATCTCGAGGTTCACCGCCATTATATGTTATATTGTCAAACGAAATAATAAAAAAATAAAAAATAAATTCGATTTGTACACGCTTGGACGAATGTTCAAAATTGTTTGGTTCCAATGGGTAATATGTAGCTGTAGGTACCATATACGCTTGTGATTGATTTTAATGAGTCTGCACGACGAATGTAGAATTTAAAAAAGTCGTACGTGACTGTCGAGTACGGCGTCATCGAAACAGGAAAAAGCACTAGGCGCCCGTTAAAAGTCAAATATGTGTGCTTTTTAAAAACCGCCTCTCCGTGCGGTAAGTGATTCTGGTGGCAACCCCGTTTAAACGGCGTTTAAAGGCGAAATAGGTTTTCAGCTTTTGCACAAGTTTTTATTTGCAAGTTGCCATCATATCCCGGGACTTTGGAAGCGAAATAGCACGTGACGAAAATTCACCGCCCTTTTTCGCACATGACCCTCCCTTCACACCCCTCACTCTGTCACTTTCTTGCCCTCTCTTCATCATCGTCTCTTACTCACTCACTCACCCACTCACTCAGACCTGCCGTATAACGCCAGCATCGGTGGTGGTATAGTGGTGGTGGTGGTGGTGGTGGTGGTGGTTGTCATACTTTCCTTGTACTTTTCTCCCCCGGGCTACGACCGTTAAACTTTCTATTTTTACCCCGGAAACATCTAAGAAAGTTGGCCATTTTCACGCCTTTCTGGATGCATGACTGCCATAGTGGTGAGTACTACATATACGGACCACAATCTAATTTGTCCAACCGAAAGGGGCGACTTATTCTTTTCAATGCGTTCATTCTGCCACCGTCTCCGTCACTTTTGAAATACAAAACACACAATACTTTACAATATAATATATATACCATATTATTTTCCACTAAGAAGTATTAATCAGACTGAAGTGTATGGATTTTTTAATAGTTGAACAAAAAACTGCTTCCACCTCACAGAAACGTTAGAAATTTAATAATGCCAAAGTGAAACGCTGAAACGTCGTATATTACTTACCGATAAGAAGTGTAAATAATGTTGTAGATATCTATTACATAACAGTATCTTGCAAACTATGAAAGTATAATAAACTTTCATATTTGAATATAATCCTAATTTAAATTTAGCAGATAATCGTAATATGCAACGTTCACCAATGTATCAGCACTCGGATACGAAAGCAACAGTAAAAAATAATGCATATTTAATACATTTTACTTTATTAAGATAATATATAAAATAATTACTTGAAAATCGAAAATTTAAAACGAAAATTAATTTATTCCACTATTTATTAATATTACTTTTTGGTAAATCTCATTACCTAATCTGCTTATAAATTATATTAGCATAATATCATTTTTCACATGGAAAATATAACTTTGTGTGCCTCATTTATAAACATTACTTAAATAATATTTTCAATAACGGAGTTAATTAGTTATTCTACACAAATTATGATGCTAATAAATTCCAAATTCAATGAAATGTGAATATATTATAGAATCTGACACCGTTTTGTAACTGTAATTCGTAAAAATTAAGATCGTTTGCGAGTTAAACTTTAATTAGTTTTCATTTTCATTTTTAATTAATTCACCGGCTAACAATAATTTATTTCCAACAGTTATGAACAATATTTTTATTCATTAAACGTGTATGCCCTATTTTGGTTTTAATTTAATCATACATTTATTTCCAGAGAAAATGGATTTATATTGATTTAAGACAAGTATATAGCGGGTATAATATATTTTATTGATCAAGTGAAACATTAACATAAGACTCGAAAATGCATTTATTGTATAAATATTAAATACCTACAATGTAAGTAAAAAAAAAAAAAACAACTAACGTAATTATGTTAAATTACTTGTATTATTTAGTATTAATGATGTGATACTTTGAAAAAACTTATCTTCTTAATACAATAATTAATATAGGTAGGTTTAATGCAATACCTACCAACATTTTAAAATATTTCTTCCATGTCTATACGTTTAGGTATTTATTTATATTTTAAACACTAAGTAGGTACTTAAACATTCATACGTTTTTATATGTATTTAAAAAGTATTGTTAATATTTTAATAACGAATATCAATTATTGTGATCGACTTCAGCATATTAAATAAACAAAAAAGTGAAAAAGAACTTTTTTAACACAATTTACATTATTATTTTTTTTAATTCAGTCCTTAGGTACTTAAAATTCAAATAACACTGCCGGTGAGATAAAATGTAAACTTTGATAAAATTACAAAATTGTATTGAATACTGTACACAAATATTGCCACAATTTTAATGGAAAAACGAGTCCATTAAAGGGTCATAAAAACTTATGGGACATCAGGCGAACTAATGAAATAAACCCTCGTTCTTCGGACGTCGCTATCCTACTTGGGAATCTCTCACTAAGCCGTTAATGGTTTCGGTCTCAGTGGTGGCGGAAAAAAAATCACATTCGACCAACAAAAACTAATTTTCACGCAACAGACGCACTAGTCGTCAAGAATTCAAAAGCTGCTTAAACCACTAGGCTTTATTTTTTTAAGACTAATCTTTTAAAAACAAAAGCTGATCGAAACCGAATGTGCGTGTTTCCTAAAAATTTGGTTACATCCAAGTGGATTATCTAGACGTTCTAACCACATAATAAAAATAAATCATAGCAATGGATTTTCAGAAATCTAATGATTCTATGTATGATTTCCATATAGGATACTTGAATATTAGTTTATTTAAAAAATATTCATTCGTGGTTTAAAATTATGATAGCCCTGTAATATGTTATACTATTTCATGAACCATTTGTTATATTACATAATATTATGTGTCTATCATATAAGATACTTTCATAATTAAAAATATAATATTATAATTTAATATTATTATTAGATGAGGTTATAAGATAATACATTTCTAAAAAAAAATCCTATCCCATGTATATCTAATGGAAGATTCGTTCACTACGAAACGAACATTTCGTTATAATACTATATATATCAAAAGTATTATATGTTATTATGACAATAATATAACAGTTGGATTTTAAACGAGAGTAAAATAAATTTTGAAAAATATATTATTTTCAAGTATTTCCCGGTACTCTGTTAAAAATTTGTATTTCCACAAATTGTACTTATTTTAAAATGTATTAAAAAAAAAAATCTCCTTTATACACGTAAAACTAATTTATAGCCATTATGGTGATTGGTGGAGCATTCTATTGTAATGATATTATCAAAAATATCCAGAAACATGTTTTTCTGTAGTTTTTATCTTCAAAAATATTCAACGTTTATAATATAAGCTTTTGAATACGTAATTAAATTATACATTATCTATACATAATATTCACATTGAGCAATTACCATCATAAATAATTGTATATAGTCATATAGATTATGATCAATGTTATTATTATTTTATTTTATTTTTTATATAGAAGTTGTAAGACTATAAAATAACAATAGATAGGTAGTATACGTAGTATACGTCTAGTTGATTTTTTTAATAAGACACCAGATTTGAATTATTACACAATAATTTATAATAAAAACAAAGCTTCTTGTCTCGATATTTAAAGAAACTATTTTTTCTCATTTTTTGGTGAAAACTTTTTTACAATGTTTATCTTCTATTTGTATATTATTTAAACAGCAATAACGCCATATATGACTACAGAGTACCCATATAATATTTTAGTTTTATAACTTTAAATCGTATAATCATTTATTTTTTATTTATGATCTCGTTACACACGACATACGCAGTGGTGTACATCATATTATTATTATTATTATTATTATTTTGCATAAAATGAGTATTATTAATTTTTTTCAACCATAAATAACGCGTTTTTATCGCAATCCTGCAGAGACACCGACCATGCGTAAACACAACAGGTATGTGAGAATACAAACGGAAAATATAGTAGAGATGTATAAAATGTCTAATAAAAAATGAACCTTGGGTGAAACGTTTCCGAGAATATGGAATGTATACATGTGGTTTTTGGTTATGAATAAGACGGGCAACGAAGAAATAACGTTTTATAGAGCCAGAGGAGGGGGAAAGAGGAAACACTTGAATGAGGAAATATTAAAACTTTTTCCTTTTATAAATAATTTACGGGCGAAGAATTCTGTTCTCTGTGTAACCAAAGGGACAATGTTATTATATTCTCAATCCTACACATAAAAAAAAAATAATAATAATAAAAAAGTAGGCGAGTTGTTCCCTTCAGGTGTTCGTGTATGCAGTATCAATTCCCCATTCGAATAATACCGTATGAATACATGCTATATGAATAAAAAATTTCCATACAATTTTTTCAGTCTAAAACGTCTGCAATATCATGAATATGGTACACAAATTGTGTACTCGTACGAAAGTTTCAATGTTTAATGAAGTACGCATAACACACATATATAATCAATAAATGAAAAATAAAAAATAAATTCTTTAGGTACAGTCATACACTTTTGATAAAATGTAATTTAAATATTCTTAACACCGTATACGGATAGTATGTTTTCCGTTATATTATCACAACGTGATTTGTATTTAGGATTCCATTTATAATAAATAAAAAGGATAGGTATTTAATTTTAAACACTAATACCTACTTGTAATCGTTTAAAATGTGGAAAGGAAAAAAAGGTTCAACTATGCGTGGGTATAAAATAATTATTCGTCCGTTAAAATTAATTTTAATGGAATATTTTGGTAAAGACAATTAGACAGTTTATCAAGACGATAAAACTAAAATTAAAAATGTACATATAAAATATAGAAATATATTATTTATAATCGCTTTTATAAATTATAAAAATGTACATATAGCATTAATTTATGAAAAATGATCATAGACTTAATTATAATTGTATTCTTAATTTTTTACTATAATACACAATATTTTAATGTATACCTATGTATACATACCTACCAAATACTTGGGAGCTAACATGTACCCATTATATGACATACAAATATGATAAAACCTCGTAAACCATTAATATTATTATTCAAATATTAACAAAATATGTATACATCCTTTAAACTGCAAAACTATAAACAATATGGGAAACATGTTAAATAATAAACGTTTTAAAATCATCATGAACACGTAGTTGTCATTTCCAAAACATCACATTATATTATATAAGTTGGTGTGTAACCTATTATGATTTTTGATTGAATCGAAGTTTACATCGTTTCTGAGACGTAATTTGCTGTCATTAATTATTAGTAGCTAGGCATTTGATTTGATTTTACCACAGTCGGCTATAACTATTAATTTACATAATTTTAAAATAGTGAAAATTATATTATCTACATAATATATCCGTAAAAGTACATAGCCTATAGGCTGGGAACATCTTACTGTAAAATAAAAAAAAAAATAAACAGTATTTGATGACTGAAACATGTTTTTGAAGAATGGAGTAGTATCGTTATTTGTTCCACATAATGAATTCAAACGAGATGTATACGGGCAATTTTCGACCGTTTCACATTTTTAATGATACGAACGTCTTGTGTTATATAGATGAATGACGAGTGTCAGACCTGGCAATGGTTTGTTATCTGTTTTGTTTGTTATTCCAACGTGTTGTTTTCATGGACACAAATGGTTCCCGATCAATGGGTTCAAAACTTAACCACTATAATATATATATATTATATTATACGCAGTGTATAAAATAAGGGGAAAAATCAAAACACTTCAACGACTTTCTCGTCCCGCCCACTCCGGCGCACACAAATATAAATAAATTTCGTCGGTTTCGATTTATTTTTATTTTGAAAACATTATAGGAATATTCAATAATTTTTACCTGTATACCGGCACCTCTAACAAAAATATCTGCCATATAATCCAATAGCAAGCCGGCATTATATTGGTATATATTGTGCTACAGTGTTTCGTTTTCCGTAGCAGGTGGGTATATTGAATTAATATCATACACAATACGAAATATTATTATTACATTAAATAGGCGTAATTTGGTGCATTGATACAGTGCACACGACACATTAGATTCCCGTCATTCAGAATTAGTCTCCCGTACCTACATATACCTACGTCCTGAATCTAAAATACACATATTTCCCATTTAGAGCTTACATTCCGGTCGTGTGCAAACTGTCTTACCGAATGTGTCTCGCGAAACTTTGCTTTTAATTTCAAAAGCCCCACGCTCATAACCCCATACAGCACCATCCGTCGTCCCGTCCAGCTTAATTCAATACTACCATTCATCCCGATGCTCTTTAAGCCTGACACTAAGTGCTTAACTAATGCTGTCTCTTTACGGAGCGCTTTGTTATCGAGTAAGCTTTAACACACAAACATACTAAATTTGACAGATCTGTCACGTTGGTTTAGTATATCTTAACTGTCTAACACAAAAATATTGATATGAATCACTAATACAATAACAGCATATTATTACTATATCGTGCTATTATATAGCATACCGAGTGAATTTAACAAATAATAATTTATTATTTTATCATACTTAACTAATAATAATAATTCAATGATATAGTTTTCTAAGGAATATATTATTTTTAAATACCAATCGTAATAATACTATTGTCTATCGATTTTTTATACAACATATTATTTTGATATTATATTATTTTCATACTGCATTTCTTTATCACAAATTATAAATTAAATTATATTACATTTATGTGTTACGGTTTTAATCATATCAATTTTTTTATGATATTAATATAACTTCTAATTATAAAGTAGGTACCTTCACGTCATAATCAATATATTATATTAAATAAAATGTCATCTGCAGTCGTCGCATATTATATTTTTTCGATAAGGCTCAAATAATAATTACAATATTATGTCTATTTTAACTTCTAAAGAATTTTCAGCCCGTGAAGTCAAACTCAATTTTCGTATACAAAATGCAAAACAAATTCGACAAAATCAGTCATATTAAAAACAAAACCGTTTGTTTCGATCGTGAATAACTTATAATAAAATAAGGTTGCTAGTAAGAATTTGAATTTATGGCGACAGGCTGACGGAGTTTTTAGACTATACAGGCAACACAACATATTGTGTGATAACTAAAATTATAATATATTTTCAAGTATTTGGACTTTTTATCGTGAGTAGTTAATAAAAAAACAAATTTCAACAGACTGATGTAACATTTAATACATGTATAATATTCTTTTAATAAAGTCTAAAAAACTTAACGTTGTGCCATATTATAACAAAATATATAAATGTCAAATCATATTATAAAAATTGTATAGCTTCAAAAATAAAAACATAACTAACAGTTATTAACTGTGTACCCATAAAACCATAAATAAAATCTTTTTCATAACTCTAAAACTTAATAATATAACTAAATTAATTTACAGAAAATGTATGTAGATAGGTACCTACATTTAAATATCACAACCAAAAATTGAAAAGTTGAATTATTGAATTATTGAATTATTTTACTGCTTTAAAGTTATAAACAAAACGAAAATGAAACTGATCATAAAAAAAATAATTTTATCTCTATTTTGACAGTTTTTGAAATCCACTTTTTCCGATGATAATAATCAGATTTTCTCTTTCGGTTTATGTAAGCACTTTGTAATGGCAATAAGAACAAATTCGATGGTTTTTTATCGCATTTATTTTCACCATGTCGATAGTTTGGAGGTTTTTATGGTGTTAAAAATTCATCGGAGGGTTTAATATAGGTACACAATCGGCCTTATATAAAAACGTGTACAAAACAAATGACTTAACAATGATTACTTATGTCTATCAGTGTTGGGAATAGATAACTAAAAAATTATCTAGATAAGATAAGATAATTTTAACAAAATATAATCTAGATAAAAATAAAGATAACATAAATGTAATTTATCTAGATAAAGATAAATACAACAATACATTTATCTATATAAATATCTAGATAAATATCATTTTTTTACACTTATTTTTATTGTTTTTTAGTATTTTTGTAATATTAGATTTATATCAATATAATGACATAATATTTATAATAACAACGAATAATTGAGCCTTTGAAATACAGTTCTACGAAGTAAATTTTAATTTATTTTTTAAATGGATGGGGAAATAAACCTATAACTAATTAATTTTAATATGCTTATTATGGCTAGTAGAGGACGATGTATAGTGCAAGCCCACATGCAGGTTCTCGTATTATCGTAATATTGTCGTTGGCAATAATAACAAGAAATATATTCTTCTAATTGTATAAATAATTTATATTATATTAGAATTTTAGTAATATTGGTTTTATCATTTTGTAGGGGCACTATAATATTTATCTAGATAAGCCCATTTTTTATCCAAGCTAAACATTAGATAAATCGTAACATAATTATCTAGATACTTTAAAAGATAATTTATTTAAAAAAAATCTTATCTAATTAATTCCCTACACTGATGTCTATTATGGTGGTCAGAATTTGTTTTCTTAGTAGTATAAGTACATATATTGAAAAAAAAAATTAATAAGGTGACCTTTTTAAGGTCCATACTACAGTGATAAGTCGGTGCAAGTTAATTATATTTTACGTAAAACAGTGCATATGTGTTACCGGATCGCACAAAATTCTGCAAAAATATTCAGCTAAATACTTGGATATGACCCTTGATTCTCGCCTGGCATTAGGAACACCGAATACCGCCAGAAAAGATTACAAAATACAAATCAAAGAAAAAATGTGTAAATTCTATACCGACTAGTTGGAAAACACCCCAGACCTATCAAACAATAAAAATAATATAGGTACCAAAATATTTAATTTCGATTCGAACATAGTTGAAAGTGTTATTAATAATAATTATGGCATAGTTGAGGACATTCTCGATCAAATCTTTTAGATTCTGAGTGGAACGATGAATGTATTGATTTTACAATGATGTGTGTTTTTATTAATTTTTTTTTTATTTTTGTGTCTGTCGCCTTTTAGGACAGTAAAAGTTCTTGGATTTTCTTCAACAGTAACTTTTCTGATAGGAAAGTGAATCTAGTTGGTACTTTGGTGGGTCGAAAGCAAAAATTTCACAGTAGTTTTCAAAAGCGACGTGAAAAACAAAAGAAAAATTAAGGAAAAACGGGAATTTTTACGCAAAATCTGTTTTCGAGAAAATCGAATTTTATTTGTTGGGTAAAAAAGCGTGAAAATTTAATATAAGGCTCCTCATATATCGTTCTAATAGCAGTTGAAAAATATTAAAAATACATAGGCACAATTTTTTTTTATAAGCATTTAAAGTTCAAATTTAGACAAAATGTATCAAATTTAAAGTTTAATAATTTTTTCTGTAGTTAAAAATTTATAAAATGTTCAACTTTTATAGCTAAGGATTGAAAATTGAAAACAAGGGTCCACGTAAATAGGTTATATATAAATTACTTTATTCACAGTAATATCATCAAATATACTTGGTAATATCATAGGCTGACGGACCGTTTTCGCTCAGAATCGTTTTTCTTTTACAACGATATTATATCATTGAATTCAATTTAACACCATCCATTACAGTGACGCACTTGTAACCTACTGTACAGCAGAGCGACATCCACTTACCCATTTTTTTAATTTAAAGTGGCTTGTGCAGATTTGTCAGTATACATTTTATTTCTCCATAGCTTGGTCCATGCCTACGTATTTAATTTATGTTATCTAAAAATTTCCTATTTTTATAATATTCTTAAAACATAAAAAAATCAGTGTAATGACGGTGTAATAGTAATAATATTACGAATTGTTCCATCATTATAATATACGGTAATGCAGCCGGACAGTGCTTCATACTACTCAAACACTGTTAAAATACAGATAAAAATTATAAAAAGTTAATTCTTTTTACAGGTAAATTTACTACTTCCAAAGGTCAATATCCAATATACTGAAAATGTATACCAAAAAATCATCAATTTCGACAAAAAGTAAACTTAAGTTTGCCCGTTGTAAAAAATGTATCTTTATTAGTTCGTTTAATATAAATGCAGTTGTAACTTTTATTTTCGTTATATTCATTCTTGCGCTTTTCAATGGAAAACTTGCGAACAAAAAGTTATGGTGGATGAGGGAAGGGGAGGGGGTATGTTTTTTACTCCACTCGGTTTCGAGTTAATAATAATAATGGGTAAAGCTGAAGAAAGTGCATAATGAAATATGCCAAGGGCACACGTTGATTAAATCAACAGTTTCGTGGTAAACGACAAACTCGGTATGACAAGTAAGGAAAAAAAAAACGACATTATTTTAAACGTTGTCACGACTAACGGGGTTTATGGATTAACATAATAATTTTTTTTTTTTATATAATTTATTTATATAAAATTACACGCGACTTAACACTTTTATGTGATATCTATAATAGAATACCCCACACTAAAATTAAATATTTAACTGATAACAACATTTTCTGATAATATAAAGGGTGATTCACCATACAAGAACACCCATTTTTTCTTCCATAATGCAGTTAACCAAAATATGATATTTGTAATTCTTGACATTTTTGTACTCTAATGTTTGTGTTCTGTGGTGGAGCTACAAACTTCTGTTTTTCAAATTAGACCCCCCCTCTTCGACTGTAAATTATTTAGAAAATAACTTTTCTAAACATTTTGACGTATTAAAATCGAAATTCGAACGAGTAGCTTGTCAATTATTTAAATTCAATATTACATATTATTATATATTATGTTTGAATAACCATTTTTAAGAATAATTATCCTTAATATAAATAATTTTAATAACTGAAAAACTACTTTTTCAAATTTTTAAATATGCACATAAACATTTTTGAAAACATTATCCACTAAACAATTTATAGTAAAAAGGGTAGGGGGGGGGGGGGGATTTGAAGAACAAAAGTTTGTATCGCATTATCACCACAGGACACTTAATAAATAGTACAAAACTCTCTCAAAAAAATGAAAATGTGGTATTTAAGTAGCTTTAAAAATTCAAAAACTTTGAATTTAATAAAACTCATTATTAAATTAAAAATGGGGATGAGCATAATTGGTGAATCCCCTATATAATATGTATTCTGAATTTACATAAATCAAATTCTGCTTTTCAATACTGGAAATAATGATTAATTTTAGTTTAATTTATTTTATGGTTATATCATAATGTAGGTAGGTACTTAATAAATTAATCATGTTGATTGTTTGATTTCGTAATATTCGTCATCTTTGTATTCGATTCTACAACATCTATATAATAACACGATTTTATTTTCGTTATTTATATTTAGTAGGTTTGCAAATTGATTTGATCGAACACAATAATTACTCACAAACTTTTGCTACAGTTATTTAAAACACTACTACATAAAATCATAGTAAAATATTTATTAAAATAATTCTCTCATTCCGGGAGAACTTTGAGAATCAAATGGGTTTTTGTCATCAACCAATTAAATGTACATCATTCATATTGAGGGTCGTATGTATTTTGACGGCTTTCTGCCTGGATTAAATCACCGACGTGTCCATTAACACGGACCAGCAGATTCATACCTCTTGGTTGTCTTCCATAATATTATTATAACAATGTATGTAAATTTAAATCCATCAATCAATGTATAAAGTATACACACTGATGTTGTTATGGTATATATCGGTAGTACAACCTGACACATATTGATGAATACCCCTCGACAAAGGGAACCCAATAAAAGGTTTCTATTGCCGTAAAAATGTCATTCAATAATAAGCTATTAGGTCATTTAGATTACATTAGACCTAAGTATGCGTTGTTCAACAAGTAAAATCTGTCTAAACATTATAACGTAAATCAGCCGTGTACTCTGTTGTCTATTGCTTTGGCCGCATACATTGTTTTCGTTTCGTTACGGGGGCCGCAACACACAAGTAATTAAGGTTCGTACTCCCATATAGGGTAATTCACAAAATATTATGAAAATATATAAAATGATTAATTATTTAATATATTAGGATATTATATTGTATAGTTATAATAGATTATGAAATTTAGTTTTAGGAAAATATATAGATGAATTTTTATTATTATTTTTTTTTTTTTGATCACATAAAAGCACTTGGTGGGCCACCGGTTGAGTATGACTGTACACTGGCGTAGATCTGTAAGCATACAACTTGAAATTTAAATATCCATGTGGCTCTAAATACTATACATTTTAATTGAACACATTTAGTTTGTTACTTGACATGTCCAAATTAAACGAAGAAATCATTATTAACAAAAAAAGAAGTCAGTACAGCATTATATAATATTATAATATTATTATTTTAAATTTTAAAGTGATGATAAATCATAGCATTTCCAAAACTATGTTGGGTAAAGCGCTATTGAGGTAGCCCTACCAACATATACTCAGGATTTTTTTTTTTTTAATGTATTTGTAGGGTTTGTTATTTTAAATTGTTATTGGTATTTAAAATGAAATACAGTTTAGTTAAAATAGAACAGCTACCACCAAAACTCACTGCTCCGA
The DNA here is from genome assembly GCF_019925205.1 of Metopolophium dirhodum. Lineage (NCBI taxonomy): Eukaryota > Metazoa > Arthropoda > Insecta > Hemiptera > Aphididae > Metopolophium > Metopolophium dirhodum. The sequence goes on along the minus strand of NC_083563.1, from coordinate 2,576,272 downwards.
AAAATAGTTTTATAAAAAACATCATGGTAGAACCAATCGCAGACCCACTCAGAGCCGTCCCTTTTTTATCGGTTACTTATTAGACAACATTACAATCAAATTTACATTATCATCATTAAAATATTTGAAGTAAAATAACGTTAGTAATAATATACGTATACGCGAAAAATGAAACACCAAAATCGGAGTAATTTACAGTTGCCTACTTAATTCAATACTTAAAAAGACTGTATAAATTATAAATCTAAAATTATTTTAAATATATAAATGTAATATAATAAGCAATGAAAAAAATGTTTTCAACCAGTTAACGACTGGCAATAAGCTTTAAAAATAATAATAATATACACCAATTAGGTACAAAAAAAAAATTTTAAATATTTTAAGAGCGATTTTATATATTAAAATCACTAATATTTATACGACAGGCCATTAAATATTATTCAATATTCCAGTCTCATATTTATACTCAATAGCATACCGTAATACGCTAATACCTACAAGATATTAAAATAATCATTTAAATTTTAATGTATTATTATTATTATTATTATCATTATTATAGTTACCTATTCATAATTATTGCGTATCACTTGAGAGTTACACAAACTGTTGAAATATATAAACGGTAAATATTGGATTTTATACATGCCACAAATGTTAATTACTCGGTTAGGTTCACGTAAATTACCTACCTGCCAAGTGCAAAACATATAATTTTGTCATATTGTATTCCGTTTGATTTTACTCAAAACACAATAACTATGTAATCATTTGGCTATATGTATTTTATTTTCTACTATGTACCTATACCATAACAAAACGATTTGATTGTGTACGATATTTACACATTCACTCAATATTTTATAACTACATATAATAATATGTAATGTTCTATAACAACCATTTTTCGAGGAAATTTTAGATTCTGAGCTGCAAATCAAATCTATTACGCTGATAATGTTTTTTTTTTTATATAAATATGCAGTAAAAAGAAAAACTTTAAAACAAAATAATTCAATTATTAAAATTGTTTCACAAAACGAAGACAACTTTTTATCAATAAACATTCAATTTTGATCTTTACAAGAGCAAACACTGAAATAATGACACATTTTTAGTTTTTATTAATATTCTAAGTTATAGTAACAACTATACCAAAATAAAACATTCTAAAGATTATTATTCTTCAATTTTAATTTCATGAACAATTATTGTTTTTAAATCTGTATAGGGTTTTACATCGTATCAGGTGTTTTCGGTGGCGACGTAAATTTTAATGCTACCAAAATAATGACCTGATGATAACGTCACGCGCCACTGGGTTTGCACCAAAGGGATTAAGGATCGTACGAGCAAAGCCTTTTGGTACGAGACAGGTGCAAAATGATAAAACTAATTTAATTAAACGTTTAGACATTTTAATGTTTACCATTTACTAGAGTCACTAGTAACAGCGCATAATTATTTTGTCTTGACTTGTATTAAAAAAACGAATTCAATTCAAGTCGATAAGAACTTAAAAAAACATTCAGTAAAATATATTAATTTTATATAAACAAATAAGTATCTTTGAATCATAATAAACACGCCTATTTGTTTAAAAACATACTAGTACATCTGTGATAAGATTTAAGGGGATCAATGAATGTAACCGACTAGGGCTGCAGATTTTACTAGAAAGCTGTTTTTAATTGTTGTTAATTATTTTTTTTTGTTTTATTAAATGTTTCTCAAAACATTATAATGTAAGAATTAGCTGCAAACCCGGAAACTCATAGGGGTACTTAATATATTTTATACTATCCCTTCAATATCAGAATTAATAGGTGCAGGTGTATAATTTACAGGTTAATAAGTATTTTGGTCTAAAAAGTAAAACCCTATTATATAAGAAATTTATTTCCAAAATATGTTCACGAAATATTATTAAAAAATAAATCAATTATAATATGTAGCTATTTCATTTTTAATTAAAAATTATTTCAACTGTTTATGTGGTACAAGTGAGTATGAAAATAATTTTAACCTATAATTACAAAATTGTTAATTTGTATGTATAGCCGTTTTAGGTAATAAAATATTTTCAAGTACTTATATCTGAAAGATTACATTAAATAAGCAACTAGGTAACTAAAACTTTTAAAAAGCGTTTTATCTTAGTACCAAATAAGAAATAATAGAAATGAATTACCTAAAAATAAAACATAAAGAACTCGAGTAAGCCTCATGTAGTATAAAAATTAAAAATTGAAAATTTCAACTCAATATAAACCAGAAACCTGAAATATTTAATACTTATTAGTATGTTGCTACTTGCTGTATCCAAAAATAACAGAATTAAAAATAATCAAATCCTTTTCCAGAATACGTTTAGATAAATTTAAACTTGTACTTAAACTTCAGTTAAAGCAAAACCAAATAATAATTGGTGCTTAGAAATTCAGAATAATACACAGTACACAGTAATAGAAAAAAGAATCTCAATAAGTTACGAAGGTTTTTTCCATTTAGACCAGTAAAAGCATATTTCATATTAAATAGATCTTTCAAATTTAATATTGATATTAATAATTATTCATCTGTTAAATTACCTTAACATTAATAGATTTCACCAAGTATATCAATTGAATATGTATAATATTTATATAATATGAAGTTTATTGTTTGAGCATTTTAGGTTAACATAATATTATTTGACAGCAGAATATCAAAATTTAAAATTTAAAGTGTTTTGACATTCATACAAAAAGGGTTTTGAATATAAAATTCACAAATATCTACAAGAAAAAATAGTATGATAACAGTTGTTGTTTATACATTATACTACCATACGATATGTACAATATAAGAATATTTTCAATGCAAAGTTTTGATTAGATTTTGATAGCACCTGTTTTGTTATATGAACTATTAAATTAAATTAAAGTAGGTATTTCAATCCGAGAAAAAAAAAACGAATCATTTATCCACTATAAAACCACATTTTTTTCCTTCAATGAAGTTTTGCATTCAGACGTTGAACTTTTCATTTATAATTTTAAAAGTTTTGATCTTGTGAATATCGCACAAATGACGTGATAAGAGCAAAGATAAATACAACAATAATATGTTCCAACCTGAATTATACTGGTTAAGTTTATTACATTTTGTCAAGTTTTCTTGACGAGTTTCTGCAAATGTTTTAAGTGCGAGTAATCCAACCCGAGAACCTACGTCAACGTTTATAATTACCCTATTTTTCGTTGGAAATTGCAAGGGAGAGTAAACAGATAAGATAGGTCGACTGTCAAGTGACGCGCGGAAGACAAAACGAGAAGAACACGATAATCCGATTGCCGAACCCTACCAACGCGGCACTACGTTTTGTTCGTTGGCGGAAGAGGTTACACGCAGAAAATGAGAGAGGGGGGAGTGAGAGACAGGAGAAAACAAGGTAAATACACTAATGAAATAAGCCATGGGACACTGGCGCACTTTAAAGGCCGTTAATACCAGTAGCTCCCGAGCTGTATGGGAAACGAATTCGGTTACCTAGGAAAAGACCTTTGGGACCTTGCGAGGAAACTGAGTATAAATGATGAAAGAGAGAGAGAGAGGGAAAGCTTTTGTTTTCCGGTGATTGTAAAACGGTGGATTACCCACCTAAAGCAGAGGTCTAAAAAAGATAACTAAATGTTCAGAAGGAAAGAGGTTAGCAAATCCCAATGTGATATGTAGGTACGTATATATATTATATATATTATACAGGAATACTTCAGGGATTTCTACGTGTCGTCCCAAAGACAAATGAGAACTCTTGGATTCAAATGTTTGGTTTTCATATGACGTGTATCTATAAATACCATTTTAATATTGTTTGAATCCATAAGTACACGCACATTTAACTATTTTCTAAACGTATGGACATAACTTCCGCACATCGTTCTCAGTCATTGTCATCGATTTGTGTATTATAATTAGATACTAAGTCGTAAACTTGTATAATATATGTTTCATTACGAAAATATTTATTGTGTAACTATAATACTATTTATATGATATAATATTCTGGTGAGAATGTTTAAAGATAATACCTTCTTCTTCATCAGCTTAACAGTCCATTTAAGACCAGTGTGCCATCAAAATCTCTCTCCATCTATCTCTCTGATATGCTGTCTCTAAAGTTGCGTTCTGGTCTATTATTAATAAATCTTTGGCAACTACATCAATCCATCGGGTTTTAGGTCGTCTTAGGGGTCTTGTTTCATTTATGTTATTGACTAACACATTTTTAATTAGGTGCCCATCCGCACTACATGCATGCCCGAACCATTCTAGCCGTTTTCTCCTAATAAAGAAGAGTATGTCTGACTTATGATATAGCATCTTTATATTTGAAGATAACATCTGCGTATCAGTTATGATTATTTGTTGAAAAAGTCTATGGAAGACTTATTAAAATATAATTTAGCAATAAAGGTAAAATTATTTACTACCGGAATTGTATTTCAATGACAAATATATGGTAATGACAGTGCATGTCTTAAATTAATCAATAAATTGTATACGAAATAAATAAATATTAAAAATAATATTTTAATATTAAAACTACCAGTAAGTTAACAGTTAGATAGTATAATTAGTATAATTATATTCCGTTTATTGAATAAATAAATAAATAAATAAATAAATTGTTCTTATAGGATTCAGTATAAATGTACAGATAATTTAAAATTATGAAAAATAATATTAACTGTCTATATTTTATAATATCGTTGGCTGTTGTAAGCTTAGAACCAATAATAATTTACCATCAATATAATATACAATTATACATTTTTACAATTATTCTGTACTTACAAAACACATAGTAGATAAATAGGTTGTTGTATGCACCCATTTATTATAGTATAATTTTATATATACAATACTTAATATACATTCAACATAAAAGGGTATGTTAAAAAAAAAAATAAAAACTATATTATACAAAACGGATGTTAGTTCAAAGTTGAATACAAGGTAAGTAATCAAAAAAAAAATAATTAAAAAATAATTAAAAAGTCCAATGAATTATTCCGAGCCATTAAATAAACTTGCGAATATTGTATGGATAAGATTAAACCTGTGATTCGGGGAATATGGAGGTGTGCAATTAACAGTACGTAATACAGCAATTATTGCCACAGCGGGATGGAAATGGAAAATGTGCCGTGAGCATAGACGGTGGTGCGTCAGTGATTTATGCGCACGTGGTCTTGCACAACTTGTTAAAATTGCTAAAATGTATTCTCTTCGGAGTATTATTATTCTGCCAACAACTGTTTGCTTTGCAAAAGACGATAATATCACCTTTAACTATTTGATCAGTGAGATTTAACGAAAACACCAGAAATCGAATACAATTATTTTTAAATAATTATTTAAGACGATATACCGTGAACAATGAAAACGCGCATAATTCATAAAATGTTTTAAACAATTATTTTATTTTTTTCGGATTATGGAAGCGTGCTATTTGTTGTCGCATAACATAACATTACATAATATTTTTATAGTTGTTTACACATAACACGATTATTACTGTAACAAAAACATCATATAGGTAGTAATATTTCAAACATGGAACTAAGCAAGCTAAGAGCATAATATCAAATTAACAATTATACGGGTAGACATAAAGTGCACGAAATTGAAAATATTATTATAACTTTTCATTTGATATAAAATACAAATTTATATAATATAAAATGAAGTGTAGATTTTTACATAATACCTATGCCTAAATGCACTCACATCAACTTCAACGAATTGAAATATGAATAAAAAATAAACATAATATGTCATATGATGTCAAATAAAGGCGATTTTAATAATCAAAATATTGATAGAGTTACATATATTTATAGTTCGATTTTTTTTTTTTATATTCTATGTTGAATAAAACAAATATAGTATAAATGTATAATGCTTTTCGATTTACGATATTCGGGTGTTTGCGTTTGACAGTAAAATTATTTATTTAAAAAAAAAATTAGAAAAGCAAGTGAGAACTGTGTAGCCACAAAAAGTGTTAACAATCAATCAAATAGGTATAGATTTCGCTAATTATTAATGAAATATAAATTGTAAACATAAATAGAAATTGCCCACTTAGTTGCTTATTTTTTCTTCAAATATCTTCTTTAGTATCTACTATTACAATGAACAATATAAACTGAAACTATTTTTTTTATGTATAAATACTACTACTAATAGAAACATCAGATAATATTTCTCTTTTAGGGACGCTAAAAACTGTTTATTTATGGTTTCACATTCGAGTGCTTTTCGTCGGCATTTCCGGTAGTGTTTATCAAATAAATATTGGAATGACGAGCTGTCGATTGGATTGGAAAACGCATTTCATTCGCTTTTGCATCACTGTGAGTACTCAGTATTTCATTGTTTATATAGGAGGAGAGAGGAGAGGGCGCATTTATTATTATAACTTTTTTTTACATGCATAGGGTGTCAGAGAAAATCTGTAAACGAAATATATGCGAAAATAAATCCCTCTAAACTGAATTAAATAAACACATCGGGGCGAAACAAATCATATTATTTCTATATGATGTCATATTTTCATTTTCTATCGTGTCACAAGCATTTTCATTGAAAAATGTTCAATTAAATTTGAAAACCTTTTTTCAGACCGATTACATTAGTGTTTAGTAATTTCATTCTTATAAATTACGGCGTAAGGAATTAAATGAAAATTTCTTTTAAGACGTGTTCAAAAGTGAGTAGGTGGGTTTATAATTACAACATACACCTATAATCTTCATATTTAACTTTGAGCTTGGAATTATAATAGGTATTACTATATTAGCAATAATTAATTACTGAATTACCTAAAGTGAACACTTTATTTTCCTCAAAAAAATTCCGAATTCAAACTAAATCGCTTCTGTTTTAATTGAATATTTATATGTACCTTGTACTATTAATATTTAACAACCACTGTAATAATTAATACATTTTCAGTACACACGGATCTAAGACGTAGTAGATGAGTTATGAGTATATAGGTACCGTAAGTATACCTAAACAATCGTAATAATATTTCTACAAATCAAATCCAAAAATCCGCCAACATGGCCATTTTATTTATTTATTTTTCCGTTTAAAGGTACAACTAATCGGATAAATTATAACGAACAGTATTGACCATATTAACCAAAAATATCGTAATGACATTTTGTGTTTTTTTTTCTGTTTTTTACAATATTATACTGTACTGTGTGCAAACAAGTGCCTATCCTTGGGGACGATTTCCCAAGGGCCGGAGTGGTGTATACGGTGTGTTTTGCAATCTACACGATGTGTAAAGGAATGAGCGAGGGGACGGAAAAAAATAATATAGAAGACATTGTTGATTTTGTTAACGATATGTATACAATATACATGTACACCCGCAGACGTTTCTTTGGGCCATTGTACACATAATATACGCACTCGGCTCCGTACACGCCAAGCCAATTCTTTGTGTCGTTAGTCAACTGACGTATAAGTAAGTTAATTTTATTATCGCATACGAAATTAGAGACACGACATACCATTATTATTATCGTTGTTATTATGTGCTGTATTGAACTCACCCTTTCCACGAGTCATATTGTAATAGAATCAGAAATCGTGAGATTTTTATAGATTGCATGGTAAATTAAATAACAACGATTGTTGATCACGAGTCTTATTATTCGCCGCAATCAAATCAATAAAATATATCATTCGTATTTAATCGTATAGTAGTATTATTATAATTTTGTATAGGTACAGCAGTTTTATCAAACAGTTATATTTTTCAAAAAAACTACCTTTTCAATAATATTTAACAGGTTGACCGCCATGAGCCCTTTTTTGGGCTCTCACTAGTTTACTCCCACGGGTTTTTTTTCATAGGTTTACTTGAAATCAGTTTTGACAATTTAAACAAAAATTGATAAAAAAAAAAAAACTAATAATGATATCTGCAAGCTTGTTATACCATCAGAAAGTGGCGACACCGTACATTTTTCCGACTAGAAAATACTGATTATTGTGACTCTAAACGAGCTCTCGCTGAAAATCCATTTCAGTGAGACCCCGAATAGGGTCTCAGTTGTCAATCCTAGTAATATTTTTGAGCAAATAGATTCTCAAAATCGACTTTAAGTAACTTATAAAAACTGAAAACGATACATATTATTACTCTGTACAAATGACATTTTAAATGTGTATCTACGTGTTGTACTATGAATTAATTACGTAATAACACGTTAAAATAAGTTGACTAAAATGATTATTATTTATTACTCATCGTTTCAAAAATATTTATACAAATTATAAAATATTATTTATGATATTTTCTTAATGGCCTATTAAATTATAATATTGTGTACCAAAGTATGTATAATCAGCATAAAGCATATTAATAGTATAAAATATTGGAATAATATGGCCACGATTATACCACGGGTCGTCAAACGAGATTTTCGGTTTTTTCCTTGCATTATATGGGTTTATGGGTGTCTGTATAGTGTATTATGTTTTTAGCATCAAAGGCCATGGGACCGAGGATTTCATATTATGTTTACACAGACGACTACCGACGATAAATTTGGTGTATTTGCCTTTTCGTTTTCAATTTATAACGCGTGGTCTTTGAAAGAGCGCACGTCATGTCCGTTTCGTATTCTTTCACTCCCTGGCTATATAACATCACCAATTCAGATTTGAAATTTCCATCGGTTTTTTCTCTACGGGAAAGGAGGTACCTATGTATTATAGCATCCGTCTCGAATATAGTCGACTCGAGGGAGACCTATGCGTAGACTAGCCATCCAATAATAAATAACCTGTCGCGACTCGCGGGTGATTCACTGCGCTGAAATTGTAAAATATATAATATAATAAATATAACACCGTCCTTATAATCATATTATGCATTTTAACTTAAAATATTTTTTCGGGGGGTATTGCTATAATATAAATATAATAAATACGCCACGGTTTGTTTGAGAGGGCCGCAAGGTCCTACAGGTTGTTGAGCGAGAGGAGTTAAATCCCAGAAATATCGTTCTTTTTTCAATATTATTGTACTCTGGACTCTGGTTTCTAAAAATATGTTTTTTTAGTGTTCGTGAGCAAATAAAACCAATAAGAGAACCAGAATAGGGTTACGGGAAAAGGTAGAGAAAAAATCCAAACGAATGATAAAATGCAATATTAAGTACTTTAGCAGGTAGGAGTGTAGGTCGTTACCGTACTCTTGGTATAAACGTTGTCAATAACATTATACTAAAGGACTACAACTGTATACATTCTAGTAGCTACCGATTTTTTATACTATAGAGGGGACTGTATAAAACGTTATTGATTTCAAATTACCTATTTATAAAACAATTATAATAAATTGTTAAACAACTAAAATTTAGTAAACGACCGCCGTAAATCGAATTAAGTATTTAAAAATATAAATAAAACCTTAAAATGTATTCAAGGTATTGATTTTAATAAAACCTAGGGTTATTTCTTATTTTGGAAATGTTAAACTTTCATTTCATAATGTAAAATGTGGGTATTTTAAGGCGGTTTATAAAATATGTCTAAATCCATTTTATTACTTTTTTTATTTTTATTTGCCGAATTAATTATACTATATTACGGGTAACGGAAATTAAATTAAATAGTACTGCATATAATATTATTATTTAGTTTAGTTATGTTGATTTACTGTTTTCTATAAGGTCAATGAACACGATGATAAAATACATTTTTTTATACACTTTTATTTATAGTTATATTTAAATAGTAATTTTTTCCTCGAAAGTAAAATAACTATGACGTTGTGAATATGATGTCATTAAAATGCATTGTCGAGTGGTTCATAATCATAAAGTAATTTAATGTGCATTTTACGACAAACTATTACCGTCCAAGAATAATTGTTTTACATTTTCAAGGTTTATAGTTTATACTTTATAATTTCAAAAAATTAAAACATTTGCGTATGCATATAATATGTTATATGTATCATTATTATTTATTTATTTATTTATCACAAAATATACGGGTTTCTCCTTTTTGTATGTTAGAGTAAACATTACAGATAAAAATTAAACAGAAAAAGTGATAAATAGGTACAATAATAGAATAAAAAACAAAACATTAAAATAAGCCATCATCGAAGAAGATCATTTGCAAGTGACATAATAATACATATCAGAGGCTCATTTTTTAACTACAGTTTGTGTTGGATCTAGGAATGTTGGATATATTTTGAAAACGTTATGTATAATTCAACACGATCTATACATACTAACATTGATTAAATTGAATATACATATATTTAATAAATGATAAGTACTAATGATTTCTAGAAAACGAAAAAATAAAAATTATAAAACAATTTAAAACCCTAATAATTGTTGACAATAATCAATATACATCATGTAATAATCGAAAAATTGCCAGGGCTGACGTTATTTTTTAAAAATAATTTATAAAATTAATATTTATTTCAATAATTATTACTTCATTTATTGTAATATTTTAGATTCTGAGTGTTTTTAACTTTAATTTTAGTACCTAGGTTTAATTTTTAGTTTTATCGGAGTAGACAGGAGTGTCATCATGACGTATCATCTATCGAAATCAGAAATAAATTGTTTAATATATTGAACACATTAAACATATTCATGTAAAAATATTAGGTAACTATTTATGGTACGTCAATAATACATTTATGATATATGCTAATATGTTATTATAACCGTCATCGTATTCAATAAAGTGACATACGATTGCGAACCCATATAAAAATATAAAATAATACTCTTTATACGGAAATAATAATATATTGGTCCCCGTGCGGAACTTCCATAAATGTGCCACCGAACATATACAACAGCTATATAGACAAACGTAAAAAAAAAAAGAAACGGTAAGGATTTGAGAAAAAAAAAATGTATATTTATTAGAACTGTCATACAAAAAAAAAAAAAAAAACATTTCGTGAAAAAAATCGCAAAAAGGCTCCGGGGAGATTCGAACTCCCGATCTCCTGTTTACTAGACAGGCGCTTTAACCAACTAAGCCACGGCGCCGGCATACCAGTCCGGCGAAATATCAACGATAAAAAGTGGGCAAGTAAGTAACCGCTCTGCCGTATTCTGTAGTCTGTACCTACAACGGTAGGAATTGGGTCTGTACCTCGTCAATTCGTCATTGTGTTGGACGAAAATATACTTTGTCATTCGTTTATAATATATTTCTATAACAGTAATGAATTTTACTTATTATTACTAATATTTCAATCGAAATTTTAAAAATACCTACTAATATTATACGAAAAAATTAATAACGAAAATTGCACCAAGGTACGTTTATTAACTATTAGAAAATATTCATTATTAAATCAATAATCATGTCAACATTGTCAACAGTGTTATAAGTAGGCAACACCATATTGTATTGTATTTTATAATATTGTTGACATAATCATGATTTCATTTAATAATGATCTATTAATGAATACACAAACTAAACAATGAAACTGTTCAAAAATAAATTATCAATTATTTTATTCTCATATTTATGATTATTATAATAAAATTAAGGCGTCAGTCAATAACCAGATAGCTCCATTTATTTTTAAAAATTATGTTTTTATATAATATATTATTTAGTTATTATCTAAAATAAAGAAACAATCGGACGGCATTTCTGTGTAATATTGTTTGATAACCTGGTAGCTCCGATTATCAATTAGGTATTATATGTATTAATTATTATTATATTATATAAAGTAATTAAAATAAATTACTAATAGCAATATAAATAAATTATAAAGTATTTGTAAATAGAAGCTAAGAATTGGTATGAAATGATTTATCATTGAATTCAAATTTAACACATCCATTACCTACTCAATGACATCGCGACAAGATACCCACACTCAAAACCTATTCATCCATCAATTTTTAATGCTATTTTTGTAACAAAATGCTACATTTGATCTACCCAATATGTAACACATTTCTAAATATATTTTCAGACTAACATAATATACTAGAAATATAAGATGTACGATGTACCTAGGTATTCAAAAATACAATTATTTTAGTGTTGAACCTGTATGAATAACATTGAAAAATATTTTTTATGCATTAAATTAATTTAATACATTATTTTATTACAAAAATAATATTGAAATGTGATATACAGATATTGTCACATGGGTATACTCTTAAAATGGCTAGTTATAATATTTAGTTATAATTTATTACTATAATATGCTATCGAAAATTGTATGTGTGAATGTGTGATAACTGAAAATCATATCATTTTTTTTTTATATAATGCCTTTTAATGATTTTTTTCCAACGTAGAATCAAAACAATATAAATACAGAAAAAAAAATTTAAAAAAATGCAAAAAAATTGTTAAGGCAAATACGGTCTAAATGTATAATAAAAATTAAATAACATTTCGTAAAAAAAATGCAAAAAGGCTCCGGGGAGATTCGAACTCCCGATCTCCTGTTTACTAGACAGGCGCTTTAACCAACTAAGCCACGGCGCCGTTGGCTACGCTTCGTAAAATCGAGCAAATTTAATGAAAATATGTTAAATGTCGGGTAGTATTAACTATGGCAGATACCTATAGTAAAGACGTAGGTATCTATTGACTATTGTAGTAGATAATGGTGTACTAGTGTAGTACCTATATAATATAATATTATATTATATTAATAACGTATACTATTAAATGGTATAATAAGTGTTAACTTATAAAAATAAACAATTTGTTAGGTAATTTATTAAATTATTTTGATATCGTAGATAATCTTGTGTAGTTAGCATTCATATACCAAGATATTTATTATATAATATTATATTTTACTTATTAGTCCCATATGCATTGTGTGAAAATTAGGTAGGTCGTAGGTAGACTAGTGTACACAGAAGGTACCTTATATAGTAATATGTAGGTAAACCACTTTAAACCACTACTCTGTACTCAACATCATAATAAATTATGTATAATATTAATAATATTGGTACCTAATAGTGTTATTACCCAAGTACAACATTATAAAATATTACCTATATAAGTACCTGTTTACTATTTAGTAGCTTGAATAGCATAATTTCCAATTAATGTTAAATGTTTTGTAGTAAACAACGGCGCTATAGTATCGGTGTATAGGTATCTAAGTTATAGCTTACATCAGTTCACTGGTAAATTGATATTGGTATATCTCGCTTTGTGAACTTATTCCACGGAGATTGGCGACACCTGTGTAGGATTGGATATGGCCCTCAGTATATTTTTGAATATGATTCAAGCTATAGGTACATTAAACTTTTCTGAAATTTCTAACAATCGGAAATTTTTTTCGAAATCGGTTGAGTAATTGTTTGAGTCTATAAACTACAACATAGTGCATTAGTACGAATATACCAACCGATATAACAACCCTATGTAGGTACAATCAATAAAACATTCGATTTTCGTGAGCAAAACGAAATTTATGTGTGATTCGTGTGAGCTTAGCAGTTAGCTTCTAAGTTAGCTTAGGCTTCCCAACCAACATATAGCCATATAGGAATTGAAAAACTAAGATCTAACAACGAGTCTCAAAGTCATATTATCAAATTATGTGTGCAAAGTTTGTTGCCGATTAGTTCAGTATAGTTTTTAAGTCTATATTCTGTAAGCCCCAACGTATGTACCTACATTTAAACCTAGTGTTATGACACGTTATGCTACCAAACTTTGAATCTATATATATATGTATGATTATTATAGAATATAGTTTATATATTATATAAATATAACTACCAACGCCGTTAGCCTTTAGCTTCACTATTTGTATTGTAAATTTGCATTCATACCTAATTGGGTTAGTATAATAGTTGTATAGGTGTTATGGTATTATACATAAGTGATAGGTTTTAATTTAACAAATAGGTATTGTTAAAGCAATAACAATTCTGAAAATGGTTAATGTGTCCTAAAACTTAGTCATACTTATTTGTACATAAGGTATAATATAACAAATTATTTAGTATTTAGGTGGGTAGGTATATATTGTATCCAGTGGCGTGAATAGTCTGAAAGAGGTTAGGTTATGTTAGTCTATAATATGTCCCCATTATCTTTTTGTTTCTGGCCGACCTACTTATTAGTTATTTGAGTTGTAATTACTTATTAGTTATTACCTACTATATACAATATACATTAGCCATTAGATAAGTTCTAAGTATCAACTAAACAGATCACGTATGAAAGCGTATCAAATGTGGTATCAGTAAACTTGTATGTTGTACTGTTATAGTGTCATCACATATTAGTTATCAGCTGCTTCAAACTGTATAATGCATATACAATAAACCTAGGTATTATACAGTTTTATAACTTATTAATTTTGGAAGGTTTTACCCCTGAAGCCCCCTTATTTGTGTATTTGGTTTTAACCTCACAATTCATTCAAATATATTATTATTTATTACTAAATATTTGGCTAGGTAATATTTAACTTCTAACATCCCTTCCCAAATCCCAATAGAGAAGCTCCCCATTGAAAATTCTTGAGTGCGTCACCGGTTGTACCTATATTACGCTAAGTACACTATTAAGTACTATGAAATATAGCAGGCAAGTATTTTGTATTTTGGTTCTATTTACAATATTAATAATACTAATTTATGATAGAAATAAAGCGGAACAGTGATTACCTACCTCCTAAATATAATATATTACAAACACGGTATAATTTTGAACATTTAAGTATGCAAAATTATATAGGTAGCTATAAACTCAAGGACGGATATAAGTGGGGACGCTATGGGACTGGAGTCCCATTCCATACAATTTCAAAGATACTTTATATGAATAAATATTATGTTAAATTGTTAATTGATTTTCTCTGTTAGAATGTACCTAGACAATTATTAGAAAATCGTTGTAACTTAATCCAAGCAAAATAAATGTTTGTAATTAATAAAAACAGCTTAAATTGTTTGTGCATATTATTTGCATACATAATTATAGCTCTTCAAACATTTCAATCGACGGCTGCCATATTTATTCTGTTGTTGTATATTCTATACGAACGCTTATGATAGTTGACATCGAATAGGTATACTGTGCTTACTTACCTTTTAACTATAATATTACGTTTTATTCTTTTTTTTTATATATATTGTTGACGCATTGGTAGAGGCGGATCCAGAGTTAGGAAACTGCTGTGGGTCAGGACATTTCAAGGGGCTACTTATTAAAACCAGATTAGAAATCTATACTTGTGTACTAGGTATATAAGACAAAAAAATTAATGTATACTGTATGTATGTTTGTTCGAGGGTCCAAGTGTCCATCTACCCAAGATCTGAAAAGAGGCCAATTTGATCAGCAAATATTAACTGTGGGTCCGCTGACCTCCTGAACCCCCTAGATCCGCCCCTGCGCATTGGTCACTTACTAGCTTATAGTATAGGAAAAACTTCTGAATTTTTTTATTTTATACGTTATCTTATCGAAGACGAAAGGGACATAAGATCGGATCTTTTTACGACTTAGTTATAACGACTGAAATGACCAGAAGCAGTAAGTATATAACATAAATTGTGAAGTCGATTTCCTTTGAATACATTAATATACTGCAGATTACTGAAATATTTACTATAGTAATAATATTAATACGCATATATTATATATGATAATATATGTATTATACAGGTACCTACAAATCATTGTAATACTAAAAAATGAAAACACATTTGATAATGCTATAATACTTATATTATAGTTCTATACTTTCCTTAAAATAAATACATAATATACAAAAAAAATAAATTGAAAATAATTGTTGGACAATAACAAGATTATACAACTGATATAGTAGATACTATATTATATTATATTTTACCTATTTGTATAGGGTGAATTTTTTTTCAGAGCTAGATAAAACTTTAAAATTTAATTTTATTATATCGATGCATTTTAACATAAATATGTTTTTGGGCTAGATTCACGATAAAATGTTTCTGACTGATTTATGTAATATGATGATGTATTTTGTGATGAATATATGCAATATATTTCTTTTGAATGGACCGTATAATACTATCCATTTACAGTAAGCATAGAACAAGTTATGTGTTACTAGACCGTATACCTATAGTCATTGACCAGCCCAGTGAATCCAAATCGGATTCGTGATAGAGGGTGATCTGTGGCGGCTGTATAAAGCATAAACTGCACCGATCAGCTCAGCTTAGTCACTTATTAGTTGTTACTTGTCAGGTACTTGAGCGGACGCTACACAGATATTTTTTGTCTCCGTCTTATAAGTGCATACCATACTAAATTTACGCTCAGCTGATCACGTTTAACTCAGTTAGTTTAAACATTAGAGTGAATCGACCTATTATAAAACTTGATGGTAAGAAAATTATCCGTGTGTGTATGTGTATTTTTTTACTATAATTCAGTTTTTAAGTAAATTATTAGCATTTTCAATTTACACTATATTATATACGCAGAACTTACTAAAAATTGAACTATCGTAAAAACCCACATACTGACATTAATAATGTACTTACCATCGAGTTTCATAATAGCGACCTATTACGAAATTATTATTATTATAACTATATAAATAATATTTATTACTATCGGTTCACTCTAATTTTTTAAGACGGAGCTAAACGCGTCTCCTAAGCTTAAATTTGTTATTTTACGCACATGAAAGACGAATGCAACAAATGGCTGTGTAGCGTCCTCTTAATAACATTTATCATTGCTTCTTGATCAATTGGTATTAGCGCCCCCTACCCAGCTCACGGTGCGTAAAATTTGTTACCGGAAATTTGTTTCTGGTAATCGGTAATTGGTGACTATTTCTCCTTAAAAGTAGGATCAGTTAAAAAAAAAATGATAATTATACTGTAAGACAAAAACGACAAAATAGCTTCTTTTTTTACCTATCTTTATATTTACAATTATTTACATTATTTTTTTTTCTTAATATACCTACTTATATACTGCACATTTATACTAATATCTACAGTTTCGTTTATTTCGGACATTGTAATTTATAGTTTTAATTTATAATTGTTATGAAATGCAATACAATGCTTATACAATTAATATTCTAGCTAAAACACAATTTCTAATTGTATACATATTATTACTTAGTTAGTAGAGTTTAGGGAAAAAATATAGATACACGTTGGTAAGTATGATGCATCCACTCCCGCGTCGCTGTACACCGCGATTTAAGGTAGACAGGTGTTGCGGCGCAACGATCTAATATCTATACAAAACCACATTTTTGTTGAAACCCAATGTTTCCTTTACGGAAACAGCTGTTCTATACTGTGAGAATTACAGTTAACGGTCCAGCGGCTGAACAGCAAACTATTCTATTTTACATCATTTTCACTTATCTCAATATTACAATTAAAATCGGCTGGCTGGCAGTTGTCCGAAAAATGATAAGAGTATACGACGGTTAACCTGTGGTTATCAAATTATTGTGCGTTGTGGTTTGACAAAAAAAAATATTTCGATTAAAAAATCGACCACTTGCGCCCGGTTGAGCGCTAGTTGTAATTCTTACCGGCAATACTCTCCTATAGAAACGTTGAGCCTCAGAATCTATAGGTTCGTTGCGCAACCTGTCTATCTTAAATCGTGCTGTACACAATGCACATGGATGGGCGGACGTGCACCTTTAGTAATATAATAGGACGTCGGACATTGTTGTAATATTATATTACCTATTATAAATTGTACAGTTACACCACTATATTCTGTGGTTATACCTTAATTTATTATAAGTATCCAAATATTATTTAACAACGTCATCGATCATATTAATCAATTGTGATTTCTCATTTCATTCGGGGAGTTAACCTGATCAGTCTTTTAGTCTGTAACCGCCCCCAACAATAAATTATAATAGGTACTTAATTCATTTTTACAGTCTTTATGCCAGTTAAATAAGTGGAATATCGCCTAGGTATATTGTATACATCGGTAACGTTATCGTTACGTCACATAAATACGTATAAATACATTAATGTGTACTCGTAGGTATAGTTATGATTGAGAACACTTTTTGTTTTTTTTTTTTTAAATATCATATTAGTTAGATTTAAAACTCACGACCGATGACATTAGGTTATGCCTGTGTATATACGATTTTTTTTATTTTAAATAGTTTTATATTTTGAGTGAAGAGTTGAACCTATTCGTTATTAAATAATATATATGTTTTTTTTTTTAGAGTCTGCACTCTGTATAGGTACACTACACACGATATAGGTATAATAAAAAAATGATTTTATCTTCACCTTGGAGGGTTTTTGATGGAAAATTGAATCTATAGTTGGTACTGTTAACAAGTAAAAATAAAACATTTCCAGTATTTTTCAAAAGAATCCATAATAACAAAAAAATAAATTAATGAAAAACTGGAAAACTGGAAAACCACTAGTAAAACCAGTTTAAAAAAAAAAAACGATTTTGTTTTTGTGGTTTAACTCAAAAACAAATAAGCCCGACAAGTGATATATGAAAGTGAAAAAATTATTGTTATTATATAAAATTACTTGGTAATACGCAGTACCATAAATACACTATTTAGTCTACCTACTGTTGTATCATGCATAATATTATATACAAATTATAATTAAAACTATTAACTAGGTTAAGTAAACATTCATATATAATAGATAAAATACCAAAACAAAACATATCAAATCATACAATACTCAATAAGCTAAGTAAAAATAACATAGAAACAATTATGCATTCCACCAAATTAGGATAAGATAACAACTACTATGTAATACAATAACAATTATAATAGTATAATTTCAAGCATAGTCAGTAAGTATGATGTAACTAGGGTAAACTTAATATTGATACTACCAATAGTGCTTCGATTGTAATATTGATATATAAGTAATATGGGAAGACAGAAAGAGGGTCAGTGAGTGGTGATCGTGTGACTCGATCGCCACTGGACGTCAAAGTTTAATAAAAGTGCTTATTACAAATATAAAGTTCGTTTATTTGTGTACGTCGGCGAACGGCGTATACGACATTATACCTAAAGTAGATAACAAAAAACGTACAGCCTTTTTTTCATGTAATTGTTGTTAAATCAAAATAGGTAATAGGCGTATTATCAGCGGGTCCAAATCAATAAGCAGGAATGAATGTATTTTGTAGCTTTTATCAAATACTAAATGTCATAGGTACATATTATTAATATATTGTATATTATACAGACTAGTCTGCGTATAGTGCGTTGCAGTATACGTTCAGCAGTAAATATAGCTGGTTGTTTAAAAAAATTAATGCAACGTATAATATCCGATTTTTTTTAGGGTGGGAAGCGGGGGTTGGTGACCACCGATACTCATTTCAACGTTTAAACCAGAAATATATACCTAATATTATGTACCATACCGTTATACAGCGACGCAGTACACATTACACACGTTTACAACACTACCTATATATTGTTATGTCCTCTCGAGTCTCGATACATATTTTGTCACGAGTCTCCGCGTTTTCTAGGGGTGTTATTGATATCGTTCTATAATAATATTATCGTTTACACAAATAGGTATCATACTCTGAGACGTTTCGGTGCAGGTGTCTGGTGAAGACACGCACGCGCAAAACTCAAACTCCCGACGTCGCAATGCGGTCCCGCGACCTGCCGGCAAGACGTTATTTCGCCGTTTCACCCTACGACCATAGTATACTCGCTCATAGTAAGTTGTTGTACACTTGTGTATGTGTGAACCCGGCACGTTGCATTGAACATTTGCACACCTCCCGCCCAAATCTGCACAATTTTTTTCGCCGTTCACGCCCTTTGGTAAGCCGCGAGCAACGCAGCGGTCGTGTAACTGCAGCTGGCGTCGACAGTTCGAACGTTCGATACCGCGTTATAATATTATGTATATGCTATACAACATTATCATATTATAAATTATAAACTGTTCGGGTCCGTGTTATTGTTGTTCGACAATTTACTATATTATATTATATACTATTATTACAGACAACAGATAATCGGTTGGTTTTGCGATGAGATCTCAGTCTACATATTAGCATAATAATAAATATATCACTCGGCACCATCACGGTGTACCTATATCATTATCATTTACAGTGACATAATGATTTTAGATACCAAATTTGATTTAATTTCGTGTTAGAATATAATACATTATCCCGCGCATTCTGTAACCTTCCAGTATATGGATGCTTTGTTACAATTATACACTACAATATGAAATCAATTGGTATAGTTGTATACGAAGTACACCACACAAGACACACGGGTTATGGAAAAAAGAATAAAAATATCAGATATTTGATTTCGACCATTATTATTAAAAATTTTCCTTTGTATCTGCCGCTACCGTATACTAGGTAAACCGTAAACGTTGAAATTTGAAATGGAATAAACGAAATATAGTCATAACTTTTTTTCTTTTTTTTTTTTTTTTAGAGCTTTAGGTGCGTCATTGTCTGCGCGGATGCATCATGAACCTAACGTTCTTTAAGTTTTTTTTTGAGAGAGAGAAACCATTAGTGTTGAACTGCAGACATTTGAGGATTGACATGGGCCACCGTAAAGCATATTTAATATCATGCCGTAACTGAGTAACGTTACACGCGCCACTAATTTATAGTATCTACATAATAAGTAATAACTATTAACTCGAGGTTCTAATAAATTAATGATTAAAAATATTGTTATCATTTTTATAATGCATTAACTAATAAATAATATCGTAGGCGTATTAGGTAAAAAACAAAAATTACCAACCTAATAAATTTAATTAATTACCTAATATCATAAAAACCAAATCTTTCAAAAATAGACATCTCATCACCACCCATGGATCAAAGTTAAAATAAATCATTGGTCAAAATTTTAAAACTCAGTAATTTGAGTTGAATTACTATATTATAATATAGTAATTATAATTACGGAATTATATATGATAAGAGATTAAAAAAAAAATATTGAATTCATTGTATGATAATTTGGAGAAAATTAGTACCTAACCTACATTAAAACAATTTTTTTCTAACTTATTCTGTTAATAAATATTTCATTAAATCAATTTCGAATATTATTATACTGTCTACGTTATGGGTATTAAATAAAAGACATTAATTGTGAAAATTAGCGAAAAGTTAATTCTCTTTGTAGAAAATAATGGTTTTAACTATTTTTTGTGTTGGTATTAGTATGGAAGTTGTACTCTATCAATAACTTTATTAATTTATTGAGGTATTAAAATTTCTAATATCTGCTGAAATAGCTGAGTAATTCACCAAGCATGATCACTGATTAGTGATTACTCGCACTGTTTTCATGCTTGTAACTACATCCTAAGATGTCATTTCAATTTTAGTGATAATGTCATAATGATATAAATGCCACAAAATGAAATACAAATAGAACTTTGAAGTTTAAAAATATCGAAATTGAAGAACTAAGTCTTAATACTTATATCAAACTGTAAGAAAGTATAAACTTTGATTAGGTACCTAAAATCAGTGTTTGTTTAGCGTCTTGTTGTTTAAGGGATGAGAATCCAAATTCGAGATAAATTTTAAAGGCCACCGGCGCTGTGGCATAGTTGGTTAAAGCGCCTGTCTAGTAAACAGGATATTGAGAATTCGAATCCCTCCAGTGCCCCCATTCTCCGCGGGGTGAATTTGAGTGCATCGACCGAGTGGTGGGAGCAAAGACCGGTTACTGCAGCGATTTGCCCTCTAAAATAATATTCCATAAACGTTTGTTTGCCAATTTAAAAATAATTACTTACAAACTACAACTAAAGGCTCAGCCATTTGGTTTCAATCATTCCAATTGTTGTGCCAGTGTTAGTTATTACAGCGTCCGACAATGATCGCTTATCATATGGCATGTCATCGTTGGCCAATATTACATACGTAACATTAAACGGGAAACTCTTATTTTTAAAAACAGTGTCATTGGGTCAAACAATGTATTATAACTTGGCAGTAATGTTGGCGGGAGAGGACTGCGTTCATTTACGAGACTTTTTCTGTCATCTCAAATTACTCGTCCCTTGATGTTCTGTGCACCCCCAAATGATATTATCACGTTGGCCAGACGTCAGCCATATTATAATAATACAATAATATTATACAGTATAGCAGGCGTGCCCAACCTTTTTCAACTTGCAGACCACATTTGTAATTTATGTTTATATAATGTCGATAAAATACACACTATTAATATGCTTAAAAATTATAAGATATTTTGTAATTCTATAAAATTACATTTTTTTTTTTTTTAAATTATAATTTTAATTTTTATATTTATTTAGATATAGGTACGTATATTACCTGTAGAAATTTCTAATTTTATAAAATGGTCACGGGCCGCGGGTTGGACACACCTGGTATAGAGTATAGACAACAGACTATAATATATATGTTTTGAAGATTACTGATATATATATAATATGATAATAATGAAAAACGATCAGTTGAACAATATCGGTACAGCTGATTAGCTGTACGTTTTAAAAATTAAATCAGCTCCGCAACCTGTTAATAATAATTTTTAATATTCCCTACATTTTATGATTTTTTAATTACGAACATATTAACAAGTATATAGGTATTTAAGCATTCAAATAACGCTGGGGCATGATAGCCATCATTCGCGGAAACGGGGTACATGGTATATACCTCGTCGGTGTTTTATTTTATTTTAATTCTAGGAATGTATTTATGTGTATTGTGTAGAATTTAAAATATGCAAATCTATAAAATGACTTTAACCTTTTATATGATCCCTGTACAAATAAATAATAAATATTGTGCTGTGTACACAACTGAATCCGAGTGCATTTTACTCTGTGATAACACAAAAATCAATAATAATTAATAATATAGTGTTACCTGTAGTCAGGCCGCAAGCACAAATAATGTATTTCCACTCAGCGATTTGTTTTGTACAATTGTACCTGAAACAAAATGAATAAATCATAATTATATTATAATATGATTATTATATAAATATTTTATTATAGAATTTCAATACATAAAAATTAAATTCCGAGTGAGAAGTAATAACTTTAATACAATAAGTTATAACGCATAACTGCATAAGTATTTAAAGTTTAGATAAGTTGAGTGAAATGGTATTACAGAGGTAATTAACCCGCAAAATGTTGGTCCGCTCATATAAACTTTAAAATTATTATTAGATAGAACTATTATAACTAGTATTAACTATTGTTTATTAGTACAAAATTGGTTTTTATACATGCAAATTCCTTATCAATTCTCTCCTTCGGAAGATAAAATTTTAAATTTAAAATGTTTAGGTACTGTCATTCAAAAAAAGGAAAAATTTTAAAAATATATAAAATAATTTTTTTTTCAAAACTTGTTTTGTTGTCTTCAAATATTTTTTAAACGAATATTCAAAAACGTTATTACTTTTTGATATAATGATTATTACTGCTGAAATAATCACTCAGTATCATATTACAAAAATAAAATGTTACGCAGTATAATTTCAGAGTAATCATAGTGAAGGGGTTGGGAGTGGTATACTGTATACGTATATGATATTATATGGTTACAAGTGTTACAGCAGTAAGTATAGGCACTCGAACCCTAATTGCGCCGATGAAATATTATTCCTAAATATTTAACTCGGAAAAAAAGCGTGTAAGTACTTTGAAAACAAGATTTATGGCACGTACACGGTGCAACAGGTATACGTATATAATACCATACAAAGACGACGCATGTGTGTCGGTCGGCGTCGTTTTCTTGGCGAAACAAAAACGGTTTGGTATATTATATAGCTGCATGAGGTATATACGCAATTAGTGCGTTTTTCCGGAACGATGACAGCTGCTGCGGTAGTGTTGTTGGACGAGGCAACTATAATACCGCCGGTCATGTGCAATAACATATACAGCATATATTATACCTATATATATATATTATATGTGTGTGTGTGTGTGTGTGTGTGTGTGTGTGTGTGTGTGTGTGTGTGTGTGTGTGCGCGTGTGTGTGTATACAATATCGCGGGAAACGAACGGTGTCTATATATTACGCAGTAAGAAAAAAAAGGGACCGCTGGAAAAATAAGAACCCCGTGTGTAAAGTCTTGGTGAAATTAATCTGTATAGGTACCCATAATACATCCCTCGTTCGTAGGGCGCGTTATATACATACCTATATATATATATATATATAATATGGTCTGAGCAACCGATTTGTAACACGAATAAAACGAGCCACTATTATTATCATCATAGTCGTCGTATACAGATATATGTTATACGTCCAGCAACCAAGAGTGTAGTGGGCTACGGGACCGGAGGGGGACGGTGAACGTCCGTCCCCGTTGATATCTTTCACGTCGTAATGACTAACGGAAGACGAAGTGCAAGACGTGTGCAACGAATATACCACCCCAGTGGTCGTATATACAACAAGTAACAACAATAACAACAACAACAACAACAATATATTATTATACACGTGTACTTATAATAGCTGGTAGCACCGGTGCAACGGATAATGATCTCGTAAATTAATGTCCGTCCGTACGTCATCTGTAATACAACTGGAAAACAATTTGTATCAGTGTTGAGGTTCAATATTGTATATATTGACTTTGTAAGTTAGTATATTATACACGCGCCCGTTACACCTGTGCCGCGGTTAAATAATATGACGAGGTGAGTTTTCATAATAAATAATAGCAATAATACCATATCAGGTGTGTAGGGGGAATTTTCAAATCATCGGCAACCGCAGAATTTCAAACGGACTTTCAAAAGTAAACCACCGGTCGAAAAAAAATTAATAATATGTCGATACAGCGACATTATTGCAGATTATATTGTTAAATAACGTCTCCTTCTTCCAATTTCAATTGATATAATTTAATAATTTAACGCCGATGGTACAAATATATAAGTGCATATATATGGGTAGGTTGTTACACGTGTGTGTTGTGTTTTGGCAGAATTTCTAATGGGGCACCCGTAGGTTTCTGCCGTGCCCCGGGTCGGTAGCCGACGCTTTAGTCCGCTCGGCCACTCCGTCCGCCATTATATCGTTTGTTAAAGTGTTAAACACAATACTATAATATTTTATTGTAATATAAACTATGTCAACAATTTTTATTCACGATTAAAAAAGAAGAAAACCATTTAGAGTTATTTTAACAGTGTTTCCATTCAAATATAATATAACATTGTTTATGTGATATTCCGTTTATGTTCATAAAAGTAAAACAAACACGATTAACAGAGTACAATACCTATCTATAGCCTATAGAAACGTTGTATTTGTTTTGACTTCTGCCTGACACTCACGAGTATTAATTGTCCAAATATTTTGATTATTCTAGAAAACTATGAGTTGTAGTAGAGTATACGGGTGGTACCTGCCTCCTATAAATATATATATATTGTTTAAAATTGAAATAGATTAGTAACTCGAGAATCTAACAAGATACATAAGACCATTATAATAAGACTATAAGAATATTTCTTGACTCTAAACTGTACATTCTTTATAGCTGTTATAAATAGCCTTGTATTCATATTTTAACTTGGGTTGCACGCACACGTATTTAAACCAACATTTCTATTATTCTGTATAGCGTCGTTTTTCAGTTATATTGGATAAGGGTGTCTTAAAAGACCGGCGCACTCCTGCACTCCTTTAAGTTTCGCTGCACGCCGAATCAAAAATTAATAATATAACATTACGGACGGAACTGTAGCACTATACAATATTATGAATATAATATAGTATTTTACTCGCACGATGATTTGTTGCCCCTTCGCTTGCACGGTAACTGTATATATATTATTATGCCACTACATCTGTACGAAACGCATATTGTATGATATTATGCCAAAGTCTTAGACTTCTACACGGTGACGTGAAGTGTTTTATTGAAACGCGCGCGTGTGATCGAAAATTATTTATAGTCATGGATGGCGTTTATTTAGAGGAAAAAAAAAAAAAACAAACAAACAATATGTCGACGGCAAATTCAAAATTGTACTATTGTACACGTACGTGTATAATATCAGCAGCGCGGGTAACATAATATAATATATCATTCACGGTATATTTTATGATTTATAAGTGCGTATTGGTTTCCGAAAGAAACTATTCGCCGACAGCAACGCATGTATCACAAACATATTATTATAATATGATGCGATATAACACTATGCTATTTGAAAAATGACGCGAACACGAGCAATTTTTTTCTCTCGGAACGAGGCGAGTGCAAATACGTAAACAATACAATATTCGCGCCTAACCCCCGGCAGATGTAATGAGTTGAACGGGAAAAATAAAACAAATAGTACCCACTAAACGCAAGTGCGCGAGTTCATACATACATACATACATATAATATGTGCGACGCGCGCGTGATTTACGAGAACAATTTGTCTCGGTGACATTTCTAGACACTTGATTTTTTTCACGGTACATGGATCGTGAAATCCATTTTATCCTATTTTATTATTCTAGAACGAATTTAGGTAAGTCTACAAATTGTGCATACTTTGGTACGAGATTTGCAGATAATGTACTATACCAGATAATAATATAATATACTCATATTATATGAAATATATTATTATATGATATGACATAATATTGTAGACGCACTTTATTCTTTCGCCGTATATTATAACATAATATTATAATATGTGTAGTAGATAGGAACTAGACATTTATCGTCGTCCAGTGTTCTTCTATTTGGTTTAATAGTAATACCCTGTGGCCTGGTGTGGCGCGGTGGTTGGCTCCAGTCGCGAGACGTGTTCTGAAGTCAAGCATCACCTGGTGACACTAGTTCCCGGATGGGTGACCACCCGGGTTCTATTGACAATAGTCCTCGCCATATTTACACACGTTTTCTTACCAACCGTACCCTCCTCCACAGTAAAAAAATCTACTAAAAATTACCACCTAATGGCCTATATTGCCACGGGTTATCTAATTAAAAAAAAAAAAAATAATATAATCTACTAATTACTAAAACTTTATGTTCGTATCCAATGACGGCTGATATATTTATTAATTTGTATATTGTAATACGTTGTACACATATAATAATAATATGTCGAGTTACGGGCAAGTATAAGATAAGTTTCGAGCTGTGCATGCGAGATTATTGATTTAAAAACGTGCAGTAAACAATTAATGAACATATTATATAGTAGACAGTAATTTTTATTTTATAATATATAATATGTACGATTACAGAGGTACGGTATTATAAGGTTTTCCCTAATTGTTTTTATGACCTATAATTGGAAACACAGTGGTGGTAGTGCGACGATTTCACGA
Source organism: Metopolophium dirhodum (assembly GCF_019925205.1). Taxonomy (NCBI): domain Eukaryota; kingdom Metazoa; phylum Arthropoda; class Insecta; order Hemiptera; family Aphididae; genus Metopolophium; species Metopolophium dirhodum. The sequence continues at coordinate 2,548,831 of NC_083563.1, read as the reverse complement.
ACAAAGGATTTGCAGTATACCGTAAATAATGTTATATAATATATCCTATCGTCTTGGGGTCGTTTCGAGCCGCACGTGGATCGGTGCCGTTCTCGCTGCAGGTGGTGACTTGCAAGTAAGCATTATATACGGCGCGTATTCCGTCCTTGCCGCCATCGTAAACAATACATAATAATAATAATAATATTATGTTGGCGTTTAAAGTTCGAACGGGATGAAATGCAAATTAGTAAACACCGACGAGCCGCAGATTGTGGCTGTGTTGTGGAAGGGTTGTGGAGGGGAGGATAATCCCGTATTGGAAAACATGACCGACGGCACGCACGGCGATGTTTGGCTTGCCGGGAGGGCCGCGAAAACGACGACGGCGACGACTATAGTATAATATGTACAGGGTGAGTCGTTGCCGACAGACGAACATTATTTCGAAACGTATCAACTTTTTTTTGGGAATTTTGTTTTTGAAACATTTAAGACGGGTGCGACGCACGCAGTTGTACATTCGTTGCTCGGGCATTGGATTTTCAAACGTCAACCTACATAATATCTTATAGTTTCGTTATTTGAAGCATATATAAAATAATAATATAATTTGATACATAGTTAGGTTAACTTAAATATCAATTTTAATTTAAAATTTAAAAACGGTATTATTGTTATCAGTAGGTATTTAAATAAGACATTATGTATAGATGATACTGTGATATAGTCAAGTGGAATGGCACAGGAGTAGGTCGTACGTACGTGATGTTGATCTACTACACTCAGCTCATATAAACTTAACATCATACTTATAAGTTATACGATTTATATTATACCTGTTTAATACTCATATGTTCAAAGTTCGATTTTCATACAAGAACCAAAATTCTCAACAAAATATTCTGCTTTGCGTAATATGAAATCAAAAATGTATGTAATCATTGAAAATGTTTAAAATATAAAAACGTTGATACTTTATGATGTGACGATGTTGAGCGTTTACCGTTACAACAATCGCACTGTATAGCGTATTTACGCCATTTCGTGTATACATATATATAAACACACAGCGTATTATAGTCGGATAGTGCAGGACAGCACAGAGAGGGCGTTGAAGAGACGTTAAAATAACACGAACGGAAGAGGCGACGTCGAATAACAGAGGATAAGCTGGGCGGCTGATGACTGTATATATACCCAAATATTATACTATGGGGTTCTTTTGGGTCCTCGACTCTCGAGCAACATCGGTATATATATAGACACACACTTGTAATATTATTGTATTATATAATATCGTATTATCTTGTGTGCGTCGCTTCGGTGTTAGTCTTTCGGCGGTGTACGTTTTCCGATATAGGAAAAGAAATATTAATAATAATAATAATAATAATAAAAAAAATACCACTCAATCGTTTTGACGGTTTGTTTCGACGAGGAGAAAACGTGTATACATAATATTATGTATAGTATAATTCATAATATATACGCGTTATATATTCGACGACGACGACGACGTTCAAAGGCGACGATGAGAAACGAAAATAATGTTATTTTTGGAATTGTTTTATTCGATTTCTTTTTCGTCGTTACGTTCAGTCATTAAAATATATAATATCATCGTCGGCGGGATAATACTCGTGGGGGGGCCGTCAACGAGATTGTTTTGTGAATATAATCGAGTGCAATAAAAAACCAACATTTCGATAGTACCTACCTACCTATACAGTATTATATACGCACACAATTAAATGCCTAACAATAATACACCAAATTAAATTTGGATTAAAAGAAAACTCCGGGGGCGAGTACTCAAATGGTTTTTTTTAATATATTTTTTTCGTAACGCATATTTATAATATAATATATAGTAATGTCTGTATTGCATTGGTATATTATCTTCGATGGAATAATAAATTAATATCGTATTTAATATTTTTATATTTTTATTTCGTATATATATATATACTAGCTGATCCCGTGCACTTCGTTGCCCGTTAAATGTACCAACTCCATACGACTCAAACTTTGTTCAATTCGTTATTTAATATTCGGTGTATGGTGTTCGAAATGTATCTAAACTTTTCTGTTTCCTGGAATAAAAAGTCTGATTCGCAGCAGTATATTGTCAGGTAGGCAATTTACCTGTGGTAGGTTGCGGACCCAGTGCTGTTTGTACGTAAGTGTAGGATTTAACTCTCAATTATCGAAGTTATACCAAGTTGATTTTGATATTATAATATAATTCGAATTTATGCCAGCTTGTACCTGATCCGCCCGAATAACCAATGGCAACCAATAATAAATAATTACTAATTTCTACTGTATAGTGTAACCAATGGCAACTATTAATAAATAAAAATAAAATTTCCAATTTCCATCTTGAACCTCAATGTCTCTGTTTGAGCAGCTATTTAAAATGCGAATTTCGAAAAATCCTTTCTTAGTGCGCTTATACAATATAGTAATAAGTACATTTACTGAAAATTTCATATCCATAACTTCAGCAGTTCCGGCTAGGCGATGATGAATCACCCAGGACAAGTCTTTTTATATATATAGATATGTAGGTATATGTTGTAATAACATTATATTATTCGTTGATGCCTATACCGGTATATATACCTTGTACGCCGCCGTTCGTTTACTTTCAGAGTCGCAAGAGTCGCACAAGACCTCGTCAGTTATCGTTCGGCCGAGATGCTCAGGTACGTGCGTACATCTACCACTCGGCGTATACTAACGAAGCTCAAACAAGCATGCTAAGTATGCGCGTGAACACGAAACAACGCCCCCTCGGTAAACTGCACCAAAGAGCGCACACATAAAATATCGCCGAAGGTAGGGGAGCTCGGGGATAATAAATAATTTATAACGTTACTATTGGGAATTCTATAAATCATTGGATCGGGCGCTGTGCGCGCGCCCTCGTCGTCATCGCGAGTTCTTAAAACGTTTTTAAGATGATTTAAGATTATAATATATTCGATTTTTTTTTTTCTTTTTACTTTTTTCTCATATTTTTGTTACTTTTGAAACGAATCCGTTGGACGAATATTAATGAGGAGACGCGTTTACGTATAATTTGTCGGAATCATCACAACGGTTCTATGATGAATTATAAATGTTCGTCATTTGAATAAAAAAAAAAAAAACTAAAAAGTAGCGTTGTCTAAATTATAATATCTATAATTGAATTGGTTTACCGCCAAAATTCCAAGTTATTTCGTAATCTGAATTTATTTTTGTTTAATTTATTATGTTTTCGCCGGGTGAATTGGGTACCATAATGTTTGGTCTATTGCGATTTATTTCAAGTAGCTCAAATTAAATTATTTGTTCTCAAGTCAAAGTCAATCGTTCATCATATTATGACATTTTAATAATCAATACAATATTTGGGTGGCGGATGAAATAATTACATTCATTATTTAGCAGTAAGTTGTTTACCTTAAGCCTTGGGACTCTTGAATCCTCAATTTCGGCCCTGTTAATAACGAACCTACGATTCAATACAGGACATTTCAATAAAACTGTATAACATAATATCAAACATTAGCCACGACAGTAACATGGAAAAATAAGTTGGCCAAAAAAAAAAACCTCAAGCATCAACCTTTAAATATTCTTATGTTGGTAAAATTGTCGAATAATGATTACGGATCATAATACATCGGCTCGACAAAAATGGCGACTTACAAAGCGTTTAAATTGAAAATGTATAATACATTTTGAATTTGTTCGATGTATTATATTATTATCAGCTATTCTGCAGCAGCATCGCAATAGGTTTTTTTTCTCGTCTTGCAGCTCTTATATTATTTTCACCGAAACTATATCAAATTCATATACGTATATTGATACTTACACGTCTCTCGGGATGAATGCGAACACCGTTGTACGGCATATCATCACCAATTGGTTGATTGAAAACCGACGCATTAATACGTCATATATGGGGGGGGGGGGTTGATTGCATTTCGGGAGACTGTAGTTGCGATAATATTGTCTAAACTCTAAATTAAAGTGGCCCGCACTCCGATTACTGTTTATAAACAAGGTCGACGGATGTACATTCCCAATTCCCTTTTGGAAGGGGAGGGGTGATATTGATATTTTTGGTCTCATAAATAAATATTTACATATATAATATACCGATATACACCTATGATTAACGTTGACGCCTTGACGGTATATCAAAACATTGCGTACACCGCACTGCATTATCGTGTATGATATAATAATATATTATGTATATGTATAATAGGTACACTGCATCGCACTATTGCACAGAATCGCAAATATAGCGTGTATTTAATCATTTAAATTAGCTTCAAGCGTTTCAGTCTTAACCAGATAACATGTTAAATAAACCGGATAATATACGTTATATTATAATATTTTCGAAACAAGTGCGTGTGACGAGTTTCAAGACTCGACTTGTAAAAGATAATAAAATCATAAATTACTCGGGGATCGTTTCATACGGCTTCGTTTTTCGAATGATTGTTCGTGTGAACATACATTTAATGAATTTATATATTTTTATAAGCCCACATGAGAATGCATTATATGCAAGTATTAAAAAATTAAATAATATGAACGTAAAAGTACCACGATGTGCAGTACAGTGTTTAAGTCAGTCGTATTTTACTCAACCAATTGGTTTGATTTTTTTTTACGGGTCACAAGCATTTTATAAGATTACATTTAAAATTATACTAGAACCTACTTTTACTGTATAACAGTACCAATAGATTTTTTTTGTATTGGTTTGCCTGATAAAAGAAGGGTTTTATTTAAGTTGCCATATCAAAAAGGTTTCACTCGTCACACTGGTCTAGGTAAAATGTTTATGTCGTATCAACGCTGTCAGAAATCTGCGGTTTCTCACGAGAATTCACGTTCTTATTTACACGGGATAAACACAAAAATCTGAAACGTAAGCTAATAAATTATATATACTTATGGCGAAAAATAAATTACAATATTAATGTTAAGCGCAACGCACCTCATAGGAAATTATTTTAATTAATTAACGCGATATAATTAAAGTCAAAATCTGGCGTCGACAGCAGCTATATAAGGAAAGGTGATATTCTGACGTTAAAATACAATTTTTCTTTTTTTAAATCCGAATGAACGGATATAAATTGTAATGCATTATATTAGTTATTTATATTAGCTCCTTAAATATCTTACCGCAAATTATCGGGATACAACCTCCATCGGAAGATATGGTAAATTTCAAACCGAATCCTAATAGGGCACGGGAGACGTAGGCACCTTATGCGCGAGCGGGATTGCTCCTAATCCCTGACCCAAGCTGCGACTGCGACAACCCCAATCAAACTATAGCGCACATTGCACAAGACTGCACAAAAGAAAGTTAAACAGAGAGCTTGGAAGTATCTATTTGGTTGCGACTCCTAGATTGAATACTAGATAACAAATTTAGATAGTAAGCTATAAATTTATAAAATTAGTAGGTATTATTGTTGTTCTATTTGTTTAGTATATAGAATATAGATTTTATTATTGTTATATTGGCTAAATATAGTATATTCTATGATGATTGATAATTAAAACATAACCAAATATCTGCCTGCTTAACATATAGACCATTACCCGTCCACGCTATACGAATAAGTAAATAAATAAACACATACATAATATTATAATAACCTATTGCATCAATTACAAGACTTGGCGGCGACGGACTAATAAGAACGTGTTTAATACGGATAAATTTAATATCTATACAAGTAGTAAAGGTATACTACGGCCGCGGTGTCTTGGAACATCATCGAACGGCACTCTAAAGGTAAAAAGTTACTTTTACGATCGTACGGCCATTATATAACACAACCGCAATACATCTCTTTTCCAGACAAGTCTCAGCGCTGAACATATTTGGCCGATTTCTAGCTCGAAAACGTTCATCGGAACAATATAGCTATTGGTTTGAAACACAAACACCTAACGATAATATTATTATTATAATACGCAAAATGCTATAATCGATTCAGCAAATTGTACCGGCCCTTAAATCATACTCTTATTATATCGTTAATATTGTAGTTGATGCTGTTATTATTATTATTATTACTATGTCATGGTGTCTAATATAAAAGAGAAGGTATATGAGAACTTTTGTGTAAAAATATTTTGATGTTCACGTAGAGCACTACTGAGTGAAATTTAAATGAAAAAAGTTGCGCGGCACTTTACCCCCCCCCCCCCCTCCCCCGACCCCCGACCCCGCTCGTCTCGTCCATCGTGTTTATATATAACACACACACCCACACACACCCATCACGAGTTTTCTACCGCGGCTATCCGTGTATTACTCATCAAAACATTTTATCCCTGACATCGGTTGTTTTTGCGGCCGCACAAACTTTCTCGTCTCGTTCGTATATAGCTGCTCCCTTTTCCTTATACAGTACCGCGGTAGTGATAAATGAAAAAAAAAACCCGCCCAACACAAAAGTTCTTTTGCCAGAAAACATGACAGCATTATTCTTCATTCCCCCCCCCCAAAAAAAAAAAAAAAATAATAATAATAATCTGCTCTGTACTCCTAAATAATATAGGTATATGATATAATATATTATATCGTCTGATGTATATTGTAGATATATATATATATATATTTCTTTAGCTGCGTTATAAGCTCCACCCCTAAAATAAACACTAAAAAAAACTTCAGTATTATCTTATATCAAATATTCTTAATCAACTTAATTTAGTTTTCTTGTTTTTCTATATTGGTCGTTTATATCAGTAGATAAATGATAATGTATTGTATTTTAGGTATAAACGGTTTTCAATCGATTTTATCAATTTGGGACATATTAATATATGGTCAAAGATCCATATGGCATGGTTACTAGTTTGTGGTTTTCGTAGGTATAGTTGCATAATTTACCTACTTGTGAGGTCTTTTATCAACATAGTTATTAAACGTATATTATAAATAACTAAATTGCAAAAGTAATTTTTCATTTTTAGTAAATGAATAAGAAGAGATTTTTTAGATTCTAAGTGGACCATGGGAGCTAGTGCGGCTGCACAATAATGTTTACTTTATTATTATTAACTTTTATTTTGAGAACAACTTTTCGAGCAGAGTACTTGATCCAATCGGTACATGGGTACCCATTTTCCAGTAGGAAATGTTATCTAATTCGTATTTTTGAGAAGGCACTTGTAGAGTTTTGCTATTTCTTCCTATATTGCACCGACAACCGAGCACTGCCCTGTCTTTTTATTCAATGCAATACATCAATTACAGTAATACAGTGACCTACTTAATGACAAGGATACGAGTACCCAAAAAACCTACAGCAGAACGAGTTATTCGACTCTTAATAATAATGTATTATTTTTTTCTTATGAAAAATCAAATGTAAGACGATACCCACTCATATTTTTTTATGGAATAATTAATCATCTACAATAATTTAAAATGGAAAATGTGGAATATCACTCTAAATTGGGAATTGGTATGTGTGGCTTTACGTTGAAATCACATTGCTCATATTGTAATAGGTAGGTAAGCGTTTATTATTATTTCTGGTTTACCATAGCGTAATATTATTATTTTCCTCATATAATATTATAATATATTAATATTATAGTAAAATAAATAGATGACAGATAAATTATGTCATACATCGGTATTTTTTTATATTTTTTTAACATTTGTTTTTTTATTATTAATATTGGTCTTATACAACTTGAGTGGCTGAGAACTATAATTATTTAAACATATTTTACATGATAACTATAAATACGTTAAGTTATATTTATAATTTAATATTATTGAGTATTTGTGGAGTATTTGGAATAATTTATCATAAATGATCCGGAAGTAAAACGTACATAATAATATATATAAATATTTATATGGATTATATTGTATATAATATTTTAATATTTTACAAAATAACGTAAACATAACAGTAGCACATACATTATTTAAGTCTACTTTGAATTTAAAATTCCGTTTTTTCTTATGTCACGATTTCCTACAATTTGTCTTTTGCCGCAATACCTTTAGTAGTTTTCTCAAAGAGTCGTTTTGATATCTTCCCGTTCCTCATATAATATGTATAAATATGATATATATCATGTATGTTGTGTATAAAATAACGATCATAAAGCACTTATCGGACAAACATTTGTATAAGTACGTTGACAGGGTCGTGTAACAGGGGAGGGGGTGTAAGAAAAGCGTGTGTATCAAAAGCGGGGGCGCAAAAAGCCAATTCATAAAGTACTTAAAAATGAAAAAATGAACTAGATTATCATCATTAATATTTACCAATAATTTTGTTTTATTTTATTTGGTACATATTACAGCTCTGGCCTGAATGGTGAAACACTTTATAAACATTAGTCAACTAGAATGATCTGAGCGCCCGCTCACGAAGTTTTGATATTTTTTAACTTTTGAAAAAATATTAATATTATTTAAAATTGTCCACAGTTACCTATATGTATTTTATAATTTTAACTAATAAATTATAAATACGATAGCACAACAACTACTGTTGTCTGTCATCGCCGTTTGGCCTGTTCACATCCCACCAGGTTTGACGTGAAAAACAATTTTCCTCAGTTGATCGGTGCATATAAGAATATAAGGTACTTAACCTATAGAAGATACAGCGGAGGTAGTCGAAAAATATATTATGACTGGTACATAAAACGAGAATAAAAATGTTTAAGTAAACGTAAATTTGTTGATTGGTATGTGATCATAAAAACGACATCGTTTATTGCATCGATATTTATACCCTCACGATTATAATACGACGGCGTTGATCGTTCTCGATAATCAATATTATAATAATATTGTCGTGATCAGTTATGTTTTTTTTTTTTTTTCGCAGTTCCTATAATGGTAAAATATAATATTATAGTATATACGACGTATAATAGGAAGGTTTTTTTCATTCTCCTCGGAGGGATTTCTAAAACGCAATATATTATTATCTGACTCGTCGCACTCGCAGTTGGGTTCGCCGCCGACACGCTGCACACTGCACGTCATCGCAGCGGCGTCAAAGGCCGGCGAGCCATTTAAACTATTATTTCGGCACAATATATGCGTATTACCTACACATATACAACGCGTATTGTTAGCACGATCACCGAGGAGAGCACACGTAGAGAGAGCTGGTCTTGGCGTGGTTACACATATTATACCGTATATCACGTGCGTAGGTATATGTGTGGTAGGTAGGTACATATTATATACACCACCGGCGGCGGCGCGCGTAAACACAGCCGTGCACGCACGTCGGTGTCATTGATTTTCTGCGCTCCCTCACTCTCTCTCTCTCTCTCACTCTCACTCTCTCTCTCTCTCTCTCTCTCTCTCTCTCTCTCTCTCTCTCTCTCTCTCGGTCGTTACTACACTCCCTCGCACGGGGGGGGGGGGTACAAATAAAAAGAACCTGTCAAACGGCGGAATTCAATTTGTCAAAATCATCCCGTTAATACCTTCGCCCGCGCGTGTGTGTATGGACGCGTCCGACCTATCTCGAGTGTGTCTTTTCGTCAGACCCTACACACACATACACACACACTGCACACGCACACACACTGCACACACATACACACACGCGTATATATATATATATATAAACAGACATTTGCGAGGGTTAACATCGCGTATACCGGCATATCAATAGCTCCCGCGTATATTATGATGGCTTTCGTGGGGTTTTTTTTTTTATTGTTATCAAATAATAACGTTTTTCTCGACGGAGGAACGTTATCGGAGATGGTCGGTGGTGCAGTGGTGCTGGCGCGAAAGTGGGGGTACCGGTGGAGGTAGTGGCGGTGGCGGCGGTGGTGAAGGGGGAAACCGCACACGTGATATATTAATAATAATAATAATAATAATAATAATAATACACAAAACGAATAAATAAAACGCGTAGTTCTTGCCGCGGCGACCGACGACATATTGCTTCGGATCTGCGACGCGCGCCGTAATCCAATATTTCGGCATGGCGGTGAGCTGCGCTGCGGTGTGGGTGGGTGGGTGGGGATGTTTGGTTGGGTGGAGGGATGACGATCGCGTGAATACAGGGGTGGATTACCTATGAGAAAAGTTTTGCAGAAAACCCACGTCGCATTATATAACGCGTTTGAATCTCAACCCTATTATTTATGAAATCTTGCCGGGCGGAAATACGTATACGCGAAGACGAAGACGACGACGACGACAAAGTTATTCATCGCGCGGACAATAAATGTCATAAAACCATTACACAATACGTTTTTGCTGCCATATACATATATATAATATGTGTGTGTGTGTGTGTGTTTATAAAGGACACATCGACTCGATGTTTTTATATCGAAATCACACATTTGAAATATTAAGTCAAATCTTCTTGATATATACATTACATCACAATAATATTATATTATATTATGTTCATATGATATTAGATCGTATTGTTGTAAATAGTTATTATTATTATTAATATTATTGCACTGCGTGCTTCAACACGCGTATATGTATTATTACAATGGCGTCTGTGCAGTATTTTCCTCGTTGTAACGAACGTTCCTCTGCAGAAGACTTGTGATATTATATGATACTGTGATAACGCGAGAAGAAAAACTCTCCCCAAATAATATTTCCGTTGCCGATAAATTATTATTCTTCTACACCACCCTCCTCACTGCACCGTATATAATAATAATATATTATTGTGTCTAGTGTGTGTATAGTTGCCTCGAATTATGTCCTTCTGGCGACCCTGCAGCAAGCTGTAAACATTTCCAACTATATAATATAGGATATTATTTCGAAAATATGACTCGATAGCTTCCCATAAAGATACGTATTCTTACGATTGTATAGGTACTTGTGTTGTACTAGTATATACACTTATATACAATGTATATTATAATTTAAAATCGTCTATTACAGTGATTTAAATAATTTACCAACAATATTTTTATATAGATATATATATATATATATATTAAAGTGTCAACATATTACTATTGGGGTTGTCCATTTTTTTTTCGAATTTGTAACAAAAACGTTCCTCCTCCTACCCCTGTATGGCGTAGTCAGGTTTAAAAAATACCATGCCATAACATCAAGGGGAATGGATGCGACTGAATCCTATAATTAAACGGAGCGGCACTTTATAAACATTTTACCTACAAGATTGATTTAGATAGCATTATTTTTATTAGAAAGAAGATAATATAAACTATAACGCAGTGTAACTTAGTTTATATAGTACTGATTTTGGAATTTTTTCATTAAACACATGTAGTTTTAAGTTAAAGTTTAAGAAATGTTTAAAAGCACGTTGAACTTGAATCGCTTAATTCACTAAGCAAACTTATATGTATAAGTTTGGCTCTAAAGCTGCCTTTAAGAAGTTCACCAGTAGGGAGTAAAAAAAAATTGCTCAAATGAGTTAAGCGCGAATAACTTGGAAATAATGAATTCTACCAAACCACTTCATCTAAAAGAATGTGTAGAGAATTTGTATTACCACCATGTGTATATTATAATGCGAAATGTAGTCCCATATATTAAATACTCTATGTCGTGCCCTTTAAGTAAATTTATACACGCATTATTCACGACTTCATCAACAAATACCTTTACATAATATACCTACATATACAATATCTATATTACATCGTGTAACTATTACAATTTATAATCGAGTACAATTATTTTCTTCTGAACCATAATATATAATATAAATAAGTGGAGATCGTTTAAGTTCACTCTACCGAAAACCGCTGTATATGTGTATAATAATATAAGGTATAGTTATGCAAATATATGACTGTTTATTTACGTATATATTGATATATTCTTTTTCCGTTTCAGAGTAAACGTAAAATGCTAATTTTATCAATAATCTTCGAGATGCTGCATCACGCATGCGCCTCAGTAAACACGCGTTCGCGTAGCACTCAGAGTGGCGATATCATAGGCTTTGCACATTATGAAATATGGCGAATAAAAATATAAATCTACCAGTGGTATAACTACGCAAATATTCTCGTGTGCAATTATAAGTTATAGGTACGTTCGGAACTTCTTTGTCTATACGACGCAATAATCGCATTAACTTGAACAGTAAATACGAGTTATTAAATTGAAAGGGAAACCGTTATATAACGCACCACGAAATAGTAAGGTAAACAAAAGGATGGTAATCCTCTGCAGTGCACGAGAGTTCGTATATGGTCTACAAGTATTCTCCTAAGTACGACAATTTTCGAGTTATAGGAAGCAAAGGAGCACTTGTTTAAAAGGAAAGATAATCTTTTGCACGGTAGGTATATACTAGGTAGGCTTCTTATGGGATTACTATGTTTATACAACACAACTCAAACAAGCTGTACCTATGAGTAGAAAATATTTTCAATCTATATAATATATATTTTACAGTAGCGCCGATGTCCATGTTGGGCCACTGATATATTACATAATATATTATATTCTAATCGTGGTTACGTGATTGTATTGAGAGATATTTGCAAACGTCTTGTGTTTAAAATTATTAATGTATTTTTCCGAGAATTTAAGCATACTTAATAGTTAATTGTAGTCAACAAACTACCTCTATTATAATATAATACCTTTTATTAACTATAAATGTTTATTAAATGTATACAATTTTATAGAAGACAACCTAGTAATGCGTTCCAGAGTTTAAAAAAATAGTAAAAATTAAATACGAATTCTGGTATTTATATTACGTTCTATAATGTTCAGAGGCCACGAAGTTCATTCGTGTCGTACCCAGATAATGCAAAATATAAAAGCCAGAGGTTTAACGAAAAGGGTCACTGTAAATCGTCTTGTCTACAGATATTATCATACGTTTTCGTATAAGATTCGAATACCTACATATTTTATGTTTATTTATTTAAAATAAAAGATAAAAAAATTCATGACAGAGGATCGATTATTTTTTTCCACAACCGCATTCACAATGAAACGTTTTATTTATTCATCATTTATCTTTTACACGCACTATAGGTATGAGTAAGGTTCTTTTTGCACTCTGAACGGAGATATTTGTTTTACAATAGTTGTCTTATTATTCCTGATTTTTAATATCATTCTTTTGGGCAATAAAAAAGCCAAACGTTTACCTACGCCGATTTATCTACTTTTTTATGAAGGCGTTTCTTTGAATTTTTCCTTATTTATTTACGCGTAGTCATCGTTCAATAATCTTAAATTAAATAATATAACAGTTCTATGACCTTGGTCAGCTGAACGAGATTAGTTCCCAATACGGAATCCTGACGACAAAAGACAGTGGGCTACTGATTTACTTTTTAAAATATTTTAATATATTCTGGTTGCGTCACCATTCCGCGCAGTGGCGTCTGCTGGGTTTTTTAACGGCGGGCCGTTTAAAATTCCAAAAACTACGAGCAAAAAAAAGATGAAATTTAAAAAAAAATAATCACTTTTTCAAAAACGATTATGCGTTTACGAGTACCCGCGCCTATGAGTACAAACACAAAAACCCATTCAAAGCGAATTCGCCGGGCAGAATAATCACCAGCACACACACCCCCACACCGAATCGAATAGCCGAGCACCAGGCTTACTCTGCACCGATGCTCCACAGAGGTGTGTTGTACACGCCATAATAATATTACCTATATAACTATAAATAGGCTCGGCCGCCGTGTTGCAGCGTATTCGGCATTTCCGTAAGTACACGAAATACGAACACGACTACGCGATTATTTTATTATGTAATTATTAGGGCCCGGAAGTTCATGCATTTAACTGGTTGTAAATTGCGTAATTCCTAAAGTAAATATAACATAATATACCATATTAATTAATAAATACATTTTGCTTGTTTTTTTCCCATATTTTAATTATTTTTTTTTACCAAAAACTAAAATAACTTGAGTTTTTTTTTTTTTAATGCATATTTAGCGCATATTTGCATGCATATTTTGATAGTTTTTTGTGCACGAACTTCCGGGCCCTAGTAATTATAATATTAGATAGGTTATGCCGAATTCGATCGCCTGCACCGGCAGTGTGCTGGTCTGATTACAAAATATACCAATACAATATTATAATATTTATACATAAGATGCACATAGACACATACATACTTTTCCGTGGCCGCATGGGCGTAATATCATAATACCTAAATGTACAGATTGAAATGTTTCAGCTGCAATGGTGGTTGGGATGCACGTATATTACAGAATATTATACGCCATGTCCGCGGTGGCGACGGGTTGTAATGATTTAGGTACATGACGTATAGGTATATACACACCGGGTATCGCCGACGCCATTCCGCATGGTAGGTATAGCAGTGTGAACACGTGACCGGAATTATATGTATACGGTCTCATGGTGTGGGCGGGGTGAGAGGCATGTGTATACGTTTTCCCACTGCGCCCTAAGCGCCAACCCGGTTGTAACGCACACACACACACACACACACACACACACACACACACACACACACACACACACACACACACACACACACACACACACACACACACACACACGCACACACGCACGCACTTGGATTTATGACGGCACGCGTCTGAAGAATATCTACGCGCCCGAACGGCGAGCATCCCTCACAGGGCCGAGCATCGTGCGCGACCGCAACCACGGTAGCAGTATTTGTAAATAACAATGTTTATAACAATATAATAATGATGTACTGTTATTCGGTACGACGACGACGACCGGACGACGACAACGGCGCAGAGCGGCCAACGGAAGTGAACGTCAAAACCCGCTAACGACCCAACCTAATCTCATATCGTCCGCTGTAACGACTTGTAATTCATTTATCGTGGCGTATCGCATCTCGGCCGCAGTAATCGCCAAGATACTCGCGGACGAACGTGAAACATTATTGTACTCTGTGAAACGGAAGTATACACACCGCGGGATCTGACATGACGTGATAAACCGATAAACCCTCGCCCGAGCACAATATATAAACGATTTTTTTTTTTTTTTTTACCGAAAACGACATTCGCATGGGGAGTCTTTGATTAAATTCTTAGAACTGTCGTTCGTATTGGCTGGGCGAACGCGGTATTTCGATGATATTTGGGCACGTATTTCACTATACCTACGAAATAACGCGATTTCGATCGGACGCCAGACGGAAATAACAAACCAGCGTTTCGATATTAAGTCGCTGTCAGACAACCGAGAAGTGGTCCGCGTATATTATATTAAATAATATGTAAATAACTACGCGTATATTGGTTCGATCTAAGTATAGGTGGTACGCGAAGTATCGTGCAAATTATGTTATTATAATAATGTTATGTAGTATTAATAACATTTTATTTATTATTACTAATATAGTATTTAAGCTTGTACAAATAAATAAGTTTGTAATAAAACAAAATTTGGATCGAGGTGTAATAAATATTGTTTAAACAATAATCATTTCAGTTCGATCTAATAGTACCTAAGTACGTGAAGTCAGAAGTATCATGCACATTATGTTATTATAATAATATGTAGTATTAATAACATTTCATTTACTATTACTAATATAGTAGTTTAAACTTGTACAAGTAAATACTTAAGTTTGTAATATAAAAATTTGAATTAAGGTGTAAAGTATTGTTTAAACAATACTCATTTCAGTAGCTGGTGTATACCAGTATAGACTTTCTAGAACATCGCGTCCCTTATAATCTTATTACGATTTTCTTATTTAACTACCAACTTATAA
The DNA here is from genome assembly GCF_019925205.1 of Metopolophium dirhodum. Taxonomy (NCBI): domain Eukaryota; kingdom Metazoa; phylum Arthropoda; class Insecta; order Hemiptera; family Aphididae; genus Metopolophium; species Metopolophium dirhodum. The sequence goes on along the minus strand of NC_083563.1, from coordinate 2,533,079 downwards.
CACTTGTAATTTATTATTAAAATTAAGTCTTCCGTTTTAATTTTGGTTTTACTTTCTTTATTCTTTGGATCCACCTAAAAATGTATTACGTTTCACTTTTTGTTAAAAAAAAAATAACTTTATAATATCAGTTGAAAAATACATTAAAAATTGTCATGATGACATAACCTCAGGGAAACAAAATTAAATTGTCTGTGTTGACAAGTTTTCTTTTAATAATTTAACACGTGGAAGGAACTTGCTATATAATTTTAACGAAGAACCTCCCGCTAAGTTTAGTGAGGTGTAATAGGAACCATGTAATTTGTCGCGGAAGAAAATAAACCAAAAAAACCGGCTACGACTACGATGGTCGTTTCGGATTCGTGTCTACGTCAGCGACGTTAATTCAAACTAATTCATAATATTCATATTGAATCCCAACCTCAAAACGTATATTTATTTTATTGATTCGTTAAGTAACATATATATTTTTTAGTAATATATATTTGATTATTTGGAACTTATTATATTTTCGTCGCAGCATCGTAACGGTTTTTAACTAATAACTATACTCGAGGATAGGTTTTACTAAATATAATATAATATTAGGCTACAAAGATAATATTTACAAACGCATGAAACTAATTTGTAGTGGGTGCCTTTTATAGCTTTATCTAATTATAACACAAACACTAATGACTTGTAAAAAATTAATGTAATTACCTATGCATTTTGTCTTGTATTGGAGTATAGTTTTTACTAATGTTATATTAACGGTTCAATGATCAATATAATATCTCATATTAGCTAGGTACCTTTGACCTATATCCGTTGAGTTTTCTAAAATCCCTATCGTTAATATTCAATTGAATAACACGTGCCGGATATTATGTTTGAGTGAATACAGCGTCTACGGGAAAAAGTCACTAACCACTATGAAAAATATATCGAAAAATATTTGGACGTATTTTTGTTTTGTAAAAACACGTAAAGTAGGCACGAGTGGTGCAATATAAATCATAAATAGTTTAATTATTGCGTTATCGCTTGATTTTTTTTTTTATAAAATTTAAACGCCGTCGATACTGACAAAACGTGTATACATATTATACTACCTATTAAAACCGCTGTGTACAACATATTGGTATACATTACACGACTGTATAAAATGTATATCGTAGCACTATAATAATACTGTAGGGTCTGAGGCGGCCTGCAGAGGTCCTAACCTCTCCGGTCATCTGTGAGAGTTGTTGCGCGGCGCGGGCGGAGATTATATTATTATTATTATTGTAATATATACGCGGGGAAATAAAATGATATGCGTACACCAGTCGCCGGACCGCCTCGGCCGACGCCACTGCCGACACCCAGGGGTGTAATAAAACACAAACAAATGGCAACGGTATACGCGCCGCAATGGGGACGGCAGGACTTTTGAATAAACAATCAATTTTTTTATTATCATTATTATTATTATTATTATTCATCGTCTCCGCACCGCGCCGGCCGGCCGTCGATACTGTACATAATAACATAATATATCATAATACGCCGTGCTATTATTGTACGCGGGCGCGTTGTAAGCGACGTGACACTCGGCGGCGCGGATAAATCAAATTCGGCGACAAGTAATACGCGAAGGCTCTATGCTAATAATCGCGCGTACGACGAGCGATGGGGTTCAAAGTTCGGCAGTCGTATGTCATTGTGCGCGCGCGGCCGTTCGTTATAATATATAATATAATAACTCGTCGTGTTATTATTATCATTATTATTATAGCGGGCGATACGCACCGGCACCGGTGCTGCAGTCGTCGAGGACGGAGGAAAAACGAGAGGAGGAGATGGTGGACGGAGGAAAAATATCGTCTGCGCGCTGGGGAAACCGTACAACAGCGACGATATTTTCCCGTACATGGTTTCCACGTTAACGACCGACCGCCAACGGCTCCCGCCTAACCCGCGCGGTATACCTCTAAGCATTTTCACATTCTTTTCCTTCCGTGTGTTTAATTATTGTTATTATTCCACACGAGTCGAAATAAAACTCGAATCGCCCCGGAGAACGTGTGTGTTGCAATTTCCACCGTCGCGCACGTACTGCATTCGGGGGTTTTTTTTTTTACCTACACGAGATTATTATCGCGATTTATTTTTAAAGACTTTTTTTAAGTTCGCAGAAGACATTTGGATCAACCGTGTACGACGAAATAATACATAAGCTCGCACGTTGACAGAGCGTGCTTAACATACCCATATATATGTATATAGAACTTTTAAACGCGTTTTTACATAATATATTTACATAGGTACAATAAAGTTATATTGACACAATAAAAATACAAATTCGATAATGATTGTACAGTAAAACGATTTTCTGTGAATCATCTATAGAGATTTTTTGTAGACAATATAAAAAGACGTGCGTATGTAAATAATTAAATAAATAAGTAAGTAATTAAGTGAGTAAGTGAGGGAGCAAGTAAGTAAGGAATATAGCCTCGAGGAAGAAACTACGCCCTTTACAAAGAAAAAAGATGATAAGAGAGAAAATAATTTTTATAAATAAAATTAATTCATCTGTTTTTGGCACAGTACTTTTTTATTCTTCAAACAAAAGTTTACTAAACCATTTTGTTAGAGTTGTGCGCTAAACCTATATATAATATTTAAAGTAATTATTAACTCTTGGGGTATATAATATTATAAATGAAGAAATTCAAAGAAGGTACGTCAAGGCAAGACTGTAATGTACAGAGTTTAAAAATGGGTATGTAGAAGAAAAACAGCAGAATCGTAGTAACCGAATTCAATCCAATCTCAATTTAAAGTATAATATTTTTTTTAATGACATTATTTATATATTATTTCATTTATTGTTTGCTCAAATAACTAATGCACTTAATATCTGTTAACAAGAAAAACTCGTTCTCGAGCCCAAATTTAATATTCAAGAAGTAATACACTACAGTAGATTCGTAATAAGTATATTTAATATTAAAGTCTGCAGTACGACTGAATAAGTAAACTTTGCTGATTTCTCCGCTGCGAAATTATAATTAATATTTGTAATACAAATTTAAAACATATTTTATTCTTGTCTTAACTACTACCCAGGTATGGTTTCAAGTATAATTCAAATTTGATTTAATACGATTCTACCGTTTGTTAAAGATTATATTATAAGCTCATAGTTTTAATAGCTACATATAAATAATATTAATTATTATAAGCTTTGAGCTTGTTATTAATATAACATCAAGTCCGTTGCCTACAATACTGCTACAAGAGCTGTGCATCAAACGAATAATTATTCTCGTCCTATACAAGAAAAGAGTGCGTCCTATTACGCTTAAAGTGGTAAAAAAAAATGATTATGTATAATATATATTTTACAGTAATTATGAAGGTTGTGTTTTAAATTACTAAAGACTATGGTAAAAATATAATTACAAACTAAAAATGTAATTAATTTTACTAAAATTATTTTGAAGTTTATAAGCTTTCATTACGGACACGCATTTTTGCTCTGCGCTGTGGTTAAGTGTGATCTATTGAATAAAAAATAATATTAAATATTATATTATATCATTGCAATCGCGTCAACCATCATACACGAATGGTTTGCTTGATTATTGTAGTTATCGTTATTAAATTTTATAAAACATAATAATATTATGAATGGCGCGGTAGGTATACCGTATACACGCCATGTGCAGTTTTAAAAAAAGTTTATGTGCATCCGTTCGTTGACATTTTACGTATGCGATAATATACGTACGTTAAGTATAATAATAATATATAGAACGCATTTATAGGTTACATTATAATACGGAGTAAGAATATAAAATAATTATCTGGCGAAGAGAACACCAAAAATAAATACAACTTTTTCAAAAACATAGGCTTAGCAAAACTAATTTAAAAAAATTATTAATAATTAAATAATTAATTGTACATATTATATCCTACAAACTCCCTCTATTGTTAAACATAATGTATCCCCATAGTTGTAAGACCACTACTCGATTAATAATATTTTGTAATTTTTACAGGCTAATAACCTCAGGAGTTGATACTTAATTAAATAAAAAAAAAAAAATAATAATAATAGTATTCGTTTGTTTATTGGAGTAACAATAATATTGCTGCTTTGGTATACAGAGTTAATTGTGATTCATCTTTTAAAAAAATTGCCAAAAACATGAAACAAACTTTTTTTTTTGTTTTTAGGAAATTCCATATAATCGATCGATAAACATTTAACAAACCTCGCGTACAACGACATAATAGATACACCCTGTATAATATCATATAGTGTCCTCGACGTTAACACAATATTGATCCTGTTGCGTTAATTATCCTGGTTTTTTTTTTAAAATAAAAAATCCCAAACACTTTTCTTCTGTTAGGAAACTGCACATAATTTCAGCACGGAAACTGTGTGGCTGATGCGCAACAAATGCGGTCGGTTTCATTGTTTTACGATGACGCCGAAGCGTTAGTGCCGCGCGCGGTTCAGTGGCGACTTGCCCCCCGCACGGGGAGGGTTTAACGACACGCGGTGGACTTATTTTCGAAATATAAAATATACAGACGGAAAATATTACATTCTCCGCGGCAACAAATTTCGGATCGATTTGAATTGTGAGCGCGCGCGCGCGCGCGTGTTTATAGTGTTTATACTCCCATAGGGCACTCTGATTGCGATCTCCGTTTGCTTTCCCGTAAAAGGTTTACTGTATACATGCATAAATAAACTCGATGAACAAATGCAATATATCATTAAGTAATATTGTACGGCCGTCAGCAGTGTCTGAACCGTGTGGTCTGCCTCTCTCTCTCTCGGCAGCTCACTCTCATTCTCTTACTTTCTTTTTTTTTTCTCCCCATACACCTCGCCGCGCCCGCCCGTAACCGTGTTTTCCGGACCCCTTTCGGCTGTGTATCGTAATTACCCGAAAACGATTTCACCAACGGGCTACATAATACATACATATATATATACGCGTAATGGCCTCCGGAGCCTTTTAAGCAGGTCGGCCAAGGGGTATATATACGAAAAACGCGATTCTATTAATTAATAATGACTCCGTAATAATTATATTTCGGTTGGACCGGGGACGGTGCGCGATCGCGGTTCGAGTTTTGTTCATTTGAAATAACGAGAGGATTTTATTTATTTACATTTTTTTTTTTGTTCACCCACCCCCAAAAGCGTATTTATACGTGCATTTTGCGCTGGCCAAACAGATTACCGAGCAACGCGGCGATCCGTTTGCGATCGAAACCGGCCTGCAGTTTCATTATATTATTACTGCCCACACACACGGTTGTCCGCCCGTTCAAACAATAAACCCGTGTGGGTATTTTAATTTCGTCGGAACGTGATTGTTGCGTTTTTGGTTTTTCTTATCGACGGCCACCACACAAACGGATAAACGATATCGCGGTACCTACGCACGGTACCTATATACGCTATAAATCGCCACCGCTAACGGCACGTTGGACTTAACGACCGTACACCGGTAGCTAATTAAAAAAAAAAAAAAGAACAAGCCATTTTATGTAATCACTAATCAAATTTATTTATTTTTATTCGATTTCGATGTAGGGCATAAGTCAGAACACCCGTGGTTTATCGCACGCATAAATGTATCATAGCAATTTGTATAATGTGTACGTACATTACGTATGCGTCAAAGTCAATTTTGTTTGCGTACAGAAACCAAAAGCGGATTAAATGACGGCAAAATAATATACTAATGAAATCGAAAAACGAGATTTTGAAAGCTATAAAAGCATTGAGTTATAACAAGGGAAACGCTCTTTGGAATTGAAAAGTTCAAGTAGTGAATAAAAACGAACATAGTGAAATGTAATTGAAATGTGGCTGGAGTTAAGCCGACCGGAGAAATGAAATAATATAATTGTTCGCCCGTGGTATATTATTATTATATATAATGTATAGTATGGATTGTTTTCCGATGAATATGTCTAAGTAAAACGCAAACTTTTAATCGTCGTTTATTCTTCAGCGCATATTTAGCCCTATGTACGTATAGTCTTGAACATTCACGAGAGTGGTGAATAAAATGGCTTTTGACAAAAGGTCAGAAATGGTTACGTGTAATTACCATCTAAATGACCGCTATTGGAAATACAGTAACTCGGTTTAAAATTATGTACGTATACACATTATACATATTTATGAGCGAGACGGTGGTGCACACGAGAAATGATTTGCATTTGTGCCGTTTTCACAAGAAACCCTTTACCCCCTACGTTGTTTTGCCAAGGCTTACATTATTATTAGCACTAACAGTACAAGTAGTAGTAGTAGTAGTAGTAGTTGTTGTTGTTGTTGTTGTTGTAGTGATGGTATTAGTGATGGCAGTGCGGTAGTGGTTGTGGTACAGCGCCGTTGAAGTCTGTAGTTGTATAGGAGGTACCTTTATTATATAGGTATACCGTATACCTATAATTATTACAGGTTAATGACGGCTCGTGGCCAGGACAAGTCAACGACAAAAACAAAACGGATAGTTCCCGGAGAAGAGCTTGTACTGAATTTTCGTTTTATTTTATGTAAATTGTACATTTCGAGAATTCGCAAATTTGCATTTTTTTTTTTTGAAAAAAATAAAAAAAAATAATAAAATTCCTATCCATTATTTGTATCACTGAGTGAATTCTTAGGATATTTTTATTTTTTTTCTATACCACATCGTATTTTGTGATTATGCAAAACCCGCTTTTTAGGACGTTGACCCGCGAATAACCGCAATGAGTTTCAAATCGTATCAAGACATATTTTCCCAAAAACACACGAATCGGCTGCAGACGGAACGAGATTTTCACGATACAATCGCATAGTAAAATTATCATTATATTGTTACTATAAGACGACGACGGCGACAGCACTGGTTCGTATATAATTATTAAAGTCGCACGCCGTGACGTGGAAGCGCGGTAGATGTACACTAATTCAATGAAATTTAATTTATACCGTCAAAGTTTTTCGGTGTTTATTTCGAAAACGTACGGCGAATCGTTAAGTAGGAGATCCGCGGGTTAGTGTATAGGTGCCGGGCCCGGTGTTGTGGGTGTCCTGCAATTTATACAGTTCTCCTAAAAGCTAAAACTATGTACAGCACACAGAACGAGAACGATTTCGGTGATGACTGGTGCAGCAGTAGTTTTGTACGCGATATTACAATGGCAATAATATTATTATTATTATTATTATTGTTGTTGTTATCGTACATACATAATATTATATTATAATACGGGACGTCATATTATTAATATCAAACGCCGAGCCCGAGCTGTGCAATTCTACAGCAGTTACAAAATAAACACGTCGCGAACATAATATAATATTTAGATGGTATCGTCATCGCATTGTATGTATTATACGTATTGTTACGCCGTTAAAACGGAATAATCAAATGTTGTTTCGCGACGACATTAAATTGGCGCCGCGGAATAATAAGCGCCATCGAAACCGTTTACGGCGTGGAAAATTACGTGATATCATACTATATCGACTTTGACTATATTGTAATATAAAATAATATCATCGGTGCGTCTGGAGAAAATAAAACAGAAATATCGACTGCGATTCGTTGTCGGTTCGAAAGTGTAACGCGCGCCAGGGCAGTTGTACAAAAAAAACCAACAACGAGATCGACGCGCGCTATTATAATAATATGTTTTATTATTATTATTACTATTATTATTATTATTATTATTACTATTATTATTATTATTATTATTACTATTATTATTATTATTATTATTATTATTATTGTTATTATTGTTATTATTATTATTATTATTATTATATGATTATTATTATTATTATTATTATATTATGTGATTATTTGGATTCTTTTGACGATCGGGACACTCGTATAGAGTCGTTACCGCACGGTATAGCTATACGACTCTATGTTTGTGTACATCAATGGTTTCTATGCAGTTTTTACTGCATAGTTTGAAGTACTATATTGTTATTAGTATATACGTAGTTTTGTTTTATTTATAAGCACTATTAAAGTTTAGATGAGTAGAGGATTATTATTGTACCAAACGTTCTCGAAACTTTAAATAATAATAATATGCTTGTAAATAAAAGCTATAATACTAAAATATGTATTTATAGAATGTATGCGTATATGGCGACAAAATATACTGCTCGTTTTATGATGATATAAAAATACAATTTATCGATAAATAAAAAAAACCCACATAAAAATGTAAAAAATGACAAAAGTCGGACATTTACCGGTATAATTCATTAGACCATTCATAGTAGCTGTCAAAATATTGTATGATATTATACAATATGGGCACGTAAATACAAGGAGATTCCTTTTAAGGCAATAATCACTCATTTTCTTGAAATGTTTTAGGAAATATTTTAGTCATCACAAAAAAATATAGGTATGTAAATAATAAATATTATAATATTTTTGAAAATAAATTTATGATATTATTATAATTTTTTACCGTTGTTGTTTTTTTGTTTTTTTTTTTTTGGATGATAGGTACATACATTTTTTATTTTATTTTCAAGATCTGAATTTTTTTTCTGAAAATTTCAAACGAGTAAATTATAATATTGTTATAAGTATTTAAAGTTTTGGCATGCGTTCCTCGCAAACGGTTGATCTAATACTCCACTCGGTACTAATTTAAACTTATAATTAATCAACACTTCTATACTCGTCCAAAATTCCTATTTTCAAAAAAATATTCAGCATCAGAATATGAAATTTAAAAAGTATGCCGTCATGCAAAAAGGTAAAAGTAAAAATATGATAACGATTAAAAATTATAAAGTTTTATAAAAAAATGTCATGATTTGATTAATTTAAATTATCAAATTATGTAAAAAAAAAAAACAATATTTTCCAAAAACGTTAAAATATATTTCAGAGTAATGCACCTTTAAATGATTCATCCTGTATACAGCTAATGGTGCAGGTACATACGAGTATAGAACACCGTTAATCGTGTTAACCCACGGTCGGTGGACAGCTCGGTGGTCTGTTGTAGTAATGGTGCATCTATATTATAGGCACTGCTGTCGTACCTAGCGGTCTGCTGTCTCTGCCATCGCGCGATGACAATTTTATTTTTTATTAGTTATACCTATACACAATAAAATAATATGTATATATGTATATGCTTGTCACTATTATCGTTCTCTAAACGGCGCCTACCTGTAGTTGACACTGATTGTTTAACGAGGAGCGTGAGAGCGGTACAGCGGCATCGAGTTAATGCGTTTGAAAAAGAATTTAAAAAAAAAAATGTACACGATTGTACCCGCTGGTACGGACCGGCGGCCGCGGCCCTCGGAGGGGCGACCGGTCGGAACGAAAACCAAAAGTGGATGAACAAAGGTCGCGTTTGAGCGGTGAGTAAAACTTTTCACTTACGTATACGTTTTGGAATGTCCATTTTTTTTCACCTTGTTTAAAAACGTCGGACGCCCCATGCCTCCGTGTACCCTGCACCATTATAATATTATTATGCACCCATACGGTTCGCCAAGTTTTAAAAATTGAGTGTGGGTCTATGATAACACGTCTTATGACGGGACGACTGTAATAATTGCACTGAAGTGCCTGCAACGCATCTATCGTCTGATCGAATTTCCGTGGTCCGATGTTGCTTTAAAATTACTGTTAAAGCCGCGTAATTAATACGTTATTTGGACGACGTCTTCTATCACGCAGCGTGATATCGTTTTGCCAGTACCTGAGTTGAAATAATTCGATGCATAAGGTGTTTATGAAAAATCATAATAAATCACCACGAACTTTTTGGAACAAGTAAACGAAATAGAAGATGTTGCGATTTTATTTCTGCTCAAACGCAGCGCTGTAATTAATAAAACGTAATATGTACGTATAAGCAACTATAACACAGTTCATATTTTTTTTTCAAAAAACCCAAAAACCTACCGAAAAGACGAACGTTTAATGTTTTAAAAAAAATAACGTTATTGCATGTAGGTACGTATATTTATATTTTCCCTGGTCCATTCGACGTCGTTTTATGTGCATGAGGGGTCCGTATGGTATTAGAGGGTAAAGTCGGTAGCGCGGGTAATACCTGCACGAGGGTTAGAAGAAAAATTCGTCTACGAAATTGCGTTCACAAGACGATTTAAAGAGAAAATCTCTTTTCTGCCCATCCCCAGGGCGCGATTATATGATTTCTTCGGAACTTTGTCACTAGGTACATCCTTTTTTTTTTATTTTCAAGTGATACGAGGACGTTATTTTAATTTGTTTATTTTTTTTTTTAAAATACTTTCCGGATAATAAATAGTGTAATGTTTATTCACCAAATGTGATTTTATTCTTGACATTTTGTGGTTTGTACACATTTTTGACGGTTTTTTTGTTCCGAAAAAACGCGGTACCTACTTTTATAATTTGTTTAAAATATAATAAATTGTATTCACTCGCATTTATAACAATCGCTACGCGTCGAATTAATAAAACAAATTCATTTTTCACTCACTCGTCAGCACTAAAAATGCATCCAATATAATATGTCCGCTTAAATACATTTATACAAACGTAATGTAATAATTTAATGGTATTAACTATTAACCTCTTGTTTTGTCGCGTCGACATGACATATACTATTATATTATTTATAATAAAATACAATACCACCATCGTGAAAAGAGTTGTTGCCCCAATAAAGTTCAATAACGAACACTAAAATACGATAATAATTATTTGTCTGATACAGAAAAAAAAAACCGTCGAGTTTTCATTATACGTTTTCTTTGAAGCGCATATTATTGTATATAATATTATACGATATTGTTACAATAGCACAGTTGAAACGATAATGTTACTATTATAATATAGTCGAGGTTAGGTATTAATTGAGTACCTATACTAAATACTCGGTGTACTCGGAAAAGGTATGTTCCGTTCGACATAATATATATTATTGTGTCGTAGGCGAAAATGTATATATACGATAAAACGCGAAATAGGTCATTTGTTCGAAATACCATAACAATCCGGCACGGAGTCTTTTATCCCCGCTGCAGCTGCAGTCACGAAAGCCTTTGAGTCGCTTAAGCTATTTATACACAATAGTAAAAAAAAAAAAAAAAAGGAAAAAAGAAAAGAGTAGAACATTTTTATTGTACCCTGAAATAATATACTTTTTTAATTGGCTATCGTATAATATATCTCTGTAGAGAGAATCGCTAACGAGAACGGATTTGGCGTCTGCAGCGTCCTCCGAGGACATGGGTGAACGCTTCTCTTGTTCCGTCAGCGTCGGTTTCAGACTGCAGACTTACTCGCGTGCGGTCTCTCTGTCCGTCTCTAAATTTAATTGGCCGTACGCGCGCACCCCCCGACCACTATCACCACTATACCCGTTCACCTCCACCACCCCCGTAAGCAACCACCCCGCTGCCGCGGCCACGATACAAGCAGTCGCAATATCAATCTGGCCGAGTGTTGTTCGAACATCGCCGATTCCGGTACGTTGGCGCGCAAACGATTTATCGGGGAGAGACGATTGCGCCCGCCTGAGAGCGAAACACTCCGCGGTGGCTGCGGGGTGTGGAGGTGGAAGCGAGTTAAAATGGGAAAAAAAAAACAAAATAAGGAATAGTATACTACCGTGGGCAAACGGGGCGAGCCGTGTTGACGGTTTTCCCGGGACGGGGTTGATTTATGAACGTTCAACGCCATTTCCACACTCGCGTCAGAAAACTCTGTAGGTCGCACCGCCGGCCCTCCCCACCGACAATACATATACCTTCCTCGCCGACGTCGCCCATCCCCTTGCCCTATACTAGTCGCCCGTCACAAAATTACTGTGCTCCGAAGGCACTGCCATGTAGGAAGACGAAGGCGCTGACGACTATACAACGACGACGACGAAAAGAGGCAACTGTTGATATTGAGGACGCGGTCGCCGTGCCGGGCGTGGAGGGTCGTAAGAAAAGACGGAAACATTGTTAGAAGAAATAATGATTTTTCTTGTTTCTAGTGAGAATAGAGGTTTTCAATTTCGTTTTATACACACACACATATATATATCGGGTGGCGTTTTGGAACTAGGCAAAAAAAAAGAAAAAACGCACGCACGCCACTGCCAAACACACCGGTAATGGGTTTTCGCAAAACTTTAAAACTCTAGACGATTCGTAAAAATAATATCCACATTCAAAAGCCGTGTGCGTTTAACTGAAAAATGGGCTTTTCACTAGTTTTCATACGTATTTACTACTGTTGTATGTATATATTCCCGCCCGACGTCATAACCCGCATGTATATATAGTGTGGGTAAGGGGGGGGGGGGAGGAAACGGTACTAAATACGGATATACGTTTAGAGGTATACGTACGCGAAATGAGGTTTCCTTATTTAATGTCTTCTTTTTTTCCCTCTATTTCCGGCGAAGGCGTGTATAGGTAATTATCGTTTCGCAGCGGCGAAAAAGATGTCTCTTCGTTTAAAATTACAGTTGCGGAAAACATATAATATTATTATACGTATACATATTACAGTACGCGCGCATTATTATGATTTACAAACGACCATTATAATAGAGATGTACACGAAAAGTATATTGCAACTCGGGAAAATTACATTTTTTTTCAATCCCAATTCGTCGACGGATCAACAGACACGGATTTCGGTCAAAACAGACACGATCGGTATTTATTCTTAATTTTTCAGGGCGAACAGAACGATATTCGATGAGTTTAACGGTATATAAATGTATAATAGGTTAACATTAAAAATTGCTTTCAAATGTAACATCGCGAGCATTTCAAAAGAATTTATATTATGTATTATGTATATTTTATATGCATATATATACAGCGCTGGAACTTATAATACGAAATCCGCAGAGGAATATTCCAGACAAAAGTTTTGGCCGGTAATCATAATAAATATAACTTACCCGAAATAAAATTTGGCAATGTTAAATTTTAAAAGGAAACTTTTCGGAAGCAACAAGGAATATTATATTTGTTTCATTATTGCGGTGTAAAATGAAAAGTTATGTGTTTTTATCGGACGTAAGTGGGTTAATGATATTTATATCACGATTTCCGTGATAATAATTTATAATGCAAAATAATATAATGTTACGCGTGTATTGTGTGTGTATGACATAAGACGGCGCGTGTGCAGCTTAAACGATAATAGGTATCCTATGCTCGCGGCACTCGTGCATTATGCGTAGGACAATCAAATCGATTCGAAAAACCCGACTACACCGTGTATACGGTCACTTAAACAAATATTGTGCTAAATCCGGAATTTCGATCAAAATATATTGTTCTCCGTTTGTAAAATAAATTTCCGTGCCGACGTGTCGTAACTCTGGCCGGGGCCAAACCGAAACGGCGCTTCGAATCGTTAAACCGACTACGCACCTCATGACCTGAGCGGCAATGAGACGACGATGACGACTTCGTCGATAGTAATAACTAATAATAATAGTAATAATAAATAGAAAATAATTCGAATCTCTGAACCTTTTTTTGTCGATACGAAACACGTGTGACCGTCAATAAGAGCGTCGCGCCCGCCGAACCCGCGTTCAATATTGTCGTGTTCAATCGGCGTTATATTAATATTTTATAATTTAATGTTATTACATTGTGTTCTACGAGCCTGTACCTACGTTTCCAGTAAGGCCTATATGTTCCCAATAACGTACGGCGTATGATAAACGACTATGGCGTTCCGAATGCTGATAGTATTCCGATTATAGGTACCTATAGTGTCTTAAATCGAACGCTGAGTGACTGAAATAGCGGGTTGTCGTTGCACTGACGCGGCATTATGTGGACACCGCGACCACGGTAGTGGTACCGGGAATAGTCAGTAGCGGAAGACAGCAGCAGTCGAAGCAGAAACAGCTGGAGTAGTAGTAGTAGTAGTAGTAGAAATAGTAGTAGTGGTAGTAGTATAGTAGTAGTAGTAGTAGTAGTTGTAGTAGAAGTAGTAGTAGTAGTAGTAGTAGTAGTAGAAGTAGTAGTAGAAGTAGTAGAAGTAGTAGTAGTAGTAGTAGTACACTATATATAGTACTATATGGTCTTGTAATAGTAGTTGTTTAGGACGCCCGCGGGAACTGTTATAATATGTGCGTTCGAAAACCGTGTAACAGACAGGGTCTCTGCACCGCCCGGCGGCGATTTTTCTCTCTCTAAAATTGATATGGTATTGTACACCGATGGGTTTTATATTTTTATTTAGTGTCTCCTATCTTTGCCCTCTCTCTCTCTCTCTTCTGTCGCCATTAAAGGACCGTTAAATCCCCGGAATCCGATGAGACTTAAAAAGACGTACGGTTTTCTTAAGAGAATATTATCCGTATACCGAAAAACGTATAAGGATCTCCACCACATATCTCTGGCTCTCTCTCTCTCTCTCTCTCTCGTTATTTTTCTCTTCTCCCCCCCCCCTCCGTCGCTGCGTCGGTCTCTCTCGCGTCGGTCTCGTCCCCGCGTCTGCAGCGCAGTGTACTAATATTATGCTCTCCTCCTCCTCCGACCCGGAAAGTAGGGCGGGTGGTGCGTCTCGTACACATCGAATTACGTACATATATGCTGTCCACAGTGTGTGTACTATACCTCTACACACGTCATATGCGCATATGGCGCGCGTTAAGTTTTATCTCCGCACCGAGTTCGTTCACGTACTTACTATATTGTATACACGCGGTTCGTATTGCAGTCAAAGCGATTGCCGTAATACGACGCGGCGGCGGTCCTGTGTGCAGTATAACACCACAGCACACGCACGCCCATACGATATTTTATCAGGTACGTATAACGGCCGAGTCGGAGCTGGCAATACAACAAATCTGGTCAAATTGAGCGCAATGGTCACGTCCCACGGCCGCTGCTGTTGCGTAATACGGAATTCCTCGCACAATATTGCCTCTCCTCCGCCGACTGCCGTAGTACTGCAGTCCCGTGCGCTGCACCCTCGGTCCTGTTCCTCCCCGGCAATATAATATACCCGCCCGCCCACCCACCCGCCGGGCCGGTATGTCGTGTATACGCGAGTAATATTACATAGGAATCGTAATAACCGCCGTTGTTGTTATTACCGGTCAAAATTGTGTTACGGCCCCGGTCGTAAATATATACGCATACAATAATATAAGACGCGGGAGGAGTGGCGAACGGATCGCCTAGAGTGGCGGGCCGCGACCTCGTGGTGTCCAGGGAGCGGACGCGACGGTGAAATCAAACCATCCGACCACCGCCCGTCATCGTCATCGCCATCGTTATCGTTGCCCGTTAAACTGCTCCGGTGTACAGGTATATCATAGTAAATGTCATGGAAATTTTAAATATTTGTAGCGTGTATTATCGTCTATTAAAGTGAAACACCGAGAAAAAAAGGGTACCTACCTATTTCTAATAATATATTATAATAATATGTGTGAACCGTGAATGTTGTCTGCTAATGTTGTTTTACATTGAAACACGTTCGTGTTTTATTTATGATTTTACTTGTGTAAAAAATGTATAATTGTTTAACCTGTGGTCCTCCAGCACAAAATATGTATAGGTAGTAGGTACCTATAATACAGGTTGGTACACTAAAAAAATTAGCGTGATTGACGAACATATTTTATAGGTACTCAATGTATTCGTACTATCGTCGTACCTTCAGTATTTGGTACCTAGGTAGAGTAAAATAACAAACATACAATATGCATGTAATTAAATCCCTTGACTACTATTAGAATGAAATGTCCAGAATTCATTTTTGAAATATTCTGAATAATCTAAACGAAAACGTTATTGACTGTCAATACTTTTTAATTTGTTTTGATTTCTAATCAGGTTTTTATATACCTAATACCTATTGTACAAGCCATACAGTATACATATTTCTTCATAATTAAAATCTGGTTTAAGTACTGAATAATTTCTCTCGATATTGATGAGATATGATTTTTAACATAGTCAAAGTGACACCTACCCATAGTTGTTGACAAAAATAATTTTTATTGTTTCTTATAGCAATATACAAATAATTTATACCATCTGTTATTTTATATTATGTAAGAAAAAAAATAATATTTGAACTTTTGTATTTAACTTACCATAAAAATGTGAAAAATTGCGCTGTTATAAAACTAATGATACAATACACCGAAAAGAAAGAGCTTATTATTTGTTCATACTTATTAAAAAATATTTCAGATGCCACGGAAAATTATTGCTGATTGAATTTTTATAATAATGTGATGTTATGAGTATTTATTTGCAATTTTCGTCGTAAACACATCGCATCGTGGGCTTGTAAATTCAGTATATTATAGTGTAAATGCTCATACGTTTCACTCTAAAAAATTCACGAGGCACATCCATTCCCAGCGATATGATATTCTCATGCAACTACATACTTTAAGATAACAAAGAAAATTAAGTTTAGAAAGATCTATCATACTTACGACGGAATAGATAAGCTATAGCAGGTAATCTATATAAAATAATGAATGTCATAAATCATAAAACGAATCAACATTTTTTCCAACAAAATATATTTATACATAAGTAGTATGTATTTGGGGCTACTGGGTTCATTTTTACAGGGTTATGAAAAAGTTTTACCTGTAAAGTTTCACTAACACGATCAATTACAATTTTGTCCTACACATTTTTCAAAAACTTATATGATGCTTTTTACGAACAATTTGCACTCACACAATTAATATATTTAATATTCGAGTATATAAAACTTTTTTTCTGAAAATTTTTTTAACGTTTCTTGTTCATAGTCTAAAATTATTTTTCAAGTTTTATTAGCACCCGATTTGGGGATGATTATTATTATTATTTAATTAATTTTTTTTCCGTCAATTTATACGCAAAATATATTACTTACCGGACTTTTGAACCGTTTTTCATTTTCCTGTTGTAATGTATTAAATGAAACGTTAATTAATATTGCGTAAATCAATTTTAATTGAAATAACATATTATTAACTTTATTGAAACACCGTGCAAACAGATTAAAATTTATATTAATTTAGGTACTGATATAGAATTATTGAACAACAGGATTGCTATAATGATTGGAGATGTATGATAATGTTTGTCTTATCATATCATGGTTCAAATATATTCTATATTCTAATATATTTATTATTAATATTATCTATTTTAATATATTATACTGTAAAAATGGACTCTGAACCTGCAAGGGTGTGCTAAAAGGATGATTGGGTGTCTCCTCCATGGACACTTGACAAATATATATTATGTACTTACATATAATTATTTTATATCTCAATTATAGATCACACAATTTGCTATTTTTTTTTTTTTTTGAACCCTCCTCCACTCATTTGAAATTCCTGACCATGCCACTGCTCTGAACTCCCAAATTGATATCACTTAGGTACATATAAAAAAAATTATAAATAAATGACAAATTCGAAAATATAAAATCTCTGTATGCTTATAACCATTACTAGTAATATACCATTGCTCATTATAATAATATATAAATATCACGAAAATGTTTTGTACAAATTGTTTTTCCTAAATGTTTTAATAATTAGAGAGCAAGTTTGTATATGTATTTACGCATTCACTGATGAACTGTTTTTAAATGGATTAATAAAAATGCATAATTAAAAAAAAAAAATTAAAAACTAGAATATGCGGTATACAAATCGGCGATGTAGGTAATTAAAATATTAATTTGTTATTAGATCTAAAAAAGCAATAGAATATTCAAAATATCAAAACGATAAATAATTTAAACATAGAGAACATAATATGACGAACAATAACACTCGACTCAAGATGACGTGGTTATATGAATAAGTGGTGTGACGACGTTATAATATGTTTTTTACGCGGAAAATATACCCATAGAAATGTTTTAGTCTGTATTCGACACTGGAATTGCAGTAGAAATATTATCTATTTTCTAAATAAAATAATAATATATTTTGCATAGTAGGTATTTGTATTACTGCTATGCAAAATTACAAAATTGTTAATCGATTTAAAATTCCGGAAAATAATTAGACTTGTATGGGCTTATAAAATTTTGTTAAACTGTTCATACATCTTATGCGGTATAATATTATATAAAATATTTACTCGGAATTCGATACTGTTAGGTAGTACTCAGGAATAAGTTTTTCAAAATTAAGCTTTGTTTCGGACTATATGGCTATATACTCAATCAAATATGCATATATTATGCTCCTGGGACGACCACGGCATACTTATCTCGGCACCATTATGAAACCACGTTTTATTAAATTTCCAGTAAATCGGGTGAATGCGTATTATAGATAATTTCAGATTCGACCTTACATATGTAGACGTTTTTTGAAAATGAATATAAAGAGTATAATAAGCTGCACCAATAACAACTGCATATTTGCGTCGTCATTATAATAATATAACGGCGAAAAGAATTTTTTTCGCAAACAGAATATGTCGTCAGCTGGGTTTTGGTAAAAAAAAAATGTCCATTGATAACGAATGACGTCTGCGAACTCGCTTAGGAAAACATTACGGACGACTTTTGCGAAGGACCGAGCACAACAGACCGTTTGAAGTCTGCTCGCTCGCCACTAGGACCGTTAAGTTTTTGATGAAAGACGTCTCCTGGCTTTTTTTAATTACTTCCGCCGTTGGCCGCACATAGTCGACTTGGGCGTTCGTCGAACACGACTGTGACGTCGGAAAAAAACAAAGCTGTACTCTACGGCATAATTATAATGATAATATATGACAATAATGACGCTGCAGTCTGTATTCTCGCCGATTCTAGACCGTGAATTGTACAGCGCAGGTAGGTTTTGAGCATAGATAATAATTATTTACACGTAACAATATTATAATCCTGTAAAAAAAAAGTTAAACAGGTGCCACAGGTGCGTGTTGCAGTCACTCGTGTGTCGCAGAGAATTGGTACGCTCTAAGTATTTTACGATTCAAACAAATTTATTGCGGACAGATATTGCTTAATATATTAGTTACCCATCGAAACCCGACGTTAATAAATAAAAATTTGTTATACATATAATATTATACGAGCAGGAGGTATACACCATTATGAGATAAAAAAATAAAAATCCAAACTGATTCATCCGAAGTCTAAGACATTTTTCTCTGTTTTTGTTGTGCTGATTCCTACATACGATCCGAATAGATATTGTAATATAATAATATATACATTAGAAAAATCTACTCAAAATATATCACATTGCTTGACGTAAAGCTCTTCAAAGCTTATTAATTAAAAAAAAAAACAAAAATCCTCTACGATATCCGACCCTGCCGATGGTACCCGGTGGTATATACTATCGAAAGATATAATATAAAATAGGTCGCATAGAACTCCGCATAATTATAATGTTATGATACACATTCGCGGATACCGGAACCTACGAATAGACAGTATAAATATCGGCCGGAATTGACTCGCGGGACTGTTGTAATAATATCATGTATACCTGCGTTTCCGGTGCACATATATTGTTATAATATAATAATATTATCACATGATGGGTGCCTACGTGACGCGTTGGTGTACAATAATATCCGACTTCCGGAATGCAGACGATGGAATAATAACGTATATACCTGTACACTTACAAGATGGGATAACGGCGAGAAAAATATTAAATTATGCGCTTGTACATATAATAATATATTGCACACAGGTACCTATGTGCGTGTGCAGTGTGTGTGTGTGTGTGTGTGTGTGTGTAATGTGCGTAGAGTGCATAATATATTGTTATATGTACCGTGTTTAAGTAGAACGCGTACCTCCGACGTGATCGGAGACATCAATAAGTCGTCGAACGTAATGATATATATATACGGTACGTTTGTGCGCTCTCGAGCTTTTGTGATTGCAGTACAACAATATATTATCTACAACTGCTCGCATAGTAGTGTGTACCTACTATACGTAATTACATAATAATAATAATAATAATAATAATAACAGGTAATAATATTACTATAGTGAATATATTATTATTAAAATAAATGTCCCCCGCGAGAACATTATAATAGACGCCAGAATTAGAATGCACGTAATAATAAAATACGAATGAGTGTGCGCCGTTAAATGGATTTTCGAGAACGGTATATAGTTTTCATTGCGAGTTTTCTCGGTCGTTCGACTATTAAACAGTACATTTTACAACACCGATTGCGTGATCAGTATACATATTATTATAGTAGGTCTACGATAAGTTAGTGGTTACCATTATTGGTATCGCTGTTTGTAAGGGTTTTTATTTTTAACGTCGGGATTTATGTGTAGATTTTTGTCTCGTCGATATCGGCAGCCCACCACAAGTCTTGGCTCTTTTATCCATAGATAATATAAGAATGGATAGGACATGCCTATACCAGTTCCATATGGGGCCGTGTACTTTTTTGGGGGAGAGAGAACGTAAAGAGAGAAAGACGATATGGGGCTTTTTAAGGTTATGTGCAAAACTATTTTATTAAATAATAATGAATAACATGATAGTCAGTTATATTTAGATATTTGTCAGTTTGTATTTTGATTGTTGTACCACTTGTGCCTGGAAAATTACTCTAAACTTTGTTAAATATTTAAAATATTAAAAATATTAATTATTATTTATCAATTATCATATCAATATTTGCACCATATAACCTTAAAAATAGTATCACTAAAGTTTCATGTGATAAGTTCTTATGTCCTATCCATTCTTATATTATCTATGCTTTTATCGCGTGACATACATAATAACTATATTATTATTAATAAGCAATAAACGATAGTTTATTATAGCTTGTAGTGATATGCTCATCAAACAGTACCTATCCTAGAAATTAACAAAACTGTTAAACCAAAATATTGTGTCCAACCAAATTTTATGAGAATCGTGAATCATAGGAATAGTGACAAGAAATTCTAACTTCTAAGTAGGGACCTTCAGTATACAGAACTAATAATATTGTTAAAATGTAAAACGTTTATGTAGGTATATCTAAATAAATATTTCAAATATGAGATACCTACCTATATTATGTTGTATTCGCTATTATATCTATAAACTAGCTGTGGAAAGGGGGGTTTCAAATTCGCTCCACCCCTTCAGAAGTCATTAGTGATATGGGCGTGTAAGCTATAATCAACTGTGAAAGTAATATGACCTATTTTTATAACGATTATTATTTGTCGATGATTCCAATGGGAGGAGATTTAAAATACTGTCCCGCATCGTATAACTGCACCTACCCCTGACGGACGAAAATAAAAATATATTACAATTACAGAGATTACGGCATGGAAATATAATATTGGACACATACTTGGAGATATTAATGCGTATTGTAAAATTATAGATTGGTCTTGGTCGACGGATCAAAGACTTGTCGACAGTGTAATTTATGACGGACCTGCGCAGTTTCTACAACGATTTTCTCCTCTTGTTATTGGATACCATGTAGCTCTGATGTATTGTATTACCGACACAGTGACACGAGACGTACTTACGCGTGTATCATGTACATTATAATACTGTAGTATTTCACCTTATACCGACTGCAATGTTGTCACCCCTCATTTAATTATCCGATTGAGGAATAAACACTGTAAGTTTATTATACAACATTACGACGACTAGCTTGTCCTATTGTACTCACTTCTGATTTTTTACCCATCCAGTACGTAGAATAATAATAATAATAATACATAATAAAGCATTATATTACGTGTATACAAACGTGTAATATTAACACATAGGTGCTGAAGTGGTACTTTCTCGTTTATAATGAGAATTCCCAAAAACTCATCGATATGCTATGTCATGTACACGGTATAGAGTTTTATGAATTTTTTATTTAAATATAAAATTTACAACGTTTTGTGAGGGAAAAAAGTTTGTACATTCTTTTACGACATATGTTGTTGTTTTCGTTTTCATCTATTTTTTTACTCAGTATTGAGGTCGGGGCACAAGTTTCAATGGTTAAACTAATGTCCCCGAATTATAGAAGTTACCTAATGATTTTTAATCCTTGTTAAACATGTGTTAAACATTTTTAATTAAATGTTACCTATTACTGTGTACTAATACATAGGAACAACGTTGTTACTGTTGACATTTATGAGTTTTACATTTTTCTTTTTTTAAGAAACTTATGTTTAATAATACTTCTTTGTTTTGGAAAATATACAACACTGCAGTATGTTTATTGCACCCAAACGTTTTCTCGCAATAGAAATTTGATTATAGTAAAAAAATAAAAGATTTAAACGAATAATAATGAAATATCCGTATCATTGTCAATTATCGTATATCGCATACAAAAAAAAACCGCAAAAAACGTTTAATTCTAGATCAGTAGCAGCACCGATCATTTATTTTGGCATTATGTAAATTCTTATAATGTTATTGGCATTTTAAAGCATAAAAAAATCACCCCCTCCCGCCTCAAGGAATTCCAATTCTCTATATAATATTGGGGCACTTTTTTCAAATAACAAATGTTCGGATTTTGATGTTTCCCTGCGTACGTGATTTTTCCACTGCACTTTTTTCGGTTCGGCATTAAATTATTTTTGCTTCACTTGAAAAATAACATACAAAAGATTTATACATTTCAATTTGTGCGCAATGTAGCATGAAGTGATCGAACGAAGTTAATTTGAGTAAAACGCACATACCGCAACTCTATCGATTTTTGTGTTAGTTCAAAATAGAATTTTTAATTCACTTTATACTTCTAGTGTGTAATGTGTGGCTCCGCACACATAATATTATTATGTAAATATTTAACGGCACTGTCGTCAGTGAAATCACTTATAGGTAAGTATAATATACGCACAATGACCAATTTGATATTACAGTCATTTACATTACATTATATCATATCTCAAATATTATTTTGTACGATAATACATTAGAAAATAATACAAAAATATTTATTGTGCAAGTGTGTTTTCACGAATATTAAAAATGTACCTATAGTCAGTTATTTATTTCTGCAGCTAAAATTTTAATAATTTAATTTTAAAAAAATAATCATAATTACATTATGTTGTAAAAATATCTTGACATGAATAAATATTAACTAGCAACAATTTTTAAACTTAAAATTTTATAATTACTTTTATGATAAATGAATAACAACAACTCTGGCATATTTTAATATAAATACCCATAATGTTAGAAATAAATATATATATATATATTTATATTTAAAATTGTTTACTTAAGTGTATCCCCATAAATATGTTATTAACCCAAGGAAACTGTAAGGATACTATAGATTTTCTTATGTAATAATTTTGTTTTTATTTTATCTCTTCTTCTTTTCTCTTGTATGATAATTAATTTTTATCTTTAAAACTTTAATTATATTATTTGCTATATTATTGTTTAGCTTATAAGATACTCCATGTAATAGTTTTTGATCTCTATCCTTCTCTTTTTATATTATATTTCAGTTTTTGATTTAAATATCCATTATATCAACCATTCAACTGCTGTATATTGTTTAGACTTTAAAAATTGGACTTTAAATACGTTATTACGAATGAATAAATAAATATGGAATTAAGAGATTTGTAGAGACGTTGTAAAGAAACATTCGATATACACAATGTACCCAATAGTTCGAAATTATAAATATTATAAAACTTATTAACTAAATATATGGCACATTGACACATCATTATAAAATTCAATTTTTGTAGCGCGATTGTAATCTTTGTTATCGATTTAAATCTGTTTTGTATATATTATATAGGTACACATCGAAAATTTGTTCTCAAATACTAATCGTTGATATTTATTTTAATTTTGATGTTACATAACCTTCATAATAATATTATGCTCGTGTAATGTGAAATTCAGGTTCAGAACGTATCGAGGAACTTATTTGTTACATTTTTGCTATGTGTGCATGATCACTTTGAGGGTAAGGAGGTGTAATCTGAAAGTTTCACAAAGTAACTTTATTTATTGAAAATTTGATCTAGTCGGTAATTAAGTTTAAAAAAACTTTTTAAGGCCATTCTCACAGTTGACCCCTGATCTAAATAAAAAGTACAGAAAATCTTCAACAGATTTATTTTCATCGCTAAATCGACACCTTTGTGTCTTAAAAACAAATAATAATATAATAATATAGTTACTCGAAATTTCCTCTGAATATTTTATTAATAACTACAGGAAACTTTAACGAATCATTTCGATATTATTAAACCATTATCAATTAATCAGCATTTAAAGTATTTCGGTTTTAGAGTATTTTGAAAATCGATTGGTATATTTGGTTTTATTTTAATCAGGTTCAAGTGTACGTGTTTAAAGACCAACCAACGAATACGAGCTTTTTCTGAAAAATAAATGTTATTCTAACTATAATTTGAAAACCTCAATGAACGTGACCCCTCGTATCACGTTCAACAGAATGTTGAAAACATATTTTACTCATCGACTCAGTTCGTGCACAAAAGCCACAAATTTGCATCAAACAGAACGCCACCATACGCAGACATAACGTAATACGTAGTAATAATATATTGAAGAGGAAAGCGAGTGCGCAGTCCTAAACATTCTAAGCCACGATATAAATACAGGGTGATTCATCGATAATGCTCGCTTCAATATATTATTTTAATAATTAATTTATTCAAATATTTTGATATTTAGGCATTTTAAATATACTCGAACCCATATTCAAATATTTTCAATTATTCAGGTCTGTAAACTTTTTAAGAAGTGTCTTGTAGTAAAGAGTGTTCTTTATATCGAATGAAAACCAACCAGGTTTACTGTAAAATTTTAAGTAGGTACCTAGATCAAGCATGTCAAATTAAAAGTATTAACTGGGCCGAATATAATGAAAAGCGTACTGCAAACCGCACATAAAAAATTATCGAAAAAAAACATTTTATGCAATTTTTTTTATTTTATTCATTGCTTACAATACCATACAATACTTATTCAACTACAAATTAATAATTGTCAGAATAGGTAAGACAGAAAAGTAATAATATAATGCATACCTCTCACTAACATAGTTTTGAAACGAAAGGAAAATTGAATAATTTTTTTTTCAATTAATTTCTATCCGGGTCCCATAAAAAATTAGCAGAGGGCCGCGTGTTTGACATGGCTGACCACGGTTGACTACTTCGTGCACTCGAGTAGATAACCGTGTGCTTGACCTATGATACTTTTGAAATCATCGAAGTACCTATATTATATCCGTCTAAATCAAAACTCGAAAGAGCAGTTTCTGAATTATTATTTATTAAAATGTATATAATATATAGTTTTATAAAAATATAAAATAGATATCTTTTAACCTATTATCTTCAGCACACAAAGTCAATAAATTTAAAACTTCTCGTTCGATTTGATACATCAATTATTTTCAAAAGAGTCACCTGCTTTACAGGAACATATTATATGGTGAAAAAAAAAAGTTTATACCCACATCGCTACAGTGCAATTAATGGTATAAAAAATCGAAGTATTTAAAAATCACGCTCGTATAATAAGTATTTGCAAAAATGATGATGATTTAAATAAACGTGCACTGTTATAAAGGAAAAAAAACGGCAGTGACTATATTATGCTCGCGGCGAATCGCCCTGTACACCCAGTCGGGCTGTATTTCGCGGCACTGTGTCTGCAGTTTATTTTTTCCGTTTTGGGTTGTCGTTCGGTCGCGGTATCGTTTTACGTTCGAACGTTTTTCGCGGTGAAGTGGAAAGTCAATTGGCGTACAACGCGCTCGCCCGATCAATTGGCGTTGAGCAGTCGCAGCACCTGCACCACCACCTGCACCACCGGCTCGATCGACATTCGACTGGTCGGATTACACTGCTCCGATAACGTAAAATTTGAACACCCCGCCCCGGCAGTACAATGCACACACACGTTTTATAAACGCGTATATACCCTGTATATATCGGTATGCGTGCCATACGGTGATATATTACTTTATAGTTTTGTACGCCTTGGTATATTATAATACGCGTTAAATGATATATTACCGTAAGCCGCCACACATTTCCGTCGATCGACAGCATAAAAACCAACCGCGGCGAAATTTTTCCAATGCGCATACATATAGTAGCTATTGTGCGTTCGAGAGGTCGTGCGTGTGTGTACTCGTCGGACGGCGGGCGGCTATATTATTATGTATAATATTATACTTATAAATACAATTTTTTTTTTTTTTTATCAGCAGCCGAGTTTCGTAAAAAAAAAAAAAAACAAAAAAAAAAAAGGTAATGGTAACGCGGTCGTTAAAACGCGACCGACTGGATTAGGGAAACACCGCGGCCGCCAATGGTGTGGGGGTGGCGTTATGGGCAGCCGAGGGGTGAGTGTGAGAGACGGAGAGCGAGCGCGTACGCGGACGACGAGAGTGGGCGAACGTACGAGCGGGTGAGCTAATCTCTGTGGCCGAATTAATGGCACGTTATCGAACAACACAAACGGACCGCGCGCGCTGCCCGATCAGGACCGATTGTGCTGAAAACCGCTCGCCCCCCCCCCCCCGTCTAAGCCTGACTTCGGGTGTCGTTTGTCAACCCCTTGACTAATGGCTATTGTATCAATTTAATATACGTGTATGTTATACGCCGCTGCAGTACGTTATTAGCGGTCCGCACAATGCACATTTATGTCACAAGGCGACACCGGGCCCGGGTTCCCTGCAATTTAGGGGAGTGTGTTCGGATGGGGGGGGGGAGGGGGTGGCCGTCGTTCATATGTGCATACGATATATTACTATGTACACTGCACGGTGCAGGGCGATTATCTTCCGCGGCGAGACGCTTGGTAGAATTTCGTGTTTTTGTAACATAACAATTATTATTTAGGCGGGCTGATGCAGGTATGTATGGGGTAGGTTATAGGTTATAGGCGTATGGTAAACATAATATCACATAAGAAAAAAGTGGTAAAGTAACTTTTTGACAAAATGGTTAAATAATAATTAACCACTTGTTGGCAGTTAACAGTATTCAGCGTCAGCGTCGTAAATAGGATACAACAGCAGAATCAGCGACCGTAATATTATGATAAAACAAAAAGATAATATAATAAAATGTTAAATTTAGTTTTAAATTTGATCTAAATTTATTCGTGTGGAGAATGATTGCACACGTGTCTTTTTTAGGGCGTCCTGATGTTTACTATATAGACACCGCCGAATCATAAATAATTACAATACACCATATTATAGGTATTTATTATATAAATTTCCAGCTAAAAATGTATCCATGTATATCATTTTTAAGCTTCCTACCCGCAAAAATGTTTTCTCTTATATTCTCGTATTTCTATTACTAATTTCTATAATTATCATCATAAGTTTTAGATATTATGTATTCTTGCTCTCCGATAAGAGGTTTTACCACAGTAAAAAGCAATGCACCAATGCTAGATTTTCCTTTTGTATTAAGCAATACACGTACGTAACAATTAACTCTGTAGCAATTATTATCATATTAAACGTTAACGACAATATTATCATATTATATCTAAGACGTGTATCATGATAAAAGTTTATCGACTTCCCGCTGTTTGTTTTTTATATCACAAATTTTTTTTATCGACATTTATCGTGTTATCTTATCGCCACGACAATCGTGACAACGTTTTTCTAAACCAGGGGGTCAAAGTTTTCGCATTGTGTCCGCTCCCATGACCGATATAATAAATATTATATAGATCGCGTACGGATTACGATAATCGCTACAATCGTCCGTGTGTGCACCACATCGATCGGATATGAAAATAGCGACGACGATAGCCGTAACGGAGGTGCGTTATATTATTGTGTTTTCATCATTAATATTATTATATAATACGTCTGCAAAACGTGGCCCCCAATCTAGGGATCCCAGATTTATTTTTTAAAAATACGGGACATTTTTTTAAAATCATATCTATACTTCAATATTTGTAATTTGCATTTTCATTAGTGTTTATTTGAGGAGGGGGGGCAGAGGGGACCTATGTTTTTTTAAACTTATATTTTTCTCAGTTACTAAATATTTAATATACTATAAAATAAAGTTAAACACAATACTAGATAGTAGAAACAAATATAAATTATAATTAAAATTAAAAACAAATATTATGGTCACTTTCCTATAATAAAATTTTAACAAAAATTATTAATTTATAACATAATATATTAGGTGACTTCCCTATGATAAAATTAAAATAAAAAAAAAATTAAACAAAAATTTAAATAATGTAGCAACATTTAGTTTTAGATACTTATTTTTAAACATCATTGATTATCTGCATATTTTTGACTAGAATGAATTTCTCTTTGTAGTTTCTCGTTTTCCGAGAGAAGATGATGAAACTCAGCACAACTTTCATTGAAAAATAGTTTAATATTATAATACAATAGGCAAATCGTTCATATATTTTCATGATTTCAAACCGACGGTCATCAATATAGATAAGAATATTCTTATCTATCTCTATGCCGGAAGTCGAACGGTTGATAGCCGATATAGTATCAGTGTGACCTCAATACCAACAAAAAAATCATAGGAGATAATTATAATTTTTTTTTATAATCCAATATTTATTTATTATTTGATTTAGATAGTATAGTTTACCAATAATTTAAAATTTAAAAAGCTAAATAATACAAAAAATTTAATTTTTAAAATAAGGTACATACGAGACGGATTATCCAAAATACGGGACAAAAGTGTTATTTTTAAACTTTTGTCGGGACACCGGGACACTTCCTTCAAATACGGTACAATCCCATAAAATACGGGACGTATGGGATCCCTACCCCAATCGGTCGTTATGATATTGTACACGACGGCTGGCGACGAAACTTGAGCCCGTGGAAAATCATGACTTTTTTTCATAACCATAACGCGCGGACGGTTGTGATTTTCAGGCGTTTATTTTTTTGAAAATATTTTTCATTCCGTTTTAATATTACTATAATATCATTATTCGTATGTTATTATACGCCGATAAAAAATGTGGCCCCGTTTAGTGTATTGTTGTCGTGTACATATTATAACAATAATAATAATAATATGTCGGGTTGATATCATCGCGGCGCGGGACGACGGGCTGCCGCCGACGAGGGCATATTATTGTACGCTATAATATATTATATTATGCCACATGGCGGGGGGGGGGGGGGGGGGTGAAATTAAAAAATGAGAAATAAAAAGGGGTGCGTTTTGATCTATTGTGATGGAAATTTTTACTCGGCCGGCAACTCTCTCGTAGCATTGTTCGCGGGACCGGGCCTACGCTTAAAACGTGGTAATTAGATGTGACGGAAAACTAAAAAGTGAACACAAACTTTGCGCGAACAAGTGGTGGCGGATGTTTTGCGGTCGGTAAATCGCGAAATATAATAATATGATTATTGTTATTATTATTATGACGATGTGGAAAACGTTTGTGTCGCATTGTTCTGCGGTGGTCTTTCTGCAGCATGCATCCTCTTGGTGCAGTCGTTCGACTCGGTGCCCACCTCGGCTCGATAAAGAAAATAATAATAATAACCGTTAATATAATATGTATTTTTATTTATTCAAGAAAAGATATCCCCGGGCATCATCGAGTTTCATTTTTTTTTTTTTTTAAAGAATTTTTTTATTTTTTTTCCCGTCGTTAATTACAATAATGGATTAAGTAACGGTAATAGGTAATATTAATCACACATTTACAATAAGTTTATATCAAGTTATAAATTATATTCGTTTATCCAATCCCGACTGGTGGAGGAATCAGAAATATTGAAAGTTCTGGACCTATAGGCTTTCGGATATGTCATCGTTATTGTGTATATTATTATTGTCCAAAGAACTCGTCGGCCAGAGTCGGAGATAACGCGCAAGCGGCGGCATTTGAACAGCGACCGGCGGCGGCGGCGTCGGCGGAGAAATGCACCGCGCGAGAGTTTTGTTGTACATAATATTATAATAATAATAATAATAATAATATACACCACACAGAATCGCACTGGAGTACAAACGATAAGGACGAAGCTGCGCTGATGTTAATCGCCAAAACGTTTTTCGAACGGTTTACGAAACTGCATAAATTACTATTGTGGAAGTACAAAAAAAAAAAACCGTCTGTACTCGACTGCGATAATGATAATAATAATAATAATAATAATAATAATAATAATAATAATATTATTACGTACACGCGAACAGAGATAATACAAATACTCGGTATAAAACTCAAAAACACTCTCACTCGCTTTCGCCGTGGCAACACTTTTTAGACTAAAAACATACTCTGTTGAAAATGATTGTTTTAATTATTATCCTACGCCCTTTAATTTCTATTTAGATAACAATAGGTAGGCAATCGCTTACATACAGTGAGTGTGTGGTTCAAAATATGTTGGAGGAGATGAGTAACTGATTTTCGCCAAGCTCGCTTATCGTATAATGCCATTGTATATTATTAATATACAGTAACCGACAAGTTTTCAAGTAGCTACGTATTACTTATTATTAGTTAGTTAAGCAACCAATTAGTTATTTAATTGAAGTTTAATCAAAGTTTATAAATTCTATTGATTTAAAATGTACACGACACTTTTATTTTATAATATGGTAAATCATTTTTAAAACCGTTTGGTTGGTAAAAAAAGAACATAAATATATGTAAATATTTAAGTCAAACAAATAATAATAACAATATAAATTACAATAATAAATAAAAGGTATTAAATGTACAATATAATAAAGTATTTATGATATATTTTGAGGAATTTCGTTTTTAATTTAACCAAATGTTAAGTAGAAAACATCCGATTTCTGTGGATAATTTGTTAATTTCATCTGAGAATCGATTAAAAATAATTTACTGTACTGGACAATTCTACATAGTCAAGTATAGAGATGTATAATATGGTACCTAAGATGTGTTGAAGTATCGTGTATCACATTGAAATACAAAACTTGAGTTCTTTAATAATGTTAGGGTCATCATCGCATCGATCATTCCGTTTAACAGTTTATAGTAAAATATAAGACCATTAATGGTTCTTTGGTCTGTAGTTCATGATTTTTGTACTTTTTCGATTTTAGGACTTTAGTATATATAAAAGTATAAATACAAGTTGAGTTTATATTATTATACTGTTTAATACCTTAGGTACAACTTTGTAATATTAAATTATTAGGTACAGGAATACTGCAGTGTCAATATTGTATTTGAATACCTTTTGGTCTCTACGGTCTGAATTTTATGTGTGTTACAAAATATAACACGAAAATATTGTTTATGTTTTTATTTTTATTTTAGATATTGAACCTATATAAATGATTTATTTATTAATATCGTACCTACAGTTTAAATAGACTAATTATTAGTCTTAAATTGTTCTACGAATATTATGGAGTTTTGTTTCTCTATTATTTTCTTGCAGTATCTCGAAATCAAATTCAATTTCTTTAAACAAGTGTTTATTCTAATTATAATAATATATTTTAATTGACAGATGTATCGATATACTATCTTTTTTAGTTTGGACTCTTCTTTTTGTTAAAAAAGTCATACTTTTATTTATATACTTGAATAATTGTTATTAAGTATTTTTGGTCCTTGATTGTTCATGGATAAAAATCTAAGTTTCAACTATAATATTCCTTGCTTGAATGTAAAAATGTAATTGATAAGAACGTTTCCCAAGCACAAGCTTTAGCTTCTACGGGGTGCTGCAAAATTGTAAATGATGTTAATTTATTGTAAAACGTTAGGATTGTTATTGTTGTAATAAAGTTATAATTAAGATAAATGATTTAATATTAATAAAATTAAAATTGTTATTATTTTTTTGAGTGGTTGGTGGTGAGTTACTATAATATAGAATGTAGATTTTATAATATATATGGAAAACGTGACGTGGAAGCAGTAAAGTAAGTGTCAGCATGAAATCCACGAGTAATTATATTAACCATCTATAACGCGAAAGGTATAAAAAAGGGTCAACTGAAATTTATTCAATCAATATTTATTGTTATTAAATGTGAATAAAAAAATTATCAATACAGACAGTATGCGAGTACATACACTTATTTGTAATTAGATTTTAAATTGCGGAAAAAGGTTGGTATTAATTAATAGTAATAAATGCACTTAAAAGTTTCACGAGGAAATATCTATCAAAAACGAATAAACTCTACTGTAAACTGTAGAGAGTACAATTAAATGATTACAGGTTTTTAAAAACTGGTGAATAATATTATAATTAAAAAATGCACAAACTATTGAAAATAACTCCGAAATGATAAACTGAAAGGGCGAATCGATTATTGTTTTTATGAAAATCTTTAAATTAAAGTACAAAACGAAACGTGTACATTTACACATATTTAATTCATATTCCTGCAGGATCATTCAAACTAATCTCCCGCACAGCTATTTTAAACAAATTAATAATTGAGTAGGTACTTTACTTCGTTATAAATTGCAATACGCCGTTGTTTAATAATATTTTAGAAGTTTGACAAACATGTATTTGTTGTAAACCCGAAACCATGTTGTATAAATTATAATTTATTTTCCTCTCGCACTGTACATATTATATTGTATTATTGTATTATTGTGATCGCGTTAAATGTTAAACTGCATTAAAACAAGAACGAGCATTGCTGAAATGAAATGAATCAGCGAATTCATCAGTTGGGAATTGATTTAATAACGGATGGGTTTTACTAATTTAAAATTTGAAACATCGAAATGTGTGTATTTTATTGGTACAGTTACAATATATGCACGAGTGCGGGGCTCGTCGTCGATCGGAAAATAAATGACTGCGTATTTCACCATTATAATATTGCTGCACTTGGTTGTTTTTTTTTTTTTACTGCCCAGGACTCTGGAGGCGTTGTGAAAACGTTAAAATACGGTTTTCATTTGATTTCTCAAAACATTTTATCGAGACGGCATCATGAATTACGCTAAAAACGAACCATCTGGGGACCTCTATTAGAACTTTTCGAATAACGAACTTCAGCATAAATGATTTTATTAATCAAAATTAGCAAATGTATACTTCATCAACTAATGAAAAATTAACAGTGTATAGACGTAGAGCTAGTAATGTTTCTCTTGGGCATATTTAAATAGAAAACACAATATTATATATTACGTTTATATATAAAAGTACATTAGTAATTGGGTACTGTGTACATCAGTATTCTACATGAATCGCAAGATTGAAATTAAAATAAACGTTAGTTTTAGAAACGTATTGAGTAATTAGTATTATTTTTCTGATAAAATTGATCGAAAAAAAGCTTTTATAATATTATAGCATATATTATAATATGTAGAACGTAGGTACTGATTCAGTAATTTTTGGATTGCTAATATAGCTGGTTCATAGAAACGGCAGTCAAAAAATCATAAAATAAAAATGCCGTGAATATACAATAAAAATGCAAACAACTAGAAAGATACGAATCGTAATATTTTAATTTTAATGTCTTTTTACCGTAGAAAAAAACCAATCGGTAAATGTATTATTTTTTTTATCTTTGTGCTACACAGTTTTACCTACCCTACAGATTATTGACATCTGCCATCCTCTCGAAAACCCAACGTTTTTTTTGACGGAGTAAATTATAAATATAAAATATTTTCCCAAATAAAATATTTGAACAACCTTTGAAAAAAAATAAATATCAATTATACAGTCCGTCGCTGCATTAACTAAAAAATTTCCCCATGGCAAAATATTTTTTCAATTATATTTCGTTGTATTAATAAGGTACCTATATCAAGTTTTTTTGTTTTTAATCAGAATTCATTATTCATTTATTTTTAGAAAATATTTTATAATAAATACTATTTTATATTTTTAGAAAACATTCGTAAATTAATTAAGCACTATATATTATCTGGTTTTAAGGGTTTGAGCTTCAAAGAAAAAATATATAATTTATTATTTTACTATTCTATTTTATAAGTTCAATAAGTATCAAGTCCAAAGCTAAAAAGGGTATACACTATACACAGTATACAGAGTATAGTAGAATGGTTATTATTCTAAAAAGAGTTTTACGTATTTTACTAACGTATTTATCTAAACTGTAGAAATTATAATAATGTTATTCGTTCCATTATTTTTATACTCTATTATTCTTTTATTCAGAAACTATTGTACCATTTCCCGTGTTGTTCTTTTTGTGAAAATGATGTTGTTTTGTTTTTATTATGTATATTTTATTACAGTAATATGTACCTACCTACTAAACAAGTTTTTGTATTATTGATATTTCTCATTTCATAAATTGCTTCTCGGTACATACTCTTAGAGCAACTCCTGTAAAACGTCAACAAGTAGGTCATGAAGTAAATATACTATTATTTAATAAATAATAAATAACAATAAATTAATATTATAGTTTTTAATGTTTAAGTTTAACTTCAAATAAAAAAAAATTATTTTAATAATTAAAAGTAGAATTTATTAATTGAGTTTTGAAATCCTTAATATAAAAAGTAAGTAGTTTATCGTTATCATTCAGTTACTTAACATATTTACAAGCTGCAAGTATCTACTAACCTTACTAAAGAGGGTACACGTCTTGTATTGATACGATTTGCCAAGTTATATTATTATGAATTAATGTTAATTTATAACAAGTCTTTGTTCTGCCAAGGCTACTAACAATATAATGGTAAAAGTGTATTTAAAAATTTAAATTATAAAATTCTTAACGGTTCTGAGCGAAGTTAGAGAGAGAATTATTGCTTTTGCTCTTAAAATAGGGTTTTTTTAGGAAAACAGATCTCAAAGTATCATACAGCACATCCATAGCTAAAAAAAATATATACATTTATCACAGAAAATACTTATGTGTACAGGTGCTTTTTTTAATAGCGTTTTAACAGTTTTAGTAGGTAATCTTGATTTATAAATAAAATTATAACTGTACACACAAAATTTATATGATTTGATACAACTATTTGACTTGATATACAATTATTTATATTGTTGGCTTCAAACTTAACGGCCTCCGCTAAAATAACATACCTAATATTTCTATTAATATTTTTTTATATTTTTTTAATAAAATATTTATTTACAGAAGATTTATAATATTGTCTAGACATAATATTGAAAATAATATATTTCTAACAATAAATCCAATTAATTAATAAAAACAAGAATAAAAACCAGAATAATATACATTTAATATCTTGAATATCTGATTGTAATAATTTTAAAATTGTATTAGTTTAAAACTGAAATAAAATCATTAATTATCTTGTCAATAACGGTTATTATATACTTTTTTTTAACTATTTCACTATCATACCTACCTATTATATGAAATAAACCCATATCATAATAATTATATAAAATTGTTGCCATATCTGATAAAATATTTAATATAGTATTTTCCATGAAAAATATAATAAATAATAGCTAGTGTACATATTTTAATCATTTATTAAAAAAACTTCTCAGTAATTACAGATATAAGGTAAAATAATCAAAAAAATAAAAAAAAAATTATTTGTCTGTATCACTGTTTTTTTTTTCATATAATGACGATAATTTTGAAATGAGTATAGCATCGTATTAATTAGTGAAATCCTATCCTAATAAATTATTTCCAAAAATAATAATATAACATACTTGCTCGATTTTTTTCAGCCATTATTATTAATTATAAGTTATCACCAACGGATAAATAAAGTTTTTGTGGTTGTGGAAATCATTCAAGCCTTTTGTGCGTTGATGAATCGATAAATTACAGAATTGGCGAGAGAATTTATGTTGTGAGAAAAAACGTACCTAGTTACGACGTATGTATTATACGATCTTTTCATACGAGATTTGTTAGTTATGTACTAAAGTGTAATTATTACCAACTAGAATATTGTTTCACATCCAGAAAATTAATCAAAAAGATAACATTTCAAATCACAGTAGAATTATTATTTTATAAATTAATAAATAATTAGACCGATAATGTACTGTAAATTCCATTGTTTTTTTGACATTATATGTCTTAGTCTAGGGGTCAAACAAATATTTGTGTAACGAAAAAATGCAACGTTTCCTGGTTACCATGGTTACCATTAAAGACAGGTTAAATGACCTCATGTTTTTCCGAAAAGGGAGACATTTTGTTTAAGCATTTTTTTCGAAATTATCAATAACAACCTGTATATTATACACACACACACACACCTGTATTCAATTTGTATTCGGTCTACACGATATTTACAAACTTTAGAATTTAGAGCACTCATTTTGTCCTATCATAGTGATTCTTCTATAATTTAAAAATAAAAAGATACACATCATCGTACAACAAATATGCACTAGTGGGCTGCCGGAAACTCCTCATTATGACAATCCAAGTATACTGCAGACAGCAATGTGAGCAAAAAAATAAAATAACGTCAGCGTACAAACATACGGTGAAGTGTACACTTAGATAATATTATAATTAGGGCCCAGATGTTGATGACATTAGAATTTTTTTTTTATTATTATGTGACTCTTTCTGCCAAATTGTGCAAAATCTTGTAGGTGGGTAATTATATTGAATCTATCTAATAAATATAATTTCTACATTTTTTATTTTGTAGGCGATTAATTTTTTTTTTAATTTAACATAAAACCGAAACGTGAGAAAAATCGAAATTTAATCTATCGTGCACTTATATGTAGCAACGTACTGCAACAATTAGCACATCTAAACCAGATAATAAAAAACGAAAAAGCTCCTGATTTAATTTTGATAAACTAACATTTGTTTGAAAAATAATATTTTACCAGAACTCGGGCACGTAATTGTTTAATTAAATCAGGCTGTATTGTGTACGCATCACGAATGATAATATTCAGTACCTACATATTTTTGAGTAGCCTTCGTATTTTTTATTTTTATTTTTAATACCCTATGTGGCTATGTATAGAAAGTTTAATAACATAGAAAAAAATTTATATTTCATTGACATTTGTAATTGGAAATATTATGTTAAACGAAGAATAATTATAATATTGTATGACATATAATAATTTTTTTCCACTATTTTTTTTTTATCCACATCAACACTTTTGAGCGGCAAAATTGTAATAGTCATACTAATGTCTTATGTATCGTAACAATATCGTCGTAGAGCGCGTCGGATCGATGACCACTTGTAACGCGCTGCACAACAACAACTACTGCTCTTACCGTTCGGAGGAATGGAAGTGCCGGGCCGGCAGGAAATGCGTGCCGGTCGGTTTTTCTCGCGTTTCGTAGAGCTGAAGCCGCAGCTGGCTAGGTTCGTTCGACTCGATAACACCACCGAGGAAACTTAAGGTTCGCGCGCACAAACACACACTGCGCACGTGACCGGCAGGATTATAATATTATGGACTGTTATTATTTTAGCGATTTGTTATGTTTACGTAAACGGTACGAGGCGAGTGAGAAAAAAACGTGGAGCCCGAATGCGACGAAAATCCCCGACGACGGAGTTGGAAATCCGACCGAAACGCGGTCGCGGTATCGGGTTGCACGTTTATTATCTCTGTGTATATAATATAATATATATATATATATATATATTATGTGGTAGGACGACGCGAAAACGACGACGACGACGACGAAGACGACTCTACTGCGACGAGACGAGACGAGACGGAACCCGACGGACGTCCGCGATCGACTGGCACACCGGAGACCACGCGCACCGCGTAAGCGCCGCAGCATCAAATTCGCCCTTTCGGTGGTCCCCGCCGCCGCCGCCGCCGCCGCCGCCGCCGCCGACACCGCCACCGCCCCTCGGTCCTCGTCCAGCTACTCCTTCGCTACACCACCCCCACCTCCCCTGCAGTATAGCAGCGACCGCCGCCGCCGCCGCCACCTCCCCTCGTCCGACGTTACGACCGCCGCGGCGGTGGCTAAATCGAAAATCGCCCGAAACTTATGTCCACGGTGGTGCGTAAGGTGTACATTATATACGTTTCTACCTGTGTTACGCGCGTGCCGTTCGGTCACGTGCCCGGACGTTTGCATGTATAGTCACCTGAGCGCGGACCGCTGTTTTTTCATTCATTTCTACCCCCATCCGTGTACGACCCGAGGATCAGGTTTTCGTTTTTTCCTCCTTCGTCGGGGCCGTTCGAATATTGAAACATATAATAACGTCGTTTTGTCGAAGTGCCCCTAAGTCACGTATTAGGGCGAATAGATTTGTCGTAATTCATTGACCATCGTATGTGTATACTGCTCGTCGTTTTGTGCCGAAGAGTGCATTGTTGTATCGTTTTGGTTTCTACGAAATTGTTTTGAAAAATTCGTAATAATATATTAAAATGTACCATAGTACATGATATGCCCATGTTGTTTAATCAGCGGTATAGAGACAAACACATATCCAAATTAAATAGATAGACATTTCAAAATAGGTTTTTTTTTATCGAGCTTGAGCCCGCCAACTTAGGCCATTAGCTATTTTGTTTGTTTGTAGGTTGTTAGTAGGGGAAGAAAAAGTTTAGAACACGTTTTGTATGTATGGCAAGGATTTGTTGCTAAAAATCCCGGGCGGTCACCCATCCGGGAACTAGCAACGCCGGCCGTTACGTACAATCGGTGCGTTTCCACAGTTGAGTGTACGCACTGCGCCACACCAAGCCACTTTAAAATAGCTTCTTAAATAGCTGAGAACATTATTAAGTATTAATAATAGGTAAGATACATTATTCATTATTAAAACAACATTAAATTTGTTTATAATTGCCAAAGGCCAATTATAAATTATAATTACCATTTACATGTACACATAATATGTAAGGCAAAGAATATATTGGTATATAAAAAAAATTATATTTATGTAAGTAATAGGTACATTTTTAAAGTCATTTTAATTATTTTTTTATAATTATTGTCTACAACAAATCGTCGACAATCATACTATGGTATGATATTATTATTTATTAACTATTATATTATAAAAATAAATCAAAAATATTTTTATTCTTTTTTATACAGGCCATTTTAGATTTTTTTTAATTTGGATATTAATTTTTTCCTCTTCGTTGGTTATTTTAAGCCTGGGTATTTTATCCATGAGATATTTTTATCTTTGATATTATGACTTTGATATTTTAGTACAGGATATTTCGACCTAGATTCAAAATTAACATATTGTATACATAATACATATTACTAATATTTGTGAATAGGAGGGACCTATGTACATTTTTAACTTTTCAGGAGAAACGATCATTAAAAAAAATAGTATAGTTATTTATTCCTCATTTGTTTGGACATGATATTTACTAAAATATTATATTCATTTTTAAAGTGCAATATTATTCTTAAATATTATATAGTTTTTTTTTTAAAGGGACCCGTCACCTATGTCACTGATGGTTGTTGGTTATTCACAAAAAAAAAACCTTATGATATTTTTTCATGCAGTTTGTAGTAATGATTCATTATTTTTTATTTGTAGTAGGTACCTATGTGTTTTAATAAAAAATCATGATGATGGTTATTTAAACACAAATTAATTAAGGGCGAACAGTTTTATGTCTCTCCCTATAAAAGTTGTTTAAAATGTGCATAGGTTCCTCTTAACGAATACCCAAATTCAACCATTATATTATTTACGATTATTATTATATTCTTAGCGCCAACGCACTTATACTATCCGTGTCCACATAATTAAAATATATAAGCCGTTTAAACGTTCCCGGGGTGCACTGCGGCACACCTGTGACGTTTAAACGGAAAACCGGTGAAATTGTTTGCTCGGTGAAATCGAGTATACTGCACATATAGGTAGCACCGAAACATTGCATTATGTGTATCGATTGTTATTACCCAGCCGAACTACGTACACTGCTGATATTATTTCCGTACGCATAATATTTTGAATACGGCGCCGAAACGGGTTGTGCCTATACACATTTCGCGTGATTCTCATCCAAAGTACCTGAGCGGTGTACCACCAGTGTAGCAGACTGATCGGGATCAGGCGACAATCATTCGTTCTACTGGTTGGTACTGTCGGTGCCCAGTGCCCACTAGCAACTCGAAAGTCGGTAACGAGTTGTTAACCTAACCTACGACGGAGCAGCCGAATATAATGAATCATCGATGAATAAATTGTCTTATAAATTAATAATCGACAGTAACGGTTCGCCGCGGCGTCGAAAATCTCGACGGACAGACAAGGTTGACGTCGGTGATGGGCACGCTAAAGTTTAAAATCTAAACGCGATGTGGAGAAATTCAAAAACCTGAACACTAATGTAATTTTGTGTTCCCAGTTGTTGTAGTAAATTAATTTCATTTTTATTCACTAACATTTTTATATTATGCGTAAAGTTCATTTTTTGACCACAATTAAATGTGGTGGTAAACCACAAATGTCTCGGCTTGTTTGTATAAATAATTAAAATATGTTTCTCCTTCGTAATATTAAATTTGAAATATTGTTGTTGTTTTATGCATATTTTTTTGTAACTTGAAAGTTTTTAATGGAAAAAAGTTCAAAATGTCTTTTTTTCTAAAAAAAATATATGCCTAGGTACATACATGATTAAAAGTATGATTTATAATGATACAATATAAACATATTTATAGGTTTATTTCTGGTACAATTATTAATATTAAATATTTATACTTCCCTCAAGTTTAATAATTATGTGTAAAAATGTTAAACTTTTCAAAGAATTTCAATACGTTGATATCCACTTGAAAATGATAATAATATCAACAATCCCTTCAGAAAAAAACATAATTTACATTCAATTATCTATTCTAAAAATAAATATTTATTAATTTTATTTTATATGTATCATGTACTATAAAATATGTGTTTCCAAGAATTGTTCATAGAAATTTACATAGCACATTTTTATGAATATTTATAATAATATTTTTTATAACTTAACAAAATACATTATATAAAACTATTTTTATAAAATTATATTTTTCGATAATTTTTGAAATTTCTATGTATATTAGTTAGTTGAATTTGTGAGCTTAATATTATTTAATGTTTGACCCTTCCAAGTATTTTTTTTAAGTGAAATTAAATACCTACCAAAGTAGTAAGTTCATTATATTTATAGTAATATTAGTCTATAAAACCAAGAATACCTACATAATATATGTTAGTGCGTTCATATAATCTACCTACTCAGTTAAAATTATAAGTATGTTTTTTAATGTTTAAATAAGGGTTGGTAAAAAAATGTCTCTATTGTTATTAAACATTCATATAATTTTTAAACTATAATAGCAAAATATGAAATTCGTTATTTAATAAAATGTCGACGAGTCACGAAGAATACTTATATTTCTTATATTAAGTATATGTGTGTTATAAATATTATGATAAGCAATATTAAATCCGTAATTTCATTCGTGAATGCATTCTTTTTTTCTCATAATTTTAAAGTAAATAACATGTAATATTTATATAACAGAATTATAAGCAATTACAAAAAGGCACTTGAGCCCAAACTAAATATGATATGTTGATATCAGGAAATGTTTCTTATCCACCGTAACTTACGATCGAAATAAAGTTTTGACTTACGCTATATACAAAAAACTTAAAACGTCTAGATTTTATAGGCTGCAAGTCAGTATAAACATTTCATTGTGTTGGATAAACTAACTGTGTATACGTATATGTTATGGAGCAAATTCATTTTTATGAGATGTCGTGTTCTTCGATTCACAACAAATTGCTTTATTTTGATTTAAAGTAATAAAAATATTATGCACAAGCAAGATTATGAACGTACGTTGAAAAGTTGTTGTAACTCAAAAAAGTTCAAAGTCATAGTTGAAAATAGAAATGTGTACTTCGCTGAGTTCATGTTTGTTGTTTAGGCACATAACATTAACGTTCAAATAGTTTATGAATATTGAATGAAATTAATACATAAATATTATGTTATGTTAGACTAAATATTTTAAAGAAATTTAGTACGATTTTTTTATTTTGTTGCACAATGATTTGCTATATAATACTAAAATACTTATTATTATGTTTCTAAATATGTATAGCTTTGAGCTTATTATAGTTTTGATAACAAATTTAAATATTTTACGTTTTTTTTTTGTGTCCTATTGGTAATTTGTTTCGCAACAATATTATTATAACGTATCTTAAATATCTAAAAGTAAGTTTACATGACAAGTTAAATTACATTAGAATTTTGATTCAAATGCGGTCCACATTTTTTGTGCATTTCTTTTGATTTATCGTTTCAAATTTTCCATTTTCCATTATTTTTACATCTTATTATAGGAGACGAGTTATTGTATTTTTGTGTTACAGTCAGTGTTGGGTCCACACCAGGCCTGTACAGATAAGATAAAGATTTTATAAAAATTTATAAAAATGTATCTATATACAGATAAAGATAAATAGATATAATGCGATACATATATCAGTGGTTTGTTCTTGTTTCCATACAGTTTCAACATTAAATCATTAAATTGATTGTATGCATAAAAAATGTATAACGATTGTTGTTACCTAGGTAATAATTTTTTAATACATTTTTTTTGTTTTAAAAGACACTTTCTATACATAGTGAAAAATATTTAGATCTTCAACTTCAATAGTGGTTTCTGGCAGAAAATTGGATCTTTTTGTTCTGTGAGGTATCAACATTAGAAATATGTCAGTAATTTACAAGATTATCAGGAAAATAAAAATTACCAAAAAGTGGGTATTTACGTAAAATCAATAATTATGTTTTCCGTTTGTAATTATTCTGGAAAAAATATTTGTAGAGACTTGCATTTTTTCACCAAATATTTATATTAGCATTTTCTAGGCTGGATATAATTTTCAAAATGTATTGGTATTTTTTGTGTGATTAGCTAGGTAGTATACATTTAAAATTTTCAACTTTATTAATTTTTTTTTTCAACTTGTGTGTTACAAAATATTTGTTTTTGAGTGAAAAAGCTTGGAAATTCAGTGCAAGGTTTGTCTTCATAAATTGTTTATAACCCAATTGAAAAACATCAAAAATACATAGTTACAATTTTCTTATATATACCAGATACCTAAGTGAAAAGAAAATGTAGTTTTCATCATATTTCATTTAGTCATTAAGTTTACGCTATTTTATTAACTCGAGTTTTTATTATTATTTTTTTTTTTATAGGTCCTTGGACGGGATACGTATAAGCTCAATGGGCTTGACTTTCGCCGAAGACTAACCCCCATTATGGTCATTACGGGAATCGCATGTGCACCAAATAACTTCAAATTCCATTTCAACTTCAAATAGTAGTAGTAGCCACTAGCCAGTCAAAAACCATAGGTGAACTGCAATAAAAGTTAATGATGGGTAAAAGGTCTTATATAAGAACACTTGAATTAAACTGTTTTTAACAAACGTTAAGGTATTTTCTGACCATGTTCCGTGAATTAGATAGGCCGTGAGAACTGTTGGATCTACCGTAAATGATAAAATAAATTGCTTCAGAACCAATTAGGAGCTTACGTGAATAAAGTGGCCAACTTTAAGATATCTATACGTTTTGTACTTCTTTATATGACATAGTGTACGCATATATATTATATATTTTTTCATATATTATATACATCGGTATCATACTGTAAGTATATTATTTATGTATGGAATATATGAGTAATAGCTGTTAATTCTAAGTTAAGGGGCAAAATTACAAGAATTGAAAAAAAAAGTTTAGTTCAAACATCTCTCTCGTCGTAAATTATGGAGCTTTACATTTATTTTTGAACGATGTTGGGATAAAAGCCAAAGTACATTTTATGCTGTCGAGATAAGAAAACTTCGAGTTCATAAGTCCTTAAAAAGTTACAAAAATAGTTAATGCAACGCCAATCTTAAGCAAATTTGAAGTCTCTATCAAATCCAGAAAATTTATTTTCACATTTGTAGGATAAACTTTGTTGGACACAAGTATGAAATGTTTTCAAGGAAAAAAAAATTAAATATTAAATCGAATAAGTATCAATAGTGTCATAACATATCTGCAGAACGCAATATTTGTGTTTTTAAGACACAATATGGGAACAGGTTATAAGTTTGTTGTAAAAACAAACGTATGAAAGTACCTAGTAAAATAGTATAGTACAATAACAACCATTTTCGGTTCATCAACTCGTCAGTTGCGTAGATATAGAAGTTACATACTTACATTATATAATATATATTATATGTGTATATTTTCTATAAATAGATTATAGCTATGTACGGGAATCGATCGTTTGACGTATGGAATGATATCACACCTTATTATA
This sequence comes from Metopolophium dirhodum, assembly GCF_019925205.1. Lineage (NCBI taxonomy): Eukaryota > Metazoa > Arthropoda > Insecta > Hemiptera > Aphididae > Metopolophium > Metopolophium dirhodum. Next base: position 2,488,763 of record NC_083563.1, on the reverse strand, counting down.
GAATGTGGTATTGGGACAAAAATACCAAAGGTTAGAAGTCGTAATCATATAGCTGCATCTAAAATTATTTAGAACTCATAAATATTTTAACCGTTGAATTTCTCAACGCTAATAAAGGATTAATGTTTTTGTCCCCTTATTTTAAAATAAATATAATATAATATGATATAATATATTATAATACTAGCTAATCCGCGCTCTTCGTTGACCGTAAAAATGACAACTCTTAAAAAAATTGTAATTGTCCAACTCTTTTTGGGTGTAACTCGCTGCAGCAAGTGCGACTCAGCCACCCTGGTAGGCAATGTGCGAAAATTCGATTTGATGCATGTTTGTACCTGATCTGCTCGAATAACCAATGGCAACCAATAATAAATAAATACAAATTTCTACTAATTAATTCTTCTATAACCAATAGCAACCATTTATAAACAAAAATGTCCATCTTAAATCTCAAAATCCCTGTTTGTTTGAGCAACTCCCCGGGTTTGTCCTACCATGTTCAATTGTAAATCTAAACCATTTAAGAACTCACTCAAGGACACACAAAATGGTAAACGGTAAAAAAGTCCGGAGAAAAAAAGTCTGAGGAAAAAAATCCGGGAAAAAAAGTCCGAAAAAAAATAATTTAAAAATAATATTATTTATTAAGTATTTAGGTACAACACATAATTATTAATTATGCATTCCTTACTATCATTATTTCAAAATTACTTAATTATTATATTAAAAAATTGACGTATAAATGTGGAATATATTATATAAATGTAATTGCATTGCTTGTAACAAATTAACAATAAAATATTTAATTATTTATCATTATTATAACTAGGAACATATAAGTTAATTGTCACATGTAATTTACCATTATCGTTACTACTCCTTACTCCTTTTTCGTAAACAATGTGATATATTTTGTAATATCAAATCGACTGGCTCGTTATCTGCAGATCTTTGACATAATATTTGAAGACGGTGTTCCAAAGTATTTTCTTTCCTTTTAGATGTTAGCCCAATATCATTTAATTCTATTTTTGCGATATCGACACTTATTTCCTGTCGCATTTTGTCAATTAGCTTCCATATTGTAGGATGGTTATGCCCCACTACATGTTTGAATCTATTATTCCAGCATTCCAGTAACTCATCAGCTTCTGGTGGAACAACAGTTTTTAAAAAGTTCATACCTTCATAAATTTTGTATAATGGTAAAAAAGCTAGTCCATCTAACATCCCACAAAAATGTCTAAAACTGTCATTATTTGTATACAACTTCTGTAACCCTAGATTTTGTATTTTTCGGTACGTGTTTTGACACAGGTGATAAAAACATCCTCTTATTCCTAATTCAAATTCAATTATTTCACGAGCTACCTGGACAGTCGCTTGCTCAAAGTCAATATGTAACACTTTTGGATCAGGAAAAAAATTACGTTCAGCACATTTCTCGTATAAAATACTAAACATTTTTTTATAATTACTTTTTGTTTTTCTTTCTAATAAACAATAAGCAGCGGTCACAAATACGCCTCTTTTTGTTGCTCTTATAACATATAGTTGTAAACAATGTTCAGGACTCAAAGAAAAGTTACCATCACAAAACCAATTATTTGCATCAGTGATATATCGCAAACCATCATCCAAAGAAAAAATAATTATTCGTTCATCACAATCAGGTCCACTATCGTACAATAAAAAGCGTTCATTTTTATATAATGTCCAATCACCAGTTATACTTAGCTCTGATAGATTTTGAGGTTTTTTTCGGATACATTCGACCTTTACAATTACGCAATGTTCTTTTTACTGTGATTTCTTTTGGCAAGGATTTCAGAGCTTCTCTTGGCAAATTAATGACTACTTCCGCGAAAACTTGAGAAGGTGTATTTGTTGACATTATAAATTGATTTTTCATTTCTTCCTTTGCTTTTTCAACAATACCGACGTGTAGATCACCAGCATGAGAATGCTCTACATCTAAGCTTGGATTCTTTAAATCTGTTTATATAAATATATTTTTTACATATTATTATATAAATTAATTGCAAAATGTAAATATATTATAAATATAGGTATTTACCTCTGTTGGTAGTTAATGTACCAGGACATTTTTTCGAAGACTTCAGGGAACATTTCCATCTTATGCTTTTTGTCAGCTTATGCTGGATTGCAAATCCAACACAGATAATTTTTTTACCATTTTTTTTATTATTTTTACACTATCCATTATTATCAAAGTATGTATTACACTATAAACACTGACCACTGTGAACACTGCTATGGCACGCGGTTGACTACTAGGTAGTGCTATATATCGTAGGTAAACTAGATAAGTAGTAATTTTACTTGTTAGTTGTATATGGAAATACCCTTAAACCCTAATCGAGATATCATTGTGTATAAAGTATAAACCTGTCTGTATAGTGAGTAGATTTGAGTATACAGATTACAGAGCGATGTAAACATATTATTTGAAAAAAATTACTATGCTTAATAGAACATTTTTCTTTAATAATTTATTACTAAATTTACTAATTTTATTTTAAATTAATAACTAATTTATATTTAAATAATTTTTTCTCGGACTTTTTTTCCTAATATCACACAAAATATGTCATAAAAATCGTTGCAGCAGCCGTTTAAGAAGAGTTTGAATACCTATATACACACCGACAGAAGAAATATATATACATATATATTAAGATATAATATATAATAAAGAATTTTACCACGAAAGCATGTGTTGGTGAATAATAACTTTACTTATGATGCACCTAGTCCATATTTAAAAAATCAATCATTATCCATGAACAATTTTGCACTGCTTTATTTTTAAAACACGAGTATAAAATATTATTTTATCGAACCGTCATAATATTATACGAGGAATATATTATTAACGAGTTCGATGCATGCATATAATATCATTGTGTTTATTGAAATTATTCATGGATTTTAAATATTATAATCGATTTAACGTTTTAAACATTAATCGTCGGTTATAGTCATAAACGAGTATCATAGGGTTTTCGTTGACCGACATCGACATAATAATAATAATAATATAATATACTCAATGACGTGTCTTTGGCGGAGTGATCCGACGGCATAATATTATTATTATTGTTGCGCACAAGTCGCGCTTTCCCGTGTCTGATAGAAGCGGGCGGACGAGACTCTATCGGATCATTTTCGTCTTGCATCTCAAGATACGGAAAAAAAAATTGTCGGCCGACCCGGGCGGGGTTCGCGCGCACGGTGAATAAATCAGTGTCACTAGAACACCATTGATACCGTAATATTTTGTAATATTAGCGCGACGCGCAAAGCGTTTTGTCTAACGAAAAACAAATATTATAATATATTATAACATAATAATATTATTGTTATACGTTACGAACGGGACGGCGGCGCGCGACGTAAAAACAAACCGTGCCAAACGATAATAATAATTTACACCGTGCACACACCGCGTTAGACCACCCCGGATTAAAATCCGGACGCGCGACTACAATATTATTATTATTATAATAAAGAGCATTTAAAAATTCGCTCGTACACGAGTTAAAAGGTTTTTATTACGAGTGTATTATATAGCAATAATAATAATAACGACGACGACGACGGTGATAATAATATTATTGTATACGTGTCCGCCGGTATAAATCTAAATTTTTAGTGTATAGGTACGATATTTTACAGGGTGTGGATTCACCAAGTATGGTTTTGTTTTTTTTATCTTATTTTGAATTTTTGAATTTTTTGGTACTACGTAGGTACCCGTGTCCTGTGGCGATACAAACTTTTGTTTTTCGAATAGAACTATTGGACCACCACCAACCTGTTATACTGTACCTACATTTTTTCAGTAGATGACTTTTTTTGGAAAGCTGTATTACGCCTAATACAAAATCTGAACGAGTAGCTTCTCAGTTATTAAAATGTATATACTAAGGATAATAGTCCTTAAAAATGGTTTTACAAAAATATAAAATAGATGTACCAAGTATTGGAATTAATATATTGGAAATATTAGTTTTTGTTATACTTAGACCAATTTCACAAATTAATTGATTAATTAATAATATTTATCAGTAAAATGTTCAAATGACCACAGTCTCCACATGTTTCGAATCAATTACCCTTATTAGTACACAAAGTTAAATAACTCGACAACTACTCGTTTGAGTTTTGATGCTGATACATCAACATTTTCATTGAAATTATCCGCTAAATAATTTACAGTAGAGAAGGGAAGTTCTCATTAAAAAAAAAAAAACAGAAGTTTGTATCTTGACAGGACACTTCTCAAGTAGTACAAAAATTATCAATAATCTGAAAATATGTAGATTTAAAATTTCCAAAAATCAAATAATTGCATTATTGAAGGAAAAAAAGGAAGTTAGTGTGCTTGGCGAATCAACGTGTATATTATTATTACTATTACACGGTCGAACCGTCGGCGCCGCCGATAGCGGCCGATAGCCATATAATAATAACATATTGTTGTCGTGTGGTTTTATGAGCGACTTACCGTGAGTTTGCTGCTGTGCAGTCGTCGCCGTTCGCAGTTGTTTCTGGAATCTTTGGGTTTTTCGGTTTTTAACGGTCGCCGTCCAAATAGAATATCCAAAGGGTGATGTATACTACTACGTGAGTGTGTAAGACGCGGGTAGGTCACCGCTGCCCATATAGCACAATAAACATGATAATATATAATATGATATACACATCGCACATCGTACATAATAATATAATACATTATGACTCTTGTATACAGTTGCGTGCACCTCTCGTATTCGGTAGGCATTTTTTTTTTTTACGACGTCGTTAAACCTCAAGTATTCGTCACAGTACAATAATAATGTATGCGGGTGCGCGCGCGGGGATACACGAGAAGCGACCGTGTGCACCCACCATGGGTACATAGGTACTGCGCTTTTCATTTTGACGAGACCCTTATTGCCGGTGAGGACACTCCGGACGGTAAAAACGAGCGCGACGCAAATTGTGTTTTCCAACACTGCACGGGCCACTTGGTTATTCGAGTCGTCTCTTGCAGTTTCTTAACCTTTTAACCCTTTATCATATCATATAATATATATATATATATATAGATCATGACGTGTGTTTCCCGTACAATATAGTACGTATTAACGGCGACGAAGTGACGGAGGACCCGAGTCTCGCGCGTGTGAAAAATATAACAATAATATCGTTATATAGATTACACTCGACCTGCAGCACCGGAACGTGAAACGTAAAACGTCGTCGACTTCTTTTATCAGCCTCTGTAACCGCACTCCGTCCACGGTCAACCGACGGGTTTCAACATCCTTTGTTTTTAAGCAACTGCAGGATCAGTAACTCTACGACGGCATCATACGTTTATTTATAGGTAAAGACCGACTCAGTGTTATAAACCGGAATGAGCAACCGAAAAGAATTACCAAGCCTGGGAAAATAATTTTAATATAGATATCTTAGTCGTTCAGTCGAGTGGCCCGAGTGTAGGTAGGTGGTAATATCGACTCGTTCGTTTTATTGTTTATCAAAACAATATCACCTACGCGCAAGCCCGGATTAAGGATCAATTAGGCCCCTTTTCAACTTTAACTTTTAAAAAATTGTGTCGCTTTATCTAGAGAGACAATCATTTATGCGTACAATGTAGTTCACACAACTACTTACCATTTCATAAACTTCATCAAATTGTTATCAATTGTTTGAATATCAATTTTATATTTATTATCATTTAGTAATTTTTCGTGATATGAAATCGAGAACATTTTTATTTCATAATTACTACCTACTAAAATTATTTTATTTTTTATTAAAGTGGTTTTGAACGCATAAAAAAAAATATTTCGGGGATAAATATGGGCCTCTAAAATCATTGGGCCTGGTGACCGCTCCTGCGACCCCCCTCAATCCGGGATTGCCTATGTGTTTCTACTATAAATTTTAGATGTTAGAAAATAGAGCTAGAAAATTTCAACATAAATTATTAAACTTTGACTCCGGGACGATTGACCGTCCTGAAACAATTTATCGGGGCAACGGCATGTTATATATTCAAAACCGGAGCAGTCCCGGCCGCGTATTTACGAACCGTAACTGAATTCGGCCAAACAACTGGTATGCACATCATCCAATTCGCTTGCACGTGGCACAACTATCAATTACACGCGTTATCACAATTTTATTTAGAAAATAGTTGAAATTCGACTTTCTTTACAAAGTAGTTGTTATATAATTTTTCGACAAGAAATCAGACAAAGTTTTACTCAACACTATTTCGTGGTAATTTTTTGCAGCTGTTTGTATCGTCCCATTGACAAAGTATTCAACGAATTCATTTTTTACCAATCTGGGATATATATAAGCCTAAGGCCCTTTGGCCTTTCTGACTTTTCAACTCATTTAGTCATTTGGTCGTTTGGAATTTTTATTTTGCTCTCCGATCGGTTAGGATTTTTAGAAACTACAGTTATTGTTTTCTTTAATATTAGTTTAATTTGCATAACTGTTTGTAAATTATACAAAATAATTTGACTCAATGAAAAATTATAATTATGTTTATTATCACCTGTTAAGAACTAGGGTACCTATATAAATTGCAATAATAGTGGTTTCTAAAAATACTAACCGTTTTTTCTGGCGTTAAGCCAGCTGCAGATTGGATAAAAAATATAACAAATTCCAAACAGGTTACCCATTGTATTCGACGACCTATACTATATTGGACCTATAGTTTTTTCACGAAAATTGGTTAGGATTTCTCATACAAATGATGACATAAATATGATACAATATATTTTACCTACTTTTACATATTACACTACAGGATGATTCAATACAACATATTGGAATACAATTATATTTTTTATCGTAACTATTATTATTTACTTTTTGAATGACTGCAATACCAGCACACATTTTAATTTTAACCAGAATTTTTTTTCAAGAATTTTTATGAATCTAAATTGTATTTTACACGAGTGTATTGTTATGAGTATAACATTTTCATACGAACAAAATGGAATACTGGCTCAGGGAAACCCCGAAAAAATGCTGTTCCACTATTCAGTTCGTGTTATAACTATGTAATTATTAACAACCTACACGTTTGAAATTTGAGTGTATTCAAATATTTTCAGAAAAATGTCTACATATGAATGTAATATTACAAAAACATACTGTAATTTATTCAAAAAAAATAAAAACTTAATAATAGTAACGAAAAAAATATAACTTTTTTTAATCAAAATCGTTGCAATTCAATCCATTTTATGTATTTAAAAAAATAATACGAGCGCATATGATTGTACATATACGTTTACAGAAAGTATGTATAATGGTGATAACAAGATATCAGCTACAGGTTACAACGAGTAAAATAATGAGCTATGAATAATGAATAATTTATAAAAAAAATGAATTAGATTATCGACCTTCCGGTTACTACGAGCAAATTGCTACCATTTGGCCATTATTTATTTGAAATAAATGAAAAAATAATCAAAGATGTCATATCCAGCTATCAAGTCGAGCACGATACTGATGAGTTTGATGACTTTTTTGGACCTGTACCGTCAATATCCAATGCTAGTGCTGCATCGAGGATTCTTGAAAAATGTTATTACACAAGACATGAAGGTACAAATGATGAAAGGAAGGCGTTGTTTTTATTAAACTTCGACTAACACTAAAAATTCCACAAAGAAAAGATTATTTTAAGAAATTAAATTCAAGCGTATAAAAATATAATAATGAATTATATTTAAGAGGATGCCAGTGCACTATTTGTTTTCTCTTTCCGACCCGCATGCAATATAGAAAATGTATGTTTAGCAACACTATTATTACTTTTAGAATGAATTCACCTATTATCAAACTTTAAGTTAAGAACGTTAAATATGTCCCTACGTTGGTTATCTTATGATATTTTAATTAAAATTTAAGTTATGAGCGTGTAAATTATTACGATTTAAAAATTCTTGTAAATTGTATAGAAATTAAAATATTGTAAAAACCATCTAGCCAACGTAGGGACACGGGTAATGTTCTTGGCTTAAATGTTGATAATAGGTGAATTCACTCTAATATTAAAAGTAACATAACACAGGGTTGATTCTTCTAAACACAAATTTACTATGTTGGCATATTGTGCGTGGGTCAGAGAGAGGAAACAAATGGTGCGCTGACATCCGCTTAAGTAATATTATGTATTCATAAATGCAGTATTAATCTAGATTATAAGTAAAATAAAATCGTCTGCATTTTTGTTTTCCCGCTGGTTACAAAGAACACTCGTTGGATTCGTAACTATAACGAGCTACCGCGGGTTACAACGAAGAAAACTCGCTGGCCATTGAAACTTGTAACAGATTTCTACTGTATTTCCAAAAAAAAAACGTTAATAATTTTCAAGATAATATTATGATAGTGTTTATTTTTAATAGAATCGCCATGTACAAACAGGCAGACAGCAGCAAACACGTTGTAATCACGGTCTATAATTTATATTTGTTTTATTTATTTTTTTATTGATCATAAAGCCCGGCAACTGTGGCCATTAGCTGTTTGTTTTTGTTTGTAGGGGAGGAATTGTACGTTAGTGTGTTTTGGTTTGAAAGATTTTTTAGTGGGCACCCGTATAGGTGTCTGCCACTTATTCTCTCCGGACACCGTGACTAGCCCGAAGAAAAATGCCGCCCGCGGCTGGGTTCGAACCGGCGCTAGCGTGCGTCGCAACCGACGCCTTAATCCGCTTAGCCCCCCCCCCCCTCATATAATGTATAATTTGTCTTGTCATCGTCAGCAGACCGAAGACCTTAAGAAATCGAAACAGAAAACTATTACAAACATAATATGGTATATTGCCTAAGACATATTGAAAAATAATTTATAACCAAACCAACTTCAATACTGCGCACTATTAGATAAATTACCACCATCGAGAAAACACGTAATAGGTGAATAACTAGATATGTGGAACTTTAAACGATTCGATAAAAAAATTAAAATAATGATTATGTCATGTATTCGTATTTTATTTTATATTTTTATCTCTTATACGTTTCTATACAGCAATTTAAAATATGATTATCGCGTTTTTAGATAAACCGTAAATGGTTGCAATTTTTTTTTCAATTCCGTGTATTGTATTTATTTTAAAAAATATATATATATGTACCTGTAGGTAGGTATACCTATTGTACAACTACATTTTCTTTATTATTATTTTTTATTTTTTTTTTCCAGACACGTTTTGGAGAACGATTGAACAGTTTTAATGTAGGTAGCATTTCAAAAGATCGGAAATCGAGTCACTATACAATATTACCTATATGATACTTTGAAGAGGTAATTTTTCGATTTCCTAAATAGTTGCTTCTATAGGAAAAACTACAGCAACGTAGAACGAATGATTTTTGAAAAAATGTCGGCAAGCACGGGTTTAACCGAATTCCGTTCAAAATCGGTTTGGGAATGTGCAAGTATCGTTGTTATCGTTTTCGAATCTAATAATATACATAGGCACGTACCATAAAATGTGCACGTTACGATGATTGGAACCAGTAACAATCGTCTATATTCCAATCATAATATATTATTATTAAATCATAAAATTTTGATTTTTTCCAATTAAATTATAAAACGGCTCGTCTACATTTTAAACACTCGTCATGGGCCTAATCTTTTATTATATAATATATAAAATATAATTATGATATTATTATTTCCATTTTTCATTAAATAACAGTTGTTTTTTTTTTCAATCGTTATTATATTATATATTAATTATTATTATTATTATTATTATTATTTATGACGAGTGCGAATTGGAAAAAAAAAATGAATGCCATTTATTTATGTTTTAAATTCTTATTTACAACTACTATAATACCGTAACGCAACGCTGCATGATTGCTCGTAGTGTACACGCTGTTACATATATCCAATGCAAACCACGGTACTTTGTTGGTCGACGGGAAGACGCATCTTTGTAGAAGAGGAAGGATTTTTACGTGTAATGAAATAACATGTCCTTTCATCCGTGTGCGTTGACGTTGATTGCGAATCCGTTTTTGTGCTTGGCCAAACGCCGGTCTAGTTTGTCTCGTTTTTTGCACGGCGACCTTATCTTTTTGTTCGGTTGCACTTTGTGTACGTGATTTACAGGGTTGGACATTTTTATTTTTTTAAATTTTATTCGCATCAAAAACCAAATCTCCTATTGAATTCGGCCAGATAACTGGACAAATATTCCAAACACCAGAAATACCTACAATATGATGTTATAAATAATAAAAAAAAAAAATGTATTACAATGAAATTAAAAATAAGTTGCAGTCGGTCGTACAAATTTACTGATTTAGGGGGAAATATTATGCTTTAAGAATAAAATATGGGAAAAATCGTTTTACATTTTTTAATGAATCGAATGATTTTAATAAACCATTGGTCATACTATACAATACAACAAACACTAAACAAGGGTGTATACTAATATAATATTATAATAATTAATTATATAATACATGCGATGTTTTTTGAAATAAATAGTTCAACGTTCAGTATTTCTAATAGAAAAATAGAAAATAAATAATAAGATCAATATGAATATAATATAAAATATCGATAGAAATATGGGCTGACGCGCCGTCTCCGATCATAATCGTTTTTTTGCAAGAAATGGTTTGTCGTTAAATTCAAACTTGACACATCAATTTAAATGACCTACTCAATTATGAGGTTCACTCGAAACCATCTGTACAGCAAACTGACTTCCTCGGTTTTTCGTTTAAATTATTTCCTAATGATCAATAGTATAATATGTTTTTGCAATACATTTTACATACGCCATCTATATTGAAATTTTACAGTACCTATATAATATAATCACTTTAAGGTCCTAATACTATTTGTGTACGATAAGATCGAACAGCGTTGATTATTTCTATGAAGAAACGTCTAATTAAGTTTTCGAGTTTTGTAGCTATTATTTAATCGTGAATGGCACAGGCGACGTCTTCCACTTCCATTTCAATGGGGATAGGGTATCCATTTAATTTGATACGATTGCTAAGTGCTGACTAGTAAACAATTTATAGTCACATATATAATTCGTACCTCGATTGTTAACAAAATGATAACGTTTTTCCCCATCGAAAACCGAACGACACCAGAGTATCATTACGACAGAAATATTATTTTGATATCGATTATAGTCAATCGGTCGTCGTCTCTTGATATCGTAAGATTGACGCCATTAGTCATATGAAAATTAATGTGGATTCGATCGATAAACGGCGATGATTAGTGAAGTTGGAATTTTAAACTGTTATTTATCAATTTAAATCCCAATTATTTAAAATAATAACATATTTGGTTATATCCGTGCCATGAATTTTGATAGAACTAAGGTACTTTCTACCTACCTTTATGTCTATATACCATTCAATGTTTGTTTAGTTTAGTGTATGGGAGGTCATGAGTAGATATTTTTTCCATAATCTTTTAAAACCGGCTAAAACCCACAACATTTCAAGTGTTTTTATTGGACAGTTTGTGGTGTCCTAAAATAACAAAAAATACCTTAAAATAAATATCGTGTGTGCTTATGTGTGCTTTTCACCCTACGAAAATTGATCGTACTTCAAAAATTCAGGAATCATCTGATAATTGTTATTATTATTATTATTATTATTAATTATTTAAATGTATAGTGCACGATGCACCTGCGACCTGCTACGACTAAAGTACTTAAATATTATGTTTTCAATACTTTAAAATCATAATAAAAATAATATTAATTCAGATATATAAGTGTTTACCTGTATATATTGTAGAGTAAATAAAATAAAAAAGACACCCGATCCGAGTTTTTTATGCTTGTTTCGTCTCCCTCATTTCGATTGAGAATTTAAATTTGAGTAACAGAATTTAGTTTTGTTTTCTGTTTAAGTTGATGCTACCCATGCATTGATTGTCTCCGTCTTACACACGTATATGACACAGACAATACGTTCACTAGTTTCAATAGTGTACAGTTAGTTTTGATATTAAAATTAATTTACCTATCATACAATTTTTAGATAAGGTTATTATCTGTCCTTAGGTATCGGTTTTTATTCGATATTTCAATTTTCAAATGACATATGACCATACTTAATTTTTGTTATTTCACGTACCCATATTTTGCTTGAAAATGAAAATATAAAAATCGCTGACGCTTAAGTAAAGATAATGCACTTACCTAAAAGTTTGATAATGAGTCAATTCACTCTAATATCAAAACTAACAGTATATATTATTATATACTATTGAAACTAGTGAACCAACATCTGTTGTGTAGTATGTGTGTAAAGATGGAGACAACAAATACATGGGAAGCATCATTTTAAAACTCAATATAAATACGTATCGCCAACATTTAAATATTACGATTGTGGATTTAGTGTCAGACCTTGTGTTATCCACTAATTTACCAATTTTTTTAATTTTTCCGGAATATAGTGGACGATTCAACGTTTCACGTTCTTCTACCATAATATAATAATAATATATACACCGATCGATCACATGCGGTGCGTAAAGTGCTTCTCAAAAATAACTCATAATTTTAAAGCCAATGAGACGTGTTCCTAGTTCGTACAGAAAATCTATGATAAGCCCCTACACAAGTTCAATGAATTATATACACCTAAACATTTATTATCATGTCCAATTTCAAATCAGAATCCTTTTAGGATATCACTTCTAATGTTGTTTTTGGGAATTCCGTGCGAATTACTTTAATTTCATGCACGGCCGAACATTGACGGTCTAGTCTGACTTGAGTAATTGATGATAAAACACGTATAATAGTCTATCCAAATCTGTATTCAGTATACTGTACCTACACGGCACCGAGACTTAGTGGACTAAGTAGACTTAGGGGTGTACAGATAACCCAACATGTGAATCGGTCTTTCTAATCAGCTGTCATTTAAACAATTTATTTTAAGTTAAGTATCACTGTATCAGAGAGTTTATATCAGTTATTTTACCTTAAACTTTTTTTCAGATTTGTTGGTTCATTTATTTATAGACAGTATATCTATAGTCTATACTATGAAAATCAGTCGTATTTTATATTTTGTTTTGGTTCTTTGACGTGAAAAATAAAAATTGCATTTCAAGATTTCATTTTCAGGTTTATTATGTCATTTCCGTATAGTTTTATCAATATTTGAAAATATAAAACACGGGAATTGCAAACAACATTATTCTTATCTGTTTTTTCCGTCGACATCTGTTTTATTTTCATTAGTCATAACAAATGTTTTACGAGCCAATAATGCTTTTTTTGTTGTGGCGTAAAAAATAAAAATAACCCTAGAAAAATATTTCGTCAAAATATATTGTGATAATTATATTGTAAAGAAAAATGTATTTCTAGTACTAACATCTAAACATGCAACTATAGGTATACAGTTGTATTTCACACGCACGAGAAAGTTTCACCCTCTACCCCTCACCAAAACTAATTTATTTGAAATCTATGCAGCCATTCAGTAATTTTATTTAAAATATAAATATATATATCAATGTGACGGGGGAGATCGACTTTAAGTGCCTTTATGTATTCCCTGTATAATTGCCAAGTATTTATTGTGACTCAACAATTATTCATAATAGTAATCACAGTTATTTTTTTCTTTTTCAATAGTTCAATATTTTTATATTTATAACTTTATTATCCTACAAGTCTTCCTATACATATTGTTGTACCATTTGTTTATTTAATTATGCAGTTCATATGAAAAAAAAAAACAAATATAAATGTAAATTTTTGCAACCCCAGATTCACTTACGTATTACAAAACTAACAATAAAACCAGACTCGTGTTATATAAATTGCAAAAAAATATGTCATTTAGAGACTAGACTTTATTTCGTATCGTTCAATATCGTGCAAGTTCATAATATTATTATACCTATTACACAATATAGGCTTTTAAAACGAACGTTAGCTCGAATGCACGTAGAAACCTGCACGTTCGTCTTACAACGAACAATTCGTTTGCATTTCAAATAATGGAGAAATTATGTTAATTCGAGAAAATCGTATTACACATTTTATGATACCATACCTCCTATATAATAGAGGATGTATACCTAGGTACACAGTTATTATCATTGAACGGCAGTACAAAACGATAATACATGGAACGCCTGTGGATCGTTAATAAGTTAAATTATATTGAATCAGGTGGTTTGTGTGTTCCGGTAATATTTTACAAGAACGGTAAAATGTCCGTTATCTGTTCGGCCGGATCGCGAATCGTATAATTAAAATATTTTCGCCGTGCTCGTCCGTTATCGTATTTTGTTCCCAACGGCAATAATAATATCCACCGTCGGATCACATGTTATTATTGCGTTTAATGGACAAAAGGTCAAACACTTACGGGCTCGGGACTTTGAGTAGAAATTGAGAAACGATACACGCCGGAAAAACAATCGTCATTTACCACAGTTGTTTTCTGTCAGACGCACTGAATTATCGACATCGGACAAATGCACTGGCCGGTGGTTGCGGGACGTGGCGCAAAGTACCGGCTATGTTTTTGTAGGGAACGTTGACTTCGATTAACGAAATTAGATTCAGCCGGCCGTGCTAATGTTCCCGAAGTAATTCCCGGTAAGTTTTTGGTAATTCAATAGACGGCGATCTTATCGAGGGTCCATTACACACACGATATTTCGTAATGGGAAACCGCCATTTCAGTCGTATTCTTGAGTGCTCCAGCTTTGTGAATAGGCCATTCAGCGAGCAAACATTTCCCGTGCACCAAACTTACATCAAACGCATTGATATCGTCGTCCGTACGGTGTATAGTACGGTAACGATGATGATGATGATGATGATGATGATGATGATGATGATAATAATAATAATAATAATATAGTTTCGATACTTTCCTATGAAAACCGTTACACTTACGGAGATTGACGGACAAAAAGTAGAACGAATGTTATTTGTGAATTTTGTAATTTATTGCCGTTTACGGCGATTAAATCGCGTTTGGTATAATGGAGATAATATTTATTTTTTATTTTTTTTAACATTTATTAGATTATATACAATCTGTAATATAATATTTACTATGAGCATATGTGCTGAATTTATTTACATGGCTTTTGAATGCGGGAGGTGAGTAGGTAGCTACCCAGCAATAACACTCGACGGTGATAATATAATATTAATTGCGTTAATGAGGCAAACACTGCAGGTATTTTAACCGTCCAGTTATTATTGTTTTATATTTTTCAACCCGTTTACCACTGCAGGGACATAACCTTTGTGTGATTTTGCCATATTGGGCCCACGATTTCGACACAGAGGATTCGAACTGTTGCCAATTTTTAGCAACCAACATTAAAATTTGCAACCCATACACGGTATTAAGGACAATATCGAAATATTCAAACATTTTGAACCTGCAGGGTGCCCACCTCACGTAGCTCCCTATTTTGTCCTATACAGACTTCGAACTTGTGCTAATATTTACCAACCTACATATCAAACTAATATTGCAGCCGTCTTGAAACAATTTTCAACTTCGATCTACTTTAGATTTTAAACCAAACGAGTTGTACCGTCGAATGGTGTAATTAGTTATATAATATTATTAAGTGTATAGATATGTCCGTAAAGTTTGTACCGGCACATCATGCCAGAACATTAAATCTAATATCAAACAGTTTGCTAAGAATTTTCTAGTGTTTGATAGGCCATTTTCAGAAATTGTCAAGGCCCCCTAAACTAATCATTAAACAAACTGACGTGTGGCACTTTGTGGAGAATTCTAAAATAATAATAATATATTCATAGGTAATCATGTATATGCCAGATTTTTATTGGCCATCTTCATATTTTGGTAGAAGTCGTAGAACCATATGATTTTCGGAATAGGTTTAAAATTATAACTACTACAGAACTGGCACATAGGGTGCTTTTCACTCTACTCTCTCCAAAATTCAACTTTTATGAAGTTGGTAGGGGACATGGAATATAACTCAATTACACCTATCTAACAATTGAGTTGAAAATTGGTTGATAACTGTAGTAGGTAAGGTTAGGTTAACTAATCCGTTGGATGGACCATAGTTTTTTCTCGGCCGATTCATAATATAGAATATATTTTATAACAACTATAACAGCAGTATTTTCAGTATTTTATCGATGTAAACACATGTGCTGTTATAATATTATATAGTTTTATTCTAATACCAATGCGATAACATAGTCCTCATTATTATAGAACACGATTTTGGTTCTTTCAAAAATATGCTGGCGATGCTAATTCATAATATTCATATTAATATGGTTTATGCGATATTATTACTAAGTATTAACCTGCGACCTCGCATACGGGTTGGCGTGATATTGTAGTAATAATTAAATAGTATATTGTGTGATAAGGGCGGGAAGAGAGCTATTTCAGTCGCGGGCGACGTGTGCGGCACGAGCCGCAGATGGAAAAACGTCGCTTTCCAACGCTTCAACCGTCATCGAAAACTAAACTTTCGGCGCAGGCGTGATAAAAATATATTTTATGGTTAGTAAAAACAAAGCTAAAATAAGTAGGTAAAGGTCAGGTACTACATAATAGGAGGTAATTTAATTTCATCAACTAGTTTTTTTTCATCGATAATTAACAACTATCATATTATTATAATAGGTCTATTATCGGAATACTATTTAATAATGTCAGATTCGATGAACGCGTGAAGTTTGTTGAAATATACCTATCGGTTTTGAATAATAGACGGAATAATAATATAATATGTTTTATAGACTTGGGTAACGCTTTTTTACTGTTCAACACTGTTGCTCCGTCGGTTAATAAAATGATGTCGACCGACGACGGATAATCAAAAGACACGCGTTTCCAGCTGTCACGATGACAGTCGTGTCACTCATAACTTTGGCACCCGTCGTGTCGAACGGGCGTCCGAGATCCTTGACAATATTCTAACGGCTCGGCGGCAAACGACCGTGAAATTTCCGCGGCGGCGGACGAATACGGAATGGAGATTGTAATAATTAGAACCTGCAGACGAGGGGCGGTTCGTCGAGTGGATACTGCAGCGTTCGAGGAAATCTCACAAACAGCCTCTAAACATTAATACTATCATCGTTATTGTGTAGTTTCGAGACGACACAGCGAAAAATCTCCGGAGGACGACGACGTCGTCGCTCACCTGGAGACCGCTCGTGCTCGTTTGTATACACACTAATTTGATGGCTGGTTTTTTTTTTCCGGCGGGAGGGTAGCTCGTGCCCATCCCTCTTCCCCCCCCCCCCCACACACACACACACACCCGTGCAACAACGTCGTCTCGCGGTTTTGTTCATTTCGAAAGTTGTTAATCACGACCCCGGAATAGCCGGAAAATTATATCTCGTCCAAAAGCTTAAGAGACTAAACGAAGATTAATGGAAGCCGAACGCGCGGCGGCACCGGTTCCTGGCGCTGGGCGGCAGCGGTATTACACGAATATAATTAAACTATGACGACTGGCGGGGCGGGCCACTGCGGCGGCGGCGGGACGTATTGTACTACCTATACATACATACATATATATATATATATATCGCGATGGGTAGCGTGTTAAAGAAATTAAGATGTTAGGATCCATAAACCTAGGGATTAATATACTTTTTTTTTTTTGCTCGCTTGTTTTTAGTTGATATTTATGTATTTCCCAACTACAAAAACTCGGCAGGCGCAACGCGAAACAAAGGCTAGTAGAGATTCCTCTTTTATTTATTTGTCTTTTTTTTTTCATCCTTTTTATTTCTATATGCCTGTATACATAATATATATATATATATATTATGTACATAAGTACGTAACAAAAGAATTAACGACCTTCTAGTAAAACTTGCGAGGGCTTGCGTTGCGCGCGAAAAAGTCCACTACTCCTCTTGCGGGCCGTCACCGCGTTGGTGAAAAAAAATAAAAATAAATAATAACTATTCCTCGGATGTTTGACTGTTTGAGCATATTATACTTGGCCGTATCATTAATCGATTGATTTGTGCACGTTAGCAAAAAAAATATACGTTCACTATCGCAGTACGGCGACTGCAGGTACACACTCCCATCGCGTTTATTATAATATTATTCTGATCGTATATAAAATCGTAATACTATGCAATACTGCACAGAGCGATCTTTTGAACGTAAGACACTGGTTGTTCGAAAAAAATCTTTAAACATTTTTGAAAATATTTTTTTACATAATTTGAAGTCGTTCAAAACGACTTTTTTCTAAAAATATAAATTTTTTACTATATTTTTGTATTGTCATAGTTTCTTACTCGTTTGGATGATAATAGATATATTGTTATTATATATTATAGCCTGTAATTTATATTAATATTATAATATTATAATTTTGTATTCATTATTTCTATGGTGATAAACAAAGCTTTTGTAATTAAAATCCCATTTTTAGCAGTTTTTTGTAATTTGTTGATGGTTTTCCCGTGGCATTAAATAATTATTCAGAAAATCAAAAAATTACCTCTCTAAAGTACCATCTTGAACCAATTTGCTAAAATATAAGAAACTACGTTATGTTAAAATCAAAGCACTCCTTTTGGTAGAAATTTTGTATACAGGATAAAAAAAAAATAATAACACCATTGTAAAACCGCTAGCTTCCTCGCTCTGCTCAGAATCTAAAACTAGGAAAAATATATAGTTTTTTCCCCCCGTAAATATTGTTTATAACGGCTTAAAATTAAAATAAAAAAATATTATCAAAAAGTTTTTTTTTTCTGAAATAAAGAGTTTTATACGTTGAATGGATCACCCCGTATCGGTTGACCTATGACGGCACTCTATGTAAACATTTTATTTTCTATGAGTTTAAATGTCCGCCATTTTATACACGCCATATAAACAAATTACGTTTAATGTTCAGTTGAAACACGATATCGCATATTATTAAACTTTTTACTCAGCCATCATCCCGGCTTCTAAACATCCACTCTGGTATACATTTTTAAAAAGTTTTCCATACAGTATGCACTATACACGTTCGTCGCTGTATAGTGACGTCCCAATTGTGTTTTACATTTTCCACAGTTCCCCGAAAATGTTTCCATGTTTTAGTCGTCTCGCAGTATCTACCTACTAGATACCCACTCTGGAAGACGGTAGACGGGTATAGTATTCACTTTCAACGTTTACATTTGCAAATGTCCTATAAATGTTGTAAAGCGATAACCCGCGCGGGAGTACGCACAAAGGTATCTTTCGTTATTAATAAATAATCCCACCTCGGATGAAGCACAACATCAATATTTTGCATACATACCTATATATATATTATACATGTTTACGAATACTCGTATTTGTGAGCGGGTGCTTTTGATAAACTGATTAAGTTTACTCGTAGATAGATACCATATGGTACCATGGTATAATATCGTACATACAGTATGATTCTTTCGACAGTCAACACTCATAAATTGTGCACGGAGTGTTAACTTGTATTCGAAGTTCTGGTTTTAGACAATGTTTGATTGATGTGTAGATGACGAACATGTAATGTTTGTGACCTACTGCGTCACCCACGGAAATGAGAGGAATATAAGACGTTTTAAGTATGTACATCTCAAAGAAAACCTGAAAAAAAAATTGTAATTATATTTTTTAAGGATAACCCAGTCGGACGTCTTAAACGCGAATGGCGCCCAGAGAACTTCTCACCGTACATCACACTTAATGTGTTTATTAATATTTCTCTCCTCTGTGTAACTACTATTCATTGTCTTTTTCTCCCCACCTCATTTAATTCGTTCACATTTACTTATTGTACATTTTCAGAATATAAATGAAATTTTTTATGAAAAAAAAATATATAAATTATTTTTAAATATTATGAGCGCTATAGTATAATATAGTAACTGTTAGAGGAATAATTCTGTGTTCATATAAAATATAAATAGTATTTCTTTATTTTTAACATATTATTACGTGTACTGAAATATAATTATATATAATAGTTATACTATTGTATAGGAGACAATAGTTACACTACTGTTAATATAAAACACTACCTAGCGTATTTTAATATATAAATAAACTCTGTCGATCATATTGAATCGTATTCTAGGGAAATTAATATTATTTAAATTCAATTGGTTTTGACGATAATGTTCATATTATAAACTAAAACAAATTTAATTTATTTTCACGTCTTTCTTCTATTCAACTATTGAACTATGATAAATAATTTAAACACTATGTCTAGACATGGTTCTAAAAGACAAAAATCAATATATTTGTTTGTATAAGGAAAACAGATTAGCTTCCATACATTATACATTTATACCATATTATACCCTGGCGATATTTGTTGTACGCCGTAATGTTCAAACAAATTGAACTTGCGCACAATTGCGCTGCACAATGTGTCTACAACTTTCATTCCAAATATATACGCAAAACAATCTTAAAGTTTAAAAGCGTACGGTTTTTGTGTCGAATACATTATTTGTTCAATTGTGAATAGGCACGCATTTGGAAATAAAAGACCACCCTCCTCCCCCCAACACACCAACTGATAGTACGCATTAGTTTTAAATTGACGTCTTAATCATTTACGAGCGTATTTGAATATTGGAAAGGTCGAGCCGTTAAACCATAAAATATATAAAAAAAAATTTATCATCATGTTATTATATAGTTATCACTTAACTTTTTTAAAATCTGATATAGACATTAACTATAAGATAATATATAGACTGGAAACGACGTGGTTGGCGGGTGTTCCTTGGCTTTCGTACGAATTTTATGTGGAAGCGGAAATTGACGGAACCCCATGAATCTGGTGGTGAATTATTATGATTATAATTCTGCTAAAGAAATTCGCATGGATCTGTAAACGTTTATTTAATATAAGATTATGGTACTTAGGCGCCAGGATGAGATAAGTTACCTAGATGACCCAATATTTTTTCTTCAGTGGATCACAATGGTAGGATGTTCTCTTCGTGCCACCCACCAAAGTATACCTATTTGTACTTAGCACTTGTCGTATGGTGTAGGTACCGATACAGTTTACAATTTACTATCTTATTTTTGTCATTTTTCATACTAGTTATCTTTAAATTCAATTGAACCGCTAAATTTTAGTGCACTTTATTAGATACATAAAAATGATTATTTAATATTACTAATCGTATATTATAACCATAATAACGGTAAAAACCGTATTCACGCCCTATTATAGCGATTTGCGATGTCAATTGATTATAAAAACGGATTGACTCTTATTTTTATAGTGAAATATTTCGAACAATATTTTATTAATAATACTTGTGTTAGGATGTTATGAAGTTAAACGAGTTAGGTACGCTTACTAATATTGTTTTATTTCTTTTTTATTATTATTATTATTATTATTAGTATAAGTAAAGACTATTTGACATCAATGTCTCAAATTAAAAAACGACAAACCCGAGAACATTTTTACTTTTTAAAAACTTAAGCTTGTCAAGCTAAATTACAAATCAAAATTAAATCGATGTATTACACGTGTTTAAGGAACAACAAAATAAAGTAACTTACTCATCTTGCTCCAAATCCATGTAAAAAGATTATTGTTGTACTTATCTGAGAGATTGCCGTGAAACTCCACCCTAAAAATTATGGGTCACTCGGCTTTTACTATTTTGGCAACACAGGGCACTATTATATTATGGCGCCTGCCAAAATTCTATGATGTATTCATTTACTCTAGCATTCGGTTTCTATGATTTATTCATTATTTTTATTTTTTTATGAAACTTGTTCATGTATGGTAGAAAATCGTCAGTTTTGAAAAAACAAATAAAATGTAAAATCAATCAAATCCTATCTTACGCGTGGGTTCACTGAATACGATACCAAAACGTAGTACACTCTACTTTTACCATGTCCCTAGTTTATGAAAACCAACGAATGGAAAATTTAAAGGAAGCGTTAAAATTAAAAAAAAAACTAAAAACAACAATTATTGTTAAGGAGCGTAATTTGAACGTTTTCGTTAAGTCCTACAAATTGATTGACGAGTCGGATGGGAACAAACGAAAACTTGAACTCTGTCGTTTCAAGATAACCCACGTCAAATTGTTCTGCAAGCCACTACATTATGACGTCCTCAGACCGTTCGCAGAACGCACACTGTTTTCGTGTGAACTAAATTAAACGCACATTATAATATCACGTAAAGAAAATTAATAGTTTAACTCTGCCGAAATAAAAATCCGCCATGGACGTTTGTAAACACCTGGTAAATGTTCCATTGTTATTATCGATTTTTGCCAAACAACATAATTATTTAGGTTTACTCGGATGGAACCGCGACGATAACGACGTTATTAGGGCTCATCGGCTAAATCTAAACTTTGGTTCATAGAATGACATTATGTCCACGATTGTTTACACAGACGCGACTTGAGTACGACTAATAGTCTTAAGCATATCTCGAAGGGGGTTCGAGATTTATAAAACAGATCCGAAATTGTTCACCGCAAGTTCGTTATATGCGTCTTGTCACCGTTGTCCGTTACACCTCGGTTCGAAAAATAAAGTCTTCGAAACTTTTGAAAAATTATGTGACACATCAAATTATTATTATATCGATATAATGAAGACACTTTGCAACCACCACTCATCAATTATTTTCATGACACTTCGATCGGCCGCATAAAATATTGCAGAAAAATGCGCGGTTTTGCTTACGATATTACAGAACCGTTACACTGCAACCAAATCAGCAAATAATATATACTCATTATACGCTGTTATGTCTATATTTTACGATCAATAGTTTATTTCATCGGCGGGGGACGTAAAATAGGTTTTATAATTATTGTATTTGTTGCAAGGTGTAATTGTAACTAATGTATACCTAACCACATACAGTATTTATATTTTATTATAATAATATAATATCCCGTACGCGTGTGCCATTTCACATTCGTTCGGCTGTATTACCTCAGAGTCCCACCACACAGGTATAATTATTTTTGATTACTTTAATAATTTCATAATAATAATCCATCGGCCTGCTGTACATACGTGTGCTGAATTATAGTTCAATTATCGTTTCATCGCTTACTCCGTGTTTATTGCTATTTGCTACCAGGTCATCGGTAAAGTAAAATATTATACTATGTTAAAATTTCATTTAATGTACCTACGTTAAATTGTGCTGTCGAGATCGGTATGACTAAGACTAAGTTGCTTCTTGAATAATATTATTAACACCGAAATCCTTCCGTACTCGACCGTTTGGTATTAATCGGTCACTTATGCCAACATGTAACAACGATTTCAAACGGTATTTGTATATTTTGATAGGTAGGATTACAATTTACAATGATATTTTGCGCAGTAGACCTTAACAAAATACCTTAACGCTACGCATGAGCGAATGAAAACAATAATTATTATGATTCATGTATCATAATATTGTATATTATATTACAGTTACGGCTCTTTTATTCTAATTGAAATAGTTTTTCATTTTACCTATACGCGCACCGCGAATAGGGTTCGACGAGATGAATGGATATTTCATAGATATTAAATAAACAATGGACCTCGACAAATTAGTGAAAATACCGATACTGATGCAGGCAGTGATGTAAATTGTATAGTACAAATTGTATAATATTGTATTATACTAGCGTATTATACGTCAGGTATAAAAAAATACAATACAAATGGTATAAAAAAAAAAAATCAGTGATAAATGGTAGATCAATAATAAAGACAAAATATACGCAGTACATAATGGGCCAGAGATTTTGTATGGAATTGTCTAAATACTAAAACTGATGATATTAAATATGAACATAATAACATGGTGGAATGGATTCGTTCATCTACAAATTTGGCAAAAGTTGCATAGGAAATTTGACAATGTCCACCTACTTCAGCTTCGACAGAGAGATCATTTTCAACTTATGGACTAGTGAAATATAGCTAAAAAGAATAGATTAACAACAGAGATAGCTTCTAAACTAGTGTATGTTAAGCACAATCTAAAATTGCAAAAAAGTAATGATGGTGATTATTAATTAGGTATATTTAATATTTAATTATTAATATTTTTCTGATAAATTGTTTCAAAAAGTTATAAAATTTATGTTTCTGTATTTTACAATAAAGTTGCTTTCTTTTTTTGTTAAAACTTTGCTTTTATTAGAACTATAGTGTTTTGGGTCTACACTTACTAGTTGTGTAGCCAGTAGCCACAGTAAACACTTACTAATTAAATAATTACATAGGTACTAATTAAAATTAATGAAAATATTAAAACCCAATACCTATTCAAAACTTAGAACTAATCTATTTCCATATACTTACTATTAGTTATTAATTTATTACCAGACTGCCATTACATAATTTAATAATCAAATTGCATCATTATTCATCAATAAACTGCAATATTATTATTGCACTCTGGTAGCTATATAATCATATTTAACATTAATCCAAACGCCATACGATATTTGTAAAATACTGTATTATACACGTACAATATATGTATAATACACGTATTATACGATTTAAAAATAAAATACGGTATTTGTACATCACTGGCATGCAGGCGAGTAAAAAATATATTATATTATGCACTATTAAATACTTTTGATAGTAATATTGAACCATAAACTCTGTAATAAGATTCAATGAGAAATAATGCAATATTTTGATATCGTCAGCACTTTGTAAAACTTTAGAAAATCGTATAAATTGCGTGCAGAAAAACAATCAAAGTTCACTTTTAAAAAAATTTAATATCGTTGAAGATCGTTTGTGTTATATTGAATCTATATAACATGGTAACTTTAGTAATATTTTATATACAAGTTATATTATATTATGATATTAAGTTACAGACGTTTGGTTTTTGATATATTTCTAATAAGGAATATCTGCGATTTAAAAATAAAACCCAACCGTGTAGACTTTTAAGTTTCAATACAGAACTGTCAGAACTTACGCAATTTCTAGAATTTGAAAATTTCTTATAGAAACCCATAATAATATATCATACATGTACGGTGTATATTTTAATATTTGAATAATAGAATTATAGAAAAGTATAAAGTTTTTCATTCAAAAATTGAACACATGGCTACACATATAAATTATTATAAATTATATGAATATAATGTTCTTCACTGTATTTATAATATTTTACTTTATTTATGGCTGGTGCATTCGGATGCGCAATGAAGTAAATACAAAAGAAAACCAACACGACAGTGCACACAAATAAATAAATAAAGGTAAGTACTGCGACGTGGCTATACTTAAAATAAAAAATAAATTGAAAATCGTTTTATATACTTAAGTATATCATACTATATAATAATAATATATTTAAGACTTAAGTACTTAGCGAATGGTTGGCAATCGTTGTTCTGCCCTACGTCGGCGGTGCCCGCTAAAATATCGACAGTGGTAACGTCGCTAAGAATGTGTACAATGATTTATATTATTATGCTTACCGATCACGTTACTAAATTGTACGCCTTATCTCGTAAGTATCGCTCTTATCTCATAGATGTGATGATGTGTCACCTCGTCCGCTCATGTTTCTCATTGATATCACCAACTATAATTAGTACATGGTCATAATAATTGTTGAGTGGCATAGGCGCAATTTGGGGGTCTAGGGGGGGGCTTAGCCCCCTAAGTTTTTAAATATATTCATTCTAAATCCACCTATTAAAAAAATTATGCGGGTCTGTATTGATTTTATAAATTTAGCCCCCCCCCCCTAAATCAGTTGTCCAAATTGCGCCTATGTTGAGTGGAACAAATATACATAGTTTTACAGAATTCACGATACAAATAATAATAATAATAATTTAATCGTTAGGAATAATTATTGAATAGTGGTGAAGCGCCGGAGCGCCATAAAAATTGAATAGGTTAAACAGAAGTGTGTTTCCTCATTCGAATTTAAAAAACAAATAATACGATGTAATTTTTAAATTACGAATTTGGTGTACTAATTAATTAAAATTAAAATTTATCTAATCTTGCTTTCAAAATTCCATTTACAGCTAAAAACAATCGATATGGATCAATACATCAAATGGTGAAATCATCATTACATTATGAAATTCAGCATCAAATAAATATAATAATATCATCGAAATATCATATAGAATAATTTAAATAATATACATATGTGTACAATGCACGTTTAATTTTGAAGATTTTGTATACCTATTTTATTTAAGTATTTTATTGCATATAATACCCATCCCTAAGTATGATTATTTTTATGAGCACAAAAAAAACACCAACGCTGGTTTTAAATTTAAATTTAGTAGACGGTTTTTCTTTATTTTTAGAAATGCTTTGGATAAGATGCATATAAATTGATTTATTTTATTTATTTATTCGACCACGATTTTGATGATTTTAACCATTATTAAACGCGTGATAGATTGGATTCCGGTCATCCACATGTCATTGATGCTTTTTAGGGAGTATGAAAATACGAATAACTCCTATAGTAGGTACTATGAATTTGAAACTAGAAATAGTGCCTCAAATTTATTGTGCAGAAGTATAATGATATATTATACATCATTTTGAATCACCTTTTCTGAAATATTTTTTATAATAACATTTCAATATGCAATGGAACAACAGCCTTAAATGAGACACAATAGAGACACAATCAGTAACCACGTCTTATATTATAATGTATAATACAACGTCTAAAACGTTTTACATTTAAAATTGTTTACTCATTATAAGTAGATACTATCATCGTAATTTGATACATTGTCTAAAACAAAACTTTATTTAAATAAAAAGGTATTTTCCACTGTATACGTATCATCCCTTAGTTTTTTTTCCTCGGTCAGTTTCAGAGAAATCGTTCTGTTGCCACGGGCAACATTTGAGTCAGTTGTTTTTGTTTGTTGAATAATTCAAAGTATAAATTTTGATAATTAGAGCTAAACTAATTAAGACGATTATTATAATTTATGGTTATCTCCTTATTCCCTATTAACTTCCGTCAAAAAAACAAAAACATTAAAAATAGAAAATTAAAAACCCTCCATAGTCCTGATAAAAAGTGTATACCTACTAGCAGTACGTAGTTTTATATAATATAATATAATATTCTACGTACTAGGTCTAAATACCATTTATTACTCGTTTCTTTGTCCTTATTTTTATGTTTGTATATGAAAATAATCCCGAGACCGAATTTGTGTGATATTATTCGTATACATTTATATTAAACATACATTTAAATACCATATTATTCTGCTTTTATTTCACAATACTTATTATTATTTATATGTTGTCGAATGGAAAATCGAAAAAATAACTAAATATATTGTCATATTTTATTCGAGTTGAGTTAAATCGTCTTAATTATAGTTGAAACTCCGATAGCGACGAAGACAAATAAAGCGTTTAATCAACAAGCTAAACGTAAGAGTAAAATATTATGTACCATGTCGAAGCGTTCTAAACATTTCATCTAAACTACTAAGAAAGTTCATAATATTGTAGTATACGTCATATTGCAGCAACGATGCACATTAAAATAGTTTGTTATTGGTACCTATAACAAAAATTACTTGACAAGTCACAAACTTAGTCGGCAAAAAAGTTGTAATGCACAGAACTATTTCAATTTCACGAATGTGACGCTTATGATTTTATTTCATATAATATTCCGTGTGTGAATTCCGAGAATGGATCGATGATAGCCAATTTTTATTCATATTCTTACATAGTTTGGTACAAAACAAAATAATGGTAGGTACCTAAAACCAAGCTATAAAAGTCTATCAAAGGGACGTCATGTACTTAATACCTTTATCCAAAAATCTCTGTTTTCATCAGCACAGAATAATATTATATTAAAAATACGATAGCGAAATATAGGTAACTAATCATACAGTTTACTAAAATATTTAGATACCTACGTAATAGATGGGTCAGAAATTGAATAGATTTAAAACATTTGTTAAAATAACGAGTCGAGTACTTATTTGAGTTGATCCGATGTAATTTGTTGTATCATTTAATGTTATAATTTATACAATTATTTAGTCAAAAATTCTATATAATTTTCGTTTTAACTCATTACCTACAGAAATATATTCTATACATATAGCATTTGAAAAGAATTGTATATTGTATACCACTAACCTAACCACTGTCCTTAGTTGAAAACGTTATTGTTGAAGTTAACATTAAATATTCGTGTCAGTTAAAACACCAATGGTGTCCACTTAAACAAATTGCCAGCTTAGATTACCCATATCAAAAGCAATCTAAAATGACTTAATATAAGACTTTATCGTATATGACGGTCCTCTTTACTGTAAATAGATAAATTTGAAGAAAAAAAATGATTATTTTCGAGATATAAATATTTTTAAACAAAAATAGGCAATAATCATAAGATATACAGAAATTAATTTTTATTCCTACCTTTTATTTTTGAGATCTGTAAATTAATTATAAGATAAGATAATTTATTGTACTATAAAAATGATTTTATTTACAAATACTTTTTAAGTATTCATCTCAATAGTCTTCAGCCAACTCTATATTATATGCATTATAGTAATAAAATATCGTTTTTTTTTTTGTGCTATACATGTTGCTTATATTTTAAGATTATATTCAAATAGTTTACGTAAATTTTTAATTAAATAATATAAGCTAAGTTACCTACCTCTGAAGAAATATTGTTTTTTTAAAATTAATAAGTATTTAATTATAAAAAAAAAAATAATTAAATTAGATATTTTTATTTGATTAATTATAACTAAATTTCTTTAAACCTAAAATGTTCACTTAGAATATATTATTTTACGATCAATAATTCATTATTATGTTAAATCCATCGCAGATATAAATCACCTCTTATAATATTGAAGCTTACTAATCTTATTACGCTACGCTTAAGAAATTAATTTGTTCAACTTGAAAATTATTTAATTTTTTTAATCCAGATAAAATCAATTAGCTTTATTTCGTATAAACTATATTATTTTATATTATATTTGTACCTATTGCGTACATAGGTACATCGTACATATTATATCATATAATATCGGATGTTAAAAGGATGCCACATCCCCGCAAGTGGCATATGTCGACTCCATCTTACAACCAACAACATGGAAAATTGTATGATCACAATAATACATTTTACTCTGTATATTCTAAAATTACAGTGAACTGACCTGTTATAAAATGAAAATGTAAAGGTAAGATTATCATTCAAGGCATCTTAAATTTATATTTTTATTAAGAAGCAAGTTTTTACCTTTTTGAAACTGTACAATTCTTGAACATTATAAAATGATCATAACTTACTTAAAAGTAATAAAATCCTCAGTAAAATCCCCAGAGATGCCCTAGATAATAGTCTATCTTAAAATTTTGTCACTGTAATTTAAAATCAGCAGAGTGAAATGGATTATTGTTAACTTAAAATTGACTACCTATGTTGTACGTTTGTAAGACGTAGACAACAAATGCGGGTGGCGTCCTTTTAAAGATATTTATATTATATTAATCGACTGATAAAAATAGTAGCAGTAATTTTCGTTCATATTAGATATGCCAGTGAAATGTAAAATCATTGTTACTTTAAGAGGACGCTGTACACATAGGCGCAACTAGGAATATGCAAGGGTACTTGTGCACTCCCAAAAAATAAAAGGCTTTCTCCATTATATTTTGATAATTTTAGAGTAAAAATTATCAATAAATACAAAAATATTGTGCTGCTCTACCTATATAATATTGTATATTGAGGGATAAAATATGCAGGTATTTATAACATAATATTATGAAATAAATAATAATCTTTAGCTTATGTAATGTGTTGTAAAGGACAGGTCACAGTCCACAGATACGTATATTTATTACTTATTTGTATCATAATATTATATTATTATACTATCGGTTGACGAAATAACTTTGAGCACAGGATAACGACATGTTATCTTTATCTTTGGCAGGATGAAAAACTGCCTATGAATATGAGGGCGTTGACATTGTCTCCTTAGGAGACTCTCCTAGTTTATAATTTGTTATTGAAGTGTATTTATTATTGAATATATACTATTATAATAGGAATCATTTATCACATAATATTTTTTTTTTTTTTATATCTTACAAATGTCGCCGCAATAATGTATAGAAAAAAATCATTTTTAAATGTTATTTTGTCATGAAGGGAAACATTTCTCCACCCCCCGAGGTTTCGTAAATTTGAGCTTCAACCACCTGTGATCTATATAGCTGCAAAGTATATTTCTTTAGTCTCTACTACGGTCTTATTTTATACAGGTTTTTATCTTATTAGTATTTGTAATTTACATAGATCGGTACAGCGAAAACTGCACTACACTTGTATAACATTTTTTGTTTTTTATACATCGATATAACATATTTTAATATAAATAAACAAATATCAAATTTAACGTCGAATAGGATTTATTGTTTTAATTTTGTCGCAACACGGCATTCGCACATTTTCGGCTTACTATAGCGTTGAATTTTAGTGTGTTTCAACCTCTGGAAAGGCGAGCAAGGCTGCTGGCGCCAAGGGATTTATATCTGTCACATAGCATTATAAGTCCAAGAGGAGTAAAAATTCAGTAGTTTTAAATTATTAGGATGATATCCCCCGATCCTTATTTAAAATTCAACACTGTCCTAATATTATAACTATAACTATATTATAGTTACTATTATTATTATATTTATCATGCCTTATTACTAGGTATAAATATTATAATTTATTTATTATTATTTACAGATTACCGAAGTATTACCTATTTCTAAGTCTCCTACCACTCACTATTTCTATTGGGCCTCTTTATTCAACCTGTTTTAAATGTCGTGATACTCATTCATAAAAATGTTTTTACGATCCTGGAACAAAGTGTTTATTTTGAGTGTGTGACGCCGGCCGGCGATAGTGGGTGATGTGTTTGGCGTGGAGATGAAATGGTGAGGAGACGACAATATTAAATAAATACATTTTACAAAATACTTAATACATAAAATCATATTACTTGGTTTAGGCATCTATAGTTCTTCAGCTTACTTATCCGCAGACCAAGACTTATATCAAAATAATTCCTTATCGTCACTTAGACTTAATAACTTTTCTATAAAGGTTGACAGGTGTTGAAACATTGTAGGTGCATAAAAATATTTCAGTCTTCAGATCTGTGGCCTGAGAAATTTAATCCTTCCTTAATAATAGCTTTCATTGTTGATGTACGTGTGACAATGAATCTAAAAAGTATAATATTGTTTTATTAAAAAAAACTTATAATTTACGAACGAAAAAATACTTAAAAAAGTTAAAAAGAATATAGAAAAACTTTTAGAAAATAAAAATTATAATAGTTAACGGAAAAAATAAATATTATTGACGAAAGTAAAAAACTGATGTATTATATTAAACAAATGCATTTTGAACAAAATTAAAACGGTAATAACATTAGTACGAAAATTAATAACTAGGTAGCATACCCACTATTGAGCCAGCATATCTATTATTTATAATAATAATAAATATATAAATAACTCAATAACTTGTTTGTGTACGTTTGTTTATATTGTGTTTGTCGCCAACACACGATACAAAAAATTAATACCAAGTAAGTATAGCTCTCCACAGTAAGGCTGCCCCTTTACGTACATAGTACCTACATGTAGTATTTAAAAAAAAAAAATTTCTTAACAAGAAATTAACTTTTTGAGTCTTATTGCTTAAAGGTATTCTAATTCTAGTTCAAATCGGTCAGACTTAAAAAGTGCCTACTCAACTGAATGAAAAGAATTGTAATGACATTATTGATTAGGGTATAATTGAGATAGAAAAGGTAGAAGTCTGAACTAATAATAATTTAAATTAAAATTTAATTTAAAATTTTACTGGCCGAAAAATTATGTAGTAGTCACAATTTAGTATTTACTGTTACTGTTTCACAAAAATATTAGAAATATAGGAAGTATCTACATAAATATACATTTGAAATTATTGTTAATAGATAAACAGTGTTAAGGGGAAATTATACAGGAAATTTTATAATTTGTGCACCCCTAAAAATATTGGTCTAGTTGCGCCTATGGCAGTACAGTGTACAGACATCATTATTTTCAACAAAAAAATCGATTCGCACTGAAAAGAGCCCAGGAGGTTGTAAGCACTAAACATACGTACTTAAGACTCCAAATTCGTATACTCGAGATGGAGGAGTGGAGGACATCTTTATCTGTGCAACAGCATAATAATTTTTTTTGTAAAAAAGAAAAACTTATAACGTTAGGTGTGTCATAATGTTTAAGAAGTAAAATTATACTTATTCAAGTAATCTAAACAAAACTGCTCAGATATTATACAGATAAAGCCGTGGTCTATCTAGTGAAAAAAAACGTTTCTTAAGACGTATATGTCAGTGGTTCCCAAGCTTTTAGTTGGCGGGACCCACGTCGCATGGACCAAATTTAGTCGCCACGTCCGGCTGTGAATACTGCGAGGTACACGAATAAAAATGTACACAAATTCACATTGATAAGCAATATAAAGACCGTGCATCTTGTATTAATATCAACCACGAGTCAAATGCGATTATTGACAAAACTGAACAAAGCCGATTTCACGAAATCGTGTGTGTAATAAATTGTGATCTGTATTTAGTGTTTACACGGCGTGTGGGACACGCCTATGTAAAGATTCTTGAACACAATTTTGTTTCTGATTATCAGATAAGTTGTTTGTTTTATATGATTATTGTCAGTACATTAATAACTAATAGACACAAATTATTTTTATAAGACTCAAAATTGAAATTAATAAAATATAATGACAGTAAATTATAAATAGTATTTATTTATTTTTATATTCGTATATGGGACGTATAGTTCCATATAAAATAGGAGCTCGTGGTGAACAGTTTGGAAACTGCTGGTCTACAACAATAAACAATTTCAAAAAAACCCAAAAAGTTAATACTTTTTGAAATAATGAGCGTTTGCTGTTAAAAAAATTAATTCTGAGCACGTTTACCAACGTTTAAACTTGTTTTAACTTAACGTATTAACTGAACTAGTTACTATGGTAAAAAGAAGAAAGTTTAAATTATGTCGACTAATTCTTAAAAAAAATTAAAAAGTTAAAATTCTTCATTTTCTAATCAACAATGAAAATATTTTTAATAGCTGAAGATAATATGAGGGTATATTTAAACAGTATTTGACATAACATAGTAAGTTCAAGTGCCTTTATGCGAAATTAATTTGAAACGCTAATACTTTATATATATATATATAATATAATAATCGACTTGACCTGAATATTCATCTAGACAATGCTTACAATCGGAGCGCAACAACAATGACTCCGATCGCATATAGGGTCCATAAACCTGGTATTTTAACGGCACTTGAGAATAATCGCGCATAATAATATATCATATACAAATGACCAGTGTTGACCGCCGTAGACCGGTGATCGGATGTACGGTTATAGGTTAGGCAGTGATTCGTATTCGGCCGCGGCCCGGTAATATTGCGGAAACCATGTCGGGCGCGCTCGCGGCATTCGTCTGGCCCTAAACCACCTGTCCACCTGTCTCGGTCAAGTCTGGGATATCTATCGTGGTGACGTCACCTCGTCCGCGCATACTATCATCGCCATGGTGTTGGCCGACCGAGAGAATCGCACGCCAATACAGCGACGTATATTGAGAGTGAGCAGAGAGGGAGAGAGTCAGTAATCATCGAAAGTCTATACTCTATAGAAATAGTATTGGATCCGACGAAAAAAGATAGGGTCGGATATCGGACCTTTTGTTGTATCGAAACAACGCGCGGTGAACGTCGGACGTCCGGTTTCTCTTTATTTCCGACGGACTTCGGACGCGTCCGACATATTAATACTATTACGGACTGACCGAAATGATGATTGAAATCATTCGACGCCAGTTTGGGGTGTGTGGTGTGTGCGCCTGGGTGGGGGTGGGGTCCAAAAACGGGTTTTTCACGTCGACTTTAGGTCAAACTTCCGACGCGATAACGGCGATATCACGATCATTCGTGAATAACCCTTCGCACGTGTGCTGCTGGTTCGGCGTCCAAATAGTGATGGCCAATTGCGATTGACGGTGGGCTCATCGAAATTCGTTTGTATTTGTATTTTGTATACACTGAGTCGATGTCGAACGCAGTTATACCGTCCATAAACTCTATCTCATACCGGTCGAGTAACGTGCTCTGAAATGTTTTATGTTATCCACCGATATTTTCGACCGTAATACCGTTGAATGATTTGAACTTATATCGATTCCGAAATACTATTCTGTAAGTACCTACATCAATATATAAAACACCGACAATGAAAAAAAAATGATTTTAACGATGTTAAGCAGAATACCTATCATAAGTTTTTAATTAATATAGTTTTAAATACTAAATAATGATTATAACCCCATCGAATTGTAAATGCATTCAATAGACAGCAAAAATCAACATTGTTTTTTTTCGTGTTACCAAAGTATACTTATTATTCCATAAAAACATCTATATTCTATAATGTATATGTACAGTTTTTAAATTAAAATACAAAAAAAAATGTAATATTCAATATTATTTTTAATTATTAAAGTGCCTTTAGCAAAAACAAACATATCAACTGCGCTTGACATATTAGTAAATAAAAATAATATAGGTATAGGTACATAATACAGGGTAATCCGTATACGTCTTAACACTAATAATAGACTCACATTATATAATATATATTTATAATTGAAATGCATATATTATAGGTATGGACGTTTTAAGTTAAACAATAAACTAATAAAGTAAAAAAACTTAAACGGACACTGTAACAATAAATACATAATATTATAATTAAAATTAGAATTTATTATATAAAATGTCATAAGACGTACATCAAATTACAGTGCACGTACTGCACAGTCATAGTATTACGATGGTGTGCAACAACACTTTTTTGCTCGAGTAAGCAGTAGACTATAATTTATACTGGTCAATAGTAACTGGTAAGTTATTTAAATGTGACTCGTGTAATTCCATCGTCATTTTCCACCAAAATATACTATTACATAATGATCGTCAATTCGTTCTATGTTTTGAAATCGGTGACATGAGGAGGACTTATCCTCTTTAAATATTTAGTGTTGTGATTTTATTGTCTATAGAACAGAACTTAGAGCGGTAGGTACACAAATATTTTATATTTTCCACTTGCATGAAACCAACCATCTGTTATTATTTAATAAAAATGTACGCATGAAAAACCATCATTGTTCTCCACAATATTGGGCACACTACCTACACAATATTGATTTGTTTTTTTTATTGTTATTAAGAATTAGATTTGACAGCTGGGTCTTTGGACTAAAATTCAAAGTAATTTTGTAATTTATATGTTATGACATTGTACCAATGTAGATTTAATAAAATGTTGTAATCATATTTAAAAGTTTTGAAATGTTTATACCCTCCTCCTCCCCCCCCCAAAAAAAAAAAAAAAAAAATAATAATTTTAAACGATTTCCTACGATAATATAATATGTATAACGTACCTAAATAATTATAATCGCTGGAAGTTTATAATAATGGTCAATTGACCAATATTTTTATACCTTTTGAATCTATTCCTTAATAGCTTTCCAATTTAATCATGTACTGAACTTACTCTATTTAAAATTTTAATTTTAATAATATGGTTTTTATTTGATAAAACTGAACGGCCGGACATGAAAAAATATTGACGATTTACATGTAGTTTTGGCAAAACTCTATTGGCTAGCTGTATAATATAAATAATTCTTGTTGATCATTAATCAATAATAATTAAATATTTGTTTTACACAATTTAAAAAAAAACATATTTATTCGTATGATGAAAATCGTATCACAATAATATGTTTTATAAATTATAAGTCTATAAGTCTATTTGATATAATTTACAACTTCTATTCGATTTTATTGTCTTCTATATAAAAAAATAATTAAGATTGTTATATTATCATTTGTATACGTAATAAATGACAACCAATCACATGGATACGTTTTAAATATTAAATATTAATTACTATACCCGCATTATATTTTGTAAAATATATGAAAATCTAAAAAAAAATTCAAATAATCAAAACTAAGTCTTATTTTTAGGATTCTTTAATTTATGAAACAAAATTGTACACACGGGACGCAATGTTTTAGAGCTCTAGAAAACAATGATTTGCATTCGAATCCGTGATCTACATAATATTATTAGGTAGTGTGGTTTGACGATTTCATTCTTTGAACGTGTTCTCGCGGTGGAAAATCATATCTAGTAAAATAAAACTTCGCGGAGAGTGGTAATCGTTCGTTATTTACATAAAATATTGTCTCACGGTTATTTCCCCCCGTGCTGGTCGTTGCGGGCGTCTGGAATCTTTTCAATCACTATTATAGAATATTCAGCTATAAATCAATCCTCGTCCGATGGCTGATGTGAACCGAACGCAGCACACATCGAGCACCCGCCGCAGCTGTGGTGTGAATGCAATAATAAGTTTAGTTATTTAACTCTGCAAGAAAAAACAACGGCGGCAACATATACCACGGTTACATTATACAAGTAAACCTTGCGAAGGGTGGCGTCGTCGCGGTCGTCGGTAGCTGCAGAGGCAGCGGCATGTTAAAAAAATTAAGACGTTGGGATCCATAAACCTTTAGGGATTAATTTACTTTTTTTTCTCTCTTGTTTCAGTTAATATTTATATTCTTTTCAGCTTTTTCTATAGTACGAACAACGGAACAAATGCCAGTAGATTATTCCTCTCGTATTTATTTATCTTCTTTAATATACACAATACATAGGAATCATCGACCTACTCATATAAATTCAGTAGTCCTGCGTAATGCGAAAAAGTCTTCTACTCTAATTATTATACCTCTTGTAGAGACGCAACCTTACTATAATAAAAACAAATTCTCAGTCTACCGCGACGTCTACCTTTAATCGCTTAAATTATAGCTTATAAGTTATGGGTCATAAGACATAATAACATTTTTAATAACAAAATAATTTATTGTAAAAAATTAAAAAAATCGCGTTTAAATATTTCGTTGTGATTTGTAGAATATTTATAATTGCGTCGTAAAATGTTTATGTCAACCTAATTATTTTCAATTTACTTAAAAGTTAAATTACTGTAATTTTATACGCAACGTATAAACACAAAAATATTACTCAAATTGATATCCAGATAAAACTTAATATCGCGTAATAAGCGTTCTCTCAACTTAAACTTATAATTTTACTAATTTTATTTACATCTTTGCTTCGACAATAAATTAAATAAATATAAATTTACAAAAGCGCATTATAAAAAAGAAAATAATAAACGTACAAGTATTATTTGCACAAATGTAACATTTATAAAATCAATACATTTCTCCTTAACTTAAAATAAAAAGTTACAAAGTCATTAGATACAGTAGTTTAGTGGACACTGGGAGTTTCAACGAATTTCAATAAGTTCGGAAGTAACAGTTAGATACAACTAGTGCGTCGTAACGTTTATAAGAAGACGTCGCATGAGTATTTGACAAATAACAGATCGACCAGTGTGCGTGATTTCGATATTGCGCACATAAAGATTTCAAAAAAGTCGCAACTATATTATTGTTATATCTCATAGTATATGATGTGAATGCCAAAACCGTTGTAGTAACATCAAACGCACTATAAAAAATCAAAGAAATATGTAATAATCAAGGATGGCCAGTTCTCGGGAACACAACGTGACGGGAATTCCTTGCAATTCCCGGGATCATGTTGGAACACACAGGAATCTTACAGAAATTACGAAAACTAATTATAGTTTACACATAACAGGGCTTCTTAATGGTGTATTTCATTTAAATATTCAAGGTTTTTGGTAAATTTTTATTTAAATAAGCACTTATAAAGTAAATTGCTTAAACATTTTTTTTTTTTAAAAAACAAGAAATAGGCTTTCAACTGGGATATTTATATTGTGTACCTGCACTGGCAGAATCAATGGTTCTCATTCTCTGATTGTTTATTACATTAATATAAAAAAAAAAATAATCAAAGAAACAATCAACATTATAGAGGTACCTACTAAATAAAAATAATCTTTCATAACTGTTAATCATAATTACATTTAAATTTAATTATATTTATAAAATAAATCAGCATTCCTTTTATTTCTTTAATATTTTAAACAATTATTAACACTCAAACTCGCACTGTTAAATAAAATATATAAATATGGCGAAACTGGTAGGTACCACCGAATGATATTATAAATTATCAAACGATGCAATACATATATTAATGATAACGAATTATATTTCATGGACACATAATAGTATTAACATTATTATAATATATTAATATAATATTACCATAACAATATTATAATATGTCCGAAAAATTTAACCTTGGTAGTCATGTAGCTAGATTGCCTATTCATAACGCCGTGCGGTCATAATATTATTATGATATTATATTATATTTTTTAGATGTATAAAACAGTAAGTTACTGATACAAAAACCTATTAGAAAAATGGATAATGTTATTATTTGTTTAATCATTAAAACTACAATGTAAAATCAGATGCTTAGCCAGTGAGTCATATGGTAGGTAATGTTATACCAAGTTTATATAATTAATAATTTATTATAATGCAGTATCAAAATATATACTTAGCTGCATTGTGCACTAAATTAATAAAAGGCATTTGTTAAAAAACCATTAAATTTATCAAAACAGTCCAAATATTATTATTACTATGTAATGAAGAAAAATATTTAACATAAATCAACAAGATAAATAATGGTATAATGTTAAAAACATAGTCAGTAATGATAAAAAAACCAGTATGTATTTCGCTTATCGTGATAATAATCTAATTATGTATATCTAGCGTTTTAAAAACTATGAAATATTAATTGCAACGGTTGTACATTACTATTATGATTATTAACTTTGGTGCTAAACTAAGCAGATTTAGATAATTCATCCCCTTTGGTATGATATTATATACTGTCCAACCATCAACTACACAAACGTCGATTGGTCCATGATGGTCGTTGACCATTTGCACTCGATAGATTATAATTTATAATCATATAAGCCACTTACGCTAAAATGTTTAGTTGATCTTGTTTACACCTCATTGCGTGAAATCAGATATTGGTAACTCATCTCACGCTTAGTTCACCTCATCTATGAATTCAGTAATATTATTATAATCTATTACAATGTAATCTTACTAGAATAGCGTTAAAGAAAAATCTGAGCTGTAAGTACTTGATTTACTTTATTGTTCATACGACTGTTTAAAAATCTTAAATGTATTACTAATGAATATGTACATAAATATTAATACCTATTCATATTCATGTACGAAACCCCAATATTCACCCCCCCCCCCTCCACCAATCTTGAATTTTAAAATATGTTTGATATAAAATAATTTGTTTGTAATTTTTCCTATGACATTCGGGCAAACAGCTATTGTATTTCGGTGTTAACGAGTTTATGAAAGTTTATTTAAAAAAAATCTAAAGAAAAATTAATCTTAAGTTTAATAAACACTTCGTTAACACTAGTTCAAGAAGCGTCCGTACGAATCGTCAACAATAAAGCATGTTCATACTAAAGTAAGCCGAATTTCATTTTATAATTATTTTGTAATTTAATTTAACTGCTTTTAATTTATAAAGAAAAAATAACATAGCATTTACTAAAAGCATTTTATTTCAAATATTTTTGGCATAAATGACTTGACAAAATGTATTTACTCGGTAGTATTATTAGTCACTATAAATTAAAATAAATCAGTTCATAAATCATAGTTTACCTACATAATTTAAATAATTTTCTAAATTAATATACCTAAAATATGTTTAAATAACTTTTATTATAAAAAAAAAAAAATTCAAATTCAATTATTAACAATAAAATATGTCTATAACATTATTATCAACAACTATGCGAATATTTTTAAATCTATATTGCATATTATAATGCACTAATGCATACCATAAAAAAAAATATTACAAATACTTATTACTATGATTACATGAGCATACTTATTTATAATTTCTCAAAACAAGAAAAATATGAAAATGAAATTCATCAAAAATAATCAACTTAATAACAATTTATTGTTTTTATTACAGACAAAATAAACAAATAATATTGCCCTGGGGCCTATACGTTGGCTTTTTTCTTACTACACAGAGCACTTCCAATTTTATTTACAGCGTAGTATTTTTATGACTACGTTCTTTGGTAGCGTAGTGAATATAAGTGAAAACACAGGGGCCCCATGAAATCATATGTGCATTACTTCATAAATCTAAAATTTAAAGTTTAAGTGCCTAAAAATAAGAAACTATTGGTACAACATTGGATATTTATACATACCTATGAAAAAATGCGTCAATACTTTCAGGCAAAAAAATATTCCGCCTCTGAATACAAAATTAAAAAAAGATGTCGCTTTGCTGTACAGTAGGTTAAAAGTGGGTCAATGTATAATGGATTGTATTAAACTTAAATTCAATGATATAATATCATTGTATAAGAAAAACGATTCTGAACGGAGACGGTTTGTCAGTCTGGATTTGTTATATTGTTATTATTAATTATTATAGCCTGTTAGTTGAATTAATATTATAATATTATTATTTTTGTTTATTCTTTACTCTGGCGATAAACAAAGCGTTAGAAATTAAAATCCCATTTTTAGCCGGTTTTCGTAATTTGTCGGTAGTTTTTCCTGTGGCATTAAATAACTATTGAGAAAATCGAAAAATTACCTCTTTTAAAGTACTATCTTGATCCAATTTGCTAAAAGATAAGGTACTATATGTTGAAATCAAAGCACTCCTTCTGGTAGAAATTTTGTATACAGGATATAAAAAATAAATAAATAAACACCATTGTAAAACCACTAGCTTTCTCGCTCCACTCAGAATCTAATATTAGTCACCAGTCAAAAAAATAGTACTCATTTTTATTCTATTAAAAATGAATTTATATTAATATTAGTAATTTATGAACTGTTGAAACTATATTAAAACATTTTCTACAAATTCACTAAAAATTTACACTTTATAGTGAATATTAACGAAAGTTTAATGCAAAATGATTGCTGTGGCGTCCGCTTTAAATCAAAATTAGTTTTCACTTTTCAACAAATCTAAATTTCTTAAGTTATAAGAACGAAAATTGTAACGAAACATTATTAACATATTTTATGAAATACTTAATAAATTATAATGATTAATAACATAATATGCATCTCTAACATGGTCTATGCAAATTTTTGAATACCAGGGTAGTTCTATATATAGTTTATTATATTATTAATTTATTCTATATTATTTAAATTATAACAAAAATATTACTAGGCCTCACTGAGAAAACTCGTGTGGAGACCCCAGGGGTTATCTTGGTTTACAGATATTCTTAAATCTTAATAATACAATATTCTGTTTAACATAATATATCTATATTATAGATGCACATAATAAAATATACAATATAGATATAATTAACATTAGATAATAAAAGCTGCTTAATGATAATAATAATAAATTCAAATACAAGTAATAAGTATTATTAAATAGTATAGTACATATAACATATATTTAGTTGTAATCGCATCATATTCATATCGAAGCCAGTGGGAAATTTTTTTTTTTTTTTGAAAAGTAGTAGCGAAATATTGGCTAATAGAAGAATATTTCTAGCCATGTCCCGGGAAGCAAATTAAATGGATTTACATATAGAAATATAATGTAATTACGAGACATGTATTAAAATGGTGTACCTATCGCATTATTTGTGTCCTATTCACAACAAAATGTTTGATTAACTTGTACCTACTTATTGTGTTATCTAATACGAGTTGTATAAATAATTGAAACACTCGATGACCAAGTAAAACTATAGTATATAGTTACTATACTATTATAATACTATACGACACGATTGATATAATATTCTTATTAAATTAACGATTTCTAGTGGAATTTTTCAATTTAAATAAGACATCTCAACTTTAACATACGTATTGTTATCATTGTGAGTTTAAAAAAAACGGAAATTAAAGTTTATGCACCTAGTATTTGTTTTTTCATTCGGAATAATGCGATCTGTTTATATTTTATAGAAGAATAATAATTTTAATAAAAATAAATAAATAAATAAATTGAATAAATCTCTGTATACCTGCAGCTGTACGACGGCTGACTGCTGTTATTGCTTCTGCTAACAGGTGCGAGTGTAAAATTGTTTTATTTATTCTCACCGCCGGTGCAGCCCACACCACTATACCGCCGTCAACCGTATGCCCGCGAGATTATTATTATTTAACCAGTGGCGGCGGCTGCAGCCTTCAGGACTTGGGGTGGATCAACAGTGCCACAGTTGAACGGTTCGGTGACTTCGGATTTATTAACCGATTGGATTCGAAAAACTTCAAAAAGCTCTGTCCACCCCTACCCCTCCCCCTCCTTCCGTGACGCTGGCACTCGTCGTTCCCGTTTGGTCCATCAATCCCCATCTGAACTGCGTTTCGCACGGCCGAAACTCTTTATTACTCAACGCGCTAAAATGGGATTTAGTGTACTCGATCAATCGCGTAGTTTTCTACGGTTAAATAACAAGGTCTGCCCAGGTTCCTCGTCACACGAACATATATAGGTAATAATATGTATGCATTGTATTCCATAGTCCACCTGTAGGGTCTACAATCCAAATCATAACGAATATAATAACATTACTACAGTGTGTACAAAACCATAATAATATGCAAATGTGTCCAAACGTGGTGTAGAAAATAAAGTTAAAGGCGTATAGTTTTCGGTTGAACTTTACCGTAATATAAACGATCTATAACGTTGATCATTACCTACATCATAACAATAATTAGCATAACAAATAAATCATGTACCTATAGTCCTTTACGTGTATACAATATTTTTTTTTAATTTTTTTTTTTTAAGAACTTTTAGACCATGCGTCCAAACATAACTGTCTGTAATATTAGAATAATATTATTGATGACCACCTTGGACCAGCGTTTTTATACCATGTCCGTCCGACATCGTAATATGCGGCACGGATAACCCAATGCTTGGGATGTTATAATAGAAGAATATTGTTTAAAGGCATTTCCAAATAAAAATGTAATACATTTTAATATATCATACAGACCATACAGTTTAATAGTCCACCATATTGGATCGCGTGTTGTTTAGGTTTAATTTTTAAATTATTAACCTTTATAACCACTCCTAAAAATAAATTTTTTCGAAGGTGCTTGAAAAACGTATGTTTAAAAGAATATGCCCAATCATAACCAACTCCAAAATTATTTCACACAATTAACACACAATATTTGGCTTTCAAAATTATCGTTCCACAATTCACCAAATAAACCATATAACTGACACAATCGCTTAATTACTAAAGAAAAACATTACTACATCACAACTTCCCTCTATGTCACACTGGCGTTTGATCGGGTAAACACTCTGACCGTCTTTTTAAAATAAAGAAATTTCTAATTTCTAATTTTCTGATACTCTTTAAATCCCACCTCAATAATTGTCAGTTGGCAGTCTGATACTGAACAGTACAATAACACCTCCTCTCATATTCAACATTTTTATATTGACCCTCTTCTCCTCATACTTTTGTCGCTGAATATGCTGAAGACAAAGCAATTCTTTCATTTAATAAAAATGTAATCACCACATCTTATGTTCTTCAATCTCATATTTTTAGATTCTGAGCGAACCGATGAATGTATTGATTTTACAATAATGTGTGTTTTTTTTTTATTTTTATTTTTTTTTTTTTTGTGTCTGTCATCAACTTTTAGGACAGCTAAAGTGCTTGAATTTTTTTCAACAGTAACTTTTCTGATAGTAATATGAAACTAGTTAGTACTTTGGGGGTCAAAAGTAAAAATTTCTCAGTAGTTTTCAAACGCGACGCGAAAAACAAAAAAAAAATTAAGGGTAAACGAGAATTTTTACGTAAAATCTGTTTTCGAGAAAATCTAAAAAAAATGACCGTAGGTACATGCAATTTTGACTGAATGTTTATATTAGCATTTTCTATACACCATAACATTTTCCAAATATTTTGACTTATTTTGAGCTGTTTACGAACATTTTCAGTTTCCATTTTTTTTCGTTTTTTTTTCTATAAATATCAATAAAATTTTAACTGTTGGGTAAAAAAATTTGAAAATTTAATAGAAGGCTCCTAGGTTATTGTTTCAGAGGCAGATGAAAAAAATTAAAAATCCTTAGTCACAGTTTTTATTTATAAGTATAAAGTTCAAATCTTGACAATATACGGAAAAATCACAAAAATTAGCAAATTATTTTGAGTTGAGAATTCATAAAAATTTTTCTTTTTAAAACTAAGATTTGAAAATGTAATACATTTTTCGTTCGTCATTAGTTTGTCTACCTCTATCAAAAAAAAAATGTCTACAAGAAAGTCAAATTAAATTTTTATGAGCGTTTGAAATTCATATTTTTACAGCATTTGATATTCACTCGATATCTCAGGTAACAATTTTCTTATTTTGTTGTAATTAAAAAACGTATGACT
This sequence comes from Metopolophium dirhodum, assembly GCF_019925205.1. NCBI lineage: Eukaryota > Metazoa > Arthropoda > Insecta > Hemiptera > Aphididae > Metopolophium > Metopolophium dirhodum. Next base: position 2,443,969 of record NC_083563.1, on the reverse strand, counting down.
GTAGATACTTGAAAATTTCACTGAATGTTTTTATTAGCATTTTCTATACACCATACAATTTTGAAAATATTTTGGCTCTTTTTGAGCTGTTTACGGACATTGTCAGTTTTCAATTTTTTTAGTTTTTTTTTTCTATAAATATCAATAAAATTTTATTTGTTGGGTAAAAAAGCATAAAAATTTAATATAAGGCTTCTAATATATCGTTATATAGCAGTTGAAAAATATTAAAAATACATAGACACAATTTTTTTTTATAAGCATTTAAAGTTCAAATTTTTCAAATTTATAATTTAATAATTATTTTGTAGTTAAAAATTTATGAAATGTTCAATTTTTATAGCTAAGGATTGAAAATTGAAAACAAGGCTCTTAGGCTCCACGTAAATAGGTTATATATAAATTACTTTATTCATAATAATATCATAAAATATACTTGGTTATATCATAGGCTGACTGACCGTTTTCGCTCAGAATCGTTTTTCTTATACAATGATATTATATCATTGAATTCAAATTTAACACCATCCATTACAGTGACCCACTTGTAACCTACTGTATAGCAGAGCAACATCCTCTTATTCACCTTTTTTGTATTAAAGCCTGATGTCAGAACTGGAAAGTAAAAATGAATGAAAGAAAATCCAGTAGGTAGTCTCGTCACTCTTGCTCTCAAGCACTGCATTTATCCTCGAGTTACATTAAAAACATATTGATCCAACATCACTAACCAAAAAATACATTTGTCCACTTTGATAAGAATTTCCCATCATATCCACATTACCAAAGGTAAACTAAACTCTCGTCTTGATATCTATAAAATATTCCCTGAACTCAAAATCAAAACTTTCACTCCACACTAAACTAATCCTCTACTAAACTCTACTACAACTAATTTGGATGTATGGGATCCAAATTTAGAGTTTCACAAACAAATTTAATCTAAAGATAATACAAATAATACAAACCACACTTTTTGTTTAGTAACAAAACCACCTTCTACAACTCAAATCAAACATTACACGCAGATCTAAAAATTAATACAATTATATATACACTGCTATTAGTCGTACACATGTTAGGTACTACAAATTACCTTCCGACCATACAAATATTATAACAAAAACAGAACTAAAACAGATTATTGCTTTTTATTTATAATTATAATATACGATTTCTATGTAGTCATCTATGTAGATACATTATATTATTTTGTTTAGGTATACTTAAAATATTATTTTCTTTCGTGGTTGTGTTTACAATGGCTCTATGCCTGTATAAAGAGGTGACACCACATTATGACCAACGCTAATATTGTTCTCAGCTGGGTGACCGCACCACTCGAGAATATTTTAGCAATGCACTATAACAATATCATACCGAAACACAACTTGATCATGACAGTGATCATACATTTTCGGGATGAAATATCGCAAAGATAACCCAAGAAATGAAAATCCTGTTTTGAATTTTACCCGTCTTATATTTTTGTATTTAATATTAATCATATTATTGTTGCGAACATTTTAAAGAAGTAACATTTTTTTCAATATTAATCATTAACTTGGAGATTAAAACGAATTATTATTTTTATTGTTTTGTTTTGTTCGTAATCACGTATATTCTGCCGTAATAATATTATTAACACGGTGTTAAAACAAGCGAGTCGAATATAATAATAATAAATTCCTCGGGGAAAATGAGTTGTAAATCATTTCATTATGCGTTAAGCATAATATATTAAAGCTTTTAGACTGCACCGCTATACCTGCTGACACGCCGTCCGTAGAAAGCTTTAAAAACAGTAATGAATTTATTAGGTACCTATGTGTATATACGCACACAGTATGAGATCGTTGTAACGTAGGTACCTATATACCGATCATATTATATACAAACGCGAAACCTAATAATTGGAATATTCAACGCGTGTAGCCAAAATTACGTATTATTTTTCGCTAAAGATGTGCACCACGCTACCACGCACATATAATTATTATAATTATCATATCGTTATTATATAGATACTATCATGCTCAGCTAATGGCCATAGTTGCCGAAGCTTAAGATCAATAAAAAAAAAAAAAAAAAAGATACTATCATATAAACGTCGAATATAGATCATTTTTTTCTTTCTACAATACAATCCCTCCCCTCGACTATGTAGTCGTAATACAATAAACAACGGTACACTTATACACTGATGTGTGTGGTAAATCGATGTAGTTTCTCACTAATCGCATTTTATTGTTATTTTTTTAGAAATGAAATTATAATATATTATAGGTACCTATTGTATTTTATTGAAAATGTTTGAATCGCAAAATGTGCGCTAGAAAAGCCGACGGGTCGTCATCACGTACGCACGCAATCTATAATAAGAACTCCGTATACCTTATATTATATGGCCTTTATAAGGTACTAGGTACCTATAGCTAGCCTTTCATCGAAGCGTATATCCGCAAATAATATATTATTATAATATCGTACCTATTATAAATTGTCTTCGCGACAGTGTCAAGATTTACCATTATAAATTGTTTGCTGCTACAAGAACTCAACACGACGCTCTTCTATAATATTATAATGATGGTGTCCCATTCAAACGATGTAAATTATTATCTTGTATCATATTTTATAAACGGGCGGTTTCTTTTAACGGCGTACACTCATAATTTCAAAAAAAAATATGGTTTATTTTCAAATTTCTTCATTTGCAAAATTTATATCGATGCCATTCTATAATATTTTATGCTGTACATTATCTTTTTATATTATGCATTTGTTGGTGTACTATATGTTTTAAGTGATTATCTGATTATGATGAATGTATTGACTATACAATAATATGTGTATTTTTCAATTTTCTAATTATATTTTAAGTGGAGCGACGAATGTACTGATTTTACTTTAATGCGTGTTTTTTTGTATGTCTGTCATCACCTTTTTTGGCAGCATAAATGTATCAATTTTACTTTCTCTACATTTAAAATTTGAAATTAATTTTCAGTTTTTTTTTTCTGTAATTATCGATACTAAATTTTTTGTTTGGTCAAAAAACTTGAAAATGTAATGCAAGGTTTCTCGTAAGTTGTGTACACTGTAGTACCAATTTAAAAACATTAAAGATACATATGCAAGTTTTTTATGAGCAATTCAAATTTTTACGAAATAGTCGATGTTTTCATAAAATGATATTCCGCTTCAGCTGATAATGAAATCCATAAGCAAATCGATATAGCGGTTTCACTGGCTAACATATTAATATTATAATATAGGTAATAACGTCATAATGTAAGGATGAAAAAATAAGGATAATTTAAAATGGTACAGTACTATTATAGTCTAAAAGTTATACTTAAAAAAAGAAAAAAACTAATTCAATAATATGTTATATTGTACATACCTACTTATTTATTATTTGAACTCTCAACCTCAAAAATAACACACCGGTCACCATTCCCAAATTAAATGGTAGACATATTTAACTATTCATATCAAAAGTCTATACTGAAGCCCCACAGTTGGGCCTGAATACATTTCTGCTTGTGGTACTAGCGGCTCTTCAGAAATTCCGGTGCCATTTAATGACTGTGTAGGATATATTATTATTATATTATACTGTGACTGTGAAAGTTCTCTGAATATAATATGATATCAGTATTAATAGGTAGGTACGCGTATATATTATTATATACGAATATAAACTAATAACTAAGAGACTTGCGCGGCGGCCTTTATACGATGTTCACTCAGCCGGGAACTTTGATACCGGTTAAAGCCATTATACTATAGTATTGTGAAGTGCACTATAGTGCGACTATCCGGTGGATTCGTCCAACCTCCACAGAGCGGTGTCCTCGATAAACTATAGATGATCCATTTAAGAGTTAACATAATATTAGAGACTCTGCACTCATTATTTCGAAAACTCTTATCTTTTTGAAAATTATATTTTACATAATATTAATTTTATGTCATTACAAAACAATATTTTTGAAGAAAAAATTACAATTATTATTATTATTATTATTATTATTTTGTATTATCATTATGTATTATTTTTTATGTAATTCGCATTTTTGAATGACAACGTATTATATTTTTAATTTAATTTCCTAAAGCAGAATATTTTTCGGAGCACCTACTTTTTCGATACATAAAAATCGAATTTCAAAGGAATATAATTGTTAATAGTTAATTAGATAAAACTTTTTGAAATAATAGATGTAGAAACAAATGGATCATCTTATATGATACCAGTCTAATATAATATATATATTATCCAGGCTGATAGTTGTTTATTATAATAATAAATAGTGGTTTATTTAAAAATGTTATTATTAATATTACTCCAAATTACAAAGTAGGTAATGGAATACATAATATATAAATAAAATTATAGAATAAAATACATTATTAAGATGTAGATATAATTATATAAAACTGAACTTTAACTGCAATGGTACTAGGAAAACATTGAAAAATTAAGAAATTCTAGACTAATTTTTTCTATAAATTAAATTAGCAAAAAATGAAAGATTTAATAAAATAATAATACATCACATTGCACACGCGATCCCCACAGATAGGGAAATAGTAAATCTTTTCCACAGTATAAGGTAAAAACTACCCTTATAATGTAAGTCCCTACGCGAGATTAAAATTCGTATAATATGGGAGTTCCAATTCTTACAGGAGCGTTAGTTAAGTTAGATTAAGTTACATAAAATCACAAAACAAACTTATTAAAGCACAAACATTGGAGACAAATAATAATAAGTACCTAATCATATTACATATTATACTATTCTTAAAAAATAAATAATTTTATAATTACACAACAATTATTATTTTGAAATAAAAAAGCTAGACATAAGCAAGTATCTATAGATAATATATACCTAACTAAAATTTTGATAAATTAATTAAATGAACCGAGAAAAAAAAACTATTTTAGAACTTTTAATGCGCGTTTTATAGATAAGTCATAATTACTTAATTGTTTCTTTATTAAAAATAACGGGACAAACACCGATAATAGTGCACAGGATTAATAATAGGTAGGAATCTTTATATTACGTATTATATTTATCTACACAATATATTGTCATATTGATACAATATATATAATAATTTGCAACGTACCGAAACACTACCTATTACCTAAGTAAATATTTGATATACTGATCCTGGTTGGAGAGTCCCATCGTCCTAATCCTTATCCAGCGGTTCACTATAATATGTAGGTACTGTCATAATTAATTATGAGCGTATCTAAGATATAGGAGTCGCAGTGTCACGAATATATAACAGCAATAAATTAACAAGTGTTTTCGAAAACGTTGATAGATGTATATTTCATACTATATACAAATAAGTAGGTATAGACGTATAGTATGTATACTGTATAGTTGACTACATCCTAAATTATAATTGTTTGAAAGCCATTACCTATATGTTATGGCTATACGCACACATCATTTTAAACTGCGAATATAATATAGACGGAGTACAAGAATAATGTTCGACACTTTGTTCACTTTGTGCACTGATTACAATTTACAAACACGTGCGTTTATAAGTGCATCGATATTAAATTAGGTATTATTTAAAAGTTAAAAATTATAAATTTAAAATAGTTAATTTGAATATTGCCCATATTATAGTGTAAATTAATTTTAATTTCACCTATAATTATTGTTAAATATTATGTTGTGCAAAAAAACTCTATAACAACCGGTGATTAAAGTTAATATAAGAATTATATTATAATACATAATTTAAAATGCGTACATTACAATTACCTATTAGACACTGCATAACAATAATTTAATACAATACATTTTTAAAATCAATAAAAATATAAAATAAACAACTTTAATTATGGTCAATGATTTTTACTATGTAGGATGGATTAATTTCACATATAGTTATTTCATAGTCAAATTGTATTTATTTCAAGATAAATAATATACATCATTTTAATATTAAAGTAGGTATTCACAAATTCAATTAATTATGCATGCATTTTTAATTAAAAATGTTGGTAATCTAAAATCTTTAAAAACTTTAAAGTTTAAACATCGTTCAATCGTGGAGTATTTTTTGATTAAGAGTAACCTACTCGCTACAACTATATGGTGCAGTTATATTGTACTGTTATTATAAATGTGAAATGTTATTAATAACAACAAAACGATGAATCAAGTTTAATTTAAATCATTGATACACAAATTAACAATGCACACGCTACACGCATATAATAGAATATGTCATATAAATTAAATAAAAATTCTGATTTACAATCAATTTTTACTTTGAAGACTGAATGCTCAAAGCTGAGGGTACTAACGGGTTAGGCTGAAATATATTGAAAGCAGAATATACGTAGGTACAGAATATGCAGTTAGTAGCTATACTACGAGTACCCATCACATTATTAAGACACGGATCCTAATTGATTTACGAACAGTATCAGTAGCGGAACAAGTTTGTACTTCGTGCGTTGCAACTAAATCACATCATGAGTTTGCATTCAATACGATTCCGGTATATATAATAATATATACACACGCACTGATGATTTGTACGTACGTACCATCTACGATATTGTGTGCAGTAAAATGAAATTATTGGTCTGAATTGAATAGGTGTTTTCGTTAAATGCCAGGCAACTGGAAATATTATTATAATAACATATTTTGTATTTAGATTCGTACGTGGGTACTTACGACACGCCATGTCACATAGACAAAATAATGATAAACGCCCAGACTTAAAATCATATATTTTTTAGATTCTGAGCGAAGCGATGAATGTATTGATTCTACAATGATGTGTGTTTTTTTTTTTTATTTTTTTATTTTTTTTTAATTTTTTTATTTTTGTGTCTGTCATCACCTTTTAGGACAGTAAAAGTGCTTGGATTTTCTTCAATAGTAACTTTTCTGATAGGAAAGTGAATCTAGTTGGTACTTTGGGGGGTCAAAAGTAAAAATTTCCCAGTAGTTTTCACAAGCGACGTGAAAAACAAAAGAAAAATTAAGGAAAAACGGGAATTTTTACGCAAAATCTGTTTTTGAGAAAATCGATTTTGGTTTTTGGTGTAACTCTAAAACAAATGACCGTAGGGACATGAAATTTTGACTGAATGTTTATATTAGCATTTTCTATACACCATAAAATTTACAAAATATGTTGACTCTTTTTGAGCTGTTTACGGCCATTGTCAGTTTTCAATTTTTTTAGTTTTTTTTTCTATAAATATCAATAAAATTTTATCTGTTGAGTAAAAAAGCTTGAAAATTTAATAGAAGGCTCCTAGGTTATTGTTTCAAAGGCAGATGAAAAAAATTAAAAATCCTTAGTCACAGTTTTTAATTATAAGCATTTAAAGTTCAAATTTTGACAAAATACGGAAAAATCACGAAAAATAGCAAATTATTTTGATGAGAATTCATAAAAATTTTTCTTTTTAAATCTAAGATTTGAAAATGTAATATAAGATTACTCATAAGTTTGTCTACCTTTATCAAAAAAAAAATGTCTAGAAGAAACTTAAATTAAATTTTTATGAGCGTCTGAAATTTATATTTTTACAACATTTGATATTTACTCGATTTCTCATGTAACAATTTTCTTATTTTATTGTAATTAAAAAAACGAATGACTGTAGATACTTGAAAATTTCACTGAATGTTTATATTAGCATTTTCTATACACCATAAAATGTTGAAAATATTTTGACTCTTTTTGAGCTGTTTACGGCCATTGTCAGTTTTCAATTTTTTTAGTTTTTTTTCTATAAATATCAATAAATTTTTATTTGTTGGGTAAAAAAAGCGTGAAAATTTAATATAAGGCTCCTGATATATCGTTCTAATAGCAGTTGAAAAATATTAAAAATACATGGCACAATTTTTTTTTATAAGCATTTAAAGTTCAAATTTTGACAACATTTATCAAATTTATAATTTATTAATTATTTTGTAGTTAAAAATTTATAAAATTTTAACTTTTATGGCTAAGGATTGAAAATTTAAAACAAGGCTCCACGTAAATAGGTTATATATAAATAACTTTATTCACAATAATATCATCAAATATACTTGGTAAAATCATAGGCTGACTGACCGTTTTCGCTCAGAATCGTTTTTCTTATACAATGATATTATATCATTGAATTCAAATTTAACACCATCCATTACAGTGACCCACTTGTAATCTACCGTACAGCAGAGCGACATCCACTTATCCACCTTTTTTATTATTATTATTAACAAAACGGGTCGCGGCAGCTAAGGCTATTGGACGTAACAATGTTTTACATAATGTACATATTAAGCTAGATTTTATAGATTAGATTACAATATTGCTCCAGATTTTAAAGAGCTTCAGACAAATCACCCGAAAGCTTTGGAAAGTCGTTATCTCGTGAGTTTGAGGCTACACAAATAATTTAGATCGATTGCTAATATTGCAGTTCAGAAAAATTCCTTAGGTGATGCGTACGTCGCCTCCGCGGAGTTGCACGTTTCGATGGATTCGCCATCCGCCGAATCGTCTAACGCCCCATAAATGACACTTGCCACTGCAGAAGTTAGGGACATCGAGACGCCGTCTCGTCATCTTTGTCAGTCTCGGCTGGCCGAAGCGGACGTACTGCAGAGCGTAGGCAAATTCGATACACAACATGGCAACACAGTTTGGGTTTGGTGCTGCTAAGTAAAAACGACTCCACCAGCCCACGAGACAGCTAGTCTCAAGGATATGGTTACCTGCAGCCAGGGCCATATTTACTATAAGGCAGGATAGGCAACTGCCTATGGCCTCCGTTATTAAAGGGCTTCAGATTTTTATGAACATTTTTTATTTTTTTTAGAGTACTACTTTCATCGTATAAAATAAATATAAGAAACATATAATATTTCAAAAAAAATAAATAATTAATCCTTATCAGTGTAAAATGTAAATGGAAATAAATAAAAGTCTATTTTTAATAAGAAAGAATTGATAATTTAGGTTTACTATCAATAGAAAGCGATCTTACATCTGCTTTAAACTTCGATGACATAATAAATATATGATACATAATAAATGAATTTGCTTTAAAAAAAGCAAGAAAAGTAATTTTATAAAATAGCTTATTAATTATTTCTATTATAAATATAAAAAAAAAAATGTTTTATTTTGTTTTCATTATCAATAATAAATATATATATATTAATTAAAAAATAATAGGTACAAGAAATCTGTAGCCTGTAGAGATAAAAATGAATAACATTATAATTATGTTAGTGAAAATGTATAAGTTAATACTAAATTGATATAAATTATTATTTTGTTATAAACAACTCGTTTTAGGAGGGGGGCTATAAATGCTACTGTTGCCAAGGGGCCACGTTTTTTATTTTGTCTAAGGCCACAAAATGCCTAAATCAGGCCCTGCCTGCAGCGGCCGCTGCGGTGATGCAGAAATGGGCCCGACGGTAACCGCGGTCAATCCTAGGCACCACTAATTATTTCAAAAACTTTTAACGTTTTTCCATACATTTTTTTTACATCATTTTAAGTCGTTAAAACACAAACGTTTTTTCTAAAAACTAAAATATTTATAAATTATAACTAGGTAATTAACTACTTGTCCAACATTTGAATTTTATAGATCGAAATACCCCGAATAATTTAATAATATTCTGCTACGGAATATGATATTAAAAATGCATGTTCTAATTTAAAAGAGTACCTAAACAAATTAAAAATTGATAACGTTAAAAAATAAAGTTTTGTTCCAAAAACTACTTAAAATTATGTAAAAGATATATTTTCAAAAACGTTAGTATTTTCTAAAATAATGAAGGTCTTACGTCAACTAAATCCTGTGGCGGTAACACACTTATACACGCCCTTTACGCGTTTTAAAAATGTTATCACGTCGACTTTTTCCTTGAACCATAATGATTGTCGTAAATCGTAATGACTGATAACAGTTGGAAGATATTACGCTATGCTCTTACGCATAGTAATAAATATAATATATTAATACGCAGCAAACTCGAATACTCATTAATATCAAATATTCAAATGGGTATAATAATATAAAAAACATGAATTAAGATATAGCTATACGTCATATTGTACAACCATTAATTATCATTATTAGGGCCCGGATGTTGATGCCCTAATATACCTATAAAAATGCATAAATGACATCAAAAACCCCAAAAATGCCCTAAAAAAAATATTGTATATTATGTTAATGACTTAAACAGTGTTCATAAAATTAGTGAAGTTAATACAATTATTTATCAATTATATCGTCAGAATTATTAACAATTTAATAACTATAACATTATAGGCACTTATAGGGTGTTACCACTGGGTACCTTCCCTAATCTTATTATCATATTCTTACTCGTCACTCATCAAACCTATTTATTATACTAAGAACATGTATAGATTGTAGATTACTTCAATAAAAAAAATTTTAAAAAAAACATTATAGGCACAACTGCCACTACTAGTGTTAAAATACTGGGGGGGGGGGGGCTAAACCCTACTGTGTATACATTGAACACTATAGTTGTTATATGTATTGTTTGTGTGAACAGTAAATATAGAATAACAAATTGTCGGTTAGGTATATTATTGTGTCGGCCAAAATTGGAGGTCTGTGTGACTGTACCTATATTTTGTTGTCAAATAACCGAAAACATGCATTATATTTCATACAGACTTCGTGCATTTTTTCATGTTTGAATAAAAAAACAAAAAAACTGTATATTTTGTTTTAAACTGTTTTTTTCAATTGTTTGAGTTTTAAACAGTTCAAAGCAATGTTTTAAACATTAAATTTCAAATAACTTAGTTTAAAATTTAATAAGTAATTTACTTATATGGCATAGTATGCCTATATGTCGTGTAGGTACTAGTATATAATATACAAAACATATATGTTTCACTATTTATTTATTACTTATTTGAAATGTATTTTAAATATTTTCTGAATGGATGTTTTATGTGGACATAATAATATTATTATGTATGTATTAACTATTAAGTAAAAACATTTTAAATTTGATAATTTATTTGATAAAATTTTAAAAAAAAATTAAATGAAGGATGACAATAGATATAATTATTTAATAGGTAGGTACCTACTATAACTTAATTTCTGAAGGAAATAATCTATTATTATTTATTAGTATTTATTAGTAATTACCTACTGTTTTGGTACACTTTTTGCAGCCATACGTAGCGTTTGGTCTTAAATCAGTTATATACAGTTTCTCGTTGGTATTTCAGATTTCTGGACAACAATCTAGACTTAGACAATGCAAACATGACGAATTAGGCTTTGTTAGCAGATTTTGGTCGAAGTTTAATTTCCTCGTGCATACAATTTGTATTATTTACATTAACGCCTAGGTAATTAGAACAGCTTAAAAACTACAGCTAACTTGTTGAAAGAAGGGACCGTCAACTGTCAAGTGTTTCATGTCCTCTTAGCTTTCCTCCTCCTCGACAAAAACATGTTCAATGGTCGTATGATATTATTATAACCTAATAATGCAGTAATGCCTTTATAACAAAAATATGTTCTTTGAACGTCTGAATATTCACATACCAATATTGAAAACTGTAAAATACTATGTTATAGTAATAATATGTTATAAACAATAAACATAAAATTTATTTTATTTTTCATACAACGCATCCGCTCTACATTTCGACGAGGTCCAGTTGTAGTTTCCGAATGTCGGTATTATCCGCCAGATTCCGTTGTCGGTTTGGTTTTTTATCCATGACATAATAATATATTATCGACGTGTTATTTTTCCATGTTTTTCTCTTCGATCTGCTCTTGTTTCCATGACCGTCACCGTCGGTTATCAATGTCGCGCGTCGTTAATCGTTATCATCTCCTATTTTCACGTCGTCGCCGTCGTCGGTGGAACCACTCAACCACTGGAACCGCGGCTTGCGTTATAATTCAAGGCGGCCTCGTCGCGGTTCGTATTTCACACGGCACCGCCGTCAATGTCAACAATTATTATTATTGATCATTCGATCGTTGTCGTCTATTAACTATTGTGAATTATAATCCGGTAAGTCGATTATAACACCGTTATTGTGTTATAATTATTTTCACGCTTTCTGGTGGACATTGAACCTTCCGAATGACAGGTCACGTTTTTTGATGGCTCCGTGCCCTCACTGGTAAAATACCGTTCACGAAGTGACACCGAATTTCCGGCCATGGAGGAGCTTGCGTGCGTCCGGTGCATGAGCTCCAAGTTCCGGAACCCGAACCTCGTGTTCAGCTTCAACGTGTGCGGGCATACCATGTGTGCAAATTGCATAGAAGTGGCGTTCATGAAAGGTAAACACCGAATTATTGTGTTTTGAGTATGTGTTGATTGTGCCAAGTGCGAAGGTGGGGTGACATCAGGTGTCCCGATTAAAACTGCATCTCTAGGGTGCCTCTGGTATATTACTAGTTAACTAATAATATTGAGTGTTAGATTTTGAACCGGCTAAGTCATTACTCATTGCTGTCTACTTTGAGCAATTTCATAGGTCTTAAATATATTAAGATAGGTAATCAGATTTTCATGTTTGTCTCTGGACTCGTCGTGGGTTAGCTATCTTTCAAAGTTATCGTCCATGTTTAAATACCTATCCAGTTTTCGAGAAAATATCAAGTCGAAAACAAATTGTTTGTATCATTATTGCATTTATTCAAAACTAATCATTCACTAAGTGATTTTTTTTCATAACTTGTACTGTTTGTCCTTCTTACAATGTTGTTGACTACAGTAAATACAGAATGTAGACAGTAGTCGAGTAGTCCACTACCTACATAATCTATGTATTTAGAATCTTTAAGGACGACACATACTGCAGCGGTTAGGTCATCTGCTTTAAACTTCGATGACATAATAAATATATGATACATAATAAATGAATTTGCTTTAAAAAAAGCAAGAAAAGTAATTTTATAAAATAGCTTATTAATTATTTCTATTATAAATATAAAAAAAAAAATGTTTTATTTTGTTTTCATTATCAATAATAAATATATATATATTAATTAAAAAATAATAGGTACAAGAAATCTGTAGCCTGTAGAGATAAAAATGAATAACATTATAATTATGTTAGTGAAAATGTATAAGTTAATACTAAATTGATATAAATTATTATTTTGTTATAAACAACTCGTTTTAGGAGGGGGGCTATAAATGCTACTGTTGCCAAGGGGCCACGTTTTTTATTTTGTCTAAGGCCACAAAATGCCTAAATCAGGCCCTGCCTGCAGCGGCCGCTGCGGTGATGCAGAAATGGGCCCGACGGTAACCGCGGTCAATCCTAGGCACCACTAATTATTTCAAAAACTTTTAACGTTTTTCCATACATTTTTTTTACATCATTTTAAGTCGTTAAAACACAAACGTTTTTTCTAAAAACTAAAATATTTATAAATTATAACTAGGTAATTAACTACTTGTCCAACATTTGAATTTTATAGATCGAAATACCCCGAATAATTTAATAATATTCTGCTACGGAATATGATATTAAAAATGCATGTTCTAATTTAAAAGAGTACCTAAACAAATTAAAAATTGATAACGTTAAAAAATAAAGTTTTGTTCCAAAAACTACTTAAAATTATGTAAAAGATATATTTTCAAAAACGTTAGTATTTTCTAAAATAATGAAGGTCTTACGTCAACTAAATCCTGTGGCGGTAACACACTTATACACGCCCTTTACGCGTTTTAAAAATGTTATCACGTCGACTTTTTCCTTGAACTATAATGATTGTCGTAAATCGTAATGACTGATAACAGTTGGAAGATATTACGCTATGCTCTTACGCATAGTAATAAATATAATATATTAATACGCAGCAAACTCGAATACTCATTAATATCAAATATTCAAATGGGTATAATAATATAAAAAACATGAATTAAGATATAGCTATACGTCATATTGTACAACCATTAATTATCATTATTAGGGCCCGGATGTTGATGCCCTAATATACCTATAAAAATGCATAAATGACATCAAAAACCCCAAAAATGCCCTAAAAAAAATATTGTATATTATGTTAATGACTTAAACAGTGTTCATAAAATTAGTGAAGTTAATACAATTATTTATCAATTATATCGTCAGAATTATTAACAATTTAATAACTATAACATTATAGGCACTTATAGGGTGTTACCACTGGGTACCTTCCCTAATCTTATTATCATATTCTTACTCGTCACTCATCAAACCTATTTATTATACTAAGAACATGTATAGATTGTAGATTACTTCAATAAAAAAAATTTTAAAAAAAACATTATAGGCACAACTGCCACTACTAGTGTTAAAATACTGGGGGGGGGGGGGCTAAACCCTACTGTGTATACATTGAACACTATAGTTGTTATATGTATTGTTTGTGTGAACAGTAAATATAGAATAACAAATTGTCGGTTAGGTATATTATTGTGTCGGCCAAAATTGGAGGTCTGTGTGACTGTACCTATATTTTGTTGTCAAATAACCGAAAACATGCATTATATTTCATACAGACTTCGTGCATTTTTTCATGTTTGAATAAAAAAACAAAAAAACTGTATATTTTGTTTTAAACTGTTTTTTTCAATTGTTTGAGTTTTAAACAGTTCAAAGCAATGTTTTAAACATTAAATTTCAAATAACTTAGTTTAAAATTTAATAAGTAATTTACTTATATGGCATAGTATGCCTATATGTCGTGTAGGTACTAGTATATAATATACAAAACATATATGTTTCACTATTTATTTATTACTTATTTGAAATGTATTTTAAATATTTTCTGAATGGATGTTTTATGTGGACATAATAATATTATTATGTATGTATTAACTATTAAGTAAAAACATTTTAAATTTGATAATTTATTTGATAAAATTTTAAAAAAAAATTAAATGAAGGATGACAATAGATATAATTATTTAATAGGTAGGTACCTACTATAACTTAATTTCTGAAGGAAATAATCTATTATTATTTATTAGTATTTATTAGTAATTACCTACTGTTTTGGTACACTTTTTGCAGCCATACGTAGCGTTTGGTCTTAAATCAGTTATATACAGTTTCTCGTTGGTATTTCAGATTTCTGGACAACAATCTAGACTTAGACAATGCAAACATGACGAATTAGGCTTTGTTAGCAGATTTTGGTCGAAGTTTAATTTCCTCGTGCATACAATTTGTATTATTTACATTAACGCCTAGGTAATTAGAACAGCTTAAAAACTACAGCTAACTTGTTGAAAGAAGGGACCGTCAACTGTCAAGTGTTTCATGTCCTCTTAGCTTTCCTCCTCCTCGACAAAAACATGTTCAATGGTCGTATGATATTATTATAACCTAATAATGCAGTAATGCCTTTATAACAAAAATATGTTCTTTGAACGTCTGAATATTCACATACCAATATTGAAAACTGTAAAATACTATGTTATAGTAATAATATGTTATAAACAATAAACATAAAATTTATTTTATTTTTCATACAACGCATCCGCTCTACATTTCGACGAGGTCCAGTTGTAGTTTCCGAATGTCGGTATTATCCGCCAGATTCCGTTGTCGGTTTGGTTTTTTATCCATGACATAATAATATATTATCGACGTGTTATTTTTCCATGTTTTTCTCTTCGATCTGCTCTTGTTTCCATGACCGTCACCGTCGGTTATCAATGTCGCGCGTCGTTAATCGTTATCATCTCCTATTTTCACGTCGTCGCCGTCGTCGGTGGAACCACTCAACCACTGGAACCGCGGCTTGCGTTATAATTCAAGGCGGCCTCGTCGCGGTTCGTATTTCACACGGCACCGCCGTCAATGTCAACAATTATTATTATTGATCATTCGATCGTTGTCGTCTATTAACTATTGTGAATTATAATCCGGTAAGTCGATTATAACACCGTTATTGTGTTATAATTATTTTCACGCTTTCTGGTGGACATTGAACCTTCCGAATGACAGGTCACGTTTTTTGATGGCTCCGTGCCCTCACTGGTAAAATACCGTTCACGAAGTGACACCGAATTTCCGGCCATGGAGGAGCTTGCGTGCGTCCGGTGCATGAGCTCCAAGTTCCGGAACCCGAACCTCGTGTTCAGCTTCAACGTGTGCGGGCATACCATGTGTGCAAATTGCATAGAAGTGGCGTTCATGAAAGGTAAACACCGAATTATTGTGTTTTGAGTATGTGTTGATTGTGCCAAGTGCGAAGGTGGGGTGACATCAGGTGTCCCGATTAAAACTGCATCTCTAGGGTGCCTCTGGTATATTACTAGTTAACTAATAATATTGAGTGTTAGATTTTGAACCGGCTAAGTCATTACTCATTGCTGTCTACTTTGAGCAATTTCATAGGTCTTAAATATATTAAGATAGGTAATCAGATTTTCATGTTTGTCTCTGGACTCGTCGTGGGTTAGCTATCTTTCAAAGTTATCGTCCATGTTTAAATACCTATCCAGTTTTCGAGAAAATATCAAGTCGAAAACAAATTGTTTGTATCATTATTGCATTTATTCAAAACTAATCATTCACTAAGTGATTTTTTTTCATAACTTGTACTGTTTGTCCTTCTTACAATGTTGTTGACTACAGTAAATACAGAATGTAGACAGTAGTCGAGTAGTCCACTACCTACATAATCTATGTATTTAGAATCTTTAAGGACGACACATACTGCAGCGGTTAGGTCATCTGCTTTAAACTTCGATGACATAATAAATATATGATACATAATAAATGAATTTGCTTTAAAAAAAGCAAGAAAAGTAATTTTATAAAATAGCTTATTAATTATTTCTATTATAAATATAAAAAAAAAAATGTTTTATTTTGTTTTCATTATCAATAATAAATATATATATATTAATTAAAAAATAATAGGTACAAGAAATCTGTAGCCTGTAGAGATAAAAATGAATAACATTATAATTATGTTAGTGAAAATGTATAAGTTAATACTAAATTGATATAAATTATTATTTTGTTATAAACAACTCGTTTTAGGAGGGGGGCTATAAATGCTACTGTTGCCAAGGGGCCACGTTTTTTATTTTGTCTAAGGCCACAAAATGCCTAAATCAGGCCCTGCCTGCAGCGGCCGCTGCGGTGATGCAGAAATGGGCCCGACGGTAACCGCGGTCAATCCTAGGCACCACTAATTATTTCAAAAACTTTTAACGTTTTTCCATACATTTTTTTTACATCATTTTAAGTCGTTAAAACACAAACGTTTTTTCTAAAAACTAAAATATTTATAAATTATAACTAGGTAATTAACTACTTGTCCAACATTTGAATTTTATAGATCGAAATACCCCGAATAATTTAATAATATTCTGCTACGGAATATGATATTAAAAATGCATGTTCTAATTTAAAAGAGTACCTAAACAAATTAAAAATTGATAACGTTAAAAAATAAAGTTTTGTTCCAAAAACTACTTAAAATTATGTAAAAGATATATTTTCAAAAACGTTAGTATTTTCTAAAATAATGAAGGTCTTACGTCAACTAAATCCTGTGGCGGTAACACACTTATACACGCCCTTTACGCGTTTTAAAAATGTTATCACGTCGACTTTTTCCTTGAACTATAATGATTGTCGTAAATCGTAATGACTGATAACAGTTGGAAGATATTACGCTATGCTCTTACGCATAGTAATAAATATAATATATTAATACGCAGCAAACTCGAATACTCATTAATATCAAATATTCAAATGGGTATAATAATATAAAAAACATGAATTAAGATATAGCTATACGTCATATTGTACAACCATTAATTATCATTATTAGGGCCCGGATGTTGATGCCCTAATATACCTATAAAAATGCATAAATGACATCAAAAACCCCAAAAATGCCCTAAAAAAAATATTGTATATTATGTTAATGACTTAAACAGTGTTCATAAAATTAGTGAAGTTAATACAATTATTTATCAATTATATCGTCAGAATTATTAACAATTTAATAACTATAACATTATAGGCACTTATAGGGTGTTACCACTGGGTACCTTCCCTAATCTTATTATCATATTCTTACTCGTCACTCATCAAACCTATTTATTATACTAAGAACATGTATAGATTGTAGATTACTTCAATAAAAAAAATTTTAAAAAAAACATTATAGGCACAACTGCCACTACTAGTGTTAAAATACTGGGGGGGGGGGGGCTAAACCCTACTGTGTATACATTGAACACTATAGTTGTTATATGTATTGTTTGTGTGAACAGTAAATATAGAATAACAAATTGTCGGTTAGGTATATTATTGTGTCGGCCAAAATTGGAGGTCTGTGTGACTGTACCTATATTTTGTTGTCAAATAACCGAAAACATGCATTATATTTCATACAGACTTCGTGCATTTTTTCATGTTTGAATAAAAAAACAAAAAAACTGTATATTTTGTTTTAAACTGTTTTTTTCAATTGTTTGAGTTTTAAACAGTTCAAAGCAATGTTTTAAACATTAAATTTCAAATAACTTAGTTTAAAATTTAATAAGTAATTTACTTATATGGCATAGTATGCCTATATGTCGTGTAGGTACTAGTATATAATATACAAAACATATATGTTTCACTATTTATTTATTACTTATTTGAAATGTATTTTAAATATTTTCTGAATGGATGTTTTATGTGGACATAATAATATTATTATGTATGTATTAACTATTAAGTAAAAACATTTTAAATTTGATAATTTATTTGATAAAATTTAAAAAAAAAATTAAATGAAGGATGACAATAGATATAATTATTTAATAGGTAGGTACCTACTATAACTTAATTTCTGAAGGAAATAATCTATTATTATTTATTAGTATTTATTAGTAATTACCTACTGTTTTGGTACACTTTTTGCAGCCATACGTAGCGTTTGGTCTTAAATCAGTTATATACAGTTTCTCGTTGGTATTTCAGATTTCTGGACAACAATCTAGACTTAGACAATGCAAACATGACGAATTAGGCTTTGTTAGCAGATTTTGGTCGAAGTTTAATTTCCTCGTGCATACAATTTGTATTATTTACATTAACGCCTAGGTAATTAGAACAGCTTAAAAACTACAGCTAACTTGTTGAAAGAAGGGACCGTCAACTGTCAAGTGTTTCATGTCCTCTTAGCTTTCCTCCTCCTCGACAAAAACATGTTCAATGGTCGTATGATATTATTATAACCTAATAATGCAGTAATGCCTTTATAACAAAAATATGTTCTTTGAACGTCTGAATATTCACATACCAATATTGAAAACTGTAAAATACTATGTTATAGTAATAATATGTTATAAACAATAAACATAAAATTTATTTTATTTTTCATACAACGCATCCGCTCTACATTTCGACGAGGTCCAGTTGTAGTTTCCGAATGTCGGTATTATCCGCCAGATTCCGTTGTCGGTTTGGTTTTTTATCCATGACATAATAATATATTATCGACGTGTTATTTTTCCATGTTTTTCTCTTCGATCTGCTCTTGTTTCCATGACCGTCACCGTCGGTTATCAATGTCGCGCGTCGTTAATCGTTATCATCTCCTATTTTCACGTCGTCGCCGTCGTCGGTGGAACCACTCAACCACTGGAACCGCGGCTTGCGTTATAATTCAAGGCGGCCTCGTCGCGGTTCGTATTTCACACGGCACCGCCGTCAATGTCAACAATTATTATTATTGATCATTCGATCGTTGTCGTCTATTAACTATTGTGAATTATAATCCGGTAAGTCGATTATAACACCGTTATTGTGTTATAATTATTTTCACGCTTTCTGGTGGACATTGAACCTTCCGAATGACAGGTCACGTTTTTTGATGGCTCCGTGCCCTCACTGGTAAAATACCGTTCACGAAGTGACACCGAATTTCCGGCCATGGAGGAGCTTGCGTGCGTCCGGTGCATGAGCTCCAAGTTCCGGAACCCGAACCTCGTGTTCAGCTTCAACGTGTGCGGGCATACCATGTGTGCAAATTGCATAGAAGTGGCGTTCATGAAAGGTAAACACCGAATTATTGTGTTTTGAGTATGTGTTGATTGTGCCAAGTGCGAAGGTGGGGTGACATCAGGTGTCCCGATTAAAACTGCATCTCTAGGGTGCCTCTGGTATATTACTAGTTAACTAATAATATTGAGTGTTAGATTTTGAACCGGCTAAGTCATTACTCATTGCTGTCTACTTTGAGCAATTTCATAGGTCTTAAATATATTAAGATAGGTAATCAGATTTTCATGTTTGTCTCTGGACTCGTCGTGGGTTAGCTATCTTTCAAAGTTATCGTCCATGTTTAAATACCTATCCAGTTTTCGAGAAAATATCAAGTCGAAAACAAATTGTTTGTATCATTATTGCATTTATTCAAAACTAATCATTCACTAAGTGATTTTTTTTCATAACTTGTACTGTTTGTCCTTCTTACAATGTTGTTGACTACAGTAAATACAGAATGTAGACAGTAGTCGAGTAGTCCACTACCTACATAATCTATGTATTTAGAATCTTTAAGGACGACACATACTGCAGCGGTGGCGGTAAAATTGTGTCCGGATTCAATTTACTGTAACCGCTACCACCACCGCTGCAGTGTATGGGGACTTTTATATTGGAAAGTCAGGGTAAATATATGTTATTTATTCACAATATCTGCTAAAAACTAATTGATGTATAACAAAGATGGTAATTTACATTCATTAAAATTGTAATCATACTTACATGTATTAGGTACCAAATTGTGTTTCAAAAGTATTTTTTATACTTATGCCCAGTTATGGTAAATTATCTACTAACATACGTTTTACCAATTGGCTTGATATAAAATAAAAGATCTAATAATTGGCTAGTCGAAGACAGAATTATGAATACTAATAACATCTGTTCAAAACTAAGCCTATAGCAAAAAGAACATACACGGTCGCAGAAATTTAATTATCATAATTTTCTTGCACTACCAATTTGTCCAACAATTTTCTTTTCTTTTTTTTAGATTGTTTTTACCACTTAAATATTTTATAATCTGCAATATCTTAATCTTAGACATTTCCAGTTTATCTTTCAAATGTGGTATAGTTTATCTCATTTAGAATATCAAGTACTGGAGTCAAAACTAGTTTAGGTATATTTATGTCTAGATGTTATAGGTAGTGAACTTGGCAAGTCGAAGACAGAGAATTGATAATTTTTCATTACTCCTGTTCAAAACTATGCCTATATTAATAATTGACTTAACGGTCGCTGGAAATTTGTTTCTTGTATTTTTCATGCATTACCAATTTGTCTTACAGGAAGTCAATTTAACAAAAATGTAGTATTTCATTTAGAAGATTAAATAGTTAGGTACTTAACTAGAACTAGTTTATATTTATTTATTGATGTTATAGTGAACTTGGCAAGTCGAAGACAGAGAATTGATAATTTTTCATTACTCCTGTTCAAAACTATGCCTATATTAATAATTGACTTAACGGTCGCTGGAAATTTGTTTCTTGTATTTTTCATGCATTACCAATTCGTCTCACAGGAACTCAATCTAACAAATGTATAGTATTGATGCAGTTTTTCTTATTTTGAAGATTTGGTAGTTAGGTACTTAACTAAAACTATACTTAGTTCAAAATAAGACAATGACCTGGCAGCGACCAGTTTTTGTTCCGCTACAGTGACGCGTCGGGCACTGCCACGGAACAAAGCCACACCCATTTGCACAACTTGGCCGCCTGGTCATCGTCTTATTTTGAACAGAGTATAGTTAGTATTTATGACTTATGTATTGATGTTTTAATGAACTTGGCAAGTCGAAGACAGAGAATTGTTAATTTTTCATTACTCCTGTTCAAAACTATGCCTATATTAATAATTGACTTAACGGTCGCTGGAAATTTGTTTCTTGTATTTTTCATGCATTACCAATTTGTCTTACAGGAAGTCAATTTAACAAAAATGTAGTATTTCATTTAGAAGATTAAATAGTTAGGTACTTAACTAAAACTAGTTTATATTTATTTACTGATGTTTTAGTGAACTTGGCAAGTCGAAGACAGAGAATTGATAATTTTTCATTACTCCTGTTCAAAACTATGCCTATATTAATAATAGACTTAACGGTCGCTGGAAATTTGTTTCTTGTATTTTTCATGCATTACCAATTCGTCTTACAGGAACTCAATCTAACAAATGTAGTATTGATATAGTTTTTCTTATTTTGAAGGTTAGGTAGTTAGGTACTTAACTAAAACTAGTTAATATTTATGTATTGATGTTTTAATGAACTTGGCAAGTCGAAGACAGGGAATTGATAATTTTTCATTACTTCTGTTCAAAACTATGCCTATATTAATAATAGACTTAACGGTCGCTGGAAATTTGTTTCTCATATTTTTTATGCATTACCAATATGTCTTTCAGTACCCAACTTAACATAAAATAAATACTAAACAAATTAATTTTTTTTCTGTAATTGTTTGTACTGTGATATTTTTTAAATTGTATTAGTTTGATTTACCTTATGGCTATTCGAAGATCAGACTTTTTAATCGTTTAGCTTTGGTTCAATTGTATGCCTAAATAAATACAACATACACGGTCGCATACAAGTTTTTATACCATTTATTGCATTACCTATATGTTTTACAATTTTCTGGAAACTATTCATGTTTATGGAATTTGCTTGTACCTATATAATATATAAAAATATTTGAACACGGATGTTAACTAAAAATATTACTCAAATACTAATTCAAATAACAATAAAATATAAAATTGATATATCATACCCTCAAAAATATTATCTTCTTTAATTTTTGTAATAGTTGATTTTATTCTAAGATACTCAAAAATCATAATAAAAAAAACTATTTTATGTGAAAGCGTTTTATATTTCTATTTAGGTATTTAATAATATAATATTTTGCTTAGTGCATAAAATAATTCCTAAATAAATTAAGTTTTATAACTTTTATATTATGCACAAGTGTCTACTCACCCTTATTCCAGCTATAGTAAGAAATGTACCTCCACCACTGGCAACAAAAGCACTTTATAAGAGACAACATCATTAAACTAATCACCTATATTTTACTATATATTACTACAGCATTATTTATCTTTTTAATTATATTTTAATGATATTGATATTGTCTAACTAATTATTTATGCTACACGTCATAGTTCCTTAATGGTATATATTTTTATTTATTTCAACTAAAAAATTACTTATAATGATCTTTTTTAATTTTTAGGTTCTGGTCCCTGCCCTAAATGTCTCATTCCTCTACGGCGTAATGGTTTTAAACTTCAGCAGTTTGAAGACGCTTCAGTTGACGTGGAAGTGGAAACAAGAAAAAGAATATTGCAAGATTTCAACAAAACTGAAGATGATTTTGAAT
The DNA here is from genome assembly GCF_019925205.1 of Metopolophium dirhodum. Classification (NCBI taxonomy): domain Eukaryota; kingdom Metazoa; phylum Arthropoda; class Insecta; order Hemiptera; family Aphididae; genus Metopolophium; species Metopolophium dirhodum. The sequence continues at coordinate 2,420,468 of NC_083563.1, read as the reverse complement.
CTTTAGATGATTATAATGATTATTTAATAGAAATTGAAGATATTATTTACAATTTAGTTAGAAATATTAATGTAGTTGAAACAAAAGAACGTATTGATCAATATAAAAGAGAAAATAAAGAAATAATTATGAGGAACAGAATGAAATCAAAGCGTGAAGAACAAGCCTTAGATGATTTAATTGAAGAAGAAAAGATGCATACTCAGTATAAAAGAGATGAAGTTTTAAGAGATGAAGCTGAACAAAGAACTAAAAAACTTCGAGTAGATTCTGAATTGATTGATAGTTTAGCACGTTCTAATTCTGATGCTAGAGACATTGTTAACACTTATACACATAAAAAAGAAGAAATTCCTGTCCCGAAACCAAAACCTATTTCTAAATCTATAAACTTCACCAAGTTTTCAACTGGTGTCAAATTCAATCAGTCTTCTATATCAATCTCAATAAAAGAAGGTCCATTATTCAAATATGAGCCAGTTTCTCATCAACTTAATGGTCCTTCCTGTCCAGATATTACGCAATTAGATTCATTAGGATATATGAAATACATCAGAAGAGAAAGTTCTCAAGAACTTGCTGGTGGATTTTTAATAAAAACATCCTGCTTGCATTATGTTCAAGAATGTGTATCAGCATTGTATGAAAGAAAGACTGGTAAAGTATAATAAATTAATTTAAATTCCAATTATGTGTTCATTACCAAAGCTATACAGTTGTATTAATTAATTTATATGTTAAGTTACTTAGTATTTTAAGACCTTATTTATATGTATATATTTTATTTTTAATGTCAATGTACCTTTATACAAATTACAAATATATATTTTTTTATGTGTACATTTGTCTGAGTTAACATTTATAATTATTTTTTTAGTACCTACTTATTTAACATGTTACCTACTAACTGCATATTTTGATTCATCTTAATTTATCTTTATATTTGTTTAAAAAATATGGGATGATTTGAATAAAATTAATTTTTATTTATTTAAGATATAGCGTAATATCAGATTATTAAATCATCTAACTATTTATAACATAGATAATCAACTTTTAATTTTAATTGTTAGAAATCTGAATGTAATACCATTGATTATAAATATTAGTAAACTAGTATTTATATAATCAATGGTAATGCTCATATTGTACATTGTGTATCAGTAGTTTATTATTTATACATAGTATTATACTGGTATAATTATAAATTAGTGTAAAATATCCATAGTTGATTGTTTTTGACACAAAGACACCTGTGTTACATTCAATAATATTCTTACATATTAGTTACACTGATTTCCAACCATAAATTATTAATTATTAAACTTATTTCAGTGTACCCTACCTATACTCTAAAATTGCCTTAAATTTGGTACCTATATTACTTGATGATGTGATCAAATTAATTTTTTCCCATGGTCAAAAGGTAATTACTAATTTGGACATTTTATGTTATTGGTTATTTGTTATCAACTCAAATTTCAGAATATAATTAAGGGTGGCGGACAGTTATTTCAACTAAAACATACAAACTTGTATTCCATGATACTGTTCAACCTAGCAATGCGATAATATTTTTTAAAACTAATTTAAATTTGTTATTATGTCTGCTTGAGATCGGTCAGTCCATATTTCCCAATTTCACCCACCCAATAATTATAAATTTATTTAGAAATTTCGAAATTTTCAAACGTTGATTATTTGGAATTTAAATCAGAAATCTTAAAATGTGGACTGACCGATCTCAAATAAACATAAAGAATTCAGATCAGTTTTGTGAAGAATGATCGCATTATTAGGTCGATCGATAGGATGGAACAAAATACATACAAATGAGCATAAATTGTATACCGTTCACCTGCGAATCGCCAAGTCAGTGACTTGTACATGCAAGTGCGGGAACGCTCCGCCACACACTAAATCATTAAATGATAACTTACTACGCACACATTTATAGACCCGTATGCGTGCAGTTTGAAAATTGCATAATCCGAACTCCTTAAAAACTGTCCGCCACCGATCGGTTCACAACTATCTCACCAAAAATGTTAAATACATAGTTTTGTAATTCTATAAGACGTAGTTATACAGTACCTAATCGCCAACTATTTAACTTATTTGAGTCCATAAATCCATTACTAAAAGAGTCGATAAGACAAAAGATTCAAAAATAAAAACTAAACATAATATGCATTGTAATGAAAAAATTTAATTTGGGAATATACTATTAAATATTATGTATTTCAAATGTATGTTTTTATTCACGAAAAAAAAACAAAAATTGATAATTTGAATGATGATTTTTTATCAAAAAAGTTGTTTTGTTGTAATTTAAAATTATGTAAAGAGAAATATTTTTAAAATCCTAAATACTTTTCGATGTGATTAATGAAATTGATGAAATAGTATTATTCATCTAAACTCTAAATATATGATATTAAATTGGGAAAATTGACTAAAAATCGTAGAAATATGACCTTTATTTAACCCCACTTGGACTACTAGAATGTTTTTAATGAAATTTTATTTTTGAAGCATTTATAATAATTTTAAGACTACATTTTTTTTTAAAATTACATTATATAAAATACGTGTATTTTATATGATAAAAAAGAATTAGCTCTTAGTACATTTTGGCACACTTATAAAAAAAAACTCAAACGGAGCTACAACTCTACAAGACTTGATGTTTGGCTACTTAATATTTATATTAATTAAATTGTTTATTGCTCAGAATCTTAGCGAGTGAGAAACTGAGTACCATCGTTTCTCTCTCCATTATTGTTCTGTGGTTATACTGGCCTGAAGGACGTAAATGGTGAAGATATTAAGATTGGAATACCGTAGCCATATGTTTGATATTATTACCTATGATTTTATTCGAAAACAATATTATCAATCAAACTTTATTTACTTCTTTATTATTAAGTTTAAGTAGATATGTATTTACTATTTGAGGATGCCAACCATCCATCCGTCTCGCATGTGTTATTATTTTATACGATGTGTGGGTATACCCAGCGTTGTTAAAATATGTAATGCTATGCATAGTGCGTACGTTCCCATATGGTTATTACTCAATGCGTATTTGATTGTTTGAATGATATTGAATATTACAATTTATAATAGATCACTACGAAACTCATAAATTCATAAATAATATCGATTTATCATTTATTTACGGCGTGTAGGTGTACATATTATATTGTATATTATTGTTGTATCATAAAATTATCAGCTTAGTGTTCATTCTAAATAATAAAAGAGTCGCGCAACACGTTTTAATAATAATATGTAGAAAAAATAACCGTAACGCGTAGTCATCACAATATTGTCCTTATTACAATGCCTACATGGCTATTATATATAACATAATATATACATAGAAGATAGAACTATATAAGTAGATAATACTGTGCACAATGGTCCATAATACTATAGGACAGAGAAGTATAGAACGGTATAATATATTATTTATTTAACGGTTTTAATCTCGCCGAGCTATTACGAGGAAAAATTGTTGAAATACGCAACAATTAAAATAATATTATAGGTAGCTACTAGCTGCATTAATACGGTAATGTTTCAGTATTTGCTTTCGCAATTCGATATAGGTAATAATACTAATAACTAATTAGTAATAAGTAATAACTATCCGTAAAACAATTACAGACTACAGTTGTTCAACCTATGGACCAATTGGCAACCGTTCATGGTTCATATTATAAAAGACCACTGACCAACATAACAAAACAAAATATAATTGGTACCTAATTTATTACATATTATATTATAATATTTTCTATTCTCAGCAGTGCGATGATTGTATTAATTTTACAATGATGTGTGTGTCAGTAGTGTGTATGTTTTCTTTTGTCATGATATAAAATATAGTATTGAAGAAAACAAAATAGTACAACAAAAATACTTCGATTTTCAACATCAATTAATTTTAGTACTTTTGGGAGGTCAAAATTAAAAATTCCCAGCTCAATACTTTTTATGATAATTTATTACTAATTAGGAATAAAAAATTAGGGAAAACGGGCATTTTTACGTAAAGCCAGTTTTTGACAAAATGGTATTTTTATTTTGTTGTAATTCAAAAATGAATGAGTACCTACCTAATAACCGTAGATACATGAAATGTCCAAAAAGTGTTTCTATGTTTCTAGTATAATTTTCAAAATAGTTTAACTTTATGATTTTTTTTTTATATATATTATATAAGTACCTACTTGCTGATGAAAAATGTTCTCCGTGTAAAATGCTTGAAAATAAAATACAAGGCTCCTTATATAAGCTGTTATTACTTAGGTACTGGAATACAAAATAAAAGTTGAGCGTGAATCCACAATACCTAATCTTTTATCAGGTTAGAATTTTGATGAGATTAGACTTGAAATGATCACTAAATGTTTAAATTATCATTTTGTAAACATATGGACATATGGTATTAAATATTTTTTAAAAAATCTTGACTCGTTTTGAGTTATTAATATACCTACATTTCAGATCTACAGTTATTTTTAGTTTTTTTTTATATATATTTCGATAAAATACATTTTACTGGATCAGAAAGCTCGAAGTTGGTACGAAATCCCACATAAGTTGTTTTTATAGCTGTACCTGAACTAATATTAAAAATATATAGTTACAATTGTTTTTAGTCATTTAAAGTTCAAATTTGGATAAAATTAGATATTAAAAAAAAAATAACAATAGCTAATGGCCATACCGGGCTTAAGGATCAATAAAAAAACGATTTTAGTTATTTTGTTGCATAATAAATTATTTAAAAATATTTTGCTTTAGGATTTGATACTTCTACATATATATTATTATATTTTATAACTTTATAAACACAATGTCACGCGTGCAATGACATTTTCAAAACATTTAGATTAATTGTATGCGATTATCTACCTCTTTATACACCAAGAGGCATAAAGCACGAAACCTATTCACAGTTCACACCGTTCTACAACAGTAAGTCGGTATTAACTCAAAAATTAATAATATCGCATTCAAACATAGTTTGAAACAACCGTCCGGTTCATCTTGGCACCCGCCAACCGTTTACAATTTTTTTTTTTAAATGTGGTCTGAAAACTAAATTAGGTATATTGAAAAAAGTATTGTTTTTTATTCAAATCTAAACGGTTTCCGAGTGCCAAGATGAACTGGGCGTATACCTGCAAACTCTTCACAGTTACAATATTAATATAGATATTATAATATATTTAACATTTATATATTATCTATATAATATTATAGGTATTAGTGTATTATTGGACTATATAGAACGGTACCGAACGCCTAAGGCTACCTAACCTAACCTAACCCTCGGGTCTGGAGGATAGCGTGGCCCCCTCATCCTTAACCACCCCCTCACACCACCAACCAATTGTAGACTGGAGCCACTCCATCCCGTCGTTGGTGAACATATATTTTGCAACACGATTGCTTTAGAGTGAGCACGTGTTACTTTTTTATTCCAAAAAAAAAGTACAATATAATGAAAATTAATTAAAGAATAAAGACTCAATAAACGGTAGTGGAAATTTAATTATTAAATGTATTATCTCTAAGGTATTATAAGGTCTATCGTCTATACGATTGAGGTCTATTCACTATTTGGAGTTTCGTTTTTTATCATTACAGCAGTAGGACGTGCATAATATTATTATTTTGTGCTCATTGCGTGCTCCTCGCATACATCGGTAGGTAGAGGTACTCTCGAAGTCTCGACTTTGTCAAACGTTAACCTACTGTCGGGAACGGCAAATAAAGCTATCAAGTATATTTAATTTTTGTAAATATTTGTAAACATGTCATTCGGAGGTTATATTATTATTAGTAGTATAATCGGATTACTTGTACAGCGTTTAGTATTTGCATACGACTGACGCTCGAAATGTATTATTTGTACTTTGTGTGAGCAGCGCACATTGTGTAGATATACCGGTTATATAATCTATTACACATTATTAATATGTCATTTCCTCTTTCTCGCTTTCAAAAACCCGCAGTGACTACAATATCTCCTTACGACCCGCTGCCCAATTGAATATATCCCCTCACCCCTACCGTTCAATTATCCCGCTTCCAGTATTTTGTGCAACGTCGTCGGAAACACGCAATCTCCATCGCGATATTATATAGACAGATAGTGTAAATTATACACACGAGTACTTATATACACGACACACGTGCGACGTGCCGAGTGCCCGACACGTCTTGATTGAGTTTAATTGAAAGAAATGTAATATCGTCGTGTTTGTATTTGATATTTTGTCAAAGCATAATAATATCATTATTATATCGTATCACGAGTTCTCGTTTCTTTTTTAGATCCGCATATCGGAGCGATGTAAATACTTTTATTGAATACGAATTCACACGAGTCCTGTGTGTGATATAAAATACGACTGCCGGCGACGCTCATTCGGTATTTCGTTATTGCGTCGACGGGCATTGCAAAAAAGGTGCTTATTGTGCTAATTACTAATAATTTATAAACAGGGGTTCGTAACACCCCCGGGGTAAAATGAAAGTTCATTTCCCATTTAAAAATATCTAAATTATTCTGGGTAATGGACTTTCGGGGGAATGAGTAACTTCTAAGTCTTCATATGTTTTAGATACAATTTCTTTGTTTTATTATTCTTAAACATTAAAAATAATAATACTAATACTAATAATAAGCCCACACTGCTGACCATAACTATTACACCGATTAGTAGATAATGATTTGAGTCATAAATCGTATCGACAACATTTCTTTTAAGGTGACTTTGTAGTTCATCTAGTGATTTGGAATTTTCAATTAGTTTATTCAGATTATCTTTTATTCTTAAATTTTCTTTTGGAAACAAAGTGTTATCCAAATCTTTATTAGATACAGTTTTTAATACGTCAAAATTTAAAGATAAGTTAAGTTTTGGAGTGTAATTTTTATTAATTTGTTGGTGGATTGTTGGACATCGTTGGATAACATTTATTTTCACTGGGGGACCAATTTCCAATTTTGCGCTGCCAAGTTCACTCCAGCAGTGCAACTGTTTGTTGGAACATGTTGTTTGTGCTACACGGGTTTGTCTCCATTTGTTGGACACTGTTGGACAACTTTCATAATTTGTTGGAAATTTTTTTTCACCGAGGGCCAATTTCCAATATTGCGCTGCCAAGTTCACGCCAGTAGCGCAACTATTTGTGGGAACATGTTTTTTGTGCTACACAGGTTCGTCTTATTTTGGTGGACACCTTTCAGAATTTGTTGGACGTTATTTTCACCGGGGGCCAATTCCCAATTTTGCAGTGCCATGTTCACGTTAGCAGCGCAACTTTTTGTTGGAACATGTTTTTGGTACTAGACTTGTTCGTCCCTATTTGTTGGACAGTGTTGGACAACTTTCAGAATTTGTTGGACTTTATTATATAGAGTCGTGGAACTTTGTTAAGTATCTTTTCAGTTAGAACTATGTTACATAATTACTATCAAAATTTCTACTGTAGAATCATAAAAAAAAGTTGTCCATTTTGTGTATTCACGCAATGTATACGTTCATTCACTTTCAAAATTTGATGGAATTCATTTTCCTGAGAGTGAGATTTTGAACTTTCGTGCTTAATAGCATTATAAGCTAGGCAATTATTGTGTTATTTTTTATTCATTTATTTTCTATTAAGAAAAGTATTTAAATAACTCTTTGAGTATATTATTAAAAATTAAATAAAAGTAAAATATTTATCAACTTTTAATATTTTTCAATAAAACTATTATTATTTTTATGTAACTATATTTTCAAACAATATTGACATATTATTTTAAATACATGTATTATTTTTTTGTTAATAAAAAAGAATAAAATATAAACAAAACTTTTTAATTATATATAAAACAATGTTAATTTTATTGGAGACGAACCTGAGTAACACAAAAAACATGACCCAATAATTAGTTGCGCTGCTGGCGTGAACTTGGCAGTGCAGAATTCGAAATTGGCCCTCCGGTGAAAATAACGTCCAACAAATTCTGAAAGTTGTCCAACAGTGTCCAACAAATGGAGATGAACAAGTCTAGCACAAAAACGAGGCCCAACAAACATTTGCACTGCTGGAGTGAACTTGGCAAAATTGGAAATCGGCTCCCCCCGTGAAAATAACGTCCAACAAATTCTGAAAGTTGTCCAACAAATGGAGACGAACCTGTGTAGCACAAAAAACATGTTCCAACTAACAGTTGCGCTTCTGGCATTAACTTGACAGCGCAAAATGTATGTATGTGTGTGTGTATGTATGTATGTATGTATGTATGTATGTATGTATGTATGTATGTATGTATGTATGTATGTATGATATGTGGCGTAAAATATATGTCGGTCACGTGTCGGATCGGGTGGCGGTTGTGATGTTTGATGAGTTTATGTGTGTTGCGGGTTGCCTATATTGAGTAATTAATACAAATTTGAGCGGTGCATGTACTGAGTGTTGCCTATACAGCGGTGCCTATGCTTTTACATGTAAAATATAAGGGGGCGGTGAACCTACATAATTATACTACTCATACTTCCATTTTTTTTGGCATTTAAATAATTTAATATTATATTATAATGTTTATAATACATACTCCACGACTCCACTTCGTTATTTATTTTACACTGTGCCGTGTTAACCTAACCGTCATTTTGTCACTGTTACGAATTGATTCGATTATTTTTTATTATACACTCCGACCGTCCGACGTGTCTGATACATCGATATATTCGCGTTGTTTGAATAATATTTCTATTACTTCGAATAGATATTTTTATCATCCATAACATACCCATATAATATATGTACACAAAGTGTTCCATTTAGACGGATTTTCTAACTTTTTCAAACAGTTTTAATAGAAAACAAGTCTGTCTGAAGTGAGAGAAGTTGCTCCACCGTATAGTGTACCTAGGTATGGTATATATATTATAGTATAATAGTATGTAGTGTCATGTTGTAGCCTGTAGGTATCGAGTGTACCGCTCGTTGCACCTAAGTAGGTCAGTGGTCACTGTAATGGATGAGTTAAATTGTATTACATAAATATAATTATATTATATTATAGGTATACAAAAACCATTTTGAGTGGAGACGAGCTGTCAGAATTTATTTCTAAGGATATTTTAATATTTAATATTATATAGGTATTTATAATGATGTAAGTAATTTAGTAATTGGTACTTGTTATAGGGTAGGTTGAACAATTTTTTTTTCCAAAAACAAATTAAATATATTATTATATTATGTTAATATTATTACCTATATAACATTATAATTAGTTTGAAGTAATTATATAACTAAAGTTTTACTAAAAAAAATATAATTTTTTGACTAGCTAATAGCTAATACCTACATATTTTATCATTAATAGTATTTTTTTTAAGATTATTTATTTTTTAATAAATCTGCATGTATGCTTAGGGAAACATGGGGCAAAGTGAGGACGCTAATGTCTGAAGACCTGTAATTCACTTAAAAATCAAATTTTTCCTATCAAATTTTGTTCACACAAAAGGTTATTTTTAGGTTATGGTAATTGATAATATATTTTTTATGAAAATTTGATTTTTTTTTTTATGCAAGTTTAAAAGGATGTAAAAAAAGTACAGTTTACCCCAATTTTCCCCATATGTGGGACAAAGTGGAGACATACGAAAAAATTCCATATATTTTAATTAATTTTATAAACACAACAAATTATTTCTAAAAAACGTTAATATACTTGAATGTATAGCTTTACTTAAAAGAAATAAAACTATAAATTGTAACTTTTTAAATGTTATAAAACATAAAAATAATTTTAGGAACAAAATTCACATTTAATTATTTCTAATCTTTTTCTTCAAACTCAGCACAAAGACAATGAAGCCATTTTTTACATAATAGATACTGAATCTACCCATCAACTAAAGTTTTTCCTTTATTTTAAGAATATTTGGGTTGTTCTCACATTGCCCCAGACAGGTATAAACGACTTTGCCCCAAATAATTAAATTGTCTAGAGCCCTAGAGCCATTTATTTTATTTTATTTAAATACCTAAACATAAATAAAGAACTTTAATCATAAAACAAACAACATAGACTTTTTAATAAAAAAAAAAATTATTATTAACAAAGCGCAAAATAATTGAGTATATAAATAACAAATTATGCAATTCTATTATCAAGTAAATTATAATAGGTATATGTCCAGTTATTCATTGATTAATTGCAAAATAATCGATAGTTTGATTCAAAACTTCTACCACACAATCTCAGACGACCAAGCCATAAATCTAATAATATTATCAATGTTTTACATTAAATAAATAGATAATACAATGTCCCCACTTCGCCACGGTACCCCAATTTGCCTCATGTTCCCCTACCTATTTTTTTCAAATATCGAATATATCGAATATTGAACGAAATAATGAATGGTTTATTATTTATAAGCATTTATAAAGTTAATATCGTCAAAGTTTAGTACCTAGAAGATTCCTCTCGAGTTGGTTAGGTTAGGTTAGGTTAGGTCCTCTCGAGTTGGTTCACTATAGTCACTATACTCCACTCCAGAATAAGAGATTACATTTACTATAGATTGTACCTACTATGTAATTAAAAACAGTAGTGAAAAATCACTTTATAGAATTATAGAGTTCTTCGAAATCACAAAAATTATTTAGTGTAGGTACTTACTATTGATAAGTTAGGATTTTAGCATTTAACCATTTAATATTTTAACTGTGTCATATTATATTATTATGTGCACTAGTGCAAAATGCCAAAATGTAGGTACAACATGCTTGAAAGAAAGTAATAATACTACACATTCGGTTATTTGTTTTTTTTTTTTTTTTAACTAAAAAATATGTAGCTAACCTTCTAACCTATATCTAATCGCCGAAATCGCCAATATTCGTCAATAGCGTCCGCAAACTCGGTTGCGTTCCATTTTATCTTTATAAAACGGTCTTACAACACCAACGTTATAGACATATATTATGATATATTACCTATATATTATAGGACCGTGACGTGTTAGAAGCTTAAACAACGCTCTATAAATCATCATAACTCTTATCAGTATATTGAATGCAAATAAACACTGTAGTAGGTAATTAATAGGTACGTATTCTATTGTAAATGATTTACAGAGTTAATTTTAGAGACGATTACGCGAGCCGCGCGCGTTCTTGACGTTTCCGATTTACGTGTGAACAGACGACCATGGCGATATATAGGTAGGTATTTTATATGCGTTCACAAGAGCACCAAGTAGGCGATCCCTCCCTGTAAAATGTAAAGTAAATTTGTTTTTATTTAGAACATTAACACGCGGAATAACTTTGACTAGAAGAAAATGAATGAAGGTATAGGTTGGACTGGTTGGACGGACTGTGTCCATAGAGAAAAAGTTCAACATTACTCCAAGCAAAATTGAAAAAGTACCTAATCGAAATATTTAGTTGGTAGGTGTGCAAAATAAATTAAATTTACAGTTTTTGTTTTTAAAATGTTAGGTATTTATATGACCTATAACCTAGTCAATAACACATTTATTTATAATCGTGCAGATACGCACATATTTCTTACACTTTTGTATACCCCTTCAAGCACTAATTTAAGCTACTAATTCAAGCACTGTAAACACTTATTTTTTACCACAGCCATAAATAACTAGGGCTTATTTGAAAGACTATAAATATATTTAGACAATTATTCAGACAAATAAACTGTGTTTGTTTTAATTTATGTTTTTTCTTATATAAATTGATTTGTAACCCTTAGGTTTCGACAGAAGCGCCCTCACGCAGAAGCGCCCTCACACAATCACCTATGTATATCCTGTAGCATTTAATTTGAATATAGACGATTTAGTTCAATAATTTCATAGGTTAAGGTCGAAGATTCAAAGGGATTAAACTTCCAAGGCCAACAATATTATTATTATATATATATATAGGCACTCATGCAGGTAATTACAAAGTTGCTTTACAACAGTTTGACACGATTGAAGTATATAGTATTTGATTAAAATGTCGATTGATGACGATTTCCTTTAGGTAGGTACCTACATAATGTGTATTCGCAACAAGTGAGGTACTTTAACTACCTAATGCGGGATTCTTGAAGAACTGTTATGCGTGCGGCACGAAAAAATGTACACAAAATCTTATTATATATATATATATGTATTATGTATTATGTGTATACTTTTGTTTTTATAATTATGGTACAAATGTACAATGTATCCTACACAAAATAATAAAATAACAAGATATTTATTTAGATTTTTATTACATTCGCGTTTTTTAGACCGTACTATTAGTAGGTAGGTACCCATAAAAATAAAATTGCTTGTACTATATATATAATACACCAGTACGATGACACACGCTACATTATAGTACTATACTGTATAACGTGTACGAAGGTCGAAAGCATTATGCGTTACCTATCTACGACATTTTTTGTATCATTTAATATTGTAAATTGTAGTCTTATAATAAAGCTAACGACTGTTCACCAAAGAAAAAAAGTCAGTCACGGTCGGTCCGTCAAAAAACAAAAGAAAAACGGCAAACTACAATAATACCGTATAATCGCGCTGTTTTTTTGATTAAGTTTGTCCCGTGTCCGTCTCCGACAATATTATAAATTAGTAAACAATATAATGACCCTCACTCTACATATTATTGAATTATGTAATACATTAAGTTACAGGGTCGACCTCTCTCCCGCACAAACCACCCCGTGTCCTCCTCGTCACCGATACAACCTCTGGGGATGCCTGCAGAGTTATAATAGATGGTATACACTTATGTAACTTCACACAATAATATAATAATATACCTCTTCCGGTATCCCTAGTCACTATGCATATATACCTGCTATATACCTATATAATAATAATAAATGTTCTGGCTGCAATTAATTATTGAACTATATACCTGTATAGTCTAGCAGTATGAATACGACTACGTGTAGTATATATATATATATATATATAATGTATGTAGATAATAAACGGTCGTATATATATAATATATATGCGCTCGAGGTGTGTAGGTTTAAGCATATGCATGTATATAATATTATATATGTATGTATATGTAAATATGTGCACTCTGCGTTTATATATTTATATATATATATAGAATAGAGCGTAGGTAGGTGATGTAATTGTGTCAAGTCTCGACGGAAGGTAAATTAACATTGACAATAACGTCGAGTAGGTACGGCGCCGAATACATATAGTATCGGTACGCGTGGGTTACAGGTTATATAAGTTTATACACACACACACAGAGACGACACACATGTCACACATACAAGCACTTACCTACGATTTATAATATATTTATATGTGTATATTTCATAATATGTGTTCACTGCTCAGACGATGAATTCTAAATTAATTTTTGAGACACACACGCACACGTCATATTATTTTATTAACTATAATAAAATAAGGAAATAGTTTTGGAAAATAAATCAATCGACAGATTATTATAATATAATACAAAATTGTATAAAATATAAATGGCAGCGTATTGTAATGATGAAACAGATTATATTTAAATACTATAGCTGATCCCGTGCACTTCGTTACCCGTTAAATGTACAAACTGTATATGACTCAAACTTTGTTCAAGGGCTTATTTAATATTTGGTGTATGATGTTCTAGATTCATCTTAACTTTTCTGTTGCCCGGAATAAAAATTCTTATTCGCAGCAGTTTATTAACAGGTAGGCAATCAACCTGGGGTTAGGTACCCGTGGACCCCGTGCTGTAAGTGTATGATTTAACTCTAAAGTATCAAAGTTATACCAAGTTTGTCGTTTTTACTTGATTCCACCTACGGTTAGCCCAGTTTAACCTACGGTGGATTAACCACCGATACATATAATATCAAAACACAGCGTACAAAAAAATTAATGCATTGAATGAATACACTGATTTCACGGCAACCAATAATAATAATTATTATTATAATAGCTTTAAAACCCATGGCAACCATTTATAAACAAAAATTTCCACCGTCAATCTCGAAATCCCCGTTTGAGCACATCCCCTGGTTGGACCTAGGGGGATGATTTGAGAATCTAAACCATCAGAGGCGTCACCCAAACGCATACAAAAAAATTCGTTCAAATCGGTCCGGCCCTTCTCGAGTCTTAGCGAGACTAACGAACAGCAATTCATTTTTATATACATAGATTATATAGACATGCACAGGTATTCCTAGTTTTAGATTCTGTTTTTTTTTTTATTACAAGTTTTATTATATAAACCAGCGGTTGTCAACCTGGGGTACGCGAAAAAAAATTGAGTAATGGTGGATAAAAGTGAAATTTAATGTAACCGAAATAGTTTGCTATTAACGAAATATTTAATAATTGTGTACTGATTACAATGTAGAGTCTGCGATTTAATGTTATTAATGCGATAAGATTTTATCGTTATAATATGAACACTGTAGAAGTATAGAATGTAGTTAATTTAAGTAGATCAATTTTTGTAGATTATTTTTAGATAATTGTAGAGACTCGTTATATCGCTGTATTACAGATGAGCCATATAAGGTACCTACACAATCGTAATAATCGTCAACTATTCAGTTGTTATATGATATTTGTGAGTGGTACATGTTTCAAAAAATTAAGTTCAAGCAAAGAAGCTCAAGGTTCACATTCAAATAAAATTGTTTAGTTGATATTATTATTTTTATATACATTGTTTGGCGCAAGCTAATTAAAATAAATAAATATTTCCAAATTTTCCTTAAAAATTATTATTATTATTATTATTATTATTATTTTCCATTATTTATATTCAAAATTGATATTTGGGGTACGTGAAATAGTGGTGAGTGGTAAAGGGGTACGTGAATGAAAAAACGTTGAGTACCACTGATATAAACGATTATATATACGATTAGTTTATTTAATTTGATGCAATATATAATAGCAGGTAGGTATATCTACATTATAATATTTCACGCTCCTTTGTGTATGTTTAACAATGCGCTAACCCATTTGCAACGTTTTGAAGAGAAAACATTTTCCAACTATTGTCACCGCGGTGTCTAATAACTAATAAGTATATACCATACCTATACCTGTAATATGTAATTGTTGTAGGTATATTATACTATTATTGTACTAAAAATGTGCAATAAATAATAATAATCACAATGCACGGGCGTTTCAACTGGGAGAAAAAATAAATAAAACAATTGAGTCTCAGTCTTCCATAAGAAGGCAACATCCCACAGTCCTTAACCCCTCGAAAGTATTGCGACCACTCCTGCAGAACACATAATTTAATGTGTAGTAGGTATACCTACAACTAAACCTAACCATGCATGTGATACATTATACGGAATAATAAAGGGTTAATGTGTATAATCAATGGCATTATGTAATCGTATGCATGTTATATAGGTACTCAGTGGTACTTGGAAAAAACCTCATAGCCCATCATAGGCGGTACGAAAAGCAAAAAGTTAAAATAAAGTAGAACTATTGATCAAATAACGTATTATTATAATTAACAATAAATATTAAATTAACAAATACTTGAAAAAGTGATAGGTAGGTTCACAATAATGAAATACCTAATAATATAGGTATTTAATTGTGATATTACACAATAAACGTGCATCATTATTCATTACCATCACATTTAATGTAATTGATTTTAAATGTTCATAATATTATTATATTTTAGTTTCTAATAATAGGTCAATAATAGGTCATTTAATTCTAAAGGGATTTTTTTTTTAAGTGGTTCATTAGGGTAGGGATATTTTCATTTTAATTAAGCCGGGACAAATATTTTTTGTATAAATTTCAAGAGGGAAATTTTACTATTTTCCCAGGGTCAACCTCTAGTTTTAAACTTATAACATCATATTTCTTGGTAACTGAAATACCACACATAGAGGTCAAAACTCTACGACACGCATTTATCTATATATAAAAAAATAAGTGTACATTTTGAATAAATTTTATAACTCAAGATCCACCGAACCGATTTCGATAAATCGTCTATACAATTATTTTTATCTATATAACCCATAGCAACCATTAAAAAACAAAAATTTCTATCGTAAATCTCAAAATTCCTGTTTGAGCACCTACCGGGGGTGATCACTTCCCTTTTTAAATTAGCCTATGACACTCACAAAGAATGTGGCTTTGTATTGGTGAAAGAATTTTCGAAATTGGTTCCGTAGTTTCGGAGTTTATCCTAAACATACAAACAAACGCTATCATTTTATATATTAGTATAGATAAAAATGAATGTTTGTGTGTAGATTAGACCTCTGGGAAGAAGATAGGCTAATTTAAAAAGTGTTAAATTTGTTTTTTTTTATTCATCGGATTTTAGTATGGTTGCGTTAGGTTTTTGTATTAATTGATTATATTAATCCTCCCTAGGTGGAATTAAGTAAAAATGACAAACTTGGTACAATTTTAATACTTTAGAGTTAAATCATACACTTACGTACAAACAGCACGGGGTCCGCGATCTACCGCAGGTAGATTGCCTACCTGATAATATACTGCTGCAAATTAGAATTTTTATTCCGGGCAACAGAAAAGTAAAGATAAATTTTGAACACCATACACCATACACCGAATATTAAATAACGAATTGAACAAAGTTTGAGCCACATAGAATTGGTATAACGGGCAACGAAGTGCCAGCGGGATCAGCTAGTAACTTTATAAGGCAAAAAGTAAAGTTACAGATAGGGATGAATAACCGATAAAATTATCAATTAGTGATAAGTGATTACAAAAATTGACATAATAATATGAGGTAACAGAAAATGAATGAATGAACCTATATTCGTCAATATTGGTCATTATTATGGACTTCAAATATCGTATCTCAATGAAAGATTAAAAAACCACTTCAATATAACAGATAAATTCTAAAAAAAAAAACTGAAAATTCTAAAAAAAAAACACTAGTAATTATTTATTTTTATTTCTTATTGATCTAATACAACTTAAATTAAATACAGCTATAAATTAAATACATATTTTAGTAGATAATAATATGACTGTTGTCTGTTCCACATTATAAAAAAGTACAATATAGGTACTATAAATTATAATACATAATAAATCCCCTAAATTCTTAAATAATGTAAAATCATTTAAAATATAAACTTTTTACTAATAGCATTTTTCTTAAAAATAAAATATAAAATAATTTAATAATCCCAAAATTCACTTGTGACGTGACGGAGCAGATGACACAGAACGATTGAATACAACATCTAATTTATTATCCTGGTAGATTTTATCTTATTGATTTTACCTTTTCGATCATTGTGCAACTATAACCTATGTGAGAATTGATTAAAATCAATTTTATCCATTTCCACTAACATTACAAAAACATAAATAAGTAAACCTATCAAATTTAATGAAAACAAAAAAAACTCTAAAAAGTAACTTAGGTAAAAGTAAAAGGAAGATTAAAAAGCATTAAAAAAATGGCTTGAAAACCAAAATATAATCTAGTATATACTAATCCTACGTAGTAGGAAATAAATTATTTATAGCTAACGTCGCTTATGCATATTGGACCAATAGAAAAAATAAGAAAATACCTACCCACAACAGTCAACATTTGAACTTGAGTCATCACCAAGTCGGAAAATAATTTAATAAACATTGATTTCGTCAATTAGTCAAATATAATCAGCTTAATTATCTTATCATTTATCAAAACAATATATTTTTCTACTAGAAATGTTTAGTAAAAGCATAGATAATAATATAAGAATGGATCGGCCATTCATATATAACAAAATAAGGGGTGGTGGCCCGGAATGTGGATGAGAGACAGACTATAGCAATAGTGCACTCGCCACTCACTCCAGCAAGGGGTTTTATCATTAATTCAATTTGTTATACAATTGATTAGACTTTTTGAAACCTCAAAATATCAAAATGTTTACTATCCGGTTATAAATTCTAGTGGCATATGGTCTATCCATTCTTAAATTATTGTCTATGAGTAAAAGATAAAATGTTAATAAAAATGATTGAAGTTTAATTTCGGGACAATTATTCCTCCCAAAACACTCTTCAGGACACATGCAGCTGCAGGACTATAGGACGCTATAATATTCAAATCTGCACATACAGTCCATGAAAAACTATAGGGCGTATATATGGCAATCGTATGGTATAAGTGAATATTTTAAAACTAGTGTTTGGTACTGGGATATAATATAAAGGTTAGGGCTTGGGAACCGCTGACCTAACCTGACCTAACCAACAATACTCTTAGCTATTATAGATGTGAGACTCACGGGATCTTAAACCATGGTCAGACTATATAGGTAGGTTATATTTTATATTATACTAGCTGACACGGCAATGCGTTGTTATTGCTAGGTTTTTGTGATTATGTGAGCAGTATATTCTCAGGTTGTCTCAATCTAGTATCTACTTACTTGCGGTAGATCGCGGACTCCCCATTATGTGCTTACGTAAGTGGATAATAATTAAATATTAAAGTATCAAAAAATCGGTGCACCGAAACCGTGCTTTAAACTCATTACATTCTGTACTCATAAAACACACAATATGCTTGTCGCATTAATAATAGGTAATAATTGTTATTATTAAAAACAATAGCAACCATTTATAAACAAAAATAATAATAATAATAATCTCAAAATCCATGTTTGAGAATATCCCCGGGTTGGACTCTTATTTAACTTTTTCGTGACAAAATGTAGCCTACCTTCTTCCCCAAGGTCTAATCTATCTCTGAACCAAATTTCATCACAATCGGATGTACGGTTTAGGAATGCGTAAAGAACACAATCAGTCAAACAATTTTTTTCTTTTATATTTATATATATATATATATACATACATTTATGTATAGATAGAAGATTATTAAATTAGGTAATAATATAATAGTATGTATTAAGTGTTTCAAACACTGTGCTTGTATGCCTGTGTAATAATATTATGACCTTTACGAGCTTCTACTACGCGTAATGTTTGGACAATGACTCATTGTATTGATATAATTAGTGTAAACAAAGATTACATTAGGTATTATAATATCGATTGATAACCAATTTTGGTTTGAAAAACGATAACAAACCATAATTCTATTTTTAATATTGTATACTTACATGTGTTTATATAGCCGTGTGTTGTATCTATATACTATTAAGTTCCAAATGCAAAACGAGCGGTTGTCAATAATTGCGTTTCGTTTTCGATAATATGTTAAATAATAATATATTTAGTCATTAAGATTATTTTTAAAAAAATGTGTCGTACAATTACGTATCCAATTTATTGATAATGTCTATTTATTCTTAATTATAACAACATTTCAGAAATGAAACAAATTATCCTAGAACTTTTTTTTTTAAGACCACAGTCGTCAGTCAATAAGTACAGTATTACAGTTCGGGGAGGGAAGAGGAATGTAATTCAGAAAGGTCATCAAACCTTTTCTGTAGAGAGTAACCTACGAAGTGAATTCATAATGACAAATCGATAAATTGATTAACTTACAAAAACCTGCCAAGCATTATTTAGCATTTTATAAACTGATTAAATAAATGTATTAGGTATATAACACAAAAAGCCACCAGAAAGGAATGCACAGTTATATTTTCAAAACAAAATATTAAAACACTGCAGACGATAGAATTTAAACGCAAAAGCCATGTACATAATATGCATAATATCTAAGAATATTTATATATTTTTTTTAGGTTTCTAATGATTTATTATAATGATGTGTGTGTTTTTGTCTATCATCATATTTTTGAGCAGCAAAAATGATTTAATCTTCCACATTAAGGGTGGCTTCTGTTTGGATTGAATCTAGTTGGTACGTTGTGAGGGGGGAGGGTAGATATAGAGATTTAATTAAAAGTTCCTCAAAAGTGGCTCTTACAGCAATTTAATATATTTTCTTTTATTGAAGTTTGAAGTTTGAAGTTCTAATCAATTAGTTATATTTTAATCGTAAAATAATGATTTTTCTTTTAAGAGTTAAGATCACGCTACACAAGCATTTATTGTCTCCATCTTACAAGATGTGCGTAACATAGTAAATTTATGCTCAGCAAATCACGTTTAGCTTCGTTAGTTTAGAAATTAGACCGAATCGATCTGTTAAGAAACTTGATGGTATGAACATAATCTGTGTTTGTTTGTGGGTTTTTACGACATTTCGATTTTTTAGCAAGTTTTACGTATATAATATACCTAACTTAAATTAAAAGTGCACAAACTCACTTTAAAACAGAATTATCGTTAAAACATACATATAAACACAGATAATGTTCTTACAATTTTACCATCAAGTTTTATATAGATCGATTTACTCGAATTTTCAAACTAACAAAGCTAAACGTGATCTGCTGAACGTAAATTTGGTAAGCATACTACGCATTTGTAAAACGGCGATAACAAATGTCTGTGTAGCGTTCCCAAGATCAACCACCTCATTCATAGATGGAGTTAAGTTAACCACATGGATCAAATAATTAAATACTAAAGGATTGCGTATTCGCGTGTACCTATTCCATTTAAAGATGTTCAATGAAAGACCCAGTTTATTTGACCATAGAGCCATTGCATTGATATTTTGCTGGAGATGCAGACAATCATCAATTATAATAAATAGCTGATTTATATTTTATAATCTTCACTCATCAGTTGTATAAATATTCTCATATTAATCATTATTGCAAGGCTCTATAAAAACAAATTATAGGTATAATAATATATTGACATATTATAACAGTTATTAATTAACTATGTAAATTAATTACATCGAATTTAAAGTTTAATTAAACATTTATGTGTTTTAATAGATTTTGCTCCGTCATCCAGTGGAGCCTTCAAAGAGTGGGGGAGGAGTTAGCAGTCACCCTCCTCCATACATTGTATAGTTTTTTATAGTTAATTTTGCTGTATAACTGAACTATTTCTGATTACATAATTATTGTTAACATTTTAAATGATATACGAATGATTAATACATACCTATATAAACATACTAATTACAAATAATAAGTTAAATTATTATATATACATAAATTAGTCTCCGTCTAACTAGAGATAGTATTAAATCAAATTTAAAGGAAAGAATATTATTTAAGACACACGTGTAGAATGTTAATTTTAAAACAATTTATGAACATTTCAAAATTTTGTTATTTTTTTTTAAATTTTAAAATTCTCTTAACTTCTTTCAAAATTAAAATATAAAAAGAAAGTCTACGGGCTTAAAAAATATTCTTACCTTCAAATTTGACAAAGGGACACAGGTCAAATTTTTATAATAATTTTAAAAGTAAGTAATGTTAAATGTATGTATTATTATAGTATATGAATATCTGTTACTCTGCTAGGTATGTTTTTTTTGTGTTCTAGTAAAACGGAGACCACTGACAATACACCCGCATGGTACAACGATCTCTTATATAATTCATGAAAACTATTGAGAATTTTAAATTTTGGCCTCCCGATGCACTAACTAGATTTACTTTCCCATCGAACATGATACTATTGAAAAAAATCGAAGCAGTGTTACTGCCCCAAACGGTGATACCAAAAATAAATTTAAAAAAAGAATTAAAAAACACACATCATTGTAAAATCAATACATTCATCGCTCCGCTAGGCGCTCAGAATCAAAAATCCAATATTTAACAATATAGTGAAATATTTCAGACTTCAAACACTAAATTATATATTATGTATTTGTCAAACAGAAATTTAACTATGGACATATCATGTAGATTACGATATTGATTTATTTTGCGTAGTTAGAGTACCTAACTGAAATATGTGTAAATTATAATATAGTATAGTGTATAATACTTGTATACTATTTCATCATATTTATGTTGCTTTTAAATCTAACAAAGAACGTTTACGTAGGTATATATTAAACATATATGGGTGTAAAAACCATATGTAAATAATATATAAAACTTTATAGTATCTAATATATTTACAACCCACGTCCCACAAGTAGTGTAGGTACAACACACTATAGGTAACTGATCAGCATATCTACTCTTTATTCTTTGACATTTTTGTGATTTAATAAAATATAATAATATGATAACTCAATACATAATTGTATAGTTTAAAAACTCACTATGACCTGTAAACTCGCAAGTCGCAGTTGTATAATGTATTATTGTATAAAGTATATTATACTCTATTGTAATTGAAATTTGACTGAAATAATAATAGAAATATATTATAATAATGTACCTATAGTGTAGGCATATGCATATCACCTATATGAATAATAATATGATATTACAATTGTAATTGTTATAAATTCGAAGGGCAAGTTGGAACACAGCAGGAAAAATAAGATAACACTACGAAGTGACCTAGGTTTAGGTACCTACCTACGCGTTATATTCTATTTACACTATTTTTCTTCCTATTGTCAAAATCCACGACGATTCAATACGTATAATATGTTTCACTATAGACACAAAAGATATATATATACCATAGACGTATCGCAACTATAACTATTTTAGTGTGACGGTCACATAACATCTGATAGGTATATTTCTCCAAAAACTGTAATTTCAAAACATTTTTTTCCCTGTGTGTATAACATATTTTACTGTGATTAAAGAACGGAACGCGTACTTATAGTACGTCATACAAAATAAACTTAATTCCCTTATTGTTTTTTCCTAGTATATTTAAATTAATATTCGTTTTTTGAACTTTTCAAGTGATTTATGTTTTAGGATGATAAAAATTATATTACTTTGTAGTTTGTACCATAACTAGTATTACACATTTGCACCTACTACCTACCAAGGTATAAACTCACGACCACTTAAATTCCAAAATATATATATAAATTTTCGTCCGATTTCCTTCGAATGACAGCTCAAATGATTTGAACTCAATTACCTATCCTACCTAGGTACTTATACTGGTTTATTTTATTCGAAATTCACATTCTATTCGCATATAGTTACAACGATTTAGTGTAAAGGGCAACAGTTAAATTTATTTTAAATGTGTATGACATTTAAGTTAGGCCAGTTTATCTTCATCGTGGACCACTTACATATACAATAAACGTATCACATCACCACATAAAATATCTGACAAATCCTCAAATTAAACATATTTTCATAATAATATATATATATATTTTTCTAATTTATTAAAGCCTTGGCGTCAAAGGCCATATTGGCTGCATAATAATATTATTTAGGTACCTTCATGAATATTGTATAATGATTAAATTATATAAGTATGGTATAACTATTGGAAAAAAAAAATCACATATAAATATACGTGATGATGATTTTCGATAACAAACACCAAAAAAGTATTAATAGTAAATTGTAAATATTGGCGAAAAAATACCTTTTGTCCCAGACTACAAGTTATTAAAATTGATCATAAGAATAATGTAAATAACCAAAATATATCGGACGCATATCCCGCAGCTATAGCCCAAATGGGTTTTATATTGCAGGTCTTTAGTAGGGACGAGGTACACAGCAAAGAGAAGTCAGACTATCGACACTTACAGTATAGGCAAGAAGCTATTAGACGTACATTATTTTTATATAACTAAATTTGCTTAGATAACACAATAAATTTTCTTTAAACTTTGTTTTGAGTATTTTATTTAATTCTTTGTTGATATATTGTGTTAATTAATAACGATATGCAGTGGATTTTTTTTTGAGGGAGGGATCCCAAAAAATATTTATTTTTTGTATAGCGTAGGTTATAGGTTATCCATACGTAAATGAGTTTACCAACACGAATACCTATAATAGCAAATGACTAATACCTACCTTATATTAATAATGTATTTAAGTACTAGACTATAATATTATTATTTATTACCTATATACTATAGGTATATTTATATAATTATATATTTTATCAATTTTAAGTCATAAATGATAAGTACGACCATTGTACTTATTGGCTATACATTTTTTTTTTTTTAAAGAAGTAAACACCTTGGCAGCTGTGGTCATTGGTCTGACAGTAATACTTAAATTTATTATTACATCATTTAAATTAGATACATTCATATAGGCATAATCTGGGGTAAATTCTTGACTATTAGTGGTAAAACTAAAAATCTATAAGGTAAAATTTCACTATTGTCTATTGCCCACTTAGTTAAATACCCCCCTCGCCCCCTCAGATTACGCCTATAGATGAATTTATGATACTTTGCTTAAACTAGGGTATACCTAGTTCATATTTTGTTGAACACATTAGTTTTTTTTTAGATACTTAGATAAATTATGAATAGCGTTTGGAACTGGACTAAGAAATACATATAATTGTGTGAAGCAGAGTTTCCTCGCGATCTCTCTGGTGATGACAGCTTCAGTGAGGGGGTGCTTGAGTAATATTGACTAAAATGTAAAACGTTTTCAATTGTACAACACTGATGCTGCGCGAGACTGACAATATTATGTACCATGTAATCGTGTTTATAACTTACATTAACCGCAATTACAACAGTCTGTGATGCTATTATAATTGCCATATTATATGTTTACCGTACAAACGGCAGAAAACCTGTTTACACAGGTTTTTCATCTATTAACCGAATGAAAAATATAGTACGAAATACGAATACAGTTTGTAGTATAAAAATGACCGAATGAATCCAATATCTCGGTTATATTTTAAAGCTAATAACTTACAATTTATATAAAGTTATTTATTATTTTTTTAAATACCTATGTAATACAGTATGTATTAATAATTAAGATTACTAAACGACTACCTAGGTCCGTTCTTACAATGTCCGGTAATGTGCAGTATATATTCATATTTTAATTTATAATGTATAATAGTATAATAGGTAGATATGTACATAACTATTACGTAGGTATCATATGGATATAATATATTATATTGTATAATATGTACCTAAATATTTATACACTATATAGGTACACTTTAAACACCTATAAATAGTTTATAAAGGTGACTGAAATATTATTAACATTTAGCTCCCTCTTCGTTATACCGTAGTTAGTCGTCCATCTATAAAAAAACGTCAACAATATAAATATTATTGTGGAATGTGGAATACGTTGTAGTCGTTTTACGCGTACACTGGGGACCATTCACGACGAAGGGTTTGAATCCGATAGGGCGCTGATTCCGCTATAATGCGTGGCCTATTACAGTATTAGTAGTATTACCTATACACATTTTATACGTTATACGTTATACCTATATATTATATACACTATACAGGTATAGCATGTGTTCGTGTACGATAATAATATATTGTAATATACAATAAATGCATTACCACATTATAAATGCAGAACCTCTCACGTCTCACGCCCAATGACGATTTATACCCGCTCGAGGACGCCAAGCCATATTCACCCTTATATACAGTATAAGTGTATTATGTATATGGTTTAGGTAATACTGTTCATTTAACACAATATAAACAGCGGTTAAGCTACATTAGTTCTCGGAACTATGGACACGGTGTTAGGCATAATATTATATGTAGCGTAAAACATACGTGTCATTGTATAGTTTGCTAGCGACTCGACTTCAATATTTTAAAACGAGTATAATACGACTTATCAATAAATAATAATACAGGAATGATTAGCGACAAATGGTTTAGAATAAGGTTCACCTGAGACGTAAATAGTGAATTTATATAATATTATGTCCAGACCAACAGGTGAGATTATCACCGGCAGAATTATTTTCTAATGTATAGGTATTATCGTGTACATTATTGTCATCATTAAATGGTATAATTTATTTTATCATTACACTATAATATGTATAATACTCATAAATTAGGTATAGATTATTAATTAATTAATTCAAAAATCTAAAATAATAACCTGTTTTCCAATTTCGCATTCTCATTCATAATAATATGATCCATATGATTCTCACCTATTCGGTCAGGAACTTATAGGTTAGGTTGGGCATACACGGGATCAGGTACTTAAAATATTACGCATTTCGTAAAAAAATGTTTATGTTATTATTGTTAAAAATATAAATTAAAAAACCATAAAAATTTCTAATTTTACCCGATTTTAGTAACAAAATAAATTGTTCTTATAAATCTTTTTACGTATACTGCTATACCTACAATATTAGATGGTTGTACCTAGAAGTTTTAGCAACCGAATTATTTAAATTTTTTTCAAAGTCATTGTTATATAATTTTTATTTTTACACAAGTATAGATTCATATTGTATACCGCGGCCTGTATTGCTGACTGCTAAATCTATATAGGTTTCTAAAAAGTAATAACACTCTAATTATTTTAAATTCTTGAGGCCTTGAACGGTACCTTGAACCCGAAATCACTCGAGAAATCTAACCTAATTGGTATTTATTTTATCGTATTGACATATATTTATAGGTATATATTAATAAAGTGTTTGGTTATTTATTTTACTACAGTGGTACCTATGGATATTTTACTTGTGGATGGAGCTTCCCAGATTCTGATGCCTCTCTAAATATCGAACAAAATTCTAAAGTAATGATTAAATATGATATAATATTAAATATAGTGCAATTATACCTAACTTTTTTTTCAATAAAAAAATATAATAACTAATAAGTAATATAATATTATGGTATTTTTTAATTAACAACAGAATAGGGCACATATATAATATTATATAGCATATGACTGAGTTAAGTATATTAAACTGTATAGAAAAATAATATGGCAAAAATTAAAATTAAATCTTAATTTAATTTAAAAGCCCATTACTCACAATATATCCATTCGTTTTACATTCGTTTTACACAAACTGCAAAAATTATTTATTTAAGTATTAACAACGTGAAAAAATTAAAAATATGTTTTAATAATTATTAATAACCGTCAACCGTGTATCTGAAATATACGAGGCACGTACCTTATTATCACCTGCTGGAACACATTGTGTAAAGTACTCATTGAGTTTAGTTTTTTAGTTCTTGTATAAGCATATTATGTAAGCACTCCAAAAAAGTTTCATCAAGTTTCAAGATATTTCTATATAATACCTAATGATATACTCGCGCTCCTACTTGCATTATAATTAAATCGAAGGCATTCATCGAAATTGTATACTGCTTATAGAAATTGAACGGGCTTATAAAAAAATGTTTGTTATTAAAGTATTTTTTTTGTTTTTTGACTCTTACAAATTTACAATTCTAAAGACCAGATTAAGTTAAAGAAATCTGAATCTGAATCTGAAATACTGAATCTGTAAAAACTTTATACAACTCATGAAGTAGACAAACATTTTGAAGCCACTAACTAGTAACTAGATTATATTCAAGATAGAGTTCAAAATATTCACCTAGATACGATTTAAATTTTTTTTTAACAAATTTCTGACTTGGAATAATATTATAATCAAATGCCGTAATGTGGATGTTTAAATTAAAATCACAAAAGTTTCATAAAACAACTTCAGTTTTATTACCTACCTATAATTAATTTATTTTTTTTATATTAAAAATTATAAATATATAATTACGTGTGCCCAATTTCATAATACCTACCTACATAGCCACATAGGTATCTACAGTGCGTGTAATTGTATATTAAATGAAAGGGTTTAGCTCTCCTGACATTTTCCAGGACGCCCGTGCGGGACATAATAATATTACAGTTTCTTAGAATTCAGATGAATATTATATGAATGGCAAATGGCAATACAAATTAAAATATCAAAACTCATATTATTCGATTTAAAACGGTGCCTTTGCCATAAATTACGAGGTTTCTTTCTTCCGTTGTGAATGCAGCTACCTATAGTATGGTAGCTGGTATGCTACATTGGTACATAGGTGGGTAAAGCCGGTAAAATTAATGATAATATATTATGTAGTATTAAACCACGTAGGTAATAACAATAATAATAACAACAATAAAATACGAAACGCTGTTTTGTGGAGCGCGACCTACAGCTGCAGCAGCTGCTGTTTGCGGATTTTTCTTAATATTCACTATTATAATAACAATAATAATTTATACATAGCGACGACGACGACAGCCGGTCGGTCGAGTCGTCGGTGTTCCGATCGCGCGGCGGAGGGCGTGTTTTGCGCGCTTTACCACGACTCGTTCAACGACCAAAGACTGATTACACGACGGACGGCCCTGTGATAACGATCAGTAGTTAAGCGCGCTTGTGTGTGTGTGGTGTGTCGGAAGGCACAGTCGGCCGTCGTGCGCGCTCGGAACTCATTTATTATTATCATCGCCGTCGTTTATCATAATAATAATAAAATATATTGTTATAACATTTTACACCGTTTTTATATGCAAGTACACAACAACTACCAGTGACGTACTGATGTCCGGACTATCCAGTTAGTTCAGTTTCCAGTACGCAGCGAAACGACAACTTAACGTCCTCCCCGGACCCGCGGCTAGCCACTACTACAGGTAGGTAGTGCGACCGAGTCCGGAGCCGTTTTATGTTTTAGTTTACGTGAAATTTTTGCCCTCCCGACCGGCTAATTCGGGTACGCGTCCTGAAGTATTTCGCGGTTTTTGGTAGGCAGTTAACGAACACGAAACTCCGCGGCGCATCGGTACGAGACCTTATAAAAATATTGTTATATCATTTTCTTCAGGATCACATATCGCCGCCAATCAATTTTCCCCAGTAAGAAAAACGTCCGCCCGTCCGGAGCCCAACATAACTACGAGATTTGACTGCTGAAACGGACCGAATAAAAACGAGTGCAGCAGCAGAACACCTGCCGTCGCAGAGTTTTCCTTTTGTCCACAACATCGTTTGACGCAGTGCCCCCCCCCCCCCCAACTACCCTACTACAGCCGTTCCATTGCTAAACATCCCCCCCCGCTCAGGGATATCGTTTTCAATCAACAGCGTAAGTTATTTATTTGCTTGTTTTATACGACCGACCTAGTGCTTGTCAGATTTTTGTATTTATATATATATATATATATATATATAATATATATTGTATTTATATTTATTGTTTATTGTAGTTTGGATAGAAAAATATTTGTTCACCTTATGCTCACAGCGCATTCCGATGCCTGCCTATCACATAATATATTATTACTATCTACCTAATAGCTTACCCATCTTTTTTATCTGTTTCAAGCCAACAACGACAGGGGAATTTCTTTGCCGTAGTGTTTCCCCATAATCATCCGCTTAATGCTAAGAGTTATGCTTACACTTTACATATAAGCACTTTACCACAACCTTATGCTTTACATATAGGTACCTAGCTAAAAATATTATTTCTGATGGGCCAAAAACTTGCACATTTTTTATTACTTACCTGCTAGTTTTGAGAGTAGATATCACAGTTTTCCAAATTGTTTGTAAACAAAGCCCAACGGTCAATTAAATTACACCATATTATATTATGTTTCGTTAAAAATTCTAACATCCATATGGCTATTAGTACCCTATAAGGTAGGTAGGTATTTGTATTTTAAATACCTATATTTTGAAGTTTTCATAATAATACCAACAGTGTACATAAGGTCTTATAATTACCTAATACCTATTATTTACTGATATTTGTACTTAAGGCTTTATACGTTATATTATAGCATTAGGTGAAAAATAATAAGAATACGTAAATACATTAGACTACCTAATTTGAACATCTATAATGACTTGACTTTTATTTGCGGGTCTTACAAATATTTGACTAGGAAACAAAACAAAATTGTCTGGGTTATAAACAATATAAACTAATCAAACTTATACCTTACAAGGTATATTATCTTACACACTTTATGTTATGTTTTGTGTCTATTTATTCATCATTGTTCATTACCTATTATTATTACTTATTAATTATTATTATGATAAAACTATTTTTTATAGGTTTAGCTTATAATATTAGCTTTAGCTTGTGTTTAAAATAATAATAATATAATCAATTAATCCAAATATCCAATACTTCAATTATTAAGGCTCTAATGTTTAATATTATTGTTTTGTTTGGGAATTTGACTTTTGATTCTTAAGTACCTAGTATAATATTATTATTTTAGGATATAATGGATACCTGTATTGACGTATAGTTAATTTTAATTCATCAGTTAAGACATTTTATGGTTGAACAATAACACAATAAAAAACTAGAATTTGTTTATTTTTTGTATAAAGAAATAATAACCATTACCTACCCACCTACCTACCTATAAAATATACCTAACTACATAATATTATGTATACCTACATCTTATAAAATAATGCATGTATAAGTAAACACCAAGTAGACACTTGTTTTATCATATTTATAAGGAATAAAACTGAATAAAATGACTTGTAGTTAACATTATTGTTGAGTATTAATAAACTATCTAAACATAATATATTATTTTATTTAAGTGCTTTACTAATTACCATATAGGTGCGTGCAGGGTATGCAATTGCACCCCCCAGCGAGTTCAGCTTAGAAATAGATAGATAGATAAATAATATATTTTGAGTTTATAATTTTTTTCAAAGCAGTGGTCATACAATGAGTGGTATGTACAATTACACAATTAAAATTGTTTTTTAATTAGTCCTGGCCTGACTTGTTGTAAGGCTAGGTAACATTTTAGTACTGTGCACCCTCAGCAAAAATGTCCTGCGCATGCCTATGCTTGGATACATTTTTATGTTATTTTGTCTTTCACTAATTATTAAATAGCTATATAAATGTATTATAACAATAACCATCTGAATTACTACATAATAAAAGTATAATTATCAATTGTTTCAATTGTTTATATCTTCTAACTGCAATATTATGTCTTATATTAAATGTGTTTTTATATTTTATTATTTAGTCTTAAAATGTAGGTACCAAGATGGTATCTAGGTACTTAATCAATAAAAATATGAGTAAAATCTTGTTATGAAAATCATATTTTTGTCTATACTCTGCACCAGGATAGAACATTACCGTTTTGCGGCTTTGCGCATGCAGACTGACAGCAGTGACTGGTCCGAGGTACAATTTACCCCACTTAATGACACGACAGTAGAGGTTGTATAAATATATATTATAGCATCGAACGTACCTCACATTAACAAACTGTTGTCGTTGAATGGAGGGTTGCGCAGGATCGGACATGTTTTGGTCAGGACACAGTAATGTTCTCTCGTGGTACTAACTACAGTTTCAATATACTTCATAATTATTATCTATCTTAGATAGGCTACCTATAAGTATAGGTATAAGGCAAGCACAGACTTATATAGCAGATGTGGCTACTATTTTTTTTATCATCCACCCCTTCACACGGCCCACCCACCTTCCTACAAAAAAGTATACGTACAAAAAAATGCATAAATAAAATATACTCAAACAGAAAATTAAAATTTATAATACTTTCAAATTTCAGCAGTTAGGTGAAAAAGACTTATGGGTAGGTATTGTCTTTTTTGGCCCTTTTTAGGTGTCTACCTATAGCTTAACTCATGTGTACACCTATACCTATAACTTAAAAGTAATGGAGTATTGCCAATTTAACAAATTTAAGAAGTAAGACTAAGAAAAAAATGTCGTTTGTAGTTTGTACCTATGTATTATAAGTAGCATGTTACTAGATATTTTTCCTCTGCAAGGAAAATTGAAGAATTATATTATATATGTTTTTGGGTATAGTGCAATGGTAAAATATCTAGTAGCATGCTACATTTTGTTAGGAAATTAATTTAATTTTTTTTTTTGCGTTTCTTCGGCAATAAATAAAGCATTACAAAAATTGGCCCCATAAAAATTGGTTGGAAAAAGTTAGCCCAAGTACTAAGCCCAAAAACATATCTATGTTAAAATGATTCTAACCAGATACCTAGATAAAGTATTTTCTTAATATTTTACTATTGTTCCATGGATTTATTATTAAAAAAAAAAAACTTTGGAATAGATAAATTAAATCAAGTAATAAAGCAACAAATTTGAAAACATGGGCTATAGATATTTACTTCTAATTAATTAACTTTTTACGAGAATAATTCCTATTGTGATGTATCTTTTATTGCTTTAAAAACATTCATACACATTAGACATTATTCTATTCATTATATACAATTATGCAATCGTATATATAATTTATAATTTAAAATTTATATATTTGTAGTATATAGGTACTACAGGGTGATTCACTGTATGTTCACCACAATATTTTTATTTTAGTTCTGCATTCACTCAAATTCTGATGCTTAGAATTTTTAAGTTTAATTTCATAAATACCATTATAACTGTATGCATAGTCAGATCATAAAAGTCACTTAAATAGGATTAAAATTTTCAAATACTAAAGTTTTTTAAACCATTTAAGGATTGACTTATGGTACCGAATACACACTTTTTTTGAAATGAACTACCATTTTATTTCTGTCAGTTATTAAGCAGATAATTTTTTTGAAAATATTGATACCCATATTGAGTACCTATATAATCAAAATTCTAACTAGTAGTTTTTTGTATTATTAAACTGGTTCTAGGGTAATTGTTAACAATATGAGGGAGTCTAAGTCCTTCTAAAAAATTGATAAGATCGTGGCATAGAAATATAAAGGTACCATAAGAAATATATTTCTCTATTTCATCAAAATAACCTAGCCTTTAAAAATGTGATCACTGATTTATAGAATCAACCGTTTATTGGAATCAAAAATGAAAATCCCAAACCAAATGTTATATTGAAAAAAAGGATGCTTTATGTAATCAACTAGTTAATAGAATCAAAATGGCCTGAACAAATGTGGTCACATTAAGAAGTACTCACTGTATAATACCTACTTTTATTGTTATTTGATGTCCACTTTTGAAAAAGTGGCTAGTTATTTTGTTTTAATTTAATTTAATCATACATTATTATAAATAAAATTAAATAAACAATAAATATATACATATAACAAAAAACAACGGCACACAAATTCAAACAAATGTCTTGGTCATTCACTTTTCACTTGAAACCATTTAGGTTAAGTTTTTCAAAGGATTACACATAAATTAGTAGTTGGTACTAAACTATTAAATTATATTTTTTCCTGTCAGTATCATAATATGTTATGTGGAGGTGATGAATTCCGTCAGTAGACACCTAAATACAATTGGCATACCAACATAAAAACATTTTGTTCCATTTGGTTTAATATCATTATAGCTCGTATCATTTTTATAATATTATTTTTTTCTAAGAATGTTATTAGGACTTAAAAAAATTACTATTTTAAGGTTTTACAGTGTAGTCCTGGGTCTACCAGCTGGACATGCCACTGTATGTCATATTATAGATTCTGCTGAAATGTAACATTTAAAATTTCTGATTTCAATGGTTATTGGATGAATACCTAGGTAATAGTTAATGCATCATACAATATTATCATATTCTATTAGAACAATATGCTCTATTAGGTAACATGAAAAAAGTAATTTATTCATTAATTTATTACTATTATATTTTCATTTTGTTAAAATTTGGTGTACACATTTGTAAAATAAAATAGTACTTTTAAATAGGTTTAATATATTCCATTATAAAAATAATTAATACCTACATATATTTTTACTTTATTTTTAACCACATATTATATTTGTCACGTTATGTTAATATTATGTTATCCTGTTATTTTAATTTACTTAAAAGTTTATATGTGTAAATTAAAATTACAAGGTTTTTATTACAACGAGGATACGAAATAAATTATCATATTATTCTATATTTATTACGATTTAATTTAATCACACGGATAACTGATAACTGATAAGTATACAAATAAATATATTATGCAAGTGTTTGCGTAAGTAAAACCGCAAAATAAAATATGATAATATAATATAAAATATTATTTATAATTTATTAGGTACTTACCTTTATGGCTATATTATAGAAAACGATCTTTGCTTTGATTTACATTTTCCAATTGAATATTGGTTAAAAATATAATGATATTAACATAAATATGTTTTTGGGCTGGGTACTGCTGATATACAATTAATGGTTACTTTATTAATACAGATTTATGATTCATACATTTTCTTCGAAGTGAAAAATATCGAGTAACGTTCTATGTTTGTAAATACACCACTTTTTTTTGTTATTTGATTTTTAAGAATATATTTTATTTGTAGTTATTTTATAAGAACTGATTATAATATTTTAGTTGTATATAATATTATCATCACATCGTATATTTGCTGCAAATCGCTTATAGATCAAATAACAGTATAGACCCCACAATGGAAATGATTGCTATCGTGGGTTATTGACCGTACGTGAATGAAGAACTATTTATGAGTCTGACATTACTGTTTTATCTTTAAGTTCAACTGTTCAAGTATTTTTGTCAAAAATGTGTACACTGTATATTATGTGAACTGTGAAGACGAGTTCTGAAAAATCCTATTGTTAGAAATAATTAATAAAATATATTTAATACCAAATTAAAGTATAAAACATTTAAACCTAATACATGTTTGGGCTTTGGGCTTTTACATTTAATGGTTGTATAAAGTATAGTTTTGTGAAAAAGACGAGTGTGTTTATGTAATATACTAATGTGTATAAAATATTAAATCGTATTTTAGAAATTTAGAGTGTATAATAATATCTAAATCATGCGGTTTATGAACCACCCTCTCCTGCATTCACCCTCTGCAAACAAATTATAGATAACTAGATAAGGCCTGATTTATTTATAAATTTATAACATACTAAAACAACTCAATCTCAAGTTTAAATTATTTTGTTAAATCTGAGAAAAACTTGAAAAATGTTTGCATTAACGTGCTGAACAAAAATTAGGTTAGGACGCTATACCCGTATGCGTTGTCTCCGTCTTACAAATGTACAACATAGCAAAAAACTGTTTTGCGCGGAACTGAGAAGGCTACAGTCATAAAAAAGAAACGAAATTTTCACCACATAAAAAGGAGAACTTTGGCTGTGCAACGTTGTTTTTATTTTTTTGATATCACTTATATGAAAAAAATTCATACTGTTTCAAAAACTATTATTGTTTGTGTTTTTCAAACATGAAAAACTTTTTTCATAATAATGATATCATAGACGGAGACAACACATACGAATGTAGCGTCTTCTTAATTATTTCAAGATTCTTGGTAATGAGTTGAATTTTAAATATTAGTACCTACTATTTTCCATTTTGGCTTTTCTGAACTTGATACATTTTTAATGTACGATGTGTTCATAACAATAATTGAAGAAACTAGAAAAATAAATTATTATTAGAGGCAATATAATACAATTATTGAAAGTTATTTATAACAAATTGGTTCAGTAAAATAAAATAATTTAATTGGCTTGATTCCAAACGAGATTAGATACGTGGAAATTATCCATCAGTTTATAGTTATAAATTATAACTTTATTAAGAAATAAGAATAATTAAGAAATTAAAATATTTTCTCAATCAAATCCGAGTAACCAAATAACTAGAAAAAATGCGTGGTTGTTTTTAACATTATTCACTATACAACAGTTTCATATGATATTTTTGACAACATGGGCATATGACGGTTGAATGAATTCAACCAATGCTGGATGACCGGATGTAGTTTGTTCGTTATCTCATTTGTTTTGACTTAGATAATACAAATAATAATTAATGTTATTATTAAAATAATAATTTATTCAGTTTATAAATAATATGTAAAGTATTATAACATTTTTTTTGTTGGTAAATATTAAATTCAATTTTTACTATTTTTTGTGATAACATCGCACCATTCACTAATAAACTAAAATATGTATTAAGAGATCAAAAGGACGTCATGACCTGAACGTGTTGTCTCTATCTAAAGCATAACAGCAAATTTTGCGTTCAGAATAATCCATTTTACTGTTATATATTTTAATATTAGAGTGGATTTGTAATGCTCATAACTTGTGTTAAAATTTAAATGTCGAAATATTTGAATCTGACGATACGTCAATTCACTGTAATATTAAAAATAATGGAATAAAGTGATTATTCTTAGCGTAAAATTTGCTACCATTTGGTAGTGTTTAATTATGTTACTGCGTTAGCTAGCATACATCCATTTGAGTACCTACGTCGTCTTCCTAATATTAGCAAAATAATTAAATGGAACATTTCTAAAGATTTTGTATGAAAGTAAAAATAATATCAAAGTTTCTGTGCACTTTTTTATTTTTATACTCTTAAATAATTTAGATTAGGAACATACAGAGTAATAATAATAATTATTTTTAATTACATAAATCATTCAAATTTCTTTCAATATACAATTATTTTTAATCGTTAAAATACATTTAATCTGAATATTTATTTTTGCATTCCACTGTAAAAAAAATGTTATTTGAATAATATTTTAGTTTAGATAGATCACATAAATTACATCACATGCCCGTTCAATTTATTTTAATAGAAACAATAATAAATTGCAATATAATTAATACTTCCTTTACGCTCTTGTGTCAATAAAAAACTGTCCAGCTATCTAACAGAAGGTTAAAATAACCTACATGAAATTGTTGACAGCTTCTTTTTCATGAATAACAATTTGTATTATAATTGTAACTTGTATTATATGTAACGTAGTCGCTCGACCTTTGGCACTCCTATTCATACTTCATAGTTCATTATGATGTATTGATGTGTATTATTTATATATTATAGTATTTTAGTATAATGTATTTTTTTCAAACACCACACCGGTTTGATTTCCTGTTACATTATAATATTATGGTGTAAGGTGTTTACCATGTTTTTGTATTTTATGATCTAAGGTGTTTATACTTTCCTTTATAGTTTATATGCGATTATTATATTTTGATTGTAACACTTTCCCCCTAAAATATACCTATGAACTAAATAAAATAAATTACTTGTATTCGTTTTTAAACCAATTAAATAAAAAAAATGAAATTCACCTATAATAGTAGTGAATCGAATATTTTGCCTCACAGCATAGGTACATAAATTATCTAAATAAAAATATATTCGATCAATCATTTTTTGGTATTTTTAGAAATCATCTTATATTTTACATGTTACAAACTATTCCATGATAATAATTTTGATTAGAATAAATCAATAAATAATATTTTTGAAACATCGTTTCAATTTTCTTTTAGCTTAGAGGAAAATAAAACCTACTTTTTATTATAATTTATATGCAATTTTGAGTATTACATGGTAATATTTGTAAATGGTAAATAATTAAAATACGTTTGTTTTAAAGTTATTTTATAGTTTTATATTGAAATGATTTGTTTTCATTTACAGACTGTTTGTAGAATGAATATCAGTTATCTATGGCCAAGATGAGGTATGCAGATATGCCCAGAGATGTTTCTATTGACAATTTCCCTTCGCTCAACGTGTCTGAGGTAACGCTTTCACAAATATATTAAAATAATGTACCGCTATCTACTTGATATTATAAGTTTCGTGGTTTTTCATATTTTTAAATTTGTATCTACCGTGATTGTACAGAGCATACATTTATGGTACTTGAATGTATAAAAATATAAATTATGATATTTTCGGTAAATTTTTTTTAAACAAAAATTAAAACAGTTAAATTAAGAAGGATAATAATAATATTTAGTTATATTATAACAATCACATTGTACTATTTTTATACTTAGATTCTTTTCAGCAACTGTCACGTGAATGAATAGACTGGTAGAGGTTTATATTATACTTTTATAATGTAAACCTAAAACATTCAAGGTTATAAGAATTTTACAAAATTAAACAAAAACTAAATATTAAGAATATTTCCATTTGTTATTAATAACTGCAGTATGGCTCTAAAAGTAATGTGTACTTAATGTCATAATATTATATTAATAGTTATTAGGTTATTAGTTTATTACCTAGATATGCTATTATAAATAAAATACACTTAGAACTTTATGCAATCGCATATTTCAAAGAAATTAGTATACCTAAAATCTAGATCAATACAAATGTGTTTCCATTTCAAAAATGTTAGCATATTTTGATATTTTTGTTCAAATTGTAACAATATGGAAAAAATTTCATTTTTCTTATTATTTTATGGCTATAATGTGCGACTAGCAGCTACATATACACTTACGACAAACTGAAAAAGGAAATATTTGAATATTGTTATTATTATATTACCACATAGAAATTATACGGTACATGCCGCACATCTACTTTTGGAAGGTATCTTATTAGTAAATTTGAGGGCTTTTGTAATATTAAACCCTAGTGGAATCAATAATAATGATGTTTTGTTTATTTTTGACGTATGCGGCACCTTATACGATAAAACGTCAAATTTCCAGTTGCGTTATGCAAATTTATAATATTATATTTTTGCATTAATTGAGTGCATTTTTGTAATTTCTAATGTATATAATTTATGCGCATCGCAACAGCTTATTAGTTATTACCATTTATCCAATATAAAGGAATAGGTAGTTTAATAAATAAGTTTTATATATTTCCTTTATTTTAAGGATTTTATACTCATAATTTTGGATTACAAATTTGAGAAACGTCCCTTAGATGTTTTAAAGATATATTTTTAAATTAATAAATACATTTTTAACTGATATATTAATAAATGCGTTGTAAGTATAAAGTAAGTAGTAAGTATACCTGGTACCTAATGCTAGTGTTTCATATTATTTACAATATTTATGTATTCTTATTTTCTTATACACGAATGACAGCTGCTGGT
Source organism: Metopolophium dirhodum (assembly GCF_019925205.1). NCBI lineage: Eukaryota > Metazoa > Arthropoda > Insecta > Hemiptera > Aphididae > Metopolophium > Metopolophium dirhodum. The sequence goes on along the minus strand of NC_083563.1, from coordinate 2,381,690 downwards.
GACATGAGCATAATATTGTGCAGTACCTAACTATACTAGCGTATTAAAGTTCATTGAATCTTGGGTAATTTACTATTCATTATTCAAGAATAACTTTGTGAATTGTGGATATCAAAATTTAAATCAACATTGGTGTAAAATTATACATTACCTATACAAATATCGTAATATGTATATATGAATTTGATAACAGGTCATTGCCTTAAATTAATTTTAATATTTTAGATTGACAATTATTAATGATAAATGATTAATAACAATAATAATAATATTTGTTATCGGCAAGTGTTAGGAGATTCAATTTTCGGTAATCGGTGTGATATAAAATACTAAATTCTTTTATAAAAAGTCTTTATTTTATGTCTGGGTATTCAGAATTATTTTCTAAAAAACTGAATTGTTTAAATATTATGATGTTCTTTAAGCGTGAAGTAATGCGTATTATGCGTATATGTCAGCTGTATTCATAGCTTATAGTTTCACTTATTTTTTTAAAAACCATTCACAAGAGAAAAATACCCTCGACCCAAATAATATTATACATTTATATTTTTTCCTCCGTCATTTTACGGATATTGTTATTCACCCCCCCCCCCCCCTTCAAATCCTGTTAATCTAGCTTATGATGGATTGCACAAAAATGATTTCTAGTTAAAAATATCCCATGCTCTGTGTACCAATTTAAAACTATTCTAAAGTCAATGGTATTAAACGATTATTATAATAATACATAAATATAATATAATAATATATGACTCTAATAAGTAATAACTATTATTATGCGGAGGTATGCGTTAGTATGTATATGGTATTCGTAAGTAACTTTAAACTTTTAAACGACTATAATAAGTGGTGGATCGGAAATTTTAATTAATCCTTATATTTCAATGACACCGAAAAAAGTGTGCACATTCAAAAATACTTGTTAAAATATAAGTTATATTTTCCACTGTCATAAAAAATGTAGTTATATGATAAGAAATACTCATTAAGATGGTCTATTATTTTACTACACAGGTATTATTTATTTATTTATTTATAAACAGTTTAATGGACCTAGGTCCTTTTTAATAATATAATAGTGCTACGTTTTGTTCAACTAAATGATAAAAATATCTTTTTTTTTAATATTTCTTATACTGAGTTGTAATAACAACAAACGTGTATAAATTAAAAATGTAATACAAGGTTACTCATAAATTGTTGTTATTGGAAATTATAAAAAAAGTTTAGCGTAAATAAAAAGTTGTTCTGTGTAAATCAAAGATTTGAAAATTAAATTTCCCTGAACATTTAACATAAAAAAAGTTTAGGTACCGGAAAGTCAAATACAATTTTCCACGAATTAAGATAATATACAGGATACGGGACGACACCTCGCTATCAATATTAAGGGGAATCGGAGGCAGACAGTTTCTAAGGAGTTCGAATTAGGCAATTTTAAAACTGCACGTATGCGGGTCTTGTAAATGTGTGCGTAGTGCGTAATAAGTGTTCATTAGTTTGTGACTGTGAGTAAAAAAAATTGTGGAGTGTTCCCGCACACACATGTACAAGTCACTGGCTGGCGTTTCGCGCGTGAACGGTAGACAATTTATGGTAATTTCACATTTGTATGTATTTTGTTCCATCCTACCGATCGACCTAATAATGCGATCATTTTTCAGAAAACTGATCTGAGTTCTTTATAATGTCTATTTGAGATTGGTCAGTCCACATTTTAAGATTTCTGATTTAAATTCTGAATAATCAACGTTTGAAAATTCCGAAATTTAAAAATATTCAAACTAAATTGATAGTTATATGTGTGTGTTATATGTATGTGTGTGTGAAATTGGGAAAAGTGGACCGTCCGATATCAGTGTTATAAATTATTATTGCATTACTATAGGTTGATCAGTATATGATAGAATAAAAGTTGGTATGTTTTAGCTGAAATAACTGTCCGCCACCGATCCCCTTAATCAGACAATTAGCGCTCTCATAGTTTTCTATTGGTCAATCACGGTCGATATAATATGTATAATGTATATCCATCCTAATTCATGAATAGCGTGAAAACTACCACCGTCGATTACTCAACGCTACGAGTCAAAGTTGAAAAAACTTGTCATCAACTGATAAGATTTTGTTCCGTGTCCTGTACATCTTAATTAGTGATCGTAACTTTTACTAACTGAGCGTCAGACCATGTGATAGCTAGGTGCGTAATACAACGCTTGTTCTCGCCGTGAAATACTGGCTACCCCGACTCCCAAGACCTGATGGCTGCTTCGCTAGCAGCATAGACCTATAAAACCATAAACCTATATATAATAACCTATAAAACCTATAAACCTAGTCATAAACCTATAAACTAATGAGCAGCGCATATAGAGTGAGAAATCACCAGACGTGGTTGTTGAGAGAGAAAATAGAGGTTTAGGCTGTTACAGTATTCAAAACATTAGCCCAAAGCATGTTTTTTCTCTCTCATATTCTCATATGTTATTTTTCTCTCTCAGTCGTGTCGTCTGGATTAACCAAGGGCTATAATTATAGGCCTATGCTATAAACTATTAGACGCGCTTCCACACGCCGCCCTGCCCTTGCTTAATCCAGACGACATAACTGAGAGAGAAAACATAACATATGAGCTATGAGCATATGAGAGAGAAAAAACATGCTTTGCACATAGTAACAGCCCAGTACCTCTTTTTTCTCTCTCAACAATCCCGTCTGGTGATTTCTCTCTCTATGCGCTGTCTATTAGTTTATACTTTATAGCATAGACCTATATAATATTATAGCCCTTGGTTGATCCAGGTGACATAACTAACTGCTACTAACCGCCCATGACATGCTCATTCAGCTGTGCTTCATCAATGATTTGTATAGTTTACGTTCGATTGTATGGTCTTCAAGTGGTTGACTATTCTTTGATATTCTTATTATAAATAAAAATAATTTGTGTATTATTAATTAATTATAAATAAAATATAATGCATTAATGAATTGAAAGTAAACATTTTTTAAATATTTAATCTTGGGATAAATGTGTATTCCTATAATACAGTGAAATACATTATGACAAATGAGCAAGCCTCTTATTTCAGAGTTAAGGTCCCCCCACACACTGCAGCGGTGGCGGTGAATTACTGCAGGACAACATTTCACCGCTCACCGCGGCGCAGCGGTAAAGCCCTTAGACAATCAAATTTAACGCCACTGCCACCGCTGCAGGGGGGGACCTACATTCGCCACTACTAAAGATATTGGATAACCGTCCACGATAATAATATATATTTTATACTTTAGAAGATATGGATGTTATAATCCGGTGCGAGTCATTTGGTCGAATATTTTATGAATATAGTCGAAATGTTTTGTTGTCGAATGAGTTTTTGGTCGGAGTAAACATAATGATTAGATTTTACATACTATATAATCCGACGATAGCAGCAGTAATGTAGACATGTAGTGTTAATAAATACATTTATGAATGTATGTAACCTTGACATTGGATGGGTGCAGTGAATGACGTGGCAACTGAAATTTTAAAAAGGCTTGATTTACAAACTTGTGCGTTGCGTGCCCCGTAGAATGAATATCCAACAGTTTTATAATAGGTATACGGTGTTATAAAAATTATAGTCATTTTTATAAGTTAAGAGTGGGTGATGGGTGCTGGAATGTTTTAAAACTATTAGTCAGTGGTGTGATTGCGGGCAGTGGTATAATTTTGTCCCCCCCCCCCCCAAGATATGTCTACCTTCTTACTAACGAATTCTTAAGTACTTATTATTATTTATCAATATTGGGGGGGGGGGGAGGGGTTATCACAATTAATATTTTAACAAATACAAAATGACTACATTTTATATACTTTCTATGTTGTAAGGGGTTGGGTGGTTGAATTTCCTACCCCTCGTGTATCCGGCCCTGCTAACCTACATGGCTTATTTCTAGTTTAATTTCCTCATTTTACCACAAACATTTCACGGATCATCTATATTATCTTTGTTTCCAGAATGTTACAAACGCATAGGAATGTGGCCATTAAAAAATATCAGTGTCGTAAAATAGTTATGAATTTATCTTTTGTTAATTATTATTTATTACCATCAAACTTCATAATAATCAGTCTAATTTACCAACATATTGTATTAGGTATGTCAATGTCATCATGTTATAGGCTCACGGATTTAATATAAATCATATTAGGTTTTTTTCCCATTTAAAATTATTTTTGTAAAAAATAGATAAACATGTTCTCTGTTTCATAATTAATCAAATTGCAGAAGAATCCATCTAATATTGTTGACCTTGCTCTGAATTTAATTAGTATTATTATAATTGGGTACCTAAGTTATAACGGTTTATTATAATAATTAAAAATAAATAGTTTTAGTTTTATGGCCAATATGGCAATATGTAACATAATATTATGTTTATATTATTATATGTATATTTCCAGTTTTATTATCGTTTCTAGATATGATAAACCTTAACTAGTAAAGATAATGCATTCAATCGGTGTACATTCATTTTGTTGTTTAGTATTTTAATTTCTCTCATATTGAATAGTCTTATAAGTTATAATCAATCATATAAATAATGGATTATTTCTTATATTATTTTTTCAAATTGCACATAATTTTTTTATTAATTTTATAAAAAGTTCTAAAAATGTGTGTTGTTTACAGAAAGTAAAGTCAAAGGCATACGATGATGATGATAAATTAGAACATTTAGTTTCCAACACAGAGTATAGAAAATTAACCACTTACAACTCTTTGAAAAAACATCCATCAAATCTATCAACTCCGTCGTGTGAACAAAGGCATAGAAGACGTCTTTCAGAAACATTAACATGGTGAGTACTGAGTAGACTTATTATTTTTTAAATATAAAATTATTAAAAACTTATATTATTTACATTTTTAACAGCTACTATTTACTATTTATTATTTATTATATTATTACTTATTCTTATTGAATACAGTTTATTTGTGTACATAGGTAACTATTATTATACTTTTATACTTTTATACTTTACTCCTTAAAAAAGCATTACCATTTACCTTACTTTTTAGTATAAACAATTATATTTGAAATTGTTGTACGACTGATTTTAGAATTTATATTGAATCAACGTAAGTAGATTTAAAAACATTAAAAGTATCCAGTGAACTAGACTTGCAGATCAGCTGTGACTGGTTAAGTAGATTTACATTATGATGAAAATAAAAGTTAGCAATAAATGGTATTATAATTAAATGCATTAACATCTAATGAAAACAGATTATACACAGTCACTGTATCCGGCATCGTATTTGTGTTTGCAAGTACCGGGACCAAAGACATGATAAATAAATAATACCTACAACATAACATTATATATATTATTGTAAACAAGTGACTTTGTTATCATAATATTTGGTAACATTTTGGTTTTGTGCAATTACAACTAGACTTCATAACTTTACCTATATCCTATAGTGTAATATAATAATATAATACACCTATTGTTAATTTATTAGTACTTGAACGTTAAGCATTCATTTATTTGTACAATTAAGTATTAACATATTTTTTTTTTTTTACAGTGGCTTAGCAAGGCAATGTAAAACTCACAGTCTTCCTTGTAATATGACATTAAAACATCCTTATAGTGTTTCACCAGTCGATGAAAAAGATGTTGATAAGACTAAGGGTGTTTTGTCTCCTGGTATTCTTCCGGAAGATTGGGCTGCCCAACTCACATTATTAGATTTAAATATATTTAGTCAAATATCCCCAGAAGAGTTGTCTTCGTGTTCTTGGAACAAGAAGCAAAAATTAGAAGTTGCACCAAATGTAGTAGCATTTACTAGGCAATTCAATCATGTAAGTAAAAATTAAATATCAAAATGTTTTGGATCAAATTTTAAACATGATCAATTTTCAGGTATCATTTTGGGTTGTTCAAGAAATATTGAAAGGCACCACTCCAAAACTGCGTGCTGATCTGATCACTCAGTTTATAAAGATCTCCAAAAAATTGTATGACCTTAATAATTTCCATTCATTGTTTGCTGTTATTTCCTCCCTTCAAAGTGCTTCAGTTTATAGGTGAGTTTTTAATTCATAAAGTGATTGAACTCAAATTTCAAAATTTGTTATATTGTTGATTAGACTATCTAAATCATGGAACAATGTGTCGAAGAAAGATCGGCAATCATTCGATAAACTAGCCAATGTTTTCTCAGAATGTAATAACTGGAGAAATCTTCGGGATCACCTAGAAACTTTACGTTTGCCATGCATACCTTATTTAGGTAAATAATAAATAAATAATATAATAAGTTTATTTATTTACATTCATTTTTCTAAATAAATATATGTACATCTAGGTGTATTTTTGACTGATTTGGTGTATGTTGATATGGCACATCCTCATAAAAGTAGCGGCATATTAGAATCTGAAGCAAGGCGTCTGAAAATGAATAATATTCTAAGAGTAATATCACATATGCAGCAGAGCCGTTATGATCATCTAATACGGTTTTCTAGGATAAATGATTATTTGAACTCTATTAGATATATTGAAGAACTGCATAAGTTTGTTCAAGACGACCAATATAAGTATGCATTAAAATGTAGTAAATTATGCCCTAATTATTTCAAACTTTTCTATTTCATGTATAATGTGTTTAGATTATCATTAAAGTTAGAACCTTTATCCTGCCAAACAGAAAACTCTAGAGGCTCCAAAGAATCCGTCAATCAAGTGTTGTTAGATTCATTAAGTTTATCACCTGCAAAATCAACCGATTTAATGCGAATAAGAAAATTTTCTTTATGCAAGCAACAACAACAGAAAACAAATTGTTCAAAGTAAGCAGATCCAGATACTATGATATAATACTTAAATCCAACTTATTTTTATTGTTGACCTTTAAATATACAATTAAATACTATCATTAACATTAAATTATAAGTTTAAATAAAAAAAGAAAATAACAACTGTGTCCATTGTCCATATGTTGTCAATGACTATTGTAGTCATTTTAAACATACATTTATTTTTTAATCAGATATCGCAGTGCAAGTCTACCACGTAGTTTTCTTAAAAAACCTGTGAATCAATCTGCAGTGTGTAATAATAATAGGTAAGCAGTTAGGTTTTAGAGTGTTGATTCTTTGCACATTTTTTTTTTTTATCACAAGTGTTATAGATCTTGCTGTTAACTATTTTTGCTTTTGGCTGAAAAACATAATCAATGTGCTTTTTTTCAAATTATTTTGTTTTTGGTATGGTAGTTTCTTTTTTTATACAACTAAAAATATATATGAGTATTTAAGTATTCTTAATAAAACAATATTTTTAATTGATTACATTTTTTTTTTAACAAATTATAATTGTATGGTTTAAATTCTATTTTTTCAATTAATTTTGTATCTTATTACGTAGTTTCTGATCGTGTTTTTAAGTGGAAAAAGTTTACCAACTTAAATTTAGTTCAACCCCTCTTAAATAATGGTGAATTGTTGTACTATTGATTGGTATAAAGTAATAGATATATTTAAGAATGTGTGTTATTGACACCGGTACATTAATTCATAATACATATTATATTATGTCAATAAACTAAATTTATGGTATCAAACATAAAATAATGTATAATTTCTATCGTGGTGTCTTTTAAAATATGCATACCGTGAAGTATTGTTTAGGAAGAAAATTAATATTATTCTGTTTTTATTGTCTGCAATGGGTCTGTTAAACATATTTTATAAAATGTTTTTACATTTTTACAAAACTCGTTAACACAATATTTTTAACCTAATTGTATAACAAATTGTATTGATTCAATTAGTTTTCATACTTTAGTGTTCGGTATAATGGTGAACATTCATTTAAATGTTTGGATTTATTTTCAGTTCACTATAATTATCATTTCTTTAGATTGTGAACTGTTGTTCATATACTGCCAGATTTTATATTTTATTGATGTCATATAGCAAACTGACAATAAAAACATTTTAGTATTACTACTTTTTAATTTCTATATTAATAATTCAAATTTCATTAATCTATTCAATATGAATTAATAACTATCGTGGTATTAATAAAATAAATACATATTATTTATTTTTTTATGGCTAAACTCCAATTTCCCACCCTATATAGTATATAATTACCATCATATTTCGGTATAAACATAAAATATAATTTGAATATATGTTTAAAAGTCTAAGATATTATGTTATTTGAGTCACTGAAGAATATAGTCTTAAGAGGACACCTGCATGTATTGTCTCTGTCTTATGAACGTACAACATAGCAAATTTTACTTTCACAATAATACATTTACTCCATAATTTCCAAAATTATAGTGAAATGACCTCTTATAAAATTTAAAGGTATGATTATTATTATCTAGGGCTTCTCATAGGCTTTTCATTATATTTCAATTTTAAAGCAAGTTATGAGTATTTTAAGATGTACAAACAATTTACAATTTTAAAATACTCATAATTCGCTTTAAAATTAAAATATGATAAAAAGCCGAGATGATAATCTTACTATTCAATTTTATCATGGGCCAATCAATTCTAACTTCAAAAATAACATGGTAAAATGGATTAATGTCAACGTAAAATTGACTGTGTTGTACACTTATACGTTTTGTACACTTATACACTTGTACGTTTATGCGGATGTGGCATTCACTTAAGGTGTTATATGCAGATATAATACATATACAAATAACTCAGCTAGTATACTAAAATGTATGTGTAAAATAATAATTGAATGTTTATTAAAAACTATTTTAATACACATTTTTAGTCAAGTACAAAGTATTTATAAAAAATGAATAAGGCTAATAAAGTAGTCACCTACCTTAAATTCCAAATTTATTATTATTTACAACATTCTAAGAAAAATTCATTTCCTGCTATTTTGGATTTAAAATTAATTTTTATAGTATGATGTACTTAATTATGACATAGTATAGTATATCAATTATAGTAATTACTTTTATAATTTTATATTTTTCACGTGACATATTATTTCTAATTGCTTAAGTATTTAAAGAGTAATTTATTATAAAATACCTAATATTTTTATTGTTTAAGAAATAAGACCAACAGTAAAAAAAAAAAAAAACTTAAACATTTATTGTATAAAGTGAGTAGGTATAATAAATGCTACTTAATAAATATTTAACTTTTAACAACTAATAAGATATTTTTACTTTTATTTATGTCGGTGCATTTATTTCTTAGTATTTCCTAATTCATGAATTTTTTTTTATAAATTTAATTTCTAAATTTCTTAATATACACTTTTTTAGTTTGATCCATAAATCTGATGAAGGAATATTGTCAACTGTGAACTCGAGAAATTTACTAGATGACTCGCTCATAGAAGAGAATACATTAGATCTGTCTAATTTAAATCTATCACCCTCTCAGTGAGTACCATAAATTATAATGATAATAAATAAAATGTATGACTGAAATATATTGAAATGTATGTTTTTTAAATAGAACATTGAAAGGAGCCCATAAAATAAGTTTAGAAAGTTGTTTAAGGCGTAAAGTGGTTTTGAAAAATGGACGAAAACCAGCTGTGACAACTTGGCAACGTTATTGGATACAACTATGGGCATCGGTATTAATTTATTACTCACCCAAGTCATTTAAAGGGTAAGTGTATGATTACAAAATATCAATATGTGTGTATTTATGTATGTATAATATTGTCTATTGTACAGTTGTAACAGAAATGACTTTAAACGAGAGCCTTGCAAACTTTGTCCGTTAAAAGGATGTACTATTAGTCTTGGTGATAATCCAGATACATTTTTAATCAAGCATCCTGATCAAAGTAAATATTTCAACTTGATTTGTTTTTATTCTGAAGTAATATATTTATCTGACTAAATTTATGATTGTTTTAGGAAATACATATAAGTTTCGAGCTGAGAGTGACAATACAGCGTTACAATGGTACAGACGATTGTACCATGCAGCACAGTCAGTACACCAACCCGACACTAAATTACCCGATAACCTTATAAGTTTTGACTGATTAGTTTTAAAATTTCATGTGAGTTTTTTTACTTAAAAATAGAAAAAAAATCAATTTTAAAATCAGATTATTTTATGAATACAACCTTTAAGGTTACTATAATACACTAAAATATAAATAATATCTATATGAGAGTTAAATCGTACTAAAAGTGATAATTGTTACCAAAGATGATTTTTAGATAGAATATACATATAAATATAAAATATTAAAATAAAGTTAGGTTAGTTTAAGTTGTTTAATATAGATTAAAAATTGCAATAAATTAAAAAGAAAAATAATATTTTGAAACACATATCAGATGTTTTAAAATTTAAGACTTACTTTATTGAAATACATATTATACATTTCCATATGAAATACATATTTTTTTTTACGTTTCTTGCCTCCATTGATTTAAAATAAAATAAAAACAATTATAATATATCTTGCCATACAAGTATTTGTGTTTTAATATATTTAATTGAGTTAACTTGCACGATTGATTTTAGTTGTTTACAACTTCAAATGTATATTTACCAACAATTAATATTTTAATTGCTTAGTATATCCTTATTATCTTATGTTATATTGAACTATAGTATGGTGTTTTATACTTTTTGTTACTCTTCTGAAGTCTGACTTTTTTTTAAAACTTTTTATTTAATTCATTGGTTTAAATTATTATTTTATTTTACATTTCAGTTTACTTTGATTGCAGTTGGTTCTTGTGAAAAATTAATTATTATCTTTAATCCAATAATATAATAATATAATTCAGTTATGAATATTTATAACTATTGTATTATAAATTTATTATTTGCGCATAAGCACCTGCTTTTTGTTCTCCCACTAGATTACAAACAGTCTTTGTGTTTAGTGGACACTAATCAGAACATTTAAACAACATATCTCTGCATCTTAAAATTATTAAGTTTGCTCTGACTAATGTTATTAGTTAATTGATTGTTTGAAAGTATTTTATTTTTGACTCTGGCTGTTGTTTATATAATTATATGTATTTAGTTATGGATAATCTTATTTACAAAACGCTTAACTTTAATTGGAAAAATGCACACATAAATAGTCCCTAAAATAAAATTAAAATGGCCAAAGCCTAAGTTCCTTACACTAAAATATCTTGATAATTATTATTATGAACCAAAGCTGTTCATAATTTATTTTTTTAGAAATGTAATTTTAAAAAAAATAACATTTTTGTTAGTATTTTTTTTCAAGCTTAATTTATGTTTGTTTGCAAATAAAGAATAATTATATAGAAAATATGTTTTTGATATCTTAAAGCATATATATTATTATAATCATATTTAAAAACATCATGATTGAAAATAATGAAGATAAAATAGCAATTTCATAAATATTAATTAATAACTATTGTGTTATAAAAACTCAATAATAATGGCATATACGGAGTAGGTTGTGAAAAGCCCTTAATATTGGAACTGTTTATACATTTTATACTAATTATATCATTGAGTTTAATATAAACCTATTTACTATACATTTAAACAGTTGAGAAATGTTGGGGTATTATATAAAACGATTCTGAATAATCATGAATCTTATTTAAGTGTTATATTTTTGTACGCTCCTGTTCTATTCATATAATATAATTTTTGAGTATTTTTTCCATGAGACTTAAGTTTATTTATCACCTGTTAAAATTTCCCATTGACAAATGATTCATATTTACTTAAAAAATTATCTTTACCTAAACAGTAAATTTTATAAATTATATTGACTCAGAAAAGATAAAATGTTGTGTTTAAAAAATAATATTAAATCTATAACTTATTTTTCACTGTCGACTGCCGTAGATCTATAAATAGCCAGTATAGCGTAAGATCTCTAATAGCACATAAGTTGTGATGAAATAAATAATAGTATAATAAAAAAAACATTAATAATGTGAGTGATACTAAATGAGTTTCATAGATTAATAAGATGTATTAATAGATTTTCTCTTAATTTGTGTAATTAGCACAATGTGCTAATAATTTTATTTTCCTAATAATAACCTGAGTTAAATTTATTTGTTGTAATCAATTATATTATTAGCAATTGTGTTTTTTTTTCCGTTATAAATGCATTCAGATTTGTTGTTGTGTTCATTTTTAATTTAACTGTTATATTGTTATCACTTATCAGCATAATATAGCTTATTTATAGGATAGTTAATCTATGATTATATTATTATTTTATTACTCGACCAGGAGTCTAATATTGTAAGGGAGTAATTATTATTGTACTAAATTAACTCCATCTGATTGTTTTTAAAGTATTAATTTTTTGAAGAGGACACAACAATGTTGTCAAAAGACATACAATGTGTATACTTATGTTATAGTTAGTGGTTTGCATTGTTGTGCTAAAAGCTTAAGTTGCTTAGATTTCTAAATCTGAGTATGTTTCAGACCAAAAGTTTTATTTTGTTAAGTCTTTAACATTGAGCTGAAATAATAATTTTCTTGCGGACTTAAAATATTATACATTTGCATAAATCGATCTCAATTTAAAGAATACAGTGATGTCTTTAAACAATATAATTTTAAAATATTGTAATGTATTTTAAGGAAATGCAAATAAAAAAGTCAAATATTAATAATCTATTTTCAAGCAAAAAAAAAAAGTATATATATAATATTATATAGTATAAACCTAATATAGTCCATTTTAAAATTATTATCTGTCTGTTGGCTTATGAAATGGTTAACAAATGTATACTTACAGTTTCCTTTTCCTACCAGCATTTAATTGAAATTACTATTATTGTTATTATACATACCTGATGCTTTGTTCGTGCTTTAATTTGAGATCAGTTAGTGATGATATTATAAATTATAATAGGTATGTAATTTTTGGCGCAACTGTTTTGTTTTGTTAAATTGTTGTGTTTGAAATTGGATATAAACTGTTGATAATTATTGTTTACTGTTTAGTAATATGGTGATACAATGTACCTACCTACGTGTTAATTTATTAATGTTCGGAAATGTTAATGTTCACCATTTCTGATGGCCTGATGTATGATTACTATATTAAATATTATATAGTTGTGTACTTGCATATTATGACACTTAATTTATTTTATTCTTTTAGATGTATAAAAGCAATAACTAAATGCTTAAGATTATTTATTTGTACAATACTTATGTATATTGTCCACACACATGCCAAAACAATAAAATGTCCTACATAATATTCTTGTCTTATTTTTTTATTATTATCATTCAATTTATTTCCAGATAAATTTATTGTTATAATAATCTATTTGTATGTACCTACTGTCATATTAAAAAAATTAAATTTGGTCTACTTTACAATAATCTACATTTTATGAGCAGAGCAAATTTTTTCTACTCATACTTAAGTAAAACGACCAATTTTGGAAATATGGTTAAATCTACTTAAAACGCTCTTCTCATTTTTGATTCTATAAGAATGAATTTAGAACTGGAGATAAGTAAGTAGGTACTTATATTATTATTTTATATATAAATATATTATTAATATATGTTTAAATTTTAAATCATAAACCGCCACAAATCCATATTTTTGGTTAAAAAGCACAGTTAGATTATTCTTACACTCTTACACCACATAATGGATGAAATCATCATATTATTGTTCATATTATGATTTAATCTATTCTGTGGTCTTACTAGTATTGTCCTGTGTTACTAGTATTTATAATCAATGGTAGTAGGCACATCATAATTATTGATAAAACATTTTAGAAATACAATAAATCCAGCTGATAAATTTTCTTTTCAGACGTTTTAAGGGCAAAACTATATACGATTTATACTTTTTTAATAACAAATTAACACAAGTAGGTAGATATTGCAATTTGTAGTTTTGAATACCCTTGCAGTCCGCGCGACTCTTCATCAAACACAGTGGCCCTCCCCGAAATGTTAAGAAAGTTAAAAAATTATTTTAATGGCCTATGATAGTTGCTCAAAAAGTCTTACATTAAAATATTTAAAAATTTACTATAAGTATTAACACTTTTCAGCTATCTATCTGTGCTAGGACGTATTTAATGCATAAAAGTGTAAAAGTTGATCAGCCCTCCTGAAAAAAAATCCTGGCTTGAAGTATTCAAACATTACGAGTGATGGGTACACCAAAACGCTTGAATATTTTACCTTAACTGTGGAAATGTGTGCAATTATGAAGTGCTTTTAAAAATTACTTGTCTTATCATTCACATTTGAGGTACTTTTTATGTTATAAATACAGAGTTAATTTCACTATAATAGTTGGAGTTAGGTATTTCAACAATAAAATAACTTATTATAATCACCCACAGTATAATTGTTTTAAATAAGGTTGTGGTTATTTTAACTAAGAATTTAAACGGAGATAACTACTAATTATGTATTTAAAATAAATGTTACGATCAACATTTAGTTTTTGTTAAATTGACTACAAATTTGACACTTTCAAGAGTTGAATCAACTACACTTTTCTATGTCCTCATTATTAATTTTCATTTTTAAATGCGTATAGACGATAAAAAGTACTATTGTATAATATATTATTATATTGTATACGCAACGATGTTCAACTTCGGCGTATTTAATATTTTCTTGTCAGCCATAATAAACCGTTAGCAGTTGCGACCCATATGGAGGCAAATATTTCCCCCATAGTCGACATAGCGATGAAGGTGAACAATATCCAACAGAATGACCTACAACCGTTGGAAACGCTCAGCACACGCATGGCTCGCGAAATAAAATATAAGATCTGCAAATTGGAATCTATAGCAGGCACATGGCAGCAGTGGCTATATGTGGATAGGGAATTTGGATTTTATGGAGAAATGGAGGATAGACGTTTGTTGATGTAACTGAGAATTCACATTCTTCAAATGAGGAACAACATTTTCAAGTCCAATATACATAACATTTTCGGCTATTGGATTTATAAATACTATTACATTTACAAAATTTTTTTAAAAAAACTATATATTACCATTTATGGGTATTGCCAAATTTTGAAATATGTCATACCTCTAGTTAAAATGTTGAATCACGTGAAGATACAGATTGTAAGTTGCAAGTTGTTCTTTCATTTTATAATATTCTTATAATGTACACATTTATGTGGTGTGCCGTGGAAAACCTCTGAAGTTTATCGTAGTAGTGTTATTTGGAATATCGATTGTCGTTGTTATTTGAATTAGTTTTCCAAATCCCACATATATTTTTGCGGCCATATTGCGCAATATAACTGGATTTTTTAAATGTTTCATAATAAATTTTGCAATCACCCAAATTTTTGTAAAATACGGTATTATCATTTTTGGGTACATCCAAATCTCATTCATCGTCTCTTCTTCCCATGTCACTGGAGGTATTACAAACCTATACATTTATAAACACACCAATAAGTTGCACATTATCATTTTTAGTGTGGTTAAAAACGTAGTGCATTAATGTTTAAAATTAATTTTCCGGAACGGAATACTTAACTAGGCACACATGCCTATTCTGTGGTATAACCACAAATTAAACATGTGATTGTTATTGATTTAAAAGGGTGTAACACCCTTATGTTCTTCTTCATCTTACAAACGTACAATATGGCAAATTTGTGTTCAACATAATTTGTTTTGTGTAATTTTAGTATATTACGATTAAATAATAATAAATATTATACATTTTAAATACCGATAAAATAACAATATGTCAATAATCAATATATATTATTCGATATAATTTAAATATGATAATAGGTAAATGTGATACGTTTGTAAGTTGGAGACAATACGCATTACATGCAGGATATATCGTCATCTTAAGCCATAAATGTACCGTACGTAAATTTGGCAACCCTTACCTATAAAACAATATATTTTGAAAATTACGTGGTCATTTTATAAATATTTGCAAATTAGTTTTCAGAGGTTGCAAATTAACTGTAAGTCCGGTATAAAATAGTAAAACTGGGAGGCCAGATTCACACTTCCCTCTCCCCTCCTCATATGTAATGACTTCAAAATAATACTAACATTTTGCAAATGACTTTAAAATGATATAAATATTTTGAAAATAACTATAAATATTGGAAACTAATTTTTTTGTTGAGATTTTGACTGATTATGTTAAAAATGGTTTAGTTCGAGGTGTTAACTTTACGCAGTTAACCAATCGAACAACAAATTCTATATGATGGACTTAATTTTCGACGGTAAAAGGTTCTGAGCTTCTGCCCTTTTTTATTTCGGACTAGGAAATGATTAGTAAAATATTCTGAAAACTTATTCGCAAAATTATTATAGGTCCTACATAATTTTCAAATAAATTGGCCTTATCTGCCACTTGCATATAATATGCTTATAGTTTGTCGAGTACGATCAACACGTGTTGCCTAATAATTATTATCAATTATCACAGACCTATAGCGTAATGGACAGCACATAAAGAGATAAATCACCAGACGGGATTCTTGAGTGGGAAAGAGAGGTTTGGGCCGTTACAGTGTGCCAAAACATAGCCCAAAACATATTTTTTCTCTCTCATAATATGCTCATAATATGTTATGTTTTCTCTCTCAGTTACCTATGTCGTCTGGATTAACCAGGGCAGGGCGGTGTGGGTAAGCGCTGTCCATTATATATATATAAAAAAAAAATGGTTTATAGGTCTATGGTTATATCCGTAAGACTGTAGCACGATATACCTGACGCGGCATGGTTTCTTTTCAACAAATGTCTGTGTGCCGGTTGAAACCTGTGAATAGTTTCTGAGTTGCATCAACAAACGTCTATCCTCCATCAAATCCAAATTCTCCAATCGTACAGCAACTGCTGCCCTGTGCCTGCTAGTTTCCAGTTTAACGATCTTCTTTAATGCGCGAGCAATGCGTGTGCTCAGCTCTTTCAACGGTTCTAGGTCATCCTTTTGGATCTTGTTCACTTTCATCGCAATATCGACTACGGGAGAAATACTTGCCTCTACGGGTCGCGCCAACTGCTGACGGTTTATCAAGGGTGACAAGATAATATTAAATACGCCGAAGTCGAACATCGTTGCGTGTACAATATAATATTATATTATACAATTACACTTTTTATCGTCTATATATCGTCTATACGCGTTTAAAACGGAAAATTGATAACGAAATATTATATTTTCGATTCTATAATAACTGGTTTGTTGACTAGCGTAAGTTGTTATGGCAGTAAAATGGAACGGAACAAATTCACTTTAGTTGCTACTCATTTTCTTTGAATTGGGTGTATTCCACCAATAAATACGTTTTGACATTTAATCAATTTTAAACTTTTATAGGTTACCAAAATCATCATAAGATCAATACAAGAAATACAATACAGGTTTTGGTGAGAAGCATTAATTCTTTGATTCAAAATTAATGCACATCCATGCCTGAAGTGTAGGTATACACAATTTAAGTAACTATAAAAATAATACCTACCTATTTTTTTGTTTCGTTGTTTGAATATAAATATATAATATTATAGGTATTCAAAAAATATGCATTTTAATATTTAGAATGAATATTATTATACCTATATTATGCCATTATATTATATACCAATGTTTTAATTAAAAATGTTAATTTTTTTCAAATACAAATAAAAAAAGGTGGGTAAGTGAATGTCGCTCTGCTGTACAGAAGGTTATAAGTGGGTCACTGTAATGGATGGTGTTAAATTTGAATTCAATGATATAATCATTGTATAAGAAAAACGATTCTGAGCGAAAATGGTCAGTCGGCCTATGATATTACTAAGTATATTTGATGATATTATTGTGAATAAAGTAATTTATATATTTACTTATTTAAGTGGAACCTTGTTTTAAATTTTCAATCCTTAGCTACAAAAGTTGAACATTTTATAAATTTTTAACTATAAATAATTATTACATTTTAAATTTGAGAAATGTTGTCAACATTTGAACTTTAAATGCTTATAAAAAAAAATTGTGCTTATGTATTTTCAATAATTTTCAACTGCTATTGTAACAATATATCAGGAGCCTTGCATAAATCTTAGTTTTAAAAAGAAAAAAATTTATGAATTCTCAACTAAAAATAATTTGCTACTTTTCGTGATTTTTTCGTATTTTGTCAATATTTGAACTTTAAATGCTTATAAATAAAAACTGTGACTAAGGTTTTTTAATATTTTTCAAATGTCATTGTAACAATATAGTAGGAGGCTTGTATTCAATTTTCAAGCTTTTTTTACCCAACAAATAACATTTTATTGATATTTGTAGAAAAAAAAAATATTGGTAAAAATTGGACAAATTTTAAGGGCTAACTTCACATAAAATAATTTCGGCTCGTCTTTATCACTGTGCCACTCCCTATATTTTTTGTAAATTAATTATTAAAAAGCTTCCAAATTTACAAATTACAATACAAATATTATATTTTATCCAGTGCGTGTTGATCGAAGCGAGAATTTTTAATGCCCAACAATATCTTTACATCCCATCTGGTTTAATTTTTTTTTTTTAACTAGTAACAATTCTATTTTGGCCAATGACGTAATCACGTAGGTACTTTTATAAATTATAAATGTTATCTTCAACATAATTATTGTCATTAGAGCAGTTTTTGAAATGTTCGTCATCAATAATTATGTACCTATAGGTAACTGTAGACATAAAACGGTCAACATTATCAAGGTCAATCTATCTACCTTGATATTAATAATAGGTTTTTTGTTGGTCATTATTCATTCATCAGTTATTACATATTATAAATATCTTACATAACGTGACTTTAACTTTAAGCACCACAATACTCAGGTGCATACCTATATTCTGTTCTCAATTTGTGGAGGAAGGAATTCGTGTGACGGGCAATTTTTAATACAACTGGTAATAAACCGGTTATTCCCTACTATACCTATGTTTTTACATTGGTAGGTATACATATACCTATCCAACACGCATATAAAAATAGTAAATACCGTTCAGAAAGATGTTTCAGATATTCAGTTATTGTTTGGACGCCGATAAGCACTGGTCGTGTAGTTTTTATAATATTGAAAAACAAATTTTAAAACAAAAATGGAAAAGTGGAATGGAAAAGTTGCTGTAGTGACGGGTGCTTCTTCTGGGATCGGAGAGGAGACTTGTCGACAACTGGTTGAAAAGGGAATGATTGTTGTTGGTTTTGCCAGAAGAGAAGATAAACTTCAGGTATGCTATAGTTCAGTAGTTGTGAATGAAATCAATGTGTTAGGTATTTAGAGCAAATCTGCAAATTCAATATATATTTAACTAAACATTTGTATTTATAAATCATTATGGTTTCATATCTATATATATAAAACTGAAATCAAGCAAAAGAGGAAATCTTTGTTACGGTTTGGCTTTGAAACTTCTTATCCAATTGTCATACAGTTTTTTTTAAATTAAAGATGATATCACGGAGCAGGTTTTAGGCATAAATAAAGTCCGATAATGTTAGTCAATAATTAGTTATCTATACATATAAAATCCAAATACCACTGACTCACTGATCGCTGTATCTCAAAAACTACTCAACGTACGGACTTGAAATTTGGAATAGAGGTTCTTCTCATATTTTCACCGTGCAATAAGAAAGGATTTTCAAAAATGTTGCGTTTTAGTGGAGTAATTAACGATTATAATTATTCACTGCCAATACGTATTGTGCGGCACGGCGGCCCGCGGGTTTCCAGCTACCTGCAACCTATCCTTTTTGTTCGTCGTCGTCGTCGTGTAGATAAGAATAATGATTCCGATTTTATATATTAGTATAGAGTATAGATAAAAATTAATGTTTGTGTGTAGATTAGACCTCTGGGAAGAAGATAGGCTAATTTAAAAAGTGTTAAATTTGGTTTTTTTTTATTCATTGGATTTTAGTACGGTTGCGTTAGGCTTTTGTATTAATTGATTATATTAATCCTCCGAAGGTGGAATTAAGTAAAAATGACAAACTTTGTACAATTTTGATACTTTAGAGTTAAATCATACACTTACGTACAAACAGCACGGGGTCCGCGATCTACCGCAGGTAGATTGCCTACCTGATAATATACTGCTGCGAATCAGAATTTTTATTCCGGCCAACAGAAAAGTTAAGATAAATTTTGAACACCATACACCATACACCGAATATTAAATAACGAATTGAACAAAGTTTGAGTCATATAGAATTGGTACATTTAACGGGCAACGAAGTGCCAGCGGGATCAGCTAGTTATTTTATAAAATATCATCAACGTGTTACATCCGAGTATAGGAAAAGTGTAAATCAGTGTTTCGCAACCTATTTATACCTATTTTTATATTTGTCCCACAGAAGAAAATTCAATTTTATTATTGTTATGAGTTTGATAACATAATTTAATCTTTAAATCTTATTATATGTTTGTGACCCATCAATAAAATTCCGCAAGCCATGATGGTTTTGGAAACATTTGCGAAACATTGCGACGTTGAACTTATTTATCAATTTTGAAGACTGCAGTTGTACCTATAGGTAACAACTAACAAGACTATTTTAGATTCTGAGTTGACCAATGAATGTTCTTGTTTTATAATGTTTTTTTTTTTATATTTTATATTTTATTATTTTTAGTTTTTAGTTAAAAACGAAATTTGAAAAAAACCAAAAATAACGGTTTTAGTTAATTTTTTTCAAAAAAAGTTATTATTAATAGTAGTCCGTAGGGACTTGAAACTTTTCACGTTTGACTTATTTTATTATTTACTATTCTGAATGCAATTTTCATGTTAGGTATTATAATTGATTTTAAGCTATTTATACCACGAACCTATTCCGTGTACGGGTATACCTATATATATACCGTTCTACAGTAAGTCGATATACTATACTTATAACTTATAAGTTAATGGCAGCTACTAATAATGTATAGAATAATATTATAACAATTATTATAGAATTTATATAATTTCGTTTTGTTAAAAATGAGTTCTACCAAACCATATAATATTACCTATAGAAAAATAAGTTTCTAATAGTAGGTAATATAATATAAATTTATAAATTATATATTTCTTGATATTCCATAGACAATGATATACAATTACAATTTAACAATTCCCTAGTATAGTAACTTACATCTTACTCAATGAAAAGTTACACTCGTGCTCTTAATATACAACACAGTGACGACATCCTCGAATTTTAAAATTAAATTTTCTAATACAATATTTTTTTTTCAGGAATTAGAAAAAGATTTAAAAGGAAAACTGGGTAAATTTTATTACGTTAAAGTTGATTTGTGTTCGGAAGAAAACATTATAGAAGCTTTCAATTGGGTGAAGAGTACATTGAAATCGGTTGATGTACTAGTTAACAATGCAGGTGTTTTGAAGCAAAGTGATTTATTAGGTAAATTGAATTGGTTTATTGATTTAAAATAGGTACCTATCTAGTAGTGTGATAGTAACACTATAATTACCTGTATGTATTACGTAAAGCGTATGCAAAATAATATCAAATAAAATATAAACAAATAATGTTAAGAACGTGTGCATCGCACTGACCACTGCAGTATTTCAATATAATTGATCCAACTGTTAATGTTATGTATAATTTGTTATGCACTTATGGATTATGAGTATAAGTTGTATAAGTTTAGTTTAGTGTCTTGTGTAAGTTTTGATTTTGGGTTGCAAAAAAATTTAAGGGTATGTGAAGACGAAAGTTTAGCTTAAGTTTGGTCTTTGGTGTTGTGAGTATGGTGGGCCCAGTTTAGTTTTTTTGTCAAAGCGTGTGTTTCGAGGCATTTAGTGTTTGATGAGGTTGGAATTGTGATGTTTTTCAACGTAATTTGAGGACAAAATTGGTGTTTAAGGGTAAAAATTATATGGCACGATTTACTTACGTTTATTTTGACATACCAGTTTTGATACCAAGTTTCCGAACGAGAATGGTGAGTTTGTAATTGGTTAGATTCAGTGATGGGGTTTTGTGAACTGAAAGAATTGTTTTATCATCAACGTCATATTCTGCGACAGTAATATAAAAATAACAATTCTATTTATAGTCACTCGTCACATAGATTTTTTAATATTTAACATTTAACCATTGATTTTATAGTACATAATTATATAAAATCAATGCTTTAACCAACCTCCACAGTCCACAAACGAGTTACAAGTAACGAGTTCATTATTATTTTTTGTAAAATTTAAAATGCTTATAACTAGCTTTGAAATTAAAATATATTGTTTACATAAAATCCAACTAATAGCATTACAACCTTTAAATTTTTGAAAATAGGTAAATTCACTAAAATATTAAAATTAAGTGATTTAAATGGACTATTCTGAACCATGTACACGTATAATAATAACGTTTAATATTTTTAGAAGTAACCATTCTAACCAGCGCTATAACTACATGTCTACATGAATCTATCAATCATTACTGTGGATATTTATAAAAACATTTTTAAATAATAATACAATTAATTTATATGAATTATTATGGCGTTAATAATAAATTACAATATTTGGTATCGTTAAAGTTTTTGAGCAAATATTAACTATAATATATACTATATAGTGTTGTAATTCACAATAGTTTTTAAATTTAGTTACAAGTAATTTTATATTTGAATACAAATAATACAATTTTGAGAAGTATCAGTTACGCTGTATCAATATAATCATTAATTATATACATTTTCATGTCATTAAAATCTTTTGTCAACTTTTATACTTCCAGGAAACACAAATGACTGGAAACAAATGTTTGACACTAATGTCATGGGTCTTAACATTTGCAGCAGAGAAGCCATAAAAATCATGGAGGAAACACAAATCAAAGCGGGTCACATAATAAATATTAACAGGTAACTATAATATACATCTTAGCTAAATAAAATCGTATGAATGTTAATGTACTTTATAATACATTTTAAAGAAAAATAAATATATATATTATATTATGATTCACATAGGCGCAAATGGACTAAATTTTTTGGGGGGACTCAAGCCCCCCTCCCCAATATTGCTTAGTACCACAGAATATAAAAATTAGTGCTATTTACTAGTTTTTGAACTGGGGTTGGGTTAGGTTAGGTTATTCGACATTTCAACAAGTTCGAATCGTGGAAAAAAAGTCCCGATTATCAAAATTGAAGTATATACATATGTTAAAATTGTGTTGAAAAATACATTAAAGTTACATAAAAAAATCATATAATATCATAAAAAATGTTAATTACTTACTTAAATCACATATTAAAATATAATACAATTTAATTTAATATTCAAGTCTAAAATAATAAATACAATTATAGTAATATAGTGCCTATATAGTTATTATAATAATGCTATAAAAATGTAATATTATAATTAGGTACACCTCTTTCTTATGTTATGACTTACAGCTGTTAAAAAGGCCTGTTTATAGGTATAATTATAACCTATTATTATACCAAAAAACGTTTGTTTTTATGTAATGTTCCTAATCAAAGTTCAAATCATAAGTATCTATAGTAATTTCGTATATATTTATTAGTCTACTATATTTGAAAAACCATCTAGAATAAATTCCTATTACAAACTAAATTTTTTTAAAAATCACCTCTGCTAATTACCTTTCAATTTATGATGAATAATTTATAAAATGAAACTTTTTATATTTATCTATACAATTTGATATACACCATATTATCATTATACTAAAACTAAATAGTAAATTACTAAATTATAGTAAAAGCCAAAACCATGATCTTCATTATAAGGAACTTGAAAATTAAATATATATTATATTATAATATATACATTATACACTATATAGGTATGTAAGCTCCCTTTTATTTTTTATAATATTATATGATTTTTTATGTAACTTTAATGTATTTTTCAATACAATTTTAACATAATATTTATACTTCAATTTTGATATATTTTCATTAATTTTTTTCGGGACTTTTTTCACCGGGACTTTTTTACCTGGACTTTTTTTCCGATGATGATTCATCCATTTAGTACTCAGGTGAGTATTAGTTTTCATACTTTTATTGGACATAGATAATTATTTTAATTTAATTTTAATCAATTAATAACTCCAAATATGATATCACGATATAAATTGTGATTTATTTCTAAGATCCTAACAATAACTGATTAATTATCAACGTGATATAATTAACTATGTTGTAGTGTTGGAGGTCATTACCAATTTCCATTTATGAAGGATATTGCAGTTTACACCGCTACCAAACATACTGTTACTATAATTACAGAGAGTTTAAGAGAATTGATGGGCATGAAAAATTTACCAGTCAGAGTCACGGTAAATTATTAGTTTTTAGGTTAATGTACCTATAATACGATATAGGTATAGGTACCCAATACTATGTTTACTGCCTTTCATTAGTTATGAAACCTCAGTGCTGTGATAATCGTTTTTAATCTACTTTATTGATAATCGGTTATATAATAAAATGTAAAGTTTATTATTATTTGTGGATGGTCGATGTTTAAAGTTTATTGTTATTTTAGATTTTAGATGTTTTTATTTTTAACATAATTAAATTAATAATGTGAAAAATTATGGAGTTAAATACGCTCAAAGAGTGTGTATTTCCTTGCATGTTTTATCTACCATAGGTTTTCTTTTTAAAATATGTTATGTTTTCAAGTGCTTAGTATATAAAAGTGAATGTAATTTCTGTTATATTTATTTTAAAAATAAACTAAAATCATAATATATTACATACTTATTATAGCAGATAATAGAATATTAAATAATTAAGCTGAATGCAGGCGTAATGCACATACATTTTGTTTCTCAATTATATTTAAAATAAAACTAAAAATTATAAAGTTAAAAATTACACGTTTAAAATAGAAAACGAATATACCTACCACACTAAATTTTACAAATTGCAAAATACACAGTTTTAGTAAAAAATAAATCGTTTTAATTTCAGAGCATCAGTCCGGGTGGAGTAGAAACCGAAATGACTCTAGAGTTTAGCAAATTGGAAGGATTTAAAATGTTGAAATCTATTGACATTGCTGAAGCTATTATGTATGCTTTGAGTGCACCACAACGTGTTAACGTAAGTTAAAAATAATTTTTATTTAAAATTTTTAAGCACGCATATGCTAGTGATGTTACCTATATTTTGTGTTTCACCATTGTTTTTCAAAAAAGTTATAACTTATAACTAATAGTTACCAGTTACCACTTACCCGTTTGTTATGTTAGGTTATCTTCTTTAATACATTAATTATTATCAGCCCACTTTACTTACCTATATACTATTAGCTTTACTTATCTATAAATTAAAGCTATGTAGTTATGTATCTTATTATTTATTGTTAGATACCTTGTTCATATTATATTTAAGATCCTTGAAAAATATACATATACAAATATTTTACCACCTATAATCAAATTGCTATAATTATTTCATGAAGGTAATTGTCCGCTATAGTTTAAAATGTCCTCTGTTCTGTTCATATTTCATAAATTACGTATTAGTAACATATACACTATCCTTGTGAATTATTATTATACGCCTTAATATACCCCCCACCCTGACCGTAATTATTTTTGCGGGTGTTTCGTTACCATGTATGTCAATTTCCGAAATTCATATGACGTCCTCTCCTAGTCCAAATGGCGATTTACACATCCAGACATTTATTTAGCACCTCTCGAATGGAACCGATCTAGTTAAGTTGATATTTTTGTCCCTTAAGTTCGTGTTCGTATGTTTGTAACACAGATAAATTTTGTGTTAAAAAAATTATGCTTTACAATATATTGATGCATTTATTAGAGATTGTATTCATAAGTTTTAATTTTTGCAGGTCGCTGAAATCATCATAAGACCAACAAGTGAGAATTCATTAGGTTTAGTTAAGAATTTTGTATAGATATTGTTGCATATCAAGCATTTATACATACTGATGCTCGTAGTATAAGACATTATATAAGTACCTATCATATATTATTACGATCGGCGGGGACTGTCCACCAATCATAGTTTATTGAAAATGTTTAATGTATATCATACGATTTATAAACTAGACTTAACTTTATAGTAATTTATCGATATTATAGAGGACTATAAAATACGTTAGTATTATATTATTCATATTAATAATGCAGTTATAAATTAGGAACGATATAATATGCGCTGTGTAATTCAAGTATGTTAACACACGTAATGCGTATTTCACTTTTTAAAATAATAATGTTCTAATAAAAAACTAGGTTGATCTATTACAAAAATATATTCATCCTTACATTTTCGTAATTCTCAGAAATATTTTTTTTGTAATTTTGTTTCTATATTATAATATGTATTGATGCAAGTATATTATTTATATAATATGGTTATTGATTCCGTGTATTTGAATTTAATTTAGTCGTAATCTTACACTATTTATTTGATAACAATAAATTTCATTGACAGTTATACAATATTACAGACATTATACGGTTCTTATACATTGGCTTTTACATAGCTTTATACACCTTATCCCAAACATCTTAAACAAGGGACACCAAACTTTTTATTCAAAGGCCTTTAACTTATAGACATATTATAAACAGTAGAATTGAAAAAATATTCTGTATTCGGTTTCATATCATTTAATTCCTAAACATTAAATATAGTAAATATTTATTATTAAATTTGGTTGCCGTACCTACGCCTCTACCATTATGTTACGTGACGGACTGTAAAGGAATAGCTTTACGTACTAATATATAATATATGTAGGTAATTGATTCACGAATTAGTGTATAAGTATTACTCTACTCGCAGAGGCAGTTTTCCTTGAGTTGTTATAGTCTCCTAGACGTAACCTCATAGTTAGAAACCACATTCTATTTTGGCAAGCTAATCAAGAAGAGCGGACAACAACAAATTACCATTACGAGGCGGCAGTTTCACTAAATTGCGAGAATAACAACTTTGTGAACAGCTACATCCACCTCAAGGTAAGGTAACCGGGAGGGTAACTGGGAGGGCTGGGAGCACAGCATAAGCAGATGTACCTGGACCAGCAACACAGAAGCGCCTTCACGCCGCTAGCCATATACAGGACGACTACTACTACCATGACGATATTATACATTTTATTCTGTTATAACAAAAACATTGCATTTACTATTCTAATTTGACTACTATTATTTTCAAAATCATCTACGTAGTGAATCCCTGTAGGGGCAGCACGTAACAGGACGACAGTTACTAACTTACTATGAAACTTTGTTTATCTCTGATACCGCGGCATGTGTTAGTGACCGATAAATACTAAACAGGAGTGGAGTACGAAATGATTTTAATGTTCAATTTGATTAGACATAGAGTATAGTTTAACTCATATTAGAATAAAATGTAAGTATAATATTATATCGTATTTTACCAACAACGACACGGTAGCAGTGCACAGAGCTATACATAATATAGTGATGGAACGAAACTACATCGGCACACATAGCGGGACGAATTATTATTAATATACATTTTGTAAAATAATCAAATAGATTTAAGTGTAATAATTATTGGACTCCACGATTATACCGAATGAATATAATGAATATACACTGTTTACTGTGTAATTTTATTAATAATATAACACATTTTAAAACAAAAATGAAAATTTGGGAAGAAAAAGTAATTGTAGGAAAGGACGATTCTCCTTGGTTTGGAAAGGAGACTTGTTGATGGCTGGTTGAAAAGAGAATGGTTGCAAATTAAATTAAAATGTTACCTATGTGTTTACAACTAATTAAATCCATTTTACTAAATTAAATATTTGTACTTATGAAACATAATATATGATTTCATATTGTTAAATATTCGTAATAGTATATATTGTGTGGCAAGGACGGGAATTGAGCTGTTTCTGTTGCGGGTGACATTTCGCCCATGACTGAAATTGCCTTTCCGAATGAGCTACATATACTATTTTTTGTCACGTCTCTGACTATTCTACGAAAACAATTTCATGAAAGAAAAATATCTACGCGTCATGCAAGGTGGTTATAATATGAATAATATGAGATGTAACCAAAAGTTTATATTTTGTAAGGACCGTAGTATAGATTTCAGTGGATCAACTATGCAGGGGATACGCGTGATATGTGCGCCAAGCACTTTTGGGAATTTCCATTTTACCATCCAGCACTTTTTGGGATTTCCACTTTACCGCCCGCTGGACGGAAAAAAGTCGCTTTCCAACGCTTCAATCGTAATCAAAAACTTAACTTTCGGTGAAGGAGTGGAAAATAATATATTTTGTGGCAAGGGCGGAAAGTGAGCTTTTTCAGTCACAAGCAACGTGTGCGGCACGCACATCGATATAAAATCGATAGCTTTATGTACCTGCTACATATTATAAAATATACAACGCATTGAATTGAATTGACGATACGGATAGTATGTGCTATATTATAATTTAAAAAAGGTGGGTAAGTGGATGTCGCTCTGCTGTACAGTGGGTTAAAAGTGGGTCACTGTAATGGATGGTGTTAAATTTGAATTCAATGATATAATCATTGTATAAGAAAAACGATTCGGAGAGAAAACGGTCAGTGTTAGCCTATGATATTACTAAGTATATTTGATGATATTATTGTGAATAAAGTAATTAATATATAACCTATTTACGTGGAGCCTAGTTTTAAATTTTCAATCCTTAGCTATAAAAGTTAAACATTTTATACATTTTTAACTACAAAATAATTATAAAATTTAAAATTTGATAAATTTTGTCAAAATTTGAACTTTAAATGCTTATAAAAAAAAATTGTGCCTATGTATTTTTAATATTTTTCAACTGCTATTAGAACGATATATCAGGAGCCTTATATTAAATTTTCACGCTTTTTTACCCAACAAATAAAATTTTATAGATATTTATAGAAAAAAAAACTAAAAAAATTGAAAACTGACAATGTCCGTAAACAGCTCAAAAAGAGTCAAAATATTTTCAAAATTTTATCGTGTGTAGAGAATATTAATACAAACATTCAGTGAAATTTTCAAGTATCTACAATCATAAGTTTTTTAGTTACAACAAAATAAGAAAATCGTTACATGAGATATCGAGTGAATATCAAATGTTGTAAAAATATAAATTTTAGACGCTCATAAAAATTTAATTTAAGTTTCTTGTAGACATTTTTTTTTTTTTTTGATAATGGTAGACAAACTTATGAGTAATCTTATACTACATTTTCAAATCTTAGTTTTAAAAAGAAAAATTATTATGATTTCTCAACTCAAAATAATTTGCTAATTTTCGTGATTTTTCCGTATTTTGTCAAAATTTGAACTGTAAATGCTTATAAATAAAAACTGTGACTAAGGATTTTTAATTTTTTTCATCTGTCTTTGAAACAATAACCTATAGGAGCCTTCTATTAAATTTTCAAGCTTTTTTAATCAAGAGGTAAAATTTTAATGAAAAAAAAAACACAATTTTTTGTATTCAATCGAAGTAAATTAATATTCATTATTTATTTATTTATTTAAAAAGTCTAAAGACTGAAAGTAACACAACAAATAAACCGTCTTCATATAGTATATAATAAAAAAAAATTACAAAACAAACACCAAATAAAAAAAAAAAATGATATCCAGGGATACAATATTTGGCATTTGCAAGTCATTTAAGATTTATAAGACTTACGTAAATCCGTAAAGTTAGGTGAGGGTGGACTTTTTTACAATAGATAAGTTATCAACCGGGTTTACAAATACATATCCGTAATATGAAAGTAATTAATAATTATGTATACATAGTATTATATATTTATTCATACGCAGTGAAATACGTACTATACCTACGCGTGCATTGTTGACGGTGTGGAGGTGTATTTGGCTTAATTGATACCTATAAAATATTCTTAATAAATCCTATTGTATTTTCGCTAGTTGGCCTTATGATTATTTCAACGACCTGTACAAATTAAAACTTTAATATGAAAACCTGATTCATCAAAATTTTATGTAAACAGTTCAATTAAATCAGACAGGACATTTTAGTGTACAAAAAACTTTAGTACACGAATACATGAAATAATTAAATAATAATAATAAATTATCAGTGCTAGACACTAAATGTCAGTATTATAAAACATTTCTGATAACTTAATAAGTTTGTTGTGTAGAACATTGAGAATGAAAAATATAGTTGGTAGGTAGGTACTTATTATTAAATTTGTACTTATTCGACTTACGTTAACACGCTGCGGTGCACTCAACACGTAAATGATAGCTTCAGCAATGTCACTCGATTTCAAAACATTTATTCCTTTAAATTTCTCTAACCCAAACCCTACTGCCATTTCAGTTTCTACTGCACCCGGACTGATGCTCTGAAATTAAAAGAAGATATTTTTAACAAAATCAAAAAATTATGTGTGGAATTGTAAATTTAGATTCTAAGCGGATCGATGAATATTGTATTGTTCTTACAACGATGTGTTTTTTTTTGTGTCAATCATAGTGTCATCACCTTTTTGCCTTTTGGTAAATATGCTAGGAAAGTGCTAGTAGATGTGCTTTGATTTAATTACATTTAGTGTTAGTATTTACAAAAGTAAAATTCTCAAGAGTCTTAAAAAGGTTAAGAAAAAACGAAAAAAAAACATTAAAGAAAAACGGGAATTTTTAAGCGACATCAGTTTTTGACACGATAATGGGATATATATCGATTTATAAAGTCTACATAAAAAACAAATAAATTACCGTGACTCTGATGGGTAAATCTTTCATGCCCATCAATTCTCTTAAACTTTCTGTGATTGAAGTAATACTATGTTTGGTAGCGCCATAAACTGAAATATCCTTTACAAATGGAATTTGGTAATGACCTATAATACTAAAACATAAGTCAATATTATATTACGTTAATAGTATAATTGTTAAAAGCGTAGGTATAAATTATAAAATGGTCTGAACTACCAAAATTTTTTTAAAAAACTTCCGTTACATAATTAATATTTATCTTTCTTTCAAGTTTATTTGATAGTAAAATGGTATATATTTCTGAAGTGAGAACTTCTCTTGGGAGGCTCTGCTCTCCACTTAAATCATGAGAGCAAACGCGTGAAAATATCAGTGACACTCACGAAATGTAACGCTTTCAATCAAATACATTCTATGTAATATATATGTGCGCGCGCGCGTTCGTCAACGGATAGTGGCTCTTATACCACGGTTTAAGATGGTATGATTACGATAAAATGCTAAAGGCAACTTAACACTGCTCCGTGAACCGGGTTCACGCTGCATCGTGTCGTGTCGTAAAAAATAGTTTTCTCTGATTGACTGATCCGCAGGTCCATGAAGTTGGCCGCACAATGTGAAAATGTTTGATCCACACTTTTTCAAAACTTTGTAAGTATAATTTGTAAGTTCATGTAAGCACAAATTGGAAATTTGAAAGTTCAGCCGTCTTCAATTATCCACCAAAGCTTAAATCATGGCTAACTTCCGCGAAACCTGGCTGTTTTATCATTTCAAAGTTTTTGACCATGCCAATATGTCGCTGACAATTTGTAAGTATTTATAAGCACAAATTTAAAAAAAAAGATGGGTAAGTGGATGTCGCTCTGCTGTACAGTAGGTCACAAGTGGTTGGAATGGAATCCATGTAATGGATGGTGTTAAATTTGAATTCAATGATATAATATCATTGTATAAGAAAAACGATTCTGAGCGAAAACGGTCAGTCAGCCTATGATATTACCATGTATATTTGATGATATTATTGTGAATAAAGTAATTTATATTTATATTTTATTTATTTATATTTATTTATTTATTTATTTATTTATTTATTTACCTATTTACGTGAAGCCTTGTTTTAAATTTTCAATCCTTATTTTATGGTGTAGAGAAAATGCTAATATAAACATTCAGTGAAATTTTCAAATATCTACAGTCATTTGTTTTTTAATTACAATAAAATAAGAAAATCGTTACATGAGATATCGAGTGAATATCAAATGTTGTAAAAATATAAATTTCAGACACTCAGAAAAATTTAATTTAAGTTTCTTGTAGACATTTTTTTTTTTGATAACGTTAGACAAACTTATGAGTGATCTTATATTACATTTTAAAATCTTAGATTTAAAAAGAAAAATTTTTATGAATTCTCAACTCAAAATAATTTGCTAATTTTTGTGATTTTTCCGTATTTTGTCAAAATTTGAACTTTAAATGCTTATAAATAAAAACCGTGACTAAGGATTTTTAATTATTTTCATCTGCCTTTGAAACAATAACCTAGGAGCCTTCTATTAAATTTTCAAACTTTTCTACTCAACAGATAAAATTTTATTGATATTTATAGAAAAAAAAAACTAAAAAAAATGAAAACCGACAATGTCCGTAAACAGCTCAAAATAAGTCAAAATATTTGGAAAATGTTATGGTGTACCAACTAGATTCACTTTCCTATCAGAAAAGTTACTATTGAAGAAAATCCAAGCACTTTTACTTTTCTAAAAGGTGATGTCAGACACAAAAAAAAAAAATTAAAATAAATAAAAAATAAAAAAAAAAAATAAAAAAAAAAAACATACATTATTGTAAAATCAATACAATAATCGCTTCGCTCAGAATCTAAAATTTTAAGTCATTTTTAAGTATCTATATAAAATTAACTATCAAAAATTAATTAATAATCAACTCGAGGGGTATAAAGTTTTAAATTCATGCTTACAAATACTTACAATTTGTTAACGACATTTTGGCACGGTCAAAAACTTTTTAATGATAAAACTGCCAAGTTTTGTGGAAGTTAGCCGTGATTTCAGCTTTTATGGCTGAACTTACAAATTTGCGATTTGTGCTAAAATAAACTTACAAATGACTTACAAATGTTTGAAAAAGATTGGATCAAACATTTTCGGATGCACCGTAGCTCCGCACGAATAAAAATATTTTGTGAATCCGTAGCTCCACTTGCACCGCATTTCCACACGGTCGAAAAATTAACACATCGTAACCATTCTAAAAATATTTTTAACACCAAATGTCCGCATGCCATACAATTGTTTGAAATATCTAAAAACACTGGAGCTCGACATTTATCAATATATTAATGATATCGCTATATCGATGTAAAACCGTGTTTGAAATCAAACTATAATATAGGTACCTATATCTGTATAGCCATGTGTCTCAAACAGTTCCGGGCAATCCCCCATGGCGTTTAAAAAGAAATTGGTGTCGTGATTTACTTAATGAATAATCAAATAAATAGTAAATAAAAAAAAAAACAAATAACTAGGTAGTACTTTTACTGGATGGCTTTTTCCCACACGTGTTTCATGTTATAAATTCTCACTTATCACATGTTCTTATTGTGTCCAAGGGCTCAGACTATATATTTGTAGATTAAAGTAAAAAAAAATTTTTTACCTGTTAATATTTATTATATGGCCCTCTTTGATTTTTAATTCTTCCATGAGTTTTACTGCCTCTCTAGTGCAAATATTAAGACCTATGACATTTGTGTCAAACATTTTTTTCCAATCACTTGTGTTTCCTGTTGTAAGTATAAAAGTTTACCAAAGATTTTAATGATATCAAAATTAATAAGATTTAATTGATATTGGTTAGTGATTACACGTATCTGATTCCTCTCAACATTGTATTTAAATATTAAATTACTTGTAATTAATGTGAAAATTATTTTGAATTATTATTATATATAATATTTGCTAAAATACTTTAATACCTAATAGGTATCGTGATTTGTTATTTAAGTGATAATAATTCATGTATTTATACGAATTTTATTATTTTTAATTATTGTTTAATACATATTTACAACAATAATTATGAGTGATGATTGACAAATGTCTGAAGTAAGTAATAGGTACTTTAAGATATGTACTGGTTTAGAATGATTTACGATTGAACTAAATATTTGATAATTTATTGCATTGATATTCTTGTGTGTAAGTCATCGGTATAGAAATTAGAAATACAGATTTTTTATAAAGGTTTTTATAAAAACAATTTTGTAGATACCCTTTTTTGATATTTTCCTTTAATTTGACTCAAGAATATAAAGATTTGATCTATCATCAAATGTAATGTGATGAATGTTATTTAAGCTCCCGTTGGCTTAATATATTTTGATTTCAAAATCAGTTGTGAGTATTTTAAAATTTACAAAAAAATACGAATTTTAAATGCTCATAATTTGTTTTAAAGTTAGAATATCAAAAAGACTATGTGGGGCTGAAAATAATGTATTTATCTATAATTTATTAGTCAAATTAATATACTCTAATATTAAAAATAACGTAGTAAAACTTATAATCGTAAAATGTATTCACACAATATGTATGTATTATAGAAGTTGGCTTAACAGAAAAAATTAAATGTCAAGTCGGAGATATTAACGAATATCATAGATGAAAAAGATATTTCCGTACTCTATGAGAAAAATGTATTTCTCATTGAATGAAGAGTAATAATTAATAATTGTACAATGTTTGATAAATTGAAAAATTCTATCACAACACCTCCCCTTCGCTCTTTTCTAATTCATGCTAATCCAATGACAATCAAAAAAGCTATATTCTGTATAATACTTTAATATGATGGTAGCTCTGAAGAGATTTTACAAATGAGTAATGAGCCTCATCAAATTATCATAAACCATATGAAATTAATATCAGCGTACATCTGTATTATAATATTATGTGATTAAAAAAAATTGTATCATTTACTATGTAATTATTTATTAGTTTCTTACTATATTTTATAGCTATTAAGTAGATTTGTACATATTGATAACCACAAGATAAATAACAAAATTATTGTGTTCAATTTTTGTTATGGCCAATATTATAAGAAATCAAACTGAATAATTTATTTTTATAAGATATTAGTGTTTATTACACCTAGTATATTTTGTTTAGTATGCATGTATATTGTATGTAAACTTAAAAAAATGTAATCTAAAAGTATAGAAAAATGAATTGTTAAAAAAAAAAGATGGGCAAGTGGATGTCGCTCTGCTGTACTGCAGTATAGGTTACAAGTGGGTCACTGTATAATGGATTGTATTAAATTCGAATTCAATGATATAAATTCATTGTACCTATAGGTACGAAAAACGATTCTGAGCGGAGACGGTCGTCAGTGTGGATATTTTATATTATGTTTACCACCTATATTATGTTATACCTATTGTTATTATTTATTAATTATTATTAATACGGTACCCAGTAAGTTAAATTAATATTATAAAATTACAACAAAAATATAATTTTTGGTTATTTAATATGTAATTTTGTCCAAATTTAAACATAAAATAACTATAAAAAAATTATATAATCATCATATTTTATCAATATGTTACCTTAGGTGTATCAAATTAAATTTATTAATAGCTCTTGGTGTTTAGAAATGAAAAAAATTGCATCGGTACCGACTATAATACCTCCTTCAACACGAATACTTTGAGGAACTTTTTAATTTTAAATATAACGTGCAAATTCATAAAGAAAAAATAGTTTTATTAATTCATGAAATTTTTATTATATGTTAGGAAAAAAATAAAAATAAAAAAAGTTAATACTTTTATAAATAATTAATGAACCCACTTAAACGGATCACTCTGTATACTATATTTGTATTAATAGTATTATTCATGTCGAGATTTCATTATTTCTTTTTATAATTTATGGGTATTAGTTAGGTGCATTACAAAAAATGATACAATTTTTTATCGCATATTATTTTACATATTATATTGTAACACAGAGTTAATTATTGTATTATACTTTAATTTTAGAAATTACCTAACAACTTTAAATTAATAAATTCATTCAATTTACCTAATAAATCACTTTGCTTCATAACACCTGCATTGTTAACTAATACATCAACCGATTTCAATGTTTTCTTCACCCATTTAAAAGCTTCCAAAATGTTTTCTTCCGAACACAAATCAACTTTAACGTAATAAAATTTACCCAGTTTTCCTTTTAAATCTTTTTCTAATTCCTGAAAAAAAATATATTGTATCAGATATAACACTTTGCCATATTATGTTTGAAAACTATTGTAATCGTATTGTATGACTATTGTATATCGTTAATAAATCATTGTATACGAAATGTTAACAATAAAATATATAATTTATAAATTAAAATAATTCAATTGTTATCAGGATTTTAAACGAATTTTAACTTGCTTATAAAAAAATTGTGGTTATGTATTTTAAATATTTTTTAATAGCAGTAAGAACAACTTGTGGGTTGCTGGGATTAATTATAGATAATTCTCATTTACAATTTACGTTTACACATTGATTTCATTAACGACTACTGAACTATATAGCGTACCTGAAGTTTATGTTCTCTCCTAGCAAAACCAACAACAATCATTCCCTTGTCAACCAGTTGTCGACAAGTCTCCTCTCCGATCCCAGAAGAAGCACCAGTCACTACAGCAACTTTTCCATTCCACTTTTCCATTTTTGTTTTGAAATTTGTTTTTTAATATTATAAAAACTACACGACCAGTGCTTATTGGCGTCCAAACAGTAACTGAAACATTATTCTGAACATCTATATATATTATATACGTATAGCGTAGGGAATATAAGTGCCAATTAATTACCAATTGTATTCACAATTTTCTCATACAAATTAAAAATTCAATAATGATGTATGATATCTATAGTAAGCATATTATTGACTAGAATAGAATTATTACTCGTTAAAAAAAAAATATACCAAACGGTATGTCGTTACACAGAAATTAATTGCTGAACATTATAGAGTCTTTCTTTGACCAATTCTCACCGGATGGAAGAAGACTTGTACTATATTACATTTTACATTTGAAAATAACGTTATAATGGATTCTATTGAACTAATATTTTTTGAACTACATCCAACCTAACTAAAATAGTTACATTCAAAATCGTCATTTATGTTTAACATCTAATTTTGTCAAAATTTAAATTTCGCTAGTAGTTATAAAAAAAAACAGTGACTTTATTTTTTTAATATTTTTTAATTGCTGCAAGGACAACTTATAAAGAATTTTCAAATCTTGTAATATATTTCAAGATTTTTATTTAAAAAAAAAGATTGTTTCAACATTAACTTTAAAAAAAAAAATATTAACCATTCAAAATGTCTATTTATAGTTAAAAAAGATTCAACATATTCTTAAAATTATATCATAATATTACTTAGAAAATGCTAAAATAATTATTTTGTTGAAATTTAAAGTCCCTACTGATTTTGGTTTATGTGTTTTAATAATATATAAAAATTTTTTATTGTGTAAAGTACTGGTAACAGCATGTTATAAAAGAATATTATAAATATTTAACTGCAATTTTTGACGAATTATGTTAATATTTAAAATTTTTATAAAGAAAATTGTGCGTAGGTATATGTATAATAAAAAAATCTAAAATGTCAATTATGGCATAATTAGTTTTAACTTAGAATTAATTGGAAAATGTCTTTATAGATAATTATACTTTATGTAATAACAGCGTAATGTTTTAAGAGGACGTCTCACCCGCATTATATGTTGTCTCCATCTTACAAGTGCGTAACATGGACAATTTTACGCTCAGCAGATCACGTTTAACTCTGTTAGTTTAAAAATTAGAGTGAATTTATCTCTTATAAAATTTAAAGGTAAGATTATCTAGGCAATCTCATGGGATTTTTATTATATTTTAATTTTAAAGCGAGTTATGAGCATTTTAAAATTGTAAATTGTTTGTACATCTTAAAACACTCATAACTCGCTTTAAAATTAAAATATAATAAAAATCCCATGAGATTACCTATAGATAATAATCTTACCTTTATAAATTGTATAAGTGGTAAATTCACTCTAATTTTTTAGCTAACGGAGCTACACGTATTTTGCTGGGCGTACAATTTTCTATGGTACGCACTTGTAAGACGAGACAACATATGCGGGTGCCTCAGTCCTCTTAAGTTTCTACTATTAATACTTTTTGAATTCAAAAGAAAAATATTGTTACACATGTAATTTTTGAAAATTTTAAACTGCATGTGCTCACATAAATATTTTTTAGTATTATAATCTATTAATTACCATTATTATTATAGGCAAAACATGATAGCTGTTTGTTTTATGATGGGGCAAATGTAGAGCAACATTTGTGATGTACCAACGGGCTTTAGCAATCATACGGAGGCAGATGGCTTGGAATGCGCTTGTATCGTTTTTGTGTTCGATGGTTTAGCGGTACCCCGGACAGCGATTCCGTATGACCAGATAGGTTGCAGTAAGGATTTGTAGAATAGTAGTCGGTTAGAGATGTATATATCAGATTCCAACACATTTCTTAAAATAAAAAGTATTTACTATCCGCTGGACAGAAAAAAATCATCATGTTCCAACGCACTAACCGGTATCAACAATTAAAATTTCTGTGCAGGCGTGACAAGATAACGTTCTCACGACTTATTACGTACATGCCATCCGATTCCAAATTGGTCAAAGTGTCAATTTTCGTGTACCTATACACAATATTATTATATCGACCAAAAATGCCCATTAATTTACATCCAATCGAAATTCAACTTTACCGCCAACATAAATTGTATGTATAACATACCTATACGGTGTCAGCGAACAGGTATTATACACATCCATTATATTATACATTAAATTGTGATCATATACACATATTATAAAACGCCATTATATTCGGTCGTATGCGGTTAAATAACATTTATTTTTTTATTATTTTTTTTTTGGAAATCGGACAAAAAAAACAACCAAATACCGTTGAGTCAACAGTTATAAATCCATAGGATTCGACAAAATCGGGTGACCTGTCATTGGCATATTTGTTTATCCGCCAAAACGTTCAGCATATTTTTACATATTATTGTCGGCGACGAGAGGCCGGACAAAAAAATTATAATAAAACTAGAATTTTTTGACCATTTGCCGGGTCCGATCACTATATATTATTGTTATGGTATCTAGCGTTCAGATTGTGTGGCTGACGTCGAGGACTCGCGGTAAAGGGGGTGTCCGAAAAATGACCCTTTTTGTCACGTTCACAACCCTTTGCGATATTTCTGAACACTATAATATATATATGTGTATAAACAATAATAATAAAAATACACACGCGTTCGTCGCGTCAACTATAAATCGGTTGTCATCGACAGCGTGGGGCATTTCGGAGAAAAAACACTATACAATATACGCTATGTTATATTATATTATAATATATAAATTATAATCTATGTATAGATATATACGATAAAGTGTATTAAAATGTCAAAATATAAAATATATATATATATATATATATACATAATATTATATTAATGCAGTTTAGCGTGCAAGACTTGTTATGTCTACAGACCTGTGACAAACTATGCAGTTTAAAATTGTATTACACCCTCCTCGACTGTGTAATAATTAGTATTTTTCAGAATAGAGCAAGGGTGATGGTTTTAATATATTTTGTTATAAAGATAAATATTTTCAATATATTATATTATTATATAATTGATAAAACAGATAAATTTATCGTAATAAATACCTATACTTTAAATTAATTAAATACTAAAACATGTATCATAATATGATTATATTTATGTATATAAAGCGTATAGCGTATGTTGTATATTCAATATAGTAACCAACAGTATAGTAATATAATTTAGGTGTTTTAGTGGTCTGTGAATTACAAGTTTTTTTTTTTATTTATTTATTTAAGTAATTAACAATCTATACAACATTATGTACAATGAGCAAAAAGGATATTTAATATAATATAAAGAAACAGAATTTAACATTTGTGGGCAGGCACTCAGCAGCACCACCCGACCGAGAACATTTTAGATGTCGCGGTTTTTTTTATTTTTTTTTTTATTTTAGTAGGTCTCTAGGCCACTGTCTTTTGAGTCTTCTAATTACATTGCCAGGGAGTGAGGTGGAAGAAAGTTGTTTTATTAATGGATTACTGTGAGAGTTTAAGTTGGAGTGAAATTTAGAGTAATGGGCTTTTGCTAATTGATTGAGTGTAGGAATTTTTAGGTCTTTGTGAAGATTATTGTTTGTGAAATACCAAGGAGAAGATGTTATTAATCGTAGGCAGATAGATTGAAAAGCTTGAAGCGTGTTGGTGTTAGAGGGCTTTGCAGAGCCCCATAACTGGATACCATATGTCCAAGCTGGTCGAATTATTGATTTGTATATAGTAAGTTTATTGGAAAGGGAAAGTTTGGATTTTAAGAGTGGTCTGAGGATATGAAGTTTAGAGTTAACAGTTGTACGTTTATATTTTATGTGTGGGCTCCAGGTTAAGCGTTTGTCGAGAGTTAGCCCAAGGCATTTAACTTTGTTTGCCTTAAATTACAAGTAAAAGTAAAAAAACACTATAAAAATGATAAATGTCAGTTAATGCTGACTGCACACTGCATAAAAAAAACTACTGTGAATAATTTTGCAATTTAATTATTAAATTTACAAACGGTTGCCTCCCAATTAAAGCAATAATTAGTCGATCTTGTGCACCAAGTCATCAGAGCATAATAGGCTCGATAATACCACCGTATAATGCCTAATATTATTCATTCCCAGCCCGTATATTTTGATGACCTCAACGTTATTTTTAATTAGTCATGTGGTGTGAAAACATTTATATTGTAAGTAATCAAACAATCACAATTTGCGTTTATTTTTATTTCAATTTTTTATTCTTGGTTGTGTATTCCTCGTAACGCACAATCGTTATAAAAGTTATAAATGTTATAATAATATCGAGTATTTTTAATTGATATACGCATAGGCTTATGTTAATTTACATTTTAATAGTCATTATGTAAAAAAAAAAGGTTTTTATTATGTTATTTTTTATTTATATTTATAAATAATATTATTATTTAAAAAGGTGGGTAAGTGGATGTCGCTCTGCTGTACAGTAGGTTACAAGTGGGTCACTGTAGTAATGGATGGTGTTCAGTTTGAATTCAATGATATAATATCATTATACAAGAAAAACGATTCTGAGCGAAAACGGTCAGTCAGCCTATGGTATTACCAAGTATATTTGATGATATTATTGTGAATAAAGTAATTTATATATAACCTATTTACGTGGAGCCTTGTTTTAAATTTTCAATCCTTAGCCATAAAAGTTAAACATTTTATACATTTTTAACTACAAAATAATTAATAAATTATAAATTTGATAAATGTTGTCAAAATTTGAACTTTAAATGCTTATAAAAAAAAAATCATGCCTATGTATTTTAATATTTTTCAACTACTATAAGAACGATATATCAGGAGCCTTATATTAAATTTTCACGCTTTTTTACCCAACAAATAAAATTTTATTGATATTTATAGAAAAAAAAACTAAAAAAAAATAAAACCGACAATGTCCGTAAACAGCTCAAAAAGAGTCAAAATATTTTAAAAATTTTATCGTGTGTAGAGAATATTAATACAAACATTCAGTGAAATTTTCAAGTATCTACAGTCATTCGTTTTTTAATTACAATAAAATAAGAAAATTGTTCCATGAGAAATCAAGTGAATATCAAATGTTGTAAAAATATAAATTTCAGACGCTCATAAAAATTTAATTTAAGTTTCGTGTAGACATTTTTTTTTTTTTTGATAACGGTATTCAAACTTATGAGTAATCTTATATTACAATTCGGCGAAAACGCATCGCTGGACACATTTGCAGTGTGACAAAATACATTACTCAGAATACTCTATGTTTCTATGGACAAACCCCAATCCACTATTGCCACTGTTATAATTTTATCATTGATAATGATAGTAAATAATTCTATTTATACTAGTGACCAATGTTTTCGAATTGCTATTTGCTTGTATTTATTATCTACATAAGTGCACACTTCATTAACAATTAACCGCTCGAATAGACAACAGCGAACGTGTGAATTCGTAAGTTTATTTGAAAGAACCATTTGGATTATTTTGTTTTATAAGTAATTTAGTCATACAATTGTCCTCATAACAAAATGTTTTCAATATTTGAAAAGTATGAATATAACAAAAAAACTACCAATTGTGAAGCTAATGGAGAAATATCTGCCACTACCGGTAAATAAAAACCTATAAAATCTCTAAACTAAAATTAAAGTTTGCACTGTCATCTGTCCCAGTGGTATTAGCAAAATTATTTTACACTCTTACCATTGTTTTCATGTTCACACTTCCAATCAGTTCAGCTACTTGTGAAAAATCCTTTTCAGCCTTAAGAAAAATTAAAACTTAGCCTAGGGTATCAATGGTGAACAGAGATTAGAAAATTTGTCAATATTGTATATTGAAAAAGACTTGACCAATCAAATTGATGTAAATGAAGTATACATATTTGAAGTATATATATATATTAAAACTTATTCGCGGACAACAGGAGGGCATTTCTATTTGAAAACCTGAAGCACGCTCTCGTGATTCAGTGTAACAATAAAGAATAATTTTTTATTTATTAATATATGAAAACACGAAGTAAAAAATAAAACATTTATGTGCATGTAATGTAATTTTTTAAATTTTAAGCTATTTTAAGCTATTTTAAATACATTTTAAAGACATTTTTTTAATGCATTTTTGAGTTTTTTAAGTCTTTTTTGCATTTTTTTAAGGTCATTTTTTGCGATTTTTAAGGACATTAAAATCCCA
Organism: Metopolophium dirhodum; assembly: GCF_019925205.1. Lineage (NCBI taxonomy): Eukaryota > Metazoa > Arthropoda > Insecta > Hemiptera > Aphididae > Metopolophium > Metopolophium dirhodum. The sequence goes on along the minus strand of NC_083563.1, from coordinate 2,338,926 downwards.
GCCCTAGTTATAACTAATAACATTTGCTTTGATACCTTTGTTGACTTATCACCCACTGTCTTCTGTATGCATAGTACCTATTGACGTACTGTCAATGCATAGTACTGCCGTACTGTCAATGGTATGGTTGGTGTGTTCTTGTCATTTTTGAGTATCTGTTCCTGATACTGTTCTGATATGGCACAGATTTCTGCTCCTGAGTCTATTAACATTTAATGTATGTGTCCGTGTATTTTTTTACTTTTATGTACGGACACCCATTATTTGTTGTCTCTCTCGGCTCTGTATCTTCGTATTTTGTCAGGTCGGATGCTGTTAGTATGGATATTTTGTCCGGTAGTTTTTTTACTATATATAGTTTTTCTAAATTTTCTAACGTGATTTGTTCTACCATTCGTCTATTATCTGTTGCATATACTGGTTTGTACGTTCTTTGTGCTGGCTGAGATTGCATTTTTGTTATTGGTTGTGGTGTAGGTTGTGTTGCCTGTCTTTGCCCCTGTATGTTTTGATTTATTGTATTTTTTTTTTTTTTTATCGGTCCTTATCTCGTCCTCACTTGACGGTTATATGTGTTTTCTTTCGTTTGATTAACTCCTTCATGGTTTTTCTCTAGTTCTCTTAATTTCTCCCAAATATTCAAAAATTACTTCTCCTGTTCCGTTTGTAAATATGCTTGTATGGCTACAGGAAAATGTTTTGTTATTAGGTTTATGGCTTGTTCTTCGTCCATTTTTGGCGATTCCAAATATTTTAATTCCACCATCCAAAAATGGAAATGTTCCTGAAATTTGTTGTTTATAGGTTTTTTCCCTGTTTCTGTACATTTTATAAAGTTATCCCACAATCTGTCTTCAGAAAAGAAAATTTTTAGGAATAGTGTTTTAAATGTTTCTTCAGTCGGTGCCGTGTCTATTTAATTGAGCTTAATCATATTAAGCCACTTTGCTGCTAATCCAAAAATGTACATCATGTATAAAGGTGCACTAAAAATTAACAAAATAACCTAAACATTACAGTAGTAATTGCTCAAAAAACGCCAAAACTGATTTATAAATGCAATATAAAAGTTTAAGTTTTCAATTCTTTGATGTTTGAAACGGATTTTGTACTTGAAAAGCATTGCGGTCTCTCTAAAAAATAATGCATTTTGCATAAAAATGAGGGCCCAATAGTTATGATATTTAAAGTTTAGTTGAGCGGAATGGATCATGTTGGTATACTACCGAGGTGTTGTAAATAGGAGAGTTCCAAAAAAAGTTGTCAACAATACTAATATAATACCAAGTGGATTGTTTTGTACCAGCCTGGGGGACATCGTATATTATGACACCGGCTCACCGTGCCAACTGCACAGTAGCCAGAGTTGGTGTATTTTTTTAACACTTTTCTTAAGTTTGGTTTCACGTCTGTCTGTGATCAAATCTTGCGCGCTCGATTTGAGGCACTTTTTGAAGATGAAAAATTCTGAAAATTGGTATAGACCTTGGTCTTGGATGACAATACAATAATCCGTTGTCATTTTGGGACATGGACCAAAAAAAAAAAAAAAGGATTGTCCCCACGACGTCGCCGTAATATCTCTCGCAGATATTGAACTTTCTCTCTTCCCCAAAAAAAACCGCAACCTCTTACGAAGCAAGTATAGGCGTGTCCTATCCATTATTATAATATCTATGGTAACAACGGTAATTATTACCAAATAACATTATACCGGTATTCTGATATAGGTACCGAAAACACCGGATAACATATTTCTTAAACGTTTAATAAAAATATTTACTTTCAACTAAAAAGTAGAAAATAAAAAATAAAAAAAAAAATTTTAAAAACACACTTTTCCATAAAAACATTTTAAAAAAAATTTTAAAAATTGCACTAAAAAGACAAAAATAATTCTCTGTACTTAAAAATAATGAAAAATTTATTGATGAAAAATTTAAAAGTGTGTGGTGCATCATACAAAACATTAAAAGCCGAGCTAAGTCTCACATACACTTCTTTGTTCAATCCTGTTTATAAGATAGTGACTGGCAGTATATGTCAAGTATAAGAGCAAAATAATGAAAAATTTACTGATGAAAAATTTAAAAGCCAAGGAAAGTCTCACATACACTTCTTTGTTCAATCATGTTTATAAGATAGTGACTGGGAATATATGTCAAGTGTATGAGCACCACACACTTTTAAATTTTTCATCAATAAATTTTTCATTATTTTTAAGTACAGAGAATTATTTTTGTCTTTTTAGTGCAATTTTTAAAATTTTTTTTAAAATGTTTTTATGGAAAAGTGTGTTTTTAAAATTTTTTTTTTTATTTTTTTTCAATCATAAAAGTATTTGAAATGTATTTTTAATATATTCTGAATGGATGTTTTATATGGACATTATGTTATGTGTATATTAACTATTAAGTAAACAATTTTAATTTTGGTGTTTAATTCAATGAAATTAAAATGAAAGATGGCAATATAGATAATATAATATAACACAATATTCACTTGGATTTTACACTGTTTTAAACATATTCTGTTTTATTCGTTTTTAACAATGAAAAAACGTTTAAAACAAATGTTTTAAATTAATGTTTTAAACATAACAATAACCCTGACAGTAGCACAGTGACACAGTCCTCTATGCCCCTGCACGTCGGTTAAAAAGGCACTGGTGTCGGGAATTATTGAATTCCGACCGGTATTAATTTAAAAGAGTTAACTCCCCCCCCCCCCCCAAGTTAGAGGGTTTCCACAATGGTGGGCCTGCTTTTGCTCGTGATTTCATGTTGTTATTTCAATCTTAAGAGGACGTCACACGGATATTTGTTGTCTCCGTCTTAGAAGTGCGTAACATATCAAATTTGCGTTTAGAAGAACTAAACTCCGTTAGTTTAATTAGATGTTAAGAACATTATCTGTTGTTGTTATTATGTGTTCGGATGTTGGTTTATAACGATAATTCAATTTTTTTAGCAAGTTATGCGTATATAATATAGCGTAAATTAAAAATGCTCATAACTCACTTATCAAATGTATTTATTGTATAATATACAATATTACAGATTGTAAATATACCTACTATTTTGTTTATATAAAAAAAAAATGTATTTTTAACTTCGAGGTATCAATGGTATCATTCTATATACCTCAGACAGTCAGACTTATAAAGTATATATTTAGATTAATTAAAAACATTGTTAAGTACATTACATTTATACAATAAAAACAAATATTTAATTTTTTAATTTTTTATATGTCTTGCAGATAAAGTTATCTGATTTAGATATTTTCGTTTTAAATTAATTAGGCCTGTGTGTTGTCGATTAAGTGTTACCCATTCTTGACGTGTTTGGTGTCGTAATTATTTAGAACTTATGACCATTCGTAACTTAATTCTCGCCCCGGAGAACACAATGATTCTAAGTAAGGCGTTTTATATTATAGTGCTGTTATTAGAACAGTTTGTCGGGACCCCGGGGATGCTATTGATTCAAATTTCAAATACAAGACAAACCTGTAAAATACGGAACGCATTGGACCCTAAGTATATAATATGCTATATGTGTGTATACCAATAATGACTGATAACTATATTACACAGTAGACATAGTGGCGGCCGGGTGTTGAGCATATGGTTATAGCCCGCGTGGTGTGGGGGTCGCGGGTATGCTTGCAGGAGATCTTTTGGTGGGACAATGTATATAATGTATATATGTATATATATTATAATATATATACAAATACAATTTACGTGTATACATATAATATAGGTATACCTATATATCCCGCCGGGATCGAACAATAACCGACAAAAATGTAAATTATACATAGGAACGACGTATGTATATATATATATACCTATAATCCATAATATGATATTATAATATATAATAATATATATCGCACGCGTATACATGTCGCCTATAGTCGCGGGACATATTATATTTATAAGTTATTTAACTATATATAATATACATAATATATTATGTCGATAATATACACACGTACCTATAATATGCATATTATATTATATACATAATAATTTATGTGTGCGTGTGTAGATACACTGCACGATATACACCTATATACATATAGTAGGTATATACGTTATATACGATATACTCACACCGGTCCATATATATACAATATATAATAATATTATGTACACCGCGGGCAACTGGGTGGAGTTTGGCCGGGTAAACGCGGTCGGTGATTCGACGTGGCCCCCGCCGCCGACTTTACCCAGCGAGACGTGTACGTGTTATGATTATTATTATTATTATTATTATATCATTTCGGTATAATAGTCGCGTATATAATAATATAGTGGTGCGTGTGTGCGCGCTTTATATACACCTATACAATATCATGTATACTGTTCACCTGAAATTATATTATATACACGCCCGCGAGTGTGTGCGTTATTGTTCCGCCAAAATACAAACGAACGCGATATTATATTAGGTATATATATTTATAATATTATATATATATATATATATAAAGTAATACAATGATAATAATAATAATATATAAAATTATATTTACAGTGTGTGTGTGTGTGTGTGTGTAGAGCCGCCGCGGAAGAGCTGCAGAGTACTGTAAGAATAAATATACGCGTGCCGGCGGGGCGGGACTTTGCGGCGCTGCGGGGAGGAGCCAAACCCCCGTCGCCGCGCCCGGCCGGGCTCGAGAGACTCGGCGTCGCCGTCCGGGTGTCGTTGTGTACGAGTAACCGCCGACAGTAACGATGAGTTTGCCAAACGGTGTGGACATGACCGCTGCCCTCATGTCGCAGCATCCCGCTCTCGGAGGACTGTCTCCCGCGTTCTTCTTGCAACGAGCGTCCGAGCGGTACCAGCGGACTCCCAAATGTGCCCGGTGCAGGAACCACGGGGTCGTGTCGGCCCTGAAGGTGAGTGTGTTTGTGTTATGTGTATAATAGCTTACGGGCACCTAATATAGGTATCGGCATAAACCCCGACTGCTGGTGTGTGTGGGAGGGGGGGGCGAACGCAGGAAAAAAATGAATCGTTTAGAGGGAAGGGCGATGGTTTTAGACGCTCCCCGAGTTCGTGACGAACCGTTATAGGCACTGTAGATGTTGTAGGTAATAATATAAAGATATATTTTGGCTTAGTGCGCATGTCATAATACCTATATTGGCTATTATTATGAGTACCTACCTACATAATTTTTCCGAAAAATAAGTATGTTTTTAAATCTTATATAATATAAGTTTGGCATATATACTAAATAATGTATGAAATTCATTATGTTTTTGATCACACATATTATATTATTATACACCCATACATGTTCTTATTTGTACGAATACACTATAAAATTGCTGTCTACATTTCAATTAAGTACATATTACAGTAGTTATATAAGAAAAAAGCCTTAAAAACAAAGAAACTTCTATTGACGTTCCTGCGGAATAATTGCATATTATTCGTGACTTATAAAGTTATAAACTATTATGTTTATACAATAAAGTCTAACTACTGTAACTTAAAAGCTAGGTATTATATGCATATACATCTATAGTCTATATAAATAACCCGATAATTTATATTGTTCATTTGTCATACATTGAATTACAACTTCACATAATATATAGTACCTACTACCTAATATTTTGTAAGTATATGTATTCTCTAGGGATTGTTGTTGCACTCATAATAATATTACTCGTATAAACCTACTTAGTACTTATACTCATACACGATCAAAATTATTGGTCTTAGATGATCACGCAGATTATAGATTAGGTACATTGATCGTCACTAATTATACATATATATTATATACAGGATAATTCGCACAGAATACTTTCCCCTCCATTTTTATTTTATAATAATACATTTATTCAAATTCTAATGTTTGGACCAATAAGGACCATATTTTCAAAATTCAAATAGATTTTTAAAACATTAAGTAGTGTCCAAAGAAAAGATACAACAAAACTTTTTTCTTCAAATGAGATCCACCTTTTAAATTGCAAATTTTTATAGTTATAAATTCTTTATATATTAATTATAAATCGAAATTTGAATAAGTATTTTCTGAGGTATTATTCTTAAAGCCTTACTTGGGTAATAGGCCAAGACCTTCGTGTCTAAAAGGTTTAGAAAACATAGAGGTTATTTATATTAAATATATAATATGTAAAACCATTATTAAAGTCTAAAGAATAATATATTGTCTGTTACTCTTATTAGTGCATGAAGTTTAATAACATAGGGCCAATGGTTCAAATTTCGATCTGAATGCACCAACATTTTCAAAAAAATTATCTACAATAAAATATTACAGTGATAAATAAAAATAAAAATATGAATTTGCAGTATACTCGTTGAAGGGTATCAAACATTGAATTCGAAAATACATATGAACTTTAAGTGCGTGCATCTAAAAATTACAATAGTCAGAATTTAAATAAATACACAATAATGCGCAATTATAGGATATGGGGATGAGAATGCTTGTAACATTTATAGATATTGATATACATATATAGTACGAATCCTTAATTCTGCAGGCTTAACAATTTAAATACTATATTATATTATAAGAGATCAACTTTACATAATATACTTTATTTAGTTTTGTTCTTATCAATTTTTTTTAAGCCTAATTATTGAAATATAATAATCTTATGTTGACATTTCATAAATACTTCATTAACAGTATATTTATATTTTATAAATAGGTACTATATGCATATAATAAATTATAACTGTAGTACCTTAATATAATACATACGAAGATAATTAATGTACATCTTAACAATATAATATGTACAAATATTCTTCTCGGAGCTAGATCTGGACATATCAAGTAACACTTATAATAGGCACCTACCTAAAGTTAAAAAATAAAAAGTTAATTTATTTTATATCTTATAATTGTAATATATAAATATTAATACTACTGCGCACTAACGTAAATCAAATTAATTAATTTTTATATAGTTTGAAGTTGGCAGTTAAGTTATAAATTACTATTTATGATGTTAGTGCACGTGTCGTAAGCTGCATCACATTTGTTTAACCACGTTGTGGACGTTTTCTATTAACATTTAGTAAATCATTAATCATAACTAATAAAATAGAAAATATTACAAAGATTATAAATTATAAATGAATAATTAAAAAAAATGTATAATATCAATAATTTGTTTATTAATATGTATTTAATTACTTAAATAAAATGAAACGCAATATCCCACGAATCTTACATATTTTATCAACATTGATGGACAAGACATATTTATAAATAAATCTCTTATGGTTATAATACATATACGAGTATAGGTACTCGTAGGACTCATGTAGGTACTTAATACTCATACTTTTCTACTATATTATTCCTTAAGAGAAATATTCAAAAGCAGCTCTTTAACGTGAATAAAAATCCACGTACGCGACGTGTATAAATCAGAATTTAATTTCACTCTCATTAATGCTTATATAATTTAATTTAAAGAACAACCCACGCTTGTTTAAATTCGTTGAAACTATGCTTCGTTATTTCCTGAGTTTTTGTTTAACAGATGTATAATAATTTGAAGTTGTAAGTTTATTTGTATACACCTATTTAATATACTAATATAAGTACATTTAATTATATTGTCAAGACATATTTGGTTGACCTATTAAACATTAAACGTGTGGCAATTAGACGTAACACAACTTGTCAAATTACATGTTATACTATATCGCCACATTTTACAAACCAACATGGTTTTGTACATTTACTGCCCTGAACAGCACTGAGACTAACTATAGGTTAGGTACCCTTATTTATAGGAATGCCTGTAAAAAAACTTGCTTATTTTTGTACTTACACAATTAATTGACATTGATATTTTGTTTAAATGTATAACTATTAGGTATGCGGCAAAATCATTCATTTAACAGATATTTATATACAGATTATTTACTTACACTCTAAATATGGTAAATAGCAATATTACTAATGCTATATAAACGTACACACAGTAACTATTAAATGTCACGTTAAAAATAAGTAACTTTGTTTTATCTTGCTTATACAAATTATGTAAGTATCAATATAAAAAAAAAAATTAAAATTAATAATTTTTGTTTTGTTTGCGTATTGCGTACAGTGTTGCAGAATATTAATGAGAATTAAGTTTTACCGTAAACATTGATAAAACTTGTATTTTGCCTCAATACAGCAACAACCGTTTTATGTTATGAGTTTATGACGTTATGTAATTATTTACAGTGAAGACTACGTATATAATAATTTAACATGATAGTATTCAATTCAAATAATAAATTGTAATATTAACTCGTCCAAAATAAATAAATATTTTTACGTTTTATTTGATTAGGTTTTAAGTGAAATATTTTCTTGTATATTTTATACTTATTTTATACTTACGCGTATAAATAAATTGAGATTTACCTACATTTGAATTTTGCTCGTGTTTAAGTTTATATTACAATTATATGTTAAACAGCCAAAATTAACTTTTTGATGAACAATAAATATTGTTGAAATTTAAATTAAATGTACCTATAAGTGAGAAATTGATAAATCTTCTTAATTGCTTTAATTACACTGTAATTATTTATATAACGCATGCTTTATTTATTATATATTAATGACCTAAATAGCGTTTTCCGCTTCATAAGTACATTTTCTGTATTCGCTGAAGACTTAAAAATGTATATACATAGTTATAAATTCGTTGAATAATTGGGAGAAGTGGAAAATTGAATTTGTTCGTTTCTCTAATTATTGGTGTGTTGAGGTCTGGTGTAAAAATGTATGCAGATAAATGTACCTACCCAATATTATGATATTTTACACGTATATTCATAATCGTTATTAAATCAAAAAATATAAATTATTTAATTTTGTTGAATACATTATTTATAATCAAAAAATAATACTTATATTATTACTAATATATATGCATGTATAATATGTACTTACATAATTAATAATAATTTACTCTCTCTTTATACATATATAATATATTATATAGTTACAACATGTATAATGGTACATAATATAATATTTATTATGCATAACGCTCTCATGAATATGAATGAATGTTGGTTTTTAACCAAAAATAAGGAGTTACAAGATATTATTAATATGGTTGCTAAGTTTCTCTCATTCGTAGTTATTCCAAATATTCAACTACTGGTGTTATATTTAACAAATATATTATTATATGTCATTACTCATTGAACTAATATTGATTTAACTTTCAGTGCAACTATTTAAAGGTCATATATAATAATATTGCAAAACTTATGTTTACTATTGATTATTAGTTCGCAGATGTATTTGATTAGTAAAACAAATAATTATTATAATAAATTTTAATACTATTATTTGTGTAACTACATGTAATTACTAAGTATAAAAACTAGGTATTAAATTGACTTTAATCGTGGGTATACATCATAAGATTTAGATAGTAAGTAGGAACCTACCTATAAATGTAGAAAATACAAAATTGTAGTTTATTCAATTGTTTTTTGACATTTTATCAAACTCATATTTTATTAGTGTTGTAGTATACCTAAGGGCTAAGTTACATGTAGTATACCTTACATATTCTTGATATAAGCCTATTTATCCTTTTAAGTGGTTCAATTTTTAAATAACATTGTGTATTATTATTTATTATGTCTGAAATAGCTATGAATTATAAATATTATAAAATTATTATTTAGGGACATAAACGCTACTGTCGTTGGAGAGATTGTGCCTGCGCAAAATGTACTTTGATAGCAGAAAGACAGAGAGTGATGGCCGCCCAAGTAGCTCTACGACGGCAACAGGCTCAAGAGGAAAATGAGGCCAGGGAACTAGGATTGATATACCCACCACCATCGTCGTCATCTTCGGCTGCTGCTAGATCAAGTCCAGGTATATTCATATAATATTATAACATTCTTAATCGAATTCCACACACATTAATTGGTATCGAAGTTTATATACTATGTATTATTACATTACCAACTTACCCAGTAAATAGTAATATTTGTAAATTCTATGCATGTTTGGCCGTATTGATATTATGTACCTACTTCTAATAATCAATCTATTATATCACGCAAAATAATCAGTCAAAATTATATTACATAAGCTAACGATAGATCATGAGTCCAATATAATTTCCACCAATAGTTGAAATAGCGCAATATAATATTATATTGAATGTATGTAACTACTAAAATACGAAGTTAAGAAAAAACAATAACGTGTTTACTTATTTGTGCGCTTGACATTCTTTTAACATATATTTTAACGGGAAAAATACGTCAGCATTAATAATAGTCTATATAATATATAACTATGATAAGTATGATAACTTGAATATGGAAACCATTAAGCAGGTACTATAAATTTAAAAATAATAAAAAGAGTGAAAGTTTCATAATACTTCAGATATAGCACAATGTAATAATTATATGTACAACAGTTGTCCCAAATTCGAAATTTCCAGCCACATTACATACCTATAATATACGCATTACGCGCAACTTACTACAGTCGGATATAATATATTACTATTTAATTGACGCGAGGCGGGTAGACCGATGACGTCTGCGACAATATTTTATGTTGCCAACCGAAGGAAATATATAATTATTATTATGGGCTGCCATCGATAGCGAGGGGTGACGAGGAAAACAGAAGACCCTGTTTATGACTGTGCGTGATGTATATATGGACGTACACACGCCGCACACATAATAACCACTAGTAACATTATCCGAATTCCTCTTTTATTGCCGCAGAATTCTTCTTGACCTCAATTGCTTGCATTATTATATTAAGTATATTATATACGATTTCCAACTCGCCCCTAATCGTCTTCATTGTTTGGGGCATATTATTATATAGGTGTGTGTGCGTATATATCATATTTATTTATACGCGTGTGTGTGTGCATATTATATTATATTTTATAGGGAAGGGTGTTTCTTATTAGAGCCGCGTTGTATGTGTGCGTTCACAATGGTGGCTAAGAGGTTATTATAAAACAACGCACACACAACTTAAACACAACTACCAATTAACCTCTACTCTTTACCCTCCTTAATTCACTTTAAACTTTTTGTTGAACAGATAACATTGTATGAATATTCCAAAGACGCGGTTTTACACAATGTTATCTTACGAGTTTAAACGCTCGAGCAGTTATCCGTGGGGTGGAAAGGATTTGCAAAAAGTAGTAGCTGAGTAATTGCTTTTACAGATTCAAATTTTGTCTTGCCGCAGATATTACACGATAAAACAATAATATCATTTGAAATTCACTTGGTCACAATATCAGCTACCCACTGTATTCTTCGCTGAGATAGTGTTTTTTCCTAGTCAATTATTAAATTAAAAATAAACGAATACAAACCGCCGTACAATTAAACAAAAGACGGTGAAATATATAAACGTATATATTATATTACTTGAGTGGTTGAATATGCCAAGGGTGGCGTTATGTTTTTTTACGTTAAAAGAGCAGTGGCTTAGGGTTAAAAATCGCAGCTTAATAGAAATGCTCACGACTTCGTGACGCTATCTCGATTTATTGTTGTTCAAAATTATTACTTAGAGACTATAGAGTGCACTTGAAAACGGTACATATATTGCAATTAAAATAAAATAATAAGCTAGGTATGATATGTAAGTACCTACCCATAAAGTTGTTAATAAAAGTTGTATGAAACTATATTAACGATATTTCTGTACAATTATATATTTTGTTAATCTTATACTATGATGCATACAACTAAAGGTATAATAGAACTTTTTCATTTCACGTAAAGTTTATTTGTTTTAATTATCAGCATATCTCTAAAATTAACATACGAGAATATTTCATTTAGAAATAGTTAAAAAAATAATAATAATGAAGTATAAAATAATGATTTTTACATAACATTTGAAAAATTACGTATCAAAATATACTTTTATTTTAGTATTTTCTTTTTTTATTTGCAATTTGTTTTCTCTGATAACTTAAATAAATATGTATACGATAGAGGTATATACAGTATAATAATATATAACTTTTATGATTGTGTTTTTATAATTTAATGCACTTTTTTTTCGTTTTAACTCGGCCTCTTAAACACTATATACAGCAGTGGTAATAATAAAGATATAGTTAATATAGAAACCATTTTTTAAAAAATAAAAACTTCCAACTTTCAAGTGCGCGTTAAACTCGTTAAACGTAAAGTTAACCTACCTTCCTACATAACAATAACAATAATGTAGTCTCGATGGTACAAATTTATATATATACATATAATATAATAATATACAATATACATGGTAGGATTAGAGGAAGTTAGGTAATTGGTTATATGGTCGTGATAATATATTATAATATAATATAATATTATGTTATAGTTCTGCGTAAACAATTGTACAGCGTCGAGTGTCCCCCGAACGCCTGTACCGTTGTGTACATATATATGTATATTATTTAAGTATGCACTTTGTACATAAGCTGTTGTGACTTACTGACTTAATATGCATATGTTTATGATATTATATATATAAATGTAGACTGTGGTAGTTCACCTACATAATTAATATACTCGACTGTATTATATACATTATACATTATACATATTATGTTATATGGTTGTGCAGAAAACAACTGCGACGCAGGTATACCTATTATATATTTTAAACGTTTCAATAATAACGAAATCCCGCAGGCGAGTTTGTACAATAGAGATTTTGTATATTATAATGTACTAGGGCGATTCACTCCGCACTTATGCGGTGTACTGCACCCGTGGCAAAGAGGGTTGTCGGGCTTTTAAGAGCGCGATCGCCATACTAGACATATTATTATATTATAATCCCGCCACCCCCGCGTTAGTGTGCTCTCTCTCTCTCTCTCTCTCTCACTCTTCCTCTCTCAATCTCTCACCCCCCCCCCTGTCCATCTCGAACCCTCTACCGCGCCCTCATCGCCCTTCCGCTACATCGTCGATGTGTTATTTTTTCAGCCGTAAAAAAATAATTGCCGCATTTCATATACACTATACAACCTATGTACATACTTTAATATGCATATACATGATTATACACTCGAATATCTTCGACGAACGTTGTATTATTTAAACATTTTTTTCCACCACGTACGCACGCACAATAAAATATAAACCTCGAAACGTTACGTATTATTATTATTATTATTATTATTAATTTTTTTTATACCATTTGCCAATGATATTATAATTTTATATATCGGCACGCGTTATATACACACACACACAAATCTAACAAACGCGTGATTAACGATTCATCAATAATAATAATTATTTACTATATTATACTGTATACGCACTTATGCCTTCGACTTTTATAAATACGTTGTATTCGTCCGTACTGACATTATTGTGTTATGTGTATACACTTTATTTTTTTTTAAGTGTGCCTACATGCAGGTACGGAACGATAAAGTAGTATGCTATATTTCAAGCACGATATTTTGTTAACACGGGAACAATAATAATTAATGAATATAGAAATAATTATATAATAATATATGAATTACGTCCAATATACGCCACGTGCTCTTGTCACGTAATAATAACATTATTGCACTTTCCATACGGATTTTTGCTCAAACGTCGCACTTTTGTATTTACTTATACGCCACCGAACCGATTAATCGAACAACTTCGATATTTGCCCGATTATAGACGAAAAAAGAGCGCGCCTCAGTTCGGAAGAATCCATTAATGCAAAACACGACCAAACGATCGGCACACAAGATCAAAGCACACGAAGCCGCTCGTCCAGCGTGTCGCCGAACGCTCCGACCCAAGTAACGTCCACACAATTTGCCGCCAAATTCAACAGTCCGACGAGATCGGAGGTAAGTTCGATTTTTCTCTAAAGTATAATAACATTTTCTCACACCGGGTCCGCATATTATAACGTGGTTGTGATCAATCGACACACAGTCCATCACGGGGCTGGTCTTGTTTCACGGGTTTGGCCTGTTCAAAGTATACGTTATTCACAAACATTAAAGACCAAACATAATACCTATATATGCGAGCTGAAGCTTTGTTTTTTCGTTATAACTCTTTCGCGTACGATAATAATTATCAATATATACATTTCCTATTCCGATTTTCGTGTTTGGTGACGTGTGCTTTAATATAAAATAAGAGAACTCCGACGATGCACACTTGGGAAAATAATCGATCTTGTCTTGCCGGCCGGATTCGTCTCGCAGTCTGTCCGGCTACATAACTACACGATTATAGGTACCTACGATATACGCACTATATTATGATGTATAAGTGCATAACCATCATAATATTATATGCATGCACGAGGGAGCGAACGAAAAATGAATCTCGGCTGAGATCCACAATTCTAAATAACTTCTATGTTTCGGAATTCCCATGATATATTTATGTCATAATATTGCACCACAATAATGCCTATATCGATTTGACGCGACGGTTTAGTTACGCTTACTCGCCCTGTCTACATGATCTCTAATACGTGTATATATAATATGTTATAATAGGTGGAGAGCAACGAGAGCAGCAACGAAGCTGCCCCGGAAAATCTTTCGCTGCCCAAACGGAGAGACTCGAGTTCGCCGACCGAACCCGACCGTTCCCGGCTGCCGTCGAACTATCCAAATTTCTCCAGTTTCCTGGAAACGAGCGCCGCGGCCGCCGCAGCCGCAGCCGCCGGTGTCAACTCCGCCGGGCGGTCGGCCGTCGATGTGCTCAGGCGCGTTTTTCCGTACAAGAGACGAGTGGACATCGAGAACGTGCTGCAGAGGTGCAACGGCGACGTGTTGCACGCAATCGAACTCATGGTAAGTACCGCACGTACATTATATTATGTAGGTACTAGCTGGCAAGCGGTCGTTATAACCGACGCCATAATTATTCGACTTTAAAGGTTAGGTCAGGTTAGCGTTATAATGTATGGTCAGATTGAAACCATTTGGAAAATCGAAACTTTAACGGCAAAACTCCATTCAATGTTTGAATTGTAACTTAAGGAGAAAAATATAGACAGTATAGTATGTTTTCACATCATGTTTTTGATATTATTACAACATTATTATACTTTAATAACTATTTTGGGATTTTTAAATACACTTAGAAATAATATAAATCATCAAAATTCCATACTCTACGTCAAATTTTTTAAGCTTTTTACAAATTGTATTCACGGTCGTTAAACAATTTACGTTTCGGCATAATCAAAATAATATATTTATGGAAAACGTTTAGGTGTTGTTCGATTTCATCTGAAGCTGTATAGACTATAGGCTATTAATTGATATTAGGTATAACTATAATAGTTGACCATGACATCGGCGACTGACACATATTATATTATAATAGTATATTGTATATTAATATACGAAAATATAAATAACGGCGATAATCGAACAGGATTTGTGGTGAAGAACAATGATGGACATAATAATATTATTTTTAACATGGTCTAATGCACGGAAAATGACGTGCTGTGTATAAATTATATTGGTTAAACCCTTGCAGTAAAATCATGAACTTATTTTACTGTCCAAATTTTAATGTATCAACATATCTAAGAGGACGGCCATTAGAAAATGTCAAAAATATATCATACCATTCATTGCAGCGGCAAAGTCACTTCTCATTTAGCGGTGCACCTTTGGTGACCGTTTTTCCCTACTCATATTATAGACGTTCAACTGAAATATACAAATAATAATAATAATATCAAATGTTCAAACATCTGATTATGCACCAAAGATGGTGGTGATTATGGCGTCTTACCGTTTTAACAGCTCTCGTCCTATATCGCGGTGCACACGCGTACGCGAGAACCCACTTTTCGACGCTTACTCAAGCATATTATCATTATTATATTTCACGGTGCAGTCGGGTTTTCAAAAAGTCCCCGCTCGTACCCCTTTATACGTATACGTACACGTCACATTGTGATATATTATTTATATTGTCAATTCGTATATTATACGCGTACCCGTACGGTTTATTTTTTTTTCGTGCTCGACACAATAATATTATAATGATGTTAAAAAATAAAACGCATTTAGGGTCGATCCCTTTTGACGCGCGGCCATATTGTAAAAAATATTATTTGTTCCTATATATTATAATGTGTGTAGACTATACCGTAGTATGTACCTACACAATATTATAATATAATATTATTATTGTTGTCTTCGTATCCACTCGCCGTATGAGAATACACTGTAGTGTCGTGCGCACACCCATTCGTAAAATCTAAGACTGAAAATAATTATATATTATATCACGGCCTGTAGCTACGATTATTATTCATAGTTACTATTGGTATTTTTTAAACGATTTTGTTCCGATACTGAATGCGCTAAAAAAATATATCATTATTCATTTTTATTTTTTCTTATTTAATACTTCGGCTACTTAGCCATTTGTGCATGACGTAGTATGTACACTTAAAGAAATTACGTTAAATTTATATTAAATTCCTCGACTTGGATTTCTTAAGCAATGAAAATAGGTTCATTACATATTGAAGGTTGGGTGATGGGTCCTAGGCAGGGATTGGCTGATTTTCTCGGCGGTCGGAGATGTCAAATTGGTTGTGGTAAGATTCGAATTTTCGATATTCTGCGAAAATGCGGTTAACCGTCAGGGGAATTTTTCTTTTTATACTGTTTGCTCACCTTTAAAATTGTAAATAACAATAATAGTTACCATAATATAGTATAAATAATATTCTACTATTAACTTCTCATAATTTTATAATTTATTAGCTTCAAAATCATTTCACAATAATTAAGACATATAGTACACAGCAATGTTGGGACTAATGATATTAAACATTATACATACGATTTGTATGTACATATTACCTAACCTATTATACATACGTATTATGAATACTATCCTATCAAATCGTCACTATTCTAACAAGCTCTGGTACATATTTAGGGTAGGTACAAGTGTACAACATAACGGAAGGATAAACTATAGTAGAAGCTTTTGAGAGATCAAGAAACTAGCATTTAAACAAGAGAGTAAAGAAATGTAACGCTGTCGTGGTTCGGAATAGGGAAATCGAGAGCGGCCAAATCTGAGTTTTTTAGAGTTGTGGGTGGCCGGGTAATAATTTAGTATTGATTAGGAAGTATTTTAGCATTTAATACGACAAGCTATTAAAAATAATTTATGACAGTTTTTATACTACTGCGGGCTATTAAAAATTTAAAAATTTAAAAAAAAAAATAAAATGACGGTAAATGCCTTTATCGGGTTTTGGGAGGATAAGTGAGTGAATGTAAGATTCGCCTGTTAAAAATTGTCGACGTCGTCATGCCACTGTTACGATTAACAATGGTAGCAATTGAGTGGTTGGTTCATAGATTTGTATACCAAACTGTAGTCATAACTCATAAGTTTAATATCAATGTCTAGGAATCTCTCTCTCTCTCTCACACACACACACACACACACGCACACACACACACACACACATAAAAACACCCCTCCGCCTACAGTCAATGCCGATAGGCACTTAACATTTATTGTACGATATGTCGATCTCACGCATAACACACAACCTGCACGTCGCGTGTTTCAGATGTGTTCGTCGGATCAGCTGCCAACTATGGGACATCCATCGCTCATGGACTCGCACTCGGCGTTCTCGCCCATGTCCGCGGCCGCGGCCACGGTGTGCACGGCCGCGGCCGCGATGACGTCGTTCCATCACCACCACCACCAGCAGCAGCAGCAACAGCAGCAGCAGCAGCAGCAACAGCAGCAGGCACCGCGATTTCTCACCGCGCCGATTCACCACTATCTGCAGCCGCAGCTGCATCACCTCACCTCCGTTCACCCGCACGCCATGACCTACCAGTCGCACCACCTGAACCAGGCCGCGACGTCACCGCGGTCACCGTCGCCCGGTTCCGACAAGACGTCGTACTCGGATTGATGGAAACGCACCGCAGCGCACCCATCCGCACCCATCCGCGCACAGCCATTCATCCATCCATATATCCATCCGACCACCCATCCATCGAACGTGACCAATGCGTAGAGCAACGATATGACAACTATTATACAGGCCTGTATGTTTTTTTGATCGAAAAAAAAATTAATTATACTTTGAGGGTGAATATAATATGAGGGGGGAGCCTCGGGGAATTGACCTCTTCCCCCCTCCCTCTGCTGCTGCTCATCCTCCTTCGACCTCATGAGTGCGTACACAACGTCGTGATTAGACGCATACAATATGCGGATTATTTGTCATTTTATCGTTTTATTTGATTCAACGATATTTATGTATTTGTGGAATAACAAAGTTGTTTAACATCGGACGGCGCAAGTGTATATAGACGGCGTAATAAACGACTAACTAGGGGGTGAACGCGAGCGATTATGCCGAGTTGTTCGAGTATATCGCGTAAAAAACAATTATACGATTTCTGAATTTCAACACGTGCGGATCTTCCTCGAGTACCTACTTTTATATATTATGTATAATATATTACAGTACCTACGTAATTATATTTCGTTTCGTAAGATACATTTTCTAACAAAAGTTATTACATTTTTATAATAATTATGTGTACCTATACTGCACTGCATATTTACATATTATAGGTGCGATTGCTTTAAGAAAATCGTTTTTAGAATTTTAGTGTAATCATATACAATGTAAAGAGAAAAAAATCAGCTGAATGATTGTATGTAAATATTAGAGAACAAGTTATAGCGTTGTTGAATTGAAATGTATTTGAATAATTTAAAATGTTCGCCATCAACTCTTTATAAGATAATTCTTTCGAATAATTATTATTAAATATATTATAACTATATATACCTAATATAAAATATAATAATATGTACAGTAATATTATTTCATATTATACCTAATATGCTATACACATACACGCGCTTGCAGTTCATTTTTAAACTCCATATTGTTTGTGTATTGTGTGTAAAACATGTAACTATACGTACAGCATTATTTAATATCAATGCACAAAGTATTGATATATTATGTCATCTGTAAATAATAACAATGATATAAAACTCAATATAATTAATAATATTATATGTATACATTTCATATTATTTTAAGCGCCTATTATTATTATAAATGTGTTCGGAATTTAGCCGTAGCACTTTAACATATTATTATTATTATTATGTATTATTATTATAGGATTCTACTATTTCTACGTTATTTTTTTTTTATTTAACGAATACAAATGTTTGCTTATACTGTGTCTAAAAACTGTTTTGAAATTTAAATAAAATGTAGTATTGACTATTGATGTTTTTTTGTTCGTTCGTCCCGCATTTGAAATCCGATTCAACAGGAGTGTAACACTGGTCGAAATAAACGCTGTTCTTTTTATATTGGTTTACAGCCACCCCGCTCATAATATTATTATTGTTTAGTAGGTACATATGTGTCGTACACAAGTAATCGTACACCGACATTTTGAGTGTGTCGCAAATCATCAAATATATAAAAAACACTTAATACGACAGGCACGTTATTAAACGGGATAACTGATACAGAAACCTTTTTTTTTATAGCGAACATTCAAATATCAGTTTGAAAAAAAAGTGTAACAAAATATTGAAAAAGCGTCATTCAAATTTTCGAAACGAAAAAACCAATGATCAAATGCCCGAGAGTTTAAAGTTTATTTTCAATATCATAGTATCATATAGTGTGTGCGTATCATTCACCCGGATGCTTTGTTCGAAATAATAAAAGTCGAGTGAAAATAATTCAGTGACGTCGCCAAAGAACGGGGCAGCTGCATTATATGCATAACGAGGACACGTGCTCATTTCAAATTTTAGGTTTTCATCACAATATTATATCGTCACACAATGGTTGACGTTGACGATATTTTCCGAAATACATTCGGTTATAAAATATATTATATCGTGTTTCATAACAATTAATTTAAAATTATAAATTGTATTCATAAGTGCGTCAGCACAGGGTGTAATCGGGATGGGTTGTTGACTACTCTGTGCACATTTTTCCAGGTTAACACGATTATATAGATATAATGTGTATACGAAATAAAACTATATTATGTCATTGTATATAGGTACTGTTATAATATTAACCGTGGAGGCGTTAACGTATTTGAAGTAGAAAAAATATACCAATTATAAATTATAATACCTAATAGGTATATCATATTTTATGTGCAAAATATATCCTTTGTGCGTAGAATGCGAATAGTTACTATACTCACTACTGTTATAGACACATATAGTATCATATGGTTTACAATAACTGTAATTTTGTAAGCGATCGTTATATTTCATGATACGTTTCTGCAGTGATTATACCAGTGATTATCGTACTATGTGCCTAACCCAGCTAACCATAGGCGCAACTAGGGTTAAAACTCTAGGGAGGCTACGGCCCACCTAACAAAACTATTAATTTAAAATAACCCATAGACGGCTTATATCTAAATAAATAAGGAATATTTATGGGGGGGGGGGTCTAAATCTTAGTTGGGGGCTTAGCCCCCTTAGACCCCCTCCTAGTTGCGCCGATGCACCTAACTAGATGAACTGGTAACGTGAGTGTTTGATCGTAAGGGCGATTGAAGAATTGTTACCACCTCGACTACTCAACTTCAGCAGAATAGTTTTCAGAATATAACTTACAAGTTTAAATAATAAAGTACCCACCTATTAAAGATTAAACGTGAATATTTAAAAATGATCAGACTATCCTGACAATAATGCCTGCGTACGGGTAAAAGTGTCTATCGGATTCGTTTAAGACTGAAAACCCAGTCAGCACTATAATGCTGTATATGTTATTTAAAATAAAATGTTCAATGCCGACACCTGACACTAGCTAAAAACGAAGCAAAATAAAAATTTTACGTAATTTTAATATAATTGTAAACGATTTAAAAAATAACGTAATACAATATTTATGTTTACAAAATAATAATTACCTATGAGGTGTTGTTAACCAGGTAACGTCTGAACAATTATTATTATGATAATACAACATGGTAGGTGGTTAAATAAATTACAACATATAATTTACATTCATTTTATTCAAAATTAGGTTACTGTCTTAGGGTTTTAACATTCTTCAAACATAACAAAAAAAAAGCGAGTAAGTGGGTAACGCTCTGTTGTAGATTAGGTGTCTAGAGTGTCACTGTAATGAATGTGTTAAATAGTTTGAGTTCAATAATGTAAAAACATTGTATACGAAAAACGATTCTGACCGATTTGTTTTGAACTTTTTAGGAACATTTTCAGTTTCCAATTTTATTATAGTCTTTTTTTTCTATGAATGTCAATAAAACTTTATTTGTTTGGTGAAAAAACTTGAAAATTTAATACAAGGCTCCTATTATATTGTTACAATGACATTTGAAATGTATAAAAAATCCTTAGTCACAATTTTTTTTATAAACATTTAAAGTTCAAATATTGACAAAATACGTAAAAATGACGAAAATTTGCAAATTATTTTGAGTTAGAAATTCATGAAAAATTTTCTTTTTTAATCTAAGATTTGAAAATGTAATACAAGATTACTCATAACTTTGGCTACCTTTATCAAAAAAATGTCTACAAGAAAGTCAAATTAAATTTTTATGAGCGTTTGAAATTCATATTTTTACAACATTTGATATTCACTCGATTTCTCATGTAAAGATCTTCTTATTTTGTTGTAATTAAAAAACGTATGACTGTAGATACTTGAAAATTTCACTGAATGTTTATATTAGTATTTTCTATACACCATACAATTTTAAAAATATTTCGACTCTTTTTATCTGGTTACAAACATTGTCAGTTTTCAATTTTTTTAGTTTTTTTTTCTATAAATATCAATAAAATTTTATTTGTTGGGTAAAAATCTTAAATTCAATTTCAGGTCACTCATATAAACTTATTTAAAGCAGTTACAAAAAAACCTAAATTACTAGTCACAATATTTTCTATAAATTAATTTTACATAGCGTTTTGGCGTCTACTAATAATACTTAAAAATACTTAAAAACCAATTGAATTATTCAACGAAAATATGTATTTGTGCTAAATTAATACAATTTACAGTAGGTACCTATTTAATGTAATTTTTATGTACAATTACAATCGTCCAATCGACAGAGCCTCGAGATAATTGAAAAATTGTTCAAACAATACAACTATGGTTATAATTTGGCCTAAAATGGTTTTATTGAAATAATATGTATAATGTGTATATAGGTACCCAATATTCTAGTAATAATTGCCAACAATCTATCGAGTGTTAACTCTATATCACTCTTTCAACTAATATTCTCCAAGTACAAAAACAAGTATACTTAAGAAGTAAGCAATTCATTTTTCATGTTGATTATTGGAAAATCTCAAGATATTTATGAAGTTGTAACAAAAGCAAAAGCAAAATACACACATTTACACAAACATTTGAGTCGTGATCTCGCCTAAAATTAAATTCTATATAAATACCAAAGGTGCCCATGCACTCGAGTTTAGGCCGCGGTTTTAGACCAGCGAACCAGACTGTAATCCAAAATTGAGGTATGTGGGGTAGAGAGTTCAAGCCACCAAGCCGGGGGTGGTAGTTCGAAAACGGAGATTTTGGACCGGACTGGTCTCAACTGTTTAATTGTTTTTAGTGTGTTTGGCTCGACAGGCCGGTCCAACCACAGCACAATTAGTCCAGCGGTCCAATACGCAGTGTAGTGTATCCAATCAGAAATTCGTTACTTGTAATCTGTGACTATTTCCCCTTAAAATTAGAATCGGTGATAAAAAAATTAATTTGTTTTACCAAACCGGTCACACTTTTTATATAGGTACTTGAAACACTTAGTAAATATATCTTTCGCATAAATACAGCCGAGAAAACCAAAACACCCTCCGCCACCCCAATTACAAAACTTCTCCACTCGGAATTGACGCAATGATTTATCATTGGATTTAAATTTAACACTTCCATTCAATGGCGGATACTAGGGAAGGAAGATTTGGAAAATTCACCACCCTGTTGACTAAAAAAAATATGTTGTATAAGATATTTGATTAACAATTAATTTAGTAAAATATAATATTTATCCCCCCCCCCTCAAATTAATGACATCTGTATCCACCTTTGCTTCCATTACAGTGACTTAATGACGTGGTACACCTACTGCACAACATAGCAGTTACCAGTATATATACCGGTACTTGCCCACTTTTTTATATACCTAGTTTAAAAGACGACCAACAGAACATATTATTTGATTGATGTGCGGAATATTCGTAGATACATACATTTGACCGTTTAAATATCATTTGTTTATGTTTAACAACATTTTAATATACTTATTATATATTTTTCCAGTTTCAACTTCTCTTATGTATGTACCTACTGATCTTCTTTTCTCTATCATGTCTGCACACCACGACTACAAAGCCGTTCTACACATCATCCTTCACATATAGATTTAAAAATTTAAATGTTTATCATCTACATTTAATTTTTTTTCTGTTTAATGGTTGAGATGTAATAATTATTATTGTTAATATATATTTTTTTAAAAACAATATTTATATAATATAATATTTTATTATAAGAATATAGTATTTAATTTGTAAACATAAATCGTTCTTCGACCAAAATATTCGTTTTTAACACTTTTCTTAAGTTTGGTTTCACGTCTGTCTGTGATCAAATCTTGCACGCTCGATTTGAGGCACTTTTTGAAGATGAAAAATTCTGAAAATTGGTATAGACCTTGGTCTTGGATGACAATACAATAATCCGTTGTCATTTTGGGACATGGACCAAAAAAAAAAAAAAGGATTGTCCCCACGACGTCGCCGTAATATCTCTCGCAGATATTGAACTTTCTCTCTTCCCCAAAAAAAACCGCAACCTCTTACGAAGCAAGTATAGGCGTGTCCTATCCATTATTATAATATCTATGGTAACAACGGTAATTATTACCAAATAACATTATACCGGTATTCTGATATAGGTACCGAAAACACCGGATACCGATATTCTTTAAACACTACAGTCAGCAGTGAAAATAAGAGCAACAGACTGTTCGTAACTTCATGTTCTATTTTCACAAACATATTTCTTAAACGTTTAATAAAAATATTTACTTTCAACTAAAAAGTAGAAAATAAAAAATAAAAAAAAAAATTTTAAAAACACACTTTTCCATAAAAACATTTAAAAAAAAATTTTAAAAATTGCACTAAAAAGACAAAAATAATCCTCTGTACTTAAAAATAATGAAAAATTTATTGATGAAAAATTTAAAAGTGTGTGGTGCTCATACACTTGGCATATATTCCCAGTCACTATCTTATAAACATGATTGAACAAAGAAGTGTATGTGAGACTTTCCTTGGCTTTTAAATTTTTCATCAGTAAATTTTTCATTATTTTGCTCTTATACTTGACATATACTGCCAGTCACTATCTTATAAACAGGATTGAACAAAGAAGTGTATGTGAGACTTAGCTCGGCTTTTAATGTTTTGTATGATGCACCACACACTTTTAAATTTTTCATCAATAAATTTTTCATTATTTTTAAGTACAGAGAATTATTTTTGTCTTTTTAGTGCAATTTTTAAAATTTTTTTTTAAATGTTTTTATGGAAAAGTGTGTTTTTAAAATTTTTTTTAAGTGTATTTTCTTTATAGTTTATATAATAAGTACCTAGGTGGTTAAACCGAACTAGCAGATATTATTCTGTTTAACAGTATTATTATATATATTACTGTAATGGTGCAGCGCGTGAAAGGAAAAGGGGCGCGACTTTACACGTTTGCTAAAGGGAAAATTGATAGTGACAGGGTGGAAAAACCAGAGGTGTTATCTGCCAAATTAATAAGGTTTCTACCTTGCGGCGCGGTCTACGAACTGGATGTTCCAATTACACCACAGCAGACTTGTCAAAGAGTATCCACAGGCCCTACCCTTCGGGGCAAATAGACGTGTCAACCGCAGTGGAATATCAATTTTCTGGGTACATGCGATTCAATTTAAATCTGATTAACTCGCGCACCTCACCTCCCGTCCTCCGTGAAATACATTTTGAAAATACCCAATGTACTATATATATACTATACTATATCGGTGACGAAGCAACTTCTCTTATTTTTTCCCTCGCGATATCCATTGTTATCGTGATACCGTTTTTCAATTTCCCTCGACACCTCTTTTGTCAACATTATACAATCTATACAATCTCGCACCAATGATGAAATGTATAAGTGGTAAATGCGAACTTATTCTGGATTATACATATTGTACAATAATTTTTTAATATAAAATGTAGGTATATATAGGTGCATGGGTTCATTTGAGTTTGTAAAAAATAAATTAATAAATTAATACGGGACAAAACCATCATCAAGAGTACAACGCGGAGAATCGAAAAAGAAAAATAATATTTTTATAGTGTAGTACTGTAGTCCGTGGTATATTATCTAAATACGGTTTTAATCGTTTAGTATTAATAAGAAATAAAAATATTAGCTCATTTTATTTTTAAGAAAATATTTAAGTGGGTACTATAAGTTTTGAAAAATCTGAATCAAAAGAAAACTGTATTTTTATAGAAGGGTAAAATAATAAAATATTATATATTAATTATCAATCATCAAAAGTGAATGGCATTTCAATATTTATTTAATATGTATTTTAAATTATATTTCCTAAATAAAAACGTAACTTTTTCTTCAAACAACGAACGCATAATATATTTTAAACGTAAACTGAATATATTAAAAATTATAAATTTAATTTATAAAAGTAAATTTAAAAAACACAGCGTTACACACCGTTTATTTGTTCAAAAATAAATATCCTTTTTTCAAAGTCCGTTGGAAAGTATACACATAGTTAATAGTTATATAGTAATATCACTTGACTAAAACAATTGACTAATGGATGGTTAACTCCTACATTACCTGGTAT
Source organism: Metopolophium dirhodum (assembly GCF_019925205.1). Classification (NCBI taxonomy): domain Eukaryota; kingdom Metazoa; phylum Arthropoda; class Insecta; order Hemiptera; family Aphididae; genus Metopolophium; species Metopolophium dirhodum. The sequence goes on along the minus strand of NC_083563.1, from coordinate 2,312,915 downwards.
ACTTGAACAGATGCCTCGCTGTTATTACATAATCCTACCATTGTGTTTTAGTTCCGTTATATTACAGAATCCCACTGAAGTGTATTTGAAACTAACATTGAACCATTCAATTTATTTATAGAACGCATATAAAGTGACTGTTTAGAGAAATTTATTGTGGCCAATATGTAGGTCATAATCCGCCGAAAGTGTACGTATAACTTCCCTTTTCCGCTTACTGAGATTGCGAGCGATACCTGCACATTCCACCAAAGTATACCTGAGTGCTACACAGCTGGATACTACACAGTTTAATATTCAAATTTAATTTATAAAAGTTATTTTTATTATTAACATACCTTTAGGTACTGTAAAGTAGTTATGTACAATGAAATGGTTTCATAAATATCACACGGTGCACACAATTATATCATTTTTCAAACATGTATTTGCTCATTGAAGGTTTGGTGTATAAGTACCTATTGAATAAGTTATATTTTATTAAAATAGTTATTTTTAACGTAATGTTTTATTTTTGGATTTATATTACGAAATTTGCAATTTATTATCATTTTTAAGACCTTACAATTTAACACAACCTTAAACGCTTTGTGCAAGATGTTTATCAATTATTGTTATTTTAACTGTAACTAAAATTGAAAAAGTTCTATTTCACAAATCATGGTAACCATATTATGTATTATTTACATAAAATGTATTATGACAAAATGCGAGTCTTAAGCTTAATTTTATGTTTGAACAATATTATAATTTAATATTTTATTCCTTCGTCACTGTTACATGTGCCTACCTAATTTATAATGCGTATTTGTCTCGTAAAAAATGACATTTTTATGACTATTTATTATATAGTTAGGCAGGTATATGAATTGGGGCGATCTGGCACTCTGGTGCAAATGTTAATGAGTACCCATGTATAACTAATTTAAACTTACACAAAAAATAAGTAAACTATTTGTTTATTTCCATGATACAATAAGAACGTTACCTGGTAATAATAATATTTTAGTAATTTTTTCTTTATTTTTCATATACGATAGCTTTGATGTGAGCAGTCATCCATTAATGTCACTCACTAATTATGATAGTATAAAAACTAAATAAACATGAAATTATAGTACGATTTAAAAAAGAAACGAATCAACATCATATAATAATTGAAAAAGTTTTATTTGCTCTGCTGAAAATTGTTTTTATTATTTTAATTAAAAATAGGCGATAACAAATAGGTACTATGTTGATATAAAACATTTATAATTTTTGCTAGGTATATATTTTGTGTGTAGTATACTATGATATTTGTATGTTTCATTACCATTCGTTATTTTCGTAAAAACTTGAACATTCTGTTTCAACAATCAACACGTTATATTTATCTAATTGTATTGACTTAAGTTATTTATTTTATATAAAAAATATGTAATATGACGTCTTAATTTATATCAAACCGTTCATATAAGTATAAATTAATTAATCACAGCCATGCAATAACTACGAATGAGTTCGTTTACCTTTTCAAAGTAAATATACTGATTTGTTCGTGAGTTGAGAATGCATCGCTAAGGATTTAAAACTGTAGCCTCGTAATAGAAAATATTTGTAGGCGTTTAGTTAAAGTGGTTGTATTTCATAAAAACACGTACTGCAGAACGTTTATAAAATCGATAGCGGTCAATTATTATCTCTCTTAAAATAATCGTAAATATAGTCCATTCAATAAGACAACGAAAAATACGCGATGGGATGGAAACGCGATTTATGTGGGACGAACATGGTGTTTCTGGACAAACAATAAAATATATTATAATATTTATGTATATTATATATGCGCGTGCATTTATAGTGCGTGTACGCCAGAAACTTCAATAGCAGGACAATGGATAAAAACAAGATTGGTTGAGACGATAAATCAGAATTTAATTAATCTTAGATTTGTGTTGACAATAATGTTGTGTTATTGTTTGTTGTGTCGGCCACGTGGCATGGGTATATCGTAACTGCGATGGACGTTAAGTCGCATTTGAATTTATCCTTTACTACTTGAAAAATTCCTATTCAATATCAAATCACTCTGCATGTGTCCTGTGTCACATACATTCATTCGACCCTTATTTACATCGTGGCAACGGTCTCCAATTAAAACTAATTTTAACCCCTTTCGTCGGTCGGTTTCGTTTATAGATGGTCGATGCGTGTGGAGATACAACGGTGATAGGTGGTGGTGTAGAAACTGCGATTCCATCACCCTCCAAATATTAAAAAATGAAACTTTGTGTACGAACCCCCACAGACGCGTTGCGCATATTAAAATAAAATTAAACTATTGTCTATTAAAGCTAAATTTTCGGATGTAATACTGTGCAACGAAATTGCTACAATTCAGCAATATACCCACTTACACAGTGTTGTAATGCAGTGGAGCTACATTCGTATTGCGAGTTTCACCATGTGTACAATTTCAACCATGGACCAGAGGAACATGATTATGCGTTAGTAAACAGCCGTCGTGGACTGTGCGCGCGGCCAGTGCGCTACTTAATAATACTTAACATAATAATATATAATATATATATTAATATATAAATATATATATATAGGTATATAATATGTACACTGTTTGTCTTCTGCACAGTACCGCTCTATGGGTAGGTACACGCCTCAATAATGTCTAACTTTCCTTAAAAGACCACGGGAATAAATTAAAAATGATTATGTATACATGTTTTGTTTTTTAATACACTGTTTGCTCGCCACTTGGTTACACTTGGTTACTCTGCAGCGGACGGCGGCGTGGCGGCGCGTTAATGGCTGCGCAAACACGCACGCGGTCCAGCGCTGTTTGCTCAGGTATATATACACACCGTGAGGTATAGAAAATGTGTTCATTTTTTTTTTAAACGAACGCGGTACCTACCTATGTATATAGAAGCAACCGATTTTTTTTTTTTTGGTAATTTTTTTTCTCCTCAAACAATAATAATAGCTACAGCAGCAGCATCCGCGTGGAGCTGGATCGGGGCTTGTATATACAGCAGCAGTCGAAGACCATCGACGATTTTTTACACGCGAGCGGCGTGCGTTAGAATAACTTTAACTTGTACGTTTTACGCCATTATCGTTTTAAAATAATTTACGTATCGATCGAAGTGTTCGTATGGATGGATCATAATGATATAGTCGTATTATAGGTTTACGGGTGCAATTTCTTAATAGGTATAATATAATATGATGTAAGTATATAAGTAGCGTTATTATTTAAATACTCCCACGTTGAAATATATACGTATGAATATTTATATATTTTTTATTTTGTAACCGTGAGCTACATGACCATTTTACGCGTTGCATTGTAGTAATATTGTGTTTTGTAGGTACGGTGTTATGGTGTTTTATACATTATGCAATATATTTTATACATATACAAATGATGTATAGGTATGTATCCTTTATTTATTTTAAAAATAATTATGGCTTTAACTTGAAAACTAGAAATAATTATTAACTAGCTATCTATAATACACCACTTTTACAAGTTTTGAGTCATTGAATTAATTGTAGGTTTATCTTGTACATAAATAAAATAAAGTGTACCTACATGCGTCGTATCAAATTAATAATCATAAAGCATGGTATACAGTACGTACAATATGCATGTATAATAAAACTTCCAACGATTTTCAACTTTTAAAATGCATTATTCCCAGAAATTGGAATACCATACCGACAACTGCAGAATACATCGTAAATAAAACATTTAAGTATCTGTACAGTTGCATACACGGACAATGCGGTAAACTTGTTATTTTTTTTTTTTTTAGAATGTTTTCTATAGGGGACAAAAGGCTTGTCGTCGTGTATATTTGCGGGTAGGTACACCTCCTTATAGACTATGGTTAAACGTCTCAAACATAATATAATATGTACGCGATATAATATTTTATATCATAAAGCATTTTACAGAGGGCAAAAAAGAAATCTCTGGCACAATAAAATGAACACACTTGAAATGTTATGGATCGCTTGTATGTTATATACGCGTGTATACTGTACATGGTATAATATGTATGTGTCATCGCTAACAACCAAGATAGATCTTTTTGAGTTCTTTTTTCCTCCCTCTTCCAAAATGTAATTGGAGAATGTATACTACATGTACGTCTACTAAACATGCAATAAACGTCGGCGGTCCTTTTGGTAACTTATACACCGAAAAATACAATATTAAACCATATGTACTCAAATTTTGGAAAAATATATAGTTTATTAGTATGCTGTATACGCATATACAGTTAGTTGTGACTGAACGTATTTCTCTTCTGCCGTTTCGTTTATTTCCTTCTCTCGTCATGTGGAATCTTTTTTCTCTCGGTTTAAACACATTTACCCTATATACGAGTACCTATATTATGACGATTATATGTATAGGAACATCTGATATTTCCATATTATGCACACATTTATTTGTGTACGTCTGTGTATATTATAGTTGTGAATAAAAAAAAAAAAAAATGAGTGGCAGATGAACTGACGAAGGTCATTGGGAAACAAGCAAAGTTTTAACCCTTTATTTAGAGTGGACAAAAAAAAGTACAACGTAAAAAGGGTGCACAGTATGTACACATATCAAATTATATCGTGTAGGTACGTAGTTGGTTTCTAATGGTCAGATATTCATCTGTTTTGTAGTGAGTAGGTATAAAGTGAGTAGGTAGTGCCGACGTTCGTTTCAATGAATATGTTCTGGATAAATATTTAAAAAAAATTACCTTTCTTATTTTCCACTAAACCATTGTGGTTCACCTATAGAAATTGATCTACCCAGTGTCACAATAATTATGATATGCACTAGTTGATCGGGTGAGAAAACTTCTTATGATTAAATATTAGAGTTTATGATTATATTTCTAAACAAAAGGAATTTTTACATGTGTATTGTGTATATAATATTATATATATATATATATTTTTTATATTATAGACAATTAACCATGCTATTCACTGTAAAAATATTTTATTTATTTTTAACCAAAAAATATTTTCTTACATATATCGTATACACGTGTAATAGATAATTATTGTAACATAATCCGTACGATGGCACAACAGTCTCCGTTCATCTACGAATAGATGAATTGAGTTTGTATAAAAACGAAAAATGGTGAAACTTAACAATTATGTCTATAAAAGTCACTTATAGCAGTCAGTATCGAAATAATTTATTTTTTTTTATAGGAACAATATCTATTTACGAATTTTATTCGCAAACATTTTATTTTTATTTTTATTTAGATAACATTTATTCAGATCTGAAACATTATAAGAAACTATATAACTCACTAGGTACATAATACAACTAGTAGGCACTACATACTACTATCGTTGCGGTACAACGAAAGTCGAGCTACCTACTCTTGTAATGTAGAAACTTTGACGTACTATAATTTATAATGCAAGAAGAAGATACACTTTCCTGCAGAAATTAGCTGTATAGTGGGTCGACTGAGCTTCAACAACATTCGTAGGTACACAGCATATTTTTATAACATGGAATAGAATTTGAACCATCAGCCGATTGCGATCTACCAAGTCCTATTATTAAAATACTATAAAGTTTTGACCGTAACATCATGTAACGAGATTTTCAAAAGCTATATAATATTACGCGTACGTATAAATAGACTGTGATTTACGCGAAAATGAAAAGTAAAACAACAGATTTCGAACCATTTAAACTCGATAAATTATATATAATGCGGACCGCGCGTTACACTAATTATTATGATAATTGGTGTATATTGTGATGCCAAATAATACGCACAATTAAATATAATATATGTAATATAGGCACATATTATATATATAAAGTACACAGTGGCGCAGTGCATATGTTTGTTACGCTGCAAAGGGGGTAACTCGTAGACACGATAATAGTACCTATTGCTGCTGCGCAAACGATTATATTATATCGTATTATTATTATTATTATTATTACTATTACTTTTATGATGATGATCATCGTCGTCGTCGTCGTTAATTTATTGTACAATATTGTACACTATAATATTATGTACGCGGAACAGCTGCTCGTTATATCCCTCTGCGGCTTGCCGTCAGCTCGCCTACCCGCCACCGCAGTGACATTAAAAATAAAATATGTTTCATTAGGATTTTGTATGTTGAATTTTTTGCACCGTCTTTGCTGCGATCACTGGACGGAGAGGAGCGGAGACACTCGAAAGAGCAATCACGCGTATGTGGGCACGTTTTATTATTATTATTATTATTTTTTTTTTCGATACTCGGACAGAAACTTTTATAACGAGCGCACTTGAACCCGCACACACCACATTATACTTGTATCTCGTCAACATACAGTATTATATACGCCATGCACACTCATACAAACAACACACACACACACACACACACACACACACACACATAATATTATAATGGTCGTGATGCGCGTAGTATTTATTTATGTATATGGGTGTATGTGTGTGTGTGTGTGTATGTATCTGACCCTCGGCGTAATCGGTTCCATAATAATATATTATATGATATTATCATTATTATAAATATTATATACACGTACGCCGGCGCAACAATAATATAATATAATATAATATTTTATATTATTATTGTTGTTGTCGAAATGTTCGTTGATGGCCTGCAGTCGATTGTGTGATGGAGGGGTCACTGTATATTATATATACGTATTAGGTACGACCGTCGGCAGGGATGATAATATAATACGCGAGGGAAACACTCCAATTCTAAAAACCGTGGCGGCGTACTCGTATGTATTCTCGAGTGTTCCAATAAAATGTGATGATGATGAATTGCGGTCGTCGACGACAAGCGGATAGCGGTAGTAGGTATATACATAGTATATTATATTATACAGTTTAAAAGTTCTCGTTGTGCGCGTATAACATATTGTCTAACGCACATGCCGTGTGTGAGTTTTTTTTTTTACTTCCAAAAGACACGGTCTCGTTGATTTGCACGCGTCCGATTGATACTATTCTGCGCCTACAATAATAAGTAAAAACTTTTTGACTAGGTATAGAAAAATACATTTCTCAGAACCGTGGACCGGATAATCGTCACTCAACTTCGACCGCAGAACTTCGTCCTCCTTGAAGATCGCGATCCCGTTGGCTTTCTCGAGATATCTTAAACTATATATCTTAATTTGTGGAAACATCGTATAGGTATACTGTACTAAACAGTCTGTCCGACACTCCGACTACAGTCATTACTCGTGAACATTAGACATTAGAGAAACTACAATTTAAAATTGTGTTGTCGTTTAAAAACTATTACCATTCATATGATATTATTATTCACGTAGGACTTAGTCACTTAGGTAAGTACACGAAAACTACCACGTTAATACATACAACTATAAGTGGAAATCCATTACAATTTCAGGGGGGGGGGGGGGGCTTCGATCCCACACAACTAAAAACGGACTTTTTAAGACCCCCCCCCCCCCCCAAATTTTTGATATTGCGTATAACTAATTTCCGAAGTTAAATAGCAATACATTTTTGCACTTTAATATAATAGGTATGTATAAATAACAAAATGTAGGATATCAGAAAATGTTCAGGTTTTGTAGTCGTAAATCGTAATTAACGATTTTATGTGTTTGACATATTTTAACCTTTTTAAAATTTCGACCCAAGTTTTTTTTTTAACAAACCAATGTTATAATGCTGACTTCAAGAGAGAAAATATCAAAGCTAAATACTAAATAGGGATAAATTACAATGATATTGCATAAGAGACGCCTTTAACCTTTAGTTGTTACCACGTGTAAGCTCGATTCAATTTCACTTAATAATAACATTTACTCAGAACTTCGTAAAAGCGTTCTTAAGTAACCATTATAACATTTTTATATTTTTTACCAAATCAAAGTAACCTGAAGAAAACCATTCTTTTGTTCGACGCTGCATAAACAGGCTTAATTGCACAACAAAATGCCACTCTACAAAAGTTACACGGAAACGTTTATCGGCAGAAAGCGTCTCAATTGAAAATGAAAATAATAATTACGTTCGAGTATACTAATGTACCTACTCACGTACTGTAAAAGGTTTATTGCAAATACAATTATGTATGCACATATAATTATTTAAGCAGCAAAGTAAAAATGGTGAAAACCCGTTTGATATTTCTTGCGATAAATTAACAGCCCCTATTCGGTGGGGGGCGGAGGCAGGGATTAAATTCATAACTTAAGGCTTCGGTCACTCATGTGGAACAATATATAAAACACTATATATTTCTATAAACATACATGGAGGGGCATTGTGTTTTCCCGTTTTTGTACGCGTACCTAACACGGAAAATTAAAATTAAAAACTGGAATGGGCAAGTCATGTAAAGAAAATACAAGAATCTTTGAGGAAGATAGTATTTAAGGAAAATCCGAAAGGAATAGGTAAGGGACCGTTGGGAAGATTTCAATTACGCTGGGAGGACTGCGTAAAGAATAAGATTTATCTGATTAACTCATCCAACTATAGATTGTCATGAAGGAATAAAATGGACGAAGTTTTCTTCTATTATTATTATGTTTGAATGTTAGGTCTGCATAGCTGTAACAAAAAAAAAAAAAAAAACAGGAAAATCAGAAAAATCAGAAAAATAGGAAAACACGATAGCTCACCCTATGTGTATAATATATATTATTATATTATATTTACTAGGCCTACTTACGAACAGTCGTCGATAGACCCGAAGATAATTATGATAATTATTTTTATTCGAGATAATTGTAAGTACCTTAATATTATACACCTTTAGATATTAATACATAATATAATATAATTATTATAATACCATATATATATATTGTTTATGCAGTGGCGCTAAACACGGGTGTAAACTGTGTAAAATTCTCCAGAACTATTTATGGTTGGGTCAGGTGGGTGGGTGATAATCAGTGATCAGTCATTAGTGGTATTTTATATTTAAACATCATCATAATTTAACAATAATGGTAAGTGTGAAGAATAGGCAATAATAGTATGAGTATGGCAGGTCACCAGGCAGTATATCACGATTATCGAGAGTAGCTAAAATTTTTTTTTAAGTAGGTGGGTCTAATACCAGAATTTTTTCCCCGGAACATGAAATATAGATCGGCGCCACTGTGTATATGAATTGGAACCGATTTCTAAACAATTATTTCATTTAATGGATAGAGTCCTATAAAATAAAGTTTTACAAAAAGAGTTTTGTAAAATATTAAAATTTTTTTTTGAAACCTGTAAAAGTTAGGTAAATTAAAAATAACAAACTGTAATAAGTTATATGAACATAATAACAGTTAAATTTGAATTTTTTTTTCTTCTCCAACAATTTATTTTAAGAAAATTTTTAGACCGTACAACATTGGACATCGATCTTGCAACAAAGTATACAAAGCACAAGCAATATTTTATTTTATTTACTATGGTTCGGAAATTACCTGCTTTAGCTTCTCTTCCCTGCACTAACCGAATGATTGATACCAATGCATTCGTAAAATTGGATTAAATTTTCAATAAAAACATAAATATATATAATGTTATAAACATACTAAAAATTATTTATCAATAGTTTAGTTCGGTATACCAAATACCGCTTACCTGTAATATGTACTTACTGACTATACACTGGCCTCTTGGGGTTTATTTTTCTAAATAAATAATAATAGATATTATATGCAACTTAAATTAAAGTCATAAACCACAATAATATATGAGTATAAGACTATGTTCATTATACAACTTGATATTTTATAGAACTCGGTGCATTACCTATTAATATATATTTAATATAATATAGGTAAATAATAATGATTCCGTCCTACTTTCGGGGGTGACATAAGCAGACCACATGTAAATGACCCCGGACCCCACCACCCCATCGTCTTATATAATATATTATAATATGTACGTAACGCACCAATAGTATTATAAGCTCAGTTCTGTGTCCGCGGTGCAGTGTATATATTTATACACCACGGTGTTAAGTGGATGCATCCTTTCGGGGAGGACGAGAGAATCGCGGTGTATACTACACGTATATATATATATATATATATAGATATTTACATAAACACAATAATATATTATACATATAATAATATAATACACGTATACATATAACATAATAATATAATACATATATATTATTTGTGCACGCGCCCGCGCGTGTGTGTGTGCACGCACGGGAACAAAGGCCAATAGGAAACCGTTTAGAGAGAGGAACACAGTTTAATATAATACAAAACACAATGCTGCTGCTGCTGCTGCGGCGGCGCATTCAATAGAGTCGAACACACACTATGCTCCTGGCAGCCACTGTTATGAATCACTCCATATATACAAAATTTATACCCTGGTCCTGGTTCACGGGCGGGTATTATATAGTTTAATTCTAAAACAATCCGAGACAATGGCAGACCTAAAACTGGCTATATGTTCTTGGCACAATAGCCCTCCCTCGCCACCGCCGCACCACCGCGCTCCCATTTCTGTGCATATGTATAATAATATATATATATATAATTATATTATTATAACCACTAATGCCCGGACCCGCTACATAACACTCCCACGATACGCACATCACTGCAACCCCTTCGAGTTTCGTTTCTTTTCACTTTATTATTTTATTTCTGTTATCCGCTAAAAAAAAAAAATGTTAAAAAAACTGTATCGTTGTCAATAGCGAACATGTCCCGAGGAGACGTGACCGACTCTGCCGAACAGGTGAGTTTACGGTACCCCTATACATGTATATATTACGATGAATGTACGCCACCGCGCCGCTAAGGTATATATAACGCAATCATTTCATTTTTGATATAATATATTATTATTATATCTTTGATTAAAATAATAATAAAGGTTCGTACAAAAGGACCGACAATTGTCGTCGAAATGTTTTTGTCCCGTGTGAATATTGGTCGCTTACAATAATAACTGCTGCTATATACTTGCTGTTGTACAGACTACATTTTGTTTTGAAGATGTTTTTCGATTACAATATTACATAGGCGTAGGTATTCGAGTTGTATTATGCGATGTATAATAACTCTTATTGGCCATATTATATGTATAGTCGTAGTGCGTACGTACCTATAGTTAATAATAAGCACGGCAGATAGTCAGGTAGATGTATATGATATGATATATGAATCTATAATAATTCCACTAAGTGAAATGACCGATCACGTAATTGATATTTTTTATTTATCACATCATGTACCGTAGTATTAAAAACTTTAGAAAATAATACGGTTACATTTATTGCCAGCAGCGCTAAGACAAAATCTCATCTAATACGATTGTTAGCGGGGAAAACTATTTGTATAAGAACAGAGAATATTAATAGGTATCTTATTTTAGTACCTGTCTCATACTCTCCTTAATATTGTATTGATTGCACGTTAAGTATTATTATTTTATATATATATTCATTATTCCTACATATTTTTACCGTATAATTTAATTTTTGACATAGTATTTAAAAATTATGACTGAACAAAACGTTATAATAATGGAACAGGACTACGGAAGGGTTCAGCGTTATTAATGTTCAATAATCTTTTATGAGATGTGCGATTTTAAATAATTTAAAAGCACGTAGAAAAGCGTCTTAGATACGACACTGAATTATAATAATTTTAATTAAAACCAGTGACAGGTTTTTGTTCATTAAAAACTGCCCAACATGGTGAAACTCCGGAATGAGACCGATATTAATTGGAAATAGATTGCAATAATCATTCCACTCTGGAACGGTATTATATATCCTCATTTTTGATCGCATTCCCCAGCCGTCATTAGAAAACCCCCATTACGATTCTTGGTGCTTTTAAAACGTGTTTTTAATGATTCCTTTCTCTGACTAAAGTTTAACAATATTTTTTTCCTACACCCGAGAGCCAGATCGTGTCAGACACGTGATCCACTTCACCACCCCTTACCGCCACAGAACTTAACCTGTACCTTATTTTAATTGTTTTCATTTAAGGGTCCCTCGAACCCTTGGAAACTGCGCATATAAACAGTCTTACCACAAAAATATCGACAGTATACGATGCACTCATTATAAAGGATTATAAGAGCGCTTTTCACGAAACATCAACTATATAAGTACTTTGAATTTTTTCTATCGTTAAAATATATTTGTATATATGTATATACTATAATACTATTATAATTTCACTGATTTTGGGCACAACCGTAAATATTTTGTTTTATTTCAATACTAAAACATACATAAAAAATACTAAAATTAATATAAACAGTCGTGCATTTTGTGCGTGTATATAACATATATTGATATATACCTAGCAGCTATTATGTAAATTGTAAATTGTCGATTATTTACACCCACATAAATTATTTAAATGATATATGATATTAGAATAAAAAATAAACTAAAAAAATCTGAAAATAAAACAAATTTATATTTTTTTATTTATTGTAATTTTAATACCTATATTTATTCAAAATAAATGAAACGAAAAATATCTGTATACAAATGTATTCACAGTGATTTAACTGAAATTAAAATATTAATCAGTCGAACATTTATGAAACCATTTTCTGTTGAAATTAATATTTTTAAGTTATGAGTTATAACATAATATAAGTACAATCATAGAGTATTAGAGTTTGATTAACGGTTTCCCTAAATATGTATAGTCGTATAGTTTATACCCAAAATTATAAAGTAGGCAAATAATTGGTTAGATCTTAAATAATGTATGTACATGAATATCTAACAAACTTAACCATGGATAATATAAAAATCGATAGGACATAAGAACTTATCACATGAAACTTAAGTGATACTATTTTTAAGGTTATATGCAGTGGTGTATTGGTAAATATATTTATGGGTATACGCACGACGCACCAATAAAATATATTGTATGTAACCTAAACGATCAAATTATATCATCGTATATATTATATAACGTTATTGCAGTTCAATTAGTACATAGTTTTTAACATTATTTTATTAATTTTTGTACAATGTAACAATAGAAAATAAAACAAAATCAACTCGAATGTCAAAAAAATTAAAATAATAATAACATTATTATTTTAGGTACAATCTATAGAATTTACCACAAAGATTTTTTGAATTCAATATTGGGTTTACTAAATTGAACTTAAAGTCTTAAAATACATTAAACACAACGCATATTGTTATATAACTTATATTCAATACCTACTTCAATTGATAAATAATTCATTAATACATCAATTTATTAATACGAATAACGTTTTTTTCCTATATGAACTATTAAATAAATTTTAAATCTCATTTGGTTTTCTGGTTATTTTGGAAGCGTATACCCGTAAAATAAGATTTTACATTGGGTATACGCCGAAAATCGAAAATCTTCTGATGGGTATACGGCGTATGCCCGCGTACCCGTACCAATACACCACTGGTTATATGGGACAAATATTGATATGATAATTGATAAATAATAATAAATATTTTAAATATTTTAAATATTTAACAAAGTTTAGAGTAATTTTCCAGGCACAAGTGGCACAACAATCAAAATACAAACTGACAAATATCTAAATATAACTGACTATCATGTTATCATTATTATTTAATAAAATAGTTTTGTACATAACCTTAAAAAGCCCCATATCGTCTTTCTCTCCTTACGTTCTCTCTTCCCCAAAAAAGCACACGGCCCCATATGGAACTGGTTTAGGCATGTCCTATCCATTCTTATATTATCTATGTACTTAACATGCGATATATTATCAAACAAAATATATTCTTACATGTTTATCTCAATATTGGTGTTATCGTGTTTGAATAAATAACTCATTGTATAGATAATACATAAATGGATTATAGATACATGTACACAAGGAGTCTTAGCCTCCCCCGCCCTGAAACTTCAAATGTAGGTAATAATAGTTGTTAAAATGTTCAGTCCGGTTATGTGTTTTGAATATTCAACTTAATTCCCCAGAAAGCCTAATAATAGCTTCATCCATATATAATTTTTTCAACCTAAATTAATTTTTTTCATTTTATTAACCATTATCAGGATGTTATCAACATTTATAATTTATAGTTCATTCATTAATGACAATTTATATATTGATACGTGTTTTATATTTATGTATTTTATTCTCTGATATCTTCTTGGACACGTCAATTCATAGAATGTCTTCATCTTAAGTGCGAAATATGACAGTGGCGAAAAATATTGTTGTACAAAACATTGGGTCATTTTTGATTAAGGTCCTCTAGAGCAAAGCTTTTGGAATTTAACAAATAATAATAATAATAATAATAATAATAATTTTGTCATATAATAGTTTTCGAATTTGCATTAGCCGATTGTTGGAATCAGAAATTTAATCATAAATTCATAAGAAAAGCTGAAAAAGATCAGTACTTTGCAATGTATTGTAGTACAAATAATTTTTGAACAGTACCTAAACTCAGATATTGCAAGTGTTTTTATACTTTATAGGTACAGGTAATTGTTTTCATTACCTAAAATCTGAATAGTAATTCTATTGAATAAGTAAATAGGCATATTAATTAATAATAGTGATAGCAATTATAACTAGGTATTTTAAGCATATTTAACCACATTAAATATTTAAATAAATAATATTGAAGGATATTTTACATTTTAGCAATTTTACTTGGAGAATAATTTTTAAACAAAAGTAATCTAGTAATTTATATCTAAAGCTTAAAAAAACCAAGTATTTATTATCTTAACGAAAATTTTGAATGTATCTTGTATCGAGACTCATATTTCAGTTATATATTAGGTATCTAGTAATAGATTATTATTTTAATTTTTCAAGTGCCTATCTTGTCCAATGTCCACCCGTAGAAGTATACGTATTTTCTTACTGCACATTTTGTAAATCGATCAGATGTATCTTCATTAAATTACAATATTACAATAAATTACCAATATTATTATTCATTTTTGCAATAAAAGTTATTCAATCAATTAAAAAACGTCATAAATTACATCCAAGTAGATAACATTTTCATATAACCATATAAGACTTTTAATAATACTATGAATTACCAACTATTATACGTATATAACTTTAATTCGAAACAATTTCAAGAAAATGTTTGTTACCGTAACATAATTTTATAATAACATATACCTATAATCATACTTACTATACTACTTATATCAATTAATAAATTGGTTTTTTTCAAATTGTTTTGTGAAAGTTCAGTTTGACTATAATTTAATGACTAAATAAACAATAAGGGTTCGATCGTCCTGACAACCCTTCGATAAAAACGTTCACTACTGCAAGAAGATCATAAACAATTAAGTTATTGGACCATCTAATTGTATATATATATACATATATAATATATATAGATGTAGTACTCACTAGTAACGACAGCGTGTGTAGTACCTATGTTAAAGTCATTGAATTTATACCAGCTGTATGCCCGTACAATATTGTGCTTGAGCTAAATGATTACAAACCGCGTTTGGAGTGGGTAGGTCTGAATTTTTCTCCGCTCTCAATCATTATTGAAAATGTCTGCCACTTAAAACGTCATTTATATTTCAAAAAATAATTATATATATATAGGTACCTATATATTTAATTTTATTAAAAAAAAACATGTCAGTTTGTAAACGCTGACATTCCACAGATTTTATGGACGAATTACGAGTGTGCATATTTTTATTGATTTTTATTATTTGATTTCTTTTGAATTGAGAAATCATAATAGAACATTTTAGTTCTACTGATTTTTGGTGAATCCAAGGAATGCTAACGGAATTGGCGATGATTCTCTACTGCTCTTAACAGCTGATATCCAACACAATTTTGTTGTTGAGTCAAATTCTAAGGAATTATCAAGATATAATAATGTAACAATGTAATCGATGAACTAAAATATTAAAAAATATGGTATTAAATTTTATTTTTAAGTGTATCTTCAAATTTAAGTAAACATTTAGAACAATTTTTGGAAAGAAAATCTAGATTACAATATATTATATGTATAGATTATTAAAGTAATAAATCATCCTTAAACAATTATTTTGAAGAGAAAAAAGTAAAAACAGATAAAGCATTTATGTACAATTTGAATGTTATAGGTAATTAGTTAGTAAGCAGGATAATATCTTCGTTTGACGTTTTTATGGACCGACTAGATGGGCGTTGACGTACCCGCCCATTTCAGAGCATTGAATTAAAAAAAATCATAATTTAAAAAACGTAGCTCGTTGGCTATTATTAAAACATTATACCGTATTAAAAAAAAAGACGTAGTTTAATATAATAATTGTGTATGTATATAATATGTGAAATCCCGATGGGGTATCTTTGTGTCCGATTTGTGTTCGGATACAATGGGATAATTGATATGTTTGCTGCTAGTGCTGCTGTTTCTGTGGTTTTTCCAGTTGGCAGTTATATTGTTTAAATTGAAGGAAAAAAACACAGAGCTGCCGGAAACGCCTACCGAATAATAATAAAAATTATATTGTACCGTCAGAACATATTTTTGAATGGAGCTTATGAAATAGAACAAAAAGTACACGTTTTATTGTTTTTTTTTCTCTCTCTCTCTCGGTTTTTTTCTGTAAAATAAAATATCCGATTTACCACCGTGTATCGTCTTACCACGATTGAAATAGTCCCCGTGAAACAGTTCTGTTTTAATCGATACGTCCGGTATGAATAGAGGGATTTTTTTTTTCTTTTTGTACCCAGATTTCCAACAGCGATTAGAGATTGGCAGTTTTGTTTCCACACAGTCCGCTCGACCACAGATTATAATCGTACAATGACAATATTATTTCATAGCATACATAATTGAACGCGCAGTGACACGATAATATAATATATTATACAAAAGTGGAACACAACTGTCATCAATGTGGGCGCATCGGTAAAAATCCTATCGATTCCATCCTTACCCGCTGGACCTTTTGACTCCGCAGCCATTCAGTTTCCATTTTTTCCATTCTTTTTTTTTTTTCGAAAAATATAGATTGCGATCAAATTACGCGTGCACGGTGCACTCAACGCGATACATCCCATACAATACGATACGCTGTTCATTCATTGACAAAAATCATTTAATCGATAACAGATATTATATATATATATTTATACTACACTTGTGGCTACAGAATATATATATACATGTTATACATAGGTAGTTTTCTTAACAACACCTTACATCAATAAATTGTCGTACGAAGAAAAAAAAATTGATTTAACCAAACTATAATTTTAACAAGTTCTTTTCGGTTGCTGATTTCCACGCATCACCGTAGATTTTTGTTAACACAATCAAGCATTTATTTTATTTATAACAATATAGGTATTCGATTCCACACGTATTAGTAACAAGGAATTCACTTATGAAAAACAATATTGTATTTAGAGTTTACCATCAGGTTTTAATTTTAAATTCAAATAGTATACCGAAAAATGGACCACTTCCCTTGTGCTATTTCACAAAATCGACTAAAAACTTATTGGGCTTATTTAGGATTAAGTACAAATAATAATTATATTCAAACATAAGTGGTCATGTTTTACTTCTATTATGTGGGTTAACATATCAACTTATTGTTCTTTAATTTATTAAAGCCAGTAACCTGTGCTGGTGGTATGTAAGAGCAATTAATTACATCATATCACATATTATAATATTATGCAATATTTTCAAGTAATAAAGCGAGGAAAGAAGTCTCTACGAATAATACACTTAATAGAAACTTCATAGAACTTAATCAGACACGAGGTATTAAGTACATGGGCATAATATATTAATATGTAAACATGCTTAGAAATATGATTGTCTGCAGTTTTTTTCAATGATTGCCATAGCAGTAGTATATCTTTATAATTAGAAAAATTAATCAGACAATCGAAATATCTACGAGTATTACCTATATTATAGATAAAATTAATGATCTATATCTAGGATCTAATAGGGATTATAATATGTACATTTAAAATCACTTAATATTATAATATCTATGCAAAAAAAAAATATTGAAGAGAAAATATAATATATATATTATGAAAATAAAAACATCATTGAAAACTTAATACATTTCTTGTTACACTCAAATATATAGGTACTCACGAGTAGCATGTATTATTCGTTATATCGTTACTTTAATATTATTATATTATAATGTCAAACTTATCACTTACCTATATTCTATAGACTATAGGTACTACACGTTTTTATAGAATTAAAGATAATATAAATTCAATATTATGCCCATGCAAAAAGTATTTTGATCAACAATTTCAACTATTACAATTAATATAATGTTTTTAATTACAATAATTGCATAGGTTTTCATTGGTAATAGCCAATAGGTACCTATAATATTAATTATATATAAATATTCTAAAACTTTTTCTAACAATTTCATTAATTCATAAAACAATGTAGGTAGGTATTTATTATAATTTCACAATTCTATGTGGCATACAGTCAAACTAATTACATAAGTGTTGTATACCTACTTACAATCTATACACACTATAGATCAGACACCTACTATTGCAGGTACATTTTACACCTAGCATTAAAAATGAAACATGTTTGACGTAAAACCAAAATAAAAATTATGTTTATCAGTTAAGAGGTCAAAATAATTTATTTTTTTTTTTGTATCGCTTATAGATATATTACATCTTGTGTTTATATCAATAGAATCCAAAAAAACAAATAAACATGGTAAATTGAATTTGATTACCGCACCGGTGAACTCGAAAGAGTAAACAAATGTCACTGGCAGATAGCCGCTCCGAAACGTTTTCAAACACAGTTTATTAAATAATTGAAAACTTACTACAGTAGAAGGAATAAACTAAAGGGAAAAAAATGTTGTGTCAAGTATTCACGTTTGCGATTCATTCAATTGAGGTCCAACAAAAGACCCAATTACAGACGGCCGGCCACCTTAAAATGTAAAAGTGTATAAACAACTCCCCGTTATAGAGCGCAGTAAATCAAATATATTATATTGTGGGGTGTTTCTTTCAGACGAATCGATGAGGATGATAATTAATCATGATGACGAGGAGTCACCCTCCAAGAGACGACGACGGCAGAGCAAGTGTTATAAGCCAACGACAAAATGTCATAATAGTCTGTAATTTATCAAAAATAGAGATCGTGACAAGTTTTAAAAGTCTAATATTTTAAATCTACGATGACTTTTTTTCCATGTATTATATAATGTTATGTGAAATATGTGCAAGAAATTATTCTTAACCAAAATCAAACTTGAATTATAAAAGTTCCATAGTTAGCGCGCGTGATAATAATAATTTAATTTATACACAAATCCTATGTTTTAAAGTTTAAGTATTTTGGCTTGTTCGATCGAACCCGCTTCGTGGAGTTTTTAATAATATATTTAATACCCTGTTTTGTTTTTTTTTTTTAATCTGTATATTTTATATTATTAGTATGAGAATCGCGAATAAAGCGTTTTATTATACGACCTGTCAATCAAACATTACATTAACTATAACGGAACACTAATTTTCTAACCACGTTTTTTTCTATACGTATTACTTTAACAGATGATCGAATAACAATAAGAGGTCGATTTAAACGTTCTTATCGTTTTACCAGATCAACCGTAAACTGTGTGTCTAAATAAACGTAATATTTTTTGTTACCTATGTATAGCGGTAAAAAATGAAATTTAATCTCATTTTAAAAACAACAACAATAACGTAATATTTCAAATATCGATACCGGTGAGAACATATTTTATCTGTGTATTGATATTATATTATAGCTACATCAATACGTATAAATAAATACTAATAAATTCTTATAGGCATCTAACAAGTTTGGCGAAAAAAAAGGTTTCCAATTAAATAATTTGCTGAGGTATTTGCTTTCACAATATTGTTGTGCCCAGTTCACTAAATACGATTTGATCGTTGATGAGATCACAACAAAAATCAGTAGTTTTAAAACAACATTATTGTCTTTTAATAAACTAATCAACTGTGGCTCATGTGAGTATTGTTTCATAAGAAATTTTATATAATTTATACCAATTTAATAGTTATGATTATGTTATCTCAGGTATGTTCCGAGGATTATTTACTAGTATTACCGGACTTGATCAGCTACAGTCTTCACTTCACCATCTATCGAAAATCTACTTCTGACAATAATAATAACAAAAAAACACCATAATTCATCAGCTTATGACACGTTTTGCCACTTAAGCACCATAGCAAAAGATTCAGTAATTATTTATTTTATTTTAAATGTACTCTTACTATAAAATAATTATGTATTGCATCATATGACAATATCTATGATTATTTATTTTTTATTAAATTTAAGTTGTACAGTGTAAATATTATAGACATCTTCAGGGTACCTTATTTGTTCACAAATTTAAAAACTCTATGGTATATTACTATATATTACTAAATATTACTATATTACTATAGAGTACACATCTACTAAATTATAGCATAATAGATTTCAGTTTTAATAAATTTCATAAATATTATACAATAAATAACACTGTGAAATAATTGTTTTAATGTGAACTTTTAAAATTATTTAACAGTGTAGTTAAAACTGCATTAAATTGAGTAATATAGATACTACGAGATGTGTCAACGCTTCCAAATATTTTATCAGTCAGAATTTGTTTTGTATACAATTTGGTATAAATATGTTACATGATTGGATTACCTCTATAGTAATTATGTTTGAATTTTTTTATTAATTAGACATTTAGACATAATAAATGTTATTAATACAATATACCTATATTATTATATTTCTTTAAAATACTGTAGGTACTTACAAAAAATGTTCTATAAAGTAATACTTTCCATCGATAATAAGTATATTAGAGATTATCTACGATATATAATAATATAATATTATAATTTAATATTATTATAATATATACCTAAACATTTAATAAATTTGTCCAAGCAAAAAATATTTTACGGGTTCCGTGGTTTTCAAAGAACTAAACATTTTACTAATCAGTTTATTGTAAATTCAATTTATCATAGAAGGTGAATGTTTCTAAACAAATTAGTGTGTCGATAACTGAGAAAGTATTGATTCAAGTTGGGTACATGCACAAAAAAAAAATGTTGGCAATCTTTTTCTGGATTATTTGAATGCACATAATTTATATCTATTTCAAAAGACACTTTATTTTTATTCGTAGGGTCATTGTGCGGTCACTGAACGACTAATGTTCCCCTTATTGCAGCGATATATTTATAAATCGTTGTAAAGTAATATAATAATTAATAAGTATAATATTACTAGTACGAGCAATACTCAGGAATACGGCACCGGGCACTGCAATTACGGTGAATCCATAAACAATGTATTGGAAGATTCAGTGACAATAAAGTGCATCAAGAATTCCGGATGGATGGCTTAATAAAGCTTAAACACTATTATTTGTCTTGATATCCTCGACCCTCCACGGAGTATTATCGGTCGGTGCGTGCGTGTGTACATATATTATACACACGCACACTCACCAGTGACCCTGCAGTAGGTGTTAAATTGAAATTAGTAATAATAGGAGAAGGTGGACGCGGAGAGGGTGTCTTATATTGGTCGAGGGTGACAAAGCGTAAATATCTCTCCGGGTGCGTCGTCGTATTAATAATAATAATAATTTGGAACGGACGCCGCCACAGCAGGACACGAGACTTGGAGACAATGGGAGAAACAGCAGACTACCACTACTATATACAGAGGGAGCTTTTGTCAAAAAGGGACAAAGTAGGTATTCTTCCCTCTAACCTCCCACTCGCGCTCTAACTCACTCTATCCTATGCTCTTTCACACTCTTTCTCGTACCAGTCTTTCTCTCTATCTTTCTCTGTCTTCATCTCTCTCTAACTCTTCGAACTTTATATAAAAGCTTTCGACAAAATTTATAATAATATATTTGCTGCGAAATTAATTCTCTCCGCGGCGGTGGAAAACAAGGACAATAATAAGACTCAGTACGTGGGAGGCAGAGAGGCAAGGGCAAATGTCTCCTTTTAAACGGGTGTATATAAATTAATTGAAAATTCTTCCCTGCCACGATGATTCTGATCTCTATTGAGACATTTAAATAACAATAGCTCTGCCCTGGTTGTCGAGTCCTCGAATAACTTTACTGCTGCACCCTCACCGTCACCAATATAAAATACGAATTCTATTCCCTCTTATATAAAACGTTTCGCTCTCCTTCCTTCACCCGTTCTCCTGCCTCACTCACACACTGTCTCATTCTCCTACTCTTACCCTTTTGCTATTTCTTCTTCCCATAATACCTACACATGACACATTGGAAATCAACTATTTTTGCGCACGCAGTTTCTTTTACTCGCCACCACGTGACCATTGATAATATATATACCTATAATTAATTTATAAATCACCCCGCGCAATATTTTATAATATATGTTATTATTAATATTATTATTTATTCTATACTGCAGCTCAAGCACAAAAGATAATTTTATATGCGTCCAAAATCGTTTGGTTGGATTTTCATCTACAATACATTCTAGGTTATTTACAAAATATTTCCAATTCATCAATTTATGTAAATCATTTAATTACGTAAGTGAGTTATACCTATATAATTTCTATAAATGTACCCACTTTTATTGAAATAGTTGAAATGGAAAATGTAAATAATGGTACCTAGTCAATATAAAATAATAATTTTTAAAACATGAATTTGTAATGGTATTAATTAAACTTTTTAATTTTAAACTAGTTACGAGATAATAGTAAAATTTATTTATTAAGGTGGTATTGTGATAATGTAGTATACCTATGAGATTACCTGCTGATATACTGGCAGAATAATCATTGCATCAAAATTAATTATTGTTTTAAATTATCAAACTAAATACCTAAATGGGTATTTACTATTTATACATAGTTAAAGTAGTAGGCACTTATAGAGATTATCCTGTATACAATCTAAAAATGTGTCATTCAATAATGTTTCGTGAATATAATTTAATATATAATTATATAAAGTACCTATTGTAACTCTTAAAAAGTTAACACCCTTAGTCTATAATACTGCAGATTTACTTGTTTCCAGTGTATTTTAATATCATCATTTTGAATATCTCTTATACAATTTCATGTATTTTAATTTTTTTAACAGGCGAAATATCTTTTAGTTTTATATTTATTTATTGGTTTAAATTTTAAATAATGTATAGATAAATATATATATATATATATATTTATTTTTTATTTCGTATTTGGTTTGGTTTCCACAATAAAATGTCGTTCTATTTAAAGGAAGAATATAAAATATTAATATGTCATTTTATCGGTCTGTTCTGGAAAGAACGAGTTATAAGTGTAATAGAATGAATTTCTAGAAAATGTGTAAATTTGCATATATATTTGTACGGAGTATATGTTTCAAACGCGAACGTATTTTTTTTTTTTTTTTATTACTGTGACGGGTTATAAAAAGCAGAGGGTCGGATATTTAAAGGGTTCGCCAGACAGTATCATTGCAGTGGTAATGGTCTGCAGGCAATAAAAAACACTCTTGGCGATATTGAATCAAATACCGTGGTGAATATTTCTCGGCAAGTCGTGTTTCGAGTTCGGGAAAAGTTTTACAGCGATTATTTCTTGGCAAAATGTCAATTTTTCAACTGAAAATTCAGTTGAAAATGTTTCCAAGCAACAACTTTGCCTATAAAATAACTTTATTGAAAAGTATTACCATTTATATTTGTATTATTTATACATAAAGTTTTAATACTAAGTATTTAGTATACCAATAGTTAAATAACGCAAAAAATATCCCCAACAAAATGATACTATATACGTTTTCACAGTATTTTATGAAAGTTTTATTACATAAATAAGCTGTAAGAAAAAAAACAATTATTAAAAAAAGTAAAAGTGGCCTGGACACATTATTTCCAGATACTTTCGTATTTAGCCGAAAGTTGGATAATTTCGAAATTATAATGAATTATTGAGCTGTTAGCTATAGCGACGTATTATAAATAGCGGCGTTATGAATTATACACCTTATAAAATATGATATGTTCGTATTATAATAGCCTCATAGTTAACATCATATAGCATTATTAATTCATAGATTTATTCATGAGCAATATAAGATACAATTAACTAGGTGTTAAGTCTGGAAACTAGATGGATTTATAATGGTCTATATTTTACGATTAACTCATTTATGTCGTATGAGATTTGCACGGCGGCGAATAACGTGTAGGTACGCAGTAATATATTATATATATATATTAGATATTTAACGGTTTTATTTTTTTCGAGATCATTATAACATTAAACTATACACATACTAGTTTAGACCCTCGACGGAAGTTCATGGGTGTATAATGATATTTGTATCAGTTCGTATGTTCTCTGTATAAATAACAGTGTCAACGAAAGGGTATAACGAGTGTTTGCTACAGAAACGCCTAATTTTCACACCCTCCAAAACACGTCGTCATTATCCGGTTTGCCTGATGGTTTTTGGTTACATTTCAAGCACGCTCTCGAGTCTCGACATCCTCCGCAGTACTTAACTCACGTGCACAGTTGAATTACGTATTCATAAACGAAATGATATACATAATATCACATCGAATAATACCATGTGTAATACATAATATTATGTCGTATAGTATTATTGTCGTTTCAGCTGTACCTATACCTATCCTGCTAAAAAAATATACATAATATTATTAGGTAGGTATACGATATCCATAGACATAAACTATAATATTATACTTAACATTTAACAATGCTATTATTCGTAAGTAATATTTAATTTTAAATACCTGACATGCTTATAAATAATATTTTCAGATGAACATTTGCGATTTGGGTTTACCCGAATATAGTAGTAGCTAGTAGGTATTGTTCTGTTTTTTATTTTATATTTAAGTGCCTAGGTATTAATAAAAAAGAAATTTTAAACTTAAATCGTTTTTAATTATAATACACTAGCTCCTTTATATTTAAATTTGAACGATTCCAATGTTTTATTGCACCTGGCAAATGTTGCTAATTTATAATTGTTATTTCATAAATTGTTTTCGAACAATTTGGATTTCTTAAAATATATTTTTATTGAAAGTATTTGTATAATTGTATTTATGTCTTATAATTTATGTAGTTAATATTTTTAATATGTAAAGGTGTACAACTACTGAAAGAATAATATGATATAAGTACCTACCCATAACTTTACATTTTGAAAAACAAACAAGGTCAACTACCTCTTCATAATAGATATACGATACTTAATAATAAATGTATTATACTTGAGTATCATAATATTATGGAAATTAACGAGTTTAATTGCAATCAAAAAAAAAAAAAAAAAAAATTAATAACAAATTAATTATACGTGATCGTCGAATATAATTTCACATTTTTACTACGTTAGCAAAAATTAATATACCGAATGGAGCGATCGTTTGACAAAAATTACGTATGATTGTTAAAAAAAAAACCCCCACTCACGCCCACCCACCATTCAATAATTCGTTTACAATTACTCGGAGCAGAGCTCGCGGGTCCAACACCGTTTTCGGGAGGGTCGCGATGGCTTTTCCCGGCCGTCGTCGCGCAATAAATATAAACGCGTCGTACAATATTATAATATCATATTATAGTAACAACGTTGTATTATGTGCGGGGGACAAAAATCTAAACATAAATTATAACAAACGGTGATAATAATAATGACACTTAATGCGCAGGACACGTCTGCGCGTGATCACTGTCCTCTGCAGTAGATTTACCGATCTCGGATTAAAAAAGTGTACACACACACACACACACACACACACACACACACACACACACACACAATAATATGACGTGCGCTCGCGGATATACCACCACCGGCGCTAGGGGATGACGACGGCATACGAGGTGACGATAGACGCTAATACATATCCGGCGGGCTTTTAGGAATTCTGCGCCAACGCCTCCGGACGCACCGTAAATATACGTCGTATAATATTATGTACAATATATTTTATAATAGGTGCCTATATCATTATTGCCGTATAATAATAACAATATACGGGACAAATAGGTACTGTTTTTATTTTATCATGTTATCACCGACGGTGGTGCCCGGCCATAGTATACATAATATTTTTATTAATAACGCGACCATTGTGTGACACGCCGTCTATAATATATAATATTACGTGCCTACTCCCGCACACTCCGTCGTATTGTACAGTGCTATTATAGCCGTTACACTGCGTGCTAATATGACGTTAAGGGCACGCTTTTTTTTTTTTTTGCCCATCCACAATAGCTTTTGTACTCGGGACTGCGAGATTATTTGCACGCGACCGTCGCGGTCCATGCCGCCGCTGGCCGGACGCGTAATCCCTTCGCGTTCGTTATATTACCATCGTATCAATATGTTATTATATACGTATGGATAGCGTACATTATAATATTATATTATATATTATATTGTGCACGTTGCGCCGGTAAAACACTTAAACGCACAAGATAATCGCAATGGTGTATCGTCACGAAAATATGACTCGCGAGACAACGACGATTCAAACCAACACGTCATATTTCAATGATAAAGAACGAACGTAATATATTATTATAGTATAACGGTATAGACGCATTATTTATTGTACACCGGCAACCGCCACACTTATCCAAGTTATAACCATCATAATCATCCGTGGTTAAATGCATCCAATAATGATTCCACGCATTCCATATTACACAATATACATAATATATTATAGGAATAATAATAATTAACAATAACGTATCCACCGTATTAAATTTCACATTTTACTTGAACGTTGGTTTTGTAATATTATATTTATCATTTAGTATATTATATTATAAAAAGTGCGTGTCGCTCTGCTGTACAGTAGGTTACAAGTGGGACACTGCAGTGGATGGTGTTACATCTGAGTTCAATGATACTAAACCGATTTTGCGTAGAAATTACCGTTTTTTCCTTAATTTTTTTTTTGTTTTTGTTTTTGCCCGGCGCTTTTGAAAACTACTGAGAATTTTTTACTATTGACCACCCCCTCCCCTCCAAAGTACCAACTAGATTCGCTTTCCTATCAGAAAAGATAGGTACTGTTGATAAAAATCCAACTATTTTTACTGTCCTAACAACTGATGTTAGGTAAAAATAGAAATAAAAAATAAATAAAAAACACATCATTGTAAAACCAATGCATTCATCGCTCCCGTCAGAAACTAAAATCAAGAAATATTATATAGCGTGACAAAACACGTAGTATTATTAAAATTTAGGACTGGATAATAAAGACATAGGTACCTATATCTAAACGCTTTGTTCTCATGATGTTACTAAACGGTAGGTATTTGCTATTTAGATATTTTTATGAATATTATGATTTTTTATTGAGAATAATTTACAGAAGCAACAAAATATTTAAGCATATTATGGATTATGGAATTGAATATTGTTAAAATAAAATGGGTGTATTCTCTGTATACAAGTTATTCCGGAAGTCTCATAAATAATTAATCCCCTCGACTGAATATTTGTTTCAAATAATATATTTTTTTATGTATTTTTATGAGTTGACATCACAAGATATACACAAATAGGATTACATACAAAATGCTCATTGTTATCTGTAAATAATGATTACACTATTGTTTTAATGTTATTAGTTTATTCCTTATTCATTAGTGTACAATCACTAAAAACTTGAGTAAGATAATTAAAACATCTCGGTCATTCTTGCTAATGTATACTAAACACAACTAATTTATGAGTATGATATTTTTTTAAAAGGTGTATTCAGTACCTACCTGTTTACTACCAATATCAACAATAATAATTTTACAATTAATAAAATAATATATAGGTAATAAAGACAACCAATGTATATTGTACAATATATTTTAATAGGTATAGTCGTACAATATACCATTGTCGGGAATTATTATAGATAGGTAGATACATACAAAGTATAATAATTAATAATATATACATGTATAATGTATATCGTTATCTTTATAAAAAAGTATTATAAAAAAGCTTACCATTCATTCAAATAATGATTAGTTTATTTTTAAATTACATAAGATATTTGGGCAGATGTTTATCAAGATTTTAAACGGAAGTACCAGATTAAGCCGACTATGAAATCACAAAATATCATAAAAGGCCAGTTTTAATCGAATGTAGGGGGAAATTATATAGTTTCGAAAGAACTACTCTCTGCGGGACGTTCACTCTTGTACCAAGTACCCTATTTTTTGTACTATATATCGACTAAACGTTATTTTCCCTCCATTGACATACATTTTTTTCTGTTAGAATATATATTATATATAATTTCTGATGGTTAAAAATAGGGGGAGTTTAAAGTTCCACGCTGGGCACAACAAAATGGCGGGTATTACACTCTTTTGTCTTGTAGGTCTGGTTGAAACAATAGATTTGTTTTTTAGCATTGTGAATATATTCAATTTTAGTGAGAATAAAAAAAAATATACCCGTTAAAAACACACCCTCCAAATTTGTACGGAAACAATTGGAAAGTTATGTTGATCAGAAACTCCCTAAACACTTTAACTCGAACGTCGTTTGAAAGTTCTGAAATTTAACCGGAAAAGTTAACAAAACACTTCCAATTATAATTAAAACTTCAAATCGTATACTCGAATTGTATTGTAGAAACAATGGATATTCGGATTCTCCGACTCATCCATAGACTGAAAATATAATATAACTCATCAAAAAATCTATAAATATTACATACTTTATAAGTACACGCGTGTAAAGAATATGAGTATTTATAAGCGATGTAATATAGCTATAATAGCCATATAGGTAGTGTTCATTATATCAGGTCTACATTATATGCCAGCTATATTGAAAATAGATCGTATAGCAACTTGTTTGTGTAGTATTACTTACATGATTCATGAGATAAATATATAATGTAACTGATGATCAATAATAAATATAATACATTTTTTGAAATGTCATTCGGAAGTAAAAATAATTTTAAATTGTATATTATAACGTTGTAATGAACAAATAAATAAATTATGTAAAAAAAAAACACCTGTAATATTCTATAGACAATACTGCAGTCATAATATTATGTATATTTTAGACCTACTTACCGTAATTATTTATAGTATAGTACAACTGTACTGTAAGTGAAATTAAATCAATAGCCGTTTGGAAAAAATAATATAATATAGATAAAATAAAACGTATTGAAATTGTTTGCGAAAGTATGATGAGCTATTTTTGATTTACATAAGTGGAAGAGGTAAACACGAATAATTGGACAATAGAGAAAGAGAACAATAATATTGGCTCAAGTTAGTTCGGCACGCGCGGTGTTAGACCGAACTATACTTTTGCCCGTTTCGAGTAGGTATCCCATTCTGCCGTTGGTTTTGAAGGCACACGTATGTTTATAATTTTCTTTTGGTCATGCAATATAATATAATACAATCGTTCAAGTCAACAATTAAAAATAACGCAGCTCAACCAATTTGAATTGTGCTGGGGTTCAAACGAATACGCATACATGTAAATTGCAGCACTCGTATAACGCCCTATAATTCATTCATATAGAACCTACTATACAATTAGAATACTAGGTAAACCTACTTACAACTTAGTAGTTAAAATAGAAAATGTCCATTTTTTGAAAAATATAGTTCCTATCATGTCGTGTGTAATAACATATGGATAAGATCAGCTATAGTAAGTAACTAACTATAGTAGGTATAATTGAAACAATATTTAACATATTGTTATCTATACAAGTATTTCCCATTTAAACCTACCTGCACGGCGTATTTAGTACTAATACTAAATTTACATAAGGTTCTTATTTCGTATTATGTATTATACATTTTTTATAATATACGTATAAAATGAATTAAGTTATTATTATTGTGAACATACTACTATACGATATTTTAACAGGTAAATTATAAAAGTAAAGTGTCCAGATAAATTATTCTAAACAAAGTGTATTTGGTATCCATATCCATGACTTTTACAAACATTTTATAATCTATTTTTGTGCACATAAAATATAGTTCTTTATAAGAATTACGATGCAAGCGAAGCGATCAATAACTATTATTTGAGCTTATGATTTACCGAAAAAATAATATTTTTAAATATTATTATACTTTAATTTTATTTGGGTTTTCAATGAGGAATACAAATTTGAAAAAAAAATAGCACGCAGTACGTATATAATATATGCATGGATAACTAAATTTTACATATTTCATGGAGATGATTTCTTCAATTTCTACAGAACTTTATCAGAGAAAAGTTGAGATTATAAATTATAATTTATTATTGTCCTTTATTGTGAACGTCATAGTCGTAAAAGTGTAAAACTAATTAACTTATAGACTAAGACTATAGTATGAAAACAAGAAAATTTAATTTGATACTATATACTATCTTCGTAACATTATACTGTCTATAATATATTATATTATTATAGTACTCAAAAAGTAAAAATCACCTATTTAAGATTAGATTATCGCTACCTAGTGCAATAATAATTGTTACGATTTTATCAAATCCGCAGAAACAGTTTTTAATCCGGCAAGAATGTAAATGATGTACCCGGGATACAGTTATCCATTTATCATTATTTATTATAGTAGGTATATACTGCGATCTTTATTATACGTCTATACTTACAATATAGTTACGACTTGACACAACACACAGTATTACATTACGTATTGTTTACGAGTGAATAATGTATTGGAGTAAATAAAATATTTGCATTCGCCTATTGTGCGCGACTCAGGTTCATATCGTACGCACTGCAACTGTATTATTGTATTATGTGCGCCGTCGTGTGCGCTTGTGCGAACCGCACGCGCCTGCCTTTCGAATAACGTTACACTGTAACGTTCTCCATTTTGTTGTCGTTCATTGGTCGGATCTATCCCCTCGCGGACCATATTCATAAACACCAACCCCTTTCGAACAACTTTTGCTATCGTATAAACAGCACCGAGTACCATAATGCCGTGTAATGATGTGCACGAATGACAAATTAATATAACACTTAATAATGTTACTGCGCACATCAGCCGGTGACGCAATTATAATATTATATACCGTCGGCGCAGCCAGCGATGAGACATACCGCTTAATGCACCTCAAATGTGTATACACACTTTCATAAGAATACATTTTCAATCGTGACATTTTATATTTTAAAAGTAATTTTAGTTCCCAACAATTCCTGTAATAATGCTATTAAATTTTGTACGACTCGTGTGTGAAATGTGAAAATTATAACGTTTACGAGCTCAGTAAAAATCGTTTCTTATACGAAGTTAGACGAATACAAAAAAAAAAAATGTCGACACAACATATTATATTGGATTGAACGCGTATATATATAATTTGTATATATATTATATCACCTATATATTATATCAGTCCGTTCGTTAGTCTACCGAAAATGTTGTGCCGACGTTGCCGTGAGCGGCAGTCGTTACTGTATTTAAGAGTCGAGTACCCTATGCATACTGTGTATGCAATAAAAGGAAAATAAATGTTATAGTTGCATATAGGTACAATATTCATACTCGACTTGGTGGTCCGTGTTGAACGTTGATTTCAGACGGTTCTGCGCCGTCTCCGGACATTATTGTAGTTACCTACACGCTCGGGTACTATACCGTGGTATAAATCAAAATTATAAATAGTGATTGATCGTAGATACCACATTGTATCCGGACATCAAATACGGTGGAGACCGGAGGTATACCAATTACTTGCGTTACCTACTTATACCTATAAACGACTTGCACTCACTGTAATGTTTTCGTCGTTGTCATGTTTTCCGCGCATCGTGCCATTCGATCCCCGATCAAGGTAATATCATAGAAAAACATCATACGATATAATATAGTGTCACCGATGTTAATCAAAGGTCTTTGTAGTTTGTAGGGATAAGTAGTTTTAATTTTTCACATGGTTATACGACAGTTATTTGAGATATTTGGAATTTTTATATTTTTACTATTCACATACCTATTATTATAATATAAACGTGTATATAACAAGGGCTATGGCTATAATATACCTGGTTACATTTGTAAAATCAAAGTTAAATCTTGTAGAAATAATCGTGGGCTAAGCAACGACGTCTGCTTCAATGACCGTTCAAGCATTAAAAGGGTGTGAGGGTGCTTAAAAAATCACTCTGTATGTATATATATTGTATAATATACAAAAGTATTATTATTTGAACCTTGATAGAAAACGTTTAAAAAAAGGTATATGTACCTGCAGTGACCAGTGACCACTGACTAGAGTAACATTTATCGTTGGGTAGCGTATTAGAAACTGCAATAGTCGGATACCTGCAATGAACCGGACGCGTATCACATGATTAAGTGTTATACTGTTATCGGCGCAACAGCAGACTGCCGCCAACAGTATATATTGGCATATTGGTACAATGATACCTATAGATAATCGAGAAAATCTGATATAACTAGTATAAAATAATTTAGAGCAATGTAAACTGCAGTGCAGATTGGGTTGCGTCTTTAAATACAACCGTGTAGAACTATATTTTAGTATATAAATCATCGTATTGAGTTGCACACACCAGTTTTCTTACTTACGGTGTAGTAGGATATTCCTCCCTTGTATATTTTTGAATGCAGACATATTTTTAATGTCAGGAGATTTCGAAAACCAAACACTCAATGATTACTAACAAAGAATAACCCACAATCTCAATTTGAATAAGTGATTTATAATATATATTATAGTATAGTTTGTATTACGGACAGGTAAAATATGTATTTAGAAATAATAATATTTTTAACACGATTTTAATTTGATACATACTTCATTATGAGGGTGTATTTAAATAAAATTTAATATTTGATTAATTTAGTATATATTAACAAACGCGATGTTCGCTGACTAGACAAGTCAGCTCGGATTAGGTGCTCAAATGTCGTATGCGCTGACTAGTCTTGCTCGAAAATGTCGTATACGCTGTATTAAAGGCCGATTCACACTAGTGCGACACTTGTCGTACTAGTGTGAATCGGGTTTTATCGCTCGCTTAAATGTCAGCACTCGATTGTTGTTATAGCTAAAACTACTGCGCTAAATACTGTCGCAGATCCGAATTACGTATGTTTTTTTCTTACAACAGAATCGACTTACGCTTAATACGAACAAGTGACCAACATATAAAATATTCAGTAACGAACAGACACACCGATAGTCTGAAGACCGTCTACTGTGTTAGTGTTCGTTTCTTCCTTTCAAGTTTCAACCAACACCGCATCTATATGTCAACATAGCACAAAGGTAGCAATAGTTACGGTGAACGTAAAATAAAGTTCTGAAAAAAGTTACGTACTAATAGTAATCGCAAAACCCAAAAAACCAAGTATTTATAACAGGTCGATATTTTTTTTAGAGTCATTATCGATGTCTTGATATGGTTATCTACCATTTTGCAGTTATCCAATAGCACTGCACCAGTATTTTATTTGAACACAGACCAAACGTGGTACCATTGATTATAATTATAATTTATAAATATTAATATGTGGTGGTACGCATAAAATAATAGTCGTTGTTGCACCGACCTAGCCGTAGCACGTTTCCGGTGTTACGGGCATTTTCATTTTAGGTTTCCGTTTAACGGACGGTTTTGACATAACCACGGTAACCTTTGGAGGCAGCACAGCCTTTCGGTCACCCCGACTGTAGCAGTCCTTTATTATATAATAATCAGTTCCCCAAACGGCTGTTGTCTGCGACCATCACGGCATTGCCTTTTAACAAAATGAAATAAATAAACAGGTGTAAATTTTATAATATGTTTACCCTCAATTCCAAATACACAATACCGTTGATAATTTTTTTAAGGTAAACTGCCAAGAAACGGCTAAACATTACCAAACCTGGTCGAACAATTTAATAATTTTACGCAAAGACTAAGATATAGTGCATTAGAAACAACAGAATTAGGATTTTTAAACACAAAGTACAATTAGATGCTCCAAATTTTAATAGGTACCTACCGTAAATAATAATACCTATCGTACTTGGTTTTTATGAATATTATATGATTATTGTGTCGCAAGTAATAAGTACACAAGTTCTCAACTGATTGGAATTCGCAATACAAACCAATTTTTGCATTTGTGAACTTGTCACCGAATTATAAGTAAAATCATTTTTTATCATCCATATTATTGTCTGAACACTTTTCTGCGTTTCGATTTTAGTACGAAATGAATTCACCGGTACGGACACAGACCAAGTTGTCGAGTGCTATTAAAATTTGAAGGACACCACTGACGAACGAAAAACCGGAGGTACCTGGCACCGACCAGATGATCAAGTCGGCAAGTAAAATATGATGACTGAAGAGTCATCGCTGATGACGGATTGCCATAGCAAACCAAGAAACTACAACGTAACATGATGCGTGTTTGGTCAATGAAGCGGATTCGAGGCCATCACCCGCCGAGGTGGCCAGCCACAAATGATTAGGTTCATCGACAACAAAGTTATGAACGACTAAATTATTAAAAATTGATATTATGTTCTATAATCTATAATACTTAATAAAATATATTTTTAATTTTTTTTTTTATCTCGTAGCTTATCTCATTTACATGTTGTGTACTTGTGTAGCTATATAAAACTACTCGAATGTCAATGTTTGTTTGATTATCTTGTGCTATAAACTCGAAACTCTAAAATACAATAGTTTGAAAAATCTTATTAAGTACTAAGTGCCTATATGTATGTACCTACCTACCGTAGATATCTAAACGTATTAGCATATGCGAAATTGTGGGAGGGGGTGCTTGGGGGTTCTTAGCACCCCCAAATTTTTGAAAACATCATCGAATTTTTATTGACTATAATTTTATGTCACAGGTATTTGGATACAATTATTTCTAAGATCTTATCATTTTTATAATAATAATAATATCAGAACAATATTCAGAGATCATAATGTATTCTGTTAAATAATTCTTTATATTAAGATTAATGTGAAGGTGTATGAATGGAGGGGGGTGTGTGGAGCAAAGCCCTCCACTAATCACTTTAGTTGACATAAATCTAGCACCCCCATAAATTTAACCCAAATTGCACCTATGCGTATTAGGTCTTATTGTATAGGTATCTAGGTATTTTGGCATTGGCGGAAATCGGGAAATCCTCCCCCCCCCCCCCCCCAAACGTCCGTCAAGCCCCCTTCTTTTTAGTTTAATAGGATCGAAGCCCCCCTCACTCACATTGATATTTGATGTTAATAATGTTTGCCCCCCCTGAAATGTCGTATAAATAGGTAATAGTATAAACTGTGTGCATAGCGTGCAGTATAATATAGCTGTAGCTGGTCGACAGTGATTATAATAACAATAGAATTTAGGTACACATTTTACGTAGATACCAACTACCTAGTATAATATTATATTGTTACAATGCGTATCTTGTGTGCACCTATATATATATGGCTATATAGTGTATAAGTATTTATTATTACGGAAATAAATAATGAAATTATAACGTTGAAATGCGTCGCCACGCGCATGTATACGGCGGATACCTACAACAATATTATAATATTATAATATATTATAGTAGTATTGTGATGGTGATCGCTGATGGTTTGCCGATGTGCCGTTTGCTCTGTCGGAACTCGGAAGTCACACGAGCGCATATCGCATACGTGTATATAATAATATAATATTATATATATATGTACCTCTATATGCGGATAACGGCGGCCCGGACGCAGTGAAAGACGAATAGAGGATTCCGGATATATGCACAAGACGACTGCGGTGTATGTGTATATATATATTAATACACATGCACACACTTTATATACATATATTATATATTCCTTACCGTCAAAAGGTGATATATTAAAATCGTTTCGGTCCAAGAATCTCCAGAATGTTTGAATAACTCGCAAATATATAATATATATAAAGGTATTAGTGCGTGGGGCGCATGTGTTCGCGAAACCGAACTTTGGATATAATACACATCATATATTGCGCATTTTATTGCCACCTATACGGACGACGACACACATCGTTTAATCAAACTCCGCCGCTGTCTTCAGACGTACTCTACGTGTACATATATATGTGTATAACGCAGAATAAGACTTTATAAAATATATATGCGTGTGTGTGTGTGTGTGTGAGAGAGAGAGAGAGAGGACTACAACCGTGGTTAGACGATATTTGCATGCACGGCAGTACGTCTGGAAAATGCTGTACTTATACGTGTTTCAGATGACAGACACTCAACGACAACTTCTTAAAAAAAAAATTTCTTTACTCCTGCTTAGGTATAAGAGAAATATATTAATTCATGCACGCGTGCATTATAATGAAAGTATGCTTCTATATACACAAAGTCTTTACACTATTCCAGCTTAACCAGTAAAAAAATATTAAAATAATATTATGTTCATTAATTGTTAGGAACACTCAGGGTTTTGAAATTTCATCAAATATTTCATATTAATGAAAGATAAAAAAACAAATTTTAATTTGAAACTATAGTTAATAGAAAGTAAACTAAACACCTCTACTTAGTTAATTGTTAATGAAAAGTATTATAGAAATATTTCTTACATAGTATACAATATTATACAAATAACAACAATTATTTATCTTATAATATGTATATAATATCTTCTGTATATCATGATCCGGATTTGAATACTGATAATCACTAATCAGGTATGAAATCAGTATGACTATCTAGTGATAATTTTATGAAACATACCAAAAAACAGTAAAAAAATTTTTTTTTTTAAATATGTTTTTATCAATATTTCATACTCATAACCCTGGAACACTCCATTACTACTTGTGTGTGTTATTTATTAAATAATATAAACATTTAAAATAATTAAAAAGGTTCATTTTATATTTATAAAAAAAAAAAATGCCTACCTACCAACTTCAAAATTTAAAGCGCATTCAACACGTAATTTTCCCGACGAATTAAAAAAATTAAGATGTTAACAAGTGGTTCCACTAACAGTAAACCACTTCTAGCTGATGCCATAAGCACGAAAAACGTGTTCTACAATATAATTATTTTTATAAATTGAATTATTTGTGATTAGTTTGTTACTATACTATATATTGTATAATGTATATTGTATATCAAAAATAATTAAAAAGACCAAATTTTAATAGCCAAGTATAGTAAAATTAGCTTAAAATATTATAACTTATTAGCGCTATTAAATATTAAATACCAGTAGCATGACGGAGGACTTAATTTTAGGCACGTGCCTCAATTTAAAAGGTGGTAGGTGTCCTGGAGTCGCTGGAGATTAGGGCGGGCATATCACAAATAATAAATAATTTATTAAGTACACACCAAGACTAAGACAATCTTTCTCAATAATTACCATTTACGTAAAATACGTAATTACTTATTTAAGTATTTATAATTACTAATATAAATTATTGTGCCTCATAAGTTAATGAAGTTCACCACGCCACTGTTATATACCCTAGTAGCAGATTACAATATTATTCCTTAGGTATTTGGATGTATTAAACCTAACCTAACAGTTTTATAAAAAAAATAAAAATTTTATGTTAAAATTGCGCAAGACAATATAATTGTATATTATGTTGTGATATTAGGTTAGAAAATAATAATAAATTAATAACTGTTTTTTTATATTATTAATGCGCTTTAACTGCAGTCTTGTTAACTGTTAAGAATGTTTGTATGTTGTATGTTGTATCATATAATATTTTTACATACATCATACATTATAGGTTATGCTTTATAATATTATATAAATATGTTAAAAATTACGCGTTTTTATGCTTAAAACAAGAATACTTTTCAAATGTATTCATTAAACGTTTTTATAGTTTGTATATGAAATACGTATTCGAATACTGCATTTCACTATTAATAGTTTAATATAAATACAAACACATTTTAAAAGTATTCAAAATCCTTTACAAGTATTTATTGTAGTACCTATATTAAAATGCATTCAAGTTTATCACAAATATATACTTAAAATTATTAATAAATATTTAAATTAAATAACTAATAAGTAAATAAGTAGATTCTTTAATTGGTTAAAAAAATTCGGATGTCAGATACCAGTCGCATTGTCAAGTTAAACTTCAGTAAGTTAGATAGGGCGGCACACAATTCCGCACAATATACCTTATTACCTACCCGATTCCGCACATTTTCGTAATACAAAAGATTTTTTTTATTTAACCCAAATTTAACACGATTCCGTATAAAAATTGTTGCGACGTTGCCAGTTATGAGGAAAAATAATTATAATAATAATATTAAATAAAACAATTAATAATTTTAAAAAAATGGTCAAATAGTCAAATTAGTTAAAATAAATAATCAAAATAAGTTTTTAATTACAATTATTTTCCTTGATATTGAGGACCAACTTGTGATAAAAATTGAATAATAATTAATAATTATAATAACAATATTTAAAACACAAAATTGCGATAGCAATATATATACGTACGGACGAGTATCGAACAGGTAACTGATGAGTTCAGATACAACATATCTGTAATACACTGTAGACCAGCGGTTCCCAAACTGTGCACCGCGGTGCCCTAGGGGCACCGCGAGCACTTTCTGGGGGCGCCGCGGTCTACGTTTCATAAGTTTAAA
This sequence comes from Metopolophium dirhodum, assembly GCF_019925205.1. Taxonomy (NCBI): domain Eukaryota; kingdom Metazoa; phylum Arthropoda; class Insecta; order Hemiptera; family Aphididae; genus Metopolophium; species Metopolophium dirhodum. The sequence goes on along the minus strand of NC_083563.1, from coordinate 2,274,085 downwards.
ATGTATATAAAAACCATATGCCCAATTACTGGGTTTGATATTTATCAGTATAATATTATTACTAGATATGATTTTATGGGTAATAAATTATTACAAATAATTGTTGATTGTTGACTGATTGTACCTTTATTATATTCTAATCATGTCAGACGATGTATTCAATTAACTATTACTTATTAGTCTGTTATTTCAAACTGACAACGAAAATGCACTGAGAGCTTCCTACATGGTGAACTACCGAATTGCTCAAAAAGGTGAAGCTCATACTATTGCTGAAACGCTTATAAAACCATGTCTTATTGATATAGCAACTTGTATGCTTGACGAAAAATTTGGCAAGGCTCTTACGCCGTTAATGGAATTACGAACTGAAGTTATTTCATTTTTAATGGACCACAACGTTACATTGGGTAAAATCATGAATGATGTAACACGGCTCTGTCAATTTTCATACTTGGCTGATATTTTTAGCAAAATGAACGAGCTCAGCCTTTCCTTACAAGGAAGGACTATGACAATTTTTGATGCCAGCCACAAAGTAAGTGCATTCAAAAGGAAAATTGATTATTGGGCACAGTGTACTACTAAAGGCAAATTTGAATGTTTTCCAATAATGCAAGCCTTTTTGGAAGAAAATGATGAGCAGGCTTCTACTAATATTGTCAACGAGATTATTGAGCACCTCAAACAGCTAAAAAATTCTTTTGAGCAATATTTTCCTGCAGATCGGGAAGTATTGTTGAAAGACCATGAATGGGTACTGAATCCATTCTCAGTTTGTATGAAACCTTCAAGCTTATCTTCAAGTGATTACGAAAGGTTGATCGATTTAACTTCTGACTTAATATTAAAATCTTCCTTCAACAGCAATGCGTATGCCGAATTTTGGTTAAGTTTGAAAGACAAAAGTTATGAAGGTTTAAGCGAGAAAGCGAAAACACTATTTTTACCCTTTGCCACTACTTACTTATGCGAGTCAGGATTTTCGTCATACGCTGCAACTAAAACCAAATACCGCAATCGCCTCAATGTTGAACCTGACCTCCGACTCCAATTATCAAAAATAAAACCTGACATTGCAAAACTGTGCCAAAATAAGCAGCCACATACATCACATTAATTAAAATTAAATTGTAAATATTTTTCATTTGTTATATTTTTATGTAATAATTATAATCATAATAACAATAATTTTTATTTATTTATCTTTTTAAAAATGCATTAATTTATAATTAAATTAGTTGTGTAGCTTAGAATGCTTAGATTGTATTAGGTTTAATAAAATTAATAAAATTGGTTCTCAATGAGTACTTTTTTTGTTCTATCTTTCATGTTATATACAGCAGGGCACCGTGGCTAACTTGGTGCCTCTAAAAGGGCACCGCGGAAAAAACAGTTTGGGAACCGCTGCTGTAGACTATTCAGATAAGCTAGTATTTGGGTAAAAATCAAAAATCTTAAATTACTTATATGTAATATTAATATCAACTATTTTTATGTTAAAATATTTATAATACAATTGGCAACGTAGCAAATTAGTTTTGTGTGGAATCGTGAATTGCCGGTTGGATATGCATTTTAGATATTGTGTTATCTGCGTATATAATGAAATCTTAAAAATTCTTAAAAGCATTATAAAATATTATATAAGACTAATTTTTAAAATTGTAATATACGAAACAAAAATATTGTTAGTTGAAATATGGCGGTAAAAAGAAAAAAGTATTTAGTATTCTGGAATAAAATTTTAAAAAAGTATTTTGAAAGTATTTGAAATACCAAAAGAAAAGTATTTTCATAGTAAACAAGACTGTCTGCTTTTAAGCTGTATTAATGAGTCATGAAGTGGTGCACAACAAATTTACGCAATTCATGCTATGACTAAAAAATGTTAGTCATTACATATTACTTTTGTCATAACTCATAATGTTATCCAAAAAGTTTAATTTTAAAATTGAATTACCATTTCTATTTGGATTTAAATCAAATTACGACAATAATATTATATTAAATTTAAATTTTTAGATTTATATTAACATAATATTCGTAGGTTTTGGTTATATTCATCATTCAATGAGTGCACAAAATATTATTTAATCATAATACATTTTATAAGTTTAAAAAAGTAAAAATGTGCTGTGTTACTCGTACTGTGAGGTAATAATATGTTACGCACTCTTAGAGGAATTCCTTGCAATTGTTTTAACATTGAGTCACATACCTAATAGGGAAATATGGTAACTAGCCAACTAGGTATGATGTACTATACTCTATAATAATACTATAATAAACCTCAGCATGATAAGAATTGTTAAATTGATATGTTTCATCGTACCAATTCTGATTTGCAATAAAATTATAATAAACTACTAACTTACGCGAAGTGACCACTATATAGATTGTAATACAATATTACTTATTATAATTATTATTATTACCTATGGTTGAATTTATAGTGCCAACCTAGTGTAATTCATATTCGAAGTCTTATTTCATCAGAAATAAATTTATGTGGCGCTATCTATCACTAAATAGTTCGCATTTCCTTTTTTTATATTATGTTTGTTTGTTTGCCTATACTTATACTTCTAGGACTACATTATACATACTTTAATTTAATTTTTCTATAAACCTATTAATTTTTTTTTCATTACAATGTATTATACTAGGCTTTTACATTAGCACGGGAACACTTGGTAGGTGGGTACTTGTTTTAAATAATCACTTCATAGAAAAAAAAGTCCATGCCGCCAATTCGGCTATACCCAGTTACTGGGTCCCAGTGTCATACAGTATTTGAGTATTGGTCTACAAATAATTTTTCAAGTATTAAATACTATTAAATATCTATAAGTATTTGAGTACATTTTAAATACTTTTTACACCATTAATTACTTTCCTTCAAATACCTTTTCTTATTTTGAATTTAATAAACTTTGGAATTGTTGTAAAAATAAATGATAACAATCCAAAATCTTAACTTTTTACATAATAAGCCCATTAACCGCATACCACGTCAACGGTCCATGACAACTTACAGTCACGACTCAGTCGGATACAGTCAACGGACTCCGATTTTACTATAAGATAACCAAGAATACGAAATAACCTAAGAACTTAATTTTTAACTCTCCTTTCTAATTTTTTATTTTTCAATAAAAAGAGGATCATTTTCTACAGAGTGAATTGTACTTCAATTATTGATTGCATTTTTAAAACAAAAATAATTTTTAAAATAAACTTTTGTGAAAATTAGTCATATTCAAAATTTTTTTAGATGGTTCAGAAATAGAATTTTGAAAATCAAAATCCAATACGCCCTGTAAAACGTCTTTCTATTTCCAGAAAAAATAAATATCGATTTTAAAATGTCGATAAAAATAGAGATGTTTTCACCGGTTACAAAAAAAACCGAAAGTATTCATATACAATATAATATAGTCACGATTTTTTCAAGCCGCATACGGCATACCTTTTATTAATTTTTCGCCACAACGTGTTGACGCGTTTATTAATAATAAATGATAGTCAATAATAATATTAAATAAAAACCTATTCACTATAGGTAACATACCAAAACGTTTATTTGTGTGAATACTAAATCATATACTTAATAGGATTTGTATTTTAATAATCTTATAATCTAGGTATAACAATTTTTTTTCCAACTATATAGCGTCCTTTACTGAATTACTTAGCGTTCAGATGGCTGGAACCCGATTGATCCGGTCCATGTTTTTTTTTTTTTTTTTTTTGGATTGATATCAAGCGCAACAAAATAGGTAACCGTCGGACGAGTCACTTTGCCCTTTTCCGCATTGAAGCGGCGCTTGGGTTTAACCGTGGCGGTTGCTGGGTCTATGCCATCACATACCGGCGCGCCGGATAACAGGCTCCTCCGGCAAACTTGCGTGCATGCACGGCTGAAGTCTGCACGTGAGGTCATGTTCAGCGGTCTTAAGACTGGGTCGAAACTCGCGCCCGCGGACGTATTCGATGTCGGCCGGAGTGAACCCGCGCTTCGACGTTCGGCATCGAACTAGAACGGCGTCACCGGTGGATCCGCGAGATCACGGCTCGACTGCTGCGCGGCGCGTCCGCTTCGGCCGGCCAAACCTGCAGCGGTGTCTCTCGATCTTGGGCTTCGGTGGCATTATTTGGTTGTTTTCAAAAAAATTCCATGACAAACTCAAAAACGTTTTCAGAAATTTGATTGAATAATCAATATGTTGATACTTTTGACCAAAAAAAAAAAAAAAAAGAATTCTTATTCGTTTAATGTGTTATTGATAATATTATGTGTGTGCGCGTGAGGGAGCGCTTCACTATTTATTTTACACACAAACCATTCACACTTAAAATTGTGTATTACGCACACGTTTACACGACCCGCTCGAAAAAATAGAAAATTGCCTATATTAAACTCCTTAAAAACGGTCGGTATCAAATCCCTTTTAATAAAAGAACTCTCATAAATAAATTAATGTATTCGTCTTAATAACTAATATTTTAACTAGGTACTATTTTGTAAATAATTTAAATTTAGTTGTTAAGACCCTAAAAAAAACAAATTTTTATATTTAAAATTTAAAATTACTTGGAAAATATCCTGTATATCTGTGACCCTATAAATCGTACCTAATAATATTATAATTTAGAAATTTGTAAAACTAAATACTAAAAGTATATATCAGGGGTGGCCAGTAACCTTAATTTTGAGAGCCGCAAATTTATAAAACTAATTTGAGGAGAGCCACATTGTTAAGAGATGTTTATAAAATGAAGACACATTTTTCATTTTATATCGAATTTAATTCAAATATTAATGTTCTATACTACACAGAACATAATAATTATTGACATTATTATTAACATTATTGTTCAGGTATACATCAAGGAATGAGATTTTATAGTTATGAGAACTAAGAAGTGCTTTTTTGAGTGTTAATTGTTTCTGTTAGTTTTTCTGGCTGATAATAAAATTGGTAAGCGCAGTATGCACAAGTTCACTTAAATGTTCATCAGTTAGTTCAGATCGATATTTAGATTTAATGAACTTATGCGTTGAATACAATGATGTACACACATAAGTAGTCCCAAAAATGTAAATAAGTATTTTCAGAACACTCTTTTGTTAGTGGGTATTTTTCTTCTGGAACATTTTTTCACAATTCTACAGTAGAAACGCCACTTCGTTTGAGTTCTTTCACTTTTATATACTATATATAATTTTACTTAGGTAGTAATACTTGTTTGGGGTATTTTTACAACACGCCTATACCTCAACATTATACAACGGCCGGTTGTATATTTTATTTAGTTGCCTACTATAAATAATATATATACTATACTTATAAATGATAATATACCACATTATCCGCGTCAGAGCAATGCATAACTATATTATAATAGATAACAGGTAATAGGTAAATAAGAATATAGGTACCTACCCATAAATGTTTCTTATTTTGTGACGTGATCTATCCACACAAAATATCGGTCTCGTAATAAATACTAAATAGGTACATCCCAAATGATATTTTTTTCTCTACACATACGTCCGATTAGGTGAAATCAGCTGAACCCCCCCCCCCTCCCCATCTCCCCTCTATGCGATGTGGATTATAAATTGGTAGGTACTGCGGTTAGCGACCGTGATTGTGACCGTTTAAAACGATTATACGTGGACCCGATCACGAGACGATCCCGCCGCAGTCGCGAATAATTTCCGTGCCCGTTCGCATTGATGCGATACGGCGAGCAGTCAGTGAGACGCGCGTACAGCGATGGCCGATTTTGCTTCGGTTATGCAAAAAGTGGACAAGCCGCTGCCGCCCGACGCTCGGGTGATGGGCCTCCAGCCAGACGACCTGAGGCTGTACAAGGCCCGATGGATAATTCTGGCCGTGTACATGCTGTACTCCATGGCCAACGCCGTGCACTGGATACAGTACAGCATCATATCCAACATCACGGTGAAGTTCTACGGCGTGTCAAACTTCGCCATAGACACCACGTCCACCATATACATGATCGTGTACGTGCCCCTGGTCGTACCGGCGTCCTGGGTTCTCGACCGACTGGTTAGTGTTGTATTGCGTTCGTTCGTCACCATTGCTGTCGTTGTTTCTGTGCCGGTGGTGGTCGGGCGCGTGGCCACGATTTTTGCAAGGGGGTGTTTTAGTTTTATATTCATACAACATGTGGGGGTATCGCAATACACTGTTTTTGTCAATCTTCGTATTGGTGGCATAAAATACCTATGCAATAGAACCATATGACAACGTATTTTGAATAAATCTGAATCATATAATAGTACCTACATAATATTATATTTATTGCATATAATACTGCCTATTTTGGGGGAGGGGGAGGGTGTTTAAGAGCCCAAAACACCCCATGGACTGTGGTGTAGGTGGTGAATAGTCACGGTGGTTGTTGTCTATTGTTAGTGCGACTGTACATAGTCGTCAATGATGACGTAAATACCAGCATCAGAAACATTATTACCATCGTCCGTAATTTATTATACGCAATACACAATACACATAATATATTATATAAATCCGGCGATCGGTTATAATTGGTCGACAATCAATAAATTGACAAAATGTCCACCCCCAAAATTGGTTTTAGACTCCACTGTGGTGAATATGCAATCAAACGCGCCCAATGCCCATTAATATATATATATATATATATACCTATATAATTTATTATCAGGTAAAACCAAACCGTATGAAATAGTTAAATTATATACATATATACAAATTGTCATATTAGAATAACCGTCTGCAGCATCACCATCGAGAAATGCACATATAATAAAATAAATTAAAATTTATAAAATATATAATGAATAATAATGATAAATATTGAAGAACCTCATACTAAATTACTTTATCGGTTACTCAGTCCAGATAAAAAGAGTAAGTAGGCAATTGTAAAGTCCAGCCCAAGGGTTTAAAATAATTTGTTTGATACGTTTCTTGATTGATGGTACTACAGTTGGTGGCGCATTCAACCAACATGTGTTTGGTGGAAAATATAACATGTACATGTCATCTATAGTGGGTGCTCCCTACGAGACATTGTAGGTACATATCCATGAGTTCAGTATATGACCTATTCTTAGTCAGTTGATATCGTTTTCTTTCTTCTGTGCTAATGATTGTTCTGGAGAATAGTAGGCTTAATTTCATTTAATTTGATATTTTGTTTTGACCAAAGGATTTGCCAGGATTGTTAGGTATTTACCTGTATTATTCGTTTAATATCACAAAAGGTGATGAGCAAAATTTTGTCTGCGGCGGTCGAGGATGCTATATTATTGGCGTGTATGTCGGCTTTTTTGATTCCTTCGACTGACCGGCAACCAGTGACCTGTTACCCACAAGAATTTTGTCAATAATTCTCCTTTGGTGTGATTGGTGGAAACTAAGGTGGTAAATATTCTTTGCTTTACGTCATTACTCATTAGATTTACGTGTGTTTGCAATACTTACAGTTGTGCTAAAAGAGTAACTTAGAATGATAAGTATTATCAAATTGTTTTTCAAATGTATAATGAAGGGATTTTAGTATTTCACAATAGCAGTTTCTTCATCATTGTTCAGTGTATATGGATCACTCTAGTGTGAGCTCGAATGTTGTTACTTCCTTATTATATTTATATACAATAGCGATTCCACATTACATACTTTCTATTTTGGAAGAGTATGGTGTATATATTAAATTTTAATATACTTAGTTTATTACGATAACATGTTTTTTAAATCTTGTATGTATAAATGAGAGCTATTTGAGTCTCTGGTTAGATTGGCTAGAATGGTATCAATATTTATGAGTGCGTAGTCCATGGAGGAATGCTGAAGACTTCAGACGTGAGGTTTTTTTTAAATTTAATGTTGCATTTTCGAAAATGGCTTGCAAAGAAGGACATCATTGGACGGTGGATATAATTTTGTTTCTGTCCAGTTTAGTGGCAAACATCTTTGCAATTCATTGACGTTTAATATGGAGTGGCATTATGATGGTTATTTGACTGTATTAAGTTGGTAAATGGTAATTGGACTGGACTAAAAAGTTCTGGTTGCCATTCTTGCTTCGGCGTTATTAATAATTGTACCTACATATCTAATATTTTTTAATTATTTATTAGGTATGTACTATATGCAACTTAATATTATGCAACTCTATATTATATAAGTACGATTTATTTTTTTTTTTGTAGCTTTCTTTGTCAAAAAACTTTCAAAAGTATTTTTGCTTCGATCGAAACAAACTTTAAATTTTATCTGATAGCTAAGGTGTCTTATCTTTTTAACCAGTGCCTACCTACCTAAATGACTATTTAAATTATTATTCTTTTGACAATGTATTCGTGAATAACACGCGTAAATAACAAAAAAAAAAAAAAAAAATCGTTAATATATAATATACCTACCTACTTATATGGTAGCCGGTAGGTACCATATAACGTAGTACAATTCTTAATATATATATAAAATCTTACAAATATGCAAGATACATTATAATAAATTGTAATACATTTAAAAATTGTTCATTCATATAGTTGCACGTTTAGTAATATTTAATAGTAGCACGAATCTAGCATGAAATCTATGACTTAACATCAATACAAACTAACTTCAATCTGTTTAATTGGTCGAGTTTTTATAAGAACAATAAATTATTGAAAGTCACACACTAAAATATAGAATAAGAAACAATGTGATAACGCGTGGCCAGGAGGCACGTAGGTACCTTGTAAAGTTTATGAAGAAAGAAAATGAGTTACAAATTGATGAAGTTTTAAAACTGCCCTTCAAGTTCCACTATGCCCATTGCCCATAAGTCATAACTTACAGTTTTATTCGAGTCTCTATGGAACAAAACCTATTACAATATTTGATTTTGCTAAAAAAAATTTGAACGAGTTTGGAAGAACATAATATCATAATTGTGAGCAACTTTTTCACTAATGAAATATCGAAAAAGCAAAAATGCTTTTGCGACTAACCGATGATCACTTAAATGCTGTCTTCAGAATTTTTACATCGAATATCAAACTTACTATCAGCAAATTGGTTGATAATATTCAAATTCAAAAATCACATTAACTTTTACTTTGTATTTTAGGTTTCTAAACATAAGTTTGGAACACTTTATATAGTTATATCCCGGTTCCATCCGCCTGTCCGTCCGTTAGTTACCAGTACATAGTTACCATTGTTTGTATTAAGATTTTATAACCCACGGTTCTATTCAAAGTATGTTTATACTAGCCAGTATTAAAAAAATCAAAATGTGAGTGTTTGATATTATATTGGATTCATAGTATTCAATATTAAAAAAAAATATGTACCAAATAATATTATAAAGGTATCCAAAAAATTATTTTTAAATTGTATAATATGGAATTATATTTTATTGCGTTGTATTAAAAAACGTTTAGAAACTGGAAAACTAGCACGCTCGCAGCTTTCCTAACATTTATTATTAAGTATTATAACTTTGTTTATATATAGCTTGTTAAATTATTATACTTAACAGTTATGAACTTAATATAACTACATTTTATATGACAATACAATTTTGTTTAAAATAAAATAATGTATATTCAAATTGTGATCCGTGAACAATTTTAATTTATTTTTTGGCCCTTGACATCAAAAAGGTTACCGACCCCTATTGTGAACGAAGACCTGCAACGGTCCACATTACACAAGGCAATCAAATATTTTAAATTAACAAATCAAATGCTGTCAGGATGATCAATCGACTACACAATTCAATTATTTAACCTCAAACAATATAGCAGATTTAATTATACCTTATTTGATAAATGTATTTTTTATACAATTAGTTTCAGCCCAACAATATTTATGTTAAATAATATGTTCGTGTAATTATTTAAACAACTATGGGTATAAAATGTATGTACATAAATTCCCACCCTAAATAATAAATTTTTTATAATAATCTCTAAATTTGAATTCAGATTCATCAAAATATTCATCATAAATTAATTATTAATTACATTTTACAAAATCAATGCAAATTTCACTTGAGTATTTGCTGTTACTTCTTGACAACCTGGTATTAAGTTTTTTAGGAAATCAGAACAAATGAAATGATGGTTATTTTGGAATATTTCAAAATAATAAAATGTTTTAACCAATGACTAAACGCAGAACGTGTATTATAAATACCTATATACTAATATGTACGAATAGACAACTTTGTCACATAGTTGCTTGTAATTATGTTTTAGGGTCTTAGAGTGACGATGGTGATGGGCGCTGCCGGCACATGTCTGGGCGCATGGATTAAGGTTTTTTCTGCTGTGCCGGGTCGATTTATGATCACGCTGTTGGGACAAGGTTTGGTGGCGTCCTCACAAGCATGCATCCTGAGTTTACCTTCCAGATTAGCAGCAGTTTGGTTTGGATCTACCGAAGTCTCCACCGCATGTTCTTTAGGAGTTTTTGGCAACCAGGTAAATGCGTCTTAACCTTTTTTCAGGACATAGCAAAAGTTTGTGAGATAGTTAATAATTCAATACGCTGATAAAAATAAAAATTAAAAAATTATATTTTTCATGTTATCATGGATTTGAAATCCATTACAAACTAAACAAATAATGTTCAAAACGTATTTAGAATACTGACAGCTTATATAAATATGTATAGTCGTATTGGTGCAACCATACTACAGTACCACACATCAATAACTAGTGACTTGTCAAATATTCACAAGTACAGGGTGGGCTATCGTGTTTTTAGTGAAGTTGATATAGCAGCATAGTATCCACGCTCTATACATAATAGGTATTGTGTTAGGTGGTACCTACTATATAATACAATTCTGAATTCATATAAAAACTATTTAGGACATAACACAGACACATAATATAGTTACCTTGTATACTCAATGAAAATGTGTCATTAATATTATACCTACAAACGCACAGTAATTTAATGAGGATCAATAACCTTTTCTAAATCTCAATAGGCTAAACGGCCAAATATCTATATACCAAAACAATCTGTAATAAAATGAAAATGCCATAAATAATTAATTTTACATTTATTATTAATATAAAAGTCAACAAATGCAATAAATTAAAATAACAAATACTTAAGTATCCAAAAATTACATTTTAAAAATGCACTTGTATTTAAATACTAAATACTACCTACTTATATTATATTGTAAATACTAAATTATAATGTAGGTACCTGGTACCTACTGGACCCTGGTAATAGTTTCTGAATTTTAAAATGTAAATTTTTATTTTATATCTAAAATGCCTACTACATTTCAAATTTTATCCAGACATCTAATAACACAATCGATAATATTATAATAATGTAAAATAAATAAATAATTAATTACACATAGTTAAGTTAGTAATTTTGAGTGGTTAATTTTAAGAATTAATACCATCATGGCATTGGAAATAGTCAAAATATAGTGAAGCAAAATATATTTAAACTAATTAACTTTATGAAATAAAATATTAAATCTATCCGTAAAAAACCCGGGGGTAGTTGTTCTGCTGTATAGTTGTAGGTGTCAAGTGTACCTAGTCTTTGAGTAGGTCACTGTTGAATGCCTTAATTTAAATTGAATGATAAATCATTGAATAATATGATGATAAACGATTCTGAGCTGAGACGGTCTGTCAGTCTATAATTTATATATGCATTTATATTGCTGTTTGTAATTTTTTTTTGAAATATTTAAACGGCAGGTTGAATTTTCGATTAATTTTTGATTATGTGTAATATTACCTATAAGTTTATTTTGAAAATTGTATGTCTCTACAGTTATTTTTTTTTTAATTACAACAATAAAACATAGTTAACTTTATCGTAATCCGGTATTGCGTAAGAACTATCGTTATCCAACATTTTATATTCTCCGTAGAGCGATAAATGTATTGATTTTACAATGATGTGTAAGTTTTTTTTTGATTCTGTCATCGCGTTTTAGCAAGCCCTACTTAGAAATTTTAAGGCCCGGGGCTAATATTTTTATGGGGCTTCTTAACTTAAATTATAATTTTTTTTGTTATTTGGTATTTTTATACTCAAATTATTTTACAAAATTATAAATAATTTACACCATATGTATATATAAGTAATTATTTAATGTTGATTAATATAAATAAATCGTATATGACTGTATTACATTAATATATGGTGGCCCTAATTATGTCTGCAGAACCCCATTTTGAACAATAAAAAAAGCTTCGTTTTTCAACTTCAGCATATTTTATGGTAGAAAATGAATCTAGTTAGTACTTTGGGTCGTCGAGAGAAGAAAATTCCAAATAGGTCCAAAAGCGTCGTTAAAAAAAAAAAAATTAAGAAAAAACAGACATTTCTTCGCAAAACTAGTTTTTAACATAATCGATGTGGTTTTTAGTTGTAACTAAAAAAAATAACCAAATATACATGAAATTTTCACCAAATGATTATTTTATCATTTTCTATACATGGTAAAATTTTCAAATATTTTGACTAGTTTTAATTTATTTATAGACATTTTTAATTTTTCAATTTTTTTTTGCTCTAAATGTCAATAAAATTTCTTTTAATTTAATACAAGGTTCCTCTTACCATGTTTTGGACGAAATTAGATATTTAAACAAAGAATAACAATAATAGTTATTCTGATGTAATTAAAATTAAATATTATTCGTGAATACTTGAAACTTTTAAAGTATAGTACTATATTTTATACACACAATGTCATTTTCAAGTGCAATGTTTTTGGAAAAATTAATTCAACCTACTGATTATAAATACTAGTATTTAATATAATCAATGGTATTACCTGCAACGTTAAATATTAAAATAAATTACTTCAATATCAATAATATCATAAATTATAGTGTATACTTAATAATAAAGGCTGACAGACCTTTTACAATGATTTTATATTATTGAATTCAAATTTAATACATCCATTGTCGACACACACGACACCTAATGTACAGCAGAGCAGAGCTGTACACCCACTTGCTCATCTTTTTTTTTGTTAAGTATTCCTATTACCTTTTGGCTATTACTAATTACTATTCATTTAAATTGATTGTTTTGATATTTCATAATATTATTAAAAATTCGTTAATTAGAATTACATTTGTAGAACGTGATAAGATATTGTCATTCAAATTAATAACTAAATATCACCTTCCTAATTACTATATTAACTAATTAAACCATTATACTTTTAATAATATTATGTATGTAATTTAATCATGTAGGATATCGTATATTTTTAATAAATTGTTACCTAGTATAATTATTCTATAAAACAAAGGTTAACTGTCATGTTATTCTACCATAATTTATAGACCCTTTAATATATATATACAAAAAAATATGCTACGATCACAAGAAAAATAACATCCTGTTTATCTAATCTAGTAAATATTTGATTAATTACACTACAAATCATAACAAACTGTATGTATATGTACCACTTGCTACTTACATTATTTCTTGACTTTGCTGCAATATCTTCCAGTACCATTATGTAGTTATATTTTCATAAAGGAACCTTTGACAGGATGTTACCAATATCCATAATTAGTGTTAACGACATTGCCCTCGTAACGGTAATGTATATCTGGTTAAATTAGGTCCATTTATATTAAGCCGTGAATAGGGGGACAATATATAGAAATGGGTCCACATAACTATAATATGAGCACTTAAGCCGCACTACCGTGTATCAATAACAAGACCATGAGATGTGAAAAGCAATACATTTGTATTAAATGCGTGTATGGTTGCCTATTAATATTTAACTTTGTTATCGATTTAGAATTATATGAAAATTTTATTAGAGTAGAGAAAATCATAACATTTTTAATTACTTTGAATTTATTTATATGATTACCTATAGTTTATTTTTTATTAGAATTTCGCGTAAAATTACAACTGTTATAATATAAATAGATTATAGATAGGTAACATTATAGTGAAGCTTATAATAGACCTTTGATTTTCACCTATTATAAACCGACATTACCAATATTTGTATAAAATAACAGCCAAACAAATACATGTTGAAAGTTTTTATTATACTATTGAAGAATAGATATTTTTAATTAAATAAAAATAATTATTATTTCATATTCATATCCTGTATGTATCAATTTATTATCCGATATATTATTTTTCTTATATTTTTCTTATTAATTTGTTCGTCTGAAGAATGAAACGCTTATTACAGCAATAAACATTTTTCATCTTTAACTTCGTGACGGTGAGATTTTTTTTTTTTTGAGGGGGGATACAAATTTATTTCAAAAAAGTAATTTTCAAAGTAATCAGGAAAAACAAAATAAAATACGGACATGTTTGCCCCAAATCGACAAAATATATTTTGTTTTATTGTTGTCACAAAATAGCAGTTGAGAATTATTTATCATCAAATATTTAGGTATAGATATTAGCATTTCCTAACATTTTTATAATTTTCAAAATATTTTGACTTTTTATATTATACAATATATTGGCTCTGTACTTATAAATATTTGAAAAGTTCTGCTTTTTTAGTTATTTTTTGATTTATGTATGATAACAATATAACATTTTTGTTTGTGAGTAAAATGTAATCAAGGTTTTTTGTAATTTGCTATTACGTGATTAAAAATATCGAAAATACACAGTCACATATTTTTTTAAGCGTTTGAATTACAAATATACACTATTCTTCATAGTCATCAAAAAATATCAAAAATCCACACGCATAATTTTCGTGTACAGTTCAATTTTTAACGAAATTGGACATAGACGAAAATTAACAAATTATCTTTAACAATATTTGTAATTTTTTTGTAACTCAAAAAATGATTGTAGGGACTTGACATAATTCGCAATTTTGAAAATTATTATTTTCTCTGCGTTATAATATTTTCAAAATATTTAGATTGATTTTAAACTATTTAGGCAGATATTTACATCGATCTACAGTTATTCGGTATTCATTTATAAGTTATAAACAATAAAATATTATAAATTATAATTATTATTACATAATGCGAGCGATATTATTTAGGCATCTTGAAAAATCTAGCATTCTAGCTCAACGGTACCTAAATCTGCAGTATTATACTATTAGAAAAATAAAATATTGATTTCAGTTGTATGTAGGTATTATAAAGTATATTTAGAAATAGAGGCTGACATACCATTTCTACCAGGAATTATTTCATCCATTATAATGACCTATTCAATGGTACATTATTTTTATTTTTATCTTTATTTATTCTTCAAGAAGATAATAGGCCCCACGTTAGAAGGTACTCGAAACCTAGTATACAAAAAAGTGACTATTGCTACTCAGTTTATTTTTTTCAGATATTATTTGAAAATTTACATTTGTCTATAGCTAATATTATTAATTTGAAATTTATATTAAATCGACAAAATGTATCAACAGGTATAAAATGATTTCATATAATATATAAATAGTTTATACTATATATTCATCTTTTTAAGGGGTGATAAATACCATAATATAGATGGTAATATTATATACCTACCTGCATCTAAATTATGTTAAAATTTAATCTACTCCGTTTTTTTTAGCTAGGAGCAGCACTTGGATTTTTAATACCACCGATGATAGTACAGGATAGTGACAACTTAGAAGAAATAGGATATGATTTATGGAAAATGTTTATATCCTTTGCTATTTTGAACACTGTAGTATTCTTTTTAGTTATTTGGCGTAAGTATTGTGTGTGTGTGTGTGTGTGTGTCTTCAAAATGAAAATTTAAACTTAAAAAAACAAAAAAATATTTGTTTGTAAAGAGTAATTATTGAGTGAACGTTTTTAAGTTGAATAATATTTGTTAATAATGTCTTAAACCAAAACCATACGTTATATTATTTCAGTTATACAAGCCGAACCACATATAGCACCAAGTAATGCCCAAGTTGTACAAAGAAAAAAAAGAGACGACCCGGCAATATTACAAGACGTATTCATGAGCTCGGTTAAAGAACTGCTAAAAAACAATGGATACATTTTATTGCTTATATCTTACGGTATTAATGTCGGTGCATTTTTTGCTATATCAACTTTGCTCAACCAATTTATTTTGCTCTATTTCCCAGTGAGTAAGCTTAAAATTAAAATAACTCAAAGTAATTTGGTGCATTTATCGTTTTATTTTAGGGTCACGAAAAAGACGTCGGACGAATTGGCCTAACATTAGTACTATGTGGCCTAGGTGGTTCGATTATATGTGGATACATTCTAGATAAAACACATCTCTATAAGTAAGACACTTATTATATAAACTAAACCTAGGTAACATTTTATCTTATACCTATATGTTTTATATAATTGTCTAATACCTATTATTTATTAGGTAGAAGGTACCTAGTATAATTATTACTCAATAACATTTAATCATACAATTAACCTCTGTGCATGACCTTACCTCACGCCATGATCGTATATATCAGCAAACACCAATATATTCCGAGAAATCAGAATATTAAAAATAAATATAGTAGGTACTATTATAATTAATTATTTATACTTGTACAACGGCCACTTTTGATTAATAAATAAGGCTTAAAAAGACCTCGTTTTAACAATCCTAACACATATCATGATAATCTATAAATTAGATCACTGATTTGATTGATGTATCAGAGCTTGAAATCAAAATGTATGAATTTTAAATGGTAATTACTATTTATTTAATGGAACGTCTATAATTTTTGGGATTTGTCGAATTGTTGTAAATTTACTATCTAATCTTGTCTTGGTCTGATGACCGAATTACCTTTACATTATTCTTGCTTTTCATTAGTACCTAAAATCTACGACGAGTTTTAGTCAATATAAATAATAAATTATAAATTTAATTATGAATTAATAATAAATATATATAATTAATAAATAACAATTATAAATAAAACATTTTAAATTTCTGCTTTGACTACTAAGACCATTAGCATATTATTTGTATACAATTACATTTTAATAATAACTTATTCAATTAAAAATTGAGAAAAGAATAAAAATAGAAGAGAAAAAAATCAGAATTTTAAATAACTATAGAAGTCGCATCAATTTTATAATATACCTATTTTTTGGGCATAATATACAAATCTGTAAAGTTTTTCCAGTTTTTTTTTATATTTATCACTTACGAAAAAAAAGAAGACGTTTAGTGATAATTTATTTTCATTTCATACTTGCATGAAAATATATATATAAGATCTCGTAAACGACCATACTGAATATACCAGTTATAGATGATATTCGAGTTAAAATAAACAAATTAGCATAGGAATTTGGAAGTTTCATAATGTATTATGTATATTGATAAAATCCATTAACAATAATGTTGTATTACTTGAAATTAGGATGGTTTAAAAAAAAACAAGACATTATATATATATCAGTATTAAATTAAAAATATAATTTTCTATTCTATTTCACCACTGAAATTTTCATGATTTCATAAAAAGCAACAATCATTTAATTAAATTAGTGTAATATATGACATACCACATCAGTAGTGGACTGGGAATAAAATTGGCCCCGGAGAAACAGAAAATTCGGCCCAAATTTATTCAAGCAGCCCAAATTGTCACCAGGCCCAGGCGGGGATCGTACCTACCAATTAATATAGTATATTTACATTTTAACGGTAAATATTTATCGATTCACTACCCGAACAACTAATTAAACTTATCATATAAGTAACCCAAGTATGAAGTAATACAATAATATATTCAATATAATATTTAAAAAACAATTTCTTATCCATTACCAGATTACCGACCTTTGTGGATTTTATTTAGATGTTTGGTGCTATATAGTATATCTAGCATATATAGTTGACATAATTTATCTAACGTACTGCATACCTCATTTTAAAATTCCTAATCCAATATGGATGTTACATGCATATTTTATTAATTACAATAATTACAAAATTTACAATAATTTAATTCTGTTATATTTAATCTCATGATTTAAATGTAAATATTACTGTTGTAAATATTGTAAGCCAATAACCTTAGTAGTTGCGGCTCAGATAAATGAAAAAATAATAATAATTTAACCCTATAATAACTTGAGAGTAAAATATTATAAGATGATTCATATTTACAGACAGACGACCCTGATGGTTTACGGCAGTACATTGATCTCGATGTTGATCTATACGTTCAGTCTGTCGCATGGTCAATCTATTTGGATAATATACATTACGGCTTCGTTATTGGGGTGAGTTTGGTCGCCGGAAATAATCTATCACTGTAACTTGTATCTTAAACAATAAAGGAATATCAGTAAGAATACCGTGTTATAGGAGGGGGCATACTAAGTAGGGTGATGTAGGTGATCTCTAGAGCGAAATTTCACCGCAAATCTTTATTTTCGTTCTAAAATATTACCTAAATTATATAGATGCCTAATCACAAAATAAAGGAGAAATAATATAATATGATATTTAAGGTTATATAACCGAATCGTTTCCGTTATTATATAAATTAAAATATACATTTTTATAAATCTTTTTTTTTTCTTAAAATTAGTTGGCACATAGCTAATTAATAGTATTAATAGATAAAATTCTATTCTAAAATAATAGAGTAACGGTATTCATGCCGAAACAAATATTAATCAGCAGGTACCTAAATGTGAATCGTTACAATATTTGAACTTTATAGAATAATATTAAGGAACTATTATTAATTTTCAATCGGGTGTTCAAATTGATAAAATATAAAGAATTCTATCCAAAGCATGTATTATAAGGTTTTGTAAATTATCTTACATAATACATACCTAGGTATTTAATTTGTACGATAGCCGATAGACAATAACTATACAGCAAGTAGCACTGTTTCAAAATGTGTTACTCAGTGGTATTACCATATTGTGATAATCGCCACGTGGATTTAATCATAGTTTATCTAACATTATTTAATTTAAATTTAATAGCTTTAGTTAATTTATCTTAAATAATTTGACTTTATAACATTTGAATGTTCTGCAATTCACAAATGCAATCAGTTTAATATGTATTAGTTTTTTGTTAAATGTTTGTTTTGTATTTATTATTAGCTTTTAGATTCTGAGTGAAACGATGAATGTATTGATTTTACAATGATGTGTGTTTTTTTTTTATTTTTGTGTCTGTTTTTACACGATAAGTAGTCGAAATAATGATTGGATTTTGAACTTCGGTATGTTGTTCGATGGGAAAGTGAATATCGTTGGTGCATTAGGGAGGTCATTGGGGAGTGACAAACAACATAAAAATTAAGGAAAAACGGGAATTTTTACGCAAAATCGGTTTTCCACAAAGTCGATTTTGGTTTTTGGTATAACTCTAAAACAAATGAACGTATACACATGAAATGTTCATTTATATTAGCATTTTCTGTACAAGATAAAATTTTAAAAATATTTTGATTTGTTTTGAACTAATTATTAACATTTTCAGTTTCCAATTTTATTAGTCTTTTTTTCTAAGGTTGTCATTAAAACTTTATTTGTTGGGTAAAAAAGTTTGAAAATTTAATACAAGGCTCCTACTATATTGTTACATTGACATTTGAAAAATATTTAAAATCCTTAGTCAAAGTTTTTTTTATAAGCATTTAAAGTTCAAAAATAGACAAAATATGGAAAAATCACGAAAATTACCAAATTATTTTGAGTTAAGAATTCATAAAAATTTTTCTTTTTAAATCTAAAACTTTAAAATGTAATACTAGATTCCTTAAAAAATTATATACTTTTATCAAAAAAAAAATGTCTAAGAAAGTCAAATTAAATTTTTACGTTTGAAGTTCATATTTTCACAATATTGGATAATCACTCCATTTCTCATGTAGCGGTTTTGTTATTTTATTGTTATTCAAAAACGAATAACTGTAGATAAATGAAAATATTACTGAATGTTTATATTTTCATTTGCTATACACCATAAAATTTTAAAAATATTTTGATTTTTTTTGAGCTGCTTATGGACATTGTCAGTTTTAAATTATTTTTGTGTTTTTTCCTATAAATATCAATAACATTTTATTTGTTGGGTAAAAATGCGTGAAAATTTAATGGCAATATATTTTTACAATATCAGTTGAAAAATATTAAAAATACATATGCGCAATTTTTTTTTATTAGGATTTAAAGTTCAAATTTTGACAAAATGTATTAAATTTAATATTTAATAATAATTATTTTGTAGTTAAAAATTTAAAACAAATTTCCTCGTAAATAGGTTATATATAAATTACTTTCTTCACAATAATATCATCAAATATATTATTGATACCATAGGCTGACTGACCGTTTTTGCTCAGAATCGTTTTTCTTATAGAATGATATTATATCATTGAATTCAAATTTAATACCATCCATTACAGTGACCCACTTGTAACCTACTGTACAGCAGAGCGACATCCACTTGCCCACCTTTTTTTACTTTTAATACAAACATTATGAATTATGATAGTAAGTAGGAGGTGGAACTAGACCAGGCCCCCCAGGAGTTTAAAGTACAGGTCTTAGACTTCCTGGCCCTCAAAATAATAATGTGCCTAAAATCTAAAAACTTATATACAATAATTTGTTATAATATTGTAAAGTACCTTTTAAATATAATATTATGTTAAATTAAAAAGCATTACAAAAACATATTTTGTGCTAAAAGTATTTTAAACTAAATTCGTACGATTTTACAAACTTACTATCATAACTTGAAACGATCATAAGTAATGTAATATTAATAAAAACCCGGGATTGGTTGTTTCAGAAGTCGTCTGAGTCGCGTTGCGCGTCGTCTCAGTTTCGATGAAATTCTGTAATAATATGATATTATTTAACTAATTATAATTTATGAAGATTTTTACTGTCAATATCTCTAAAATTGGTAGTCGCCATGATCGACTAATTTTAAGTATGTTTGTATTTCGTCGCATGTATTGAGTGCTTAAACTTAATTTTTAATTTTTTTATTTTTGTGTCTGTCATCACCTTTTAGGACAGTTTCTTCAACAGTATCTTTTCTGATAGGAAAGTGAATCTAGTTAGTACTTGGGGGGTCAGAAGTAACGACTAGTAATTGATGACATTTCCTAATAAAAGAATGCATTGATGATAAAATTAAAAATCAAATAATATAATATAATACCTACTTATTTATTATCTAGAATAAATCATAATCTTAATTAAATATAATATTCTTTATTACATTGATTTTTTTTTTTGAAACCATTATTATTTCCTTTGTCACACTCGAGTATTTTAATTTAAATTCAGTCATCTCAGACATGACCGATTTCTGTATGCAAAGCTGTATATGAGGAGGAGTTTTGTAGGTTCTTTTTAATTACCTACAATGAAAATATTATTTGATTTAACCCCCCCCCCCAAAAAAAAAAAAAAAAAAATTTGTTCCAGCTACAGCCTTGTCCGTATGTGTAGAATGAATGATATCAAACAATTTCGTACGTAATAAACTAATAAGCAATAACGCTCACTCTCTGTCGCATCGGTTATGGTTTTAATAAGACTATCTTTACCGCTGATGGCAAGAATATCTTACGAATATTCCTATAATCTTTCGTATACTTTTTTTTCCAGCCGTGGATAGCGTGATTTTGGACTGTTTTATTTCTTCGATTCATTCACAATATTCATCATTATCGAAAAAAAATTATTGACATTACGTTTATTTTCAATTAATAATAAGTTTGGTTATTGTCAAATTTTAAGCGCATTTCATTTGAATCCAGTATAGTACTGTCTCACACCGGAAGTGTCCATAACGACACCTATAGTATTGAACATATTTTTATAAGTTACAAGCAATAAAAACGAATAACGACAACATAAAACCTGATTGACCATACTATGTTCCACAATCAGACCGATCACCGATAAAGGTGTTTATGTTTGTTTTAATACGGATTTATAACATTGCAAAATAATAAATATAATACGGAAATGTTGATAAAACTAAGAAATATCAAACATTGCCTATAGCCTTTCCAGTCATTGTCAATAATGACTAGGTAATCACGACAATTCCTAAATTATTATCTTTTCCGGTAATATATACAATATGTACAATTGTACAATGTGTATTATAACATTTACGGTTTACCTATATCATATAATATAACTTATATATGGCCATACATGATATAGGCTGTTCATGACTGGATATCTACCCGTCGGCTACGAGTTAGCCATCGAATTGACGTACCCAATTCCGGAAGGCACGTCCAGCGGTTTATTGAACGGCGGAACCCAACTGATTGGCTTCATCCTAACGTCGATTTACAGCTGGGTGTTCAGCACCATGGGTGATTTGGCGGCCAACATGATGATCGTCGGGTTGCTGACTTTCGGGTTCTTGTTGACAATATTCATACCGGCTGACCTGAAAAGGCAAGCCGCACACAAAGCGATCGACGACAAACAAAAATTGGAATTTGGACTTTGAATAATAAAGATTGTATTATATTATACGTAAAATATTTTATTGCGATCTACGTCGTATCTTCTATTGTTACCGGATTCATTTATTGATGTATTCTATTTTTTTAAATTCGTATTGGTAATATTTTATTATTATACTATAATTGTATAATACTGTGTACATAATAATATTATATGATATAATAATATAGTACAATTATTATAAAATGATATATTTAATATTACTTATATGATAATATGATAATAATATAATATAATTATTATTATTATGAATGTACGACAAATTATCATATTATGCATACAAGTATTATACAACTATGCAAGCGAGCCCGGGGTCACGGACAACCAGACTAACGTTTTCCTGCACCGAATTTGTGGAATTAGGATGGTAAATACTGTATAGTGTATTAACGTTGGTATAATGTATAGATCGATAGATATATTTTATACAGTGCTGGTATCCATTAGGCATCGTTTCTTATTCGGTTGCACCCTTCTTCCCTTTCACTTTGTATCATCCGACACGATAACACTACGGCTATAATATATATATATACGACATTACTCGTTTGTACGACCTCTGTTTAGAATCCCCAAATTACTGAAATTCTTCGGATTGTTAACGTTTTTAATCTTAAAACATGTCTTTGATATATTGATTTTTTGTAAACTGGAAAAATTTAAACTATAATATGTGTTTTTTTAAGTTAAATAATACCTAGAATATTGGTACACATGTCCAAATACTTTATTAATACGACATTTATTTGTGTTAACAATACCTATGCATATTGACTTTATGAATATTTTCAAAAAATATTCTGTAAGTACCTAATGGTATTAAATATAAAAATGTTAGTGAATATTATACTAAATAATAATTTAATAATCATATATTATTAGAAGATATAAATTATTTTGAAAGATTGGTATTTTAAGTAACAATAATTATTTAAAAAAAATCAAATTTCTAAATTTATCAAATATTTTAAAAAAAGTAAAAAGTGAGCCGTCGCGGGACGCCTGGCAGATGTGAAACATCGAAATTATTTTGTACAGAAAATAAGCATGACAATTGAAAGCATGGTTTCTTAAAAGAAATAAACATGCCTTAATCATGAACAAAATATTCAGATTTTTTTAAGAAAAATTATTCTTTAATTAAGAGGACGTTACACCGACATTTGTTGTCTCCGTCTTACCAGTGCGTAACATGGAAAATTTTACGCTCAGCAGATCACGTTTAGCTCTGTTAGTTTAAAAATTAGAGTGAATTTACCTCTTATAAAATTTAAAGGTAAGATTATTATCTAGGGAATTTCATAGCATTTGTATTATATTTTTATTTTAAAGCGAGTTATGAGTATTTTAAAACTGTAAATTGTTTGCACATCTTAAAATACTCATAGATCGCTTTAAAATTAAAATATAATGCACATGGCACATACGCACTTGTAAGACGGAGACAACAAATTTTGGTGTAACGTCCTCATAAAGGCGCTTGAAATTCGCACGTGTGGCTTGCGTGCTTTCCGCATATTTCCTCGTCACGAATGTAGCCGGTCTCTCCCGCCACATTAGGTGTTTCAGTGCCGTTCCCAGTGCACCCCCTCCCCCTTGTTAAGCTTGTTTTATATTATAATATTATACTATTATATGTTAGATAAACTACGGCTAAGATTCTTGGACACCAAAATTGGACATCTGGAACAAAAAACGCGTGACATACCAAATTTACTTTCAGAAATTCATGTTTTAAGCCGTTAGCTCAAAAATTAGAGTGAATCGACCTAGTATGAAACTTGATGGTAAGAACATTATCTGGAAGTTTTTTTACAAGAATTCAGTTTTGAAGTGAGTTATGAGCATTTTTAATTTACATTTATTTTACACGCATAACTCACTTAAAAACTGAATTATCATAAAAAAACTTCCAACAAAACACAAGTAATGTTATTACCATCAAGTTTTATAATAGGTGGATTCACTCTAATTTTTAAGCTAACGGCATAAAACGTGAATTTCTGAGCGTAAATTTGGTATGTTACGCGTTTGTATGTTACGCGCAATATATACGGATGTGGCGTCCTCTTAATATAGTTTTGTCTTCTTGTAAGTAAATTTTGATAATATTCGAACAAAAATTGAAATGTTTTGTTTACAACACATATTGATATAATGATATATTAATAAACTTATATTAATGAATACATTAACCACCTATGATTTACAATAATGTTAATACATTGTTATATTAAATGTAGGTACCATAGGAAGCTGTTAACATAAATATATAGTCATAAAAAGAGTAGATCCACTTATGAACAAAGGGGTCATAATTAGATATTATAGCATTGCAAACACAAGAAAAAAAATTAAATGCCTCCCCTCCAAAAAAAAAAAAAAATATTTCTGGTTACAACACTGAAATGTTTCACATAAAAAAAATTATTAGTACAAGTTGAATGCAATCAATAATCACTATTCACCATTATAGAAATTTTTAATTTTACAACTTTTTGTCATAAGCATTATTTTATCTAGTATCTGGATAATATATTAATATGTTAGGATAATTCATCTAATATTATTTGGTTATAATATTAAAAAGTTCACTATGGACATTTTATAACGTTATGTTTTTCTTAACATCACTTTAGATAACTTATTGATCGTATGTCGTTTCTAACTCCTTCAGTGCCTCAGTGGTATTTTACTCAATCATATGAAACAACTTAATTACCTAATTAATAATCAATTGTTGAACCATAATAATATTATTATTAAACATTTTGTTCAGAAATCAAACATTTCCTTCGGTAGTTCAGTTATTTCTTTTTAATAATTTATTTATTCAATGTTAAATGCAATAATGCAAAAAAAAACGATGACAATTTATAAAATAGTTGTTCTCAAAAATCGATTATTACATTTTAATGGCTGCCAAACTGCCAATTTGTTAATATGATTATCAGCATTCAGCGTTCTATTTTAATTCCATCCATTGTTTAAACCACTCGTTTTGGCAAGTTGCAGTATTGTAAACCCTAAATCGTAACATATAGTGTAGTTGTAACGTGGACACACGTACAAGTATTCAATCAAGAGTTTATATAAAATACTTAAATACGTATAAGAACTAAAAACAAATTTATAAATTTATCATGACTTGCAAATAATATTTTTTAAATAAGATTTTATACAAAGAGTGTACAAAATCAGGAGTTTACAAAGTACCCATAATTTATAAAGCACAGTTTAATAGGTTTTAATTATATTATTTGTAATAACTTAAGTGGTAATTAACAATAATACCGTATCATCAAATAGGTAGGTATTATATAAGCCACGATAAATGCTATACCTACTGATATATGTACCTACAAATATACAGCTGCATGCGTAGTAGTGTAGTACCTACAATGTTTAGTTTGTGCCAATAGCCTTGTGGAAACAGTACATTATAGTATCCATAAATTAGTGATAGGTACTAAAACGAAAAAAAATATATTATACAGATTAGTGATTAGTGATGATTACTGTTACTGCACAAATGCATAAATACATAATAATAATTATGATGCACATCGAACGAATGTCATGAACTCCTGAACCATACTTCACTTTATTTTTTTTTTTTTTTTGAGGTGGTGTTAATCAGACATTATTACTAATTATCTATGAGTGTTTATCTACAGTTACAAAACATTACAAACATCTCTACAATTGTACACAATGTATTATTATTAACACATGGATGCCTATATTTAAATTGTATAATAACGATTTCAGTTTGATTTATAGTAAAACAAAAATGTCTGTTCTGGTTTCAGCACGGTTCTTACAAAAATAACATTAATTTAAATTCCTCATTTTATCTAGATCAAATATAATTTATATATAACTCGAAATAATCAAGAAGATCACAGTCATTAGCAGTTAGCACGGAAAAATTCCATAGCACGTAAACTACATGCCTGTATCAATATCGGTCCCTGCTTCTAAACCGTGCGCTTTTCTGTATTTTTTTCAAAAATGTAGCGATGATTGACGATAGTTTCTGGTAATAGACTGAAACAAAAAATTCAGGGATGATGTATGTCATCGTAATCGGAAATAACACTATACTTTATTGTGGTATAGACTATCGGTTCCCTGCAAACCGTGAGGCATGGAGTAAAAATGTGTACCAACACATTTATTCACACAAAATATGCAATATTAATATAAGGCATAATCAATATGTACCTACTTACTATGAACAATATCCAATGGAATCAATAGCCAGCGGAATCGATATGTAGATATTATAAACAGTATCATTGGTGCGTGAATATCTATTTTGTGAGGCAGCCGCCTCATGCAAAAGTGTGGGTCGGTATCCCAGTGACTCCAGTCTCCAAGACCTAGACGCCTGCACTAGTTTATAATATTTTATACTCGCATAGGTGATATGACCTGCGTTTAAAATGTGTAAAATAATATCAAAAAATTAATGTTACCCACACACCAAATTAGTGATAATTTCTGATTAACACCAACTCAAAAAAAAAAAATAAAATTAAGTATGGTATAGTTCAAGAGTTCATAATACTCGTTCAATATGCATTTAGTAATATGAAAAAATTGGTGTGGGTTAGGTAGTACTTATTTAAAGCAGTTGCTCCATATGAATAAAAAGTTCACGCCGCCAATGAACAGTGTAGTCTATGGAGACGATACTAACTAGTCGATAACTAAGTCAGCAGAATCGATATAAGTACGCCCCCACACTTGCATGTAGCAAATAACAACAACTCTTAAATAAAAACTAATGAATTTATTAAATATATTCAATATAAAAATGTCGCAATTCACTGTTTAAACTAATGCACTCTAATACTTTAATAATAGGAAATACCAGGTAACACACATTTTTATTATGTAGGTACTAAATATTGTCTACCATCTACAAAATTATAAAGCGGCTAATGCCTAAAAGTTAAAATTCAAAATTGTATTCAGATTTCAGAAGTAGGTACAGTTTCAAGCATAAAATATAGCAATATATTGTTAATGAACAATTTAACTGCAAATATTTCGATTAATTTAGTTAAAAATCGGCTCATACCTATAATATTTATATGTATTAACTACCCTCCCTATACAATATTAATACGTAAAAATTTGTTTAGCGAAAAATGATTACCTATTTGTATAGTCCCTGTTGCTGCTGTATGAAAGCGTGTTATGCAAGTGCTCGTAATTATTTAAGTTCTGCATAGTTTATAATAATAATACGTGTGATAGTGATGTGGTGTATCGGTGTATGTATAAATAACTACATTATGGTACAACTTTAAACTGGAATATATCAATAAAATTAGATCTCACGGTTTGTCGCATGTTTTTATCATAATCATTAATCGGACATATTTCGTATATTCCAATTTCAATATTTTCTGACACGGCATTTTTATTTTTCTTAAATTCCTATATAATAACTACCTCAGCTATAAAAGAACACGTGCGTGTTGAATATTTAAATTCTTTATTTATATACACATAATGAAGTAAAATTGCACTATAGTGTCGTTACACTATATGATATATTATAATCGTGTGTCTAATATAGTAATATGAGACGGAAAAAATTTAATTATTCAGCGCCATCAAATCAGTTCTGAACCGACATAGAAACACTAAGGCTTTAATCGTTTCAGTAATCGGCAAAAGTCAAGTGCATATAATACACTACGTATATTTAGTATATATCATATGGGACCCTTTAAAAAATAGGTATATGATTAACAAAAGTCGATAAGGTTTAAACTTCTAAGACGATTTCTACGCGTACGATCGGTTTTAAATTAATAAGTTTATCGGGTCAACCAACATCTGATATAGAAAGAAAAATTAAAATTTAATATAATGTCTTTAATCTTTATCATCGCGAAAAAATTATAATGATGTCTTGTTTCTATAAAAAATACTAACCAGTAAAATAGTATGCCCTGAACTGTTAAATACAATTAATTTTAGAATACCACAAATAATTACTCGCTCTATGATATTGTAATTTCAATTTTGCTCTATACAGCCCAATAAACCGTATATTAGCATTTAGTATAGTAGGTACTACGGTATTAATACAGTCATATGGATTTGAATAATTTTGATTTTTTTATGATAATATTAACCTCTTAAAATATTATGTATACCAATATTATTGAATGAATTGTTTATATCATCGCATATAACTAAAACTGTACTTTTTGCCCCTTTGGCGTTGGAAATTATAATAAATAAATATATCAATCAGTTATGAGTTATCGGTACCAAGGTCGATACCTATATGGCTATATTATAAGTAGGCCCTGATTTACGTGCATACGCATGCAGTGCACTAGCATACGTGGCCTCAAAATGTCTAGCTCCCTAGTCTTTACAACTCTATATTATAGTCTATACCAAAAAAATTGTAGGTAAACAGTTAAACATAATATAAAAACTCGCACGCGCTCTTCTTCAACACAAAAAAATTACTCTTTATCATAATTGGAAATCAATCATGATAATATACAACAAAAAAATATTGACGTTTGAAGATAGGTACCTACTATGGTTGAATTCGCAAAAAAAGAAGAAAAGAAAAAAGTGCGTATTGTAATTTTTAACTTTGAAAAAATTGTTGTGATTTTACGGGTTAAACTTGTATTTTGTAGTCAGCTAACTTAACCTTTTTTCTTAATTTTTACCAATATTTTTATTACAAAGGGCCCATAGTAAATAGTTCACAGGGCCTCTATTCCTTTAAAACAAACCTTGTAAATATGCACTAAGTTTGAAGGCGCAGCAGGTTTCACTTATCATCGC
Source organism: Metopolophium dirhodum (assembly GCF_019925205.1). NCBI lineage: Eukaryota > Metazoa > Arthropoda > Insecta > Hemiptera > Aphididae > Metopolophium > Metopolophium dirhodum. The sequence continues at coordinate 2,244,717 of NC_083563.1, read as the reverse complement.
GGGGTGGAAATTGTCACGCGTGTGATGAACCCGTTCCTAGGTCGTCCATCATCAGACTAGACCAGACCAGAACTTAGAATACAATGTCATAAGTCATGACTCATATAAGTTAATAAGTTAGTTCATAAGTTATACATAATACCTACTACCTACTTATAAAAGTAGTAAAGTACCTACAGTCTTACAGAACAGATGCATTGTAGCGTGATCGAGTGCGATAGTCATATTATGCACTTTGTGCTTATATAGTAATGTAGTCGCATGTATATAATGACAATATAATATTGTGTATTGCTGCGATGCTCCGTCGCGCGTCAAATGAAATATATAATTTCATAACACAAAAATGCGTGTTGCGTGTATATCATTTCCCAACGACGTGATTTTGAAACGGACATCGGAACCGTATTCCGGTATTCGTTTGAAACACGAACCCCTGTACTGCCGTCGCAGTGCGTACTGCGCAGGTAGAAACATAATGGTATGGCGTTATATTATTATTATTATCTTTTTTGTTACTTTAGATATTGTCATAAAAGAATTAAATTCATACGAGACATGAGGTATACCCCAATACCTGCTGCTCCGATACGACAAAAACGAGCGTTTTTATAATATATAATATCATGCCGTTCCTCTCTACCTCTCCACAGATCATAAATTATCGAAGAACAAACAAACTAAAATGCTGTGTGCATTCCACATTTCTGTATAATATTATACACACTCTCCGCACTCTGCAGTATGCCCCTAACATAGTTTTTGGCCGTTTCTTCAATTCTGTTGTATTTATTACACATATTATGTTAAGCTGAGTACATAATATATTATATAGGTACATAAATTTATTGACGCAAGTACGTAACTGTTACATACACTTCATTGCAGCGTACACCGTACGAGTTGGTAGTTGGTACTTACTACTGTAATCATTATTCATTAGTTATGAATTGTGCTTAATGGTTTTTCCGATATTTTCCAAATACACATTCTGATATTCATGCAGTCAGATATTTTAAGGCGCGATGACTGATGACTATAGCTCATAATATTATTAATCCTGATGAATTACGACACAAATAATGAGTGTGACGTGTACCGCGGTAATTTGTGATATTATAATGATCTATTTTAATCAACAAGTAGCCTAGACCAACGACTGCAGAGTGCAGACGGGGCTACGGGAGAGTCAACACGGTCTACACTCTACCTGTCCGGCCCGCAGGCCGCGGCCGGGCGAGTAGCGCGCGCATCCCGCACGGATGTCCATCCAATCCCGAGACGCGGTGCCGATCAGCTCACGCGCGACGTCATCGATTATGCCGCCGTGACGCCGCCGAACCGGTTTCAGTGTTGCCGCCGTCGTCGGAGTCCGGGAGTCGGCAAACACACGCCACCAGTGGAGCACCTTCAGCCTGCACCGGTCACGACTCGCGCCGCCACAACCGCTACACCACTGCAGCAGCAAAGTGCAACGAAGAACCGGTATTAGACGAATAAATTGTAATAATAATAATAATAATATGATATAATATTAATATTAGTGTTTACGTCGTTATCGTAATAATACCGCCGTCCTCGTGCGTTACGCCGGTCGTTCATCTATTTACTATTCAGTTTTCCGTCGCGCACCTGTAGCCTGCAGTACACCCGACGCAGACCCGCGGACTTGGACGAGACGCACACATCATCCATATTATAATATAGGTGTTAAATTATAACAAGGTAAACAAATATTCAAAATTACCGCCTTTTATTATTTTTATTGTTATGTACATAACAGTTGCGTGTCCCAAAAGTCCCGTATCGCCTTGAGTATATTATGTCTGTAATGAGACTGTGACTGACACAATATATCAATATAATATTTAAACGCTGTTCTTTCGACAGTTATCTGTTACAATTTAAATTTAACGGCGTGCATTTCTTGTAGATCATTCAATTGCTGCAGAAAACCCCGTTTGTATGGCGATACGGACTTTTGGTACATACTTATATATTTAAATATATATATATATATTGGTGTATTGTTTAATATTTTATATAGGACCTACTTTAAAGTGTTTATAATAATAAAACTCACAGCGTGAATTGCATAATATATAGTAACCCTGTAGGACGTAGGTATCTGGATCTAATTATTATAATCTATATGTACCGAGTGATTCTTAAATTCACTTGCTATCATTGAGCAATCGTTAATTCAAAAAGTATGAATATTATATTAATATTATATAATATTATATTAGTATATTAAAAATGTTTTGAAAAAAAAAATGTTTACATTGGTGTCCAGCTGATAAAAACAACATTTAAAATATATACATAATTTTTAATATTTTTTTCCTCAACATTAAGTTGTTTTACTTTTTTGAATGACGACATACAGTTTTAATTTCATATGCCTAAGCAGAATATTTTTCCAAGTATTTTGATACAGAAAATCGAATTTAGAACTAATAGTTTATGAGAAATAAGTATATGAAGTTTTGATGAGCGGTGTGGAGTGGGACACGGTTACCCAACAACATGTTAGGCTACTATTCTGCTCGTCTAAACTTAAAATACTTACCTATTTCGCTTAAACTACTAAGCTCAATTTTATATATCAAAATACTTAGAAAAATGTTCTGCTTTGGCATGTGAAATTAAAACTGTATGTTGTTATTCAAAAAAGTAAAAAAAAACTTAATGTTGAGGATAAAAAATATTTATTTTTTTAAATGTTGTCTTTTAACGATGATGATAATAATGATTATAAACGATAAAAGTAAATACTAAATAGTAATAATGCGCGCTTGGTGATCGTGGCGGCGGCAGATTCGGGCGAGACGCTGCGCCACAGAACGGGCGCGAAATTATTTTTAGCACTCTGAGTACGACTTGCCGTGTTATAATACATCTACCACGCCACCGCACTGCTCTCAGCGGGCATAATAATATAATATTATTGTTATGCTAGCGTATAACATTATTATGTCCGCGATGCGCGCGCACGGAGATTTTCGAAACGCCGCGGGGATATGTGCCTAAAATACGTCTCTGTCACAACATTATTATTATTATATTCGTGCACCACAAACCTCCAATAACGATTTATTGTAATTTTTAACGCTGTTATAAACATTGTCGTCTGCCATCGCCGCGAAATTGTTGTGTGCATTTATTGTTCGCCAGATTATCGTCTGACGTCGTCGTCGTCGTCGTCTCGTCAGTCTCGTGTGCTTTTTAACGTGCGAAATATTCAAATTTCTCCTCCCGCGAAAGACGGACTGTTTAATCTGTTTCTAAATCGAACATGGCCGTGAAACTGCATAGTAACACACAGGACTCAGTGGACGACGTCTTTCGCCCCACAACCAGAGTACCTACCCACCTATAATTGATGAATTATCGACAAAAAAAAAATGCCTTCCTGTATAAAGTTCGTATTAATTACGTGAAAAAATGCTATTACCGTGTGAGCGTAAAACGAATGTATCTTATAAGGTTTTACCTATGACTCAATACTCGCGTAATTTAGTGGGGTAGTTTGATTATATCTATATTTAAAATAATTACAATATAATAATATGTTATTCTTTTTTCTCTCATACAGTATAATATTATACCAAATACCTACTTAAAGGTATGTTATGATAGTCGTTGTACGGCGATGGTGGTAACCGTTAATAATGTTGATTTTCGCAAGTAATTTGTTGTTTTATATTTCTCAAACTTTTTCGATTATGAATTATTTGACTATCGTTTCTTTAATCCTTTGGATTTTGAATTGTTTTCCCTGAACATTTACATACCTACGAAAACCAAGTAAACAACTTCATTGATGCAGGTACTTTCTTGTTTTCAAATTATCGCGGGACGAATAATACTTTTTTTAATAAACACGCATGCAGTTTTTTTTTATTATTGTTATCAATAGAGTATGAAGCTTATCTGTTAGGATGACAAGATCAACAAGCCACAGACAAATAAATTAACAACACATTTTTACACAATCCAATCGCTATTCGCTAATTGTATTTAATTTATTATCTACAATTGGAATTCCTATATAGTTGCCTATAGGTACAATTTACTAATTTAACTATCAACGTATAATTATTGTAGTACTGGACGTGGTAACTAACCAAAAGATTATATAAATTATCATTTAACTATTTGTTCCATTCACTCCGAGATAATGGTACTTATTTTTAACGAATTGCCTAGTCTTAAAATTAAAATATGTATGTAAGAATACAGCAGCTTATAAACTCAGTCCTCACCGTATTATGAAAATTTATCAGATATCCTAAACATAATTTGAAACGTATTCTTTAATTAATATAATACAATTACTTAAAGAATAAAATATTGAACAACTTGCATTTTACCAAACGTTTCACTGTTATTATCTATGTATATAATATTATTTTATTGATTATTCAAACATTTTTAACAATGAATACACTCTCTTTTATATTTTATAATATTAAATCAACATATAGTGACAACTAAAGGAGTATAATCTATAAGTATATAACATTAAACAGTTGTCCTGTTAACTATAATAATTTATAATCATGAATCGTAAATTGAATAATTTGTTTATAAATATTAAGTATTGTGAAAAATTAAATTTTAAATAAGTATAGTATCAACTATTTATTATTTATAATTGATATTTTTCTTCATCTTAATGCTCTATATCAGGTGTTATCAACCCGCGGCCTGTTTCGTCTTTATTTGAGTCTCACAAACACATTAAGAGTATAGCATGTATTTCTTGATACATTTTTAATCATTTAATGTATGTTTTCATTACAAATACATTCGTAACCGCATGCGGTCCACGAGATTTTTTAAAAACAGTAGGTGATTGGTGGCTCGTTGCCTAAAAAGGTTGGAAGACCCCTGCTCTACACCAACTACACATTGTCTTTTATACATGTGATTTCTTAGATATGACAAATACAAAAATCAATGCCTTTATAGTTTTAAATATAATAAAACGGCAATATTATTTTAATAGATTGCTATCATCACATTTCTTTTGAATACTAAAGGTAGATAGTTAAATATTTAAATTAATTGCATGTATGATGTACCTAAATGCTTACAATAAAAATCGATAAAATTAATCCATTTAGAACAATTCCCAAAGCTAAAGAGTTTGATAAGAAAATCTCCAAAATTAAGAACTGAAGATTTTTGGGTAATTAGGTAAACCCGTGACCATGTAAGGTTATAAAATCTTGAAGTGGAATAGGTATATTAATACATTTCGTCTCCGATACAGTCTTGTAGATTTATCTACATCGTGTTTACTTGCATTTTACTTGTTATTTAAATTTTTAATCATCAGCTTATACTATGACCATAAAACCACTTTTTTGTCTTGGTAAATAATAAATATTATATAGCCATATATGAGTTTTCAAAATTGTTCAAATAAATGTATAATTGGTATATAAATAATAATGATAAAATATGGCATTCATCATTATATATTTTGTTTTTTTATTAGATTGGCATTTTAGTATACCTAGTATTATATTTTATTAGTATTTTACCATTTCACTAGTTTTGTGAGAATTTAAATTGATGTGCTTAGATTATGAATAAAGGTACTTGGTACCTCGTACCTACTTTTAATATGACTACTGCAATTGTATATCTATTTATTATCAACATTGTGATAAAATCATTATCAATGTAAATACCTATATTAATATATTAATTTAATTTATAAATATGATATTCAATATAATTTATATCTGTTTGGTAAAAAAAATCAACAATCATTTATATTTTAATAAGTACAAACATTATACGTAATTCTAAAAATCAATATTTATATTATAATAATTAATGGAAGTTCATGATTTAGTTTCCTGATAATTTTACAGTAAATAATAAATAATTCTATTAGGAACTTTTAACTGCACGGAAACTCCTCCCGTAAAGATTGAATTAGATGAAGGTCTTTTTTATAATGCATATAATAATAATTCATAAATTGTCCACGTTTTGTCACAACCCACATTAAAATTTGAAGTGTTTACATCCGTCGAAATTTAAATCTCAATTTAAAATTTGCAACTCAGCGTTACTGATATTGTTTTAATGACCGTATTTCCGTCTATTTGAAATAATAATATTATTGTAAAATATAAGCCTTGAAATCATAAATGGTTTTTTACAGTTCGTCACTGTTACATATTGTATGTTTACCACTCTACCGGTTACGGCAATTTTTAAACCTATTTTTAATTATTTACTAAATACTACTTGTTTTTTTTTTTTTTTTTTTAGTTGAAAAGAAGTTATTTTACTTCTTAATTTGTTGAATTAAATACGACACTGCGATTTTAAAATTAACTTCTCAAAATGTTTAAGTTCTTGTACTTCATTATATCCAAATACATGATGTACGTACAACTAAAGATTATCAGCTAAAAGCTTAAACATCACACTCAAACATTGACTGAATCACACTAACTCTCCAAAGTCAATAAAATAATCTAATAATGAGTTTAACTTCGAGGTCAACGGCTTACAGTTGAAAATTACAAGTGGCATCCATCACTCAAAGTTTTGGTTTACAAATGGCCGTTAGCCGTTGAAATTGGCTCAATTATGTAGGTACATTTCAGCATTGCACTTGATTAGTATCTATATTTATTTATTCTTAAATGCATTTAAAATTATAAATTATAATATTTTTAAAATACCTAAATTAAATCTTGAATAAAAAAATAAACAACAATACCTATTCTGGTAAATCATTTCAATGATGGTTAAACATCTTAATGTTTCTGTGCATGAGTTAATGGGGGTACAATAATACGCGTGCATAGTATTGCAGCAGCATAGACACGTAACCATGTGGAGTATACCATTATATCAATATATTAAATATCATTATAATTTATAGGTACCTATACATAAAATGCACTTTATAAATATTATTTTTTTTTTCATACAATTAATAGGTATGTGGTATGTCATATGTTACACTAATTTAAAGAAATTATTGATGCCTTTTATGAAAGCATGGAAATTTCAATGGTGTATTAGAAATATTAGAATAGAAAATGTACATATTTAATGTTATACTGATACAGAGAAAACTGATTAAACAGCTTCAACTACATTTCAGCCATAAAGCCATCACAAAATTAACTTTATCTTAGCATAATTATTAATGTTCTTGTTTTTTTTAAACCATTCTCATATCACGTTACACAACATTATTATTAATGAATTGTATCAATATATATAGTATATTATGAAACTTCCAAATTCCAATGCAAATTTGTATATTTCAAAATCGAATATCATCTATAACTGGTATATTCGGTAGGCTCATTTACGAGATTTTAGATATATTTTCTTCATGCAAGTATGCCATGAAAATAAATTATCACCAAACGTCTTTTTTTTGTAAGTGATAAATATAAAAAAAAACTGGTCAAACTTTTCAGAAGTGTAAGCCATATAATAGGTATTATGTATACTATAAAATTAATAAGAATTCTATAGGTAGTTATTTAAAATTATAATGAATGAATGGAATAATAAAAAATGAATTTGAAAAGTTCTATCGTATTGTTTCATACTTTCATTAAAAAATATATACATACATATAATTAAATAGGGTATCATCATAAAATCAGTATATACGATAAGCTATTCAGAGAAAACTTACTGAAGACCTAACATTTCCCCGAAAGTCTCTAAAAATGGTTTCATATTAATTGTATTCCTTAAACTAAATTATTTTTTAAAAATTTTATTTTATGTAAATAAAATTTGGAGTTCTGCAAATGGGTGATTTTCTTCACTATAGTTGTCTCACGAATGCATGTCTCAATTCTTAAGTATTTTTTATTTATCATACAATATACTTGTATTCCAACGCATTTAATATGTTGATTAGTACCTATACAAATTACTAACTGATTGTAATTATTATTTTATTAAAAAGAATATATTTCATTTAAGGAAGATAATTATAAAATTGTAAAGAGATAATCTTCTATAGTAAGATTATTCCCTGTGCCATATTTTATTATTGACACACTACTTAAATTAACAAAAACAATGGAACACAATATTAGGGGTGTAATATTAATATATTATATTGGTTTTCACGGCTGGCTCTTTTTATCCAATTAGTACTTCACATCTATATTATTCAACTTTATTTAGTAGTAATGTTAATCCCATTAGTTTAACATCAATCACAGTGGTCTAAAGTCTACAACATGCCGCCTATATATAGTTCAATTTACTTATTGCAGATATCATCGAGGGTTAACAAGTAATTTAATAATAATGTATTAATATGTACATTGCACGTTAATCATAGGTTAACCTAATAACAAGTAACGAGAACATAAAACAGGCGTATAATATAATATACATAGCATATTAGCATGTGTTATATTAAATTATAGTGCTATAAATTCTACAAGTCTCTTTATTTTGTATTAATTTATTATTTTCTTCTTTAAATCTAATATAAAAATTCAAACCTTCTAAAATAACATCCTTCGTAAAATCACAAATTCTTACCCTTATATCTCAAACCTAACTTATTTACACACCGATCTAAAAATTAAAACAGTCCACGAAGAACCAGTAACTTTTTACAAACGATTCCACTCAAAACTCCCTTCTCATACCAACCCCCTCATTTCAAACCTTGCCACTTTCACAATTCCTGGGAACAAGGAGGCTCAGAAGGAAATGGTGTCGAGATCTTATCAATGGGTAATCTTAAGTATAACAATATAGGTATACATTAAAAAAAAAAAAAATATTAAGTAAGGGTTGTGTTACCACTGGGTGACTCCTCTCATCAAATAATCATGTATATATTATTTTCTATTACCACATATTCTTATTGTTCCTAAAGAAACAGATTGTATATACCGTATAAATAATAATAAAATTTAAAAGAAAAACAACCTTTACCTAATATAAATAATATATATTAATTATTTTCATTGCGATTAATATTTTATTGGAAAGCACACCAGCCGATTTTCAAGAAAAAAAAATACTATAGTTTCCTTGCTTTTCCTTGCAAGTTGCAGCGATACAATACAACATTAATGAGATCAATTAATACTTACTACTTAGTACTTGTTTTGGCATTTTCTAAAGTGATAATGTGATATGTATTTAATTTAAAATTTGTACAGTTTAATTGACTACCAAAGTGAAGCATGCCATATAAAGCCACTAAGTTGAAAGCATATGATTTCTACCTGTACGTTATTATATTATATTTAAAATTAAATATTTATAAATTATTACTATACATAACCAATTTTATATTGTTAAATATTACGTTTAAATTTACGTAACAAAAAACCGTAAACAAATCTTATAAGCTATTAGCAATTATAAATTATTCGTAAATATCGTATACAATATAATACAGTAAGTTTAGCTTAATAGTTACAATTTACAGATAATAATATAACAAAATAAATGGAGTAGAAACATAAGCTAGGTTATTGGTAGTTATACAATGTTACATAAGGCAGTTATCACCTATTTGGTTATTAAGTGCAGCGGTGAGAATGGATTGAATAATATATTATAGACGATAGGTCAGAAAAGAATTTTTATAATGCTAATTTTATGTTTGGATTTTTTAAATTATAGGTAAGCTATTCGGTTTCAGACCTGCATAAGTAACAGATATGACAGATAGGCCTAAGAATGTATTGGGGGAGACGCTCGGAAAAATTTTCTTTAGGATTAGAGTTTTACTTGACAGTTGAAATGATTAATTTTTTAGACGGTTGCAGAGGATTGCTAAGATTGCTTTGAATACTGGATGAAGGACCTTAAGACTGGACGAGTGGTCATTCACGCAGATAGCACATTTTGAATTATGATCTTTAGTAAAATCTTCTGATAAGTGATCTTAACGACATACGTTTCGACTGTGTCCATATTATGATTGATAGTTGTGGCGAGGCGTGTCTCAACTATTTTTGTAAAGTTTCTCAATATTGTAACTTGAGTACTCATTAACCAAGTTATATTGTATTATTGTTATCTTGAGATTATTTATTAAAAATATATTTTTACAAAATGTTGAAAACGAAAGTCACTACGAACAAACGGACTCAGCTCCAAAAATATCCATTTGTATAATAATATGAAATTGTTATTTTCATTATTATAATTTATTATTCTTTGTTTCTATTCGGTACACTTTATTATTTTTAAATATTATGATGAACATTTAATAATGGCCTATGATTGTTGTTAGTCAACATATTAAATATTAATTATTATTAATTAACTTAGAAGTTTCAATATGAATACATATACGATTCATAGTTTAATAGGTAATTGTTTTATATTGAGTTGTATAACATTATTTTTTGTATTATATTATTTTAATAATTTGAATTATTATCATTCATTTGATTCAAACGATTATGTGTCTGATTTTGAATACATTTTATTATTTTATTACTTCGATAAGATATATATATTCTGTCAATTAATTAACTATTCATTATTCATATTCAACACATCTATATAATCTATTTATCTACATAGATCTATATAATCTATTTATCTACATAGATACCTAATATAAACATTGACCAATTTTGTAAATCAAATAATCGCAGGGACAAAAGTGGTTAATGTAATGTTAATAAAAAGTAAAAGTCGTAATACATAAAATACTTATGTCAAGTACAAAATTACTAAAACAAAACTTTGAAAATTTGTTAACAGTATATTATATTGTTGTGATCAAATTATGGCATCGAGGTGAACGGTCTTGAGGAACAGAAATCATGTCCGGCACGACGGATAACGGGGTCACCGGGACTCATAACGTACAGCCGACTATCACAGAATGTAAACTTTACAAAAGACGATGGCTTATGTTGGTGCTATTTGTCCTGTGTTCGATGATCAACGCTGTACAATGGATACAGTACAGCATCATATCAAACGTGGTTATTAGATTTTATAATGTGTCGAGTTTTGCTGTGGACTTCACATCCATCGTCTACATGATCACCTACATACCACTTATATTCCCGGCGTCGTGGATACTAGAAAAAAAGGTAAATATAATCCATACCTATATATTTTAAGTATAGTTGACAATATGATTGACAGGGGCGGTTCCAGAGACTTGGTTGGGGGGGGGGGCTAATAGTTAAAATTTTCAAAAAAATTATAATAACAAATACAAAACAACGATTTTTACAACACAAATTCAAGTCTTTTTTACTTAATTAGTATTTTCGTGGTCCATACAGATACCAAATACATGTTACAAGGTCATACACCGACGTACCTTCAATAATTACATACTTTTACGTGTCAATAATAGTCAATACTATAATATGTTTTTTTGTTAGCAATATACATTTTTTTAGAAATACGGGTTTTGGGAAACATAAAATGTTGAACTTTTAAAGACCTGTTTCACTCACCAAAAAAAAAATATCGAAAAATATAGGCAACATATTATAGTCCTATATAGAGTTTTTCTCGCTATTCGGTACCTTGGCGAGTAGTACATTCCTAGAATAGTCTACAATTTATATCCATACAATATGTTTTTCAGACTGTAAATATTTTAAGAAACAAAAAAAAACAATTTAGTGCCTAGCAATGAAAATCACATTACTGGATATATTCGATTTTCAAACAATGACCCGTGTCTTTTTTCACGTGGTAGGATTAAATCATTCGACATGCAGTTTCAAACGCGTTTTGACTCCCTGCAGATATAATTGATTTTCTACATAATATTATTAAGTCCGTATTATATATTTATATAGGGTCTTCGCGTGGCCATGGTAGCCGGCTCGTGCGGCACGATGGTCGGTGCCTGGTTTAAAGTGGCGTCTTCCAGTCCGGACAGATTTTATATGACCATGTTGGGTCAAACGATTGCGGCTAGTTCGCAAGTTTTCATATTGAACTTGCCGGCACGCCTGGCAGCAGTGTGGTTTGGCCCGTCTGAAGTGTCCACGGCATGTTCGATCGGAGTGTTTGGAAATCAGGTAAACGCCTAAATTGCAAGGCTGGGCATTAACGAGTTAAAAGTTAAAATTAAGTTAATTTTAATTAAGTTAATTAACTCGTTACTTTTTTTTTCAAATTGACATCTAACTAAATAAGTTATTTTTTTTCAAGATTAACGTGTTAACTTCAGTTAATTTTATTTCAAAAATATCTAAATTAAGTTAACTTTCGTCCGAAGAATAATGCAAATTTTTCAATGTGTTTTTACTTTGATGTATCATTTTAAATTTCCCCAGTTATTTTCTTGAACACAAAGAAAAACTATCAAATAAACCATATTATGTGTCTGGAATTTTCTATTTTTGTAAATTAGCAAATTTTAATATAACACCAAGTTAAGTTACTTTTTTTTCAAAGTTAACTCTTAACTTAACAAGTTAACGAAAAAAAATACTAGTAACTTTTAACTTAACTTAATTTAATTATTTTAAAATAACTTAACTTAACGAGTTAAAAAAAATTGTTAACTTGCCCAGCCTTGCAGTAAATTGTATAACATAAAGCACGGCTATATAGTAAGTCTTGGTTTATGCTGTACCATCTCCATCTGGTATTATGACTGTAAACGTTAAAATACTATGTACGTTTTCGCACACCGTAATGATTGGTTTTGTTTTTCAGTTCGGTGTGGCTCTGGGCTTCTTGTTGCCACCGTTATTAGTTCAAGACACCGGCGATTTGTACGCCATATCCGCGGGCTTGTCACGAATGTTTTACGCCACAGCCATAAGTTCGACACTAGTGTTTATACTAATATACTTCTGTAAGTTTAAAAACTATTGGTAACATTTATCCCGTCTCGATCTGCCGTTCTCTTTGAACGTTTTTATTTTTTTTTTCGTTATTTTTAAACATAATTGGCTCGTTTATTATTCCTCGCAAAATACTGTTATTATACTTTTAACTGGTATAGGCATGGACAGTGTGGATATTTATAAGTTAAATAATATAATGTTTTTTTTTCACATTGAGAATTAAAGAATCATGGCAATTATTTATTTATTCTACCTGCGCTTCATATAGTGCCTTGTACACAAAGAGTTGATTATGATTTTCACACATTTTTTCAGGAATTTTCATTCTGTATGTATACCACTTTTTTAGATATTTTGTGCCCCGATAATAGTAAAAAATTAATTGATTAAAAATAAAATAATTCGTAAAATAATAACCGCTCTTGTCTCTTATATATTAGGTATAGCCGGTATAGGTCGCTAATTTTCTAAAAATGTGTCCCACGGTAGTTTTTATACTACTCCAGGATACAAGCTGGAATACCGCTGCAGTTATAATATTTAATTAACGCCTGCACAATATCTCACAGTCATTTTATCTGTTGACAGTCGTCAAGCCATCCCCGCCATTACCACCGAGTTTGGCACAAGCGAATCAGAGGTCGACCAGTAGCAGCGACCCGAAAAACTTTGTTAAGTCTTTGTGGAGACTAGTGTACAACTACGGATTCCTTTTGCTATTACTGTCATACGGCATGAACGTCGGTTCGTTTTATGCCATTTCTACGTTGCTAAACCAAATTATATTGGAACATTTCCCTGTGAGTATTCAGAACACTTTTATTCGATTTCGCTTAGAGGATGATTATCAACGATTGACCGTATACCTATTAATAGGCATGCAGTATGTATATGTAACAAATAACAATAATTATCCTGTTGCAGGAAAACGCGGTAGATGCCGGCAGGATAGGTCTAATGATCGTCCTTGCAGGAATGGTGGGTTCAGTGGTGTGTGGTTTTATTTTGGACGGAACGCATCTTTTCAAGTGAGTTTGCAGAGACGTTTTTGTTTTACCTAATATCGCTGTAAAATTACGTTAATGTGAAATGTTCTAAAAATTTAGAGAAACGACTTTAGTGGTGTATGCTTGTTCGTTGGTCGGCATGGTAATCTACGCGTTCACATTGTCTTGCGGACACATATTAGTTGTGTACCTGTCAGCAATCCTACTTGGGTATATGATTGAAAATAATAAATATTGATCATAATAAAAATTTGTTTTTAAACAAATTACTAAATACAACTTCGTGTTTATACTTTCCCAGGTTTTTTATGAATGGTTATTTGGCGGTCGGGTACGAATTAGCGGCTGAATTGACCTACCCAGAGTCCGAAGGAACGTCCAGTGGAATGCTAAATGCAGTGGTGCAAGTATTCGGCATCGTTTTCACCTTGATTTATGGATGGATAAATAATGGATTCGGAGACAAGAAAGCCAATTTATTTTTGGCCGCAACGCTCGTCTTAGGAACCTTTCTCACTGCCATGATACCATCTGACTTGCGGAGGCAAGCGGCTCAAGAAAAGAAATCATTGGTTAATTAATTAATTAATGATAGTTTTAGCGATGTATAATTGGCTCAAGTATTTTTAATTTATTATCACCCCACCAATATATTATAAAGTATTTAAGTATGTTATATTGATATATTTTAAGGATCTGATAATATTCCATATTCGCCTAGAAAGGAATTAAAGTTGAAAACCTATAAAGATTCCATATTTTAGTAAAATATAAAGGATTTATTTTTCATTACCTATTACATTTTTTTTAAATATTATAATATAACTACTGTTATTATATGATGTTGTTATTTATAATTTTAATAATTAAAAATGTATTTATCGTACAGTTTTATCGTGTTAATAGAATATTATTTTTAAATTAAATTATAGTTGTATTACCTCAATAGCATAGTGGTATGTCATATTCGAACGCCATAGAAATAGACGTCTGCGTTCTGCCGAAGTAAAACAAAATGTCTAAGACACCAAATTTCTCACCTTTCAGACAAATTAATATTAATTTATTTGTTTATAGTTTTAACGTATTATTGATTAGAGTTGGATATTTTAGTAAATAGGCTGACAATGTGACTTATCCTGCAGTGCCACAATTACAATTCCATGTGCTCGGTGCAAAAATATTTTAGTTTTGACGTATGTAAGCATAAATGAGATGTTCCTAACCCTAAAATCTAATATCCTTTAAAAATATTAGTCAACATTAATACGTTTAAATTATATTTTGTTGTGGATTCATTAACAAAATAAAAAAATTATTTTAAACTTACCTCTATAGATAAAGTTATTGGCATTTTTAACAATACAATTATATGTGTTTAATTGTTTTCAACTTAAAAATTATATTTCTGCTTTCTGTTGAGAACTGGCGAAATATGGCTTACCAGTTTTTGAAATTTGAGGAATCGATTTCAAACGATAGGTACTGTTGTACAAAATCTGAATATATAATAATATATTATGTGGCATTGCTTGACGGAAACCGGTGCCACAAATGAACGAAGGAATAATTTAACTTATTAGTATAGGTATTAGTTTTAAGTTCCTTTATAAAATACCTATTTAATAAATATAAACTAATATACTACAATTTTAGATTCTGACCGAAGCGATACATGTATTGATTTCAGATTTGACAATGATGTTTTTTTTTAGTCTATAGGTACACTTTTTATAGTAGTAAAAATGCTTCTATTTACAACTTTAATATCTTTTCTGGTAGGAAAGTTCATCTAGTTGGTACTTAGATGTCAAAAATAAAATATTGATTCTCAGTGATGACGTCATCCGATAATATTACTAATATTAGGTGTATTTTATGATATTATTGCGTGAAGTAATTTATTTTGCTATTATTAGGCATACATATATTAGGTTACATTCATTTTTGTCAAAAAAATTGCATTTCAAAATGTCATTGTGTGCATAAAATATAAAAATATACACTCTAAATGTTTTAAGTACCTAAGAATAATATTTTTAAATTACAAGAATTATCGTTTTTCTTTGTTTTAATATGTAGGAAATTTCAATTTTTAGCTTAATATAACTACATATAAAATAAAAACAGTGTTAATATGTTTTAGATTTTTTGGTTACAGAATGAACTATAGGTACTTACGTGGAACCTTGTTTTAAATGTTCAATACTTAGATAGCTATAAAAATTTAGCATTTTATACGTTTTTAATTACATAATAATTTGTAAATAATGCTTATAAATAAAATCTTGCTTAAGTATTTTTAAATTGATATCGTAACAATGTCTAAGGAGCCTTGTGTTCAATTTTCAATGATTTTTACCCAACGAATAACATTTTATTGACAAATATAGAAAAAAAAACTAAAATAATTGAAAATTGAAAATGTCCGTAAACAGCTCAAAACGGGTTAAAATATTTTGAAAATTTTATCTAGTATAAAAAATAATAAAATAAACATAATTTTGTGTAAATTTCAAGTATTATTTTTGTGATTTCTGAGACAATAAAATATATACCTGAGGACATATATAATATATAATAAAGATTATAGACTAAAGTTGTAAAATAAAGTTATTTAAATACATTAATTTAACTAATATTTATTACGAATAACTATATAAATCATAATATATTACAGAAATAAAAAATTAATGTAATATTTAATCTAGTAGGTAAGTACTTTTTATACTCAAGAAATTTTTACAAACTATAAAATATTAATAGATTAATATTTGATATAATTTTAAATCATCATAGCCCCCATTCATCCACCTATTATATTCATTATTCAGTTCCTAATATCTTAATATTTTACAAAAAGTTAAACCAAAAAATATTCGTTGAATTTTGATTTAAATATATTACAATTTTTCATAAAAAAATCATTAATACTACTACAGTACTATTTACTTAATATTTTACAGGAAAATGAGTGATTCTAATTTAACAAATAAATAATTAAATGTTAAGGGTAAAATATTTAAAAAAAATATTTACATTTGTAGAATTGTTTGAATAACTAGAAGGATAGGTAGCTCCTCAATTTGGGAACTAAAATGTGGAATTTATATAAATAATATAAAATTATATTTTAAAGTATAATTTTTTATATGTCAAAATGAGATTAAAATAACTACCGAGTTCAAAGGTTAGGCATTAGGCAAGTCTAAAATTGAAGTGGGACTGAACACAGAACATATTATGAGCATTCATTATATATTTTAGAAAAGTTCCAACAACATGAAGCTGCAAGGAAAATACAAATTAATAAGTTTACCGATACAGACAAAAAGTTAATATATTTTTTCAAAAACACCATGTAATATTTAAAAGGTATTTCCATAAATATTGTATTCAAATAATTATTAAGTTTTTAAACTATCCTTTCTTTCAATCCAATTTTATTTCATGTTCATATAGTCATAAATTGTAGGTTTTTAAAATTAAAATTTAATTATTAGTATTATTTTTAATGAAATTTGTATATCAAGGATTATTTTTAATATATTATTTAGGTCACCATGAAGGTAAAAACTGTGTTTAGTAGATATTTTGAAGTTGCCTATGTGTACGAGTAACCAAGACTGAAAGGGCTATTTTATCGACAAATGAAAAATATTGTTTTAATGACCAAATTTTATAATATTATATAAAATTATGTAGGAATAAATTAGTTAGATATGTACAAATAAACTATTGTTGAGCTAAAATGTGTTCTGACATTTATTTTCCTTAAATATTGTATAAAAATATAAGGCAAAATACATCAAGCAAAGAATAAAAAAAAATTGACTGAGATAATTATTAATTTAAAATTATTTTAACAAAAAAATACAATTATTATTACAAACTTATATATTGTACAAACCTTCACATTAAAGACAGTATAGATAATATAGCCAATATTATATAAGAGTACAATTTATTAGTCAGATTTATAATATTTATTTTAAGAGGAGGCTATACAGATATTTACTGTCTCTGTCTTACATGTGCATAACATAGCAAATTTACGTTTTAGTAGATTACGTTTAACTCAGTTAATTTAAAAATTAGAGTGAATTGACCTATTATGAAACGGTAAGAACATTATCTGTGTTTGAATGTGGATTTTTTGGGTTAGTTCAGTTTTTAGTAAGTTATGCGCAGTCTTTAATTTACACTATATTATATACGCAAAACTTACTAAAAAAATTAACTATCGTAAAAAATCCACATACAAACACAGATAATGCACTTACCATCAAGTTTCATAATAAGTCAATTCACTCTAGTTTTTAAATTAACGGTGCTAAATGCGTTTTCCTGAGCATACATTTGCTATGTTATGCACTTGTAAGACGAAAAAAACAAATGGCAGTGTCCTCTTAATTATTATTACTAAATTTTTTGATGTCGATAAAGCGTTTTATACTTTCATATACCTAACTATTTCTTGGTTATTATTTTAAAATTAATAAAATACCAGTTAAATGTGTTAAATATGATTCACACGTATTAAAAAATGTCTGGCCAGAGATGAGTTTTCAAAAACATCAGTGATTATAAATAAATAAATAGTGTTACTTTGTATTCTTGTATTTCAATACTTGAAATTTTACAACCTACAAAGTCTGCATTAAGTCAAATAATGTATTGATATGTATTCATAAAAACTAAGATTTTAATACTGTATTAAAATTGTTGTTTTATTTAATTTGTAGTAAATATAAAATGGAAAATATATCAAAATGAGTCAATATTTATAAATAATAACTTTTAAGTCAACTTAAACTACTAGTATTTTTAAAATAATAATAAATATAATATTAAACCAATATAAATTCCTAGTACTTTTTTATTTAATTTCTTTACAATTTCAAAAACTCAGATGATGAATATATAAAAGTTGAAACAATAGAGAATGGCTAAACATTGAAAACTTATTCTATGATTAAACAGAAAATTAGGTTATACTTTTTAAGAACATTTGGATTTTTTTTGATATAGAACATTAAATGAATTATCTTTAATTTATTTATCGAAGGATCTCTTTATGAAATTGGCTTGATCTTGAAATGCAATGATATTAATGAAAATACGAAACATTTTAGATCTTGAACTAGATAGTAAAATGTTCTGAGCCCTTCTGGATCTTTGGATGTGTTTACATCTAATAATGAACCAGTTTTGGAAGTAGTAAATGATATATGTTCATCATCAATGACAATTTCCAACTCTTGTCTGCCAACTCTATCGGGTGGTGGCCACAGAGCATCGTCTTCATGCATAATCTCAGAATCGGATACGATACGTTTGAGCTCATCAATTACTGGTTGGTGAACATACACTTCTTTACGGATCATTGTGTCGTTTTTGTAGTTAGAATTGTTGGCATATCGTAGTTTACCATCAGGACGGAATTCAAACTCCAAAAATTCATGTCCAAATTTGCCTAGAAAATTAAAACATTGGTTTACTTATTGAACTATATTTTAAGTTATTAGAAAATAGTATTATAACACTTTAAGTTTTAGTACATTTTTAATATTCTTAATTTATTTGTTAATTAAATATGTACCTATGTTTTTTTTTAAAACAATTGAACATAGAATAGGTGGCATTAAAAAAGTAACAGTACAAGTTACAAATGTATATAAAAAATGGTAATAAATTTAACATAAGTGCACATATATTATAAAAACTCATCAAACATTAGATTTACTATGATACTAATATACTTATAGATAAGAAATATGTTTTTAAAAAAATCATTTTCCATAAAACAAATTTACTCAATATTAATTGATGTCTTTGTTTAATAGTATGTACCAACAATTTGCATATGTTATTAGAAAACATACACATATTTTACATAACCATTAAGCTAATATCACATAGGTACCCGTAAAATATACAACTATAACTTTATATTTTATGTAAGTATTCTCTGCCTTCAACACAAACACTGCTTAGAAAGTAGATACTCATTTTCACAAAAGTAAAAATAATGTTTAATAAGGTTATAAATATAGGTAGGTACGATTGTTTTAAATTGATAGCTCCAATAATTGTACTGACAAGTGTTGAGCCTAGCACATAAAGAAATAACAATATCCTAAGATTTAAAACAATTTTGTTTTAAATCATATAGTATTAATGTGACGATAGAAATTATACTGTTAAAAATACTAAACAAACAAGGTAGTTTTTCCAAAAGAATTGGTAAAATATTACAACACATTCGTTCTCATTTCCAAATGGCAAAGGTAGGTTGTAACTTGTAGAAATGCCATTTCTTGTGGTATAAACCCGAGACAAGTCATATTACAACGAAAAAGTCAAGATAAAAAAAAAACCACTGAAACCGGCAAGCATCATATTGTTTTTCTATATCAATTTTTTTTTGCGAGGACAACTGACTAAAAGTTGGTACGTACCTTTGTGTCCTATGTAATAACGCAAATAGAATTCTCCAGACATTTTTGCGCTGGGCACGTTTAAGCTCGGATTCTACAGGTTCTTCAGGTCCTCAGCAGTTTACGCATAAAAGTCCAACGAAACGATCTGAACAACGAACACGAGCTTATTGCATCCAGGTAGTGTTTGTTTGGTATCGTACCATCGTCCGTGGAATACTCTAATGGCCGAACGTCGAAAACGCCGAAAACGAGGTAAATAAAGCGGTCGCGGAGATACCAGATACGGTGGCGAGCAGTGCTGCCGGCCGGGAGAGCGCTCGATTTCCCACGGCGGCCCTCGCCTACCCGAGGAAACGGTGTTGCGCGCAGGAATGATCGATAGGGCGAGCTCGCGTTTCCTCCATGCCCGCGCACGGCCGACGATTGGTGGCACCGTTCACTGGTGCTCGCACACTCGCGCACACGCACCCACACACAAACACACTTACACACGACTACACGTCGAGACGCACACCGCCAGACCGAGACGCCATCTTATGGCCAAAGTGCGTTTATTTGTGTTAGGCCGACGTACGTGACGGATACGGTCAGCGTGATGGTGGCGGAAGCGTTCGGGAAAGTAGCGTAAAATCGTCTTCGGGCCAGTCGATGCACCATCGTCCATCACGGTCGCATCTCTAAAAGATAGTCTTGCCCGTGGCGCGTTTTTTGGTTAGTGGTCGTCGTATTTATCCTCTGTTTTTTTTTTTATTCGTCGTCCTCCCACCGAGAAATGTCGCGATCATCCCTGTCGTCCGCGTTTCGTTCATCGCCGTTCCGGTCGTCGGTTCGGTAGAGAGCGTCGCGATTCTAATATATCGTCGCTCGCCGCCGTGTGTTTTAGTGGCGCGATTGCCTAGTGCGACCGTGTCCGTCGTTGGTGCGCTTCTAGTGCTGTGTATAATTAGTGGCTGTGGTGCGCGTTCTGTGCGCCAGTATTTTCGACTCAAGCCAACATGGAATTGCGGTTGCACAGCCCCGTGGGCTCCGACCCCGTCGTCTACAAATGGCCCATGATCATAGGCAGAGGATCGGTGAGTAACGACAGTGATAACATTTCGCACGGGGTACAACGCTGTCGCGCGGGACGGCGGGGCTATGCCGCCGATGAATAGCGACGATTTAACCATCTTCCGGGGGGGGGGGGGGCGGGGGGGCACGCGAAAACGATTATCGTCGTCGTTGTTTTACACACCGATATTCGTGGTCAACGATACACCGTAACGATGAAATCGCGACCGACCCGTGATAATGTCGATTCGTGTTGTGATGGCGGTTCAATGAACTCTGTAGTCTGTTGTACACGTATAGAGATACATTACTTGTGTGTGTGTGTGTGTGCGCGTGTATGTAATTTTCTATTCGATGTGATATTATCATCATAATCGTCCTTTCGGATATTGTTTGAGGTACCCTATTCGATTTGGTTTTTTGGAATCGATTTTTCCCTTGTGTGTGTGTGTGTGTTGGGTGCAATATTTTATATTTTTATTTTAGAAAAACTCGCGTGTGTACGAGACGACTTCTGAGAATAATAAATAATATTGCTAACCGTGATAATGTGTAGGTAATGTCAATGATCCTACTAACTGTCGAAACACACATGAAGGTGATACATCGGTAATAGTTTATAGGTACAATGACTATTTTTGGACACCTTGATCATTATTAAATCGTTGCTACATGCTTGGTAGTATTATAATCGTAATATAATAGGTATGACGTTTGTGTTATTAGTCGAATCACGGGTCGTTAGTACTTAACGTTAGCATAACAGGTACTAAACAACTCTTGAATGAATGGATTTTGCTGTTTTTGTGGGGGGAGGGTCTTCTGATTGTATGCCATTATCATTACAGAAACCAATAGTGTAATTAATAGACACTAAAATCACAGTCTGATATTAACGATGGTATTCTTTTATGTTTTAGGACAAACATGATGGTGCACTGGGAATTATAGAAACAATAAAGTGAGTAACAAAGTGGACATTTATTTTTTACTCATAAAACTTGTGATTTTAATTGCATACGTAAGCAAATATATTTTTTAACTGTTTTATATTTGTAACAATTAATAGACATACGCCTTTTGTTATGCAAAATGTTTTGGTACCGTCATATTTTATTTTTGCTATTGTCAAGTATTTACAGCCCATAGTATTGATCTAAAATTAAATTTTGAGTTATGCAAAACCTTGCAATAGAATTTAAAAATTGCGCTAGATCGTCCCCATTTTAATTATCAAATAATCGATTTAAAATTCATGAATTTAAATTTTAAATACGAGCTGTTAATTCAATTATCTACAAATCATCAAATTCGTATTTTAAAGTTTGTTTCTATCTTTATTTATTTATTACTTACTCATAACACTACAATTAATTTCATAATAATTTAAATATATCAGTGATACAGATCTATAAATCCACCCCATTTAGGTCTTAATATTTATATTATAGATTAAATTATTTAATCAAAAAATTTAAATATGCATTGACGTCCAAAATTGACTGCTGTTGACATTTTATCAACAATAATGAATAATTTACTAACGTGTTACAGTATTCAGCAGAATATTATCTGCATTAACTGCTATGTTTGGTACCCATAATTTATTATTGTCACATGTATGTTTCTGTAGTAGTATTTTGGATATTTCTTTAGTCACAATATTTAATAAAAGCCAGTAGATATAGGTATACAATATATTATATCGATTATCAATGTTATTTAAAAATGTATCTAATCATTTCAAGTGTAACTCATTATCATTTAGTTGACATTTTTAATAATAAAATGTTTTTACTTCAATACTTAACATTGCCTACCAAAAACCATATTAAAAGTAAAAATATTAGAAAATAGAAACCAGGAACAACCGTCGATTTTAGACTCAAAGTTTTATTAAATTGTATAATTATTTTAATTAATAGTCATAAACGCACGAACGATTTCACAGATTTCCGATACGTTGACCTTGGGCACTATATTTTTAAACCAAAAATAATTTTGGTGTAGTTCTTCCTGTCTAATAATTTTTGTATGGTTTGTACAATTTTGAAAAATTACGAGTACAAGGATAATAATTTTTCCTATGTTTGGCTGCTGGGAGTAATTGTCTGTATAAGAACGATATGAAGAAGGAGATCATTACCGATTTATTACAGACACAGGCTAGCAGTTTAGGAGGCCACAAACCGGTTGTATCATCGGTTTAACGAACTCTGCCATAGCTATTGCTATATTATGATCCATCCCGTGTGACGATGGCATTTATATTTTCGCTGATCAATGATCATCATCGCTAAATATTATAATATAGTAATTGCCATATGCTTAAAAATAATAATATATTAATAATTGTCGTACATGTACCTAACCGTAATTATACAATGTGTGTAGGTACGTATATGTATTAGGTATACAATGGATAAATAGTGTAACAAACATAATATTAATAAAATAATCAATATATTATGGGTATTCCGTTTCTGAAAAATTTGCCTATTTCCATGGGAAACGGTCCAATTTCTTTTAATTTTCTACTGTGACTGGTCGGGGGGCCGACATTTTGTAGTATTTACGACCCTTAGTATTAACCCCCTGGGTCGTTTATATCCACAACTATAGCAATTCGTATTCCAATATTGCCAGTTCACCAACTACGAATATTACAATATAATAAGTACTGGCTGGGGAAAAGATCATGTTATTGAACACGTATGTCGCTGTATTTCATGAAATATACAAAGAACGAACAAAAATTACGTGCTGGTCTCTAGACACGCTGTGGGTGAAAAAGGAGAAAGACGCAACAATAGCACAGCGCGTGCATTATTCGGTATAACAAAAGAGGAAGAAGACCAAAAAAAAAAATTCGAAACGAAGAAGAAACCTTGGTCGGAAAACAACCGGTGCTGATGCATTTTGATATTATTTTGCTCCGCCCCATTCGCTTTTTAACCGGTACAACGATATTGTATTATGTTATTTTTTTCCACCCGTTTTTCGGAGTGTACAACAGACGTTTTTTCGTCATCATCGCGCGCGCGTTTGTGTTTCCTTGGCGCGCGCGTCGTTCGATCGTTTTGCCGGCCGGCCGGGCAGGAGAGCGATGACCGTGGTTGCTGCTCGGGGCCAATAACACTGCTGGCATCTTTCAAGGACACGGTTTGGCGGTAACCCCCTGATCAACCGGATTCGTGAATAAAAATACAAGATTCCTATTGTCTGGCCGACAAAAAAAAAAATTATCCTTGTATATAATAATATTATTACTTATATACAATTATATTACCGTGGGTGGTTTTTAGCATTTTGACTGGTTTTTTTTTGTTTTGGCGGGCGGGTGCACCTGAAGAGTCGGTCCTGCGTGCTTTTGCCTATTGGTCGTTATCTGCATTCGAATTATATCATTTTCGCAACGACTCCAACGATTGTTGCATGTATAGCCATACAGTCTACGTCATGTTTCACTGTTTTTGCCCCGTTTGAATTATTTACTATTTCATTAACCAAATTGTTATTAAAACAACTATTGCGTTAATGAAATAATTATTTAAACAACAAAAGCGAACGTCGTTTCAAATAAATGTGTAACGAAGGACCCGGCTAAAATGTATACAATTCTAAACTAAACATTCTAGTCATTCTACACGAAACGAACTATATAATACTTCCTCAGACGTAATTATTACGAATAACCTCGTTCACCTACGTGCTCAGTGGTCGTCACGTGCAGTTTTACTTTATTAGGTTTATTCTTATTTTATTATGAAAATTAAATATTCAATGAATATTAATGAAGTTTATTTTAAACATACTTATTTTTTTTCAATAACTGTGTATATAAAAAAAAATATTTGTTAAATAAAATACTAGTCGGAATACTAGTTATGTTAAGGTTATTCACATTCGTTGTTGTATGATGTTGATCAACTTGGTTTCTTCTTGCGAAAATTATTTGAAAAATATTCATTCCTTTATTTAGGTATACTTTAATAATTAATACATAGGATTAGGTAGGTACATTGGTATACCTACTAGCTACTATTATCAAATTAATATTCATAGTTTTCTCTAGCAATAATCTTATAATATAATTATTTAGAAAAATATGATACTTACATACAATTATTTGTAACTAACTAAAATACAAAATTTAGGTAGTTATATAATGTAAACTCGCAACTATACGAAGGTAATTTATCTTAAAAATGTCTATTCAATTTAGTATTTTGTGCTCCATAACTGATTTATAGTAATCATCATAAGAAACTTGATTAAATATGCATTCTACTTAAAAGTATGATGCCTAAAATAGATAGAAGTTGCATTTCAAACGTTGAATAGGTACTATCCAAAAACTTGATGAATTCTACATATTATACATTATTTTTATTATGACCTATATTAGTTATAAATGATGCTATAAAACACATGACTTCATAGTTTGAAAAATAAGAGAATACATACTATCAGAAATGAATCATTTTTCGAGTGTATGTAATTATCTAATAATTTTGTGTTTCCGTCGTTGAAAATGTATTCAAAAATCACATATTTTCAAGGTTTTCTAATAATCCGACTTGATAAAAATAAATAAAATTAATTTAGTTATAATTAGGACTAGAGATTTATAGGAGTTTGCATGTTTTCTGATATTCATTCAAAACATAACTTAGAGGTATCTGTTTCTTAATACCAGGAGTCTATTTTCATATTTTACTTTTTTTCACGTGTTAGTGCATATTTTGTTATAATCTCAATTTAAGTGCATATTTTTAAATTAGAATTTAATTTTCTATTTTTTATGTAAAAAAATGCATGTAGGTAGGTAGGTAAACCTAAAAGAATATTCAAAGTAATTAGTATGGGTTGTGTTTTGCTAATATTAGTATTTTATCAATTATAATCACACGATGTTGTTAAAACATACAACTGTTAATTTGGGTAATAATTAATATTTATTGAATTAACTATAGAAAATTAATAACTAAAAAAGTGGGAAAGTGGATGTCGCTCTGCTGTACAGTAGGTTACAAGTGGGTCACTGTTAGATTTGAATTCAATGATATAATATCATTGTATAAGAAAAACGATTTTGAGCAAAAACGGCCAGTCAGTCTATGATATTTGTATATTACTAAGTATATTTGATGATATTATTGTGAATAAAGTAAATTATATTTTTACTTATTTACGTGGAACCTTATTTCAAATTTTCAATTCTTAGCTACAAAAGTTGAACATCTTATAAATTTGTAACTACAAAATAATTATAAAATTTAAAATTTGATACATTTTGTCAAAATTTGAACTTTAAATGCTTATAAAAAAAAATTGTGCCTATGTATTTTCAATATTTTTCAACTGCTATTGTAACAATATATCAGGAGCCTTGCATAAAATTTTCAAGATTTTCTACCCAACAAATAAAATTTTATTGATATTGTTATCGTGTATAGAAAATGCTAATACAAACATTCAGTGAAATTTTCAAGTATCTACAGTCATACGTTTTTTAATTACAACAAAATAAGAAAATCGTTACACGATAAATCGAGTGTATATGAAATGTTGTAAAATATATGAATTTCAAACGCTCATAAAAATTTAATTTGACTTTCTTGTAGACATTTTTTTTTTGATTAAGGTAGATAAACTTATGGATATTCTTATATTACATTTCAAATCTTAGATTGAAAAAGAAAAAATTTTATGAATTCTCAACTCAAAATAATTTTCTAATTTTCGTAAAAATTCCCGTTTTTCCTTAATTTTTCTTTTGTTTTTCATGTCTCTTTTGAAAACGACAGGGACAATTTTACTTTCAACCCCAAAGCACCAACTAGATTCACTTTCCTATCAGAAAAGTTACTGTTGAAGAAAATCCAAGCACTTTTACTGTCCTAAAAGGTGATGACAGACACAAAAAAAAACACATCATTGTAAAATCAATACATTCATTGCTTCGCTCAGAATCTAAAAGATCCGAAGTCTGAAAATATAAATATCGATTTATAGTTACATAGATTTAATAAATGTATTTATTTTTCATACAACTTACATTATTAATATATTATATAGGTATTTATAGTTTATATACAGTGAATATTTTTTACAACATAAATGAATAATATTACCATTTAAAATATTTGTCTGACATTTAGCGTAGTCAAAACGTTTCTGTTTTTAAGAGTGATTTTATTTACTGATTTTTCAGGGCAGAAATAAATGCATTAAAGGACGTGACGTTTCTAACCCTAACTAATAATTATTAAAATAGTTTATTTTCTAGTTTTATTTCTTTAACATAATAATATGATTAACACCAATATAATAACTATATACCTGATATTTTTCTATAATATTATATTTTCTTTACATTATTATTTGGGGATAATAAAGCTAGGTAGGTTTATTAAATACAACTTGTATTATAGCCTATAGGTATCTTTAAGTAATTCAATTAATGATATAAAACTTAATATTACATAAATAACAATTTATAGGAAATATGTATACCTAAATGCCTACGACAGACACAATTCATTAAAACAATGACTATTACTTTTACCTACCACTTATTTGTGCGAAAAAGGATTTTCTACCATGGCTAATATTAAAACAAAACAAAGAAACAGATTAGATGTCACACATGACATGCGCATCAGGTTTATCTGAAATTGTACCCCAGTGGGAAATTTTATGCAACAGCATCCAGAATCAAAATTCACACTAAATTCAGCAATTTTCTATTATACTATTTATTTATTATACTTTTTTTTTTTTAGCGGGTCGCGTACCCAATAAAGATTACATTTATGGGTCGCCATTGCAAAAATGTTGGGAAACGCTGCTATAGAATAACTTGATATTATTATCTTATGTTTAATATTTATTTTTAGTTAGGTATCTATCTACTATTATTATTAACGGTACACGTTTTGGATGATATTTACCTACCAATAATATTATTAAATAATAAATATTAACTTATCATTATTTATTTGAAATATTTTCCATACAAAATGTAAGCCTTTTTTAACAGCAAAAGATATTGAAGCTTTAAGCGCTTTAATCTCAGGTCTACTACTAGGTTAATTTTTCTTCGACTCGTATGATTTTTAAAAAAATATAAGAACATTAACATGATACAAATAATATTGAATGTCATTTTACTGTTAAACGTGTTTTATATCTGTCCACGTTCAGCTATTTAAACGTGTATTTTAAACGTGGATAGACCGATGACTTCATTAATGTTTTCTTAAATTTAGTTATGAAAATATACAATAATATGTTAATAACTTGTATGAGTTTTGACGTTTTTTTTAAAAAACTTTATAAAATTATATTATTGCGGTAGTAGTAGACGTTTTAAAAAACTAGTTTTTACGCTTTACAAAAATCTTCAAACTAGTGAACGCTGTCAATAATATTACGGTGTTTTCCTCGCAATAAAAAACGTAGCTTTAGGTTGCCGTATGTTTTCGTTTCGTGAACAATATGATATTATTTATCATTATAAGCCAACCGCGTTCACTGTTGCGAATTATTATTGTTGTTGTTGTTTTCTTCTTCGTCGTCGGAGAAATGTCCTAGAAAACTTCTCTCCGTCGTCGCGGTTTATAACGGTTTTTTTTCTTTTTTTTTCCGTGCAACGAACGCATTATTACTAGTAGAGACTAGAGAGTGCACTGGCACCTGTGCAGATGGTGGTGGCGGCTAAAGCCACTGCGCGCGAGTTCGAACCGGTTTTCTATGTTTCATTACATAACGGTCCGTGGTTACAACTAACAATATAATATATAAGTATAATAATAATGGTAGTTGTAATAGTACTAATAATTATATATATATCATACTCGTCCATATCGGCGACGGGTATTATAAAATATAAACCACCTCTTACCACCGTCGCGATGATTACAACAATATTAATAATAACATATCGACTGTAATAAACGAATTATATCGTTCGTCTCGTCACGTGCGTGGACGGAAAAACACCCGTTCCACCGCGTCGTCGAAACCTTCTACAGAAACATTGTACGTGCAACTAAATTAAATATGACGTATTTGCATCGATTTATCATGATATATTTTATTCAAAATAATATTATTTATATTGATATTGAACAATGGATTCGGATGGCCGTCGTTCAAAAATATCATTACCTGCCCAGGTCAGGCAGGAAACAGTGAAACCGTTGAATTGTGTGCGGGCAGGTCGAGAGAAAGGAAATCACGAGGTCACGCGCCGAGCCCGAGGGCCCGTAGTCGCGGGATGAGCACTGTCACACCACCACCGGCAGCAGCCCGATTACGCATATATTTGTATGTTATTTTATATTATCGATCGACGGCGGGGCCCTCGACCTCGGCGCTCGGAGGACCGCCGCCACCAACCGACCAACCCCGGACGGTTGCGAGCGTTTACGACGACTACCATGGCCGCATTCCCGGATGACGTCACGGAAGTGTGTGCCATTCTGTCAGCGAGGGTTGAAATTCCCCTCCTACCCCCTCCCCTCGCATGGTTGTTCGTTTCGTCGGGGAGTGAGTGTGGTAGTGTTCCATTTCGGTGATCGCGCGAGTCTTTTCGTCTTGTATAAGGGAAGTAACATTTTGTTGTTTGATCCGTTTTGCGTATTTTCCAAATCGGCATTTTTGTCGTTTATTATATTCCATTTCCGTTGATCTCACTACGCGTTTTCAAATATTATTCAAAACGTGATATTCGAAGACTGCGTCTAGATGAAATATCTAACCCTCCCTGCCGGGCGCTGACCGTATTTTATTGACGACAGATGGCAAAAATCAAGAAGAGATCCTTGTGATTACCAGCGCCCGCTCGCCACCCCTATATTATGTTTAATATTCAGCCGAGAACGTTATGTTTATGCACATTGCCCGTGTTACACTGTACAGTGTAAACCCGACGCTCCATGTCAAAACGCTATTTTCAATATTGTTCTTGTATAGCAAAACCCGTTCATTGACTATCATTTAAAAACTTCATACCTTTAATAAACTGACAACTGTCTGTATTATCTAACCGCTTTTAAATAATTGTAATTTAATAAACGTAGTGTCTAAAAAACCGTTTTTGTGGAATTTATAATAATTTTTTTAAGGTATTAAATTACCTTTTCAACTATTTAAAAATATTTAAGTATTTGTTTTCTATAGAAATACGAATGAACATATTTTATGAGACTTTATTATTATTGCCTAGTTTTAACTGTAATGTTTTTT
Organism: Metopolophium dirhodum; assembly: GCF_019925205.1. Lineage (NCBI taxonomy): Eukaryota > Metazoa > Arthropoda > Insecta > Hemiptera > Aphididae > Metopolophium > Metopolophium dirhodum. The sequence goes on along the minus strand of NC_083563.1, from coordinate 2,214,138 downwards.
CGTGAGCGTATTCTACAACATCTTTCCTATTATAGAAGTAGGAGTCAACCTTGAAATAGACTGGTTTTTACTCGTGCTTTGGCTCGAATTCTAAAAAGATTTCGTGTACCAACGTAATAAACTTTAAGCTTCAAAAAGCTATTAATTATTATATTTTATTTTCTCATTATTTAAAACTTTTGTATGATATACCTAAAAATGTATTAATTTGTTTTAGTTTCTGAGTTGATATTGTATAGTAAATACTTATTACACCATTATATTTTTATATTATGTACAGAACTTTCATGTAATGCGGTAAATTTGTAAAACGAATTTTCTGACTGAAATGTAAAAATAAATATTTACGTTTTTATCGGTATTGTATGTTCAGGGTTATTTTTCTTACAACTTATCAATAATATTATATTAAAAACTAAGTTTTAATCACGAATGTTCATTATAATATTACTATCCGAGATTATTACAAAACTGCTTTTCGATGCGTCAAATGAAGGGTGTCGATTATAGATTATCTACTAAAAACTACTCCTTTGTGACCCACAACGGGCCACACCACTTGATAAACAGTGACCTGTGTATTATATAGTATTTATATTTCGTGCACATATAATTTATTGTATTCCTTCTAAATATTTTAGTCACAATACGTGTAATTATATAGTGGCTCACTGTCAGTTATTTTATTTAACTTAAACAATGTTACGTACCACGTGTCTTGGTAGTGTGCATAGCATGTTAATTAGGTATATTTAGTAGTTATTTGCCTTCCGGGTTTTTAATAATATATTATATTCTGTTCAATGTCACATGTAAACGCACTTACGCACCTGTTGCTGCGGTTTATGTCCGGATACATTTCTCATGAATAGGAATTATATTTTTCAGTAAGTTATTTACTAAATCCGTGTTTTCAAAATTACCATCTTGTACCGACTATATTTAACATTTTATATAGAGTGTCCTTGTAGCTATAATAATATAGTATAATTTTTGTCATTTGCGTAAATTATGGATACCTAACGCTTAGTCTTAGTGTATAATAGTCCGTATAAGCGTTATATTTTGAATATTTTATGCAACACTGCCCAATGATATATCAAGATTTGCTACTAGTTATTCAAAACCCCGTTCAAAACATTGTTTTATGAGCATTCTAAAAATAATTTTAATAGGCAGGTAACAAGTATTTTTTGCTTAGCGGCTTATTGATAATAGGTAAATTTTTTTTTTAATATACTGCGCAAATCACCATTGCAAGGACAACTTGACGTTATCAACATTGTAATAGTTGCCGATATTAATATTGTGGAAAGAGGAAAACCTCATAATAACCTTGGCCCCGATTCCATGTTATTATTATGCATTTTGTGCATCAAGTTCACAAACGGCAGTAAACTACAAACAAAAATAACAATTACCATAATTGTACTGATATTGATGTTATCAATTATCATAATATGTTAATTCATACATTAACTGTCTTGATAAAACAGTGCCAGTAAACGTTTATTATCTCAAAAAGTATTAACGTTTATGAAAATTGTTTTCATAATTTAAGTCATAACTTATTAAAAAACACATTTTGAAATAAAATTATAACTTTTGTTATTTTTTGCAGTTAATATTACCTACTTAACTTTAACTTAACTTTTTTTACATAACAGTACCTATATATTTTTAATTTCATAATATTGTTAGGCGGAATATTTTTTTTGAGAATATCGGTAAATAAAATTCGAATTTTGAATTATAGTTATTAATTTGTTAAGTACCTATTTAAAGTTTAGATGAGAAGTCGTTTATTAAAATAGGTATGGATAATTTTTCGGAATTCCACTGAAGCGAAAACATTTTTAACATTTATTTGAAATAAAGGTTTGATCTATACAATTTATATAATACATTTAATGTATTTACAAAAATCATAATAAATGCAAGTAGGTAATTAATATAGATATAGGTATAACATGTTAAAAAAGTATTTACCAAAGCTCTCAGAAAAGATTCTGCTTCGATTATAAATTTAAAAATGTTTGTCTTCATTCTCATAAACAAAAATATTAGAATACAAAAACAATTGAAAACTCTTATCTAATATGTGCAATATATTTATCAAATTAATGAGTGTCTGTATAAAATCGATGTCCTTTATTAGGATTAAGGACTCCTAAGATTTTTGGGAAATGTATTGTTTTCCTACCACTTAATTTCATAATTTTTTTTTTATAGATTGGTGTCGGATGACTTCCCAGACATGAAGATGCCTCTAGAAAACAACATACTTTGCAACTACGACACAAAATCGTAAGTTATTGACTCATCTTGCATTTATAACCTCGCACATTAATGTCATTGTGTCAATTACCCAAAACGAAATATTTATTTATGTATTTTCTGTTGTAGATACGACAGCATGAAGTCTTTGTGCGACAGGTTCAACAAGGCCATTGACAGCATGGTTCAATTGGTAAATAGAAAATTGAAAAAATATCGATTTTTTTCCCTCCGATTTGTATTCAAAGGGTTGTATTTTAAATGGGTGCCATTTATTATTGGGGTGACAAAAAAATAGGGTGTTCATATTCATCGAAAATGTCTACGTGACCTTATCCTTCTTATACATGAAGCTGGTGTTCCACAACAACAATAATTTATCGAGTGATTTTCGCAGTGTTACCAAATTTAAATGAATATCAAACTACGTACCTACTAAACAATACTAGAAAAATAATAATAAATAATATTCCATAGGTACCTATATATATTTAGAGAACGTAAAGGATGTAGCCGATGTAGGTAATATATATTATCTGTTATCCCTAAACCGCTTAATTTTAACAGATCTTGTTATTATACATGTTAGTTACTTGGTTATTAGTTAATAGTTATTACGAGACTTGACTTAATAGTATTTTAGTCGACGATAAGATATTTTATTTGAAATTTATAATTTGGTTGTGATCATGAACAGCGGCAACAAGCAGCTGTTGTTCCCTTCTATTTCGTCTCTGTTATTGCAATCCCTATATTACATTGTAACGTAATTTACAACCTGCGTATTTGGCAGCCCCACCTGCCTTTGCCAGATGCGTGTTTCTTAAGCTATGGTATTTATATTTCCTCTTATTGTATGTTATACTGTTAAAGTATACACAATATAAAAATAATATGTAGGTTGTTCGTATATAAAATATTGTATTTTAAAATTTTGAAAACATTGGTATTATTAAAATAAGCTTTTTCAATTGTGTGTTATACTTTTGGACTTCGGTCGTTTAACGAGTATGTGTATAAGGTTTTCCTATTTTCTATTCCAAGCTTTATTAGAAAATATAATATGGTAGTCTACTTTATTATATAACTTAAAAATGTAATAACTGTGATTACATCACTTAATTAAATATATTGTATTTTCTTCATAACTTGTATTTAAAAACTTAGACCAATAATAATATAATTCAAGAAGGTTTATAAATTATGTCAAATACGGTTTTACGAATTAGTATTTACTTACTATTATAATTTCTTATCAAAGCATTTGGGTCTATCCCTCTATTTATAAAAAAAAATAAATATTTTATGAGTTAATTATGTAAGTAATCTAGAGATTGGGAAAGAAGCAATCGGAGGCAAAGTCCTCTAACATCCTATAATTTTATTTCAAATTAAAATATTAATATTATTCAATAAAATACAATTATTATCAATGATTATTAATATTTATGCTTATAAGTTTATAACAAATGATGAAATAGTTTAATTTTAATCAAAATTATTCAATTTTTTCAGAATAAGGGAACTTCTTTACAAAAATTTAGTAAAAAAGCATCTAGAAGTCTTCTCCGACACATAATTCAACAAGTTTACAATGTTTCTGTAACCGACCCTGATAAACTAAATCAATATGAACCATTTTCACCTGAAGTATGTACAATGCCAAATTCATAATACTTGTTGACTTTAAGTATAATGTATCTATTTTTGTTACTTTTAGGTATATGGAGAAACATCTTTTGATCTCATCTGTCAAATGATTGATCTGATTAACATTACGGAAGATGATATATTTATAGACCTTGGATCTGGTGTAGGGCAAATCGTTTTACAAATGGCTGCGGCCACTCAATGTAAAATCTGCTGGGGTGTTGAAAAAGCTGATGTCCCTTCATCATACTCAAAAGTAATAAATAATAATTTAAGTAAATTAATTGTGTTAACTATATGTTTATTCTTTAGTTTATGCATTTAAATTTTCAAAAATGGATGTCTTGGTATGGCAAACAATGTGGCCAATATCAACTTATGAAGGGTGACTTTTTGAGTGAAGAACATAGAGAAAAGATAACTAATGCAACAATTGTATTTGTGAATAATTATGCATTTGGGCCACAAGTAGACCATATGTTAAAACAACGATTCGCTGACCTGAAAGATGGAGCTAGAATAGTTTCTTCGAGATCGTTTTGTCCTCTTAATTTTCGAATGTCTGAACGCAATTTAAGTGGTAAATAAATATACATATTATGTATATATATATATATATTATAATGAATGCTTGTTGTTTTATAAGATATTGGAACCATAATGCATGTAACAGCGATGGAACCTATAACTGGTTCAGTTTCTTGGACTTGTAACCCTGTAAAGTATTATCTACATGTTATTGATCGAACAAAGGTAATTACTGTTTTCAATTTTAAGTTATCACATAGTAATCTATGCATTAATGGTTTTATAATTAATATTAATCATGAATACCTTACATTTTTGTAGCATATAATATTATACCCTCAGTCATACAAGCAATACCATTGTTGATCATCTCATAAAACTAATTAAATTGTATTTTTTTGTACATCTATGATTTCATACCCGTGTTTTATATGACAATATAATTCATACTGTGTTATGGACAGATGTGTTGTACCATTTTATATTTAATTTTTTTTATAAATTTTATTCATAACCCATAAATAATAATATGGACGTCTGCAGTTAACTTTTCTTTAGGTACTTTATTAATTTATCAAATTAAAAAAAAAAAAGACTAGTAGAACAACATAACTCAGGGCCGTTCTTACAATGCAGCCCTTAATGATATCATATATCAACACTTGTTTTACAATATTATTTTTATTTTGAAAATATTATCAGATAATAATAAATAAATTATAAACAAATAATATTTTAAGAAAACTATATAGATTTTCTAGTTTAAAATAATTCTATTTATATCTAAGTAAAACCATTTTTTCATCTAATCTAATATGATCCCTTTTAAAACTTCTGTAATTATAGTGATGTATATTTTATTATATTAGTGCTTAAATTGTATTACGCACTACATGACTTGACTGGTAATGCTTTAGTCAACTATAAAATAATTAAATTTTTAATAAACTTGTTAATTAATGAACTATAATTATTTGAAAAGAACTTTCAGTTGTATAAAATATATATTTATTTATGTATATTAAATATGTATTAATCTAACTTTAATGCTATTTAATCTTTATTTAAATGTATTATTTTGTATATTTAACTAGGTGAATATTTTCATTATTTATATTTTGTTTATTATTTCAAAGCTTATCAATGATTTAATTTATTTACAAGTGACATTTAGTTGTTGTTTGTATAAAGTTTTATTTTTTTTTAATGTCAACAGCTCGAGCGGTATTTTACTCAAAATAAGCCTCCCGTTCCAAAATCAAGGGTAATTAAACAGCAAAATGTCTGCGAGTAAAATTAATGTTTATATTTTATATTGTTATGCTTATGACTTATAGAACATTTGTTTTACTTATTTAACTTTTATTTTCTTCAACCTGCAGTTATTGTCCAATTACGAACAACGTTCATCGAAAGGACATGCAGTTTTATTTTTGTTGCGTTTCTAAAATTTTATCAATTTTAGGTGAATGGAGATAAACAAAAATTAACAACAACCATTTCTGTTAATAATTGTTCATCTGATGATACAGACTCATTGTTTAGTACTTTGAATGGTGATAGTGTGGATGGAAGTGCTACAACTGGATTGACACCTGACAAAACTATAACAAACAACAATGGGCGATGTGCATGGTCAGATCTAGGTGGGCAAAATAGTGAGGAAGAAAATGAAAATAATACAGGTACTTTTGTGGTATAGTTAAGAACTTATTGCATATTTTTAATTAATATAACTCATGTTTACAGACATTCACAGTAGAACTACTCGAAAAGTAATGAAGCGTAACACACCACGGCGTAGTCGTAGTTTTAAAATCACTCCTACTACATATTTAAACCGATCACATTCTGAAGCAACTGTTCCTGAAAAAAAGACTGTAGAAAAAATTGCAAAAGCAAAACGAGTTGTTTCTACTAACCGCAAACAAAAGGCTAAAAGAAAGCCACCTAAACGTAATGTTAAAATATCAGCGTCTCTAAATTTATTACATAGTGAGACTGTATTAAGTACTACACCAGAAGTATCAATGAGTATTAAAGAGCCTCCAAAAGGATGTGTTGATCATACTTTGACTTCAATTACGGGAGTGGGAGCTGGATATGCAGCTACTCATACTGAACTTCCTCCGCCCACTGGAGATATTCCATACTCATTACAATTGCTTTTAGATGATTATAAAGAAGGCTTTATGAATATGATAAATATGTTTAAGACTCAGAAATTCCGCGAAGATGTTGAAGCGCAAATAATTGCTGAAAAGGTAAGAAAAATAATACATTATTTATTATTATTATTATTATATACACTTACAAATCAAATATTATTTCAGGAAAAAAAACAAAATTCAAACATGAAAATAAATCAAATAAAAAAACAAATTGACCATCTAATTAAGGATAGCTGTAGTCTTTTAAAGACTCGTATGAAGGAACTTGATATTTATCCTACTAATACCACAGGAGATGTTTTGACAGCAGCTAAAGTAATCGTATTGCGTCATAAAGATCTACAAACTAAAGTGGCCAAAGTTAAAAATGAAGTAAGTTGAATTTTTTTAAATTATCCATTAGTAATATTTTTTTTTATTTTTCTAAGTAAAATAATTTTAATTAATATTTATTTTTATAGACAAATGTATTAGAAAATCAACATTGGGATTATTACTGTAAAAGAGCTGCTGAGGTGAATGCTGTTGGTACCCCTGGACATTTATTAGTACATCAAACTGATAACTCAACAGATCAAGAAATAAACACCCAACGTTTATTAATGACAGAACTTATGGCCAATCGAAAAAGAAAACATGCTTTGTCTTCAACTATTGAAGGAGTCAAAACTGAAATTGATAACTTAGAAAAACAAAATTCATCAAATAAGTTCAATGGCTCTTTAGTAAATCAAATGTGTAATAATAAAAAATCAAGAATACGCTCCCAAGACTGGCCAGAAGTACCAGATATAGCTAGAATTGATGAAAAAAATCCAGAAATTCTGGCACAAAAAATATTAGAAACTGGTAGACAAATTGAAGCCAGAAAAATAATAGAAAATGGTAGACAAGTTGAACTATCGACGCGGTATCAACGCTCAAATAAGATCTATAACAGAAATTCATCAGATACTTCACTTAAAGTGCCTTTTTATGATGAACATGTCAAAGATCTCATAACTCATGCTTTAAATGAACCGTCATCTAAAGGACCAGATTATACTATTGTATCACCTGCTAAAGTTGCTTTACGAAGGCATCTGTCACAGGTAAAGTTAAACAATTCAAATATTATTATGTAGCATGTTAAATTTTACATTTACAACTAATCTGTATTATGAATAATATTCTTTTAGGAAAAAATTTCTCCCAGTCCACCAATACAGCAACAAAATGTCATAACAAGAACAATTGGTGATGTGTTAAATAATGAAATTGAAAGATGTTTGGAAATGGACAGACATAATCGAACATTAGAAATAAGCAATCAGTCCATAATTAATGCCGTTGTACCATTATCCATGCATAATAGAAACAAAGACACCACCCAAGCTATACATTCATTGCCTTCAGAAAAACGTTCATTTATGTACATACCATTACCAAAAGCTGAACTCAAACCTTACCAAGAATCATTATTTAGTGATGATATCCCTCCACCTCATTTAATCACTCTCAAAGAGGAACCTGTTGAAGGGTAATTGTTGAATACTAATTAAAATTTGCTAGTTTAAAAACATTTTTTAATATGTTATGTTGTTGATTAGACTGGCTGCATCATTACACGATCGACTATTAGATAATGATGGAGATGATAGTAATGGTGATGAAGGCTTGTCATTTAAAGAAGAAAAGACTGAATCTGACACTCAATCACCACATAGAACACTCAAGCGCAGTTCTGAATCACCTGGCCCTCTAAATGCTAAAAAAATGACACCTATGTCCGACAGACTTCCCTCTGAAGAAGGTATTTGATTTTAAGTATTTCATCTACACTTGTATTAGATTTTGGTTTTGGCGTGTATTTTGAATTCGTTTTCACTTCATCACTTCCGAATAGATGTTTTATTTTTCTTATCAGACAGTCGCCTGATTGTTTTAATGTTGTATTTAGCTTGGCTTAACCTAAACATTTTCACAGACATAATATTTAGTCTTGTAAACTGTATTTGTTTTAATAACTTAAAAATATTAAACAGTCTGGTGGTGGCCATGTGCAAATATAAAAATAATTTCTACTCGAGAAAATTATATCTTTATATTTTTAATTTTATACTACTTACTACTACTATTATTATTATTATTATTATTATTATTATGATTATTATTATTATTATTATTATGATTATTATATTATTATGGATATTTTTATTGTTATTGTTATTATTATTACAACTACTACTACTACTATACCACTTCTACTACTACATTTTTTTTTTTCTGATTCGTCGAACCGGGGGGAAGACTGCCTGTGCTTTGCTTTCCCGCCGGTTCGCCATCGTTTATTTACATAACAAGTATTAATTAGTAACGACATTTACATTAGTTACAATAAAGGTTTGCAGATATTACAGATAATAACAATATTTACAATAGTTACAATAGTTACAAATGATTATGATCCAATTTTTTGTCGGATTTTATCAGCATCCTGAGCTCTGTTGTCGTACTATGGCTGATCCCTTTGTCTCTGTTGGTTCTTCTTTTCTATGGTGCCCATGATCCGTGTAATGTGCTGCCCACTGTGTGCCAATTTTCCCGGCTAAATAGCATAATAACTACTATTGACTCCGGCTTTACGTCCTCACCCGCTATGGACTCCAGATCCATTAGTCTTCTCGCCCATCGACCGCACATGAAGAATGTGTGTTCCGCGTTGTCCATAGGGTGCCCACATGACCTGCAGCATAAACTCTCCACTCTCGCAAATCTGTGAAGATAAGCTTGAAAGCAGCTGTGTCCCGTCAAGAACTGGGTCATGAAATAAGCCGTTGCCCTTATTACTACTATTACTACAACTGCTACAATAATTATTATTGCTATTGTTATTTATAGAATAAACTTAAAACTATATAAAATCAATAGTTTTTTTCTTGACTGTTCAATGACCAACATTTTACAAATTTATTATCCTCTTGTTTTGAATACTCCCAAATACATATTTTAGTCTATTATACAATATATTATTTTACAAATACTTTTGATCATTCTTACTGCTACAATGATTGTAATTAAAATATTTTATTAAATTTATTTAATGTCATATGACAATTCTTTTTTACTATTATCAATTTATAATGAATACAATTTTCAACCAAATACTAATGATTCTTATGGAGTAATTTATTTACACTCATTGCATGTTTTGCTGGTTTTTTGTTGCTTGTCACGCTTATTAATTTCTATTTTAGGATTTAATACTCGTACTCTAAAGTATTCCGCAAGAAGTATTATTTAGCTGTATAAATAGAGACTTTAGCTGGCCTAATGGATTTGGATTACATTGTAAAATATTAAGGTGAGTGCACTGCATTGCGTTGTACAATACACAATATTTTATTTTGGCATGTTTCTTATGTTGTTTGTACAAATTAATTGTTTTATAAAATCTTACCCTTTCTTGGTTTGGTGCATGTAAAATATTTCAATCAAAATATATTTTTTTAATTAAGAAGACTCCTGCATATTTTTTTGTCTCCTTTTTACAAGTGCGTAATAGATATTCTGCTTTTCATGTTTTTTAGTTTTAATATTAGTGTGAACACAGACCTATTATCACACTTAGGTAAGAACGTCAGTGTTTTACAATATTTTAATTTCTAGGCAAGTTATGAACGTAAAATATTTAAATTTACTGCTATCTGTTTTAAAAATTAAAATATTTAAAATAGCTGATGTACCAACACAAATAATGTTCATACCTTAAAATTTGATAAGGTATCAATTTACACTAATATAAAAACCAACAAAACAACGTAAATAAGCTATGTTACGCACATGCAAGACAGAGATTACAAATTGGGTAGGATAATGTCCTCTTCTTAAATATAAATAATATTTTGAAGTTTATTTTATTTTTTTAAACCAATAACTGGGTTTTATTCTGTAGTTAATTCTTTGTTTAAAATTGCAATATTCTATTCAAGAAAATTACAGAAATGTTATTAACACAATTTTTTATTTGATTTTACTAGTATTTCCATTTTTTAAAAATATAATATAATATGCAGTCACTTTAAATATTGTATTATTTAATACATAAAATCTGTCAAGAAGCAATTTGATTTTTTAAGACAGTATTCTATAAAACATGTCATACTAATATAGTGTATGCTGTATAAATTAAAATTTGCATCTATTATATTACATATAAAAAAGGGTTATATATTTTCAAAAATCAGTGCCCTTTCATAAATGTATACCCATACCATACAATTTTGTTTTAAGTTGCATAATATTATGTTTGATTAGTATTTCTTAACAAATTCATATCAAAAAAAAAAAATTGAATACTTTTTAACAACACTGTATTAGTATTACTAAATATTTGTATTTACTCCTGTAATAAAACAATATATTTGGTTATTTGTAAAACAAATATCTAGTGTTAAGTATTATTGCATGCCTGCCTAAAATCTATTTAAATTTTCCATATATTCTGTTTCTTTATAAAAGCCATTACACTTAACATATATTATAACAGTATTAATTTTAAAATAATTAAAACAACTAATTGTTTGCCTGGATAATTCAATAATCACAATAATGTAAAACTATTGGTCTTTAATTTACTATATAATTCTTATGTTTACTAAAAAAATGTCTACTTTTAGATGAGAAATGGAATGATCGCATTCGTGAAAGATTTGATAGCTTGGTAACATTTGCATCATTAGAATTGGATAAACGGCGTCGTAATAGTTCAGATGCTGCTGCTGCTAATACCAGCCCTGATAGTGGTATAGGTCATGGTGATCCACCGCCTGCCTTACAGCCACCACCATCACCATCACCCCCATTTTCCCCAGCTCCATTGGATGGGCCGTATAGTCCTGTACCTGCCCCGACTGTGACTGCTCCAAACATACCATTAAGATATCAACGTCACACTAACCATAAAAAGAAGTCTTTTCGTGATAAATATCGGTCCACTGGGCCTAAAGCAAAAACATGGGCTGCCAAATGGATGGATGATGAAATTCAAAGCACAAGCAATTTTTTTTAATGCAAGTATTTTATTTTTCTAAAATGTCTTTTCCACAACCCTATTAGTTAGATTTTAAATATTTATAATTGTTAAAACAACTTTTTCATACCCTTAACAATAGTATCAATATATTATATTTATTGTTCTTTGATTAAAAAAAAAAAATCCGAATTATGGTGTATTTTTTTTTTATACAAAATAGGAAATAATGTTATTCATTCTAATTAAATCATTGACTTAATAACAATAATCTAGTTTTTTTTTAATACAGGTTCCTTGTTATTGTATTTTTCAACAGTACACATTTTTATTGAAGAAAAGAAAATAAATTATAATTATAATAATTATACTTTTGATGAATTTATTTTTAAGCAATATTTTTAACTGCCTTTAGTTTGATTTGTTTACCGATTGTTTTATTATCATTAACTAGTATTTATTAATATTATTATTTATTCTTTTCTTTTTTTTTTTTCGTTATCCTATTTACTGATTTTAGAATAATAATTAATCAAATAAATAATCTGTTCACAATAAATATTCTGAATAGAAATTAAGTACTTAACATTGTAAATAATTACTTTAAAAATGTGTACAGTAAGTAAAATATTAATTAGGCATCCCAAATACCATAGAAATAATGTGTTCTTTATTGTTTATTTTTAATTTTTTTTTAATATTGTTATTAGTATAGGTATCTATAAATATTTTTTTTTTGTCAAAATCTGTGTCTCCTCTGTTTTATCATTTGTTTTTTTTTTTTTGACGATATAGCTCATCACTGCCTTTTTATGGAGGCCCCCATATTTATAAATATGTACCTATAGTTCTATAAATTAATAATTAGTATAACAATTTTTTAAAAATTTATGTTATGGGGGAACTTAGACTTTTTTCAAATATCTTTTTATAATACATTTTTCAAACTGCCACTCGTTAAAAGTGTTCAAATTTAAATTGTAAACCATTTCTTTTTTTTTTTGTATTGCAATTTGCATAATTTTTTGTTCCTAAGTTATTATAAAGTTCTCCAATTTTGTACAGAATATTTTAGTGGACTTTTTGACAGATGTTATTTATTTCTTTTTATAATATTATTAAGAACATTGTACTGTTAGTACAAAATTATGTTACGTACTAATAAAGTATTGTAAATACATGTTAAATATATTGTTTTGATGGTACATATTTTTGTTTTTTAATTAATTGTACTATCACATAATTTATACATATTCCTTAAATAAATGTATAATTTGTATATTCCTATAAGTGAAAATAAACTCTTAATGCGGTGATTCTTAAATTGTCTTAATTGTAAAACTTTGACAATGATCAAATAAATCTTTGGCGCCCACAAGTGTTGTAATTTTTTGCACCAATACATATGTATATAAACACAATCTACTTAATTTTATTACCAATAAGATTACATCCATATAGCAGTGTTCAAATTTCATATAGAAAACAAAATCTTTAAGAAAGGAAAATATCTTGTAAAGTGGCTAAAAGTTAAAATGTTAGAATATTTAATATTTATTCTATATAACGATAGTTTTATGTTACATTTTACTAATTGAATGACAATTTAAATCATCCTTTTTTCCACTCTATAACAATATAAAATATAGATAATACTAATAACTTTTCTAGCAAAAACACTTAAAACGTATAAATGAATTAAATTTCTTTAAATTAGATTTTCTTGATTAAACAACTAAAATTTTAAATGTTTTAAGATTCTGAGCGATGAATATATTATTTACAATAATATGATTTTAATTACTATTTGTGTCTGTCATCACTAGAGCAAGAATCTTTCATGCATTAAAAAATCATTTAATATACATTTACTGTATGATGCACAGTTTGAATACCTCTGCCTAAGGTTTGATTAATTATCCTGCGAGCTGATCAACATCAGGGCCTTATTTATAAGTGTTTAAAGTTGAGTGGAGTTAAAATGGATCGTGTTGGTCAACTACCAAGGTTTTATAAATATAAGATGTCCTAAAAATATTGCGAACAATAATAATATTACACTAGGTGGATTATGTTGTATCAGTCCGGGAGACATGTATATTGTATATGCCATCAGCCCACTGTGCAATTGCACAGTAGAACAGTGGCCCATTCCTCCACTGACTTCAGATTTTGCAAACTTTTATTATTTTCTAAATGAATGACAAATGAATTGAATTAATACTATTTAGCTACTTGTATATTAAGGTTCTGTCATACAATATAATGTCTGTTGACGTGTAAAATGTATTATTATTTATGGAAAGCCACCTTAGGTAAGTTTAACAAACCGATTTTAGCTGGTGTATCGCTTGGTCGTTGGATACATCAATTCGACCGTTAGTCGGTGACTGGATCTCGACTTCGGACGACTGAATATTATGCTGCAATGTTGCTATATTCGCTATGATAATAACGTCAATGCGTATTATAAGAAAATTACACGTTAAAGGTTATAACTTATAAGTATAGACTTTAGGCGTTTAGCCGTTTAGACATTTAAATATATTAGACCGCGGAAACAACAGTCCCCACTCCCCCGTGCCCCCTAATAACAAGCCACTCTGCCACTGACAATGAATTCAGTGTTTTACCTCTATATACAGTCAGTGGTGCACGCTCAACAATAAATAGGGGTGGCATATTAAATCAGTTTCCTCTGTATAGTGTACATTGGCTAATAAGCTAATGCGGCTAATGGCTATAGCCTGTATATTATTCAATAGTTTATTTTTAATATTTTTATCCGTAGTAGAATTTTTATGATGTAGACATTTTGTGGCTAAAGGGTCCACCCACACTCCTACCAAAAAAAATTGGTTACCCTCCAGTAGCGCACAGTAAAAAGTATAAAGTTACAGTATGTATACAGTTACGACACATGCGTGAGTACGTACTATGTATATAATGTATATGTAGGTGGGTATATAATATATCTTCGTACAACTGTACAAGTGAGAGAATATTATGAAAGATGCAAAAATGCGAATCAAAGGAATGCGAAATACTGACACGATACAACATAAAAAGTGCTTGGGATTGGGATCGTTTGAATAGGTATACCGCAAGCATTTTGTTTAATCTGTTATTTATTGTATAAATAAATATGTCACAAGGAAATCAATACGGATGTCTATAAAATAAAATAGGTGACTTTTCTTAAAAATACAAAATTAATTAAATCAAGTCAAAATGTCATACTATTCAAGAACGAAGGTAAAATGTTACAATTATTTATTATTTTTTTTATTTGATACAACTTGTTTATAATAAATCTACAAAATAATTGTAACCCCGACTTCATAACTAGGCCTACGGGCTACGACACTGATTTGGCCAAATCAAGTGATATTTTTACCATCTACGTTTTCGTAACTTCGGTAAACAAACGCATGTATAACCTCAGGCCTCAGCCCTTGGATTGGGTGTGCAGCCGTGCAGGCTCGTCAGACGTTTCCATGTTTCTTATTTTCTTTTTATATAATTTGGCATTATATGTTATTTGAACGTTAATTTTTGTTTACCCTGTATAAATGTATAATACATATTACTTATAGCTACAAATTATTCATATTATCATTCATACCAATTCCTGTCATAAATATCTGAATATGTACTAATTCACGGGCATACACGAGTTAAAAAGTTAAGGTTAAGTTGATCTTAACTTTTTAACTTAACTTTTTAAAATGTAATATTTATTAACTTAATTTTCAACTTAACTGATTTTTATTGATATAAACTTAATAAATATTGAGTTAGTTTTAATCAAATCCAAATAACCTAGGTTAATTTATAAATACTGAAATAATAAATATAATTAAAATTATTATTGATGATACATATTGCATAAACATTTACTTTTTATTATTTCAAACCATATTACTGGCTATTTATTTATTAAAAAATAAATAAATAAATAAACTTAAGTTGTAAGTTTCCATATAAATTTTAACTTAACTGAGTTAAAAAAAATTAGGATAACTATTAACATTTAACATTTTAAAATGTTTTCTATCAACTTAACTAAACTCAATAAACAATTATCATTAACTTGCCTAGGCTTGCTAAAATCAATAAAATACAAATTTAAAAATTAGCTATCGATCTTTATTTGTGAGTAATAAAACATAGATTGTTGACTTTTATAATAATTGTTTAATGTTTTAAAATGCATAGTAAATTGCAAGTACCCAGGTAGGTACTATAAATATAATTTTTAGTTGATTTATTTCACATTGAGTGAATTTCCTGTTTAAATATTTGTTGGTGTTAAAAACCATTGTACAGATACTTATAAATTCAGCTTATTGTAATTACTTGGCAATATGGCTTTAAGAAAACACTACCTAGTTTTTAAGTTGTTTTCTTATAAGTTATTATACTGAATATTGTACATATATAATGTATTATATATTGTACAGATGAATCGAGAAACTAAAAACTTTATCCCGAGACATCAGACATAATGTGTTTTGCCTATAAATTATAATAATATATATATATAACGCGCAATCTTAAAGTTTACAAAAAGTTCAAATTAATTTGTATACCGAAATAAAAGTACCAAATAAATTATTATATAATTGAATAAAAAAATATATTCAAAAACTTCTGATTGGTCCCGAGATACAAAAAGTTTTCAGACATTTATGATGTACAGAAGTGTACTAAATATTATATATAATAATTAATATTGGTACCTTTATTATGAAACTTTAACCCCATTAAATCTTCTTCGAAAAAAAGTATTTACTCTATAACAACGAACAGACGCACATGCACGGATGAAAAAAACAGAATGAATTGTGAAACTATTACCTACATAGCCATATTATAGGTAGGTATAATATATATATCTATTAAATTATGAAAATGAAATAAAATATTATATACATAATGTATAAATAGTTTTTTTTATTTCCATAATCTAAAAACATTACCCTTATAATGTATCCATTATTTTAAATAAATTCTTGTGTACAGTGTCGTATTTCATTGTTGTATACACTTTCATAGATATTTGAATATCACCTGATTTACATAATATGAGAGATCGGCAGCGCAGTTTAGGATTTTTAATGTCAGATTTTTCCATTCGGTATGTATGCATTGATGTGTCTATACTTATATTGCGTAGCCCTAACTGCGGCTGCCGCAATCCAAAATTTTTGGAACGAAGATGAATTTTGTCGGAAACTGAACGCGATTCAAATTGTAAGTACCTTCTTATCTATTAAGCATAGGCGAAATTCGGGGGTGACTTGCCAAAAAATTGTATTTTAAATTTTAATTGATGTATTAAATCCTTTATTAATTATCTAATCATCTAATATAGTAAATGTTTGAAGTAATTATTTTATACAGTTTAAAGAACAATTCATTATTCACATGATCCACCCACAGAACATAATATAGGTTTAATAAAAGTATTACAAATTACTAATTACGATATATATAATATATTACTGATAACAATTCAATTTGTCAAGAATATAATAGTTGATACTCGATAGTAGTGTATTTATATAAATTTACAATTTCGAATCGACAGTTACAATTATAGTATAATATATATGTAAGTACCTAAATGTTGTAATTTGTTTTAGTAAAAATATTTTTCATTTTAGTAATAGTTAAATGTATACCAGTTATAATATGTAGGTACATTAAATGTAGGAAAGTGGATGAGAAAAAAATGTATATTATGACACTAGGTATATAATATTGAAATAAAGTAAAATATTCTAACTAATCTAAGTTATTTTAACATGGGGTGTGGGGCTGAAAAGCATGCTAACAAGGAAGACCAAAAATATCTTCAACGTACCAATGTATATTGTACCATAGTCCATAGTTAGTAAAAAAAATTGATTTCTTGCTACGCTCGAAAATTAGAATCTTTATATTTTCCATCTACCTAATATTATGAATATTATGTGTCCTTAATAATACTAAGGTTGTAGTTAAATTATTTAAATTTTAATATTTATAGCCACTATTGTACCTAAAATCGTTGTAATTTTTATTTCAAAATACTCACTTAAAAAATTTGATTAAAATTGATTGTATATGAAACACCGAAACACCATATAGTTACATACCTATGCCCACATTTTCTGAATATTATAATAATGTACCCTTCGCAATAATGATTATTCCGTCAAGATTCATTAATCTCCGTTATAAATTGAATTAAATGAATTACTATTATTTTGCTACCTTAACCTTAGGTTTAATCCCAATTAATTCGCTTTATTCAGTTTATTGTAATGTCTAATCGTAACTAATTAGATCGTGCGGAGCTATAAATAATTTAACTATAATATTAGATATATAGGTACAGTGGCTCAGTTGCAGTTATTCCATGGTCAAGGTGGATTCTGTGATTGTGATACATCTTAAAATTTAGCGAGTAATGCTGATGCTAGGTAGATGCTATAGGTAGATCGCAGAATATAATATATAATATGAACAAATAAAAAGTTAGGTTTAGTTTTTGTCATAACTTGTGCAGTTCTGTATGCTGCAAATGTGTTATAACTTGTATTTATACAATACCTCTAGGTACGTACATTTCACAAGTCACAACAGATATTGGGACGCATGTGTAATAAGTATTTTAATAATTTTTCGATACTGAATTTTAAAACCTAAATCGGTTTCCAACTATTACTATTCGCCACATTGCCGGGACTAATTTAATTTTGTACAGACATATACGTGTATAAAATTATATACATGGAAACAATTTACCTTATTGGCGATACAATTTTACATTTTCACGACACAATTATTGGGTAATAGATATTGCGTGGGTCTATAATATAATGAAAAGGTTCTAAATCGCATTTTTTTCAAAAGTCTCTTTTTGGTTTTAGAATGCAAAGGCGCATCTTTTAAGCTAACGTTTATGATTATACGATCATTATTGACAATTTTTTTAAAAGTAAAAGGTTCTAAATCGCCAAAATTTAAATTATTAACACAATTTAATCAAATTGGTTAATGGAACCAAATTATTAACAATACATTAGTATGAAAAGGTTCTAATTAGTAATTACATTAATCACTACCAATAATAAACCTAATAATTATTACATTTATCAATATTTAACAGAATTTTCATATTTTCGATCGAGATTTTCATAATTATTACATTGTTTCATGATAGAAGATTGGTAGCAATGAGAAAGAATTATTCTGAAAAGGATTCAGCTAACAATAATAAACATAATAAACAAGAATGAAAAAGTTCTAATTAAATATATTTTTTTTCATACTAAACATTTTGTAATTTGTATTTTATTAATTGTTATATCAACCAATACAGAAAATTGTTATTATAATGTTGTGAATTAAACTATACAAGTTTCTGTATGCCTTAGAACTTGAATTTTCAAAAAAAAGGTTGTTCAAAGAGTAAAATATTTGAACTCAAACCTTAAAATTGCTCTCCTGGACAATATCATAAAAACGATTTACCTTTTCATTCTAGACGCGCCATCTATAGTATAGTGACATAATATATGATAGATATTATAGCGACACCGCGAAAGTGTGATAACATTGTGTTGAGCTTAAACACGATAAGTTTAAAGACAGTAAATTGGTCACGGTACAATTTGTCGTAAATACTAAATAAGTACTTACCAAGGTACTATACCTACACTTTAGGTCGCAAAACTTTCGTTGCGATAACATGGTTTGAGCACGGCATGTAAATAATCATTTTAGGTATTTATTATGTATATTATTATGTATATGTAATTCGATATAATTTAATATACGAACATATCATTTAAATGAATTTTAGTCTGGCACACCTTAGAATTTATAAATATAAACGTAATTTTTTTCATAATTTACATTTTTTTTACTATTTGTATTTTGAAGACCGATTTATTTAACGACAACTTTACCAAATTATCAATATTGATTAAATACCATATTGTATATATTTGTATATTATAGTGATAAGTGTGGAAACTAAACATTGTATGTGTCTATATTATGCATTGACGACTGGACGTATTGGTACCAGCGGCCAAACGACAGTGAATATATATGTTAATTACGTTCATTCATAATATTTATTTACAAGCTATTATGAGTATTTTATTATTGAAAAAAAATGAGCGTGTTATCAGTTGGCCTCGAACTTCAAAGTATAGAAAAAATTGCTCCTTAACGTATTTATATACGCCTTAGCTTTTATAACTAATATCATTGAGTAGGTATCTATTCAATGCTATAATATATATACCGACAATACCTAAACTGTGTTATGTAGGTACACTGTTCACTTATTTGAAGGCATATTATGCTTATTAAATTATAATTTTTTACAAATAGTTGTAGGTATATACACTATACAGGTACTTCTAATATGGACTATAAGTTATATTAAATTGCTAGTAATATTTTAGTCGATATACCTACAAAATACGTATTCTGTAGTTTATTCAAGTTTTATAATATAGCTCATAGGTAGGTACTTACTAAAAAGCATAATGTTAATCGAATTTTCTTTGAATTGACTCGTATCTAAATTTGAATTTCAAATAAAAAAATTTAAAATTCATATTTGTATTACATAATAGTACCTTGGCTAAATGCGATTATTGCAATACAGAAAAATAAAACATTTAACATTATACATACTATAGGTATCAGGTAATAGAGCGTATGTATAGGTAATGTTTAACTATATATACATATCAATATATCATATTATATCTATCCAATCAATATTTTTACAAATGCATAATGGATTGATTTCACTGTCACAATTTATTATCTACACGACTACACATAATATTATGTGCAATGCATAATATCAATAATCTACAAGTCTACAACAGTATTTTGTACTGTACCATTGAAACAATCCAATGATTAAATTCACGTTAATAACTTTAAAAACCTCAAAAATGTTTTCCTTAGGATCCTCTTTTAAAAAAAATAGTTCTGAGTGAAATCACTTAATATTTATGTGCAGACGTGCAGTAGGTAGGTACTGTGCCTACGTTCTGCAGCAAACTAGCAAAACAATATTATTATGTACCTAACATATTATTATTATACACAATACTCTCTATAGTTAAATTCCAATATATTGGTTTGTCGTACCTACCTAATACCCACCTATACACATTACAACCTATATTGTAATAGGTATACTAACCACTAGGTATAATAGTAATAAAACATATATGTCCTTGTGCCATACCTACTGCCGAATGAAATAAATATTTAGTAAACATTAGAGGTATTTGTAATAAATAAAATATTTATAATATTATACTAGTTGATCCCGCGCAATTCGTTGTTCGTAAAAAATGACAACTCTTAAAAAAAATTGTGATTCGATTTGATACATGCTTGTACCAGATCTGCCCGAAAACCAATGGCAACCTATAAAATAATGAATACTAATTTCGGGTGGTCGGTAATTGGGCCACATTTTATCTACCTGCTTCGTATAAAATATTTGTTTACATTTTACTACCCGGAGATTGGGCCACAAATTAAATCTAATTTTTTAAAGTGTACTTGGAGATTGGGCCAAAAATATACAAATATAATATAATGTTTATTAACTAATAATTATTTTTATAATGCATGAAATACAATAATTTTTTTTTTTAATAATGCCATACGCAGATTTTACAAATTTAATATAATATATAAGGTCAATAAAATTAGTCAAATAATAATAATTATGATTATTATAATAATAATATAACAATTTCCCATTTCTCTATCATTAGCTATCTATTTTAAAACCGTGACATCCATAAAGTATCGATTAATACCTACTTCATACCTCCTATGATTGACTTTTTGAACATCCTGAATCCTTGGCCCAATATTACTAGAGTCCGATTTCTAAATGTTTTGCTATAAGCTTAGAAATATTCCTATAAAATTAATTTCTGAAATGAGTAAGAACCTAAAGTTTTTATGCTTTTGTTAGAATTTTTTTTTATATTATGAGTTTTTAAAGTCTCGTTTGAGATTTTGAAAGCATGGAGGAAAGTGAAAACTATCTAAGTGTACGTACTCCTATTATATTTTATGACATTTACATTAAGCTTTTAAAATAAAATTATTATCTTTGTATAAAAATATCGTAAATTCACAAAAATACAATAAGTAGTTTGAAGGTTTGCACGTTCCTCCGATAGTCGGATATCGTTAGTATTTAGTTACCTATTAACTATCATATTTTATGTAATATATAATATTATTTCAATAAAAGGTAGATATTAAATTAAATAGATGGATTTTAATTGTATATATAGGATTCATTGGCGTTCTCGGGAATTTACATTAGTGGGTGGGCAGGGGGGTGGAGTAATAGGTAAGTAATAAATAATAATACATTTAAAAAAATTCTGGTGGTAATACCGAAGACACAAATAAGGGTATTTTTGCGGGCTGTAACACGATTGCGCCCGTCCTACCTTTTTACATGCAAAAAACGCAACACGATTGCGCTTCGTGAAATATGTGTCTTGCCCTTATAAATATAGGTCTTTGCCCAATACACTTTTTAAAAATATAGTCGAAGTGGTAAACTCAAAGTTGAAGTTCGAATTAACCAAGTTCGACTGTATTATACATGCCATTATAAACATTATTATGACATTATTATTTTTCATAAACGTATTTTCCCAATGCCTATGCAGGTATAAGATAAAGACTAAAGAGTAAATACATCGATATGCTATAAGGCATAAGTTAAATAATAAGTAATAACCGGGTATTTTGGTAATTATTATTATATTTTTTTTTTTTTTTTTTTTAATTGATCTTGAGCCCGGCAGCTGAGGCCATTAGCTATTTTTAGTTTTTACTGTAGGTTATTAAGTCGGTAGGGGGAGTATTATTATATTGTATATACATAATATATGAGATTATTATCGAGATAATATTTTATTGTTAATTTATCTTATCTGTATATAATATATCAGATAGGTATGCGTCAAGATGATACTGTTGTAGACTGTAGCCGGATTTTACATTTTAGCTGCAGTTGACTGTTGGTTGTTGTGAAACGTGTTGATATTTTTGTTTCGTAAGTGTGCCATCGTGAAACTAACAAGTGTTAAACATGGATCTATCTATTCTAAAAAAGTTTGAGACTATTCATATCTAATGTTAGATGATGGTCATAAATATAGGGGATATAAAGTACTAAAAAACGTAGGCAGTATTCGATATCGGGGTACTAACAAAAATTGTCAATCAAGTATTTATGTTGACAATGGTGTGACGAAAGTGCTTAGCGTACTTAATGAACACAAGCATAACATTATTCCAAAAAATATCGTTAGTAGACAAATAGTAAATTCCCGGATCAAAAGAAAATGTGAAAACGACTTATTTACGAGACCGAATAAAATAATTCGACATGAATTACGTAGCACTGAAAATGATTTACATACCGTTCATTCCGATATTAAGTTATATGTATAGGAAAAGTATGTACGACTTCCGTAAAATAAAAATTGCCAAAAATTGCAAAATCACTGGAAGAATCCAAATTTCAATTATTTAACTTACGCGATACTCTTAAAACTAATACACAGGAACATTTTTGCTACATGGAAGAAATTTCAAATATAGTTGTATTCACTTGCCCGACTAATCTCGATGTATTCAGTCGTTCAACTCATATTTTTGCTGATGGCACATTTTCACATTCACCAAAATACTACAATCAACATTATACAATACATACGTTACAAAATGGTTTTTATATTCCTTTAGTATATTGTTTTTTGACGTCAAAATCGACTGACGGGAGGGAGATACAACACCTAATCTCCCCCACTCTTGGGCACGCCACTGGATATAATATAAATTACTAAATAAAAATGTACTAACCACTTTTTATTGTGAAAAATCATGATATAATACAAAAGGTATTTATTTTTTTTTCAGGCAAATATCACATGCAACAATACAAAGCTGAATATAGGTATTTATATTAATTAATATATCTTCATCTGATAAAAATGAAGATTAATGTATGAACATAATAATACTTTAACAGCTAGTGTAGCACATATTTTAAGCATCCAAAGTTCAGACAAATAAAGCAGTGAAATACAAGTTTTTCTGGTTATCCCATTCCATTTCACACCGCTCCTCGCTCAACTAAACATTAAGTTATTATTAATAAAGAATATTGTCCGTTCAATATCCAATATTTATATAGTATACTTACTTAGGTACCTATAATATCTACTTTCATTTTTTAAATTCTTTTACACTGGGATTCTGCTTCAGATCATGAAAAAACTTGTAGATTAGGTACCATTAAAAATTGATAGGTAGGTATTAATGTATTATATTATAGTATGGTTATCTTATGAGTTATGATGTATAATAAGGTCATTGGCGCAACTAGGGAGGGGGGGGGTGCTTTGGGTCCTTAGCACCCTCTAAAAAATCGTTGGGAGTTAGGTCCCATTGAGTCACAAAAAAACCTGGAGCTTAAGCACCCCCTAGTTCAAATATCTAGTTGCGCCAATGAATAAGGTTGAACAAAATGTTAAAATTGCATACCTATAGAAAATATATTTTTCAAAAATAAAATTTCAGAAAAATTAATACTTTTTGGAATTCAGAATATAATAAAACAATAACTCAGTCTATACAGTGGCGCACACTGGAGGGTTCAATAGTAGCAGCTGCTACCCCTGATCTTTTTGGTAGGCGGGTGGGTAGACCCCCTGGCTCCAAAATATTTACTTCATAAAAATTCTACTACGTATAAAAATATTGAAAATAAACTATTGAATAATTATAGGCTATGGCCAATTAGCCTATTAGTAAATATAGAGGCAACCGATTCAATATGCTACCCCTATTTATTTTTGAGTGTGCGCCACTGAGTCTATACTTATATATAATTATTAATTTTACTATAAAATAAAATGTATATTCCAGATGACATAAATATACTAGACAATGTGCGGATTTTGTGCCGTGAACTTGATTCATTAACTTACGTTTGGACTACGAAGAATAAAATTGAAGGTGTTAAAATAGTTGTGGAATTAATATCTCATGATACAATAAAGACGCATTCGATATTAGAGGTATTTTTAAAAATTATAAATGAAATATATTTAATGTTTATGTATAGTAGGTATAGACTAAAGATATACCGCGATGTATAAGACCCGTGTACTACACGGCGTGTAGGTACCGCAGTAAATTGTAAGTTTATATCTTCTACAACTATAAAAATAGCAACGAAATCAGTTGATTTATAAGATAATGAATCAAAAGCACTGCAGATAATATGATGATGGAAGCCAGTGCCGCGTTTAGACATTTTGCGCCCACGGTGTAAAAAAAAATTAGCGCCCTCGTAAGGAGCCTAACCACGAGAAATATGGGATATATCCTTATAAACCTTTTAGATTTTGAGCAAAGAAAAGAATATTTGTTTTACAGCAATGTATGATTTTATTTAAAAGTATTGTTTAATAATTTTACTAACCATCCTCCTCACCCTCCCCCCCCCCACCAACACATAAAGATACAATTGAGTGTATGCTGCTTGAGCCCTGCTTATAATTCATTGTATAAGTTGTTTTTTTTTTTTACATATTTATGTGCTTAGGTACTTTATGGATCACTTTAATATATTATTAATATGAACAAAATAAAAATAAATTTAATAAAACTATATATTATAAACTATGCAAATTAATATAATATATTTTGATACATGTCTTGAATTTTTCTGAATTTGTTAATAACATAGGTTGTTTTTTGTCTTTTAACAAAGTTTGTTTAACGGTTTTGATATCCACTTAACTTTTTTTTGCCATCATAATTAAAATAGTACAAAACAAATATATAGTAAATAATCAACAGAGGCCAGAACTAGTAGTGAAAGAAATTTTAGGTAGTAATCACTAATCAGTAATCACAGATTTCACAAATGCTGTAACTCGAGTTTGTTGAGTACTTAATAATTTATTGCACGTTTAGTAGACACGCTGCACGCGATGATGACAAAGTACGCCGTATTATTATAAATAACTAATGTAATTATGTTTATTAAATATTTGAATCACAAGCAGCATAATACTTTAATATTATATTATTATATAATAGTATAGCCGTATAGGTTATACTGTTATTGAAATAATTTTAATTTTAAAAGTCTTAATAATTCACAAAGGAACGAATTTCCGACCACAAAATATTGATGCCCCCAAAATACTGGCGCCCGGTGCAGTTGTAGCCTGCAGTGCCTCCCCCACTAAATACGGCCCTGATGGGGCTAAAGACTGAGGACTAGGTATATTGGTGAATCTATATAGTTATAATAGTTTGAGTAATATTTACTAATTACTATAATTACTATAATTAGATAGTTAATTATTATTACTAAATATAAATAACCTTATAAACGACAATCTTTCTAGCATTTAGACGTATACTATAAACCATTTTTGGTTTTTTTAATGATATTTAAAAAAAATGTATACCACACATATATTATACACAACATTTTGGTATAAGACTAATTCGTATAGATAGTTATAATAATAATGTTTTATTTTTGAACATATACCTATATTTTTTAAAAATGTCTGTTTCGGTTTTTGATGGCTGCGTAATGCGTATATAATACAACATATATATATTTATATATATATCATGCGTGTACCAGACGAATTTGTCAAGCATTCGATTCAGCAGTCTAAAGCCGAACACCGAGTACGCTTCTAGATTCCGGAAGTTGATCAACGGCACTACATATTATCACGCAGCGGATACGCAGGTCCACAAGACGTTAGACGTTGGACAAAACAAAGGATTGGTGCACACGATCAACATTTCCAATTTCACCGTGACGAACGATTCTACACTAAACACGTCACTCACCTGGATGCCGTCGAATGGTACCTACGCATAACATAATATATAAATTATAACATAACTTATAAGCCATATGCGTCGTTTACAAGAACCTACTGTACACGACCTGATAATAATGATGAGTGTGTGGCTAGGCGCGGCGCAGTGGCTGAAATCAATCACTTGACGTGATGAGAGTGAGCAACGGCCGCTGCCACTATTTCTCGGATGGGTGACCACCCGAGTTCGTAGTGCGCAAAATCCTTGCTACACATACACGTGTTCCTATAAACAACCGTACCAACCGTTCCAACCCCCCTACTGTACTAGGCTAATGACCTCAGACGTCGAAGGCGTTAAGGCTTAAATCTAATAAAAAATTTTTTTTTTAATTATATTCAATATGATGATGGATATATTATATAATATACACTGTGACACTGGCCATAATAACGAGTAAATATTATATTATAGTTATATAATATAGTACTAGCTGTATAACCCGAGACTTCGCCGGTGAAAAAATGAATGAGCGTACGATATCGATCTTTCTCTTTCACATTCTATAGAAAATCCACAACCCCGATATTTGAGGATGTCAGAGCACACCTTTGTTTTCTCTCTCTGGTCTAACGCGCAACATAAACAAAACGCATTTACGCAGAATAATTCTTTTGTGTTTTTGAGTAATCTTAGTCCTTGGAGAAATTCATTACAAAAATATTAGAGAATAATTTTTGTAATAGGTGATTAAATGTGATTTTACTAGGTATAAGATAACTCAAAAATCAGAAAAAAACAAACGATTTTACAGGTGAAAGTTTTTATTTATGTTGCGCATATGAGTCTGAAACGGGAAACAGATATTCCGCTGACATCTTAACCAAACACGGCGGCCCACGAGCAATAAAATATATAGGAATAGATTTTTACGGCAAGCGTCTTATTGCCATTTTTATTTCCAATACGGAAAATTGCAATACATACATATAATATGTAATATAATAAATATATTACATAAGAGTTTTATTGAAATTATTATAGACATGAATTGTCACTACAAAATCATTTACCACTCAAACTATGCAGCCGCAGGGTTGACAACTCGTTATGCGGACGTCAAAGAGTCGTACGCTTACATATTAAACGCTTTGATTCCGGACAGGAAGTACACGCTCACAATACAACCGTACTATAAGTTCAAAAAAAAAGGTTCGTCAACCACCATCTCCGGCAATAAGGTAGAATTTATGTTCTCGACGCCGTCGTGTCTGGAATTCAACAATTTCAACTTGAACTCGTGTCGTAAGTATAGACATTTGACAATTATATACATAATAGGCGTATAACATTACAACGTGTTGTACAGGATAATATCTTTTGTGATGATGTGTTTTCCTAGCTACCTAAAAATATGAGTATGTTTCATTTTTAACTATATAGCAACATGCCAACATATAGGTATGAATCTATTCTTAAATAATTCATTTTTATTTTCGGTCTTTGACATTAGGTATTCGTCCTATAGTTATTATTTATTAATTATTATGGTTAATTTTTAATCAATGGTGGATGCAAAGCTCAATTTTGGAAGAACTATATTTCATATCGTACCTATTAGGATTTTCCCAAATGTTATAGTCACTGTGGTTATTGAACCACCATTTTCTATTCAACCATTTTTCTAAACATCCTACTTATAATTTCAGAATGCAAAATGTAGATAGGTATATTCAGATAACAAGTAATTTTAAACTCAAAAATAATTAATTATATACAGTATATATTTTTTTATATACAGTATGATTTAACATAATATTACAGTTTTACTTTTATATTAATGAAATATTGCAGTAATCATAAAAAATAAATAAATATGTAAAGTTTTTTTTTTAATGGTATTTTTTTCAAATTCGTAGGGCATTGGTCGTGTTTTTTGATTATAGGTTATATCACTCATAAAGTCATTAACTCATAACTCATAGGTGGATGTATTTTTCAAGTACTCTCTTGTAACCTGTAGGTTGATCTTATAAAACAGTATATAGGTTATATATTAGGTTATTAGGTATAGGTACCTAATAATATAATATTATAAATTATAATAATATATTAGTTTACCTATATAAATTATATTACAAACCTATAATGTCGTTCAAGTTTTAGTTAAAACTTAAACTAATAAACTATTGATAGGTATATAGGTATACCTACTTACCAAGTTTAACTGTACCTATTCTACTCTGAAGTTTATTGTTTATTTTTGTATTAAATTTACTCTATAAAAGCCAAAAGGTTAGGTTAATTAATTATTTAAAAATTTGGTAGTTACCTATATCGGTTATTTGGTAATTTGATAAGACATTTTATTAGTTCCTGGTTGGAATAAAGAATTATTGTACAGTTGTTAAATAAACTTGAGTTCGTTAAATTGAAAAAAAATTCTGGTTTAGGTTTTTATTAAAAAGTTGAGCTGTCGTACGTACATCAGTACATGATTAATATAGTATATACCTAATAATAGGTACTGATTGCTTGATTTGAAGCTTGAAAAATAGTAGGGGGATGCAAAAGTGTAAAAAAAAGTGCGTACCTGGATATTTAAATGTCTTATTGATTTGGATATAGGTTATTAAAAGGGGTTGGTATACTCATAAATATTTTTTTAAAAGAAGAGATGAGGGACTCCATTCCTCCGTGTCCCTTCAAGCTGCACTGGATAACGGCCATTCGCGTATATCTAGGGTATTTAAATCTGATACCGGTATTGCGGTATTAGAACTAGTATACCGTAAAAATCCGTCAACGGTATCAAGCCGTGAACAATGAACCCAATAATTGTTATAGGTACCTTCGTAATTATAATACTACTGTAATAGGTTAGGTTATTGGGTACCTATAACTATTACGGTTTACCGTTCAAGTGATATCTGAGTAACAGCCGGTACGCCGGTTAACTGGTTACCGAGAAAACCAATATAATACTATATCATACTGTATTATAGCTCCGGGGGAACCGTACGACATAAGGCTGTCCGACACGCCGTCAGTGCGGAGCACTCATAAGGGCAGATATGACGCCCAGGTGCGCTGGAAGAGTCCGAACACGAATGGCCAGGGCGTGGACTACTTCACGGTCAAGTTGGACAAGGAGGCGAAGAACGTGTCAGGCAAGGACTACATAATTTCGACGGTCGAGTCGTCGCCGAACACGGTGACGAATTCATCGGGCGTCTCTGAGTACGTGGCGTCGTTCGACGACATACCGCTTGGCAACGGGTGCTTTACGAGCGTCCAGGCATTTTCACGCATAGGCGAAAGCCATTATTTTGTGGTGCCTCTGCAGCGCAGCATCAACGGGACCGCGGACTCGAGCCGACGTCAATCATTGTTCGATCTGCCGTGGACGACGGTCACAATGCTCGGTTTGTTGGCGTTCAGCGCGGCGTTGGTCGTTGGACGGCGCTTGCACCGGCGCGCGGCGGCCGGCTCGGATTGCGGTAATAATAAGGGCGGTGCGTCGGCGGACGGTTACGACATGGCCGTGCTAAAAGGGCTGGACGACGTGGACGTGTTGCTGGACGATGACGCGGTCACTGTGTCCGACGTGTTCCTGGGTCACGGCCACTTTGGCGTGGTCAGGAAGGGCACGCTGAAGACGGCCGATGGCCGTGTGTGTTCGGTGGCCGTCAAGTCACTCCGGGACCGACCCAATGGCCGAGACTTGGACGAGTTTTTACGTGAGATACTGCTCATGCAGAAGGTCGGCAAGCATCCGAATATTGTGTCCATGATCGGATGTTGTCTGGACGCCAACCGGCGATGCATGCTAGTCGTCGAGTACTGTCAGTTGGGTGACTTGCAGACTTACCTGAGAAAGGTGAGATTATTATACAATACGTTTGATATAAACCGGTCGGCGCTAACCTTTTACGGAAAATTCAACCATCATAGGCATACGGCTTTGGTAAAGCACAATAATTGAGCATATACCTTTTTGGCTTTTTAACAACATGATTGAGCATAAAATATATTTTATGCGACGTTGCCACATTCACATTGCCGAAATAGTATTAACAAATATTTGATGCATTTCACGAATTAATACCAATTCGTCCACACGACGACGATTCTATATTTTCTGACTAAATTTAATCTTCACGGCTATATTGAAAATCACGGCCAATTTCCGCCAAGAATTTGGGCTAAATTTTCTTCGCCAAACAAACAATTATTTTATTTTAAAAGAACGTTCATATTAATTTCTGTTGTTTTATTTAACTTTGTAAAATGAACAATGCAGCTGAAAGCTTTTATCGCACATAATATAATTCTCAGTTTTATTTACCTTGCCTTAATTTTCATGGATTTGTTAGGGTATTGCTCGTAACACAAACCGAAACGTTGAATAGGATTAATTATTTGATTCAACATAAACCCACACAATTACAACCCATCAAAAAAATTTAAAAAATCTAGAATTTAACATAAAAGACATCGACTAATATTCAAATCATATACGAATATGGAATCTCTACTATTATATAATTTATATCTAAGCAAACTTGGAAACAGATATTCAAGGTATATCAATTTAATTTATTATTATTATCAATTTTAACTTCACGATTGGCAGTAACCCGCAATAGTATGAATATTTTATTATTTTTATTACTATTATTACCTATTAGGTATCAAACATCTATTAAATTTGACTATTATTGACTATGAAATATGTTAGGTAATTTTTAACTCGTGCCATATTTTGAATTATTATAAATTATATAATTATTTAAATAAATATTTTTCGTATTATATAGTTCAAAATTGAAAATGGCAACATCGCAGATTTTTTCATGCTCAATCGTGCAGTAGGTTTTCTTTTGTATTTCTAATTTCTATATCCTTTGGTATCCACGATACGCCGACAAATTTGCTCAATCGTGTCGTAAAAAATTTGCTTTATGCTCAATCTTGTTAGTCGTAGTTTCTATATTAAGGATAAAACTAATAATTATTGCTCCAGAACTAATTTATTAATCGATAACATTGTCGATAAAGCAGGGCTTAGCTCACGGCTACGGCTCGTTTATGTTTGGTATCATATAACAATAATTGATGTAATTACACGTAAAAATAATAAATTACAAAATGTCGGCAATGTGAATGTGACAACGTCGCATATCTCAATCTAAAAAATAATACATGCTCGATCGTACTTTACCGAATTATATAACATTAAAGAAACAGTCGAAAGGTATTATAATTTTAGATTAAAGTAGTTATTATTTTTAACAAATAACAATCATATTTGGGAGTCCATTACTTCTTCTTGTTATATTGATCGCAGTGATCGCACTATTGAAACGTTCACTCAAAATTAGTAAATCTGATGAGCACAATTGAATTGCTTGTATATATTTTAATTTGGGTACCTACTACCTTTATAAACTAAGGCAGCTATAGGTATATTGTATAATATACCTATACATAAAGGTCAAGAGCCTGCAAAATTAACCGTCTGGGGTTATCGTGCATAGGTCAGCATTAAATCTTGGTACGCCAACGACTTTTACGTCGGCCGAACGGATCCGGCAGCGCTGACTGCTACGGCGAATAGCAAGGGAGTCGAATCGATGCAGGAGGCGACGGGTCCGCCGCCACCGATGGTCGTCTTCAACAACTGTTACTTGTACCACGGTGATGAAAACGTATTCCTCACGGTGGATGACTTGTTGCGTTTCGCCAGCCAAGCGGCAAACGGCATGGTAAGGACCCAGTTTCTATTATTTTATTATTTGTTAATATTCATACCGTTTCGATATCTGCGAAAACGTGATTTCGACAGCACACATTTCAACACAGAAATGTAATACACTAATACAGTACATTGTACAATAGTAATTAGTAGGTAGGCCGTAAGCACTATAGTAGAAACAGGAACCTACACCGTGGGCCGGACGAGCAGCGACGGAACAAGCACTGTAAGAAGAAAATGTCTTTATTTAATATCCATCGCTGACTCTCCCTATATTTTTGTTTTCAACACATACACTTTACTGCACTATAGTAGAATGTATGTAGAATAGGTACCTAGTTATAACTAGACGTGTAGTACTACAACTACAGTAGTCAGTAGTAAGTAGGTACCTACTCATCCAACATGAAGTTCAAGTTTTTTTCTACAGTCAAAATACGCGTCATTAATTTGGGCGAATAACCCAAAATTTACCAAAGTAAAGCATATATCATTTGGCCGTTTGGGCGAGAAATTAACCGATCGTTTAGGTAGGCGAATTTATAAATTATTGAATAATAGGGCAGTAACATACCTACGTAAGTATACAATATTTTTTATAATATTTATTACAGCCAAATATTATTATTAGGTATATCGTTTCGGCTGATTGGTAAATATAGATAGTGAACGATAATTTGTTAGATTGTACTAAGACGGAGACAAAACATTTTACTCAATATATTACGTATAAATACTAAAAAAAACACAAGACAATACATTAAAATCATGGGAAGAATATCAAACAGGAAAATTACCAATGACTGATTATATTAAACAAATGGGCATGAGATACCATGCTAATGAAAATAATTTAGTTGAGATAATAAATTATATGACAATACAATACATTTTTAACCATACCAGTTAGGGTTAAGGCGCCTGGTACCGATGCAATTTTGTCCTCAAAAATACACTCGGCGGGAATAACGATACCGCCTTGTAAATCAACCAAATTTCATATTTTTTTTTTTAATTGCTAGAGGGGAATATTCTACAGCCCGCATCGATCTCAGTTTTTCAATATTTTATTGTCAAACTTTATAATATGTCTAAAATAATACAAGATAAAAAGCATTTTTTTACAAATTGTTTAATACAATTTTTCGAAATAAATTACAAAGTAAGAGATTGATGCGGGCTGTAGGAAGTCTTCTTCTTTCAGATAAAAAATAGTCATCAAAATCCGACAATTCTATAAAGTTTGAAAGTTATTCCCGTAGTCATTTTTTCGATATAATACACCTTATCAACCCCCCCCCCTCCCACTAAATAGGTGTCGGGTAATAGATTAGTGGAAAAGTCTTACAATTAAGGTGGCAACTAAAATAATTTTCAAATTTTATAGAATTGTGGAAAATTTGAAAAACTGGCACTGGGACCCTTAACTGAAAGTCCTAAGAATCTAAAAATGGGAAGGAAAACGTGATAGTCTATATAAATTTTAATAAATATATATTTATAGCTCACCCAAACGATATATTAGATAAATTAAGGGTCCGTGTAAATTTCACCCAAATTATATGTATAAATTCGCCCAAACGATATATTATTTTGGGTCATTCGACCAAATGAAAGTCCGCCGTCCATATATAACATACCTACCGGCTACCTACTTATCCATTCTTTTAATTACCTACCTACTCACCGCAATTCCTCGTTTCAAAATTCTTATCAATATTTTACACTTGGTATATATGGCTAATACGCCATTACTTTACTGCCGGACGCCAGTCAATTACGGAATACAGTGATTATTGATTTTAATAACATGTACATAAATACGGTAAAATTTGAAACCAAGCTACGGAGCCACATAGGTGAACGTGATGCTGAAAAATGCAAATGTCCCGAAACGTGCGTATTATAATAATTTATTTTATTTTCCACATAAAATACAATGGGATATATCCTTAAAAACAAAAGTGAACAGTTAATGAATAAACAAACAGAATAAATATATACATAAATACCTATATAAATTAGAGTGAAAAGAGGGGGCGTGGTTAGCAATGCACATAAGCGCATTAGACGAACGATTGAAGAAAATTCGATACCATAATTTTCTGTTTTTGTCTAACGTGACATAGGATTACTGTCTACTGATTAGACTAGTTCTTTGCCAAACATACATTGATCTAATAAAGTGATAAGAATTCTATAAACAGATTTGAATTTGTTGTCAAGTCTATTTGAAATCGACTTTCTTACATTGATTTTTTGATTTTAACTTCTCCAAAAGTTAAAATACGACAATTTTTAAATACTTTTTTTTAATACACTTAGGAATTTGGGGCATAATATCAAACATATGGGAAAGTTGATTACAAATAAACTTAACGACGAATTCAAATGTGTTTT
Organism: Metopolophium dirhodum; assembly: GCF_019925205.1. Taxonomy (NCBI): domain Eukaryota; kingdom Metazoa; phylum Arthropoda; class Insecta; order Hemiptera; family Aphididae; genus Metopolophium; species Metopolophium dirhodum. The sequence goes on along the minus strand of NC_083563.1, from coordinate 2,179,409 downwards.
CAGAATTCTTATCGCTTCAATAGATCAATTGGAATGTTTGGCAAAAAACACGTCTAAAGTACTATGTCGCGCATGTGTTAAACAAAAACAGAAAATCACGGTATCGAATCCCCTTAAGATGGCTTGAGGTGTATCTATGGGTTGGAACAGGGAATGTGAGCGAGTAGAGCGGCAATGTACATCGAAAATAATGAGATCTAGGATCGTGAAGGAATCAATTTTACATAACATTAAGATTATAATATCTCATGGTACATTAATTTTATGCAAATTCTAGCTGTTTTTGGAAAAAAACCGAGTCGTGCATAGGGACTTGGCCGCCCGGAACGTACTGCTCAGCGACCATCGCACGATAAAGATTTGCGATTTCGGCCTAAGCCGGGACGTGTACGAACAAAATCTCTACCAGAAGTCGAACCGTGGCGATCCACTTCCAGTAAAATGGATGGCCCTGGAGTCGCTCAAGTACCAGTTGTACACCACTCAGAGTGATGTGTGGTCGTTTGGTGTGCTTCTCTGGGAAATCATGATGTTGGGAGGGTCTCCGTACCCGACGATAAGCTCGTCCAGGATATACGAAGAATTGCGCAGTGGTTACCGTATGCCTAGGCCCACTTTGTGCTGTTACAGTTTGTACGAAGTCATGCTTGCGTGCTGGCATGCGAACCCGGCCAACCGGCCGAAGTTTGGTACAATAAAAGATACGATCGACGGTATAATGGAAAATTAATACTCATAATCATGATTATTTTTTTATTACTATATAATATAATATATGATTTTTTTTTATCGTAACTTTTTTTTAAAAATATAACATATAAATTAAGACCTAAGTGAAGTAGTAACAATTAACTTGTTACCTCAGATTTAGGGTCTTTAATGACTAATAAAGAAGAAGACGAAACGATTTGGGATAGGAATGCATGTTGAGCAGGTGGATAAGGTCGTGCCAGTACATCAAGTTTAGCTGTCATTTTATAACACCCTTGAGAAGCAATTGCAGCATACAAGCGAATAGTGCGCGTTGCCGAAACTGGCAAGAAAAACGGCTTTGGATTAATAACACCGATCCAACAGAAATGTTGATCATCAACATCCGACCTGAAAACAAAGAAAAATGTCTGTTACATATTTGTTTAAATTGTATGATAATAAGTAAAAACTAATAAGGTTATATTAATTTAACAAGTTAAGTGATATTTTTTTTGAAATATCCTGGTGTATTAGGTAACCCGACAAGGCAACCTTTTACATTTTTATTAAATCAGCCAAATCCACGAATACTTAGGGAAAAAATAGCAAATATTTTTGTTACTTACTTTGAACAACTAGCTGTGTTAGTATCAATTTTAACTTCAATTTTGTGTTCAACACAGTTCTTAAGTATTATTAGTACAGATACAATACACATTCTAAAATAATAAAAATTATTATTACATTTGTATTAACTTATAACATTTTTAAATTTTATAATTTATAAGTTATAACTTATGAATGATAAAAAAGAATTATATACCTATCAAAAACTTACTTTTTGTCATTAAAGGAATGTGAAACGGTACTAGGATGTGAAAAAGCAATATTGATTAACCGATTCATGGGCGACTCTAACAATCCTGTTGCATCATTAGGTAGAGGTGTCCCATCATATGGATGTATATTTCTATCAGGTCCAAATATTTTTAATCTTCCTATTGGCTTGGAGATATTTTTTGACGCATCTAAACACCCAAATTCAGGCCATGCTACACTTAAATTTAATTTTGTCAACGAAACCCTGTGAATCCCACAAATAATTCTCAACTGATTTGAATGATCTTTGATTATTACCTGAGAATAGAATTATAGATATAAAATGGAACACAATAAAAATAAAAATATCACATTACCTGCCATAAAATGGCCAAAACGAGATCAATACATTTCAACACCTCTGTTTGAACTTTGTGTCTATCAAACTTTGGCATTTTAATTTCTTTTGAAAGTGATTTTGTTATTGAAACAAATTTTTCACACATATCAGTTTGAGGAAATTGTTCATTATCAAAATTAATTTTGGAAATGCCACTTTTGTTTGTTCGACAAGCTTGTAAGAATAAATGACATGACTGTTGTTGATCCAAATCTTTTATACTTCCTTGAGGGTATATTTTTTTAGATAGTGTCCATTCTGGACTGTACAAGAATACTTGCTTTAGTTTCACTTGTTCTACTTCATTTCCCTAAAATGATGATTTAATAAAAAAAATTTTCAACCGAAATTAAAAAAAAGTTACCTTATATAAATTATGAACAATTGTTTTTAAATTAAGGGTTTCACTGTTTTGGTTTGCAAGTAACGCAGAAGCAGATAACCTAACACAAGGTTTTGCTGTCATAAACCAGCTAGCCCTGCATAATCTGTACTCTTGTTTTTTAGTTTCAATTTGAGATTCATAATAAAATAACAAATCAAGGCTAAATGTTTCTGTGTCTGGACTATTGAAGCAAAATTCTACAGACTTTTTTGAATTTGGAGGCATTTGAATTAACAAACTTCGAATTTTTTTGTTTTTGCAAGAATGATTTGATTCTGAGAAAAATGAATCTTCAATTGAAGTTGACACATAGATTTTATGCAATGGTATTGTACCAGCATTTTCTAATGTTAATCGTATTATGTTCATTTCACCAATTAATGTGTTAACTTGATTTCCATCAAAATCCACCTGAAACCAAAAAAAAAAATATACCTTCCACATACTTAAAATGATATTTAATATTAACACTACTAAATAGTTATAAGAGTTTTGTTTTAAACACCGATCAATAATCCATTGGATGTATTTAATTAATAATTTAAATAAATGTTGAATGTACATATTTATTTTATATTATGAGAGCCACAATATTATATTAATGTACAATAAAGTTTGAACGATTTTGAACAACTTTTATCTTATTTATATAATTAAAATATTCCATGTGTAGTATATTTAATCGTCCAAACATGCATTGTTTAGGACAGTGATCGGAAATTAAAGTCTATGACAGTCCAGATAATTGGAAAAAAATCTTAAATATTACCTTGATAATTGCCTAATGTATTTATTTTTGTGTTAAAAATACAGTTTAAGCTGTTTTAAGCAAATTATTTAATATAATATATTAACCAGTTTTTAAAATTTAGTACGCTTAGAGAACAACTAACGCGAGGAGTATTTTCAAGGTGGATATCAATTAATCTTGAACAATATTTATTCTTTAAAAACGTAATGTTTGAGAACGAAGTTTCGTGTAATAAATGTATATGGAGCCAAAATACATCCAAATAGATCAAATATCAATTATGTGGCAAAAACCAGCATTGAAAATAATATTTTTGGCGATCTAGTTATTACCCCTCCACGGACTGCCCATTGTAGACTCCTGGTTTAGGATGTCCCAATAACATATTTATATGCACAAAGTAAATATTTACGCCACATTTGTTGTTATTATATTATTTCTATTATTATAAGATCACAACTCTATGACTTATTTTGAAAATAGATTGTTTTATATAAAAACTTTTAAAAAAAATGTATTATAACAAATATATTTTTGTATTCAGTTCTAATACTTTAATGGGTACAATGTAATTATTAGATAATTCCACTTAACATTTAACTTCATATTATCAAAATAATCAAGATACAAAACATTATTTTAAAAAAAAAATGTTCAATTAATTTTATGTAGGTAATGTAACACAAAACAAATAATTTAAGTACAGATAATAGTCATATTGTCATAATGAAATAAATAAATTATTCCTTAATACTGATATCTATGACTTAGTCACTCTAGCTAGTAACTAGTCAACCGTATACTAGAATAATAGAAAACCTTAATCCATCTATTATTTTAAGCAGGCCAATTTACAGATTCACAATATATATTATATTAATATTAAATAAATATTGGGGACCGCCAAAATAAAATAAAATTATTATTATTTATTTATTCAGTCCAGGAAAACCTGTAGTATAGTTTGTATTATTAGACAGCGATATCACCGAGAGCCACGTGTTTGACCAACCTGGTGTAAGTGATACATAGGTGGATAGTAGAGGTATCATTCTGGGCTTAGTATTTATATAGACGAGAAATCAAAAATTTTTCTAACATGACATGCAAAAAACGATTTGCTATTAAATTATGAAAAATATTATATAATATATACTAGCTGATCCCACGCACTTTGTTGCCCATAAAAAATGACAACTCTTAAAAAAATTGTGATTGTTCAACTCCTTTTGGGTGTAATTTGCTGCAGTAAGTGCAACTCAGCCACCTTGGTAGGCAATGTGCGAAAATTTGATTTTGATGCATGCTTTTACCTGATCTGCTCAAATAACCAATAATAAATACTAATTTATTTATATTAATTATTTCTCCTATAACCAATAGCAACTATTTATAAACAGAAGTTTTTATCGTAAATCTCAAAATTCCTGTAAGAGCACCTTCCCTAGTTGGGCCTACCGGCTACCAAGTCCAATTGTGAATCTAAATCATTCAAGGAGCCACTCAAGCACACACAAAAAAATTCATCAAAATCTGTGCAACTGTTTAGGAGGAGTTTGAATACTTACACACGGACAGAAGAAATATTTATTAATATATATATGAATGATATGAATATGATGATAAGAAAAAAAAAGTGGTCTTATTATTTAATATTTATTATTTTAATATTATTGCATTTTATATTAGAGTATTTTAATTTTTGGTGTCCAGCGTATTTCCCCTAATATTTAGGGTTGCCATTTGTCCCCTGTTTTAACGGCATGTCTCGGTGTCCTGGCCGGTCATTAAGTTTGTCCCCGGTTAATAGAAACTGAGAGAAAACTAGAGTATACTAGACTATTATAGATATGGTTCCCGGTGATATAACGTTGTACCTCCTGGTTGTTCTTATTCTAAATATAAACTAAAATATTGGTTCCACTAAAACTCTTCTAATATTAATCTATTCAGGAAAAGAAATAAATTATTTATTCATTAAGTTAAAAATGATTATTCGTACAATATATATTATGGTTTTTATTCTCGTTTATATTTTCAAAATTCATATTTAAATAAAAAAAGGATATAGGTAAGTATTTATTTCCTTATAAATTTAGAAATCTGGCAACCCTACAGTAATAACCACCAAGCCCGCAAAAAAAAAATGTAATGTAATTTAATTTTTATTATAATTTGTTTTTTACTACTTTTAGAGTATTTTTATAATACAATATGTAATTATTGTACATTTATAAACTATTTAAATGTGAATAATTAAAAATAAACATATCTTTACTTATCTTTATTTTAAGCACAAAAAGTCAAGGGCCCTGGTCATAACTAATAGATAATTATTAAAGAGTATATTAATAATCTACCTTCAGTAAGGAAGTTTGTGGTTGAACGTTAAATTGTATAGAACTCAACATCTCAAAACTTTGCCAACCATTTATTACTCGTTTGACTATGTCATCACTCATAATTGATGGAATCAATAAGCTAAACTGAACACCAGTTATAGTTAGAATCCCAATACTTTTAGTTTTCAGTCCAAGAATAACCTAGTAATACATGAGAAAAAGTTTAAGAATATCATTAAACATTTATTATTTGTATGTGTAAGCTACTTGTGTTGTACTGGAAGGTGCTAAAAGTAGTTCATCTAGCACTTGAGGTTCTACCAAATTTAACTCTTTATCAAAAGAATATGTCAATGATAAGTTTTCAATGCATAAGGATATGTTTAATGGGTTTGATAATGTCATTTGTACTTGCACTAATTCTGTTGATACAAATATACATTGTACATTTTAATATAAGTAGAAACCATTATAATTACTATTTTGAACTCAATTAAAATAAATAATATCTTACCATTCACATACAACAATTGTTTTATTGCATCATTGCTACCATAGAAAGCAAAAGTTGGCTTAAATATTAATGGCGGTATTCCACGAGCTTCTGTAATTAAATCTTCTTCCATTTTATTCCACCTTGGGTCCAACAAGTCTTCATCAAAACTATGTTCTTTAGTTATTATACTGTCTGCATTTAACAATATTTTGATTTTTTTCTGATCTATGAGAGGTAGGGCCAAATCAATGATCGACGAGTCATTTTTCTCTGCTGCATATTCCTATAAAACGATAATCCATCTGAAATTATGTAAATTAAATGAGGAAAATATCAAATAGTATACCAATTTTATGTTCAAATAATCTCTAAGAATAGTAGATTGTTGATCTGGTGGTTGACTTGAAGCTCTTGCTAGCAATTTGGAATATGCTTCAGAAGCTTGTTTCATGTGTTTTAAAAATGTGGCCTGTCTACCAATAGCTGTTTGTATATGGTCTTCTGCTAATGTCCAATGTGTATCTTCAAAGACCTATAAAATGTAAACAATAATTATTAATCCACATAAAAAAATTAACAATTTTAATAAAAAATGGTTTTTTTTTTAAATAAAAATAATTATATATTAGATTCTTGACCGATGAATGTATTGGTTTTACAATTATAAGTATTTCTCTTTTGTTCCTCTTTAATTTTCCTTTTATGGCACCAAAAATGCTTCAATTTTCAATTTCAAGGGTAGTTTCTATTTTCTAGACTAATTTTCATTTATTTATACCATGAACAATGAACCTACTTACACTGTTCTACTATATATTTGTTGAATATAATTTAATATTGAATAAAGTATCATCATATTGTGCAACAACAATATCGTTGTTATTAATAATGTACAAAATTGTTGTATAATTATTAGCGAATCGGATATTGTTAAACAGTGGCGTGAGACTTAAATCAATAGGTCAGGTCACTTGTATATAAGGCCGACTTTTAACATACTGTAGGTACTACATTATAATATCACTTATGTGTATGTCATGCGTTTAGTAAATGTTACTTATTACTAAAAGCAGTGGATTCATTTTTGTCCAGATCGATCTACAAACATAATCCTAAACTCAACAATATTAGTATTGACTTATAACTTATAAGTTAATAACAAGAATATATGATGTAATAATTATATATTATAATATACAGTTTTGACAAAAATAGAATAAACTTCTATGATAGCTACATTTCTGCTCAAAATATTTTTGGAATGCAATGATAAAATTTATCAAATATTAGTCAAATTCAACGCATCCATTACAGTACCCTTATCAATGACCAAGGTATACTTGAAAATTGAAATCTACCATACACCAGAGCGACTTCCCTAGTTTCTACTTATAATTATGAACGGGTTTAATTGATTTATCAATGAAATTCAACCTGATAAGCTTGTTGGTAACAACTTAGTGACTGCTTTCTTTGTGTTGCTTTTGAGTATCGGTGTCCAGCCAGAACCATATGAAAAGCATACTTTCTCAACATTGGGGGTTTTTGTGATTTCAGGAAAGCATATGCTGCCTGTTCTAAAAGTAGAGCACTACGTAAATCTGAGTCTTCATTTGTCATCTGAATAAACATTTTAGCAGCCTCTCCATACATTTCCCGACTGACAAATAATTCACAAAATAGTATTGTAGCTCTTGTTGCAAATTGTGGAACCCTGTACAGTATAAATGACCAGTTAATTATAAAAAGTACATAAACAATATGTTTTATTGTACTTTAGACCTGCAAGTATTCAAATATGTCAACACACTCTCATTGGCATATTCTATGGCTTTTCGATTGTCACATACACTAGGGCACATTAAAGCACAAATAGCAGCCATTTCGATAGCACCACTATACAACATCCAAGCGTTATCTGCACTAAAGTCTCTTTTGGCAGCCTGGTATAATGGAAAAGCAAGAGACCAGGCACCCAAAATCATATATAAATCAGCTAAACGTCGGGTTTGAAGCTCTGGTGAATCATTAGTGTAGCTAAATAAATAATAATACATTATTAAAATATTATAAAATATATTAAGTTATGTTGTACTGACATAACTGTAGCTGGTAAGGCTGCTGCAGTAGGTTTATTTGTGCTAAACCATCTTTTGGTCGCACTTAAAAGTGATCTACTCACACCTTTTTTGTTTGTTACCTATAAGAAGAAAAATTAATATAATAATTATAACATTGGGTCAAAAATATTTTTGTATACCGATTCATTTAAAGATTGTATTTGAGATTCAATATACGGTATTAGTGATCTTGAAACAAAATGTTTGGTTAAATCTCGTATATTGTTATGGTCATTTTCATCTAAATAAGCACCATATACTTTTTGAATGTCCATTTTTGATTCACCATCCAAATTCTTGTTATATTCTTGTGGACTTAGGGGATGTATTAAAGAACTATCTACAGAGTTCAAACTGTTTTCAAATTCTCCACTCTGATCATGAGGATCTATATTATCATTTAAACTAAATGAATTATTCAAGTAATCCCATATTCCTTCAGTTAACTCGGTTTTAGGAGATTTACACGAGTTTAATCTAAGGAGATGACAACTACTATGGCCATATGTTGACTGCAATGTTTCAATAATTTTATTGGCTCTGAAATAAAAATAATAAATATTAATCTTCTTTCAAAAGTGTCAATAAGTTACATCAAATGAAACAATGTTTCTCTGTAGTTACTATCATTATTAGGGATCAGGACTTATCACTTATTGCACTAAAAATGTTTGAAATATGCATGTAAATATGTAAAGCCAAGCTTTATATTTAATTTTACCATTCTACAAAACAAATTTACATATATCAACAAAAAACATGGAAAAGTCAAAAGTCCCAAACCTTCACTATTATTCATTAGGTATATAAAAAAAGTATGAGGCTTTACCACGCATCTCACAAATTTCAATTTTTTTTTAAAGACGTGTTTTTTGACGCTAATTTTGAAACTGGTTAAATTTTATTATGGAAATTATTATTTTGGAAGTTATAGCCTTCCAAAGTTTGCAATTTTGCGTTTATACGCATACGCGCAACACTACTTTACTGCCACGCACAGTGCCTAAAACAAGTTTAGATTTACGGGCATGCAGATAATCTAACAAGTAAACTGAACCTCGTTAGTTAAAGTAACACAAGCTACTCTGGTCTTTAAACTCGAGGTACCTTCCGTCGCCTACCGGCTTCGGTCACTAGACTAGATGAACAGTGTTGAAGTGACATAAGTGTATTATAGTGGCTCCTTTCACCTGCCAACTCCGGTGGCTAAAGTCGAGTTCCTCCGTGCGACATTAAAGGAGTGTTACGCATGGGTATAAACGTAAAACTGCAAACTTTAGATGGCTATAACTTCCAAAATAATGGTTACCGCAAAAAAATTCAAACAGTTTTGAAATCAGCGTTGAAAAATACGTCTTTAAAAAAAATTTAAATTTATGAGGGGCGTGGTAAAGTGCATTTTAGCTGTAACCTCTACCCCCAAAATGTTTCCAAATGATACTTTTTTTTCAACACAGCTATTTAAAAAATTTGTATACTCTACGTGTATATATAATTTATCACAAATGTGTGCACAATTTAATTTTCAATTTAAAGATTAACAATGAAAATATTTAATTTAAGAACCCCCCCCCCCCCACACACCAATATTTTTTTCTGTATCATTGTCTGATTGAAATGTATAATAACTTACATGCTCAAATCAGGATTAAGGCTTTCATGTAAAACAACATAATATCTTAATATAGTGGTATGAAACCATTTAGGTGATTGATTTTGATTTGGTAAAATTGATTGTTGAACTTGCTGTGTCAATGATGACACTTTTTCTTCATCAGAAGAGCTTATTACTATCATACCTGTTTTTATATTGGTTAAGAAATTATTTGATCAAAAATTAATTGAATTAAATATTGACATTGATTTAATTAAATATTTAAACTTTGTTCTGTAAAGGATACATCCTAAAAAATGTTTAGTATACTCATGGTCTGAGACATTTTGAATTTGTAAAAATGTTGTTCTCCACTTAGTAAACCATGGCGTATTCTCAGGTATTGTGATTTCCCGTCCACCTATCAAGTAAATTTTTGTCAGATTACAGATGTTAAAATTACAATAATATATAATGCATTTGTCGTTACCAATTTTGACAGTAATGTTACTTGGTTCGGTTGTTATATTAACAGAATCATGTAAGCGACTTCTTTCCTTGGTGATCGACAAGGGCTGGCTGTTCATGTTGGAAAACACTATCTGAAGATTTGGGACATTTATCGTACCACCATTGGTGTCTTTGAAATTTACTGTAAGCACAGTATTTTAATTAAGTACTGTCATGGAATGGCATGAGGGTATTTCCTGGGTGTACTTACCGTCTGTCAACCGAGCAAATGGATTAAGCAGATCGCTAAAGCTCAAATTGTTTTTACGACACATTTCTTGTGCCTTTTCCGAACACAAGACGGCTACATGCGGGCAAAATATGCCACGAATGAAATCGTTGTCGTCGTCGCAAGCCATTTTCACAGGATTGGTCGACGTAAATTAAAAGGGCAGATACACCAAGTATGGCCGCATAAGAGATGATATTGTGCCGGCCACTGAAGGTGTCACCGCCCGATCTTCACAGCGTTCAACAGTGAGTTCGACTTCAAACTTACAATTCAGTACTCACGAGTCACAGATTTCAACTATTTCGGTACTCGGTAGTTCGGTTATACAACACAGTTAACAGTATGTTTCATATCAGTCATCAGACTATCAGAGATCGCGATACGAAACGATCCGGTGACGGCTAATGGATAAGGATTATTATGCACTGGCCAGCCGTGGCCACTGACATTATTCAATTATTCTGATATCATAGAACATCATAATATAGATTGATCCGCAACGTGACGTCATATTCAGTTGTTCTAATCACGGTTGTGGACACACAACTTTACTATGTTATAGAGTAAATAAAATATAATAAATACACAACCGCGATTCTTATCAATCGTCAACTAGTTTATAGGGCTATCGCCTATCACCGGAGTATCACCCCTTTAGTTTATAGGGCAATCGCAACCACACGGAACACATTATCATCATAATATTATTATAATACATTTATACGTTTATTGATTTAATATAAATATAATATATCATAAATCATAATGACTGCCAAGGCGCTGATGTGCAGTTACTTTGAGACTTGAGTTTTAACCTATATATTATGCTCACAGTGGCGTGCTCAGGAATTTACAAAGGGGGGGAGGGATGTTATAAGTAATTATACATTTAAATTAATTTTTGTGGTAATACCAAAAACACTAAATAAGTTTCAACTTTTCAGGCCATCCAAAATCATTTTTAGCTTATAATTGTGTACATTTGTGAAATTTTCTATAATTAAAATGATTTAAATTATAACACACTAATACCAAGTTTTTTAATTAAAATAACACCATAAAACTGGAAAAATATACTGTATTTTTAAAAATAAACGAAATAATGCGGATAAGTGGAACTCGCTCTGCTGTACAGTAGGTTACAATTGGGTGACTGTAATGCACATAAGCGTGCGCAGAATTTCTGGCAGGGTAGTCATATACATAAGTACATAAGACATATTACCACACGCACAAAATATATAATACGCATAATATATTATAATATTCATACTCACACCGAAGTTATAAAAACTAATTTGAATGGGGTAACCCAATTTAACTACATTTACCATAGTAAAAAAGTATTTTATGATTGACTATCAATTGTCGTAATAATAATAGATATTGAATATTGAGAGAGGCCGGGGGGAGTTCGCAGAGTAGTCAAGTGCCTACCACGACTACCCCGTGCGCACGCTTATGGTAATGCATGGTGTTAAATATTTGAATTCAATGATATAATATCATTGTATACGAAAAACGATTCTGAGCAGCGACGGTTTGTCAGCCCAGGATATTTTATATTATATTTATATTGTTATTAATATTTATTAATACGGTAGCCTGTTAAGTGAAATTATTAATATTTATTTATTATTATATTTGTATATTATAATACCTAATTTACTTTAATACTTTAGATGTTTCAAGTACCCACGAATAATATTTTATAACTTGTTTTAAATTTTCAATTCTTAGCTATAAAAGATGAACATTTTATCAATTTTTAAATTTTTAATTTGAAGCGACGTGCACTCGTGTCTTAATGTCTTATGCATTGCACTAACTTGCACACATTTACACTACAAAATGAAAAAAAATTGCCTATATCTAATTCCTTAAAAACGGTCGGTATCGAAATTGAATCCCCGGGACTAATGTATTTTTGTTCTCAAAAATACACTCTACGGGAAAATTATTATTATTCTGTCCTCTATAATTAATAAATATATGTAAATAAATAATCAACCAAATTTGATTGTTATTTTTTCAATGAATAGAGTAAAATATTCTGCAGTATTGAATAGGTACTGATTTATAATAATTTAATCTCAAAGTTATATAGTATATTATATTATTATATAAGTATATAACAACAAATAAATGAAGAAAATGCTAAGCTCTTACATATAAAAAATAAATTATCAAAATCTCTCATTTTTACAATGCTTGAGAACTTTCCAGTGAACTCATTTTTGTTAAAGGACATCACATCACTAAAAACAAATTTGCTTAGATTTAAAATATGTCATTATTTAAGAAGTATGATGTGGGTCTCACCAAACGATTTCAATCGTAAAAATATAATATTTTTTTTAATTTTTGTTATGTAGCCTTTAGTGTTTTTTGTATTTATGACACTGGTATGATTATAATTTTTAAATACTTTCTAGTTTTTTTATAGTAGATAAAACTACTATAGTGAATTTCGTAAAATTTGGTTGAAACGGCAATACAACGCGATTCACGAACTCAATAATTTATAATATGAATGCAACCATGTAACTATGCAAGTAATGTTAGGACAAGATATATTAAATTTTAAATCACACCATCGTCTTAAACACTTAGGATTATGAAAAAAAAAATTCTGATATAGGTACCATTTTAAGTTATTAAAATCATTGTGTAAATCAAAGGTTCTCAGTCGTCGGCTCTATGACGTCACACGGATATTCATCAACTCTCATCATCTCGTTGAATAGTCATTTTTTTAACTTTTTTTTTACCATTTTTACCAAAACGTTTTTCATTATGTATACTACAGTGATATACCAATAACCTTAACATTAAAAAAAAAAAAATAGTGTTGTGATGTCCTTTAATATAATACACCGACACACCGAGCAGATTCCTAAACAGAACGTATCTGGCAGTAGATTATAGGAAAAATATTATAATTTATAATTAAGGTTGCAACTAAAATAACTCCTTAATACTGACATTTGCCCCTCATATTAATATTTATTTTTTTTTATGAGTGTAAAATAAAACAAAGTTAATTTCCAAATATTTTAATAAAATATAAATGCATAAATATTAATGTTGAATATAATTGATTGATCATCTCATTGAATATTAATAGAATAAAAAAAGTAATAAAATAAAAAAACGTAATGAGTAATATTAATAAGTATTATAAAAATGGCGTAGCCAGGATTATAAAGGGGAGGGGGGGGGGGGTAAGTTTAAATTAAACAAAGTTTTTTACAGCTTTCATAAATAAATAATAATATAATACATTTATTATGGTGAAAAGGAAATGGACGGTGGGGTGAGAGAGATTGAACAACCAAAACCCCCCCAAGCGCGCCCGCAGAATAAAATTCCACCGGAGGCAAGATAAAAATTTCTTATAATCTAATATTAGTTATAGCATGCGGTTAAAAATTCACAATGGCCCTCTTTAACACCTCCCTCCCCCCACCATGCGGGTGTCTGAAACCCCTCTGGCTACGCCACTGAATACTGATTATAAATTATAACATGTAATTTATTATAGTGTAGGTATATGAACCTTAGTTACATCAAATACTAGACAGATCAATATTTTACAACAACCCATTACAATTTGCAGTAGTACTGTTGTAGTGTTGTAGTGTTATACTGTATAAGGTACTAATAAAATCTAAATTTATATCCAAAACCCCCTGAAATTATATTTTATACATGCAATGAAGGTGAAATTTCTGCCTTAAAAATCAGACCAACGGGTAAAATGTCCTACTCCACCGAAACCACTTGGCACTTATAATAGTGTCAATAGTCAATGCCCATCATTCAATTAACGTTGAATAAAATATACCTATTATTAATAATTACATGTAACGCAAATAATAGACTAATTTAATAGTAATATAATATTTACACTTATATCTCTAAGTATATAGGTAACTATATAGTAAGTATATTATAATATTAATGTTATAATAATATATAAATAGCGAGTATCCGACTAAGTGTGCACGTAGGCAATTTAGAATTTTAACGTGTGCAATAATTAGTGAGCAACGATTGGCGAGTAACGACACCACCACGTTATTGCGGATAAAAAATAATAAATATTGTAGACAATTAATGGCGATAGCCGATAAGGAAGTCCCGGTTCTCGTCTTCTCAATCTCGAATATTAATAAATAATAGTATTGATAAATAAATAATAATGACTATGATGAGTAATTAAGTTGTACTGTTGTAGTATTGACCTTCGAAATTGGTGATAGTTGATAACGTTCGGTTTTGTACACGATTAAAGATACATTATCTTTAATCGCCAATCGTGGTTTCGTACTTGTGTAATGTACTAATGTGTCTTGGTAATCGACATATTGTATAGTTAGTTAGAACTGTTGTTAGACAAGAGGAATAACACTGTATTCTGTAGGTATTCTACACGGAGATAGTTCTATTATAGTTTTCCGCAATTTCCTAGTCGTCGCTATAGTTGTTTTGTCGATAATTTCTCGATATTATAGCTATTGACGAATGATTATTGATAATTACAAATTGGTTAGCATCCATCAAATCACACACGTCTTTTATGTATCAATTCTCTTCCACGCGTCCCGTTTTATGATTTAAGATATAAATGATAAATTGCGTTTTAGAACTTTTCGCTTTGTTGTTGACGCCAGATAAACCATAACTTCCCAGTCCACGAGCTCCACGTCAAGACTAGAGCAAAGAAGTCAAGACTCAAAAGTGTTGTTATGATAATATAAAAGGTAATCACTAATTACTAATTATTAATTAATAATCACTATCGTAAATTCGTAAATCGTTTTCTGTTGTTGCAGTTTAATATACTGTCGATTTAACGCGAAATTAACGTGTTTTCGCGTTATCAGCTGCAGTTTATCAATTTATCATTATGTAAAAATATTGTAATATCTTGATTCTTGGTTCAGGGCGAAGTGAAAGCCCACATTCGAACTGTGTTGTCCCACCAATCACAGTCGACGATTCAGAAACATAATCTTAAACTTTTCTTGTTCTCAAGTAAAAAAATTAAAAAATTTAATAGACCCACTTATAGCTATCAACTATATATGTAGGTGTTCATACGGCGTAGAACTGCCGAGTGCCGAAGCAGCCCGCACTCCCACAGCTCACCATTTTACAACTCAAAATACACAAAGATGATTCGATAATAATCGTTTTCATTCGTATCGTGAGGCCGCAAGGGTCACGTTTATTTGATAAGCTTCAAATTTCAATAGTACACAATAATATTATATCGGTACAGTTATTATACTATGTTATTATAATATTATAATTTATAGTCGTAGGTCCGTCTCAGACTTCAAACCAGCGTTTCACGATGAAGTATTACAAAATCGAAATTAACAAGACCGAATGGGAAGTACCCGATAGGTATCAAATGCTCACTCCTGTTGGACTTGGTGCCTACGGCCAAGTTTGGTATTTAATATTACCTACTAATTTCTATTTAAATTATTTTCTTATTTTCAATAAACTGCATGATCTTTTTTTTTATTATTGTATTTTATAGCTCAGCTGTTGACAATCAGACGGGGCTGAAAGTTGCTATCAAAAAACTTGCTAGACCATTTCAGTCAGCGGTTCATGCTAAACGTACCTATCGAGAGCTTCGCATGTTAAAACACATGAACCACGAAAATGTATGTCCTTTTTGATATTAATTGATAAATTGTTAAAGGCTACATTTCACTCTGCATTAATACATTCAAGTCATAGGTCATTTTTTTTTATTTCAGTCATGGGACTTGAAATGTTTTATCACAAAGAACTATGCTTCAATTAATTTGATCTTATGGGTGGGTTTGAACACATTCTTAAGGAGTTTAGCTCACTAGCCTCCCCTAATATCTGCCTATAATTTTTAAACTATATGTAATTTTTGTCAAATATATTAAGTATGCATTCAAAATTTAAAATAAAAATAATGGCAGAGTATATAAATGTATACTATAAAATTGAATTACTTCACCACACAGGTTAATTTTTTCATACTTTTCAATGTCAAATATTATCCTAAAACATTGAATATTGGTACTTAATATCAGTTATAAAAATTAATTGTTTATTTTTCTTCTATTAAATATTAGCAGGGTTTACTTCGATTTACTTACATTTTAGTACAGTGCTATGAAAATGTATGTCATATTACTATATGAAATATGATATAATTTTTTTGCTAAGTTCGGTAGTTATTTTAAAATGCTTTTATTTCTAGTATTGGATTCTGAGCGGAACAATGATTGTAGTTATAATACAACAATGTGTGTTGTTTTAAAGACACTTTATAGTAAAATTCAACTGAGGGATTAAAAGTAAAAAAATTCAAAATAATCAGGAATTACAAAACAAATTATATACATTTGTTAAAATTTTAATATTATCTTGAAAATATTCGTCAGGTAACCTTGGTTACCTAAAAGTTGAACTTTTCCACTCAGAATCTTTTAACATCATAATATACAATGATTACCATTGAGTTTAAATTTAACAAATGCATTACAGTGACCTCAATGCTGAGGTACATTTGACACCTACTATACAGCAAAGAGGTTACCAAATAAAAAAGGTCATTAAAACAACAACATTTTTAAATCACTCATCCACACATTGGAATTATTACAAACCAACCTTCTCGGTTGTGTCTATTTTATTTTATCCATCTTAAGCATTGTCAACTACAGCTATTACCATTTTGTTGGGGAGAAGGGGTTACAGTTGGTTGAGGAATACATGTATGACAGATGAGGATTTGTCATTAAATATTTGGGTGGTTACACATCCAGGGTACTAGAGACGCCAGCCGATGCTTGACCTCATAACCCGTTAGTGACTGCCGGGCCACGTGTGTATTCTTCTATTTATTAAATTTATACATATATAATGAAAAAAAAAATGTTATCTGCTAGTGCAGTTTTAAAAATTCATATATCTGAATTTCTTTAGAAGAGGAAAAAGAAAGTTTTTGAGAGAAGACCAGTTTTTTTTTTAGTTTAGGTGGGTAAAAATGTTGATTGTTTTTTTAAAAAAAATTTATGCTTATAATACGACTGTTTGTAAGTGCTTCAAATCCCATACCCTGTTTATTAGTAAGGAAATGTCTTTAAAAAACCATTTAACCTAGATATTAAAATTAACTATATGTTTTTAATGTGTAGGTGATTGGATTATTAGACGTGTTCACACCTGCAAATACTATGAATAATTTTAATCAATTGTAAGTTTATGTATTATATACAACTTATGTATTCTTAATATTTATTTTATTCTTATAGATATATGGTCACCCATTTAATGGGAGCTGACTTAAATAATATCATACGTACACAAAAATTATCTGATGATCATGTCCAATTTCTTGTTTACCAAATTTTACGAGGTTTGAAGTACATCCATTCTGCTGGAATAATCCATAGAGTATGTAAAATTGATTGATGTATTATATACAATTTGTCATTTCATTTCTGGTATAACATTTATTTAGGATTTAAAACCATCAAATATTGGTGTAAATGAAGATTGCGAGCTAAAAATATTAGATTTTGGATTAGCAAGACCAACTGAAAGTGAAATGACTGGATATGTGGCTACCAGATGGTATAGAGCACCTGAGATTATGCTAAACTGGATGCATTACAATCAGACAGGTTTAGTTTATAGAAATTTTTTTTTTACCAGCATTTTTATTTGAATTTCAATATCTTAAGATAAACACTAAACATTAATTTTAACATTTCAATTGACTGAGTTACATAATATAATACTCATAATTTATATCTTGCTCCGCTCAGAATCTAAAATGTTAAAATATGCATACCTAATACTTAAAAAATTTCTTAATATATAAAATAACATTTTGCAGGCCAACTTATTATGCTAAGATTCAAAAGTACCTATGTCTTCCCAAGCTACTTTTTAAACTTATAAAAATAAACCTGCAATGCATATAATGTTGGCCCCTATTCATTATAATAACAAATATATTGTTTGATTAAAATGTATGAACATGTTATCTCAAAGTTAATCATTAATTTAATATTTTTATCTTGATTTTGATAAGCCAAAAAAAAGTGCAAAAATAGTTTATTATTAGAAGTACAATATTTATAATATTCCTTGTATAAGTTATTTATGTCACATAATTGATTATTTTTAATTATAGTTGATATTTGGTCAGTAGGCTGTATTATGGCTGAACTTTTGACAGGAAGAACATTATTTCCTGGCACAGATCGTATCCTTTTAAATAATTTTAAGTCTTCTATACTAATTTACTATTGAAAAAAATCTAACATAGAATATATTTTTCTTATAAGATATTTAAAGACATACAACAATTAAATTTGATTTTGGAAATATTAGGCACTCCATCGAATGAACTGATGCAAAAGATATCCAGTGAATCGGTAAGTGCCATATTATAGCATAATTTAAATACGCTTATAATCCTTAACAGCGTCTAAACTTAGATGTGGATCAATTAACACGTTTATTAGTTTTGTGTGGAACACCGTCCGATGAATATTTAAATAAAATTAAAAGCTCGGAGGTTTGTGTGTCTTATATTTGCCATTTATTTGGTTGTGGTAACGTTTGAATAAGTCATTATGTTGTGTTGTAAGATTTTATTTTGTAATTTAGGCAAAAAAATATATACAGTCTTTACCGGTAATGCCGAAAAAAGATTTTGGTGAAGTATTCAAAGGAGCTAATCCATTAGGTAACATTTTAATTTAAAAACTATTGTTTTAGTTCTTAATGAATTATTTTGTGGATAGCAATTAAACTGTTAGAAGAAATGTTGGAATTGGACGCTGATAAAAGAATGACTGCTGAAAAAGCACTTGCACATCCATATCTGGCGCAATATGCTGATCCATCTGATGAACCAAATTCACCTCCATATGATCAAAGCTTTGAAGATATGGAATTAAATGTAGAAAAATGGAAAGGTGAAGTACTCATTTTGAATATTTATTGTATTTTTCATTATTCGAGTTTATTTAGTCTAAGTTTTTCTTGTCATTCTAATACTGTCATACTTGAATTATACAGTTTTTTAATAAAAATTATTATTTAATGGTCATCAAAAGTTATTATATGCATCTTTAAATTAAATTATTTTTTGATTGTGTGACCTGTATGTACCTGGGAATACATACTCATCTAAATTGACACTGTTCAAAGGCCTTCACAAAAAATATATTATGTTAGATTACTAAAATAAAAAAAATACATTAATTTAAATCACATATATGTTATAGAACTTGTTTGGGAAGAAGTTGTAAGTTATGTTCCATCCACACAATTAGAATCACCATAAGTTACTTCAACACAATTTCGATGTCTTGTGTAATTAATTTTGCAGACTATTGTGAGAAGAATGCTCAGCTTCATTAAAGTTTTATTAATGTTTATAATTACATTTATAGATTAATATTTTGATTATTGTTACTGTTAAATAAATTCATATGCTTATGAATTTAATTAAGATAATTTAGTATGTAATTATATACCATTAATTTTATTTTATATATAAAATATTTTCTAACATATTTTTTAACACGTATTGTTTTATTCTATGCAATAATTATATTTTTGTTTTGTTTTTTTAAATAATACATGTTTTTTATTTCACATTATATTGTTAAATATATTAAAGTACACTTTACACATAGGTTATTTACTAATTTTTAAAAAAAAAGCATTACTTTATGTTTCACTTTATTAATAAAAATTCAAAATTTTGCGGAATACATATTTAAATTATCTAACAAATTGAAATCAAACTATTTTACAATATTAAAACAAATTACTTTGACGGAGGCCAAGACCATTGGTCAGCACTTGGTTTGACAATTAACGATTCCCATGGTTTAAATGCCAACATCTGTCTGGACAAGATCAATTCATTTTCAGCCTGTACAATTAATTCTTCAGCTTGTCCACAATCAATTTTCTTTTCAAAATCTTCAACTGCTACGGTCTGAATTAAAAGTGAATCAGTTATAAATCTTATATACAATAATACAATAATATCAATACTTCTTGAACGATTTTGGCTCTATTGCTAATTATTTGCTCAGTATACTTTCGATATGCTGCATCCTCCGGCATCTTACGCAAGGTCCGCAGAATCTTTCCGTATAAAACTCCTAAAGTATAATGTGGACTTTTTGCTACATTGAGTCTAGTAAGACCAGTTGTCTAAAAAATTCACATTAATTTATAACTTGATGAAATACAACTAATCAACTATGGCAAGCTGCTGATAAGGTAATCAGTGTGTTATTAACACATTCAGTTCTATGCGGCCTATATGTTTTACAATTGTTCTTTTGTTTTATTCACATAATATACCTATAGACTATAGCAGTAGTGTAGCCAGGAACTTTGTATGGGGGGGGGGCCCGCATACAAAAAATACAAATACATGTCTTTTATTTACATTTTTTATTTTATTATTATGCTTGATAAAATTCTAAATTCTTGGTCAACACAGTCAATGTGGGGGAGGGGACTTTAGCCCCCCACTGGACTATGGTTCATAATGAATTTGTTTTATTATATTATATTATCGCTTCAATAACATTTGGTCAGGATTTAGTTGTTATAATCTGTATATTGAGAATGTTTTTGTAAGCCATATTTTAGTCATGTTTCATCCATTTCATTGTGTTTGTTGTGATCCGAGTGTGCGCAATATATTTAAAATACTGAAAATTAGTGCAACTATGTTTAGTAGGCCAAACAACTTTGTAGCCAAATATAATTGTGTTTATTCTACAGATGGATTAGTTTTGTTTTGTTTAAAATGTAAAGTTAAAGTGAATGGCGATAACGTTTTACAGTTATCCAACATTTGTCGTTACAAGACATAAGAGTGAAGTTAGATTGAAAATTGAGATACCAATGAAAAATACTTGCAATTTAAAGCTAATGTTAAAAATAATAAAATAAAATATTTTAAACATGTTTTGCATATTTATTATTTTAAAGGGTATATTTTTACAAAATAAGAGCATAAATGCATATTTTTATAGTAGGTATTTCTAAGGTTTTTAGAGCATATAAATCTAGGCCCTAGTTATTAATAATTTTAATATTGTATATTTTTATAAATTACATTAAACGGTTTGAATGTAAACATATATAAACTGTAACGCAATTGTTTCAAGAAATATCAAACAACCGATATGCTTACCTGTTTTAAGTATTTATACGACATTTTGAAGGGCAACCAAAAAAATTTCAGTAAGTTGTTTTGCAGTTTACACTTTGCAGGTCGAGTATGTAAGAAACTGAACTTATCATTTATCAATTTTTAAATTTGTCAAACTGATAAAAAAAATACAACACTCCTAACTTCATTTTCCATGACCATCAGCTGTTTCATTAAACTATTATTATCATTAATCGAGTTACCACCACAAACATATTATAATAGTCCACAGTACCACATGTCAATAATATGTGACACAGGTACTGATATGTAGACGTGAGATAGTCTTATTACACCGCGGAAGTAAGGCGAAATTGCGAAAGCAGACCCTGCAGAGTCGTCGGTTCAAAACTGAAAAAAAAAGGTACTGACAATAATTGACATGTCTACGAACCATCGTCAAAGAAAATATATCGAATATGAGAATATATTGTATTAATATATTTTTTAAATTAATTAATTAAAATAATGTTATGTATATAATATAATGTTCCGGACTTTTTAGGCTTAGGATTTATCTACGGCGGACTTTTTATGCCTCGGACTTTTCTACCCGGACTTTTTTACCGCGATTCGTATAAGTAATGTACCTTAGTCAGATCCCCCGTTTTCCATTCCATGGATAGTTAACAAAAAAATCTTGTTATTAATAAATTACTATTATATATTATTTTGCCATGGCCCGTGCCACAAAAGTCATAAGCATAAGGCATTACTAATAATTATTAATTATTATCATTTATCACCTTCTTTGCGTTCAACATTTCACAGTTTAATATTTTCATAAAACTTGTTTCAATGAAACTAAAAAATCAATTTGACTCGTTATTGACCTATTGAACTAGGTATGATTAATATCAATGGATAGCGTATGCTTGCTAACATCACCATTATATTATATTGTTCGTAAAATATACCTTATAATATATAAATGATAACAGATAAATCACAAATCACCGTGACGAGTGGAATCACCGACCAAAGATTTTAGATTGATCAATCCATAGATTAAAGATATGTCCTATAATCTGGATAATCCACATTGCACCGAAAAATATGTTAAAAAATGTCGTCCGGCCATCTAGGAATTAACTACAGGGCACTGGTCACAACTCACAACTGGTTCTGGGCGTGGTAAAATAGGGCACGGGATGCTACATTGCTATTCAATGTAAAGGGCAAATAACAAAAATTGTTGGGGCAAATTACATGTAGATTATTTATAAAATATTAATATATTTGTTTTAAAAAAAGGTGGGTAAGTGGATGTCGCTCTGCTGTACAGTAGGTTACAAGTGGGTCACTGTAATGGATGGTGTTAAATTTGAATTCAATGATATAATATAATTGTATAAGAAAAACGATTCTGAGCGAAAACGGTCAGTCAGCCTATGATATTACCAAGTATATTTGATGATATTATTGTGAATAAAGTAATTTATATATAACCTATTTACGTGGGCCTTGTTTTAAATGTTCAATCCTTAGCCATAAAAGTTAAACATTTTATACATTTTTAACTACAAAATAATTAATAAATTATAAATTTGATAAATGTTGTCAAAATTTGAACTTTAAATGCTTATAAAAAATAATTGTGCCTATGTATTTTTAATATTTTTCAACTGCTATTAGAACGATATATCAGGAGCCTTATATTAAATTTTCACGCTTTTTTACCCAACAAATAAAATTTTATTGATATTTATAGAAAAAAAAAATTAAAAAAATTGAAAACTGACAATGTCCGTAAACAGCTCAAAAAGAGTCATATGTTTTTAAATTACAACAAAATAAGAAAATTGTTACATGAGAAATCGAGTGAATATCAAATGTTGTAAAAATATTAATTTCAGACGCTCATAAAAATTTAATTTAAGTTTCTTGTAGACATTTTTTTTTTTTGATAAAGGTAGACAAACTTGAGTAATCTTATATTACATTTTCAAATCTTAGATTTAAAAATAAACATTTTTATGAATTCTCAACTCAAAATAATTTGCTAATTGTTGTGATTTTTCCGTATTTTGTCAAAATTTGAACTTTAAATGCTTATAAACAAAAACTGTGACTAAGGATTTTTAATTTTTTTCATCTGCCTTTGAAACAATAACCTAGGAGCCTTCTATTAAAATTTCAAGATTTTTTACTAAACAGGTAAAATTTTATTGATATTTATAGAAATAAAACCTAAAAAAAATGGAAATTGACAATGTCCGTAAACAGCTCAAAATAAGTTAAAATGTTATGGTGTATAGGAAATGCGATTATAAATATTCAGTCAAAAGTTCATGTACCTACGGTCATTTGTTTTAGAGGTACACCAAAAACCAAAATCGATTTTCTCGAAAACAGATTTTGCTTAAAAATTCCCGTTTTTGCTTAAATTTTCCTTTGTTTTTCACGTCGCTTTTGAAAACGACTAGGAAATTTTTACTTTTGACCTCCCAACGTACCAACTAGATTCACTTTCCTATCAGAAAAGTTACCGTTGAAGAAAATCCAAGCACTTTTACTGTCCTAAAAGTTATAACAAACTTTCAATCAAAATTATACAATATTATAGATTACAAATAATCGTAAGTTGGTAACGATCTGCTGTTCATTAGGTGTCTAGAGTCTTTAAATATATAATAAATAATATTAGGCAAATATATTTTAGGGCAAGGGATGCCGTAGCATCCCAGCATCCCAGCCAGTCCGTAGCTGACTGGTCCGCATTAAAGATGATGTCAGCGCACAATTTGTTTTCTCTCTCTGACCAACAGGCAACATATTATAGGTTCACAATATTACGGTAATGATAATAATTTCTAAAATTAGGGTGAAATGACCTAGGTTATAAATAAAACCTGAGTGTGATCAATAATCGTAAATGTGAAGTTAAAGCATAACTGTGTGGTTTTATGTGAAATCTTGTCCCAAATCAAAAATAAATTTCTGCAAATGAATCTTTTGAGAGCCTGCGTATAGTTAAAGTTAAATGGAACATTAAACCATATTCTAACATACAAAACATAGGATACATAATATATCGAACAAGTTATAGACAAGACCCTATAAGCTGATAAAATGTAAACTTGAATTTATAGTTTCTATAGTCAATAAATATTTTTTACCAACGACATAGATAAAACTGTTGACAATACGTATACATTTTGACTAAATTACTGTACTTTTTTTAGAGGGAAGGTCCTAATCATTTATTTGGGGACTAATTTTAGATTCTGAGTGGAGCGATGAATGTATTGATTTTACGACAATGTGCGTCTTTTTTTATTATCATGTATTTTTATTTGTGTCTGTCATCACCTTTTGGGACAGTAAAATTGCATCAACGTAAACAAATTCCAAATAGTTTTTTAAAAACGCCAGGAAAAACAAACAAAAATTAAGGAAAAACTGAGATTTTTACGCAAAACCAGTCTTTGAAAAATATCGATATTGTTTTTTAGTGTAACTCTAAAAAAATAACTGTAGATACCTACATAAAATATTTATTTTATCATTTTCTATATGTCATCATAAAATGTTTAAGATATTTTGACTCATTTTGAGTTTTTTATAGACATTTAAAATATATAAACATAGGTAGTTCTTTTAAAAATTATATGCGAATTGACATTTTATTCGAAAATAATAAAAAAACAAACATCCAATTAGATATCTCATTATTATGTTGATAACATTTTATTTTATAAAACTAATAACACTTATTGTACCAAAATCAGGCCTATCAATTTATGAATCAATAGTGACTAATGGTCGATTACTTATTGATTCAATAAGGTGTTATGGCTTTGTGCAACGTACTTCAATTTTTATCGATTCAATAACTATTTATTGGACCAATAGGCAATAACTATTTATTAAACCAATATATTTTTGTGCAACCGGGCATTAAAGGTAAGATTATTATCCTAGGCTATTATCTAGGGCATCTCATGGGTGTTTTATTATATTTTAATTTTAAAGCGAGTTATGGGTATCTTAGGAAATTATTCTCTAATTTTTAGGAACATAATATATATAGGGGGGCTATTGGCGTACTTAATAACGGGTGCGTAAGAAAACGGCCAATGAGGGTAGTTTAAACCTCATAAACCCTACCCGTGAACACGACCATCATGTGCAGCTTAGGTGTACCCACCTTCTGTGGGATAATTTTTCCTCCAACTATATAGTAGGTCACTAGGTCCATATAAATTGCAAACATAAAGCATTCTTATGTCTTGAATCATGACTGCGATATTATAATAAATTATCTTTAAAAGTATAATAACAATAAATTGACCACAGATTGTGTTACCTTACCAACAATTATGCCCTCTCCCTAAGGTCGTGGCAACGAAGTCTGCACATGCTAATATGACTAACTTACTAGTAACTACTCAAATATGTGCGTACGCGGGGCAGCACGTGGACGAACTTTATCTGGGAAGCGGATAAAAAAACAATTTCTGTTGGTGAATTAAATGAGGTTTTTATTTGATTTTAGATTCTGGGCGCAGAGCAAATGTACTACGCAAAACAATTTTTCCACAAAATCGATTTTATTTTATTCTTATATTATTACTTTTTCACCGTATGTTTGACCATTGTCCATTTTCTATACACGATGAAAATATTTTTACTGTTTTCGAGCTATTTATAGATATTTGAAACGTTCAAATTTTTTAGTTGTTTACTAGAAATAATATCGATACAAATTACAAATAATTGTAATTTCCGCTGGGCCAATAAGCTTGCAGTAAATGTATAAAACAAGGTTCTTCACAAGTTGTTATATAATATAATATGCACTATTTTTTTTTATAAGTATTTAAAGTTCAAATGTTGACAAAATTATGAAAATGTGCAAATCATTTTATTGTTAAAAATGTATAAAAAGTACAATTTTATAGCCAAAGATTGAAAATGTTACCGAGGTTCCTCATAAGTAGTTAATCTATAACCCAAAAATCTAAAAAATATATAAACATACTAAATAACACAGTTTTTTTTGTAGACATTTTTTTAATTTTAAATTTGGGCGAAATTAGATATTTTCGCTTTTACTTTATTTGGATAGACATATACCAACATAAGCAACATTATACATTTTTATGTACTCGGAAATTTCCTGAATTCCTAAAGTAGCCTTCCAGAACTTTTTATTTTGTGACCCTCTGACCACTGTGACCCTCTGACTCACACCTACTGTGTGTAATGGTATGATAGCATTTTCTAGACATAATGAATAATTTAAATTTTATTTGCTATTCATTTGAAATGTTGTAGTTTTTTTAGTTTATTTCGATTTATGTATGATAAAATATTTGTTTGTGAGTAAAGAAGCTTGACAATTGAATACAAGTTATTATCATAAAGTCTATATAATATACATATATACGTTTGATTTTTGGAAATTTAATATAATTTTTTTGCCAAATTTACAAGCACCCTTAACGTCTTTCTAAATCGTAATCGTGAACCTCCACTGAATAAGCATTATGACAATGAAATATAATATAGTAAATTAGTAAATAATGTTTATAATAATATATATAAATATATGATATAAAATATAAATACCTATAAATATAATGCTAACTATAAAATAACGCAAGCCGCAAGGGTATATATAATATACATTATTATACATCAATATATTATCATCTCTTCCATGCTCCACGTATAGTTATATATAGCCAGTATAGGTACTCAAACCACGCTCAAAATCCATAGTACCGAAAACCGAATTCTCCAGTCCAGTACTCCAGTCCAACTCCAAATTAAAAACCAATACTGAAAATATAATTTAAAAAATGGTATTTTTTCGAAAATCTTTGTGTCTTGACATTTTGGAAAGTTTACTTTACACAACAGGCGAACGCTCGATCCGGCAATAAAAACTAAGAATGAACGTAAATAGTCCAGGCCTTGAAACCGATTTTAGAAACCAGTAGGTATAAACCGTTTAAAAACTGAAACCAAAACCGAAACAGAAAAAAATTGGAAACCGGTATACACAATCGAAACCAAAACCGACATTTTTCCAATCGGTTTCAAGTAAAATGATAACCCAAAATGTATATTTTTCCCTTATTGAATTTATGCTTCCACTAATTTAGAGAACACTTTTATTTTACCATTAACACTCCATTTATTCGTAATAAAAAATTAATAAACATTTTCAACAAATTTTAGATTTGAAAAAATGGATGGCCTGTTTTAAGACATTAATGTTTTGTAGGTACCCACTTTTATGCTACCTAGGTATTTTTTAAACAACTGTTAAAGCTTAGACCATATATAGGACATGGTCACATAGGTAATTAAAATTTAAATTGTTGACTTATGTTATCCACCTATACCTATTACCTATTACCTATATATAGTTATCTTCTATATCCACCTATGTATGGTTAATTAACATGACAGCAATAACTAAAAAAAAAGAGTTATTTTTAAAAAAGAACACTTAAAAATCAATTATATCGACCTCGTTCGGGAAGTCCTCTCTTTCTAATGTCCAATATTATAATACATTGAAAAAATGAAGACTGACAGTGTTTTGATTTCGATAATCTGCAGACAAATTTTATCAAAAACAATTAATTATAAAAAGAAAGAAGCCTTAGGGTATTTGGCCGTTCGACATAACCTTAATTACGACACTACTGCTTATATATTATATATACCATATAGATTATATATGTTATATTGTATATATCTAAATGTACATATTATGTTATATATATATATATATAGATATATAGTATCATGTTTAGTATATAGACTATTATATAGTATTATAGTGATTTTTTGCGTTCCGTGGTTTGTGTGAAGCGAACTTCCTCCTAGGAAAGTTGTTGGGCTTTAGGGTGATCTTTCTATGTGCGCGCGCATAATAGACTGACACAGATGATACATACGCACACGGTTAACTCGAAAACCGCGAGACAGCGTCATCATCATCCCTCTCCGCTGCTGTTGACCCTCTCGGTACGCCGCCGCAGCATCCGATAATCACAAAATTTGTCTTGCACATGCGCTCCATCGGAGTCAACAACACTCACACACACATAGGTACTTTACATGTACATAACATGTAATGCGTACTTATATATAATATAAAATATATATAATAACGCGGACAGCGATCTCTCCGTACGCCGCCTCGTGACGTGGTGTTATATACTTTGTACATGAGTATATAACGTACGTTTTACTCAAGTTTTAGTGACAGTATTATGGTTGTACATGATATTATAGTAGTACGCCGACAACGCCGCCTCCTGCAGCAGTCCACTCACGCGTGGAATATACAACACATCAACGCGTCAACACGTCTAAGACGCGGTATATACCTATATATTATACATAATTTATATACATTATTATTAAGCACTATATATAGGCATAAAGCTACTGTAAAAGTAACGTCACTATATTACTATATACTGTATACATACGCTTAGGTATAACATCTTGTGTGTAGAAGAGCGTAAAATATACAACAGCGGTAATTTTTGTAGGCGCTATAAACTATAACGCAATACAGCAACCACCTACAACACTGCTTTCGAGTGCATCGAGTTGTGTTCAGGGCGATTATACCGGACAGCCCGCGAAGCAAACGATAGGGTACCTATGTATAATTATTTATTATTATTACAGTAGCGGTCCGTTTAGCGCGGCCCAGTACCACAGATACCATTTACCTATAGACTATAATATTATATCATATTAATAATATTTCGAACGCGCGCGCTCGACGATCTTTGCAGGCGTGGTCCCCCCCGACTATTAGATCGATTCCGGCAGCGTCCGCGGTCCCGACTCCGCCGGAACAACGAGGAGACGCTGTCCGTCTGTCGCGCGATCAGCGTCTGCCGCGCGCTTGATACGCACCGGCGCCGCGATCACACGGCACGAATACGTGCCACACGCAGCGCGCGCGAGACGTCCGTCTGTCGCGTTCAAACACCGCGCGCTACCCGTTCCTCCCACTGTGGCTCGCGACGACGTCGTCGTCCCCGTGAGTCACGTTTTTCCGAGCGTTCCGTCCGCGCCGCGAGTGACGGACAATCAATAACGTTATCACAAGCAGCACTACACACAGCAGCTCGCGCGCGCACACACACACACACACACGCACACACACACACATATACACGCACACACACACAGTGAGCGCCCGCGAACAAGCAGTACACGCAAACACACATACACGCACGTTCTACTCTCGCGTACACGCGTATGCCGTGCTCGCTGGTCGTTTCACTGTTGTACTTCGGTGCTGGCGGTACGACTGTCGTTCGACCCGACGGCCACGAATGCGACGACGGCGGCGTCTGCTGCTCCGATTTCTGCCCGCCACCGCCACCGGGCCAGACTCGCCGTGCCAGTTGTCAACATTAGCGCCATCGGCCGAGACCGTCGACTCACCGCGAAACCGTGCAACCGCCGTTTTATCATTATAAATTTAATGTCGGCAAAATATAAATCCATCTGTTTCGGAAGGTGAGCCACATCGATTTGTTGTTACCTACATCGCACACCGCGTTAATGTTGTCGTAGGTAGTCGTGTCTGTCCGGCGCTGTGACCGATCGCGGATTGCCTCCGCCACTGCTGCTGCTGCTGCTTCCTCGATTAGCGAGTCATAGACGCAGTCGCTTAAGGGCCACTCTGTGGCCCCAGAAGTGTTTGGCCTTACCGGTCAGTTTAGGTCTCTAGCTGTGACTAGATTTATTTTATTCTGATCACGTTTCTGGCAGTTCTGATTGCTCTGGGCTAGCTGTTCGGCCAATGTCGTCTAATGTGTAATCGTTTCTAGTTTAAACCTCTAGTTGAAAAGTATTCTTTAACTTTTTACCCAGCATGGTGGCCTTCATGTTCTTAGTTTGATATTTAAACTACCTATTATAAACTAAAAAAAAAATTGTTCATAAACGACAATCTACCTACCTATATAGATACATTTAATTTCTTTTGATACATTTTACATTTGTAACAAGATCATACGTTGCACCGAAAGTTTGATACCAACTTATTATATTTTAGTTCTGTAGCTTCTGACATTTATACTTAATTTTTGACATTTTTTCTGGACCTATTTTAAATGTAAGGTGTCATTTTATAGTCTATTACCTACTATTTCTTATGGATATCACATTCCATAGCTGTTTGTCCAATGATTTTTGAGTCATTACTATTAATCAATATTATTTAGTTTTTTGTTAGCTGCGTAATTATTTGCAAAGATAATAATATTTAATATTAGGTATAATTATTTTGTATCCCGATATAATATTTCATATTTAATTTATTTTTTAATACTCTTATACCTAATTATGTTATGATATATTTGTATGATCATTCAACCATATTGTACGTTTCATAATTCTTAATAATTACCTAACCCATATTAATTATTATACATTATGTTCATGACAATTAATAGGTATAATCTACACTCTACATAATTAAAAATAACAAGTGTTGTAGCAGTTTTGTTATTTAAACAATCTGTATAATTATATGAATAGAAGAATTATTAATACACATATAATAGGTAGTATTATGTATACATGGTATACATAATTTTGTGGGATATTAATGTATATGATACGTGGGCATTCAATTTTCTATGTGAAATATTTCTGTTATCAAACTTCTCTCATAACTTGTAAAAATAAAAATTGCAATGTCTATGAAATTAAAACAATAATCTATTGAAACAGTGCCTAGTAAATAGTAAAACAATATTTATTTAGTGGAATTTTTGTCAAATTAATAAATGTGTATAAGTATTTAGATACAGTTGTAATTGATAAATATAATATACACTGAAATACACTGATATTGCTATTAAAATTAAATCAGTATTACTGATGCAGTAATGAAAAATATTCATTAAGTATTAACAATACTTATTTTGTACTCCAAACATGTACTTTAATGTATACAGTATTTGACTAAAATATTAAAGTACAATAGTGTTCATGTTGGGTTTGCCGTATAAATGAATTACTAATTGATCTTTTCTTGAACTTCTAATGTTAGTTGTTGGTTACCATAACAACTACAATGTAGCCAAATTGTATATGTGTCTCATAATGGCTGTTTTGTAAGAAAAACAAATTTTAACATCCGCCCAGTATTGTTTTTGAATATTATAGGTACCTACCTAATATTTATTAACTCCAGCAAAATCTATGGATAATTGCTATACTTTTTAGAACATTATAATATTTTATTATTATAGTGATGACAATAGTTGATTAATTTGTAAACTAAAATATTTATATATTTTTTTGTTGTTTTAGATTTCAGAAACGGTGGGACCCGTATTTTGAAAAGCTATGATAGGCTTGAAACTGGACAATGATGATTTATCTAAGATTTTCCCTAAGTGTCGCCCATCTACTGTACGATCTACAGACTTAAATTTAAATCCCCTCTGTGACGACGACACAGACAATGATATGGATTTGACTCAGTCAAATGAACGTCAAAGAAATAGGTACTAATTATGAATATACAGTAAGCTTAATACAATTTTCTACTGTAAAAGTCATCATCCTTAAGTCCCTTGATGAAAGATTCTCTGCTTAATGCATTATTCCACTGGTTACTTGGAAATCAACTTAAACAGTTTTACTATACTTTAATTTTAAGGTTAATTTAAAACATTCCTTATTAATTAATAGGTGTGATAACATACGTGGAAATGGTACTAGAAAACGTAGCATTCGTGGAATAAGAAAATTTCGAACTCGCAGAAGAAGTGATAGTGATGCTAGTCAAGATTCATCATTAGAAACTAGTATTGAAGATGATGAGGAAGAAATTAATGAAAACATGGATGAAGACGATGATGATGAATCCGATATCAAAAATGCATCTAGTGAATCCGGGGGCATGTGTAATGTGGACATTGGGGCGACTAATCGAACAAGAAACTCCAATAAAATCAATTTGACATCACAACAATCTACCTATAAATTGAGAGATTCAAGGTTTGCCAATATTATTTCATCTAAACTATCTGAAATAGTTGAGCATTCATATGGTTCAAACTATTTTTAATTATATTTGTGATTAACTTACAGAATAATAGAAATAGCTGGAGGTCGAGAAGTCTATAGTCAAAGTCGAAGTAAACCTGGGCGAAAAACTCGTCAATTACCTTTGCCTACAGAAGTTGATTGGATCAAATCACCTGGCCGGGTATGGGAACTTCGCAATAGGTAAGTTGAAAATTTAATTTGGTTGCTCATTGGGAAATATGATTTTATGGTACCTAACTTAATCATTTGTACTTCATTATTATTTTTTTAACTTTATATTTGATGTTTATATTATGTATTTTATAGAGGACTTGATGTTTCTAGTACTGAATCTTCACGAGAGATTTCTGAAGCAGTATTTTCTACTGATGTAAAACCTACCAAACATCAACGACCATTATCTTTAGGTAAGTGAATAAATATAAAAATTAAATGAATTTTATTTTTAATTAATTTAGAATTAGATGATCCAGTTTTGTTTGATGATATACATAATGATATGTGGGATAAAGTTCAACACGATGCTTCAATCGGGCACTACGGGATGCATCATCATAAAAATACGTACCAAACAATTGATTCTTGTCAACACCATTTAAATTATAAAGTAAGTAAGGCTTTTTTTTTAAATTTCAATGATGACTAATATTTTTTAATTTTTTTTATAGACTAGTCAAAATGGTGATTTAAATATGATTGCAAATAGTAATCGTTCAGAAATATCTAGCACTGAGAACACTGATGGATTAGTTAGGTCTCAATGTGAAGTTCAGGCAAATGATTTTAATGGATCACCGAAACAATACAGGGAGGAAGAACAATCAATGCCATCTTTATTATCATCTCCTACACTGTATATGCCTCGACCGGGATTTCCTCAAGTATGCTTATTGTATACATAGTATCATTGATTATAAATACTATAGATTACTCACTGGCCTGTATTTCAGTGGCACGAAATATTTACTCCGGGTAGATGGCGAGGCGACGTGACTATTAGCAAATACAACTTTACAAGACATTAATAATTCAAGCGCCCGTGTTTTTGGGTGCACGCTTGTGGTTAGTAATGTCATTGTAATCGGTAATAGTCACGTCGCCTCGCTATCTACTGAGAGTAAATATATCGTGCCATCGAAATACCGGCAAGTGAAGAATCTATAGTATTTATAACCAATGATAGTATCAATATTATCGTGTTTTTAATCCTAATAATTTTTATTTTTTTTAGAGAGTGATTCAAGATGATTCTAGGTCTTCCAGTCCATCTCCAACTATGAATTTCGATTATTTGTATGAATTTTCAGAGACTAGAAAAGTTTTAGAAGAATTCTTTAAATCTGGAGCTGAAAATCAAGATACTCAACAGTTACAATTCCAGGTATTGAATAATATATTAATTTTTTTATGATACTATAAATTATAATGTTATTTAATTTAAGTTTATATTTAATTTTTATTGAAGTTAAATTATTTCTTTATTCGGGTGATTCACCTAATAATGATTATGTTTTCTTGAATATTTTATCGTTCAGTAATGCATTTGTTCAAATTTGAAATATACCTACTTTGATGTGTCAACGATCCTGATTTTAAATTCATTAGTGCCCTTACCGGACTATTGCTATACAACTATAATAGCCAGGAAAATAAAAATATATTTCCAACCATTCATAAGCGCATGCACAATGCAATTTACAAATTATGAACCATACATAAATTTATTTTCTCAAGATCTAGTATAAGGTCTACGGAATAAATGAGAAGGGTAAATGCTCAGACAAGAGTTATGAAATTAAAGTGCACTCAGAATTATTTTATACTTCAGTAAAAGAAATGTAGAGCGTAATGTTTCATACTTATACGCATCATATCATGTCGAGTTTTTGATTATTTTGTTATGGTCAGTATATTCGCAAAGCAGGGAGGATTTAATGGCCGTTAAGTCGGCTAATGCCGGTGTTATAAATTATATTATATTTGGTGAATCACCCTATATTTTTGATAGAGATAGGATTTATTTGTATTTATTAATTATTACTTATTAGTAATATATTTTATGTGATGATTTTATTTGATTAACTTAATAAATTTCTTAGGATTTGGAGTATGAATTGCGAAGAAGAATACCAGTTTCTGAACAAGGTAATACATATGTTGGTATGCATCTATCAAATGAAGATGTCCACAAAAATTCACAGTTATCCCCACATAAACACGATTCTTCATCAGATGGTTCTCGATGTTTAGCTGGAGTTCATCAAGTATGTATAATTATTTAATTGCTCAGTATATAAATAATATGTTGTGTGATGAATATTTGTTTAGAGTTGTGTTGGAAGGTATAGTCGTAATGTAACTTTATCACCTGAAGTAACAGACTGTGAAGATGCTGGTATGGGTAGTGATGGTGAATCATCATCTATGGTAGATGGTCAACACCTAATTCCATTATGTGGTGTAACCTGTATCACCATGCCAGTTTTAGAAGATGGATTGTCTAGTGGTCATACTAGTGATACAGATAATAATAATCCAACTGTACGTAATTTATATTTTATGTTTTTATGATTTATATAATATCATGTCTATGTATTTAGGTATTGTTAATGAAAAGACAAATTAGTGAGATTGAAAGGGAAATTATAGAACGTACAAATAGAGCCAGTAAATGTGATAGCATTGATGCAAATACAAGTGAGATGGTACATTCCAATAGCCAAGAAACTGGAATTCAGTTATTGGATTCACTAGGTTTGTTTGTTTATAAAATATATACTGATAGTGTGGTTGTACCTAATTTTTATGTTATTGAAAAATAATTTTTTGGTTATATAAAAAGTACAAAAAATAAAACTTTACATTCAGCTACTGATATCTTACATAATAATTAGGGAAGGGTCAAATTTAAGGTTTTCACGAACAGAAACGAAAATTTTCCTTAAACCGTTCAAATTTGAACTTTAATATTATTTTAGGTTTTTTTTGAATTTTTTTTCGATTTTAACCATAACATGATTAAAAACATAATTATAGTAAATCAGTACACTTAAGAGGACCCAGAGGTGTTGTCTCTGTCTTACTAACACCTTTATCATAAAAATAATCACGCTGTATCTTAAAAATAAGTACAAAACAAAATGGTACTTTCCTGTCATACGAGACTACCCTGTTGTTTGACAACATCACAATCCTGTTATCTAAGATAACCAAAATTATACTTTCCTGTTATACAAGACTACGGCTATTATCGCGACTACCACCCAAGACCACCTCCGTTATCGCAACTACCACCCAAGACCACCTCCATTATCGCGACTACCTATCTTAGCTGATATTATAGCTGAACGATATCCATAAGCTGCGATTATATTTATTATATTATATATCTATCATTACGTATATTATTAGTTTTTGTAATTGGTGTTTGCCACGGCAAATTTGGTGCATTACGAATAATTATTATGTATTTAATTTTTTTGATATAATTTGAATGTGGCCATCCCCACAATACATAAATTATTTATTATATTATTTGTGGATTTACCATTTTGTATTATTATTAATATTTTATTGTTTTCCATACGCCACGGCAAATTTGGCACTTTGGCGTGTATACCATGTAAAATACATTACGAATAATTACTAAGTATTTAAATTTTTCTTTATTTTATTCTGGCCATCCCCACAATATAAGCCTTGGGTGGTAGTCGCGATAACAGCCGTAGTCTCGTACAACAGGAAAGTACCAACAAAACATATATTTGGTTTTAGTGAGACCCGATGAGAGCAGAACTCCTCCTCCACCAGCACCAACAGCACATCGCAGTGCCAATGAATCTGCTGATTTGGTTGAAGCTGCTATTCATGAAATAAGATCTAGTCTTAGACAAACAAAACCCTTGAAAACTACTAATGTGGATGATGATATATCTCCAGGTTGCAGCCCTAGCAAAGATAGTACGAATTCAAATACTGCCAAAACTGAAGATTTGCCTATTTGGGTACCAAGGTAAAATAATACTGCCAAATACTAAACCAATATATTAGTTTTGAGAAAAATTTAGTTTTGTATTTTTCATTTTATTATACTTTTATTATTTGTTAGTCTATTTGATTTAGCATAAAACTTTGAAAATGTTTAGGCTATTCATTGTAATTTCAGGGTTATTTTTTATACGAATAAAAAAAAAAATGTTAAATATGTATTAAATGTTGAAGTATAATATATTTGTTATACAAAATTATTTATTTTTTACTTAATCTCTTCTTTGTTTTTTAACAGGCATAGAGGAACTGGATCTGGACCTAGTGGTGACGAAGGTATTTATTTACTTATTATTTTCTATGGTTTCGGTTTCACTTATATGTGTTTATTTACTAGAAGAAGCTGATACAGACTTAGAAACAGATAGACTTTTAGGACAACAAAGAACTGATGACACTGGATTCTTTGATGAAAAATCTGTAAGTTTTTTAAATAAGTTATACAATTTGTTTCCCTAACACTTTGATAACCCCTAGTGGTTTTATAGTATTTACTCAAGTGGCGTATATTGTTTGAGCAATTGTGACATGTGTTTCTAACCCAGTCGGTCAATTATTTTAATTTTAATTTTAATTTTTGAAAAAAAAATAAGTATTTAAGTTACAAAAAATTAAAAGAAAACAAATTAGTTTTGTATAAAATATCACCACAGGACTGGAAGAAGTCAAAAACACGGTCTATATTACCGTTTAGTTTGACGTCGTCGTCAAGCAATACGTCCACACATCCTACACCCGTAGAACCGGCTGCTATAATTGAAAAACCATTCATCGTAACCCAAACCCTTAACCCTGCAAAAAAGGTTTGCCTATGTGCTTTTGTGTTCAATTTTAGACATTTTAATAGTTTATTGATTTAATTCATTTTTTTGGTTGTAGTTCTCTGTGATAAATATATTTTACACTATTCTTTTTTTTTTGTATTTGCATTACACAGTTATGATTTTGGCTTTTAGTACCTACTACCTACATTTCTTACAACAGGTGATGATTTTTTAGAATGAATTAGAACACTGTGCTGTTAATAAAATGATTCATTATTTCAAATATTTTTTCTTTCACAATCGGTTAATCAT
Organism: Metopolophium dirhodum; assembly: GCF_019925205.1. NCBI lineage: Eukaryota > Metazoa > Arthropoda > Insecta > Hemiptera > Aphididae > Metopolophium > Metopolophium dirhodum. Next base: position 2,141,623 of record NC_083563.1, on the reverse strand, counting down.
CTTAGAATTACGATAATAATTATTATCATTTATATTAAATTGTAACTAGTTAAAATTCTCTTGTAAATTTCCACTCTTGTGTTACTAGTTGTTTTTTATGTGATTACTTTAGAAGTGAAATTAAAAAATCATTTAAATTAATCTGTAAAAAATATTGTTAAGAATAAAACTAAAAAAATTATTTTAAACAGATGTTTAACTATTCTCAATTTGATTAAATATGATTTACTTTTTGTTTTTGTTAATGTTGTACTTTATTCTATTTTTCCAGTTTTAAGTATCTTACAAATGTGTATAACAGATTTGTATTATGATGTATGATTTTTTTAAATTTAATTAATTCACCAAAAGAAAATATATTGTTACGCAATAGCTTAAAATCTAACGAATTCCTATAAAATATAATTAATAAGTAATAACATCCAATTTTCATTTCAAAATTTGCCTAAAGATTATCAACATTTTGTTGTTTTATAAGTATATAGATAACTTATATTTAAATAAAAAATAACCATAAAAAAGCTGACTTGATTATCACTAGAAGAAATTATAGTCTTAAGAATTTAAGACTTGAAAATTATAGAACAAATAAGTCTAGTTGTACATTTAAAATATCTAACCCAAATTTCAAAATATATGTTTGAAGTACAAATGAAGTAATTTTATTAGTATTCTAATGTGGACTATTTAAACTAATATTATAAAATCAATTTTATAATCACTTGTTGTTAGGATTTTTATTTTTATTGTATCTGCTTCATTCCATATAAATAAATGCTTTACATATGTTGTAATCCTTTAATTATTTATGTAGTATTATTTCTCTGTATTGAATATTGGAATGAAGTGTTTTTAAATTATGTTGGATTGTTAAAATTTCAAAGTATGTTTGAGTTATTTATTTTATTGATGATAATACTTTTTTCCCATAGGAGAAAGATGGAACTAAGAAGAAAGCTCGCAATAAAGAAGGTCAGTAAAATTGAAATGATAAAATAATAATTTTAATAAATTGTAAAAAAGTGAATAAGCGCTAATATATTATGCCGCATGGAAAATTGAGAAGCAATTTTCAGCAGTTTTCAATAATGATTTTGTTTTAATGCTTTTATTGCTAGTCAACACATTAAAGGCAATATTTTATAGTTTTATATAAAAATATTATTTTAACAATAATTATGCTTCACTAAAAAACTTAACTAAACTTGAGGTTATGAATAATGATGCTTTTTACACTTGCTATCAGCTTGCCTGTTAGCAGCAAAGTACGTCGAGTTTGTTAGTTACAAATATTTTTATTATTCATAAATTATTACCACCGCCAATATGTAAAATTAATTAATATATATCTATAGGTTTCTATGTGAAGGTAGAAGTATATTAAATGTTAAATGTATTATATATATGTCCTTAACACTTTTAGTGAGTGGAAAGACTACTTCAAAAGTTGTATCTTGCTTATTTACAAATTTAAAAATTTAATATCTTTGTAAGACAATTTTTTAAATCCCTAATAGTTTTTATGAGATAAAAAAATTCAACTTTTTAATTAAAAATGTAGTCCAAAATAATGTAACCTGACTAAAACTGGATTCTCGATGGTTATAAGTAAAGTCAGGTGGGGCGGTAAGTGAAAAACGAGGGAAAGTGGCTAATCAAGTCCTATAAAATACTAAAATATGATTTAACGAAAAGTTATACTTTATTAAATATGTCGTTGGAGTATGTGAAAAATATAGACAGTAATTTACATGTTTAGAATTTGGTATCGCATAATCAAAATCTGGTCTGTTATATCATAATTTTATTTTTGATTCATTTTCAAATTATTTTTTCCCGAGTTTTTTAAAAAAATATATATAATATATAAGCACTTTTTTTGTCTTATTGACATTTTAAGTTCAAATTTGGATGAAATTATACATTTAAACAAGGATTAACAATTTAAGTTATTTGGTGGTAATTCAAAAATATTGTGTATGGGAACTTGAAACTTTTACCATATATTACTATATTTTATACTTACATACAGTGACATTTTCAAATGCAATGAATCTAAGTACATAAACATAAAAATGTGAATGCAGTAATCAGTTATAGTTTAATTTGTAAATTCGGTGTCCCACCTTGACATTACACATTATTATTTTAATCCTTGATATTAAAAATGTTCACAGATTATTTATTTTAGTGTTTATATACAGGATAAAATATTTAAAAAAAAAACCTATTTTATTTTAATTGTATATATAGTTTTAGAAATTTGTTATTATTTTATAAAATGTACCATTTTAATTTAAGACATGAACATTTAAAACATTAATGGTTAATGGTAACCATATTTTATCCCAACTGTAGTATAGGTACATACAGAGGCGGTTTGACATTTTTCAGTTTGTGGTTCAACAATAGTTAATACCACCCACCCACCTACCAAAAATTCATATTATAGGTACAAAAACTTACCTAATTTTTATAACTTTTTTGACAATTATTATTTATTTTAAAAAATGCCTAAGAGAACGCATCACCCGCATATGTTGTCTCCGTCTACAAGTGCGTAACATATCAAATTATACGCTCAGCAGAACACGTGTAGCTCCGTTAGTTTAAAAAATAAAGTAAATTGACCTCTTATAAAATGTAAAAGTAAGATTATTATCCAGGCAATCTTATAGGCTTTTTATTATATTTTATATTTTAATTTACAATTTTAAAATACTGAGTATAACTCGCTTTAAAATTAAAACATAATAAAAAACCTACGAGATTGCCCAGATAATAATAATCTTACCTTTAAATTTTATAAGAGGTTAATTACTCTTTTTTTAAAACTAAAGGAGCTACACGTATTCTGCTGAGCATACAATTTGCCATGTTACGCACTTGTAAGACGGAGACAACATTGCGGGTGAGGCGTCCTCTTAGTAATTGTGATGAATGATGAATGATATTATTATGATAAATTAGTTTTTTTCTTATCACCGAAAAGCATAATAACGAGTTGATGAAATAATGTTTTTAAAAATGTAAACGAATTTCAGGTTTTTTTAATTCAACTTATACTTCAACACCTGACACTATTATTATTTCAACAAAATCCTATTAATCCAATCAACATCGGTCTTGCTACCTGCAACTTTATAATTCTAAGCGGTTAAGTCAACGGCTAGATTATAACAACTTCATGAGTTGATTGTTAATATATGTGATTGTATCTATCTGTTGTTAATAATGAATTGGCCATCAAATTAACCATTTTTATATTACCTATACGGCTATACCGGACACTGATTACCAAGACCAGGTATACCTACCTATTAAAATGACACCCACCCCAAACTTTTTGGTGGTTCAGTGAACCACAAAATGCATGATCAAGCCGCCTCTGGGTACATACAGGCCCGGCTCAAGGGGTAGGCGACATAGGCCCATGACTAGGGCGGCACATAAGTTGCACATTAGTAAGAGGGCGGCATTTTCAAAATACTGATAATATTCTATTGTTAAGGGCGGCAAAATTTGAATTTGCCTAGTTCACTTTTTTCCCTTGAGCCGGTTATGGGTACATAATAACAGAATATTCGATTAATATTTGTATTAATACATTTTGATGAAAAAGATTTTATTATGATGATTCATTTTTATTTATTTAAATAAAATATATAATTTTGATTTCTAAAACGTTAACATTTAATACAAATTGTTTATATAATTTATTAAATAATAATTATTATATTTTTTAATATAAAGTTTTATTTTAAATAAAATATTTAATAAATGGCTTTACAATTTTCACTTACATTTTTATATAAGTAATTAAATCATAAAAAATGTGCAATTACACTGAGTACACAGAAATACATTAAGAGGTGTTTTCAAACACTTATTTTAATATTTAATACAACATAGGATTTTGCCAAGAGAGCAAAGTAAGACAAGTTCCCAAAAAACCTAATATCCAAAAGAATTTTTATCTGTGTCTAAATATACTATAATATATTATGTATCTTAACAGCTTTGTTTTGTTTTTGTTATTCCGTTAGGAATACCTCAACACCAAACAGGTATGCTTTGATAAGAATGAATTATTTTCTTATAACTTTATCTGCACGGTTTTAACAACATTTCGCACTAAAATTAATATATATTATACATAATTATTATGACTTAAATATAAAATTAATTTCTTTAAAATTGTTTATACTCTTCAATTTTTATAAAGTTATGTTATTATTGATTTTTATATTTAATTTTTTTACGCTACTTTGGCTAAATAATTTTTCGCTTTTTATTTGAAAACCTTACATTCTCACTCTAAATCATATTTTCTGTTATAAAATATACCATTTAGTTTACTGTGGAATTACGTTAAATTTTTGTCTAAGAAATGGATTTGGATTTATATATTTAATTTACTTTCCTTGCTTCTATGAGTGCACGTTTCATATAATAGTATTGTGACTGTGAAGTTGTGTGTTAAGTTTTAAACAATTAATATTTATTATTTAAACTATAATATTGTGAATGAATAGTATACATTTTGATGTTTTGTAGCTCTTAGGTCTGTTAGTTGTGTTAAAAAAAAAAAATTAACAATTATTCATATTTAATATTAAAAAAGAAATTAATGATAGTTGTTAAAGTTTTGTGACCTAGAATGTATAGTATATTTTTAAAATACTATTTCCATTTTTTTCTTTTTTTTTTTGAATTCATTATTCTAACACTAACAATATTGCTTTTATTTTTTTTTATCAACTGCACAACACGGAATTAACACAATATTGCACTTGATTGCACGGTAAGTCCAATAAAACACACAACTTTTATAATCAACATTAAACACTCGCTTTAAATATTTTAACGTTGTGAAATTGTCAACGATTAAATTTTAATTATATATACATGCAAAATATTAGAATAAAATAGTAATATCTAATACTTCATTACAAATTTTCTTAAGTTGTTACATATCAACGTTTTATTACCTTATATTAAATCCTTACAAGACTAGTGATTGAAATTGTATGAATGTGAAAGTGAAACTAAATTTACAAAACTATTTTAAGTATAGTTACCTAAAATTCGTTCTCATATATTTTTAAATTTTTATTTGGTATTTAGTTATGATTCATGAACCTGCAGTATTAATTGAAGGTGTATTATTCCGAGCACGCTACTTGGGTTCTACGCAGTTGGCTTGTGAAGGGCAACCGACAAAAAGTACTAGGATGATGCAAGCCGAAGAAGCAGTGTCTAGAATAAAAGTAATGTAACTAATAATATTTTGTTTTTAATCTTTTCTATATTCAATTTATTTTATTCTGCTTCGTTACATTTGGATAATAAAATAGGCTTTGGTAAGTTGGATGAGTAAAATAAATCAACTGTGTTAATATTAATAATATTGCAATAATAATTTTTATTTGTTTTGGCAGGCTCCTGATGGCGAGACTCAACCAAGTACAGAAGTGGATCTTTTCATATCAACTGAAAAAATAATGGTTCTCAACACTGACTTGAAAGAAATCATGATGGATCATGCCCTCAGGACCATTTCTTATATAGCCGATATTGGTGAACTGGTTGTGTTAATGGCCCGAAGACGTTGTTTTCTTACACACCAAGCATCTGAATCCACCACAGAAACTGCATTAGTGCCTTCAAGTGTAAACGGCGTTGACAAAACAGCCAACAACAGAACTCCCAAAATGATATGCCACGTTTTTGAAAGTGATGAAGTAAGATATCTAAAAAATTCTAAATTATTTATAATTATATCTAGAATTTGATAATAAATTTGGCCCCTCCATCATTTTTTGATAGTTTTTTTTTATATTTACTCAAGTGTAAATTGACTGACACATGTCATATACTATTGATATTAACTATGTAGTTTTCAAAAATATTTAATACCTATTATATCACTAATAATACATGTTTTTGTTTACATCTAACTAGTAGTGTACAATTTCAGAAATTTCAAAATTTAATTTAATTTAATTTTTTAATAGAGCTAACTTATTTACTTAAGGCGCATAACAATTAAAAATATACTGTAAACATTTTATTAATTTAAGTATTTTGTTTTTAAACATAATTAATAAGTACAGAGGTAATGATAATATTAATAATTGCGTGGTAGTATAGCATTTGCAGTATTGCCTTTTTATCTCAACAAAATGTATGTAATTAAAAACAAATAATATTTTTTCTTAAAACTTTCCTACATACATCACTATACCTAACTAGAAGTTTTAAATTGACGGTTAGCATTTTTTACTAAATATTTACAATGATATATTGAGATGGTGAACATATTATTTTAAATTGTTACATGTTAAATTTTATTTATTATAATTAGGCACAGTTTATTGCCCAATCTATTGGTCAGGCCTTTCAAGTGGCATATATGGAATTCTTAAAAGCAAACGGCATCGAAGATCATAGTTTTGTCAAAGAAATGGACTATCAAGAAGTATTAAATTCACAAGAAATATTTGGAGATGAATTGCAAATGTTTGCAAAAAAAGAATTGCAAAAAGAAGTATGTTATAATTTGTTTGACTAATGTCAGTTATACTGACGTTTTTTTGTTTGGTTGTCAAGGTTGTAGTGCCCAAATCTAAAGGTGAAATACTCGGTGTTGTTATTGTTGAGTCGGGTTGGGGTTCAATGTTACCTACTGTTGTGATAGCCAACCTGGCTCCAGCTGGAGCTGCTGCACGTTGTGGTCAGTTAAATATTGGTGACCAAATCATTGCTATTAATGGTGTATCACTAGTTGGCCTCCCATTGTCCACTTGTCAAAATTATATCAAGGTACTGTTTATTAAATTTATTCATCACACTGTTGCTTTAATTAGCTTAAGCACTTAAATTTTAATAAATTGTTTTTATTATTTTTATTTTTTAAAGAATTCTAAACCTCAAACAGTGATTAAATTAACTGTTGTTCCATGTGCCCCTGTGGTCGAAGTGAAAATAAAAAGACCTGACACAAAATACCAACTTGGTTTTAGTGTTCAAAATGGTGTGGTAAGTGATAATCCTATTTATTTTATTATTTGTATTTAAATTAAAGTATTATGTATATTTTATTTTATTTACAGATATGCAGTTTACTTCGTGGTGGAATTGCAGAACGTGGTGGGGTACGAGTTGGCCATAGAATTATTGAAATAAACAATCAAAGTGTGGTAGCTGTGCCACATGAAAAAATTGTCAACCTGTTGGCAACTTCAGTCGGTGAAGTAATAAGACAATGTTTTTAGTTATTACACATTAAATACTTTAATAAATACTTGCCATTTTTTGAAGCACATCTGCATTTATTTCTGATGAATGAAGTTATTGATTTGAGTTGAATTGTATACGCAAACAATATTATACTACAATATTTATTAATTATTAATTAATGGTTTTATTTGTAATATCGCATCTGATTTATAGTTTTATTTTAAGTTAAGAGGATGTCACACATATGACGTAGACAAAACGTGTTTACGGAGTCTGGGTAGAACTCGCTCAATTTTGGTTCTAGAGTAAAAATAACTATTATAGAATTAAATTATGACAATATTTTCCAAAGGCAAATCATTGTGTTTTTTTTAAAAAGTTAAATGTATTTTAAAAATGTTGAAATTTTTTTCTATTTCTAAACTGTATAATGAACGTTATATTAGGTATAATGGAAAAAACGCTATGACTTGCTCTCAGAAATATTGTCACAATTCAATTTTATAATAGGTATGTTTACTCTAGAGCCAAATTTGAGAGAGTTCAACTCAGACTGTATAAATGTGTTTTGTCTATGACGTACATGTGTAAGACGAAGACAACACATGTAGGTGTGACGTCCTCTCAATCAAAAACAAATTGTGTAATCAAAATAAATAAAATCCGTACTTTTGACCGTGAATTTACGTAGTCCAGCAAGAGAGAGCAATTAGGTGGTCCCTTAAATTAAACACGTGGCAGTAAAATAAAACGACTGCATGGTGGGAGAAATTAGGCCTTGCTCTATTATTTAAATGCGCGGAAAAATTGCACTTTTTTGTGGTGGTAATATAGTATCACTATACCTAAACCTAGTTATTTTTATAAATAAATGTTGCATGCACAGTGTGATAAGTAATAAACATTTTTGTTTATTGTTATAACTTATATTATAACTATTAGTTTATTATATGATAATATACACAAACACAATAATAATTTAAATGTTAAATATTATATTTATGTTCTTTAATATGTTTATTTTACAGATTTTGATGAAAACAATGCCAACATCCATGTTTCGTCTTCTTACTGGTCAAGAGACACCTGTATTCATCTAGTCTTAAAACATGAATAGTCTATACAATGAATGTATAAATAATTTGCCATTATGAGTTTAAGTTATAAGTATATTTGTGAGATGTTGCAGTATTACTCAACAAAATATATTGTACACATTAGGTTTTGTATCTCTCTGAACAGTTGTTACACTACCTGGTCAGTTTGTGGACTAGTAAAGGGTTCTTGCGCAATTTTGCAGGTATCTTCTCCCATTTCCTTTTTAATCATAAATATTATCAAGGATTGAAAAAAAGAAAGTAATATGGAAACAACAATTTTCCAAATATTGTTTGATTTTAATTTTCAATTTATGTTTTTTGTTATTATTTTGTGCATTTTGAGATTCCAAAACTCTAAAAAATTAAAGAGAACATCTGCATGATGATTTTAATATACATCGCGTACACATTTAAAACACAATTTATCAAATATTGCCATATCACAAAAAATTATTATATTATTGTATTATACATTGAATTGTTTTTCTAAGTCTAATCAATCTAATTAAGGTCCTACTTTTTATTTTTCATACATTATGTTTATTTTTTATATACTTTTATTTGGTATTTTTTATTATTATTTTTTTAATGTTGTTGTTATTTTATTTTTTATTTGTGATAATTACTTTATTGCTAATGCATATGACATTGCTGTAGCATTGTATTCATTTATACTTTGACCAACAGCATTGTAAGCACAACAGCATTGTCGTCATTTGAACAACTCAAATTTACGTATCATACATAAAATGTGTCTATGGACGCATTAGCTGTGACAATTCTAATTCCTAATTATTCTAGTCATTGTCGTGAATGAACATGTTATGATGTAATTTTTAATCCTAATATTTATTGTGGTCATTAGACTTAAATATTATGTATTATAATAAAAATAAAATAAATATTTAAAATATATATTTATTATATAATATGTTAATACATAATAATATATTAATATGTATAATGTTTACAAAATGTGTTTTACCAGCCAAAGGTTTGGTGGTTAGTTGCCACTGAAAGTTTTTTTAAATACTTCTTAAGCCTTCAACTGTATAAAGTTTACAAATTATGTCTTCATCTGTAAAATAAAGCATCCAATTTTAGAGGGCTGTAAAAAATAATAAAATATACAACAAGGTCATTTGAAATGAACATATTAAATAACAATTAATTACATAACCTTGTAAAAATTATACGGTTCAGATTAAAAAAAAAATTAAATTGAAGTGTGCACGCAGAAAGACCATAAGAATTATTTAACCTTAAAAACAAAATATTTATACATTTAACTGTAAATTGTTCCTAAGAGTTTATGAAAACATTAAAAAAAGAATAGTAGGTAAATTAAGATTCTTGATTTGTTTGAAACAATATAGTCAATCAAGTTATATAATTTAAAATTATATAACAGTAAAATAGTTTAATGAGTGCAAACATATTACCACAATTCATCCTAAAAATTAGGTTGTAACAAAATTTTATTATGGAGGGGTTATCCCTCTTGAAACATTTATTACACTTTCATCAGTCATCACAGCTGTGTAAATGACAATTGCAATTATTTTTAAATTATGTTAAATTCATAAATCACTATAATATAATACTTTGTAATGGAATGTTTAGTTGATTATAATTAAATATAAAATGAAGAATATTTTTACTTTGTAGGTAATTTGTTTAAATGTAATCACCATTATTTTCAACAAGTTATCTTTTGGATCAGAAAATATTATTCAATCTTCATGTTCAAATTTAATACCCAAAGGCAAAAAATTGAATACAAGATTTTTTCTACATGAATTTTTTTTACAAGATTATGTTTGAAGTTCAAATTTCTCCAACAATTTTGTTGAAATTTAAAAAAAATATTATTAATTGTAGACTTGAAGTTTTTTCCATTACATATTATTTAATTTGTATTTATAAATAATAAAATACGTAGACCAATTTTAAGCTATCCCATGAACCTAATCAGTAATCACGAATAAAATTTATAATTTGTATAAAAATCACAAACTAAGATAGTATAGACTGAAAACTACAGATGAAAATGTTGTTTAATTGTAGATACATTGATAAATTAATAAATCAAACAGCTATGAACTTAAATAAACTTAATTTGATATGACTTTACATTTTTACTTAAAATAAATTAAGGTGTATTTAAATTGTAAGAAATTGGAACATTGGGAGCACTTATGAAACCCAGCAGCTCTTTTGTAGGGGGGTTAGTGAAGAGATGACATTTTATGTTTCTCAAATCAGGACAAACATTATTTTGGGAAAATATGAAAAATGTAACCACTTCATGATCAACCACACAAATATACTATGGTCAGCAGTCAGCCCTCTTGTCTCTACAACATATTATGTTATTATAAAGTAAAAATCATAGACATAGAGAACAACAATGCTCCGATTTTTAATAGGAATGTGAATCTAGTTGATACTTTTGAGAGGTCAAAATAGAAAATTCCTAGTAGTTTTAGAAAACGTCAGGATTTACATAAAAAAGTGATACATTTTATGCAAAATCAATTTTTTTGGTTTAAGTCAAAAATTAATAACCGTATACTTGAAATTTTCACCAAATATTTGTATTACCATTTTCCATGTATAGTAGTAACATTTTTGAAATATTTTGTGTTTTTCTAAGCTTATTATAACCTTGAGAAATTTTTCAAATTTGTTAATCGTTTTAAAATTATTGTCGATTAATACTTTTTTACTTAGTAAAAAAGCTTGAAAATTGAATGCAAGATTCCTTATAAGTTTATTTAATTGACGTTCAAAAATATTAAAGATATACTACACATTTTTATATGCATTTAAAGCTAAAATGTTGAGAAAATTCATCAAAATTGTCAAAATTTTCAAATTTTTTTTCTAGTTAGAAATTCACAAAATCTTTTCTTATCATAGCTAACATTTTAATAGAAGATTCGCAATTTCTACCTTTAACAAAAAAAAAATTATTGAAACGGAACATTAATATTTTATGAGTTAGAACTTATCATTTTTAAGTACCTATTTGATATTCAGTGGTATATAAACAAATTCCCATTAATCTTAAATATTTTGTTGTATTTCTAAAACGAATAAGCTATTATTATATTTTAAGAACTTCTCTTGACATTGTTACTAAATATTTATATAAGCATTTACCATGCATAGTATCATTTTCAAACTACTTTGAGTCATTTTGATTATTTATACAAATATGCTAGGCCAACACATTGTCTCAGCACAAAATTGTTTATAGTATGTAATGGTTTATCATTGAATTCAAAATATATAACACATCCGTTACAAAGACATACTCTACAACTACTGTACAGCAGAATGGTACCTATACTTGTCCACTTTTTTTTACTAATAAGTAATACATAATGTTTAATCAAAGACAAAATGTATTGAAGTATAATTCTTGGACAATTGGTTATCTGGAAACTTATTGGGACACCAGGACTTATGGAGTGTCCACAGTAGTGTTCAGTAAATAATAATAATTATAAAAGTATCAATTCCTAAATAAGATATTTATGTTTATGCCAAAATGTGTTTTAAGAGGACGCCACACCCACACGGGCATTTGTTGTCTTTGTTTTACAAACTTACAACATAGCAAATTTCACGTTGATAATAACACATTTTACTCTATAATTTCTATAATAAGAGTGAATTTACATCTTATAAAATTTAAAGGTAAGATTATTATCTAGGGTCTCTTGGAGGCTTTTATTGAGAAGCAATTCATGACCATTTGACTGTACATTTTAAAATGATTATAACTTACTTAAAAATAATATCAATAAAATCCTTCAGGATGCCTTAGATAATATTCTTACCTTTAAATTTTATAAGAGGTAAATTCACTCCAAATTTAGAAATTCTAGAGTAAAATGTATTATTGTGAACATAACATTTGTAAGACAGAAACAACAAATGCTCGTGTGGCGCACTTTTAATGATTATGTGTACATATATATTTGTAGTTTCAGAATTTTCTAAATGTCGAGTTGTGCTTTTTAATAACTCGTCAAATCATGAAGTACAGAATAAATAAAAATGGTTCAAGACTTAATAAAGCTGATAACTTGTGTAATCCATGGGTTATATAGGTGGCAAAGACATGTTTAGGACAATTTAAAAAAAAAGTATTTTTAAAAGCACCTAATTATATTTATTTGTTTAAAAATAAATTTAAAGAGCTAACATTTTAACAAGTACTAATGGCTTTGAGATTAACAAAAAATGTTAACATGTTCTTTGTCATGCAACCTCATAATATTTTTTTTCTAATTTCATATATACTTATTGTGCTTGAATGTATAGATTGTTGTATATTTCTTGAAAAAAAAAATTAATGGTTTTCGTATTATGACTAATATATAAATTTTTTTTAGAAATTACAATTTGTTACAATATTTTGAAATAAAATAAAAAAATAATAAAATTCTCTGCCCTAATAATATGATACAATATTTGGCATTCATACATGTTTACTCTTGTCTTTCACCACACTTACAATAACAATGACGGATATACTTAAATTTTCAATGTTCACAATTCACATGACACATACAATATATACAAGAAAACTTACATTACCTAAGATGTATAATATTTAAACACAAAAGAAAATGAATAAGTGTACTAGCTGGTGAAACTTAGGGAGTGGACAATTTCCAACCCTGGCCTCCCTAAATAATTAAATACATTTGTTTTCCAACTAATAGTTTAACAATAGAGGACTGTTAGACTGTTTGTCATGATAAAGTTATATTATGCAATGTTTTTGGCAAAAATGAGTTCAACTTATCTAATTAAAAATACTAATAATAATCCAAATGTAATAAGACATATTATTCTTAGAAATAGATGTTGATTCACTTAGCTGCAGATCAGGTCCCCTGGACTATTAACCTTCCCTTAGTATTCACAAAAATATTATGTTCAACGGAGAAATGTGTCATAAGGACTTTAGTACACTATGCATAAGATGTTTAAAAAGTTGTCTACCTACTTTTCAACAAGGTTTTTTTTTGCTCAGTAGATGGTATACTCTATTCCAAATAAATTTGTAAAAAAATCATGACGAAAATGCGTTGAGGTTTGCACATGTGAAGTCTTGTTGGCTGCTGTCGGTGCGTTGCCGAATACTAGCCAATCACATTTATTCAAAGGATGAGCAGTTTTTCCAAATTTATTTGAAATAGGGTGTAGAGTATACATTTTTTTAGAAGGCTTCTTAGAATTCTGCCATAACTCAGAAAATTAAATTATAATTCCACTTTTGTTGTTAGGTATAAATGCAATTTTAAAAATTATTGCATTTGGAATGAATATGTATATTGGTTAGTAACTAGTGTTGTGCAGAGTGGAACTTTCCTCAACAGTTAGAAGTGTTTTAGATACGGAACACATCTTGGTGATTATTTAAATCATACATGATGAGTTTTTAAATTACTTCTTTTTCTTATATTTAACAAATATAATTTTTAAAAAAATGATCATATTTAATTGTATACAAGTATATTTTAAGTATACAACAATTATAGTATAAACAAAATGTAAACATGTTCACTGACAAGATTACAATATATGTCAAGTTCGCTTAAAATATTTAAAACATAGATATTGTGAACTATTAATTAATTGTAATTTTAAAACCACATGGCATTATAAATATATTTAATTAGAATAATTTTGTCTCAAACAAAGTGAAGTGGAAGTCATTAATTTTTTTAGGCTTATATAATAACGAATAACAGTGTATTGTTCAGCAAAACCAATAATATAAAAATTGCGTCTTACTTACAATCTAAAACCAATTAATCATATATTCTAACAATAAAATAATTTTACTGATATCCTCTTAAAGTGATAAGACTGTTTGAGTTGCTTAGTCATTGTAGTTAATCAAGATTTAATATATCCAATTTATCAATTTTATTCTAGAAAAAATGAGCAAATTTAAGGTTTATGAAAAAAATATATTACATTTGAAGGCCAAACAAAAATATATTTTTAATGATAAAAAAAAACCAGTGTTTAGGATAGTGATTTAAACATTCCCATTGGGTGCATAATAGTTTACTCAAAGGCTAGGTAAGTCTTAAATAAATGTTTTATTCACACAAGAATGATAAATCTCAGCAATATAATAATAATCATAAAAAAAAATTGAATAATAAAAGATTACGAACAAGTTTAAATTAAGATATAACTGATGAAAAGCATTACAACATTAAAATGAAAATACATAGGTTTTACATAAATATATATAAGTAAATTACTAGTATTCACTGATGACTTAACAGTTCTATATTTCATTCAGTAGAATAGGCTAGTAAAACTTCCTACCCTTTTAAGTTATCATTGTGATTACATACCAAAGGCATAATAATACAATTTGAGGAAACAACAATATGTTAACAATTATATTCCATCATTACCATTTTCTATAATTCTTAATAAATTTCCATTAGTTAAAAGACAACTGTTGGAAAAAAATATATAAAGTATATTGCTCGATTTAGAATGGTTTTCATTCAGAGTATTTTATATTATTATAATTATTAACTTTTAACTTTATTTTTATACTCCTCACTTAAAGCGTATTGTTCAGTTTTCTGAGGCATACATGCGTGTCCATTCTTTAGCATTGCGTATGGCTTCAATTTCATTGACTTTCCATAGTTCAGCTACATCGTTTGCTAATGGATCGTCTGGATTTGGTGCACTCAACAACGCTTGTATGGACAAAAGAACAGTACGGATCTGCAATGCTGGGGACCATTTGTCCTTGAGTATGTCCAAACATATTCTTCCAAGTCGGTCAATATTTGGATGGTAAATTTTAGTGATGAAGCGAACCTTTGGCGCTGACATTGGATAGTCTTCGGGCAAAAATAGTTCCAACTTGAACAGGCCCCCTTCAAAAGGTGAGTCTTCGGGCCCCGTGACTTTAACGTGAAAATACCTGCGGCATAAATATAAATAAATAAAATAAAACAACCGACGTCCATTATTGTTATTTGTTCGCATCGACCGGGAACACTCGGGGACCTATATGTTAGGGAGGCCGTTCGTCCCGAATTTCCCGGGACGTTACACCGGTTTACCGAAAAAAAATAAAATATATAAATACGGATTATAAATTCAATTTTGGAGTCTCAGATTTCATCAAATTCTATCTGTCCGCCCTACTGCAGTACAGGTACCTACGGAAAAAACTCAACAAACGCAATTCAAACAGAACCCAATCACGCGCAGACGGGTAGCCCGCGCACACGTTGACGCAAGAATAATAATAGCAGCCATTTTTAAGTAGGTACAATCGACCGATTTCATCGATGCACACTATGCGCGGAAAACGCGTCGTCTCACCTCGCATTTCCTTCGTCCGGCTTGGCACTGATTCCGGGCACCGGTTCCTGCATCAGACGTTGCGTCTCCTTGAGTATTCTCCGCGGTAACACAGACATAATAATATTGCGCTAAACTAAAGAGAGATGATCGAACGGATGCCGAGTACGTACACCGCACTGCAATCGGACAAAATGTGGAATCGGCGGCGGTTTGTTGATGCGGCGCGCTGGCTGGTCGTTGGCCCTTCTGCCGTTCCGTACAATAATGTGATATTATTTTCTTCTCTTACCGGTTTCGGGGTATGTGTGTGTGTGTGTGTGTGTGTGTTTGTGTGGTGTGTGTGTGTGTGCGTGTGACGTGTGTTTGTTGTATAATCGTATTTTTAAATTATTATTATCAATAAGTCGCGTGTGTTGGTGTTGGTCGACGACGACGACGACGACTACATCAACTGCAATAACTGCACTATGCGTCGTCTAGACAGTCGTGCCTAAAACTCGCTGTTATTCACGATTCACGGATGATCACAATATTCAATATTCAGTAACAACAATCGTGGTATTGTACACATTAACTATATAGAGAATATTATTATCACGAAATGAAAACATGTCGGCGGGGTTGATGGGATACCACGACGTACATATTCTCGCATACGAGTGTTCAATGTTTAATACCGCGTCGACGACGGTAATAATAGTAATAGTAATAACAATATTATGACGACCACCGGGCACGGGTGTAGAGCGATTTGCACCGGTGGAAGTGTTGGACGTGTGTCGTGTACGGTGTGCGATTATAATAATATCATGTTCATGGTACAGAACTCTGTATTACCCACTATAAATAATATTATGTATCTATTATTTATAGTAACATGCTAATGAGCAAGTTGTCGAAGCAGAAATTTTATAGATTTCAAGACCAATAAAAAAAAAAAAAAAAAAAGAAAAGAACTCTGTATTATAACACACGCGCGTGAATGCGTGATTAATGATAATGGAGAGAAAAAACTCGGACGTTGTTATAGTTGCACTGTTGTTGACTTACTATATAGACCATAGTGTGTACTTTATTGTTTATACCATTGACCTATTATACTATATACTGGCGGCTATAATATTATTACACCGTTTACCTATGTTGTGTATTTATTTTATGTTATTTAATGAAATCAATTTGGTTGGTTCTTAGTTATTTTTTTTATGATATTGTCACCCCCCCCCCTTCAGGTTATGATTGATGGGCGCCCAAGTGCGGCTATAGCCGTTAAGCGATCGACGACCGCACGACCGACGTAAAGACAATTACACTGTGTCCTGTACTCTTGTGGGACAGTAGTTATATTATGTTGAATTGCAATATTCCTAATTTGAAATTATTCGTAAAGGGAAAAATAAAAATGATTGTACCAAAATGATGGTGCGTGTGTCTCAAGTTGGTTCCTAAACCACCTTGTGAGTGGTGCTTTTTTTGGCAATAAAATACAAAACCTTATAATATTATTATACAATTTACGAATAAAAGATTTAAAAAACTACTCTGGGGTCGAAAACGGGACTGTCGGAGACAGTTGTAGTATAGAGGCTGAGCATAGCGAAACCAACCAGTTACGGGTTTCACGTGATTTAAATCCTCAGTTTTGTCGATCTATTAAGTCACTATTTAAGTATCTTTTGCTCACTTTCAACTAGTAACTACTAACTATACAATAGTTTGCAAATTATGGGTCATGCCGTCGTAGTAGTAGTTAGTTGTAGGCTTGTAAGTTGTAGCCACTATTCACTAACCAGTATAATATATTATATAGGTACCTAAATACTAAAAAGTATAAAGTATTAAGGTCTGTGTAAAAAGTAAAAACCACATAAATACTAAACAGTAAATCATCACGTGCATTTCATGATATGTACCTATATAATATTCAGTGTTTGGGAAGTTCCTTATAAAAAGGAATTCATTCCATTCCTTGTTCCTTAAAAAAAAAAGAATTCGTTTGTCGTTTCTTTAGAAAATGACCGAGTTCCTTTTTTAGTTCCAAATAAAATAAAAATTCTTATTTAATCATTTATGTTTTTTTCCATGAGCATATACTTCTTTAATTTTTGATTATTATAACTTTATAATTCTATAAAAATAATAGTTAGTAGAGAGATTTCTTCAAAATTAAATTGTTGGCCGACGTATGTCGACTGCCTTATCGTTTATTGTTATAATAATAATTATATTTTATATAGATATACTCATTTCTATATAAATTATAATTTATAACTTATAACTTTAGTCTTTAAGAAATATTAATAAAGTGACTAATGACTAACGATTAACGTCGATACTCGTAACATTCACTAATAAAATTGGCAACATACATTACATTATACATTTAAAAAAATATATCTTAATTTCAATTATTTACATATCTGTGTAAATTATTCCAACTAGAAAGGAACGAAAAGTTACTTTTCCCTGAAAAAAAGGAACTCGATCATTTTCTCGTTCTTTTTTTATATAAAGGAATTCGTTCCTTTTGGAACTCTTTCCTTCCAAACACTGATAATATTATGAGTGGTTATTGTCATTGTCTTTTTCCAAGTTCTAAGTATACACCTTATACTAAGTAAAGGTTTATGGTTCTAAGACACAAATATTTAAAAATGGCCCAATTTATTAACTTAAATGCTAGGCCTATGGGGACCTCTGCCCCCCATAGGCGGAGATTTGATCAAATTTGAGGGGGGGGGGCTTAAATGTTGCTTTGAAAAGCCCCCCCTTAAATCCGCCACTGCCAGTACCAGAGTACCTAGTCTATAGGCTTATAGCTATAGACTATATTTCTGTAATAAAATACCTATAAATATTAAATAATAATAATAAATGTAATAATAATAATTAATAATTATTATTAAAATATTTCATAAATCCATCGGTATTTGCTATTCGGCAAGCGGTGACGTATCACCTAGATCCCCGTCCTACTAGATCCCCATGGTTATCTAGATCCCCTGTGGTCAACTAGATCCTCGTGGGTCAATTAGTTCCCCTGTCAACTAAATCTCCTCGGGACATCTAGATCCATATATACGGTATTTAAGATCACCAAATTTATATTTTCCCCTAAAGATCTATATGATCTCAAAATTAGTGATCTAATTGACCAACAGGAACAGTTAATGATATAAATAGCATAATTAAAATTAATTACATTATATAGGTATTATAATTTATTTATTTATTATCCAATATCCATTAATTATACTTTAAACTAAAATTAATAATAATAATTTATATACAATTATGTAAAATAGCATTTTTTTGCTGATGAAATCAAAAATATTCTTTAATCAAACTTGTACCAATTTAAATAATTTAATCTAATCCGATTTAAGCGTTTATTCCATGATATTAATCTGGATATGATAAGCTGTTATCTCGGGGGACCCAACTGCTGAACTGCCCGATGCCAGTAGTTTTCGTGTCCACTTGATATTTCACAGAAAAGAATAGGTACATAAAAATAAAAAAATATTATCATTGTATTTCATAATTTTGCCTAGTGAAAGTTTCCTAAAATATCCTCTGCAGTACCATAGTCATGTACGATGTACCAATGAAAAAGATTACTAATTAAAAATATAATAAATAATAAATATAAATTCTTATTAGGCTTTTGAGAACTTTTTCGTTTTGGTGTTTGTAAAAAGAAGGTTTTTGAGATTTAGATCCAGAAATGTCAATGCCAGCTGCAAAACGTGTAATTAACAGACATATTAATAAGTCAAAAACCAAATAAAATTGTTGCTTAGTTATACTTGGATCATTGGCAGAAATTTGATTTGGTTGTACATAAGGAGTTTCAAAAGTTTCTTTAACTTCACTTTCCGGACAATTGAACGTTTTAAAATAATTTGTAACAATAAGCAATTAGAATTATTTGATATTTTAAAATTAATAATTATATAAATAAATTGACTATTATACAAAATACTTACAATCATAATCATCTCCCATGATGACTTCGATATTTTCATCATCAATCAATTGACTATCTACACATTTTTAATCATTTAAAAATATTCTTTGGAAAATAAATTATTTTTTCAGTTATTTACTGTAATCATTTGTAGTGTTGTTATTGAATGACATTTCAACAATTGACACAGGCTCGTTTTATAGCCAGTAATAGCTAGCAACCTCACTAATTTGTGCTATGGTATCAGATTGCACTTTGGTTAAACTGATGTTACAAGGCGGTCCGCCTCCAGTTCCGCGGCTATGGCGTTGAATAGTAGCAGCCTTGGATTTTTCCGTATTTTTTGTATCTTGCCATGCCTAATAGTAATAATTACAATACCAACTGAAAGAGTGTAATGTTTTTTAAGACTAGATTAAAGTTAAAAACTTTTACTAGGTAGCTGAGACCAAGTCTAAGACGTATCTGCTTCGACCCCTGAAGGTTTTTTAAACATAGGTAGGTTATTTATTTTTAGTTATATTTTATTACTTAATACTTGGGTATTTATTTTTATAACAGCATGACTATTATCACCGCCAGATATTGGAAGTATGCAAATAGACAATGATAATATATTACAGTCAAGCATAAATGATTTACGTCACCATTGTAACGACAAAACAAATGTTAAACTGGTAAATACTTTAAATCAAACCTATTTATTTTAAAACTAAAACTGATACAATTATGTTATAAACAGCTATGGTAAAATTGGGAGTCTGCAAATTGTGATGGCTATATAGCCAGTATATACCAGTATTTAAAACACGATGAACAAGTAGCCAAAGAAATCGGAAAAATTTTAACAGTTTTTAAACCTCTTATTCAAAACATTTTTGCAACCGGTATAGCCTAACGAAATAACGAATATTGTTTCAATAGAGTTTCAATAGATATTTATTATAGATATACAAAGTAAATAATATATTTTAGTTTCACCTCAGTAAAAAAAAATAGAAAAACTACTCAATATTTATTATATTTAGTTTATTTTTTTATCTTTATTATTATTGTTTTATTAACGGATAATATTCTTATACATGATTCTAACTTATTTATATATGATTTAGGTTAGGTGCTGAAAGTACCTATTTAAAAAGTTATTCAATACTTAAAAAAGTATTTGAGTACTTTTACTCGAATACTTTACAGGACTGCATAATAGTGATGGTACTATTCACATGTTGTATAAAGTATGCAATGAAGCCGGTTTGAAAGATACATTCCCTGCTCTATACACGGCACTTGGTATTGTACTGACTCTCCCTATATCAAGTGCTTTCCCCGAAAGAGCATTTTCAAAATTAAAATTAGACAAAAAACTAATTACTTCTGTTAACT
Organism: Metopolophium dirhodum; assembly: GCF_019925205.1. Taxonomy (NCBI): domain Eukaryota; kingdom Metazoa; phylum Arthropoda; class Insecta; order Hemiptera; family Aphididae; genus Metopolophium; species Metopolophium dirhodum. The sequence continues at coordinate 2,120,554 of NC_083563.1, read as the reverse complement.
TAACCTGGTATATTCCTGTCAACTCCTATATTCATAATCTTGATACAGCAGATCATTTGTCATTGGCTAATAACAATCATAAATAATTGTAGCCACCACTTTATACATGAATATTATGTGACTTTACTCCCGCTAAAAAAAGCTTTCAAAAATTGTTTAGTCGATCCTGAATATAATATAAATATTAAATAATGACACCACCATCACATGGAAAACCAATAAAGTTTAAGACTGCCTTTTTGAAGTTTTTTTAAATATTTCTTCGTTAGGCATCTAAACAATTAAAAGAAAAAAATTCTAACGGTTTTATTTTACTGTTAATTTATTGATATTTGAAAATCAATTAACACTAAACAAAAAGTCAAATATTTTTAATTTGGCAACCTTAGGGGTTAACACATATTGATGATTTTGTCGACTATCACAATATAATAAATAAACTGTTATTGACTTAACAAAATAAATAATAATTTCTCGTCAATTGACAAATTAAAATCGACTACTTCGTTTTAATATTTAGTATTTAAAAAAAGTTTTCATAAAATGACGAATGCTTATAATTACTTGAATGAATATTTTATACTTGTGTAAATGTATTGGTATCATTAACGTGTCTCACATATTATAATCGGATGGATTATTAATACAAAGCATAGACATAATATTAGGTATATAAATGTCTTGAATTCATACTATTGATTATGTTAATAATATCCATGTTTTCTTTATACACAAATATTTTTTTTTTTTACACATAATATATTTACTCTAATTATGGTCTGTTATTGTTACATCAAGATAATATCAGAAACATGGGTGATACAGTAAGATACATAACGCCATTCATAAATTCACCAATAAATTAACAAAATTGAAAAATAAAAAATGTTTAATAACTTAGGAATTCGCTATGGTTATTGTACGTTAGGTTTTGAGCGTACTACGTCTCATAAATCAGAACAAGTACCTATGTCAAATTAATACTCATACATAAGTTAAAAATTATATGTTAAATCATATACATCACTCATGACTCATGATTTAATACATGTAAAGTTAATAAAAAAATGATTTTACCTATAATTAGCAAAATTCCGTTTATTTTTCTGATTTCATTTTAATATAAATATTTATCTAACTATCTTAGTACTAGTCATTGCGTTTCGAAAATAACAAAGTAATTTTGAATCAAATGAGAGGTTTCATTGCTTACGAGCAAGGCAGTACGGGGACACCTATAGAAGCTATATAAATGAGTAATTGATTTTTGCTAACAACAGTTAATTTTTGAAACCACTGGACAAATTTATAAAAACGATATGCCTACAGATTCACGGGGATCTAGGGAGTGTAATTGGCTTCAGTAACGCTTTGGAATTCTAAAATGTTGGCACTAGCACTTTGTCATTTGTTAAGTGTCAACACAAGCTAAAACATACTAATTAATTAATCAAAAATGCACCAGATATGTGCATGCGCATACTCAACAAAATATGTAATGTCGCTAATTTAATGTGTTTGTTATTATTATAAGACCGCAAATAAGTAATAACGTAGGTATTATGAATATCTAACCTAACCTCTTATGTTGTCGACTTCATAATAAATAATTCACCATTAAGTGGTTGAATCGTGGTGACTATATTGTATACCTATGTTTACAATATTATACAACAAAAAATCATTAATTTGTGTCTCTAGACGCTATTATTAATCCAAAAAACACAAGACACGGACATGCACGTCAATCATCATTGAATCGTCTGGTATTATAATTAAGAAGGTAAATATTATATCGTATAATATTATGTAATACGAATCTATCGAACCTAAATTATTTTGATGATTTTGTTTACTGTCACGGCATAATTATATCATCTACTTAAATAAATATTAATTTCCAACAAAATGTTTGAAATAAAATATATTGAATTTATAATTGAATATTAATAACAAATAACTGTATGAATAAAATATTTCGTTTCAATATTTAGTTTATAAAAAACGTTTTCTCAAAATGACTAATGTTTATAAATTAACTTTAAGGAATATTTTATACTTGTGCAAATTTATTGGTATTATTAACATATCTCACATATTAGAATTAGATGGATTATTAATACGAAGTACAGACATAATATATACATTTCTTGAATTCACGCGAATGATCTTATTAATAATATTCACGTATTATGTACACAAAAATACTGCTTTTCATCATACAATATATTTATGCAATGTATGGTCCGTCATTATTGCGTCAAGAATATCAGAAAAACGGGTGATACAGTAAGATAAATAATATACTATTCTTAATAATAAATTAGGATAATTTAAAAAATAAAATTTTTTAATTTTTGATTGTAACCTATAATCATTGGATAAATATAAACGGACGTTTCATCCCCGTCAAAAAAAACCATCATGGACGTTTCGTCTCGGTCAATTATTAAAATAGGACATTTGGCCCACGGGAGCTATTATAATACATAAGAGGTTATTTAGTCATATAGGGCATAATTTACTTATATTATTTAAAAATTAAATTTGACTGAAGAAAATTCTGTTCTAGGCAATTTAAATTTAAACTTAATAACTATATACTAAAATTATTTTTTTTATGAAAAAAATATGTAATTTTACTGTAAATAATTTTAATATAATATGGTATTGACATTTTAAATTAAAAATAAATAGTGACTGAAATATCGAAACATAAATAATAATTACAAATTTATCTATGTATATTCTGTTTGGCGAGGAACGCGCTGATTCTGTGCATCCCTCCGTTTCACCCTGCTATCGAAAAAAGTTCTTTGTTGATGGGGATGAGCAAAATATCCAATTTTAGTCGGCCCGTGGAGCGTTCCCTCGCTGGTGACAGAGTATAAAATATATTTGTATTGTACTTAAATGTACTATATTATTAGTTTTCTTTTTTTTTATATTAATTTTTACTGATGAAAATTATATTGTAGGTAGGTATTATATTTAAATTTTTTTTAAAATTTAGTGATTTAAAATATTGGGGAACGTGAACTGGTTTTTTACGGTGGAACGAAATGTTATAAATATTATGTAATGAATTTTACTTTTATCTCATGAAAATTGTATAGTCTTACTAGGTGTGCAACGAAAGAATAAAATAAGTAATTGGTTTTTTTCTTATTTGGTTTTTACAGGTTTATGAATGGCATCATCGAGTACGACCAAAAGCTAACATCGCTTCCAAGATTTTTATTTATTCCCCAACACTCACAGAAGAAAAATTATTGGAACATAATTTTCATTTTCACGTTAATTTACTATTTTATGATGACATTAGTGCAATTTAAAATATGGCCACTGAATACTATAGACGTCTTCACGATCTCCCTGTATTCAGTTCGATTAGAATTCATCGTGGACGTCGCAGTAATTTTTTCCACATGTTTTTTCTTACAACAATTGGGCTATAGATTCCAAACGTTAAATGATTCCTGGCAATATCTTTTACCCGGATTTATTTCCGTCCCAGCTGGTGTATTAACACATTCTATAACAGGAATGACGCTGGATAAAATACGGTTGTTACACGCTGAACTGTCGGACCTATTAAGAATATTCAGTGCGGGTTACGGACAAATGCTAGTAGGATTTTTTGTATTCAATTATATCAATACGCTACTCAGTTTTTATTATATGATTCATTATAACAGTGCGAAAAGTGAAGAGTTCACTTTTACTTATTTTCTAAAAACTTTTATAATATGCATGGCGAGCCTACAGAATGTCACATTTATTTTATCTATTATAATTGCTGCGTCACGAGTACATGATAAGGTAGGTACCTAATATGTATACAAATATTTAAGTATTAGTACGGCACTACTATTAGTTTTAAGTAAAAATTTAAAAGAATTATCAAATTTGTACAGATTAATGGATTAATTATTATTAATATATAACAACTAACAAGATTACCGAAAAAGTGGAAACGCTACATCCATAAATACCTCATAGATATAATTCTCATTTATGAAGTCTAAAAATTTGAACACTCTGTCTCTAGTATAATTAATAGAATTATTACATAGAATTATGTGTGTACCTACCCGCCAACCGTGTTTTTACTATATGTTGTACGTTTATTTTTACATGATGTTGTTTAAAAACAATTATGAATATTTAATGTTGTTTTATTTTACTAAAAAGTATTATCTAAGTACATACCTAGGTATTTTTATTCAATTTGAGTAAAAATATTAGTTTAAAAATTAAAACCATTATTCAATTAATGATGCAAGTAATATTATGTGTAACACAGACCACAGTTTTTGATTTTTTAAAGAAGAAGATTAATTTTGTAGAAAAAAATATTATGTGTAACACTTACACCCAGTGGCGGATTTTCTAAATTTTTCTGGTGAGGGAGGTCCCTAAAATAATATATATTTTAAATGTATTATTTTATTTTTATAAAATTAATTAATTCATTATATATGTATATATTAGTGTCTGAGGGGAGGGGTCCTAGTGAAATGTTGTCACTTGTCACACCTTTTTTTGGTGATCTGGCGCTACTGTTGTTACTTATTACCTATATTGTTTTAATATAAATAAATGTAATTTAAATTTATAACTTAAATATAGATATTATACCAGTGTAATTTTCTTTTCTTCCGTGGCACTTTTCTTAATTTCAATCTAATATTTATAAATATTTTTGGTATTTGATATAATGAAAAGGTGGATAAGTGGATGTCGCTCTGCTGTACATTAGGTTACAAGTGGGTTACTGTAATGAATGGTGTTAAATTTGAATTCAATGATATAATATCATTGTATAGGAAAAACAATTCTGAGCGAAAACGGTATTTTCAATTTTTTTCATCTGCCTTTGAAACAATAACCTAGGAGCATTCTATTAAATTTTCAAGCTTTTTTACTCAACAGATAAAATTTTATTGATATTTATAGAAAAAAAAACTAAAAAAATTGAAAACTGACAATGGCCGTAAACAGCTCAAAAAGAGTCAAAATATTTTGTAAATTTTATGGTGTATAGAAAATGCTAATATAAACATTCAGTCAAAATTTCATGTCCCTACGGTCATTTGTTTTAGAGTTACACCAATAACCAAAATCGATTTTCTCAAAAACAGATTTTGCGTAAAAATTCCCGTTTTCCCTTAATTTTTCTTTTGTTTTTCACGTCGCTTGTGAAAACTACTGGGAAATTTTTACTTTTGACCCCCCAAAGTACCAACTAGATTTACTTTCCTATCAGAAAAGTTACTATTGAAGAAAATCCAAGCACTTTTACTGTCCTAAAAGGTGATGACAGACACAAAAATAAAAAAAAAAAACACATCATTGTAAAATCAATACATTCATCGCTTCGCTCGGAATCTAAAACAACGATTTTATTTATATGCATAGGTAATGTTAGTTTAATTGTTTACAGTTGACTTATTCTTTAAAAATACTCTAAATAAAAATTTGGTTATCGACACTGATGATAATATTATTTAATAAATTATTTTTTTTGGTTAGGTAAACAAAAATAAAATATTTATATTTATATCAAATTACAATAATATCAATAATAGGTATATAATATAAATACACAATACAATAAAATATAATGCTTCGCAATAAATTAATGAATTCAACACGAATTTATGTAATTGTAATTGTATGAATTATATTTATCTACAGAAACGGAAGATGATATCATATTTACGATTAATAAGGATATCAAATTTACCTGCAAACCTAAAAATCCAAGTAAATAAAATAATTAAAACAATTATGTTATTAAAAAAATATTATAATTCCTTAATATAAGTATGTTTTACTAAAGATTGTATGATTGTAAATTGTTATTATTAACACATGTTACAATACCATTGATGTTATACTGTTATTATAATATTCTAATTCTATATTTATATTTTATTTATTAGGTTAAATTGTTTATTAACCAAATATCAATTTTCGAATCAGACGAAATCACAGCTTTTGGAATTTTCAATATAAATTTAAATCTTGTTGTATCTGTAAGTATGCAATTCAGTATTTGAGTACCTAATTAATTGTGTTTTTTAATTATTAGAAATTATAATAAAACAATAAAATATAATATTTTCCTTTTTATTTTGGTAATTATTTTGATAGATACTAGTACTACTTATCACTGGATTGATAACGTTAATACAATTGAAAGAACATCCATTTATCAAGCAATCTGTAGGCAGTATGATAATTTTCATACAAAATACATCAAAGGGAACATTTAAGTAATTGAAAAAGTAACAATTTTTTAATGTACACTCACCGCACGTTAAGATCATGACCGGGCGGCGGACCGTTTTACGTACGTTACGCGCAGCCGGTTTTTGACAGTTTTTAATCTGTTGACAGTTATACAGTGCTGTTGCAAAATTAATATGAAGTGAGCCAGTGGCAGATTTACGGGGGGGGGGTCCAAGGGTTCTGGACCCCCCCAGACATCATATATACATAAATAATTAATTCATTTTATAAAAATAAAACTAAAACATTTGAAATACATATCATTTTTAGGACCCCCCCCCCCAGAAAATTTTTGAAAATCCACTACTGTAGTGACTTTTATATTGTTTTATAAACACGTACACGACTCTGTTTTCACGTTAAGTGTTCCATACATATAAGTAAGCGTGATCACAACGAAGAGCCGCGGTGCGGTGGAGGAAGTTGTTTTGAATGCGCGACTATAACCTAACCTAACCTTTTTTTTATAGTCATGAATTCATGATCTTAACGTGCGGTGAGTATATTGTTTAAATGTATTGTATAATAATCTAAAATGTTTCAACTATTAACAGCAGCAATGCTAATACCGTACATTTAAGAACACAAATTGAGGTTTATTATCTTATTCAGTTTATTACAAATTATTTATTTTTTAATCGGATATGTAATAAATATAAAACATTACCAAATTATATTTTAATAAAAACACAGGATAGCAAATTATGCAGGCGTATGGGATGTATATATACAATATATAATATACATACGTATTTCATATTATGCATAAATGTGTACAAGCGCACCAAAGTTCTAAGAAACTACATAAATGCTCTACTGACTACTCTATTCAGAATAAGAACAGACCGCTTTCGCGCATCGCAACTGAGCAGTGAGCTTGACGATGCCAGACCACAAAATAAGAAAATCGCAGCATGAAAAGTAGAGTGAATATCCATTGTTGTAAAAAATATGAAATTCAAACGCTCATAAAAACTTAATTTAATTTGCTTGTATGTAATGAAAAGAAAATTACGAAAAATTGTAAATTATATTGTAGTTAAAAATGTATAAAATGATAATTTTTTTAGTTAAAGATTGAAAAATTAAAACATAGTTATTCATAAGTAGTTGATATTGTAACACAAATCTCTAAAAATATATTCACACAGTTTTTTTATAAACATTTTAAGTTCTTTTAAGTAATTAGATATGTACCCAAACGAAAAATAACGTTTTTAGTTATTTTTTTGTAATTTAAAAATATTATTCGTGGGTACATAAAACTTTTAAAGTATAAAAAATTAAATGTTTTCGACAAAGTAAATTTAACATACTGTCACTTGTGAGTATAAGTTACTTAAATAGCAATATTATAAAATATACCTATATACATCTTTTATGTACACCATCGCCGAACTTGAATAAGTATCGAGATATTTTAGGAAAATAACCTGAACGTGATGAAATATATACTGCTTAGCAAATTGTCCGTTAATTGATTTCTTAATTTTAGATTCTAAGCGAAGCGATGAATGTATTGATTTTACAATGATGTGTGTTTTTTTTTTATTTTAGTGTCTGTCATCACCTTTTAGGACAGTGAAAGTGCTTGGATTTTCTTCAACAGTAATTTTTCTGATAGGAAAGTGAATCTAGTTGGTACTTTGGGGGGTCAAAAGTAAACATTTCTCAGTAGTTTTCAAAAGCGACGTGAAAAACAAAAAAAAAATTAAGAAAAACGGGAATTTTTACGCAAAATTTGTTTTTGAGAAAATCGATTTTGGTTTTTGGTGTAACTCTAAAACAAATGATCGTAGGGGCATGACATTTTTACTGAACGCTTATAATAATTACATTTCCTATACACCATAACATTTTCCAAATATTTTGACTTATTTTGAGCAGTTTGCGGACATTTTCAGTTTCCATTTTTTTTAGTTTTTTTTTCTACAAATATCGATAAAATTTTATTTGGTGGGTAAAAAAGCTTGAAAATTTAATACAAGGCTTCTACTATATTGTTACAATGACATTTGAAAAATATTAAAAATCCTTAGTCACAGTTTTTATTTATAAGCATTTAAAGTTCAAATCTTGACAAAATACGGAAAAATCACGAAAATTAGCAAATTATTTTGAGTTGAGAATTCATAAAAATTTTTCTTATTAAATCTAAGATTTGAAAATGTAATACAAGATTATCCATAAGTTCGTCTACCTTTATCAAAAAAAAAATGTCTACGAGAAAATCAAATTAAATTTTTATGAGCGTTTGAAATTCATAATTTTACAACATTTGATATTCACTCGATTTCTCGTGTAACGATTTTCTTATTTTGTTTTAATTAAAAAACGTATGACTGTAGATACTTGAAAATTTCACTGAATGTTTGTACTAGCATTTTCTATACACGATAACATTTTGAAAATAATTCGACTCTTTTTGAGCTGTTTATGGACATTGTCAGTTTTCAATTTTTTTAGTTTTTTTTTCTATAAATATCAATAAAATTTTATTTGTTGGGTAAAAAAGCGTGAAAATTTCGTTTTAGCCTAACCTAACCATACCTAACCTAAATTTATTTAAATTTAATTTGTCATGGTACTATGTACTAAAAGTGTACAACAACAAAAATTGTTTGATTTCGGTTGCTATTTGCTATCACTTATCACTAAGACAAAACTATAAATAGACATAATACAATTAATTTGTATTTTATTACTTACACTTTACAGTATTTTATATTTGCCATTGAGTATAGACCATAATAATGCTTAGTAGTTGGGTGTTTTATTCGTTTTTTTTTTTTACGTCAGTTAGGTGTAAACCTGGTATAATAGGTAATAGCAGCTCAACTATTTCAAGGAGTAGGTAGGTAGTAATTTCAAAGGACACCACCTGTCTTGGTTAGTAGTTAAGGTAAATTGGGTAAATAGTAATTCTTTTATTTATTTGGGTTACCCATAGGAGCAAATTGACTAAATTTTTTGGGGGACTCAAGCCCCCCCCCCCCCCATAGGCCATATTGCTCAGTACCACAGAATATAAAAATTAGTACTAATTACTAGATTTTGAATTGGGGGGACTTGACCGACATTTATGATTCTAAATATAGCACACTGGCACAGCTAGGTTTCACCTGGAGAGCGGATGTTTACACGTAAGTTTGTGGGTTTGTTTTCATATTATTTTGGTGCTTAAATGAAAATGTACTTAAGTATTTATTGCCACAGGCAGTCTGCTAACTGGGTGACGTGGAAGCAAATTATATTCTTATTCCCAAAAACGCAATGTATAAAATACTTGAGCCCGAACAATCTAAAAGCTGTCTTCGTTTCACCGTGACCCAGTTATAATCTGCACCTATCTTGACAATATAGTCTATTATACATATTATACTATAAGTACACCGTGCAATAACTTAGGTTTGCGCGATGTATTTATAATGATATATTATTAATATTTATATTATTATTAACAATTGCAATAATTTCATTTAACATAATACATAAAATAAGCCTACACTAGACGGACAAGTCGTAAAACATTCATTTATTATATAACATGTACTCGCACATATTTTGTAACATTCTGGTTGTTCTCATAAAATATCTCTATACTTTAAAGTTTCAGTTTGGAGTGATATAAAGATATTTGTTTGACTCGTCTTCACTCAAGATATTATGGCATTGCAAGGTTTCACCGGAATAATCTATGTTTAAACATTAGTTTGTTTTCATATTATTTGGAGGCTTATAGGCTAAGGCTATAATCTGCTAAGTGGGTGACGTGGATGCATACACTTTTATTCCCAAAAGCCCAGTGTATAAAATATGCTAGCCCGAACAATCCAAACGATTGCTTTGTTATTCCAAAGCCAGGTCGTAGAATAAAAATATATTTATATTATATACTTTTTAACTTTTATAAATAGTGTTGTACATACAACACATAGTCATTATTATGACCCGTGACATTCTACAATTATTATCATTGTTTTATTAATATTATGTTTAATTTGTTGTTGTTATTTAAATTAATGTAAGATCTTATCTTAAATCATGTATAGTGCTCATATCGGTTAAAATGAAAAATATTTTTTATAATAAATGTGGTTAAATTTGGGTATGGTTATTTGAAAGTGGTTGTTTTCATAAAGATGTAATTGTTTAGCTTCTATTGATTCTAATGCCAATTTTGTTATATATTTTATGTTTTATAACATTTTACAATTATAATGTCATTTACAATATTTGATTTTACATTCCTTTTTTTTTTTTGTATTTGTTAATTATTAGTAATTTTTAATTAAGTATATAATAAGAATAATATTTATTTACATGAAATTATAATATTAAATACATTGTTAGTTTAAGAATATAATATAAATAAATGTATGTTCATATATATGTATTTTATTTATTTAGGGTAATCGAGTATGTAACTAGGGTCCCAACGTGTATTGTCTTTAAAATTGCACACTAATCCATGTGCCTCTTATAAGTTTAACATTCTCTCGTTCATTTTAATTTTTCTTACACATATATCCCGAGTATAACGTGGCCTTAGTTTCTATGTTAATTAACTTTAAATTAAATTTGTTATGTTTCTATCACTATACAATGTTATATTTTTAAATGTGCTAGTGTACCCTTAACCGTAATCGTTTTATGATTGTTAAATCCGAGGATCCATTCCAAGATATTATTGTTGATAGTTTATACTTTTGTGTAATTGTTCCAACAATGGTATGGTCAATTCTGGCTTATTTCGGAACACCCTCCTGATTGATTGCAATATCTTGTCCAAGTCACAGCGCCTGAATAATAATGATAATCTCAAATAACTTCAATATAATATGCCCTTTGTAATAATCTCAATATAATAATATGCTATAACTTATACGTTGTGTTAGGTCGGATCCTTAGTGATTAATTAAAGTAATATAATATAATATAATGTAATATCCCGTGTAATCATAGAACAATGTGTTATATACTAATATTAATCCGTAGAGTCGACTTTTAAGTTTTAAAATGGGTAGTTTAAGAGCTTATCTTAAGCCATGACATGGATCCATCGATAATATAAGATCATTAAGATCACAGAATATAACAATAACAAGATAAGATAACATTTTTAAAATATTATCTTTGCTTGGATCGTTAGGAAGTTGTACCAATTTAAATAATTTATCTATTCTATGGTTGCACACTGTAAAAACAAGTTTTTGTCGAATGTGGACAGACTGTGCCAATGCTATCAAATGTTTGACAGTAATTTGTTTTTGTTTACACTGTGAAATGTTAATGCACTTCCGTCGCTTGCGATAATCGTAACACTCGTAACTGCATTTTAATTAGTATTTTTTTTTATTATTATTATTTCCTAAATATTATGGTTTTGTTATTGATTTTTGTAATGTGAAAAAACCGCAATGGGACCGCTTACACGTCTTCGCGACGTACTCGTTACGCCCAAACGAGGTAAATTACAGTTCACGATAGTTCCTAATGTCTACTACACTTTTATGGTCTCCGTGACCGCTCAATAAACGAATCGAATAATATGGAACATCTATTGATATTGCCGCTGTTGCTGACCATCGTCGATTGCAAACAATTTGATTTGTATTTCGATGCCAACGACGTGGAACCGTTGATGGGCTTGGCTGCTCGACTGTACTATGTGCGAGGTGGCCAGCTCAACGTCAATGCTGTGCAATATGCCTTGGAGGTACCGTCGTTTGTCACCACTTTGAACTTAACGTGGAGCTCCAAGAGTACTCTGTTGTACAAAATGTCTGTACAGGCTGACAAGGATATTGTGGTGCCAAAACTCAATATGGCTCAAGAGGGTACCTTGCCTGACATACCATCTGTATTCTCTGTATCTTTGCCTTGTGCAGTGAAGTCTGGCAACGCTGAAGTTAGTCTGTCAATTCAAATGTCAGAGAATTGGCCAAATGATGTCACTGATGTCAATCTTGTGTTCAAAAAATTTTGCATAGATCAACATCCCAACGAAACAACAATTGTTCCTGAAACAGATTCTTCCGTACCACCTTACTACGAACCATCATTTTTCTACCATATGATATCTGCTGCGTCCTCATTAGTAGCACTAGCCATAATTTGTTGTTTGGCCACCACTTATCACCGTGATAAAGCACGAGATCTCATGATAATTAAAGGTTTCCAGAACAATGAAGTAAACATGTTTTTAAAATCAGCACTAAATTCAAGCAACAAGTTCAACCAAAAATCATTACCAGGGTCGAAAACCAAGGTGAAAGATTTACACGAATGCATTGTAGAGCTAAGTGTACAGAGGCAACGAGTTAGATTACAGAGCATTGAACTGGAAGGTACTTTTGGACGAGTTTACAAAGGTCTGTATACAGATGTCAATGGAAAAGATGAAGAAGTGTTTGTCAAGACTGTAACCGATCAAGCAAGTGCTGTACAAATATCTGTGCTATTACATGAAGGACTGAGTATGTATGGACTTAATCATAAAAATATATTAACAATTCAAGCAGTGTCTGTTGAACAACACGTAGAACCTTTTCTTCTGTATGCGTACAACAATAATACAAATTTAAAGAAATTTTTACAAAACTGTAAGACGTCTGAAAGCATTTCATACACATTAACAACTAGAGAAATAATCGACATGACACTACAAATAATAACTGGTATGCAATATTTACATAAAAACAGACATCTACACAAAGATGTCGCGGCAAGGAATTGTCTTGTCAACCAAGAATTAAAAATTCAGATAGCCGATAATGCTCTGTCAAGGGATCTATTTCCTAGTGACTATCATTGTCTAGGAGATAACAAGAACAGGCCGATAAAATGGATGGCTGTCGAAAGTTTAGAACACAAGAAATTTAGTACTGCCTCAGATATTTGGTCGTTTGGTGTTCTACTCTGGGAACTCTTGACTTTATGCCAGCAACCATATGCCGACATTGATCCATTTGAAATGTCGGCTTACCTTCAAGATGGTTTTAGATTAACTCAGCCAGTCAACTGTCCCGATGAACTGTTCACTGTGATGGCATGCTGCTGGGCATTAGCCCCTAATGAAAGGCCAACATTTTCCCAACTATCTATATTTATGAATGAATTCAACAATCAACTTGTTAAATTTGTATAAAATTTACTATTGACTTATGTTTTGTATTGCAGTTGTGATAATTTTTGTTTTATTTATTTATTTTTATTTGCTCCTATATAAGAGTTAAAGTGTACATATAAATTATTTCTAATGCTTTAAATTTTATTATTATTTATTAAACAGATTGTTTAATTGCGAAATGGTGTCTCTTGGATTAATAACTGTATGTCCAATCACTCTTGAGTCATTGAAAATTTCGTGATCATTTCCTCCGACAAATGTTTTATCACCGAAAAAATGTATGTTTTCTTTAAACTCATCCTCAACATAGCGTAGACAAAATCTTTTATCCCATCCTATAGGAAAACAGTCAAAACTTATTTGGCCACCTAAACATAAATAATTGTGTTACAAAACATGATATAAATACATCAATATAATTGAATTAAGTACTAACCAATACTGTAAGTTAAACCAATATCTGGTAAATTTTCTTTAATGCTTTCAATGAATTTCTTTCTAATGTTATGAACTTTATCATACTCTTCAAAATTGTCACGTTCAATTTTTGAGCATGACCGACCAACAGGACTGATATTGATCATGCCAGTTCTAAATTCTACAAAATTTCCACGTTTCACTGGCAATTGTATTTTTGACATGTAGCCCAATGCAAAGTTAATGAATGTCTGCAGTTTTTCTTCGCCCAAATAATCAACAATTGTCTATTAAATAAAAACATACCTTTGAATATTATTACACAAAAAAACTACATTTAATATTGTATTTAAGTACCTACATATTCTTTTTAGTACTAGAATACTAAAACTTAATAGAAGTATTTTGGTATTTGACTGTTCTTACATAAAAAAAAAAATTGTAAATCTAAATTGTATCAGTTCTTATAAATTATGTTCAAAATGTGAATTTATAATTTCCACTAGTTACCTCAATGCCTACCACATAGTCTATATAGATGACCATTGGCTTGTCGTTTGGAATCACAAATAATACAATTCACAAAAATAATTATAATAATGATCCAATTAGTTATTGTGTATCTAATAAGTAATAATCATTGTTTGTAATTTAATCCATTTTTACCTACCTATTTATAATCTTAAATTATTTTCTAATAGTTAAATTAAATTATAATATATAGACCAGTACAAAAGTATTTAAAATATGAATACATTTATTTAAAAGATTGTAACGTGCCATAATAGGTTAACATACTTGCTTTTTTAACTCTTCACCATTCTTGAATGCAACTAGGCCGTTTTCTGCGAATACATAGTCAAATTGGGCTGTGTCTGAACAAATAAAAAATAAGTTTATTTAGTAAAATTATTTTTCAAAAATGGAATAGCAACTAGACATTTGTAGTCTTACATTCTGGGCCTCCAAGCTGTTCTTCTATCTTTGATATATCTGAACCACTCACCAACCCAATGAGTGTTTTTTTCTTGAGCTCGTCGACCATGAACGACCTCACAGACGGATCTATTGGCTACAAAATGTTTGAAACGTTCAGAAACTACAACCATCTGTGCTATGTAAGGCATAACTCAGGGATATCATACCTGTCTAGGTTCTGTGACTGTACCGTCGACATCGAACAGACAAATCGTACTTCTATTCATAGTTAGAAATTCAAAATCTTGATTACTAATCGCTTCTAACTACACACACACGCACACACACACAATCTTATTATTATTATTAATATTTAATAATAATATGCGAGTGTACAAGGTATGAATATATTTACCTTTTGCACACCCGTTTGATCGTTCCGCTCAATAACCTATTGACAGTGATCGACGCCATTTCAGTTGTAATTTTATGATTTAAAAACTTCAACAGTGGAATGATGTGTTTAAAGCATAAAAATCTGAATACTAAAAAGTCCACATATTCAAAATCACGTCACAACGCGGCGGTTTTATCACGAAATTGTTGTTACCACAGACTATATGTTATTATAATATTATTCTGTGGTTGTTACTTATCCGTTATCAACGAAAACTACGTAAAAAGTCCAATAGAGTGCGCTAGATAACCCTTCTTAACCAATTTCGTTTACATCAAATTAAGTACCTTGGGTTGTTAGCGCACTATAATTTGATTATTTTGTTTTCCGTCTCTGGCCCACGCGCAACATAGACAAAACGCATTTACGCAGAATCATTTTTTTTTAATATTTTTAAGTAATCTTAGAGTAAAATCACATTGAAATCATATAAAAAAAACGATAGAGAATAATATTTTCGAGGGTATTACTCATCGATTTGTCTAATTATTGTCTCAAAACAATTTAAACATAATTTAAATTTATATAATTTTTTTGTTTATTTTGAAAGTCGAATACAAAGTCAAACGTCAATTGACAATGAATTATATAACAGATATGTCATACACTCAAAAATAGTATCCTCTATAATTTTTGTAATATTAAATTTTATAAATTACTCAAAAATCATAAAATAAAAGGGTTTTAGGTAAAGCGTTTTATGTTGCGCGTGGGTCTGAGAGAAAAAATAAATATCGCGTTGACTTCCTCTTAAACTAAAATAATAACTATATGTAGGTTATTACTCGTTCAAAAATAGAGTTAAATTAAATTAAATAGTAATAGTAATATAATAATAATAATATAAATAGTAATCGCGTTTAATATTTTTTGATATTTTATGGGATTAATTTCAATTGTTATTATTTATTTGTTGGGTCAAAAAGTTTGAAAATTTAATACAAGGCTCCTGATATATTGCCTAAATAGCAGTAAAAAAATATTAAAAATACATATGCACAATTTTTTTTTACAAGCATTTAAAGTTTGATTTTTGACAACATTTATCAAATTTAAAATACAAAAATGATTTTATAGTTAAAATTTGATAAAATGTTCAACTTTTGTAGCTAAGTAATACGGATAGAAAACATACAACCAACAAAGTTCCACGTAAATAGGTTATTCTGTAACCAACAAATTTCAAAAATATAAATCACTGTTATTTTTTATAGTTATTTGGAGGAAATTTGGAGGAAATTACATACTAAATAACTACGAATAGGTAACGATTTTAGTTATATTGTTGTAATTTTATAATATTAATTCAACTTAACTGGCTACCGTATTAATAATAAGTACCCAATAACAATATAAATATAATGTAAAATATCCTACACTGACAAACCGTCTCCGTTCAGAATCTTTTTCATATACAATGATATATAATTGAATTCTAATTTAATACCATTACAGGTTACAATATCCATTACAGTGACCCACTTGTAACTTACTGTACATCCATATTTACCCGCTTTTTTATTATTAACTTTTTCTACAAGACTATATTGTCTATATTATATAATATGTTGAATGTTGATACTATAAAAATATAGGATGATACTAAATATTAGAAATACAGGATGAGACTGAATGCACTATGCAGCAATTTATAGATGTTACTTTACAATGAGAGAAAATATGTTCTCATCCAAGTTACTGTCAAAACTCAAGAAGTAGGGACAAAGTACACCCATGGTGACATACGCATGCGACACGTGTTCTAGTACTCAGAGAGGTGAAGAAAGACTGCAATGTTTCGAGAGGAAAATATATGGACCATTATACACAACAATGACCTAAATATTAATAGACTTGAAGAAAATCGACCTATTGCTGGACGTAGGAGCGGCGTTGGATAGAGAGAAGCGGAAGAGTGTGTTGAAAGCGGCGATGGTCCTAAATAGACCACTAAAAAGAAGAAGAACTTTTTCAACGACCCCAGGTAAGTAAATTTTTAATTTTGAAGCGGAAGCACTAAAACAAAATATCTACTTTTCTAAATATTAGTTTATAGGTAAACAATCAATTTTAAAAACGTACCTCCTATCATCTACCTACATATTAATATATTATTCTTCTGATTGCAAAATCACAGCCTACCTTGTAAATGTTCTATGAAAATAAATTGAAAACAACTGTGGAAATAATAAACTATTCTATTTTGTAAAACTAACTACCTACTCAAGTCATACGCTTCAGTCATCATAAAGAAATGTTTTTAAATAACAAAAATATTGACCGAGGTAATTAGTGCAATGGCCGCTAACTACAATAGGTATAATATTATATCGCTTGCATTTAAATGGATCACTACATCGCCCCCGTGTTCAACAACAAATTCAATAATAATGATAATAATAATAATATACCTAGGTATAAAATTATAACGGCGCGCGGCGGTCCAAGTCCGAGTGTAATAAAGTTATTAAAAAAAATAAAAATCGTTAAAACACTGTCGTAATTCCCAAATTGCGTGGCAGTGTGCTCATACGTACCACCAGCTAATAGCTATATAATAATAATAATAATAACAATAATAGTATATATTATTATGATGCGGTATATTATGTATACCGGGTTATTAGTTGTGAGTACTTCATATTATATCAGCGCGAGTATATACCTAATATAATAATGCGGGTTCGTGTGCGCAGCAGTGTTTATGACCATATATATAATATAATAATATAAATAGTAGGTACATATTATATATATATGTATCATGAGAAGGTACGTTTTCGTCCATTGGGTTTGTTTATTAATTATATTATGTCACTGATGTTACAATATTATTAAATTATTATTATTATATTACTACACTCTGTGTCTCTGTTCCAGCGTTATTCATGTATATGATAATATTATGTATGTATACATATAATATCATGTCGTTATCGTAATCCAATAGTTAGGTACCAGCTATAGCTCAATAATAATATATTATATTATATTGGTACCTACCTATAATATACTTGCCCACTAAGCCTATAGGCTATAATATTATTGTTATTGTTATACATGTTTATATACTTGCTTTGACAATCGTAATAAACTTTTCTGTATTCTTGTATAGTCACTTAATTGCCTGCAGTTGCAACTCGCAGCTGAGTGTACTCTGACGACTGTCCTATACTACCTACTATAATTTATATACATAGGCAGTACGCACCTATAGGGGTAAGGGGTGACTGTACTATACACGTGCACGATATACCTATTTAGGTATTATAAATTATGTACAATGTAAGTACATGTTTCGCACTTATACTCGCACTCGAGTTGTACGTACTATAACCATTTAATACCGCCGAATTTAAGTATAAAACGCATCCCTGCAACACCTATTATAATAGTCCCCCAAAACCGTATTCAATTTATTTTTTTTTTGACAATAAATGAAATGAAATTTTTAATACTCCTTTAATTAACAAGCAAATCTTAGGAACGATCAGATTTGACATTGCAAAAGCATATGACACGACATGGAGACCCAGAATAGTCCATAAACTAAGAAACATAATTTCTAAAGGAAAAATGCTTGACTTCGTCACAAACTTCCTCAGTAATTCTTTAAGTTAAAACATCTAACACCCTCTCAGATATATTTTACATAGTAAACGGAGTCCCTCAAGGTTCCAGTATATCAGAAACACTTTATATGTTCTTTATCAAAGACGTTTCTGAAGGTATAGCAAATCCAAACACACCTTTGTTATACGCAGACGATTTCACTATTATCTGCTGACGTACAAGCTCTCACTCTATCCAACAAGTATTATAATCCTCTACGAATCAGGCTCTTGTCCTGGCCAAATACAGCTTCCGTTTACCTCCTGAAAAACTGATCTCACAGTTTTTAATTTATTTTTACGGACATCGGAGTACGCGTGGTTTTCGTCGGTAAACAGCGGACTAGATGATAAAATGTTAACGGTCGAGGGCCACGCCCTAAGAATCTGCAGCACTCTGTATATTATTTATGTATTATTTTATACAGTATGATTTTCAGATTACTAAACAATCTAAACGTGTTCCCATCACGATATCGGTAGAAATGTGCAGTATTTTTTCACAGGTATTATAATAATATTATATATTTCTGCTGGCGGTGAAACAGACAACATACAATATGTATCTATAGTTAGTATTATCCGCGTAGTGCACAACCGCCTTGATAGATATTATATTTACCTACTTATGTACTTATACCTACAGTTATACCACGCGTATTATTCATTATTGCAGTATACCTATATGGCCTACATAATATATATTAAGCGCATTATGCCTAGATGTGTAATGTGTAAATGTTTGAAACCAATAACTAATAGTGTATAGTATAGTTTTTAGGGTCTCGGTGGCACGTATTCTGCACCTCTTAACAAGTCGCCACCGTACAATATACGTCTTATACCCATTACAAAATCACACGCCTCTATAATATTATAGTCTATAAGGTTAATTAAATATATACAGGATGATTAGTCTTTCAACAGCGTATAAATTAACATTCATTATCGCACAATAAATGTATGTTTTATACAAAAACATATTATACCTACTTGTTCATCATTTAAATTGCTATAAATAGGTACCGTCTATGTACTTTAGATTTTAATATAATGTTACACTTACCTGCAGGTAGGTAGGTACATATAATTATACAAAATACCATGTTTGTTAAATAATTGTAATAAGAGCAGATATTTATTTTATACATCATAATCTTTGGAAAACTATGCAATGCACATCTACATTAGATTTTGAGAATAAAACTAATAACTTAGATGTTAGATCTAATCTTTAAGTCCCTTTTGTTATAAATTAATATAAATGTTCACTTTTATGTGTTTGGGTGTGTGTGTGTTATTAGTTTACGAATCTTTATACGTGGCTACTGGCTAGGTATATATAATATATATGCAGTAATCAACATATATTATATTATATTATGACGTACGTATACAATATGTTTGTGACGACTGTTGTTAACGACAAACTTGTTTATATTCCCCCCAAAGGTTAGGTTAGGTTAGGTTAGGCCAAAGCACATGTACATTATCGAATACGATAATAATTTATGTGTAGGTAATTACCATCACCCCGCTATGTATAGGTATAATGTCACGCACGTTATGCAGCAGCGGTGATGTTTTTTTCGCTCAAAACCGTTACGATAGTTAATAAATTAAACCTGGTAATTAACTAAACATGATCACCCATATTTTTTTCAATAATGTTATTCAAAATCCGATTTTTAGAATTTTCAAATATACCAAAAGATCATGTATTTAAAATTTTTGAGAATTGTTGTACTATTTTAGTCTTATGGAGTGTTCTATGAAGATACAAACGTCTGTTTTTCAAATAATAACCTCCCTCGCCTATTTTCTACTGTAAGTTACATTTAGTGTACATTTTTCTGAAAATGTTTCCGTATCAAAATCAAAATTCGAACGAATAATTTTTGAGTTATTTAACTTTGTATACATACTAAGGAAAAATGCCAATAGGTCCATTATAATGCGGGTTCAGTTTATATGAGTATCACGGTGACTTGAACATTTTAGTTATTACCTAATATTAATATATCAACATTTATAATTTGTAAAAATGGTCCAAATATCCATAATTATCGCACTAGATCTAATATTAAATATATTTTAAATTTTTGTAAGACCATTTTCAACTATTTTTATACTTATAGAAAAACATTTTGTCAACTGAAAATTTTGAATTATAGGTAGGTACGTATATCAAATTTTTAAAATAATTATCCACTAAATAATTTACATTAAAAAGGTGGGATCTCATTAAAAAATAGAAGTTTGCTTATCGGTGCAGGACACTCCTTAACTAGTACAAACAATTTAAAGGATTTGAAGATAGCATGGACTTTAAGTAGGTATTTTTATTATATTTAAGAATTCAAAAAATCAGAATTTGAATACATTTAAAATGTATCATTAAATGAAAAATGTGGTTGAATACGCTTGGTGAATAGCTCTGTATATTATTCCTTTTGTATAAAATGTTTAAATGTCCAATACATGAACAACAATACGGAACATATGGAACGAGCTGGGTTCTTATTCTTCAAGCACATGATACCTATACTATAATATGGTATTGTGAATTGTCAATTGCGATTAATCAACTAATCGACCGTATATCGACCGTATATCCACAAGGGTGTCCGAGAGAGTCTCAATCGAGTTTTCGTATGCGCATCATTATATAGATCACCATAAAAATATATGGATATAATGTTTTTACTATTTATTATTTTATATATTTTATTAAATACAAAGTACATACGACCTATATGGTCTTATATATACTAAGGAAAGAGGGGTCCTCATTTGCCAGTTTCATCAGCGGACTGTAGTGGTACCTGTTGGTCCGCTACTCCGCTCATCTAAGCTTTAAATACTTAGGTATAATAACTCATAAACTACTCGCCGTAAATTCGATTTTTATGTATCAAAATACATAAATTACCTAAATACCTAAACAATTTCTTCATTTACGTATGAAATTTAAACTGTATGTTGTCAATGAAAAAAATGAAAAAAATATTAACAAGTAGGTATATGAATGTATACTTTTTTTAAATGTTGTTTTTTTCGACTAGAAACCATGTAAATTCTTTTTTTGAAAAACATTAATACTTTTTGAAATAACGAGTGGTTTATGATAAAATAATCACCGGGTAGATGTACTATGATAGGTGGATAGGTATAATAGTAATATGGTATATATATTATATACCGAGTAATCACCACATGTGTTATATAACATCACAAGAGTCGGCGGAGGTCTATTGATCCACTGAACACAATATAAACGCGTATTATAATATATTATATACCTATAATACTTGATCGATAACAAGCAGAGTACAATATTGTGATGATCCGATAAAACGCGTGCGGGTATATGCACCTACATATACGATTATATACATATTATTATTATATTAAAATGATCGGGTCCGTGCGCGGGGCAAAGAACAAAACGGTTTGAATTTTTTTTTATTTTTTTTTTTGGACACGTACCTATATATTATTATTAATATGCAGTCATTTCATTTTTTCAACGTCACTATAATATTATGTATACGTATATTACAGTATACACGACGACGTTATAATATGTATAGCTATATGTACATATATGCTCGTTTCGGGGGTTGATCTGTCGGCAGAGATAACGGCCAGCCGACGATGACTTTGTGTATATCGTGTATGTGTGCGCTTGCCTTAGAAAATAATTAAGTTATATATACGAGCGTGATGATAAACACATGGCGTGCCCTTAAGCTACAATAATTGCTTTATTAGTATAAATATTACGTTTCCATCTCGTATAATGCATAGGTAGGTAGGTATAGGTATAGGTATAGGTACTGTATAGGTACTACCGCGGCGGACATGCCCCCGATGGGTGCTCGTCAAAAATAAATAAAAAGGGGTTATTATTTTTTATACAATCAAACGGTAATTAGTTTATATGCGGTCTTTATACACATTATTATATTATTACCTAGGTACGGTATTATATTGGTATTTATTATAATATATAATTCTTAATTTCTTATACAATTAGGTATTATAATAGCAAGAAATTGACCGCGTCCGATTTGCGGTCAGAAACAAAATTTTAAAATAAATATTCCTATTGTGATATACCAATGCCTATATCCAGTGTCGGCTTAAACTTTTTTTTCCTTGACTCACATATTTTAATATTTTTACACCATCCACTCTAAACATATTTTCATTGTTCTCCAAATAGTGAATTCATAGGTTGTTATAATGGTTAAACAACACTTAACAATTGTTCGAACTACATTTTCGTTCAATTTTTAATAGGAACCCCCGCCCCCCATTAATATTTTTTGTGAATCACGTGATTCAAATATATACCTCCACCGAGCCGCCACTGCCTACATCATAATTTATACTTCCAACTTACCACACCTATAGTAATAATATAACGCAAACAATAAGATATAATATTGTTCGTGACAGTATGTTGTAGACTTAGGAGAGAGGATATGGTGACTAAAATGTTTGATATTACAGCCTACAGTGGCGCATTTTTATGTCAAGTCAATCCACTCGTACAATCAGTAATATCGGTAAAACTGTATAAGATATTATTGTTCAAAGTTCATGAATTATATTTATACCCATTATGATAATAATTATTATATACGTTTCAGGCACAGAACTGAATAATAATTACAGTCAGTGGCGTACCCAGGGGCACTAAGGGGGCTTTATTCATGGTATAAATCTTATATAGTAAAAGGCATAGTATACTTAATAAATATCATTAAGCATATATTAATTATTTGTAGAGATCATTACGGTAACAGGATTATATAGTATAAAAACGACCTAGTATAAGGTAACGGCTAACGGGTATCAAATCCCCCCCCCCCCCCCCCCCCCGATTGTAAAATTCAGGATATGCCACTGATTACAGTAATATTGCACATAACAATATCGACGAAAATCTGCACGCGTGGTTCGTTTAAATACAAGATCCGTCGAGAGATCTAAATAAAATACTCGTGGCGTTTAGGCGGGTGAATTTTGAAGCACACGGATAGAATTGCGAATTATTTATTGAATCTACGAATGAGTGCCAATATTATAATACTATAAGACATATAGTATATTATGTGCATACGTATATTATAGGTAGGTATAGCAGGCACGGTCGACGTAACTATCATATCCCTGTACCTAATTACGTTACCCAATAATAATTTTCAAATCTCAAACATATCCATTATAGCCTACATAGGTGTATTATGCGTGCAGCATTCGTAAAATTATGTGTTGGGCACGAATTAATAATAATATATATTATTATACTTACATCAGCCAACTCAAGATATATATATATATTATGCGTGAATGCAATATTAAAATGTATAAATAAAAATGAGGGAAAAACATTTTTTTTTTTTTATATGCACACAATAACTGTGCGAGTTTTTCTCCCCCCTCACACTCTCTGCAGGCTGTGCAGCTACCTCTCACACACACACACACACACATCTCTTATAGCGCCTCTCGTTAGAAGCTCATTAATATTTCGGACGCACATAAATCGTTATTTACCACCGTTTGGAAACTTTTATTAGGTTGTCTCCGAAGTTACACAATATATATTTTTCATTTTCGTTTTATTTGTATATGCGTGTATATGTACGTAAATTCCAATAAAGAACGTTCCAAAGGTACATACATAATAATATATATAATATATAATAACGTACCGGGGCAAAGAAAATAATATGTCAAACGCGGTTAATTTATATTTCATATAACGTCGTAATAATAATGAAATTATCGTGTTATAGAGAAAAAAAGGAAGGAAGGTAAATTATAATTGTGTATATACAGAGTGTGACAAAATACACTTGTCGGGAATATATAATATTTATATATATTATATATATATAAATATTAAAATATGTGTGTGCAAGGGTCGGAGATTCGAGTCGTGTGACAATGTTTTATGATAAATGCGCTTATATACATATTATAATACGCTGCAGTGTTTCACCTCAAACTATATTATACCTACAAATTGTAATTGTAATTTATAGTCTGCGAGTTAATAAAGCAAAAGTCGATACTGGTTCTATATTATAATAAACGCTATACGCCATACCGGGCATACGGTATAATAATATGTGTAGTATATATATTATTATATTATTATAATATGGGTAGGTAGGTACTAATAACGTCATTATAATATGATGTTTGATTCGGTGTGAAATATTCAAATAACTCATATTATATAAATTAATTTTGAAATATGTATTTAGGCTGAGAATTTGGTGCACCAAAAATTGTTATAATATATGCACACATAAGTGAAAAAATTTAAAAATACGCTCTAAAACCATAAAATAAACATTATTATTCAAAACTAATTAGGTATTTAAGATTACAATTGTAAGACATTGTTTTTATGTTTAATAGTATAGATCAGGGATGGACAACTCAAAGCTACTAATGTGCGAAAATGTAGTGGGCCAGAGAACATAGAATGAAAATAAAAAATCTAATGTTAACTATACCCCTATAAATAATATAATATTATTTACATTTAATAGTTCAATACTATAGATAAGAATTTATATCTACGTTTTACGATAAATATTTTAATAATTTTTTGAATATAATAAAATAAAATACATAGAAATCTAGACATTTTATATTTTTATAAGCTAAATTGAAATGTAGCATGGGCCAGTGAAAAATGGTACGCGGGCCGCCAGTTGCCCACTCCTGATATAGATGATAGTAAAATAAAATATTTTTAATAAACTTTTACTGCACTCCTTCATTAAAGAGCAACACTCCTCTTTTAACTGTATTGTTTAACACTTGGCCAGTAAAACATCATTATCGAATGTACTCACTTATGACTTACGTGGGTGATGAGGAGAAGATGACTCAGAAAAAAGAAAAAGGTTTAGATTTCTTCTCAAAAAAGACAGCGAATCATAGTAGTGTATCTACAGTACTGTATCTACATTGCGGCCAAGTCTAGTTTATGCCTCATTCAGAAACTGGCCAAGTGTTAAACTATAAAAATAAAAGAGGAGTGTTGCTCTTTAATGTATGAGTGCAGTGAGGTTATGAATTAAAAAATAGCAGACTTGGCCACAATGTAGATTTCACTACTTCGATAGGCCGACTTTTTTGGGAGGGAGTTTGGAACTTGGCCTTTTTTCACCGTTGGGTTTTTGTTGGGGATATAATATTATACAATCTATGTATAAGAAAATTATATACCAACATGCACCCCCATATTTGCGCCTATGCGGCCTATATGTATAATATGTATCCTTTATGATATATAAGATTTGGTATTGGGAGGGGGCTAAGCCCACCCAACCGCCTCTATATTTGCGCCTATGCGTCCTATATGTATATGTATTCTTTATGATCTATAATACGATTATAGGTATGACCGATATATTTGATATAGATCGTATCATATACCTATCGGTTATTACAATTATTCATAATATTTATAAATTGATATAATTATTATTATTATTGAACAAAAAAAAAATTATTTATGCGACTCAAGTATATGCGATATCTATATAAGAAATATATTATGGTCTGGGACACGTTTATTTAGAAACTGCATAGCATAGTTTCCCGTACGATTTTTCCTCCCTTCGACCACTGGCTATACAATTGTATGTTATATTGCCGGCTTACATAATACAATACTGTCCCTCAACACTTTAACTATATTAATAATAATAATAGTAATTTTATATATTTCGCGGGCACTCGGAGATTATTACCTACACGGTAATAATATAGCAGTGGCTGTGCGTACAAATACATAATAATAATAATAATAATAATAATAATAATAATAATAATAATATATAAACTGAGACAGAGCGATCGAACGGCGTCGGAGGTTGCACGCGGGACGCCTGCGGTTTCCGCTACGCGCGCGATAATTTACGTCCTCGGTAATTCAGTCGGACGTCTTTATTGCCCTCCGCGTACGCGGCTTCTTCCACTCGGCAGAGGAAAAGAAAATTATTATATTATTATTATTATAATACGCGCAGTGCACCGCAGCGGCGAAACAGCCGAGCTCATGCGACCGCAATATAATAATTATTATTATTGTTATTAATGGCGACGCGTGCGATTTATACAGTGTATTTATATAATACGCGTATATGTACATGATATATATATATACGGTAGGTACACTCGGCCGTGGAACTGTATATTATAATATATATAGGCGTGCACGATATAATATTATACGTATATACAATCATAGGATTTTTCTCTAAACGCCATTTATTATTTTATTGATTTAAATTTATATTCCCTCGGCCGACGACGTGGTTCCGCGACCGCAGCAGGACTTGCAATAATAATATTTATATAGGTATAGTACCCCCCCCCCCCCCCCCCCCCAGCAATTGTGTTGCTCCTGGAGCAGACGACGCGACGGTCCCGCGCGCTCGAGCCGCATACGAGTTACGCGACGGATTTACCCGACCGCCGCCGTCTGCGAATTATTTTTATGTAATGAAATAATAAATAATAACGATATAATACACTATACATAGGGCCCGAAAAAGTGTGATTTTCATTTGAAAAATAAAAAAGTTTTATCGCCACAAGACACTCAAATTAAGTGGCATACAAATCCAAGTATTATGTACTTAAAAGTTGCTAAAATCATTCTTTGAATGTGCGAGAGCATGCGCTGAACATGCTCGGAACATTTTTATTTTAAGTTATTCATACCAAACAGTTTAGTAACACTAACCACCACAAGTTAAACCAAAAATATCACGTATATTTTACAAATCATAATAGTTACCTACAGGAGGTGCATATAACAGATTGATAGAAAATAATATTCTATTAAAATAACTATCAGGTGTTATAATATTATAATAAATTGAGGATTACCGGCATAGCTGAAAGTATAGAAAGTACCTTATCTATAATATTCTAATAGTAATTGAGTACTTTAGTTATTTGATTGCAAACGATTTCAACATTATACCGAATGAGCGCATTTAATCACGTTTCTGACGTAAGTACTAACCAATAACCATATTAGAGTCATGATTCAAATGCACATTGTACGTCATGCATGATATGTATCTGCGTATGATAAAATAAATTAAATATGAACCGCATAACTGTAACAAGAAGACCTAACAAAAAAAAAAAAAATACGCGTATAGGACAAAAATTGTAAAAATCATATGGTTAATAAATAATTTAATAAATATACTCATCTTAGGAAATTCCCAAAAATAATATTTTGAAAAAAGTATTATTGCGTTCTTAAATAATTGACTCAAAAAATATTGATATTTTAAACAATTCTAAAAAATAAACTACTTATAACTTAGATTAATGTTTTTACCGTCAAAATTGTTCTTATAATCAGATTTACAAGTTGGCTATTTTGAATTTTTTATATTCAATATTAAAGAATAAAAATAAGTTTTATATTAAACAAGTGATTATAGTAAATTATACAATATAATAATCATGTATATAAAAAACAATTTAAAAATATTGATTAGAACAAAAGTTATTTCATCTGTCAGGTCTTCCTGTTACACTCTGTATATTACTATATTATCATCAACATCAAAAGGTATTAAAAATATGTATTTATATTTTCTGCGATGTGTACCTAAGTTATAACAGGAATTTATTGCTTGTAGAATATTGTAAAATGACGGATTACCGAAGTTAAAAAAGTTTTTATAAGTTTGATTAAATACCTATAGGCTATAAAACTTTTTAAATTGTAGAAAGATGCTTTATTTCTACAACTGTGTATACTGAAAATATTATATATAATTTTAGGTATTAGAGATAAGAAAAATAATTTAATCACTTGGTATATTATAATTTAGTCACTTACATCATTATTTATAACAATATTACGCGTTTACCTATACTATTTATATGGATACTTTGAACACATCATCTTTAAAGCCCTATATCATTATTTATTATAAACGTGACTATTTTATTATAATTTATGTGTAAATCATTTCAATCACTTCGGTACCCTATTTATTACACGCCGCATATCCTTATTACTAGGTACATACGACTGAATAAATAACAATGTCTATAAAACTCGATATTGTAATTTAAACATATTTTTTTTGGAATTTATATGCGTATAAGTACTTTCATATTATCTCGTAATCTATTAGTTACCGTAGGCTAACTACTTAATATGGTTCACTACATTACCTAATATAATATTATAGTAATCGAAAATGGAATAAATCTAAATTTATAATATCATTAATTATTACTCTATCGAAAAACAAATTGTACTATAACATATAGATGAATAAGTCTTCCCTGACATAGTTTACACTATAAATCATATATTGTACAAAATCAATAATGTAAATCAAGGGTCGGCAACCCGCGGGCCACTTGTGGCCCGAGAGTAAAGATTTATAATTTGTATAAAAATCACGAACTAAGATAGTACCTATGGACTGGAACCTGCGGATTAAAACGTTGTTTGTTTGATACCTTGTTAAATTAATAAACCTAACAGTTATGAACAATAAACTAAATCTGCTATGGTTAAACATGTTTGTTTAAAACAAAATTTGGTATATTAAAATTGTGGCCCGAGTAAAATGAATATTTATTTTTTGGCTCTTGACATCAAAAAGGTTGCCGACCCCCGATGTAAATAACTATACTTTAAAATTGTACAAGTCATCGGTGTTATGATACGTTATAACTTATAAGTTATAAGTATACCTACCAATATACTTTTATTAGGTAGACGGTAGACACAAATACGTATTATATTTATTAAAGTGGGTATATTATATATTATATAAATATAATATTGTACCTATATCATAATGACTTAAACGTGTTGTTAAACATATTTTCTATTATTTTTTGAAAGCAAATTTAACGAGTTATTGATGCATCAAACATGTTTTGAACTGTTTTCATGTATGCGTGTATGCATGTATGAGTCTTGTTTACTGCATCGTTTAGTAAGACAATGTAGTATGTATTTTCTTAGAATTTATAAGTATTTGAGAATGTATTTTACTTCACCGTATTGGAAGTCATCTAGTGTCATATTGTGAATTAGGTACTAATAATTCGGGCAAAAAAGAAATCAAATATTCTAAAAAATGTCTAAAAACTCTATACGGACTTACAATCAGAGTGACTTCCAAATTACAGTCATGTGTATAACCGAATCAGCAGTGGTCATGTCTGTCAACGTGTGGATCCTCAGGAAACGGGCGATGTTCTTCTTTTTAATCGGAACAGAAATCACGATACTCGCAAATATGCGTATACAATAAGATTCATGGCATTTCGTTGTACCACACGACCACTAACGAATTATTTCGCGTAAAACGGTTCAATCGACAATATTTAATGGGGCGACGGACCCGACGGAGAAAAATCGTCAACCGCCTTTTCGCTATAAGCTGACGATCAGTAAGTACCTACTATAAGGAATGGCAAACGCCAAAAATATCGAAGGTTACCCGTAGACAGCGGCAGTCACCAAATTTATACCACAGTCCACCGGACTGACCGGTGACCACCGCCGGTTACTGCGTTATACTCGTGGTAACTGCAGTATTTCCATTGGTCGGTGCTTGTCAGCATTTAAATGTGTGGCCCATCACTAATCTACAGTGGGTGGTACTGTGGTAATGAATAGTATTATAATTGCTGGCCTGCGGTATATTGGTTGAACCACATATGCGTTAACGTGTAGGATTGTGTTTTGCAGTTTGTAATAAGTTCGCCTATGTTTTCAGTTTTGTCATACTTTACAAATGATTGTGCAGTTTATATTGCGTTACACGATTGTATCTGTACGTGTCATAACTCGCACATAATTGTCAGAAATTAATTGTGTACAATGGTTGCAATACTGCAATGATAAAACTTTAAATAATAAATTAAAAGCTTCCTTACCTATTATATGATATGTACAATTATTATAAAACAGAATCAAAATAATATAATATACCACACGCATAAAGTCCCAAAACGTACGTTGATGTGAATGTGATATTACACACATATCATATTATAATATTATACCTAGATATTGGGTAATAATACTATGATCTTTGTAATATTATGTATCTATTCATATTGTATATTTGTACAGCTAAATTGAATTTACATAAATTAATACATTTACCCTATTTATTTTTCACTACCTACTGAATATTTCAGACGGTCGCCACACTGTGTAAAAAAGCTTAAAAAAAAACCAAAAAAAAAAACATTCGTCCTTGTATAACGATTATTGATAGGTAACAGATATAGTATAATGATTTTTTTATTTCAATTTCGAAAGATTTCAACTGTGATAACGAATTTGAATATATATATTCGGAACAAAATATAATCCACTTACCTATATTAAACATTCCGTTTCTATGTCAGGCATCAAAAATATTCAAACCAGGGGAACATGATATATTACGCGTGCATATATGATGTGTGTATATGAAACATATTATGTACATAATTATTATTGTCTTTAATTTGTTATAAACACGTTTAAAAACACGCACGCTACAATAATGTGATATAACGCAAGCGAAAAAATAATGTAATCCGGTCTAACTACGACTAGACATATAAATAGCTGTTATAATAGTATAATGATATTATGTACTTATATATAATATTATACATGCTAGATGAAGTTTGCGGGTATAGATTAAAATTATAGACCTCGCAGCTTATATATATATATATATATATATATATATATATATACCGCCGCTACTACCTATATTATATTATACACACGCGAGTGTGTAGAAAAATGGTGATTATCATTTATTATTTTTAAATATAACGGACGGTAATAATAAAACTTATATAGAGGCGGATACGAAATTCAAATGAATCATTCCGTATTTTTTTTTTGGAAAAGAGATATTTCGTGTTTATTCCGTGGTTTCTGTATTATATAATATAATTATAATCAGCGTGCTCGCGCATAACGTGGAATTGATGATAGCATATAGGTAAGTACATATACCTTTCTTAGTTTTATAAACTATTTAAAGTACCTTGGTACCTATGTACAGGGTGACTCAACGATCTTTCCACTTTATCCTTTAAAATAAAGCATTTGTTTAAATTCTATTTTTTTGGATATTTTAAGTTCCTACATTTTATTTTAGATATTTGAACTTTTTATTACCAGTTAAGGAGTATCCTGCAGTTATTTTTTTGTTGATGCGTTCAAATCACTATTTGAACGAATAATTTTTGAGTTATTAGACTGTATACGTTTTGTACTAAAAATGATTTTATGCTAGCGTGGATACAAGGGGGTGGGGGTTATGGTGGCTGAAGGAGGCCCCCCTCTTAGGCCTTAGGTACTTAAAATATTTCAAAGATTACCTTAGTTTTCAGTTTATTAACTAAAGTAAAGAGGTTAGAGGGGCAATGTAATAGGGCAATACTATACTTAACAATTATTAACATAATTATATAATACTTATTAGTCATCGCTATACGGCATACACTCAAGTCTCAGATGGAGTTTACAAATAATGATGTTCATATTATATTATCTTTAATTCTATTATAATTTATCATGGACTTCTATATCCATATTATTATTATTAATTTTTTTATTGATCTTAATCGCAGCTTCTATATGGACAATAGTTATAATAAATATGTCATTTAAAAGTGTAAAAATATAATATTATATCGTAAAGAATACACTAATAATAAAACAATAAGATTGTTTTTAATTTCCAAACAAAATATGTAAATGTTTAAAAATTTGTTTTTGCATATTTTAATAAATGAAACGCATATTTTAAAATTTTTTGTTGCTTATAAATTTTAGCCCCACTGATCATTCTTTTCTTTTTTTTTTTTATAGGTATTTTTATTTATTTCATACGGACTATGTCAAATTTACAATACCGTAGCTATAATATTAATAACATTATAATAATGTATCGTTTATAGTATCCTAAGGATATATATATCCTAACTATCCTTAGAAGTTTTATATGACTTTATAATCACAATGTTATACACACAAATAATACATACTACAAAATACTACATAGGTATATACCTACATAAATAAATCAGAAACTATATAGATACTCTTTAAAATGTTGATTTATATATAAATACGTACCTACATCAAGTATCAACGTTTTTTTAAATAATATAGTATGCTTAAAAATATACAGTAAAAAGGGTATACCAATTATAGGTATAGTTTTAGTTCTCATTTGAAAAAAAAAATTTATTATATCGACCATACTAAGTATTTGAAAATATGGTGTTTACAACATATGTATATAATATACTGGCATGTATATTCAAAAAATCAGGATCTGAAAAACTACATATTGAAAAATGAATTCATGCGAATCGCCTTCTACCTACCTATATTAATATCGCTTTTTTAATACCACAAAATTATGTCAAAGCTATATACGTAGGTACAACTATGGCTTGAATATGTAGAATATATAGTAGGTACATACTACATATATATTATATATAGTAATTAATATAGCGGCTCACGGTCAATAAACATGTTCACAATTATTTTCGTTATGAAAATATTAATTAAAAACAAAAAAAAAATAACAGTTTACAAAAACAAGTGTAACTACCTACTGATTTTATGAGCGAGGGACCTAAATTAAATGATTTACACGACAGCAGTGTACATATAAGCGTATAATGTTGCCAGAGTTTTTGACACGAAGGGCGCTCGATGTTTAAAACCGTCGCATCGAATTGCATGCATGATGATGATGTACCAATAACCAGTCATTGCTGTAATATGTCAGTAATCTATGTACATATATACATAAAAACATTAACGCTTTATTAAATTAATTAATTTAACGTTTTGTTAACTATTTTTAAATCAAAATAATCAAAAACAATTTAACTTTTAAAGACTATAGGCATTATTATAAATTGATAGTGGGGGACGGAGTGGCTGAGTGGTCTAAGGCGCCGGTTCGATTCCTTGGTCACTGGCGGCATTTTTCTTTGGGCAAGTCACGGTGTCCGGAGAACAAGATGCCGCCATCCCCCACCCGGGCATGACAGATACCTGCGGGTACCCAATCAAAAATTCTGCCAAACACAAACACTCACGTATAACCATGTATACCATGTATACAACTTACTATACTTCGTCCTAAATATTATACACTATAGAACAAGACTGCCACAACTCAAAATAATGCATTACTACAAAATATGTTAATAAAATAACAATGAAAACACAGCGTATATAAATAATATAAAGATACCATTTTATATTTTTTAACATTGATTTCATTCACGTACCTAAGTTCTATATAATATACTTACCTATCTTATCAGTTATCACATAAGTATTATTAAATGTGTGTGACGTGCGTGTGTGTGACCAGTATTTATACCGTCGGCCGTCGGGGGATCGTTTAAATCGTGCAGTGTACCTATAAAAATAGTCTGGCGAACGAGTTATATTAATTGGCTGAAGTAAAATAGGTTTTGAAAAATTCCCCAGAATTGACCCCGGATAAATTTTTTAATCGTTTTATTTAAAAACCGAATTACCTTAGTACAATATGTGTATTTATATATTAAATATATTAATTTTCGTAATATTCTAGAAATATGTTAAAAAATAAACTAAAAAAAATAAATAATGCCCTAAAATATTTAAAAATGCGCTTAAACAGAAAAAGCCTCGAAAAAAGCAAAAAAGTTCGTTGTTTGCACAGGATGTACTTAAAACACATTTGTATCATGGAAATCATCGTGTCAAGTATTACAGAAAAAAAAATGCAAATATATCGAAGTCTGAGCTTAGTTATTAGTTAAGTACCTTGTACCTATCTAGTTCACGTGTTCATATATTGGTATAATTTAGTATGGACGTGTTAAGTAGTAACATATAATTGTAAATTTTTCAGGAACCATCTACAATGTAGGCTACATTTAGAGTTAATTGTAAGTATATACCTTTTTTTTTTTTTAGAATGAAAACTTTATTTGAAAAATTACGATCTATACAGTATGTACAATAAGTAATAGTATATACCTAATATTAAATATTTAAAACAAAAATGTGCTTATAATACGCCACGTGAGCGATAATAATTAATCAGATCGATAAATTATGATGATGTTGCATAATATGGAACTGCCGCTCAGGAAATTAATTATTATTCAATTCCGATTTAAAGATCGATGAGTACATATAGGTATGTGTTTTAATATTGCCACGTTACTGTAGCATCGACGAATTTTCCGATAAGTCGATGAATTATTATATGGTATCCAGAAATTCGTTGCTTGTAATCGGTGACTTTTTTCACCTACGTAAAACTGGCACTACAAAGTTGGCACAATAATCTAAAACCATTCCAACAAACTCTACTCGGGCTTGTTGGACGTTGTTGGACAATTGTTGGAATTTGTTGGAAGCTACATTAAAAGTTATGCAATTTCAAAGTTTGTAGTGCAACTACATGACCAAAACTACATATACAAAAAAAAAAAAAACATTAAAACTCTACCAACAATACTCATATAACATTGTTGGACATTATTGGACACTTGTTGGAATTTGTTGGAACGTATTTCAAAAGTTATTCAAGTTCGAAGTTTGTAGTGCCAACTTCACAACCAGCACTACAAACCAAAATAAAACGCTAAAAACAGATCCAAAAATATACTAATACAGTTTTAAGACAATGTTGGAATTATGTTAGACATCGACTAAAAAAATATTCTGAATTTAAACAGTGTTAAGTAGTTAAGTTTGGTTCATATGAAAAATGATATTCCAATAAAAAATTTCTAACTATCTATTGAGATCTGGTGCCTAACCATATAAAAACATGGTCGAACAAACTTGTTAACACATCGTAGAAGAAGAAAAATTACTCCAACAACTTTCCTAAGGTTTTAAATCACCATTTTCTTCTAGCACTACAATTTTCATTTTACACCTAATATTCATAATAAAAATGTTTAACTGTCATTATATTGAGTTCTAACGTCTAACAACTTTATCTAAATCGTTCTAACCGTCGCGAGTCGTATTCGTGCAACGCTGCAGCAGTCGTCGTCGCCGCCGCTCTCGGACCGTAGCAGCCGGGGTCCGCCGCGCGTCCAGAGGGTCTTCTTGCGTGTCGGCGACCTCGAGCTTGCGACGCTTGCGATCCCGTAACCCTACCGCCGGTGGCCGGAGAACGAGTGTTGGTGACTTTAGACTTACCGCCGATCATCCCAAAAGTGCACTTTCACGTACTTTACCTCGACCCCACATCGCTTCGCCTTGACTGCTGCCCTCGACCGAGGAACGGAGGTGCCGGGTTCTGCGGACGCCTTTCTCATCGTTAGTTGCAACCTAGGCATATGACCACACGCCCGGCCCGTTTTACTCCCCTCCACGCGGCGGCCACGAATCGCCTTATCCACCCGCGTGGAGTTACTGCGTGGGTTGCCTGTTCAACTCCCGGATCAAGCCTGCCGTCCAGAACCTCTAACATAGTCCTCGCCTCAAATGAGCCCTCGGTCGGAAGGTGGTCTTGAACGACCTCGATGTCCCCGCCGTGTTCACCATGTCCTCTTCATCTCCGCACCGAAGTACAACCTTTCCGTTTACGGAGGGGTCTTCGGGCTGTACGTGCGGCACGGAGGACACCGTTTCTGACACCAAGAAAACCATATAGCGTCCACCAACTGATCGACGATGTCGACCATCCGTTTATCTCTGTCCTTATTATCGGTGTCGGTGTCCAGGAGTAGATGTTCTTCGTAG
Source organism: Metopolophium dirhodum (assembly GCF_019925205.1). Classification (NCBI taxonomy): domain Eukaryota; kingdom Metazoa; phylum Arthropoda; class Insecta; order Hemiptera; family Aphididae; genus Metopolophium; species Metopolophium dirhodum. Next base: position 2,083,883 of record NC_083563.1, on the reverse strand, counting down.
CCAAATTCCATGGCTACGATGCCCTGGAGCACCGACTGGATGGTCGCCTCGATTTGGTTTTCACCGGAATCAGACACCACTGCCGCGATGAGCCTAGTTATCTAATCGGCCAGCATGATTATATGATTTTTCGCCTGTCTATTTTACTAAGGACCAACAACCGATTTTTTTTCTTTAAACCCGATTTACAAATTGGCTTTTTTGATCTGTATAAGGTATGAAAAAATACCGACGCCGCCCAACAAACTCGACGAAAAAAAAAAATCATAATAATAATATAATAATATCAATAATATCATATTATCTATCTATCGTTAATCATCATCATTATATTGTTATACACTGTATCAATAATCATTATTGTTTTTTATAATATTATACCTAAGACAGTGTATATGACATTGACGTCTATTTCGGATTAGGGTCGGTGAAAAAAATTAATTCGTTGTACCTAACACATTGGATACAAACCGGTCACTCTTTACTGTGACCATCTCCAATAGACGGTTACAATTGATAGTCCCCTTTATAATTATTACCTCTCCTGGTTAATGACACAAAATGTCATCAAACAATGATAACATCCATGTACAAATTTAAATGTGGAATGATAAGAATAAAGATAAAAAGATAATTATTTTGGTACAGGCGGGGTTTAGCTATTATAAGCAAACGAATATCTTAAAAAGGTATTTTGCTACAGGTCATTTTTTTGTAGTAACCGTTCTTACTATATCAGTTTGTCACCGATCTAATCCAACGAATTTGTGGTGTAGTACCTAAATTGAATTAATACTTTAGATAAATTTCTATACTTCAATAATGATATAATATAAATAATAGGGTATTACCATCATCGCAAAAAGTTTTAATTCGAGTTTCAAGCGTGCATGTGTCTTCGTTACGTCCAGACTTACACAAAGTCCTGCGCCTGCATGTATATTTATATGAAATGTATATATATATATAATATATACCTATTATATATACGTGTAATATATTATAATTTATATTATATAGGAACCCGCGACGCTGCAACACCCGTTTTATGATTAAGCCGTAACAAATCACTCGCACATATATAACTACTGCAGCTATATACACGTGAACGACAAACAATGGACGAGTGAAAAATAAATCATAAAATATTCCGTGAAACGTGTTCAATAAATCACGGGAAAATATCATTTTCGTTAACACGAGATTTTTTTTTTAAAAAAAAAAATTGTTTTTATTCTTGTGGCTACTTTGGACAAAAAAATATATACATATACGAGTCCAATTCCAACTTACATTATTATAATATTATATTATACGTGAAGATTTCCGAGAGACGAATAAAAACCTGCGGAAACCTGTTGCGCGCAATGTTTGACAAAACAAGTCGGTGGCGGAACGACGTGGGTATATGGTTGCTACGAAAAGTGTACACGTGTGACGGGTGGTTATCCGAAAGTATATAATTGAATTTTCGAGTTAAGCGCATTATACGACGTCTTTGACACTGAGTCGTGTAGGTATAAATATATATTTATCATTATACACCGACGGTCGTAAAAATCCTGTGAATATATTTTTATTAAACAAGGGTGTTAACGGTTCATATATGAATACTTAACAAACACATAAAATATTATATATAATATACTGCGTTAATACTTAATACATTTATATAAGATATTTATATCGTTTATCTTTTTTTGTATTAATTTGGTAAGAATTATAGATATTATATATAAGTACCTATACCCACTATTTTATTATATTTAAGGCGTTCCGTGTGAATCTGTACCACCATTACACTCATCATATTGTAAAAATCAATATGTACATTCACTAATCCGTTCAAAATCTAAAATGTTTTCTAAAGATTTTAACGGAATTTTATAATATATTATTATATTCTACTATCAACACAAACAATTAAAATATACTATCGTATCTTGCATTTAGAATTACATTCAATACATAGACCTTCTACTTAATAAGTATAAGGTCTATGATTCACCTTTAAAATCGATACATGTGTCGATACCTATTATGACCTATCTTCTAAATAATTTTGTGATCACTGAACTCTAAGTGACCAAATTCAGTACCATACTAACATCAAATCAATTATCATGATAATGTCTTAATTAAACTATCGAAATCCAAATAATATGTTTCAATATATATACAATGTACTTATAGTACCTTATAGTATACTTTATGTACCTACCAATGTTAAATTTTACAAACTTCAATGGCCAATGGGTATTTAATATTTTTATCGTAGTTATAGGTTTTTAAAGCATAATTCTTAATTTTTAGGGCCATATTCCTAATGTAATTTTATATGAAATTTTCTTATACATTCTTAGTTCAAACCCTCAGTTGTAATTTATATATAATTTAACGATTGCTAGAATGTACACAAATGTACAAATAAAGCGTGTATCGTACCATGCAGCTACCGATGACTGATAACTACTTTAATTGAACTATCGTAGATATTAGAAGACTAATGAGATAGATGAACTTATGGGTTAACTTAAGAAATCGAAAATAACGCGTTCTGATTGGTGTAGGAATAGCTAATGATTATAGGTTATAGTCTGCAGGGTACTACTACATTTTTGTGATACATTAACCAACACATCAATCCAGCATCAATTTAATTAGCATAACGTGATAACTGTGAAGACACAAAAGCCGTTTAAAACGTCGAAGATCATATGACTTAGTATAGTAATTAGGTTAAATAAATAAGTTCAATGGGACGGGTTATATAAAAAAATGTATGTATATGTATAATTTATATCAAAATATTTTTTGAAATAAATTGTATTCATCTATATATGTGTATAAGTAAAAAAATATCAAGGGGGTTGAACAACCCCTCTCCACGCCAATGTGTATGCCACTGTTACTTAGTACAAAATATTAGACGAAGACCGAAGCCTCTTTGCACTGGGAGTGATAACCCAAACATGTTTTGTATATATCTATCAAAATATTTAATTATTTAATATTGATGTACACCTTTGAAATGTATTGTTGGTCTTTAAAATAAAAAAAACCTTCGGATAGTATAAAAAAAAAAACTAACACAAACTGAATACCTAAATCGTGTGGACTTTGCATTCTGAAAATAATGAAACATTTTTACATTCACACAAACATTTAGTACATATTATGCAGTTTAGAATTATATTATAATATTAATATAATAGCTGTCCCACCCGGCGTTGCCCGGACAAAGTCACCTCAGGTGAAAAACCGGGATTCATTTATTTAGATTCAAAAGTTTCAATTTCCACAGTGAATCTTATGATTCCTGTTTGACCATCTCTTTAAAATGCGAATATCTGAAAATCCTTTCTTACTGCACATCTAGATCATTAGAGGAACCACTATTTGAAATATCAAGTTCGTACATTTTGTACTTTGGCACCAATGTTGTATATTTTAATTTAATTTTGCTTGATAGATGATGCCGCTGTTGTATTTTCACAACCCTTATTTTCCTCTTTAGGGGTTGAATTTCCAAAAATCCTTTTTTAACGGGCGCTTACGTCGTAATAGCTATCTGTAAGCCAAATTCCAGCTACTTGGATCCGTCCATTGGTTTGGGCTGCGCGTTGATAGATCAGTCAGGCAGTCACTAAAAATCCTTTTATATAATATATACAATACGTCAATACTGTATGTTATTTTACCATTTACTGGTTTGTTACCATTAATGATATATTTGATATATAAGTATGGATGTATATCTTATTGCAAAGAAATCCAAAATGAATCATTTTGAGACATATATATATATAATTTAGATTTTAACGTTGTATTTGATGATATTTATAATAAATGTATCTAGTTTTATATCGGTAATAATTACAGGGTAATCAATAAGAATATCTTCATAATTGTTTTTATAATCTGTGATTTTTACTATTTCATCATAATGCTATAATAATATCATATATTTCTGCATTGAGAGCTTACAGTTTAAATTAATAATGTCTTGGCGACACACACCACGGTAATATACGTGATACACTATAGGGTGTCGCGACACACTGTTTGAGAACCATTGATCTATATAACATCTCCAACAGGTAACAATTTGATTATTGTATAGTTGTATGTTATGCTACATCATTTTTATGCGTAACTACAAACCTTATAATAACATAGGTTATAATTGATATCTCGCCGAAGTAATACACAAGAAGTTCCAGCAACGTCGTCGATACCACAAGAAAAAAAAACAAAAAAAGGTTATAATTAATATGTGTTGGGTGGTAGTTTGTTATAATTTTGTTTTTATGAATTTTTTGTTTGGAAAACAAAAACTTACCAATTGATATATTTGTTGAATTATTTCATATTGTACCTATATATTATTATATATATAATAACTATATAAATATAACACCTAATTGTTTCGACGACATAGCTTTAATTGTATATTATAGCTAAAAAAAAGTTTTCAAAGTTCAGTCGCAAAAAATATGTTTACAAGTTCCAACAATTTTATATTATGGCCATAATCTAAAAATAGTTAACCCACAGAAGGCACAAACGTCAATGAAAAGCGTGTTTGTAATATAAATAATAATGTTTTCTGCACGCTATTATATATGCAGTGTAGGTATACCTATACTATTACTAAAAATTGTTCCTATAATAATACTTCTTAAATCTACTTCTTAAAAAAACGAACGAAAGCTATTATATATTACAACTTTTGATGATATCTTTAACATTTTCAAAAACATTACCCAACTGACATCTGTTTTTTATTTTTCGCAGTACGGCACTACTTAATACATTGCAATGTTAAACAAATTATTTGTCTTATAATTATTATATCATATCACATAATAAATATTTTTTAAATTCATCAGCAACTGCTAACTATATATATCATTAGCATATATATATTTAATTAGAACAGTTACATACATAATTCGCGTAGTGCTCAAGAAAAAAAATGTGTATAATACCTAAAAGTATGTATAAAATACATTACAAGCTTCAAAATTTGAATATGAAATGGCGTAGCTGCCTATGGATACGCCTATTCGTCATTAGGTACCCCAAAGTCTGTATAGCTTCAGCTACGAATATTACGATTAAATTACATTATATTATTATATAACGTGGACTCGTTATGTTAATTAGAACACTATTTCAATTATAACAAAGTAATAGTACCTACCCATATATGCGAGATGTATTATTAACTAATAACTATGTTTGGATAATACGTTAAATATGTTAAAATATTATATAATATTATGCTATAGGTACGCGGCGAGTTAAACACGCGTGTTCGTCAGCGTCCCCGCGCGCGTGGATATGGCGCATTCTACCACCTACAGAATTCCGAACATTTTGTTTCGTATTATTATTATTATTTTGTATTTTTTTTTCATGATTTATGACTTTTATCCTGTCCGAGGGCGATTCGTTTAACTTGCCCAGGATTTTTGTCACCCATCAGGAAATTTAAGTCAATAATATTATTATCCCGACGATATAGTTGTATAGGCAGGTTATACTCACCCATGTTATAATCCCGACGAGTAGAAAATTAAAAATAATAAAATTATAATAAAGCTGTCGTTGTAGGCGTTTTCCTCTGCGATGATGTCGGTGTTCCCAAACGTTATATACCGTACAATAATTAAAACGTCACGTTATACACATATAAGCCTCGCGGCTTAGTATCTATACAGTTTACATATTTGTACATATAATATTATATATATTGAACGATCGGTCTACAGCGAGCAAGGTTGAGTATGTAAATACTCGCATGTGTGTTTTGAAGAAAGTTACTCCAAAATATAGCTCTTTGTCTATAATATGCATGTTGTTATTGTGTAGGTATATACGTGTTGCTGAGCAGCGTACTGTAGCTGCAGACAATATTTTATGGAAAATTCGATTTTTCGTACAAAATGTATGCGAGCTCGAACTCCTCCAGCAGCATCATCGGATCCCCGCGGTATCATATCACAAATAATAATCTGAAGGTACCTCTATATTATTTATATATTGTATAATATCCTACTCGTCACCGCTGTTCAGCGGACTTATTATAGGATAAACTATAAACAATCATGTCGATGTACCTTTGTAGTGTATAGCAGTGGTGGATTTTCAAAATTTTTCTTGGCGGGGTCCTGAAAAATAATTTATGTATTTCAAAGGAATGTAATTTTTATTAAAACCTAGTATTGACTGTATTTTTAAAAAAAAAATATGCGTATCGGTGTCTGAGGGAAGCGAGGGTGGTCCCCGGTACCCCTGGACACTGTATAGTGGAGGTAGGTTAATACCTATATACCAAGACGGCTAACCAGATCATTTTTTCCAACATATATATACGAACGTTGCATGCGTATTTGTTTTTATTAAAATGTATAGGTAGTAAGTAGGTACCTACCAACGGGCGCGGAAAATATTATTAAACGATATTATGAACGTTTTCAGAACTTTTAATGTTTCTTACATGCGTTTTTCAAGTACATAATAATATTATATGGGCTCGTATTGAACGTATGGTTTTGTGTGAAAAATATTTTGAGTCGTGACAAAAATCAATTTTATCAATTAATATCATGAAACGACCATATTGTATAGGTAGCTGTAGTATGTATAGGTGAATATCGTAATTGATTTTTTTTATTATTATTAAATCTGCTTGCAGGTCGCCTTGTTTATTATTAATCATTTTATACAATATAGGTGGGTTAGGTTTAACTTGTTTAATACAAAGCATAACTCCACGCCAGGAATTCTCGATTATACCCACTGCAGAGGTGCTTATTAAATGTCAATTATTCGAATACAATTGTTTTTTTTTTACAATTATGTGAAAGCGTATGATAGTGGCATATTATAATGATGTACAGTAACAGTACAAAGTATTTGGTATTTATAAATTATAGGTATCAAAGTATTTATATGTAATATACATTACAATAATAATTAATAATATCGTCGATAAAAACGTCAATAAAAACGTGTTCATGATAACGTATTATCTGAAGCCTGGAGTGATACCATTATAATATGAACTGCATATACGAAAAAGTTTCCGATATTTCGACAATATTGACAGTCAAACGATGTTTTCGATAATCCCTCAATCATGGTACCTACGTAGGTATATAATTCTTAATTATACTTGACAACTCATACCTAAACATATTAAATGAAATCGTTTATACGCATATACATTATAAAGGGATCGAGTAATTGACAAATAACAATGTCAGTTTACACCCAACTAAATTACACTATGTAAAATGTATAATAATATGCTCGATAACAGTGTATAATATAATATAACCCCTACACAGTAGGTACTTATCATCACCCGTGTGTTCTCACAACGCAACGTTGTGCAATAATAATTAAAATGTCAAATGTATCATAATATAACAAACCGTAAACTTCTGAAGTTTATACATTTTAACAATTTTTTTTCACCGTCTGCGCCTTTTGGGTCTCGTTTTCCTGTTTTTAAAAATAATAATAATACCTACCTTATAATATATATATATATATATATAGTCAACGCTGCGGCGAAACGGAAAAAAAAATGTAGTGTAGGTAGTTAGGTACAGCGCAAACACATTACACGACTGTTCGGTGCAAATTAAAAATTAAAAATTCATCGTAAAACAGGCTAATTAAATACAGCTTTCCCCGTACAATATTATTAATTTCGACTGTTGGCGATTCTTATCACACGCATATCGCGCGAACACCCCCTCACCAGGCGTTTGTTGGTCACCACAATATATTATACAGTTACACGTGTTGTAGTCGGATAGACTATTGTGTATGTGTATACAGGGTGTGTCTCATCGACAACCTTTTCCCTAACTGATATTCATTTTGAGACATGGTTTTTAAAAATATTATTTAATAATAATTAGTATTTAGACGTACTTTTGAAAGCCATATATTATACCACTATTAGGTACCTATTATACCCACTATTGGGTTATATAGCACGTAGAAGATATAGGTTACGCGTGTGTCAGTTTTTATAGGTTTATTTAAACTGTAAAATCGAAAAAATTAATATTTTTTTTTCAACATTTTTGAAATTGCAATTTCCTATGTAAATATTTAAAAAAAACATATTACTAATAATTTTCATCGAACAATCAAGGTCAGGCTGTAGGAAGTTAAGGTTCTTGAATAAGGTAATTTAATAATAATATAATATAATGGATGAGCGAGCGTAGAGTGTAATGTGAACTAATGTTGTACGGTGGAAAACACGTCGAGACACCCTATATGCAATGCAGCGGTGATACATTTAAAATAAGACACTCATCATTTCAAAAACTATTAAAGTTTAGGAAAATATTTTTTTTACATCATTTTAAATCGTTAACGACAACAATTTTATCAAAAAAATTAATTTTTTTATTGTTATCATTTTTTTACATTTTTTTATTACAATACATGCATTTTTAATTCCTTATTCCAAAGTTGAATATTTTTTGGAATACTTCGGTGCAAATAAAAATAGAATTTTGGACGAGTAATAATACATAACGTATTATTAGTTATTATGAGTACCTAGTTATACCTAAGTTAAATAAAGTATAAAGATGAACGGCGTGGAGTGCAGGTACAGATTAGGGTTATCCCGAGAAAATAAATGTTGGTCTACTACCCCGCTTATCTAAACTTCAAATACATATACTTTGTATAACTAATAACCAATACTAGTCTGGAATTCGATTTTTATAGATCGAAATACTCCGTTTAAATATTCTGCTTAAGAATGTGAAATACAAAATGTGGGTATATTGTTTTCAAACAAAAGAGTATAGCGAAGCTTAAAAAACAATAACGATAAACAATATCAAAAAATATGGTTTTTTTTTTTCAAAAATGTTGTCTTGTAACGACTTAAAAATATTGTGCAAAAGAAACGTTTTCAAAAACGCGTTAATGTCTTCTTGACTGATGATAGTGTCTCATGTCAAATGGATCACGCCGTATACATACATACCTATATAATATAATACACGTGTATTACACGCACACACGTTCACGCAAACACACATTATATCCATTAGCCGGAAAAAAACCAAATGACTGGAATTAGCCGTTTCGACGTCCGGTCGTCGAGTGACCCACGCGAACCTTTATATCTTATTTCAATAATAATCTCTTAAATCTTTTTACAGGAGCGGCGGGCGAAACCGAAAGGGTGTTCAGTTGTGTGCAGTGTATATATATATATATTATATAAATTATATACTGTAATAATTCCTACCGTCGTAGGTACATAGCTCCCGTCCGCCCCTCACGCCATAAACATATTACACTATATACAGGTATATGATTTCGAAATTAAATAGTAATAAAAAAAAAGTACTTGAATCGTAAAATCTCACGCAGTGGGGACGGTTTATGAAGTGTGCCGCCTTCTAGAAAATTAAGACGTTAGTTTCGATAATTTATTATCCTGTGCGTTCCAAATTACAGTCGACACAACCGACAAACGTCATATTATTCTAAAACACAATTTATTTTAATAAACACATCATAGGTACAAATAATACGCGCGCTATATTATATTGTATATACATGCACCTGTTACGTTATCGCGTACATTATGTATACATTATTATATATCATCATAATAATAAACTGCTTTACTACAATATACATATATATGTATAGCACCTGTACAATACCTACGTATAATAATCGGTTAAAATTATAAAATGTTTAGTATTTTTGGTGTATATTTTATTTTTAACAAAAAGGTAAGTATATATTATTATTAAAATGTATAATTTCGTTTTAAAATAATTTCTAGAACCTGTATATTATTATTATAGTATATTCTTGATAAATTATACGACTATACATCAGCTACCTATATATATAAAATATAAATACAATATATTATTATAATGAATGATTTATTTTCGTTATATATATAGGTTTACGTTTTGAATATAGTTTTCTGGAATACGAGTTATCAATGCGATTTAATAATATATACCTATACACAAATCATCCAATCGTATTTATTTTTCATTGTGTTTCATAGTGCATCTTGTTTTATTTTTTTTATTACAAATGATCGAAGTGATTTATAAAATTTTAAATTTTGTCATAATAACCTACCGTAGAAAGTAAAGAAATAACTGTTTTTAACCCATCGTTATTTATTTTAATGCTTGTAAGGAAGTGAATAGTACACATTTCAATCTCGACAGTTTAAAAACGATACGAAATTATACAAACTAGTAAATTAAATAAGAATAATAAAATGTTTTTAGTATTAATTGAAAGTCTAATGACAGATCTCTATAAAATTACCGTATAATTAGCTTTCTAAATTCTTTTTATGCACGTAAACTATATGGTTACCCTACAAACAAAACACCACATAGACTCAATTTTTTGACGAACAAAAGGCTAAATTTCAATAAGAGTTACTAATTATCAATATTTCTGAGACCTAGTGACACGAATACCCAAATATACTATGGAATACGATGTACAGTTAAAGAAAAATTATATTATAAAGACTTTTTTTAAGAACTTTTTAGGATCATCGAAAAACATGAATTGAATTACCTACTTAAACATTTCCAAATAATTTAGTTTTAGTTATTAATAAAATATTTAACCTAACCGAAGACACAAGTACAATATCTGTTTGTGACTGGTCGGGTATTGTATAGTTAAACTATAAGCTTATATGGTAATATAATAATACGGACATTACGGGTAACATCACGTTATACAGCAACGGAAAACAAGCGTACAAATTTCAAAAATGTCGCTGACCTTCACAACCGCAAAATTTGGATTTTCACAGTCTACGCTGCGTGTAAGTTTGTGTATTCTTGTAAAATATTATATATTCCAACAGCAAATATCGGTGCAAAAGTGACATGTCACACGCACAAATCACCGCGCAGACACGCGTACAATGCGGTCCCCTGTGCGGAACCAATAGAGCGGCTAATTTAGACATCATAATATCATTATTATTATTATTATTATTATTACTATTATTATTATTGTACGATTCGGGTTGCCCGGCGGAATGCGGTGAATTATGACCGCCTGCCGTTAGTTACGTGTAAGGTTTCCAGCTGTGACCAACAGCCCACAAATCAATTTTTTACCGCTTTATTATAATCTGTTTCTCCTCGTACACCTATTTGTAGGATATATACCTGTTTAATTAATAGTACGATTTTTTTTTTTCAATGATCACGTCAGAAGTAATTTTTCAAAAACTTGTTTTCTTGTCTCGGTGATGGTGGCGGCGGCGGCGGCGGCGGCGGCGGCGACCCAGAGCGAAACCCTTTCCTTCCAAGAGTAATGATATTCAAGAGAAATAAAACACTGTCGACTGTCGTTCGTATATTATAATATTATATACGAAACAAAATGCGTACCTCCTACAAATACATAAACACAAACGGGTAGGTTTAGGTACCTAACGGCTATATGTAGGTCGACAGTTCGTGTGTAGGTATTATATTATATGTAATTCGTGCGGTAATAGTTACTATGTATATGATATACGCCAAAAAGTAACAATGTCGTCCGCGGATTTCACGCGAAATGTGCAATGGAATATTAATATATTATTATATATTATTCATCGATCCACAAACAAACAAAATATATAACACGGTTAGTATTTTATAACACATACCAATATATTATTATATTATACACATTACTTGTATGTGTGCATAAATATATATAATAATATAATATGCGAAGACGCAAAACGTGTTATTTTATGATATATATATATATATATACACATAAACTAGTTTGACCGACCGCCATCAGTAAATCATAATAATAATTATCGCTGTTACAGAAAAAAAAACATAATTTGAATTGTTAATTTTATACGAATTCCATCTATGCATATCATAAGTGGGTTGTTAAAAACAACCGCGAAATTTAAATATCAATAAAACGTGTGCGTTAAAAAGCTGTTTATTATTCGTACCTAAATATATTTGTATATATAATATCAAATGTACACCTATTATACGCCGTAATGAATACCTAAACCTGCATGTGATATAGGTATAATTTTCAATTGAAACTTTTAAAATATTATAACATTAAAACACAGATATAATTATTATTATAAATTATATAATACATAATAATTGTAGTTAAAATAATCTGGTTGATTAATTCTCGAGTACGCTGCAACAGTTGGTTGTATTATTATAATGCATGCGTATTATCTATAACTGCAATTTAACTACCTACATATATATTATATTATATGCACAATAATGCAAATCGTGTACCAACACAACGCTTATACATCATTTTATCGCAGAATAAAGACAATTTATAATTAAACGCGTAAAACTATATAGTTGCAGGCCAACGTGTTTGCCGCGGAGTTTCAAAAAGTCGAGGAAATAATTAGATTGTACACAACTACGTAATTAAAACATCTCAAATGACACTATATATATGTGTGTGTGTGTGTGTGTGTGTGTGTGTGTGTGTGTATACTATTTATACCTATATAGTGCGTTCAAAAGCCGTCGGTAACAACGGATACTTAGGGAAAAACTTAAATTAACTGTAACGGGATAGTCGTAAAAAACAAACACCGTCTGGTATAAAGTAATTGCGCGACATTTCTAGTTGTTAGTTGTTAATTTCTACTTGTTAGTTGTTTTATTAAAAGCATTGTATATTGTATGGAGTAGGTATATTATATATAGACTATACGTGCTTGATGGTAATCAAAAGGATGACTGCTCCACCGAGAAATAATTCGGGTTGATAACATTAGCGAAATTTGTCAAAAATTAAGACGTGGCAGATATTTATGTAAGTACATAATATTATATACTATACGGCAGAGTTATCTATAGGTAACATTCATTGTACATTAAGTTTTCTAAGCTATACTCTCTAAATAGGTATGTACCATTAGGAAATTATTGTCAATGTGTGTATTGAGTTTTCTAACCTTTTAATTTGTATACAATTGTATAAAGGTACAGTTTACTCAATGATGAACGTTAGGGGTATTTGAAAGTCAACATCTTGGACGAAGGCAATAACCACCTTGAACAAAGTCCATATCCAGCAACACCTTGCCTAATGCTGATTATGAACGAAGATTAATTTTATTTTATCTTAGATAGGTAGGTACATCAATTTATTTTTAAAAGTTATTCACTAAATAATTTACATTAAAAGAGCTGGAGTTATCGTTTTAAAAACAGAAGTTTGTATCGCCACGGGACACTCCTTAAGTGGTACGAAAAATCTCAAGAATTTAAAAATATGATTAAAAATATTTAAGAATTCCAAAAATAAGAATTTTTATAAATGGAGATGACAAAAGTAGAGAAAATAATGGAGATGAGCATGCTCGATGAATTCTCTTACCCTCTTACCTTCTTGTAATCTTGTATAAAATAAACTGTGGATATAGTAGGTACTTATAAGTTACCGATAAGTAATTGAACGTACTATAGGAATTTAATTTTAGAATCTGAAGAAAAAATAGTTTTCATTCAACAAGCCTTTATATAACCTTGAGTATTTTTTTTATACACCTTATATATGTGGCAGTGTACACATTATTTTTACGGTTTTATTGATAATAATTATATATAAAATAAAAATAATGACCCTACTCGGCGATGAAACTCGTTATTAATTTAAAAGTTATATATATATAGGTATATTAAAGACAGTTAACCCTATAATAATATATGTATCTATATAGAACGAAAAAATAAAAATTGATTGTTCTTAAGAAACAAAAAAAAACTATGTATACTTAACAACCATAATCGATAATTGTGTTTAGGGTTCTCACAAACGATGCTACAATATGAACTATAATTTTCTACCTTAATGAAAATGGTAATATGTTTTATACCTAACACTTATAGCTATAATAAATTAAAAACAAAATCAATTTATCCTTAAGATGTTTGTGGGACAGTTTCGATGTTTGAAGGTAGCACACCGCATTAACGTTTTAAATTGAAATAGTAATAATAAAGCTACTCGAGCGCTTAATAACGGCTAACACCTGTAAACATATATATTATACAATATGATGTTAATTAACATTTTTTTTTCTTAAACAATGAGATACAAAAATAAACAGATTCAGATGGGTGTATAATGTGTATTATAGGTCTATTTTAATTGAAAACAATACCACGTAATTTTATTTTTGGATCTTTCACTTTTAATAGGATCATTATATTTGGTAAGTATATATTTAGAAAAAAATGTATTATTCCATAAATCAAAATATAACTGACTTTTATAATTATATATGAACTACGAACAATATAGGAATAACTTACTATAATAAAAATGAAAAATAAATATAATAAACTTTAAATATTAACTTTATATTAATTTACGCTTATATAGACAGCTCGTGGTAAAAAAAGTTTATTTTCAGTTTTGTGGACTTCTAATATGTATGATTTTTTTTTATATTATATATTTTACAATTCCTAATTTTTTTTTTATACATTTGTGGTTTTTAATTCCTATTTATTACATTTTTTTTTTTAACAAATGAAATATTATTTAAAAGTTTGTCGCTCTCTACATTTGATTATTGCGTTTGGTCTATGTTACTTTTTACAATACTATTATGGATATGTAGGTACTAATGATATATGAGTATATTATATTTTTGAATTTTATGATTTTAATTAGGCACGAACTATTATTCCAGTTGACAGACAATAACTATATTATACTTATACAGTATATCCTATAGAACCTATAAAATATGATTACCACATGAGCCTACATGAGCCGACATGAGGTCATATACTTTAATTTCGGGGCGTTTTTTGAGTAATTTATTTATAAAGATCAGAATTCCGTGCCCTTAAAATGTTAAACAAATATTACTTATTGGTATGTCGCCGTAGATGACTCGAGTACTACAGATACCATTTCAGACATGCAATTATATGACTATTATATTATATACGTTGTATAGGGGAACGATATTTAATCATCTTTGTATATGTATACTATACATCATACAAATATATATACATATGTATACTAACAATCAAGCATACAGTGATCAACTGCTCCATAGTCCTAAAAAACTAACTTTCATTACATCAAGCCTTGAGTGAAGAGAACAGTACAGTTGTACAGTTTTCCAAGTACAATAAATCGAAGTCAAAAAATGTATTCATTTTCCAAACATTATTGTTATTATATATTTATATTTATTTTTAGCTATTAAGTTAATGTAGGTTACACGCATAGAAACCATTGTATAGTTGAAGCCTTTATCAAATATATAATACATATTTATTTTTTTGATACGCCAATCGGCTTTTACAAAATGAAGAAAAAATAGATAATATAATATGATAATAACAATAACAATAACATACAGTATAACTAAGTAATAATATAAGTATAACAGTAACTAAGGAGGTAAACAATAAACAATAATATATAACAAGCTGATCCCGTGCACTTTCTTGCCCGTCAAAATGGTAACTTTTAAAAAATTATGATTGTTCAACTTCTTTTGGGTGTAACTTGCTGCAGTAAGTGCAACTCAGCTACCCTGGTAGGCGATCTGGACGAAGGGCAACTCATCCACCTTGGTAGGCAATGTTCGAAAATTCATTTTGATGCAAGGTTGTACTCGAATAACCGATGAAAACCAACAATAAATAAAGACTTATTTCTACCCTTAATCTACCCTGAAAATTTAAAATTGATAGGTATAATAGGTTTCGCTCTTCGCCGATTATGATTCACTCAAGACAGCAGACTAGCTGCTAGTCTCGTATACACGCAGATACAATTTTCTGTGACATCATTAGAAATAGGCTAATCACCCTCTGAATTAGTAATTACATTTTCTGTAACATTAAAATTATTAGAAATAGATAAATAAACATCAAAATTACCACTAATATTTCCTGTTATTGGGAATGTATCTACATCAAATTTAGCTTAAAGATTATTTATTTTAATAAATTTCAAATAAAAATAGGAAAATATTGCCAGCTGCAACCAATTTGTAATAACCACCGTAGCGATATAAGATTAACCATTTCACGTACATAATCCTGAGCAGTGGAGAATTAGAAGTTGTTACCATTTGCATTGTAAGACATAGTAATAAAGTTATTCCAATTTCATTGTATTTCGGATCTCCTGGCATCTTTCTTGATAGTGTTAAACAAATTTAATGAAATTGAACGGAAAGGCAGGCACCATCACCAATAATTGGTACAACTATTAGAAGAGGTGTCAACATTCCAATGACAAAAATCTCTTAGTTCGATGAATTTTTTTACAAAATATCTTAACATTATATTCTTAATAGTTAATTAAAAAAAATAAATAACCGTTACTGTTATGGGCCATTCCTTTGATAACAGGTAAATTGCTTAAAAATAAAAAATTTAAAACAGTTTATACATAGGAATATAAATATAATAATATCTCTAAAACTATGAAGCAGAGACCCGTTTGGCACTCCTTTGGCGATTTTTTGTACTAGCGTAAGAGACGGCCAATGAAAAAATTCGATAGGCGGTCCCCCAGGTCTCTGCTTTGTAATAATATATATAAAAAAAAAAGGAATTTTTTACGAAGAACTTAGAGATTTTAAGTTTGAAGATGTATAGAAAATATTATCAGAAAAAAAAGGTATATTTACGAAGAACTTTGTATTTTTATAATTAAAGATAAATACTAATATATTTTATTGATGTTAAATTATGTTAAAATATAAATATGAAAGAAAGAAATTAATTATTATACATAATAACATTAGTCTTAACAATATTTTCGATTGATAAACATTTTTATTTTTGTAAATATCGCTTAGCATAAAACTATATAGTGTATCAATTAATACAAAATCCTAACCTAACCTAACCGTACTAAAATCTGACGAATAAAAAAAAAACCAAATTTAATCCTTTTTAAATTAGCCTATCTTCTTCCCAGAGGTCTAATCTACAAACAAACATTCTTTTTTATGTATATATTTTGACAAAAAATAATAATACAAATCAACAAACATGCCCTATTAACTAATAGCAACCAATATTTAATACACTATTATTATTTTTATTTTTATTTTTTTCTGGACAACCCTTATCACTTAGGGGTATGAAAAATAGATAGTAGCCGATTCTCAGACCTACTGAATATGCATATAAAATTTCATAAAAATCGTTGAATTAAATTGTTGACTATTTAGAAATAATATTAAAATAATTGGCCAAATTTGTCCAGGCGTTGTTGAGTTATGCGCTTACCAAAACATTTTGCGATTCATTTTTATATTATAGATAGGTACCTACCCGTAGACATAAGTACATATCGATAATAATGATGTTTGGGAAAATAAGCCGTTAAATGAACGACGCGGTCGTACTCGCGCTGGCTAGCAATAAACGACGTCGTAACCGTCGTCTGGGCAATGTTTGTATTTTTCGGTGACTGCTTAGACTGAAATTGTTTTTATAACTCACATACAATTTTGTCTCCAACAGTATTAGATACTTGTTCCATACTATACCGAAAAAAAACACTGTAAATAAAATAACATGGCCACGACGGAGATCGATATAGACGCAATCCTGAGGGAGATGATTAACAAGCTTATTGACGAATTTACCGTCAATGAGGCAAACAAAGCGCAGCATTTCGACTACGACGAAAATCAAGAGCATATCGAAGAAGAGCAAGTCCCAGAAGACATCAACGACATGAAAGACCCAGCTTTAGATGACGTCGTGAACACCCTTTTGGGTGAGATAGTCGAAGCTTTCTGCGTCAAAGTCGACGAAGGGCAGCATTTGGACTACGACAAAAATCAAGAGGATATTGAAAACGAGAACAATCAAGAGTCTATCGACGAAAAGGAAGTCCCAGAGGATATCAATGACAAGGAAGACCCAGATGACGTCGTGAACACTCTTTTGGGTGAGATTGTTGAAGCTGTCTGCGACAAAGACTCATCGGAGGCTATGGCTGGCGGAGGCGCAGAGGCAGTTACAGTTCCGGAACAGGTGGTAAAGACACTGGCCGAGGGCCAGTGCAAAGAGAGGGACGGAAATGGACTGGCCAGGATAACTGAATTGGAAGCACCAAAACCAGCGGACCCCACACCTCCACGTGGACGTGCCAGGCGAATAATGGCCACCACGTGGAAGGGTGTGAGGCGGGTCACACGCCTGATGCTGTGCGGATGCTTCCGAGGAGAGTGAAGCCGCAGTCCGCCCCTCCCTCCTCCTCAGACCGAGGAACACCAGACAAGACGGCGGCGTCGACATGGGGGATTGGTACGTGACAGAGCACTTTACGGTGTGCGGCGGTAAGTCACCCTGTACGTTTTCCAGCCACCCGCGGAAAGACGAGGTCGTGGTCGATGGCGTCGCGAGCTCCCGGTTGCCGACACGCGAGACCATCTGTGGCTGCTCGGCGATGGCCCAGCAGCGTAGGTCGTGAGAGGAGCGGCGGAGGGGCCATCGGCGTGGCAGACACTGTGCCGACGGGACCCCAGGACGAAAATCACGGAGTGGATCAGGACCATGGTGCGTTGCGCTGTGGTCCGACGATTCTCTCCCCATTTTGTCCAATGGTGGTCCAATTGCTGCCCTCCGTCGACTTTGAAGGTGTGGGGTCCGCTGGTTTTGGTGCTTCCAATTCAGTTATCCTGGCCAGTCCATTTCCGTCCCTCTCTTTGCACTGGCCCTCGGCCAGTGTCTTTATCATCTGTTCCGGAACTGTAACTGCCTCTGCGTCTCAGCCAGCCATAGCCTCCGATGAGTCTTTGTCGCAGACAGCTTCAACAATCTCACCCAAAAGAGTGTTCACGACGTCATCTGGGTCTTCCTTGTCATTGATATCCTCTGGGACTTCCTTTTCGTCGATAGGCTCTTGATTGTTCTCGTTTTCAATATCCTCTTGATTTTTTTCGTAATCCAAATGCTGCCCTTCGTCGACTTTGACGCAGAAAGCTTCGACTATCTCACCCAAAAGGGTGTTTACGACGTCATCTAAAGCTGGGTCTTTCATGTCGTTGTCCTCTGGGACTTGCTCTTCTTCTTTATCGATATGTACTTATGCCTACGGGTAGGTACCTATATATAATATAAAAATGAATCGCAAAATGTTTTGGTAAGCGCATAACTCAACAACGCCTGGACCAATTTGGCCAATTATCTTTTTTAATGTTCGTTGAAGTACAAGGATGGTTTTTACAGCGAGAAAAATTCGAATAATTGCTGGGAAGACCCTAAAAACAGCCCTTACTATAATATGGATAATATAATATTGATCGTCTCCATGGCAATGAAATCACTGATCAAGAACATCATCTATGGTGGTCGATTATTTGTGAGCTCTCTGTTAATGAACGATTAAAATTATAATGATTTGGTAGATGAACAATTTACAATGCGAATTAAATTAAATTAAATTCGTGTATCGTGTTTTGTGCAGAGTGTTAAGTTACCCATGATCACTAATTATTGCATGTGACACAATAATTTATATTTGATATGCCTCCTATACGACGAAGCAATTTAGGTAGAAAAACCCGAAATGCTACAAACCAAGGTAATTACCGATCTAACCAAAGTGCACAAGAACGTGACGACCGAAATGAACGTGAAATAATTCGTATATCACAAACGTGTGAAGCGCGAGCGCGACATTCAACTAATGATCGCGCAAGTTTGAATCGAGCTGCTTTCAGTTACGATGTGTCAATTGACTACAGTAACTACCACTGTGTTGTTATTGGTTCTATGAACTCGGTTTGCTCATACTGTAAGGCTTTGAAATACAAAAACGAAGCCAATGGATTGTGTTGCGCAAAATATGGTAAAGTGAAATTGATACCATTGGTATCAAGTACATAGAGCATTTACATCCAATTCATTCCTTCGTCTAGCATTCGAGTATGGGCCCGATATTAAATATTATGCTCATTCGAAAGTAGAGATTGGTGCTATGGACAAGGAATGTCCGCATTGTAATGCGCTTAAGTTCAAAAATGAGCCAGCCGGTATGTGTTGCGCGTAAGGAAAAGTGCAACTACCGGAAATTGAAACACCACCCACGGTTTACTTATCGGTACGGATCCAGATTCTAACCTGTTCCTGAAGTCAATTCGAACATTCAATTCATGTTTCCAAATGACATCGTTCGGAGCAACAGAAATAGTTAAAAATAATGCTGCAAATGGTCAACAATTTAATTCAACGATTTTTATGAAATCTTATATGCATATTCAGTAGATCTGAGAATCGGCTACTATCTATTTTTCATACCCCTAAGTGATAAGGGTTGTCCAGAAAAAAATAAAAAATAATAATAATATTGTATTATATATTGGTTTATATTAGTTAATAGGGCATGTTTGTTGATTTGTATTATTATTTTTTGTCAAAATATATACATAAAAAAGAATGTTTGTGTGTAGATTAGACCTCTGGGAAGAAGATAGGCTAAATTAAAAAGGATTAAATTTGGTTTTTTTTATACATCGGATTTTAGTACGGTTAGGTTAGGTTAGGATTTTGTATTAATTGATTATATTAATCCAGTATCCACCGTAGGTGGAATTAAGGAAAAACGACAAACTTGGTAAAACTTTGATACTTTAGAGTTAAATCATACACTTATGTACAAACAGCACGGGGTCCGCGATCTACCGCAGGTAGATTGCCTACCTGATAATATACTGCTGCGAATTAGAATTTTTATTCCGGGCAACAGAAAAGTTAAGATAAATCTAGAACATCATACACCGAATATTAAATAACGCATTGAACAAAGTTTGAGTCATATACAGTTTGTACATTTAACGGGTAACGAAGTGCACGGAATCAGCTAGTTTATTATAAAATCATTCTCACAACGTTATCAGTTGTCAAATTCGATAATCTATGGTACAATCGCCGACTGAGAGTATAACACCAGTATGACCAACATCACCAATTTAATTACAACCAAGTAGATAATTCAATGATTTTTAATTTTTAACATTCTTAACTCAAATTATATTTTTCCTAGAAAAATCACAACTTGAGAATTTAATAAAATACGCTTTTTTATGAACAATAATTAAATATATTCTAAAATATGACAAATAGGCTAAATATTCTATAACGTCCAAAATATGTTAAAATTTGCAAAATAAAATTTTTACTACAAACTCTATGATGGATAAATCGTCCACATTTTTCATCCTCGTAAAGCTGCATAAAGCCAATAAAAATATGTAAAAACCTAAAGATCCGTGCTCTAATAATAATGGCAATCATATTGAAATAATTATAATAATACTAACAATAATAAAGTTCTTAGTAATTATCATTTAGGTATACAATTTAAACGTACAATTTTGTTTTTTGCTGATTTTAACCCCTTAAAATCAAATCTTGCAAAATCCTTTCTTAGTGCACGGTGAAATCATAATATTAATCTACCATAAAACTTTCGAATCACTAAACAATATTCAAATAGGTCTAATAGGTTCGGCTCTGCGTTGTTATGAATCAGTCTAGAGGACTTTACGCTGGAATTAGATTTTAGGACGCCATTATTCCAACCCAGTGCCCTATGCAATGCTGATAATATATAACGACTCTAAAGACGATTTCAGCAAACGTTTGCAAAATATATACGTCTGAATACGATTGCTGTTGCACAGAATAATTTTAGTGCGGCACATAATATTATGATAATCGTATACGAAATTCCCAACGCCGTGATATATATATATAGCGTATAGGTACGACGGTGTAACGTGAAGCTGTGCAGATGTGGGTAAGTACTGGTCGATAGGTATTGTAAGTATGATACGTGTCTACCGAGCCGAGAAATCGTTACAACATTTTTTAAAAAAAAATCCCGCCCGGGCGCCGCCGACAATTATTATATTATACCTCGTTCGCGTGCACCCGAGGAGACCCGAGTGCCGCGGAGTGCGGTGCAGCGGTACGCGCGGCAAAAACAACAACACGACATCGTTCGGATACCGGGTCGAAAAAATTGTTTACCGAAATAACAATATCATAATATAATATAATATATAGTGTATAATTATTACCATTATATAGTCGGGTACGTCGTGGTGTAAGGTAGCGCTCGGACCGAACGTTTTTTAATATTTTTATATGTTCTTATTATATTCTCCGCAGCTTGTGTACCTACACGACGCGCGGTTTGAGGAAAAAAATACCGGTTATTCTGTATGGCCGTTGTACTCGCGTAGCCTACCAAAAAAAAAAAAAAAAAACATAAAAAAAAGAATACTCGAGATAATATTATTATTATATAAATATGTGCGTGTGTGTGTGTGTGTGTGTGTATAATATATTTTTACTTGAAAATTATTATTACCCGGTTTGGATCGCCTGTAAATAAGTCATTATATCGTATTAAGTCATTACTGTCGGCCTGCATGGGTTGTAATTATGATGCACACGTACACGAAGGGGCCCCACGGCCGGGCGGGGTACGACGTCGGAGGAGGAGGAGGAGCAGGAGGTTTGGGAGAGCGAGCGAGAGGGTTCGAGGGAAAAGTATGCGTGTGTGAGAGGAAGATAGTGAGTGAGCGTGAGTGAGAGAGAGAGAGAGAGAGAGAGAGCAATTTCTGTTTAGTCTTACGGCTCCGATGGCCACAGGGTAGAAGGTGGAGCTCTTTGTTATGTGTGTGAGTGTTTGTATTTTTTTTCCCTCCGATGTAAGTGAAATATAATGATACGGTGCGCAACAACACGGCTATATGGCCTGTAAATTGGTGCGGTTCTTGTCGATGACCCGCAGACCGGTAGGGGAAACGTCGAAACTCGTCGTTTTCGGAACTTAGGTCGGCCGGGCTGTATTGTTTGAGTGTAATATGTACCCTAACTACGGCTACAACATACATAATATAGTTGGTCTTATATAATGGTATCACGGATCCGCTGGAATCAATTATTAGAGAGTATACCATTTTGTACCATCTACCTATAACAAATAATATACATTAATACACATTAACACATTGATATATTACATTATTATGATTATTATTTAATCACTCCGGACGGGTTTCAGCCGGTTTTTTTTTTTTTTAAAACAAAACAAGACATGTGAACTGTCAATTATTATTATTATAACCAGCGTTAATATACACATATAAATATTATGTGTGAGCGTGTGTATAAATATGATTCCGATTTTTAATGGGACCGCGTGAGACAGGATTAAGAAATTTATTGATTTCGGATCAACTTTTCAAAACATTAATAACCGTAAACCGTGCTACCTAAAATTAACCGCTGAAACTATACACCTAGTTATAAACACATAATTACACGGTTTTCAATACATATTATATCTACGTATATAAGATTTTTAAGGACCATTGCCTTCTAAAATATGTATAAACTGAAAATAAATGCAACTCTGCCCTACTCTGAATCCGAGGAACCTAATAATAAAGTTACGATTTCCACCATCACCATGGTTTATAGTTTAATTTAAATAGTTATGTGTAATTACTAAATTTATTTATTTAGTTATTATTTTTTAGAGATAATTCATAGACGATAATAATATGTTATGCGATGGTAAAATAAAATTAGAATTTTAAGATATAGGTACGGTAATTATAGAGTATACGCGAAATTTACAAAATTGCCTATTATCATTGTAAGTAAGTTATTAGTTTACGTCATATGCGAAAATAATCGTACATTATATATTTTGTAATAACACTAATATAAACAATAATTTCTTGCAAAATCTTGCAAAATCGTTGTACAAACAATTAAAACAACTTAAATATTACATTATATTGTTGTTACATATAAATAGTCAAACCTACTAATACCTAATAATAATATAAATTATGAATATGTATAAAAGTTACGCGCCCGATATAATGTATTGTACTTAACCCCTTACATTGTATACCTATATTATGATTAGTTATTAAACGGAATCATTCCGGTGGCGGCGTTGTAAAAATAAATTCGATAGAGTTTTATATTAAACACGATTCCGTTTCGCGAAACGGTGTATATATTATTATACGAGATACGTGTCTGTTGAATTAATTAAGGCCGTTCGATTGCCGTTAAGAGGAATTAAATGGGCTGTAAAATTAACCCGGACAAATTTTATTATACAAACTGTGGAACAAATGTAATTAAACTTGTTCAAGACGCAACCCGCCACCGGTCGTTCCAATTTATATTACCTATTTACAGCGTTGTTCAATCCTCCCCCTCGGTTTTTTCCTTTGCTTTTTTTCTCTCCATCTCGTTGGTGGCTGAACTTTTTTTCCAATTAAACAGTCCAATGAACACTTAAATATTCTTCCAAGCCCGTCTCGAACAATGACGCATATATCAATACGTCCTATCTGTTTTTACCGCCCACTGCAGCAATATTAAACAAAATTAATAATATAATAACAGAAAAGAAAAATGTTTGCACCTGACATTTTTTTTTATTTATTTATTCAGCTGAGTTTAAGTAATAACATAAATATTAATAATTTTGGGATTTCATTTTATTGACAACAATATTGTCTAAAATAATCTATCTATATATTATATAAAAATGAATTACTGTTCGTTAGTCTCGCTAAAACTCGAGAACGGCCGGACCGATTTGAATGAATTTTTTCGTATGCGTTTGGGTGATGCCTAAGATGGTTTAGATTCTCAAACCATTCCCCTAGGTCCAACCAGGGGATGTGCTTAAACGGGGATTTAGAGATTTGCGGTGGAAATTGTTGTTTATAAATGGTTGCCATGAGTTTTAAAGCTATTATAATAATAATTATTGGTTGCCGTGAAATCAGTGTATTCATTCAATGCATTTAACTTTTTTGTACGCTGTGTTTTGATATTACATGTATCGGGGTGGTTAATCCACCGTAGGTGGAATTAAGTAAACACGAAAATCTTGGATACTTTAGAGTTAAATCATACACCTACAGCACGGGGTCTGCGATCTACAATATACTGCTGCGAATAAGAATTTTTATTCCGGGCAACAGAAAAGTTAAGACCAATCTAGAAGATACACCGAATATTAAATAAGGCATTGAACAAAGTTTGAGTCATATACAGTTTGTACATTTAACGGGTAACGAAGTGCACGGGATCAGCTACCTAGTTATAAATAAAAATTATAGTAAGTATTGATATCGAGTAATCATTATTGTTTTAATAAAAAAAAAACTTACACTGTTACTGTTTGAAACTTACACGCTCGCTGAATTAAATATTAATAATATTTTTAATTTATCGATATGAAAATAAACATTCGTTTACTAACCGATTGGAATAATATTGTATTATATTCATCAACCATTATTATCATAAAAAAAAAAACTTAATACATTGATACGTCATAACAAAAATTTGAGTCTCATTTCAATTCATCTATTAGAACCATTCAAGAGCTTTCGATCAATATCAAATTTTAAACGAATATTAAACGATATATTATGAGCAAAAAAAAGCAAATAATATTATCATCAGCATTCAAAATATACATGTAATCAAAAGTTATCCATTGAAAATAATATACATAAGCACCTATTATATAGCTATTTATATGCGTAAACAAATTTAAAACCGTTTTAAATAAATGAAAAATGTAGGGAAAAATTACTAAACAAATATATATATAGGTAGGTGTATGATAACTACAGTAATAATTATTAATGTTTTTATAATAATTTCTTTTAATATATAATATTATCGCATGAATATGTATTATTTATTATTTTATAATTTAAATATCAGGAGTATAAATTATTTTTATTATTATACTACTTATTATATGCATAGAGATATTTCATATTTTGGTATCCGCGTTTTCTTACGTATTCATTATATATTTTATACTTGATAATAATTTCAGTTCTCATTAATTTTTATGATGTTAATTATTTCTTGGTTCAAATAGTTATTTAGACTGCATGCAAATCAGCTGGTATATCATCAGGCTAATAAACTTTAATATATAAGAAACTTTGACACCGTGCTTAGCCTCGGATATGTATTTTCAAAACACCATTTTTACCGCTGTAAAACTTTTTAGAATTTGTATTCATGACCTTATACATCCTCGTTACGATATATTAATTAAGGATGGAGTACAATTAAACTAAAAATATCAAGGACACCGTAGTTTTTTAACTTTTTCACAAAATCTAAATAAAATTGTTTAAATTAATTTTAAAGCTCTTTGCAGGCGGAATCCCTATTGTTTATAAGTTATGAGAACTTATATAAAACTGATGATATAAATAGTAAATTTAATGTTAATAAAATAATAATAGTATAGTATTAAATAATATATAATACCGTATTAAATATTACACACTGTATTTCTTTGCATTACAAACACTCTTATATATTCGAATGACTAAATACCTATATATTGCGCCTATATTATCAATACAAATTATACGTGATGTTACAAAAAAAAAAAATCTAAATATTAAAAATAATAGCCCACGTACATATTATGATAGCTATAGTTGGTAAATATAATAAATTTAATATAATATTATTGTGTTTGATAGTTAAGCAGTGAATGTATTTACTCGACCGTTCCGCGTGCAAGCTAGATTGAACCGAGATAATATCCGATACAATATCCAACACCTTTTGGGTACACATACATATAGACAGGGCATTTCAAGCCAAAGCCTTAAGTCGGGGAACCGCCTTAACGAGCTGTTAGCATGCCACCAATAAAATTAACTCAGCAAAAAACACACAAACACGCAACCCTAATTTTAAACAATTTTATTATTTTCTCTCCTTCGTTTTTTTTTCTGTTTAGAAAACTATATTACACACATACCATAATAATATATTATATATAAACCCACACACACCCTTTGTCTTTTTTGCTCCCGTACGCCGGTCCCGTTATTAGTCGGGTAGGTAATAATTATTGTTATTTATGAAATTCCGTATATAGTTGTTATTTTAAAATGTTTTTTTTTCGCCTTCGATGCATGATAAAAATGTATTAGTCCGATCAAATTATATTAAGTGCGTATAATATATTAGGGCTATATTAAGGAAACGTTATTAAATTACAACATAGTTATTATATATAGTAATACGTTATATATATAGATATATATAATTAGTTAGTTTAATTGATCCCTGCAGTAACGAATTAAACGAAGCCAATTGATAAGTATAATAGCTTCTTAATAATTCCTGATTGGTATATTATATGTATAGGTATATCAATTTGATAAATAAATAAATTAAGCTGGTCATTGGAGAACCTTATATTTTTTGAGGCGCTCGATTAGTGTATTGAAAGTATCTATAAATATTATTAGCTATTCTTTAGGAAATATATTTTGGATTTTTTTTAATTTATCAAGTTTGAAAATCAATATTATGGGTTGTAAACTTTAAATATTTTTCTTATATAACCTAATAAAAAGGTTAAAGAATACAAATCTTTTGACAACATTTAAATCGGACCACTAGCGTAGTACTTAAAAAATATTTTCTCTTTTAGCAATTCCCATTAGTAAATAAGTAGCTTTAAGGGATAACTTACAAGTAGTGCATTTGAAATATTTTAGAATTTTATGTGATTTTAGCTCTTTCACAATAACGTTAATAGTATTCATAGACATCATTCCGTGTATAATAAATATCCAATATTTCAAAATGTCTGCTCCAACAGACTTAATGTGTTAAGGACTTAAGGTTTAATGATCAGTAAAAAATTACTCATAGTTATCTGTTTAACTATTGTATAGTTGTTTAATCTTGTAAACAGTTAACTTTCATTGATACAAGATATTTTTATTTTTATTTTCAAAATTTAAAACCATTTTTCACCCAAAACGTATGAACTTAAACAATAAATCAAGTATTTTTGTAATTTCAATATTTATAAAGTTGTTTACACAATATGTAGTTTATAAGAATAAACTTTATTCAACTCATTAATACGTTTACATGCATGCTAGTAATATTGTGCACCTAATTAAAATAAAATGTATTTAATTGGGTAAAAACCTATATTATTTTAAAGTTAATATAACTTCGAAGGTTATGTTAATTTACTTAAATGTATGCTAGGTACTTGTGTACCAACGTTAACTTAATTAGGTAGGTACCTATATACTTATTACCTTAAAATGTAATATGATTTTTTCCAATAGATTATAATTTTTTTCATCAAATATATACATGTATAATTATTTGTAGACTGTGTAAAATATTTAAATTTAAATTAAATACAATTTATACCTTAACGTACATTAGGATATAAACAATTTTCTAAAATTTAATCCTATCCTATAATTCAATTCGTTTATAATTATGTAAGGAATCCAACTGATATAACATTACTTATACTTCGTACATTACATCATCACATTTGAAACGTAAAAAACCTAATATAATATAGGTAGTGTAGTTATTGTGGCCAATAAAGCTGGAACACTTTATGCAGTAAATGATTTCCTTTTAAAAGGGTCCGGTGCAAGGACCCGGTATCTCCATATTTTGGAATTGTTTAGAAGGCATAAAATAATACCCGGTTATTGCACCAAACCAGACATCTCCATTTGTATGATATTAGCTCATCCAACAGACGGATATATGTCTGGTTATTACATCAAACTGTATAGACGAAATTATTTTTTATCAGAAAATGGAAAAACATGCATTTCGAAACAAAGTGGAGATACCCGGTTCTTGTACCGGAACCTTATTTACTGTTGGAGTAATAAATATAATATGCACTTCTGAACTTCGTCCAAAATATACGTCAAAAAGTTTTTCTAATAAATGTATACCTATATCCATATGATAACTTCAAAATTATTAAGTAATTGACTCAGTGTAGTTTTTTTTTCAAAACAGAATTTTACAATAATACATTCCAACACTCTAAATATATTATTTTTTTTTTTTTTAATTTGTACAAAAACAATATTATTCTAAACATCTACACCGATTTTTGAATTTTTTCGTTCGGTTAATACAATGTGGAAGTTGAGATCAATATTTAAAATGCATATAGCCATCCATTTTAGCGACGAACAAATTGGTGTGTGGGTAGTGAGTACTATTATTTTAAATAGTCGCTTCAGAGAAATAAAAAGTTCACGCCGCCACTGATAATAACATATTGTATACAACGACCATATTATGCATTTTTAGAGTTCGTCAAGATAGCGTACATAAAAGTGCATGATAATATTGTAAATCGTGTACCTATATAATATACCTACGAATATCATATTATAATATTATTGAACCCGACAACAATATGTTACCAAGCGCGTAGAAACGTTTAACGTTTTACGGGCCAGTGGACAGGGCGTTACGATTCGCGGCTTATTAAATACGTTAGCAATAACAATATAACATAACGGACATGATAATAACAATATAATAATAATAATAATAATAATAATCAACAATCGATCTCACACACACACACACATATTTATATAATAAAATATAGTGAATACATCCCCCTCGTTATCGAGCTGCACACATTATATATTTTTACATAATATATTATATACATGTACATTAAGTATATTGTATATTGTATATATATATATATATAGTTAGTATCCGCCGGCCCTCGGTACAAGAAATATATACGTTTCGTCCTAGGCACACGTCACCTCGTATAGGTATATAATATAATACATACCGTGTTATAGGTATACATACCTATATAGTAATATAGTGTGTGTATACCAGCTAATACCTGATGTAATATACATAATGCAGCTACATATATAGGTGATTAATCGGCGGTCGGCACCGCGGCCGTCTTTAATTTTAGCACATTATAATCACTTACCACGATAAATATTTATTACTTGCACGTTCTACAATCGTGGATACACCATCTCCGCGGCCACACTATAATAGTATAATACATGTAGAGGTATATAGGAACAAACGACCGCGACGACGATGGATACGACGACGACGTGTGCAGCAGCGGTAAGTCAGCGCGCCGGGGAAAAGAATAATAATAATAATAATAATAATAAAAAAAGTAAATGGTTTTCTTCGCTGTATAAATCCATTATCGAGATTAAAAATTCACGATCGTGAGACGTTATAAAAAAAAAAAATAATTATTATTATTAATCGGCTCTTTTATTATCATTATAACAAGGTAAAAACCACCTAGCACCTACTATGGTTATCTCGCGCACGGTGAACGTCATCTCTACAGCCCGCGCGTGTGTTGTACCGCCGCCGCAACACTGCACCGGTGTGAATTATTCGGAGAAAAGTGGTATACACACACACACACACTCGTAGTTACACGTCCGCTTGGAGATTTTTAAAGAATTTTAAACACGATTTCAAAAAAATATGCGTGGAATGTCTGCAATTTCGTTTCCTAAAAGACTCAAGTACACACACACATATATATATATTGCACGTGCACGAATCTGTGAGCGTTAAATATTATATTTTATTCACAATATGTAGAAGTACTACAGCTATAAGCTGATGTTTTGGGTGTTGTAATCTCTTCGATCGGATTATAATGTATTAACAGTCATATCAAAATAAATTTTGTTTGTGCTATTTTCTTACCTATATTAATACAAAAAGAAAGAAACGATCTTTCGAAATACAGTTTAAACACTTACCTGTACCTATGACCGCAGTCAAATCACGAATTAAAATTAAATAAAAAAATGAATTGTAATATAGTATGAAAATAATTAACAAATTGTTTGTTCGCTTTCGTTTGATTTCGAGTTGCAGACGTGTGTATTACGAAGAGCGCGTCGCATGAAATACTATCGCACACAACTATATTATAATATAGGTATTACAGCTGGTATAAAATAATACATTATTTATTTTGCGTGTAATTATTATTGACATAATAATCTTATTATAGCATTCAGGAGCTGCAGCACAACGAGAAACCGATTAAAAATTAATAACTATTCGGTTAAAACTAATTTAAATAAAATAATGAATGGGCCAAATGTAGGTGAACCTATGTGTCATTAATATTATCGTGGTGTGTACAACATATATTAGGTATACGTAGGTATTCTTCGTTGCAGTATAATATGTACACATCGGAAACCGTCGCCGCGGTTTAGATTATTAGAAAATAAAACATGTGTATATTTTTTTAAACGTCCGTGGGTTTCGAAACAATCGCGCCTACGCCCGTTTTGGCGGTGGCGGGCGGCGGTCAAGTTTGCTTTTGTAAGTACGAGCTGCAGCAGTGCCTATAATATATAACAATATGATAATATAATATTATTGTATTTATTTTCATTTTCATTTTCAAACACCGGCGAGGAAAATTAAGTCGTTGGCCGCGGCGCGGTGCGTGTACAATATAATATATACATATATAGGTACCACATAATATTATTATAATAATAATAATAATGTATATGCCTGGTCTGCGGGTATTGTAATCGGAATGGTGTTTTACTGCGGCGACCGCGGTCGTAAATCAACCGGCTTGTTAACAACGGGGGGAAGAAATAACGATTCGGAAGGCCCCAAACGATTATGTGTCGTGTTTGTGCATAGGTATAATAATATTATTATAATATGAAAAAGTCGCCGCAGATGACACGTGAAAGACCGCGCGAGATATGCGCACCGGATGGAAATTTACATAGCGATAGCGTAGTTATAATAGACGCGTAGACACTCTGCCTCCTCCATAATATGTTTACCAGATTTTCGTATGCATACATATATATATATATGTGTGTGTGTGTGTGTGTGTGTATAGGTATACCTACGCCCATATATCATTGGGTTATTTACGAGCTTTACGAGACTACCTACGATCTTATACATTTTTTTCTCTCGATATATTCCGAATGATTTTCATCATATAGCCACACGGTTTACAAGAGCGACCGCGGATTTAAAAAAAAAAAAAAAAAAACGATATTGTTATATCAGGTATATGGTATACGGTCGTGTTTGGAATATTTTTCCACGAAGATTTATATTCGACTGTGTTTTTTGACGCCTTAAAGTCAATTATACGAAATAGTGGTACCGCGCCACCGCCACGCGTCCGTTAACACAAATATTTTGGTTTACATACGCATAAATTATATACCTATACCTATGTAGGCAAAATATTTATATACCTATATACCGGTATCACTGCAGCAATCCTGTCAGTCCATACCAATAAAAACGATTAAGAAATGATTATGAGCTATTCAAATATTTAAAATCTCCATTCATCGCAATACATAGTTATGAACTATAGGACGCACGATATTAACATTATTCGAAAATATATATAGATATATTATCTATGCTGCTGCAGCTTTTTTTTTTTACCGAATCGGTATTCTTATGTTCAACTGTTCAAGTATACCTATTATTATACTATAGGGATTAAGGATTTTGAATCTTGTATTTTGTTAAATGGAATATTGAATATTGACGAAACTGAAAAATACCTACATTTAAATTTATAAATTATAAGTGGACCCACAATTTTACTATATTATATTATGAGGTAACACGCAGTGTTCTGACGAAAGTTGTTCTTAGGATTTAAATGTCACTAAATGAAAGAAACTTTGAAATACATATAACTGCAGTCTTGTTAACAATACTTTTCAAATGCATTCAGAATACGTGCAGGTGTCATTTGTGTTTGAAATACATATTCGAATACTGTCTTTCAAAAGTATTTGAATATAAATACAAATACATTTTAAAAGTATTCAAAACACTTAACAAGTAACTTTTTGTAGTTAATTAAAATGTTTGTACTACATTTATCATTAATGCATACTTAAAATTATTAACAAATATATTCTTTAATTGGCTTAATAATTTCAGATGTCATATACTTATAATTATATTGTCAAGTTAAACTTCAGCAAGGTAGATATGAACTTCAGGTATTGTGTCATCTGCGTATTTAATGAAATCTTAAAAATTCTTAAAAGCATTATAAAATATTATTTTAAGGCTAATTTTTAAAATTACAATATACGAAAGAAAAATATTATTTGTTGAAATACGACGGTAAAAAGAAAAAAAGTATTTAGTATTCTGGAATAAAATACAAAGAAAAAGTATTGTTGATACACTCGTCAAAAAGTATATTTGAAAAGTATTTGAAATACGAAAAAAGTATTCAAAATTCGAATAGTTAACAAGACTGGTGTTACATATAAGTACCTATATGGTTATAATATTATATTATAAAAAAATATATTATATTATTAAAAAAGAAAAATCACAGTCTCGACGTTTGTAAAAAATAATGTTTTAAGGTTTAACTATATGAATAATGAATTACAATATTAAACACAAACCAGCTTATATAAATATCTGACCACTTGTAATTAGTGATTACCACAAGTCGGTAAAAAACATCATAATATTACAACTATTTAATTTTAATGTTTAATCGTTTCGAGAAAAAATAAAATATGTTTCAAACAAAATAGACACTATATGTTTAATGTATAATATATTATATTGAGTAATCCATAGATAATAATATATACATTTATCACTAAATTTCAACTTATATTCTGATACGTCGACTTTTTCTGATTATTTTATTCTCGTCAATTTACTCAACTATATTACCTATGTCTCCAATAAGTGTATAAAATATCGTTGTATAAAATATAGGTACTTACCTATATAATTCCAAAAAAATATCATCGAATTTAAAAACGATTGAATATTACACACAAATTAATTTAAGTATACAATATAGTGGAGCATCTCCAATGTTGATGAAGGAAAAGTCGATTGAAGTTATTCTTTGACTTCGGACTACCTATTTAGGTATATACCACTACCTATAATATCCTGTAACAAGGCTCGTGTTACTATAATTATCTGTATTATGTTATATTTTAAAGTATGCACGCAGTTCATTATATTTTAATTTTTAGAAAACCTACTTTAAATAATCAATAAGAAACATTTTCACCTCGAGTAAGTTTTTCACATTCTCATTTAAATGTATTAAACTTTTCCACCGAGTAATAAACGTATAGACATATTTTTTTTTTTTATTACTATTAGATATTTCTACATTATGAACCCATCAAAACAACTATTAAAACGGTTTTTAAATAAGGGTGAAAATGTACGGGTTAATTAAAATGTGTAGACTATATAATATTATTATATGATTTAAACGCACGCACAGACATAATATTTTTCATTAAATATTTGTATGGCTTGGCAATAAAAAAAAACAACATGAAAATATATTAAGATACTTAAAGATTGCATAAAAATTGTGTAATTTTCCGAGTTGGACTGGAAAATCTAAATAGGGTTAATGTAAAAAATTAGTTAAAATATTAATTAGACTAGTAAAAAAACCTAATAAAAAAATATCATAATGGGTATACTGAATTGTTTAATTTCAAATCAGATTGCATGTTTTAACAACGCACAATATTATAATATATATTCTATAAACATTATTTAAGTATGTGCACAAAGCTTATAGAATAACTCAGCTAGTAATTTTATCGCATAATAATTATTGTTAGCGTTTTATACTTTTACTATACATATTATTGTATAAGACGTGTACACGGATATTATTAGTTCTCGTATGTAAAATCGTCTTGGATTTATAAAAAATAAAAATATCAATAAATGATTGTCATTGTTGGGTATAATCATGGAAAAATCAAACTCTGGACACGATTAATATTATCCGATGTGGTATATTCTAACGCATTAATAATAATAATAATAATAATAATAATAATAATATGTTTATTAGTATTTATTACGCCGTCGTGAGGCGTTAGGGTGGTGGTGTAGGTATAATATAATATTATATTGGATTGGCCGCCGCCGCCGCCCGTACGTTTCCGTGTTTTCGACACCTGATTTGTTGTTATAACACCGTATGCGTGTAATTATAATATTTAAAATTAAACTTCTATGATCCAATCCATTATGCAAAACGAAACAACGTGTCGTAAATCAACACGACTCTTCGTTATAATGGAAGAAGACGGTCGCGATCGGGCTTGTTGTAATTTTGTGGTTTCGAAACGCGCCGCGGCGATCGTCATCTGCATATAATAATAATAATAATAATAATAACACAAATTAAAGAACGATATGATTTCGTTGTAAGTCCTGGCTCAGCGGTCCTATACTAAACGGTATTATACAATATAATAATATAATGCGGCGTGTCTCGGGGCTCGGAAACGTATTATTGTTTCTCAATCAAATCATCATCAACACGTTAAATCCAATTATCGCCCATATTATTATGTACTATAATATTATATACTTACAGCGAGTGGTTATATCCTGCGACAATTCAGCCATGCGCAGCTGTTGGCCGGTGTTAGTTAGTTAGGTACGTATGTTACTCCCTCGCGGAATATTAGACGTTCAGAATAATATTAATATGTCTAACGAATTACATTTGATTGCAATTTAAAAACCGTTTTCTCAGGGAATATAATTCGGGTTGCACTGGCACGATAGTTGTGTTCGTGACGGTAAATAATTTAATAAAAACAGCTTATAGGTACGTGTACAGACGCGCTGGATTTGACGTACATTTTTTAACACTTCATTATAATATTATTACTTACGTTTGAAAGATAATATTATATATATACATATGAAAAAAATGGTGCTTGTTACTGCAGAATGTGTATTATAATAATATATGAAGAGTATATATGTATTTAGAGATAACGATTTTTGAGAATATTTTTCATATATTATATTCGCTGCGGTTACCTATTTATACATGTACTAGTCAGTTAAACCTATACCATGTACACACGCGTATTAATGTACATTAATTAAATAATAATTATACGTATAGTACTGTACCTATACATTTACCTATTTTTCTTTAATGTTTGACACCCATTTGAAAAAAAATTATTACATTTTGTACTACTTAAGGAGGTCCTGCGACGGTACTAACTTCTGTTTTTCAATTAAGAACTCCTATTTTTTACTGAAAATTAATTATTCAGTGGATCATTATTTTGAAAATGTCGATGTATCTAATTCAAATTTCGATTTGGTATATTCTTAGTTATTGAAATGTGTGTATTAAGTATAATAGTCCTTAAAAATGGTTTTACATTAATATAAAATAGATGTAAAATTGGATCTATTATTTATTATACTCGGGCCATTTTTACAAATTATTGATATTGATAGATTAATATTAATGACTACAATTTTCAAATTACCATATCCCCATATCTTATAAGCCCATTGCCATGGACAACAAAAAAAAAATAACTCAAAAAGCAGGTACTCGTATGAATTTTTATTTTGATATGTCAAAATTTTCAGAAAAATGGCCTACTGTATAATTTATAGTCGGACAGGGGTAAATCTCAATAATTTGAAAATATGGTCTTAAAGTATATATTTAATCAAAGAAAAAAGGGGGTGAGCGTGATGCTTGGTGATTCATCCTGAATACACCTATCTCTTGTTTGATAAAGTTTTTACTTAGGAAGTATAGAAATATTATATAGGTACAGGCTGTATCAGATTCTATAGGATAACAATACATTCTATGCTGAAATTATATACTTATTATAAATATCATCTATAGATACACTTTCTGTATATAATGTGATTTTAAACGCCCCGTTTTCTTATACGATAAGTATATAGGTGTACAAATTCACGCGCGAATATAAGGTATGCACTGTGTATGTACAATAGGTAGGTACTTACATCCTCTAAAATATATAAATTTCAATATTACTCATACAACTCGTTCCGGGTTAAACAATAATGTTATAATAAAGCGCCGATAAGTAGGTGTATTATAGTGTATATTGGGTATTATTTCGTTTTTCGAGAATCACACTCGTGTGGATCAAACCGAAAGATAAACACCGATCCGGACACGAACCAATCGTTTCTCACAGCTAGCGGCCCTCTATATAAGTTTTACTATACACCTTTAATAATAATAATAATAATAATACTAATAATAATAATAATATGTAAGTATAGTCGACACGCCGCGTTGCCGCGGTCCCGCCCGCGCCGTAGTCATTATATTATTATTTTTTTATTATTATATACATAACATTATATCTAGTTTGGTTTGTTTAATAACATACCTACTCTTTAACGCCGCTGATACCGCGCTGATTGCGTACCCAATACACCAATAATTCCTCTGATTCGGCACAATATACCAAACCATTTAATTATTTTATAATATAATGTGTACATAATTAATATACTCGAAGACCAACACAATATTAACTGTACATTAACAGTACAGTATTACTGTAAAATAAGTACTAACATGTTAATATTATAGTTGTACGTGTTATGTACTTATGTGGACATGTGGTAGGTACCTAAACTTTTTCGCGGACGCATTACGACACATCTATATATTTTTTTTATACAGGATGATTCACCAAGCATGCTCATCCCAATTGTTTCCTTTCGTGATAAATTTATTAAAATTCGGATTTTTTTGTTAAATAAGTAGGTACCTATACTCAAAGACCGTATCTTCTAATTCTTGAGTTTTTAAATTTGTTTGTAGTTTTGTGCTATTTGTCCTGTGGCGATACAAACTACTGTTTTTCAAATAGAACTCTCCCCTCCTTTTTACTGTAAATATGTTAGTAGATTTTTTTTTGAAAATGTTGATTTACCTAATTCAAAATTCGAATGAGTAGTTTCTTAATCATTAAAGTATTTGTAGTTTGTACTAAGGATTATAGTCCTTAAAAATGGTTTTACATTAATATAAAATAGACGTAAAATTGGATCTAGTATTAATTATACTTGAGTCATTTTTACAAGTTACCTATTAATATCGATAGATTAATATTAATGACAACAATTGCCAAATTACGATAGCCCCATATCTTATAAACCCATTATTATACACTATTATGGACAATCTATCCTTCAGACACAAAGTGAAATAACTCAGAAACTAGTATAGATACTTGTACAAATTTTTATTTTGAGACGTTAACATTTTCAGAAAGCAGTTAATTGTCACAGAGTATTATCACCATTATTATATTATAAGATATTATTACTACTATTTGCTAGACTTTCATATCAAAACATTTTATTCAATTTTAGGTAACTACAGTTCGAGAGCGTTGGTGAGAAATGTATAATGGACGTTTAGATTAACGATATTTACTAAGGATATGATTTTAAATAAATAACTATTTACATTGATACAGTACATTTATTCCTTGTTTAGATCTTCTGATCTTCAAGGATGATAATGTCCTTAGATGGTCCTATTCTTTTTCGTTTATACGGAGTCCGTGACAAACGTCTTAGAATAATATAAATATTATATTAGGTAGGTATCTACTGTTAAAATGTAATGTTTGTTTTCCAGTAAATATAATTTTTAGGTACATAAGACTAATGCACTTATAATATAATATAATAATATAATATAATCCACTAATAGTAATTTTGGCAAAAAAACAGTTATGTAATTTAATATATACCTAATAATACAACTCTATATAATTTATGTTATTTACATATTTTAATTATCTTCCGAAAT
Source organism: Metopolophium dirhodum (assembly GCF_019925205.1). NCBI lineage: Eukaryota > Metazoa > Arthropoda > Insecta > Hemiptera > Aphididae > Metopolophium > Metopolophium dirhodum. The sequence continues at coordinate 2,045,240 of NC_083563.1, read as the reverse complement.
TGAAAATATACCAAAACACAGCATAAATTGAAATAAATAATTTAAAGAAAAATGTAAATGTGTAAAATTGTCGATTAAATTGTTCGTAACAATAATATTATAATATTGTATATTACTTTGCCTGTTGATTTTTCTAGACTCTAGAGACTAAAATAAAACGTTTTCATGTCTTATATATGAACTGGAAATAATGACTTTATAATCTGCAGATAATTAGTATAAAATATTAGTCTACTTACATTACACCTACTAAACTTAATAAATTATAATAATCAACTTTTAGAAATGAATTGATCAGGAACCTTTTCATACCAATCGTCCAATAAACATATTGTTATGATCCTATAGGGTCTGGAAATAAGCGTTATTTCTACGAAATAAATTTCAGATAAATTCCTCACTTAAAATCTTTAGTATTCTTATTAGTATGCTGTCCTATACATTTTATTTGTACGTTTCCTACTTTCATATATTATACCTACTTGTGCATAGTTCGTGTAAGTTATAACATTATATTTTATGGTTATATTATTAATTCCAATATAAAGTAATTACTATGACGAAGAGGCGTGTACTAAAAATATTATAACGACCTGCAGAAACATAATATTATACGAGAAATATTTATTATTATTTTAAAGTAACATATTCATTTGATCTGTAAAAATGTTTGAACTAAATACTGCGATGTTATTATATGTATATAGTTAGGTTCTCTGTATTTATTAACGTACAACACTTCTCTTTGTAAATTATTGATTAATAAATTGTTGAGTAATTATATTATGGTTTAAAGTTTACAAAATGTGTTTCTATACACGACGTCTACAACCTCATATACAATTTATATAATAATTATATTATGTTGGAAAATATTCAAACGTTATTATTATAATATAATTCAAATTACAATATTATATTGGATGAACATTATAATAAATTAGGTTAAATTTCTCTAGTTGGGTATATTGAACTATAGGATAGATAAATTTAATTTGTGATATCTTGTGCAATAAAGATTGTAATTATAAATAATATTTAAAAAAAAAAATTAGATTTGTTATTATATTATTAAATTTAACTAATTAGTGTCTATTGTAATAAAGTAAACACGAACCCGGATATACTGAAAATTTCATGCGAGATTCTATTCTTATATAATTAGATTTTTTTCTGAATAAGATAATCATACAACACAATAGTGAAATGTATATAACTAAAACAATAATACGAATTAAAAAAACTTAACAACCTATCGAAGATGTATAAGATATAATTTGGGAAAATCATATGGCTGTGACAAGGAATTTAAAGCTATTATTTTTGTAAATATTATCTTGAAATTATAATAGGTAATAGATATAAGTTTTTATTATACAATTAGTTATATATATATAGGTACGTATACATTATTTAACAAAATGAATAGATGTTTATGTATATTAATTTGTTATTACACGCTAATAATGTGTATATTAAACACTTGACGAAGGGAAAAAAATCGAATATTTAATCGAAATACAAATCTCATTATTTATTCAATGAAATATCTACTTTTAGCGTGTGTCCTGGTTTTAATTGCATAATTGATATATAATATGTGAAATAAGTTAAATTTTTAATTCGGAGCATGCCACAAAAATATTGGGAAATGTTTATAATTATTTGAACCTTCGTCTTTTCTATATTCCTTGAGAATAGAACGAGAATTGATAATGAGAAATTAAATTTTAAAATAAACAACTTATATGTATACAGTTAAATAACCTATAGTTATTAATTTAAAACATAATTTATAATTAATAATCTACCTAAACATAGCTGCAAATTAAATTTACTTTGAAAAGTGTTAGCATGGTCATTTATAAATATTGATAACATATAGGTATTTCAAAATTTCCATATAAACATTTAGAATTTTTTATACCATGATATAAAGTAATAAAAAAAAATTGAATATATTAATTTAACATATTATATCCTAAAAAGTATATGCAACTTATTAAAATATTAAAGTACATACATTTTGGTGTATATGTTAATTATTTAATTACATTTCAGTAAGAATATGATTATATAAATTACTATTTACAATGAAATTCAAACTGAAAAAATAAACTATAAACGAGAGCAATATTTTTAATTAGTTCAAGTTCAACTATATTCAAATTCAATACTATCGTACAATACACAAGTACTTGAATTCATGATGTAAAAATATAAATTATAATAATTTAAGATAAAAAATAAAATTTAAATTATATTAATTACTTGTATTAGGTATACTTGCCTATAGGCTATAACTAGTTCTTACTTCCTAATATTGTCTAAAGAGTCGAAACAATTCAAAGCGTCCGATAGGCAATGGCTTTTGGTAGACCTTTTGCGTAACCATTGGTGATCTTTGATAGAATACTGAATGGTTTGTATTTATTGTCATAAGCCCTCTCATAAAAATAGATAATATCGTATATATAAAAATCGTTTATTTTCAATATTCAAAGCAGAGTTGGGAATGTATTGGTTTTTCGACGAGTGGACTATCGCCTATGGAAAATGGCGTATGGTTATTTCAAGACGTTTAATATGTAATAAGATGTGGTTCACATGGCAAACATGTTTAGTATTAATTTGTGATTTTTAGAAATATATTTTTAATTTCAATATTGAAAATAATATTTTTTTCTAGGTAGGTACCATGAATTAGCCACAGTAAATACTCACATTATGAAAAAGAAAAAACTCCCCATAATTCCCAAAATGGATACTCAACCATGCACATAATCGTCAATTGTTCAAATTTACTGAAGACAAAAATAAATTCAACATCTTGAACAATCTATACGAAGCAATTTATTGGTCCATTACCAGATACCAAAAACATAATTTCCTACATAAAAAAAATCAAAATAATATATAACTTAGTAATATAATGTTTTTTTTTTTATTATTTGAGTTAAATAATGTGTACCTTAGGCCTTAGGAGCACAGTAAAATTATATGGTTAGAGTAAATTACAGCAGGCTACACTTGAGGTGAGAAGTCATCCTCTAATGAGTAATGACTAATGACTCTCACTAGTAATATAATGTAAATAATAAATATTGAAAGGATGCCGTACCCGCATGTGCTGTCTCCGTCTTACCAGTTACCAGGTAACACATACATACCAAAACTTACGTTCAGTAGTTCTAATTTTGTATTATTACCTATTAAGAGGATGATACATTGCTACCCATGCATTTGTTGTCTCCGTCTTACACACGTACGACATAGTAAATTTTCGTTTACTAGTTTCAATAGTGTGCTGTTAGTTTTAATATTAGAGTGATTTGACCTATTATAAATTTTTTTATATAATAACATTATCTGTTAGCTTTTATTCGATATTTTAATTTTCAAACGAGATATGAGCATTTTTATTTTTTGATATTTCACATACCCATATTTTGCTTGAAAATGAAAATTTCGAAAAATCAGAAACGCTTAAGCACAGATAATATTCTTACCTAATTATTTTATAATAGGTCAAATAACTCTAATATTAAACCTAACAACGCTAAATTGAACCCAGCTTTTCTATGTAGTCCATGTGAAAGACAGACAGCATACCGGGTGTGACGTCCTCTAATGTCAATGTTATAATATAGCTATAATAACCATTGTAATTGATGCAACAATAAAAAAAATGTATTTTTAGATGAATTGATTTATTATTTTGAATGAAATAATTAGTTATTGTTTTCATATTTAAACATATCTCACCCAAACCCCAATTTTTGTATTTGCAAATTTTCGTTTTTAATTCATAGCTGTGTTGTATTATTTTTTTTTTAATACCGATTACTGTAATATTTACACAGTAAGTCAGTAACACATTATAATATATTTTATTAAAATATATGCTTGTTATTTTTACATTAATCATTTTGTCCCAAAAATTTAGCCTTGAATATCTAACGAGTAGTATTTTAATTAAAAAATAATTAAATTTAACGAAATATGGCGTAACTTTCACTTTAAAATCTATAAACATTGCTAATTTATTATTTTGGTTAAGGGAGGGAAAAAATAAATTAAGAATTCACTTAAACGTATTATTATATCGTTCACATCAAATATGTAATTACTAATTTTGCTATGCGTGCTAAAACTACTAATTGATTAAATTAATATTAAATGGAAACTACCAATGGATACAGAATTTTTAAATTCATAAATATTTAAAATATATTCTAAATAATTTAAGGAGATTATATAAGAAGGTCATGTCAAGGAAATTAATTTGTATATTAAAACCATGTTAATAGTTTGAATTAATTGATTTTAAAAGGAAAAAATGAAAATTTTTTTTAAAAAAAAACAAAAATTAAATTTATTTTTTGTTTCTTCAAGGTATTACATGTCGCTTGTATAATAGCGACATATGGTTATTTACAAATTAATAATGTAAAATGTTGAATGTACCTACTTATCAACTATTGCAGTAACAAGCATAAATTACTTATTTAGTTTTATAGAAAATAATTACATACCTATCTACGAAAATATAAAACATAAAAAGTGAATATACTAACGAAACTAATTCATAATCCAGTATATTATTCATGAAGTTAATGTTTTTCAGCACTGAATCAGTAATACTGCCTTGATTAATCGAATACGCATTGAAGAATAATTACCTAGGAGAAGTTAAATCTACAGTAGTATTAATTTTCACATTAAAATACTGAAGCTTATGCTGTGGTTATTATGATACTAATTATATTTATATAGTAATATGTAATTAATAATTAGATTAGGTGTACAATAAAACACTACTGTACTAGGTATTGAAATATCGACCGAAATCCCAACTACTAGCCCTATAATGTAAACTATATTATAAAAATTAATTTACGGGATAAAGTTTATCATATTATAGTTATAGTTGTATATATTATACAAGATGACAATCAACATTAAATTTACGAAATTGCTTATTGATATTTTTAAATAGTTATTTACCTATGTTAGGTTGGTATTAATACTTATATTTAATACAATATAATGCATGCAATTAAATTAATATTTAATTTAAATTTGCTTTAAACAGCTTAAACCTATTATAGTAACCACTTGGTCTTGCTAGTTGCACTTATCATCTAAACTTCCACAAGCTTAATCAACTCCAAGCAATGCTGTCTCCTGTTCTATAAATAGGATTATAGGAAGTCTACATTTTACAGAAAAATGGGAACATTATTATTGTAATATATATTTGTATGCAAGTACTGTGTCCACCGCTTACATCACATGCTTGTCCTGCTCCTGTCTAAGGCAAATGTGCGCAGACCTTATATTATACCAAATACCTAAACATTCCAAAACTCCGATGCCACAATTTAGTTTCTTCAAGTCCATTCTCAAGTCAACGGGTTCAATGCACTGCCCTCTCAAGAATATAGGACCACCACTCCAACGCCAATTAAAACGAGGAAGTCCTCGTGACTTCATTATTTAAACTCCACTTAACACTGCAGTTGCAACTAGTACGAGGAAACATTTAAATATGTTTAAACATAATATGAATCAATTATCATCCCAAGATATCGATAGCGAAAGCTAGAATCGTCATATTTTGTAAAAAAGCAAAATGTAATCACTAGGGAGCGGATGTTTATGCATTTATCATATTTTTTCATAACATCTAAATTAATGCGGAGTAAGATAGAAATTTGTTTCTTCGCCTAAAGAATTCAAATTTACCAATTTAATTTTGCATATTTTTGCATATTTGTCCGATTTTTACTTGATTGATCATATTTTTATATTGATCATGCTTTTAGTGCATATTTGAGGTTTTTCGTAATATACTAATATATTAACGGACTCGACACGCATAATTAATAGTTCAAAATGTCCCGACGGCGACGGTGGCGGCGGGAATAGCCGGTTTTCACCCGCGAGTTCTTTTATAGACATGTTATCGGATAACAAAAGAAAATTTACTTTTGATAATTTAAAGAAAACATTGATTATCCAATCCAATGCCCAATTACTAGGTATGTTTTCAAATCATTTAATGCTTAGTTAGTACTTGGTTTCTAATATCTACCCATGTATATGCATTATTTTCAGATTAACACCAAAAGTTCTTTTTAAAGTTTTAATTTTAAGAATAATAATTTTATACCTATATATTTTTAATTTTTAATAAACAAAATAAGTTCTAAATAAAAATGTTATCGATGCATATTTTTAACAAATTCTAAGTATATTTTTATACTTTTTAGAGCATAATTGCATGCATATTTTTAAATTTTTTGGAGCACAAACATCCGCTCCCTAGTAATCACTTACTTCAGTGTACGCTCTATTATAGCATACCATAAACGTTCATTATTCTTGGTTCATGTATACAATTATTTACTGATATTAGGAAAAACAAAAAAATTGAAATCTCCAGATTCCAGATCTCCAAACCAGCGCCCATAACATGCATAGCTGGAGCCAACACATTAAAAATAAACTGTAAGACATTACCTGTATCTTTATTTACATAATAATATAGAACATCGGACAACAGAACTTTTTTTTTAGATGAAACAATTTTACGTGGGCACTTAAATTATATACATAATATATGTCTTTCGCGGGTTAACATAGGCATCTGATATTGTACTATTATTAATAATGAAATACATTAAACCCATTTACAAGTGTATATTATTCCCGTGAACTGATTCATTTGCTGACTGTAAACCTATAATAATAGCAGTCGTTTGAAAACAATGATAAAAAAAAATAAAAATAATAATGCAACAAACGAAACACCGGATCACACGGGGGCCCCGTGGCGGTGTCTCATTTATCGCCCGTTAAAGATTAAAATTATTTTCAGCAAGCACTAAACGAAACATGATAATAATAATAATAATAATAATAATATACGATAGGGAGTGTCTGCTAATGATATTGGCTCTGGACGATAGATTTCGGCGCGCACAAGTGCAATAATAATCTATTAATTTAAATATCTGTTAAGATATACACATACAAGTTTTTATTTCAATGATGCAATAAAAAAAATTATCTACATACACACACACACGCGCGCGCGGGCTCACTCACTGACGTGCTGCACACGAGTCGTTTGACGGAAACCCGCAACGAGACAGAGAGAGACGGTAATAAGAAATACAGAGACGGAGAAAATTAATAAGCTCCGGAGGGAATATATTTTAATAACACGTTCGGCCGCGGTCGACCACTGCAAGACCGACGCATCTATAAGACATAATCGTAAAATATCAATTTAAAATAATTACCTGGAACACGTTAAACGAAATAACTATACGGATTAAAAAAAATAATAATAATAATAATAATAAAAAAATGTAAAAAAAAAGGATAACAACCGAAAACAACAAAATTGAAGTCTCTGGGACGGGCCGAATTTGCATATTGATTCGCTTATAAGTCGGTGCGCCGCCGTACAAACGAGCTTAGTACCTATACCTATACCTATTATGTATACGTCGTCGTCGTCGTCGTCAGCTACTGCATTGGACCGGGTGTACATAGGTATAGTCGCGGTTACACCGATTTAAACTAGCGGCTTAACATTCCACTTGTGTTTGACCGAGCATGACGTCTAAATGATTCACGCTGTATGCATATACATCGGAACCTTATCGCCGAGTGACGTACCGGTCACCTATTTATTAATAATTACAGCTAGTGCCTAGTGATTTGAACTGACGAGAATCCAAATTGTAACTGCAAGTTGAGTTACTGCAGCAGGTGAAGTCGTAATTATAGGAGTGACTGAGGGGGCTGTATCCTTACCTCTGCAATTTCTGGGAACATTTTTAATACCAAATAGCGTATTATATGCACTGGTATTGCAATGTATGTTTTTCTATGCGTAATTATTGTTCTAAGCTTAGCTATGTCTATATCTATTAAAAAAATCTAGAAAAAATGAACCAAAATGTTACACTATACATAACGCAGACTATTTACTATATTGCATAATACACTTGGGCACAATATCTATATATCTAATAGACATATATAGTATAATGAACTATCGCACATTTTATATCAATATATATAGTATGTGTCTATGTATATAATGTATATACTATATACATACTGCATGGCAGTAATCGCAATAAATCAAAATCAAAATTAAAAACTGCAGAACGAAAAACAGTAATATAATCATATAGTGCTACGCCTATGCACCGAAAAAAATAATTCAACTATATATAGTACAGAATTGGTGTTTATTTTACTATTTATTAACCTATAGGACGAAGGTAGTTGCAGTGCTTTATATAACGTCGACCACGTATAAACCTTATATTATGTGTATAATATAAACACTTTAAGCATATTATATTCACTCTTCTACATCAGTTGGATCAGTTGATCACAGGTACTTTCGATAACTATACGTCTATACCTATACCTACCTTAGGTACACATACAATCATCATTATATTATTATTATTAGTATTGCCATGAAAATGATAATTCGTTATATTGTGTGCAATAATTACTATAAAATTAAAATAACGAGTATGTGCCAGTAAGTAAATAGTTTTCGCTGCATCATAGAAGTATAATATAGGACAATAGTTAATTGAACAGATTTTTGTATATCTTTAGGTTAGTAACGAATATCGTTTTATTTTATTATTTTGTGAATCATTATATATTATAGTTTATACAGTATGTATATACAATAGGTATAATATACATACAATATAAATATATATGAATTGCAACAATTGCAAATTGTAGTATACTTATACACGATTACAGCGATTCCAATTGAGAAGCAACCTTGTGAAACGTATATAATAAAAGTACAAAATATCGTAGAACATTAATTGTTGGAAAATCTGTTTGAATGTACCTATTATTTTGCAAAATTTAATTGGTCTATTATAATTTGTAGGAAGTTAATTAAGCCAATGGCCGAATAATTGAAGTAATAACCTAAGCAGCAATAATATTGCAATTTTCTACATCATTGGAAACTCAACAAAAATATGTACTTATGATTTTTTCCTAAATTGATAATATAGCAGGGGTATTTTGAAAATATACATTTATGACAATTTTTTTTAACGCTATTGTTTTGACATAGAAATATGGAACTATACCAATGCTCATTTTTTTTTAGTTAATTCTATAATATAGATTCTGTAAGTATGTATAATAATACATTATATTTTTTTCTAATTTAGTTAAATTACCAGTGTTTTTTTTTTATACTGCAAAACAATTATTACCTATCAATAACATAATAAATTGGTACCTGTATATATATAGGTATATATTTTAATAGATGTTTGATAAATGATCTAAATACATATTTTCAAAACGTGTATATAAACGTTTTAAAGATTAAATTTGAATAATTATTGAAATCTCCTCTAAATAATATATAATTTTGATGATGAAAAAAAATTAATAACATCGTATTAAAGTATTTTCAAATTGAAAATAAAATTGATAACTATTAAAACCTGCTACTAGCCAGCTAGTGCAGCATACATTAAAAAAAAGTTTTTATATTAAGGAGAATCAAAAATGATTAATCGAGAACAAAATTGTTTCCTATCTGTATAATATATAATACACATCACGTCATTATAAAACTACCTATATGTGTACGTGCATTTTTCACAAATAACACGGTGTGCGCTGCAAAGTATAAAACTAACAAGTCGGATATAATATTATCTCAGGTAAGCCGTCAAACGAGGCGTAATACGTCGTGATTGTTTTATGATAAATCAACCGTATATGTTATACCTGGTTATCCTGGTTGATGTGTGGCGGCGACGGCGGCAAGGGCGAGGGGTTGTTCGGGTATAAATCAAGTCCGAACAAATTACGCGTGTCCGTGTGATTATTCACGTGTATATAGCTGCGGTACATACTGAATTCTCAGCGGGCAGCGCGACAGACGTGTCCAGAAATTAATTGCACCGACTGGACTATTATTATTATATAATGTGCGCACACAATAATAATGTATAATATTCGGTATTGGACGAATCCAGTTTCCGAAAAAAAAAAAAATAATAACAACCGATTACCATAATCTCACACCTGGCAAATCGCAGCGCCGCCGACTCGTCGTCTCGTTTAAGTGCCTCGGACAGAACTTGTGGATATATTGTACAAGTGAAATATTTTCGAATCGTACACCTGTGCTCGAAGTTTTTGATATGTACCAAAAACATTCCCGAGTATAAAACGTCCCGAACGAAAATGATTTATTCTTAATATTATAGTTCCTTGAATTATTTTGAATTTATTCCTCGCGTATGGTTTTACATATTACTAGTCACAAAATAACAACTTAACGGCGAACGATAAGTCATAAGTGTAACATATTTACATATAATATTATACATTTCATATTATACAATATAATATAACTATTCGCAACAAAACAAATTATATATTGTTTAGATTCAATTCAATTAAAAAAAAAAAAACTAATATCAATATTATATTGGCTACTATCGTAGTTATAGTGTATTTTAGTTACCATTATACGATTACCAAATCCTAAGCAACAAGCATAATATATTTGAATATTTCAGTATAAGTATTAGGTTATAGTTAGGTTTCGTTATCTGTGACCATATATAACATAAAATAGCGTTAGGTACCTATAAAAGATCTTCTATTCACAAAATGTACTGCAGCTGGCCAATTAGGTTGAACAATTATAATATAAAGCCAAAACATTCTCACAGACTTTCTATCGATTGGTCAGCTAATTCATTTCGGCGTGTTTTCACCATTAGCTCCCGACAGTTTCTGAAACTTACACATATTCAAGCTAATCAAAACAATGAATACATTAGCAAATACGATATTTGTGCCTATTATAAGCTATTTGGATTTATTCACTTGACTTACTTATTTACTTATTTTACTAAATGAAAACTATAAGTCTGAAACATATATAGGTACATACTACATATATTACCTATATAACATAACCGAATAATAATATTATAAAAAGTATTATTTGTGTTTTAAATTTCAAGCAGAAAAAATTTAATAATTTTAATTTCAGTTAAATTAGATTTATTTTGATAACATTTATATTGCTTTTACACTTATGTTTGTTTTTATTTATTCATCTTCTCTGTGATCACTTTATTGGGAAGAAAGAGTTCTCCAAAAGTTCCAATCGATTGGAAATCGAGTCAATTATTTAGTACATAGAAGAAGTAATGTTTTGATATATTCCATACGTGTTTTCCTAAGTATACAAATAAAATGTACTGAGAGTGAAACTTGGAGGAAATAAATACATTTTAACATGCGGTTATCATACAATACCTGCCATGTCCTGCTCTGAAGTGAACGAGCTAAGACGAGATCCCTGTTATAGGTCCCGTCCGAGTATGTATGTATGTTATGCCCTGCTGTTCCATTTTATTTGGAACATATTTATTTTTAACATATGAATTATGAGTGTTATGAGTCATAACACATGACACAGCACAAAACATTACGATATAGCATCCTGTCCAACCTTTCTAACCAGTATGAAAATGAAAATAAAATTTACCAATTAAAATTTAATAGTATATACCTAGGTACCTATACTATTGATGTCAATACATATTTAAAAAATTAACACTTTTTTTTTAAAGTAATAACTTATAACAACTATAATAATAGTTATGCGATACTTATAACTCTTCGGAAATTATTTTTAAAACGGTCCGCCCACTCCGCCGTGATTTCAATCAAACTAAACGTACTCATATTTTTAAGGTAATTATTTTATAATCGTCTGCAGCAGTTAAAGTCAAAGTCTGTGTCTAAATAATTATCATTATGTTTCCAAGTAATAACGTCATAATAAGTGTAGAAGAGGCTATTTGCTAATCGATTTACGAACCGTAAATATGTGCACACCTTTCAATAATTTGTGGTCGAGAGTTAATTTTACCGCATTTCTACTCAAGGTAGAGGTACCTACCAATATAATATAACCACATCAACGCATCATCACGATGATAATAATATAATGTGCAATCGATCAACGAACTTTATTAGTAATAATATTGCCAGTTGTTGATTTTTTCGTCCGTTTTTTTTCCCCCCCGTGATAAATATGCCTTCCATTATAATTCGAAAATAATGTTGTTTTAACAAGCTCGGTATTTTGACACGCCGAGTGATAAATGATAATGTCATGCACTACCTTATACGTGTGTATGGGTGCGAAAACCAAATATATGTGTCGGAGAAATTTAACGTTTCAGCTATCGCGATGGACCAAATGGGCGGGTACCACAATATGTGCAGTGTGGATAAATTGTTTCCGTGTAATTTAAACTGGTGGGATGTAAATAATTATATTATAGTGAGTATACTGGATAATGTGTTCTACCATCGTGTTCAAAAGTGAACGATTGACAAGTTGTGTAATTCGACGGTGTCTAATATATACGAGTACCGTGTACATAATATATAATATTATATTAGGTGCACATAGGTATATTACGTACCTACCTAAATAGATGGTTTATAATATTAATTTAAATTCTACGCGTACAGCAACGATTATCGAAGAAATATTAAATATTATAATGTCCACTAATTAACCGTAAAATCCTTTCAATATTCGTAATAATGACCATAATATAATATATATTGTTGCGTTCACAATGACTTAATAATATATAATACCTATATTTGTGTTTATAGAATAATAGTCGCGTACCTATGTATGCAATTACGTTTTTAGAAAATCATTTCATGTCTTCGGTTTCACATAAAACTATCGTATTAATTGAAATGTAACGTATAATTATTGATTAGTGATATAATTATTGGTTTTTAAAAATTTGTACGCTTAATTTCAAGATTCTTTGCAATTGAAACTATACTTTCTTAAATATTTATATTAAATCGATTATCGACTATCTATGAAGTCCATCTCCTTTTTTTTTTTTCTTTCATAAAGGCCCGAAGGGAAAATAATCTCAAACAGGATTATTTCCCCCTCCCCCTATTATTCGTTCCCTATGTTTAAGTGACGATAAAATCAATGCTGACGGCTAGTATCATTTATGACTAGGCTATTGAAAAACCTATAAATATATGAAATAATAAGATTGTATAATATGGTATACCTATATATACTGCAGAGAGAATGAACAAGCTACTTAAAAACGTCAATATATAAATCTACTTACTTGACCCCTAAGGTTCAGATCAGCTGACAACGAATATATTTTTGAGTACCTAATAATCATTTTCTTTAATCAGACATATTTGCCTCATAAGTAATTATACCATAATATGTCGAAGGTTATTTAAAAACCGATTAGAATTTTTTAACCAGTTTCTCACTTAAATCCATCTAAAAATACAATATATTTAATTGAAAAGCTGAAATGTTATACCTAAATAATAGGAGACAATTGATATAATATTTGTAATAAAATCTATAAAATGCATTAAATTGTGATAGGAATATTTTTCTTGGTATTTTGTGAAAATTAAATAAAAATAACTTTTGTTTATAGGTACAACTTTACTATAGTATAAATGCGTGCTTAAATTATAGGTAGGTAAAAAAAAAATAAAAACTACGACATTTGTCACAAATCTTCAAGAGGACATATTATTTTGTGATCTAATTTAATCTGTTAACATGATGAATTCGGGAGTTTTACAAATTAAGTTTTTACGTCAGTGGTTTTTTTCACACGTTCTCCTGGAAAAACTAATTAAGGATAAACTGTTCTGCAGCGAAATGTGCTATTGCGTTTCCGACCCAACATGCACCTGCTAATTTATGCGCAGTCAACATGATGACAGTAAATTGTTTTATTTATGTGACCACTGACCACAACCTGTTGTCACATTATTTAGAGGGCAGCGATAAAATATTTAAACATTACGTCTTGGATAAATTGTCTATAGAAATTAACAATTATTATTGGCAACGCCGATTGGACATCAAGCTCAATACTGCAATAATGATCCAATGAATGATTTTGTTTAGTACCTATATATAAATATTAAAAGTATACAATTTATATTTAATATCGATAGAAATTATAACGATTGGTTAAAATTATATTAGAACAGTTTTTACAAAAATGATATATTATATAACTATAATATATTATTTATTTACTATATATTATATTAACTAAAATCAAACGTTGCTTATAGAAGTTAAGCGAATTAAAGTACAATCAATCGACTTTAATAGTAGGTAGGTAGTACTGTACCAGATATATCTATCTTATAGAGGTATAAAGTTCTTTCTAGAATTCATACATTTTTCACTTTTAATAGACTCAAAATATAATCAATATATATTTAGGGGGTAAATGGACATTTCCCCCCGATATATTTTTGATGCGGACATTTTCCCTCATTTTTTTTCAAGTTAACTATTGACTAATAATATTGAATTTAATAATATAATATTATTTATTATTTAATATGAAATTTTTTTTAAATAAAATATATAAAATAGTTTTTATTTTCATAAATATAATAGATTATAAATGTATATGCTTAATTAACTGAACTACTTACTTGAAACAATAAAAATTAAAAAAAAATAAATATATACTATAGGTAGGCATAAAGTAAAATATAATTAACAACTAATAAAAATTGTTAAAAATTCTGACATAAAAATGATACATTTTGTTAAAAAACATTTGAATTCTGATTCTTTTGTTATGTCCACGATTCATTTAGGGAATGCGGATAATATAGGAAACTGAATTTTGCTATTGAACTTATTTATATAGTTTCAATGTATACCCCTCCTAATTGATAATTACCCATCTATGTATAATATAGCCATATATGTATATTGTATAATATATATTTACAGTTTGCAGGTGAACAAATTTGTACGTCTGTAGACTACAATATCGTTGAAACCGTAACGCATATAATATTATAAAGCAGAGGATTCTATTTCATGAATAAATGGAATGTCAACACTGTCGTCATTATATGGTCGAAAAGCAAACACCGTGTACCATAGGTACCTAAATCCTATACGATTCAAGAACATCGATCAACTACGATGTCCTATATAATTCGGAATTTCGGTGTATTACCTATATTAGGTAGGTAATACCGAAATTCCGAACCTAACATTTGTTATTAAATGACTGTTACGCGATTATGTTATCGACGCCACCACGTGTTGTCTCGGGATCATATTATACCAGAACGGCAGAACGCATAATGTCATTAGCTCACTCATCAATCAGCGCTTGTTCCTCGTGGGGGGGGATAACACGTGTTATCGGCACACTAATGATTTCTATAATATATACCAAAGCCACCGCAAACGCATCTTCAATTTTCCAAATGTATTTCATAAACCTCGAACGGTGTAAGTGTACAGATCACGCGTGATCATCAGCAGCAGCTTTTCTCCGCCGTACACACATATATATAATATAAATTGTATATATAGTACGTGCGAGTAGGTGCTCGAAATTAGTATGTAATTTTAAAGCGCACCTGTCGGGTTGTCTCCGGCACACAACTCCAAGGACAAGTTACATCTAACAGCACAGTGCGTAAGTCTTTCGAGTCCTGTATCGTCTTGTTTAATTGTACAGCAACTATATGTTTTATTATATTATTTGGTATATATACGTTCTGATTAAATATAATATTTTGTCGACAATGTGTACCCATAAGCGGTAAAAAATTAGTCACGTCGTCGCTCGAAGCCTAGAATTATTTTCTACTTATATATGACTTAGGTACCGCGTATGTGTAATACTGCTGTAATGCTGTATAATACCTAATTATGATTTATAATTCATACATTTTGTTTTTCTGTACATCCAATAATTATAATGGTTATTCAAAATTGCCTATGTGATGATGAACCGATAATTTAATTATCCATTATTACATCATATAGTTTAATTAATAAATGATAATTTACATGAATTTACAATATACACACTACACAGCATATGTATGCCTAGTGTACATAACTAGATTTAATTGGTTGAAATATTTTGATTCCCGTTAACTGAATAAAGTTCAGTAACTCTTCTGACCCGAGGAGTTTTATCTTTAAACTCTTGTAGGTATGAATAATAATTAAAAATTATTAATTTATACGAGTGAATGGAAAAACAATTTAATTTGCACATTTTTTAATTTTTTTTTTTCAAACACCAATTATTATATTAGTATAATATACAGTAAGAATATGTAGGTACATATATTTATATACACAATAATAATGCACGGAAAATTTTACTAACAAAAATGAAAAACTCTAAAACAATATTAGATTTTTCCAGTAATGTAAAGGTTGTCTTATAAAAAATTGGTTGCCATATATATTAGGTACTTAAGACTGAATAAAAAACGTTATTTTCACGAAAACACTCGACCGAGCTGATAATAACGACCATCTTGCAGGTTACGAGAAATCATAAACCTGTATGTATAAACATGTTAAATATATTATTGTGTCGTACCTACTATACAGCCTTCTCCTTAATTAAGTCTTCGCAGCTAGCTTTTCGGCGCACCGGAGGCTTTATTATTATTATTCTTGTTGTTGTTGTATTATTGCAGCAGCGTACATGCGACGACCGACCGCGTCATCGCCCAGACACAGCGGCGTTATTAATGCGTTAACGCGCCTACCTCAGTACCGCTCGCGCACCTAATGACGTATATAATATTATTATTATTATTACCCATTCGTTTGCTGTCGTCTGGCTCGCACAATCCTTTAGTCGGTTTAAAATTTAAAAAAAAAAAAATAAAATCGTTACACGTAGAGGTACCTTTCAATAATATAAAATATAATAATATAACGTTTTACAGTTCTCTCTCACACATAAGCACGCACACTATATATATACACCCGAAACCGGTTAATTACTGTACCTCCTCCACTCCACCGCTCATCAAACGCCATTCGTCGGCACGCCGTCGTTTTCGTGTTGTTTATTTTAATTACACCACACCATGTCCGCGTCGTCGGGTCTCGCACAGTTCAAAATAATATATATATCTATAGGTACATATTATTATTATTCTATAAGGTAGATTTGTGTGTGTGTGTGTGTGTGTGTGTGTGTGTGTGTGTGTGTACAATGCATTATGTACCTATCTAATATTATAATGCATTGATGGTTCCCTTATAGTATGTTGTACGAATTCAATAAAATTATAACGTATTGATGACGACATTTTATTAGCGATCAATGGGTGTAGACTGTAGGTATATCAAAAAGTGTAACGACACAGCACCCACTTAACTCCTATACCTATACGTACAATACGAGTGGAGGACTGCCACGACTGCAGTGAATTTGACATAATATGATTTTGCGTGTCCAACACCAGTAATAAGTATAAATCCCAATAAACATATTATACCTAGTAATCATACCGCACACTGGTTTCTACTCCAAATAAGCAGATTGACAAAAATCGCCCACTTTACCGGATCATTGTATAGCAAAATACCACAAACTTAGGTATATACTGCAGTAAGTTAAGACCACACACTTATTTTTTAATCTACCTACGGACCAGATGTATTATGAACGTCGAAAACTTTTACCAAGTCTATATTAAAAAGTTTGCAAAAAACATTAAACTTGTTTCAAAATGAAAAAAAATCATTTATGTTTTCTCGAATAAAAGATGAAATTGTTATTGTAACGAATAGAACGTATGAAAAAAAAATTCTTACCTACCTATGCAATTACTGTGATGAATACTTAGTCAACAATAATTTCTTTTATATTTTTTTAATTAAATAAAATTAATAATAAATAATATATTTTTAAGTGGTTAAAAAGTGGAAATTTTGAACATAACTACCTTAAAAAGTGTGCAGTTTAACCTAATAAATGTGTGTGGTTTTTGGATTCAACGATAAAATAAACAACAATGGGCAGTGAATTATATTTTTATCATAGACATTTTATTTTTTACATTATTTTACGTTTTCTGGAAAAATGACTGTCTTTTGTTAAAATAGTATAAAATACATTTTAATATATACCTAGCTAGAACCTATATGTATATATGTATATAGGTATACAAACA
The DNA here is from genome assembly GCF_019925205.1 of Metopolophium dirhodum. NCBI lineage: Eukaryota > Metazoa > Arthropoda > Insecta > Hemiptera > Aphididae > Metopolophium > Metopolophium dirhodum. The sequence continues at coordinate 2,027,120 of NC_083563.1, read as the reverse complement.
TAGTAGTCATAAAGGTAGATATTAAATAGTTAAAGTTATTAAATTTAAGTTAAATCCCTGCAAATGTATAATATAAATTAGTTTTTTTAAAGGACTTTAATTCTAAAAGTCATGCACGCTTCATTTTCATATTAGAGGTAATTATAAGTGTCTTACGAAATTAGGTAAGTGATTATTATGAAATTTGATTGATTGAATTGTAGTGTTTTACCAATAAAGTTGACAGCAATTTATTTCAAATGGGTTGAACAATTTTTCAGTTATTCAGATCAAACAAATGAGTCTAACTAGGTACATAATAATTAATAACTAATAGGTAGGTACACTTCTAAAGTTAAATATGAATCGAGCTCAATAGCAACAAATGGATCGAACTGAAATAATTTACATGATTTTCCTTCCAACTGCAGAAGTGCAGAGGTATGGTAATTTCATTGTTTTTCTAATTTTCATAACTGCATGCAGACAGGTATCTACTAATAATTAATGTGTCAACAGCTCGTCCGTTGCAGTTGTTTTGTATTTTCGTGGTTTTAATAATAACCATGTATAATAGGTTTATTAGACTTAATTAATATTTAATAGTCACATTGCTCACATTATTATATAAAAGTTATGTATGTAATACAGTATAATAATATATAAATTGAATTTATATTTTTGTTTCTTGTATCAGTTTATAACTTGCTCATAAATGTCTGTGTACACTATACATAAATAAATTATGTGTTTAGGGCACTCCAATAAAATAGCATTCGTAGGTAATTTTTGCGATTGACGACCGTTAACGAAAGTGTTCATTATAATATTATAATATGTATACATTCGATCAATATTTTAGAAAAGCGTGTACTTAAACATACTTAATATATAACGCTACTTTGATCAAAAATAAGTTTGTACCTGTACTTTAATATAACAGTGTACCTATATAAATTCGGACAACGACGATATAAAAGCTATTATATTTGCGATACATTATATTATTGTTATACGCGTGCAGCACCCTAAAAACGTGCACGTCTATTACTATATTATACGGACACATAATATATATATCAACGTGGTCCTCCTCACCTATCACCCATCCACCCATCGACAACGACGACGACTTATAATAATAATAATAATAATAAATTTATTAGTATCGACCATATCGACTGATATAGTATTGTCGAAACAAGACACGTCCACACGGGCGGTTTCGGCGCACCGGTCGCCAGGAGAAAAGTGTTGGAAATGGGCGGCCGTTTGTCGTGACCAAACCGTGTGCCGATAAATCAAATTTTGTTATTAATAACAGCGTTTATATAAATATATATTATTATACGCCGTGTGCGCGTGCTTGTGCTCGATGAGTCAGGTACACGCTCTTCGAATAAATTGTGTATACCGCTCTGGTAGTTATGATAAGGATATTATTATATCCGCGTAACTCTTTACATTATCCTATAATATAATAATATGTATAATAGCTAAAAGGTGTTATACGGATGGACGTTTGAAAATTGTTAGAAGACCTCTGATAGTTGTTACTCGTTGTAAAACTGTAGACGTCAACTAATTTGTATATATATATATATCTATTAGAATTAGTCATGACTGTAGGGCTCGGAAATTGATGACCTTAAAAACATCAAAAAATGACCTAAAAAAAATGCAAATATGACATAAAAATGACGAAAAATGTTTTTAAAAAATGACCTAAAGTACTAAGTCCGTGGTAATTTCCAAGTTTTAAGTTATCGGCATAGACAAGAAACGATAAGAAGTGAACTAGTTGAACTAGTGTGAAATCAATAAAAAGGACTCAAAATGTCGAAAAATGACCTAAAAATGTCAAAAAAAGACTTAAAAGGAAAAAATACCAAAAAATGCGAAATAAGATTTAGTTCTTCAGATTCACATGCTAATGAAACACATGTGTGGCCAGGAGAGCATCGTCTAAAAAGTTCTAAAAAAAAAATGCAAAATGCCTCGACTTCCGAGCCCTAGTTATGAGCATTGCATATTTTATACATGGTTTCGTTCAGTATATATAATAATAAAATCCGTACATATTGATTATTCATGAGAACATATTATTATAATATAAGACGAATATAAAGATTTAATATTCTCGTTATTAGTAATAGGCCAATACCTACCTAAATAGTATTTTTTATAATTTTTATGCGAGGTTTACTCTTTCAAATAATTATATTTCTAACGTAAGTATGTTACGTTGTACAATGTATGCTTTATAATTTATTTAGGTAGGTATTAGGTAGTTACACTATAATGGTTATAATGCTTAATATTTTGTTTTTTTTTTTAAATAATATGTTATTATAATCTGTATTCACACTTCACCAAACTCATCAAATAATAAATTAGTTTTACTAGGAATTAGGATAATGACTATATTTTATTCCGACGCATACAAGTGTAAAAAATTAAAACGGTATAGTTTTGAGTAATGTAGGTACTTCGATTGAAATCTCAAAAACGAAAAAGCCTCATTATAGTCACCGGTTTGTTGTCGTGAGAAACATATGGAACCGTAGCAAACGTTTTGTTTTTCACACAGTCATTTGTCCTCTACTATATTATAATAATATGTGACACTCTACCGGACGAGCAAATTACACGGTAAATGTTTTAAAACTAATATACCTACGCATTAGTGTAAACCAACAGAACCGTAAAAAACTACTATATTCATTTGGATACAACGTACATGAAATTTAATACCTAACTAATAAAAACATTTCACGATCAGAGAGACTTAAACGATCGGGTGTAAGGTTAACGAGTTAATATATATCAACTGGTACATGAGAATACTGTAAATACTAGTAGGTAAAACATTCATGTTACATCCTATTACAAAATTGAAAATAACAATAAATAAAAAATTAATTATCCACACACGTTGGACACAAACGAGTAAACATGAAGTATTTTCATTTAAAATAATATCTTTTTTACATAATATTATATTTAATTGGAATCATTTTAATATTATACAGCAGTAAGTAATATAATATAAGTATAGTACATTGGAAACGTAATATTATACACTACCTACTGTTTTAAAATTCCATTCCATTTTAAATAGTTATTAAAATTATGGAAAACACGAAAATAGCTACCGGCTTGAATTAAGGCACCTATATAATACAGCCTATTCTTTTCTTGTACCCACCTATCTATGTAACTAAATGATACACTCTTCGGAAACAATTCTATAGAACGTAGGTACATGTGATGTGCCAATAATGCATAAATTATATTTTGGACTGTGTTTTACGCCGTCGGTCCGCATTATTATCTACTACATAGAACATGTAGAAAATAATTATCCACTAATTATTACAACTACATAAAAGGAATATTTAATTATATTCTACTTAATACCGGTCTAAAATAAATTACATAGCATATTCATATGCAAATATAATAAGTGTGTATATACACACATATTTATGTAGAAACACGAATGTTGTTATTAGGTGAATTTATGGGAAACATACAGATTTACCCCTTCAACAAACAACGCATAAAGGTTGTGAAATGTGTACAAACAACCACTAGCTGTCTGCGATGTTTAAACGATTTTATAGCTAATATAGATTAAGATTGATATTTTAAAGCCATGTTGATAGTCCGTCAGTTCGAAATAACTGCAGATAAATATAAAAAATAATAATATTTAGTAAAAATTCGATTGGTGTACCTAAGTTCAACACTTCTTCTACGTAATATTACTCTGTGTTGGCGTAGAAATTACAACCTATATTCTTAGATTTATCACAGTAGCGCCTATATTAGTGTATATAATAATAGGAAATCGATTTCCTATTATAATTTTTAATAATAAAATAGAAAGCCTTTACAATACGTAGAACGATTTAATAGGTAATTATTTTTCTACATACCTATACCGTCGCAATTTATTTTTTATACATATATTCAATGAAAACTAAAACTGTATATAGAAACAGAAACACTATTCTACCTTACAATAATATACTATTATACTGTGCGTCCATCAAAAATCCAATGAATATAATATTTGAAAATACCGTTTTGTAATTAAATTAGTTTAATAGTAATATGGCAGATAAATAAATATATATACGAGTAACTATTTTATTCATTTTGATATAACTATAATATGACATTATAAAATTATACATACCTTTATATATATATATCATATAATTGAGATTAATTAGGTCAATCAATTTAATGTGCGCAATCGTACAAAATGTGTACAAATACAACATTTATGTCGTCTATATATTGACTATGATAATCGTTGTACAACAACGAAAAATAATAACTTAAGGAACATAATTGCATGAATTATTGCATTTTTCTATAGTGACCAATATAGTATCCATACATAATATATAATAATACTATACGATTATAGAGGATGATTTACTGCGGCCGAGAGAGAACATTGGATGGAATTTAAAACGAAGTAAATCAAAATTCACTTAATTTAAAAATGGTTATAGTAGACAAACAGACGAATTTAAGTTGTACAAGATTATCGTAAATCAAATTTAAAGGAACATTAACTGTAAGACATAAGCCAAACCGCTGTATTTAAAACACTAAACGCGAAAATAAAAATATATAGATTTAACTTTCTGTCACTATATGCAGTAAACGGAATTTTATGAGTACCTACGATATACGTATATAGTTACATTATACAGTAAAAATAATATATATTAAATATGTATAATGAAAAAATATATGAATGTCGTTTATATACATACACTTACCCATATGGCTATACATAATATTACATATCGTCGAGACTGAAATTGTATATACAATTTATTCGTTTGCACTTCAAGCATGAAACACATTAAGTTGTATACCTATTGGCTATATTACCTATATATATATTACATAACTGAATATAAGCAATATATATATATTATATTATAATTAAATCGTTTTCAAAACGTCGAATCTTCTAAAATCTAAAGTGTTCATATATTTAATACCTACATGAAATCAATTATTCATTGCACACGAGAAAAAATACAGTAAGTGGAAATAGTGATATTAGCTGAGCTATAATTCATATTATATATAGTGATAACTTATGTAGAGATTCATAAATCTTGAGTATTATTATACTGATCATTTAGTTAAACCATAGTACCACACCATAGAAATTAGCTGTGGATCGCTAAAATACAATCTTGTGGCAATTGTTGTGTTAGAATTGACCAAGTTTAATCTTTTATATTTTTGCTTAGAATTATGATGTATTTATTTTGTTTTATTCGCTTATTAATATTATCGTAAGTGTTCAAACATTTTTTTTTAGTTTCGTTAAATTTTCAAAAAATCGAAATGGAGTGGTACGGGGTTTCCCGCGAAATGTTTGTCTACTACTCCGGTCATCTAAACTTTAAATACTTAACTCATAAACTACTCGCCCTAAATTCGATTTTTATGTTTCGAAATACTTAGACAAATATTCTGCTTTGGAATATGAAATTATAATTCTATGTTATCATTCAAAAGAGTAAAAAACTTAAAAAATTATTAGGATAAAAAATTCTATGTGAAAAACATCGCGTTCACCCGAGGTTGCCTTGATTTCTACCGACATAGATAACATTACAGGAATGCGAGTGAATGGAAAATTGCCACTTTACACCGGATATCAGTGAACTTATTTTGATTTTGTGATTAGGTGGGTGTGAACTGTAAACATTTTATACAGAGTTCACGCATTCTATAAATTGATCACCAATGCCAATGCCAGGATATAATATAATTGATACATATACACACGCTATAGCTGTCTGTATAGAAGGGTTGATAGATAGGTATATATGACGTGATGTATATAATATATTTTAGTATACGTACGTCGAATTTTTTAAAAAAAAATTGATGTTTACCTTTATGGGGACATAATATATTGGTATCAAATATTATTATATGTGATTAGGTCAACGAATTACCGAGAGGTAAAACGGTCGTGACAGCGAAATGTCATATCAAAAGAGGTAATAGCAGGTATAATATATTATAGTGTATTGCACTTAATTTGCGTTTTGTCTGACAGGTATGTAACTTTTTGCCAACATTTAAACGAGGCATTCGTTTATGTATAAATAGGTACAACTACTGTATAATGATTTGATCGATCGCTGTATACGCAATTATATATCGTTACACACTGACGAAACCCTAAGCTATACTGGACTTGTCCTAATGCAAGTGCGTGATGGTGTGTGTGGGGCCGCGGGGGCGTGTATATATATACGGTGTGATGAATATAGGTAGGCACCTACATTGAATCAGCAATTTTTTTTCGCTGTCACGTTTTATTTTGTATTTCTCTACTGCACCATATAACCACCGTCCACTGACGGGCTGACAAAAATATATTGTATGCATGATGATGATTTCGTTTTTTTTTTATAACTACGCCCCCCAGTCGATTAAAAAGAAAATACGTACAAATATAGTTGAACAGTTGAAACGATGCTCGTGCGTATAGATATTATATGTAGCTTAATCCATATTAAATTTAGTTTCATCTGAGAAAACATATTATTGTAAATGATATAATAGTGTATTGAACGATACATCCCGGCCGGTTGCCGGGTTTCATAAACAATCACTACCTAAACATTTAATGTATCAATATATAGTGAGCTAATGGTCACTTAAAAATGATTTATATATAGTGTGACTCACAATATTGGTTCATTCAATTTTAGTAAATCATTAAATTAATATTTTTTTCGTGCAACCCAATAGTAGTAGGGACCAACTAGCTAGGTAAGGCACTTATATAATATAATATATGGATTTATTAAAACCAGATTGCGGGCCCTCAACCTCATTCCAAAAATATTGGAGTCCACTATATATTATATTATACGGCAGTGCGTAATTTATTTGTTTTGAAATCCAAGTGTTAAGAATTCATTTAAACATCAGCCGTCAGTATACCTATCCTCGAAAAATTGATCCTGTATAAGATAAATTATTTTAAATAATAGATAATTTTGTAGATTTTTTTTTATTTTGAACAGTATAATACATTGCCGAGTACGGAGTATACGCCTAATATTATATTATATTATAATAAACTTGTAACTCGATGATGGTAATAATAATAATAATACAGCGCCGATAAAAAACGTCACTTAGCGGCGGTTATTTTATTATGTACGAGTCTGACGACATCCAACGAATATTAAATGTTAAATAATATTATTAATATATTAAGACGATCGCTCTACTGTGCAGTCTACATAACATTATGCGCTCGTCGATTATTATTATGCACTAATGACGAAATAATAAATTTACACAGTAATTATTACAACCGCGCGTATAATATATATATATAGGTACACGATAGGTATATACCTTAATACGACGCCGGTAATATTATAATATATAATAGGAACGCGTCATAACAGCTATTTTTATGTGACCGTCTACCGTGCCGCCGACGGTTAATTTCCCGTCGCCGCCGCTCGAGGCGTCTCCACTTCTTCTTCTTCTTCATCTCCTCCTCCTTTTTCGTCACTCTCTCTCTCTCGCTCACTCTCACGTGCCCGTCTCAAACGACTCTCCGATCTTTTGTCAGACGTTATTAAATTACACGTACAATTTACTCCCCCGCGTAACGGGCCCCGACGATTGTGTTGTATTTGTTTCCTTTACCCCGCCCCCGCCTCTTTATAGTTTACAATAATGTATAATACATACACGCCATTGAGGTGTTTATTGTACGGGACAAGACCGCCAGGGCTGCCCAAAATGTACATCACCCTATACATACCTAATGATAATATTACGATAGGTACTTGTTTGTTTGTGTAAACGGACCGGTAGTCCGAGTACAACTGTCAATGTACGTCATAAAACTATCTGCTGCAGATGGTCGCGATAACTGCAAGACGGTATATTATAATAATATGCTTATATAGGTACAAGTGCATTTATTCTTCACGCTCTCGTATTGTATGCACAGAGTGATCAGTGATATTATAGCTGAGATCTAACGGTAAACACGCTCGTTAAATCGAAAAGTATTGACGTTTTTGGAAATTATTATTTTTAAGTTTTTAGTTTTTTGAACAACGGTATGTTTGATTTCATATCCCCCCAGGTAGATAAATATGCTATTTGTGAAAAGTTTAGATGAGTGCGGTGAGGTGTGGCACAAGGGTTACACGCCGCAAAATGTCGGTCGATTATAGGTTACTCCGTTCGTAATAATAGTAATAACTTCAATTAAATCCTTATAACAATACTTAACTATTCGTTCAAATTTCGTATTGTATGCATAAAATTCCATTAATAAAAGTAAAATTATAACTTTTTCAAATAAATTGTTGTTTTGTAATGACTTCAAATTATTCACAAATCAAACCTAACCTAACCTAGACCCTCTACGAGATATGGGTTTTCTGTTAAAAGAACCATTGAGTATAAAATAGTTATTACCAGTACCTACATAATGTGCGTTGAAGCTGGAAAGCGGAAACTATGTACATAATTAGTTAATATACCTACTGGTCAATGGTCATCTATAATCTCTCGCTGCCAGATATGGGTAACGATCAATTTATTAATACGATAATATCATTAATTAATTGAACTCTAATTTTGTTTTGATGTTAGATCTTCATTCTAAATTCTAAGTTATTGCGGGGTCGTAGATTCTCAGATTGAATTCATTCTATTGTGTCGATCGATGATTCGTAGAGGCCAATTTGTTGTAGAACACATCCTAACTTGTTGTTTTTAGAGATTACATTAAAAAATATAAATTTGGTGAGTGGAAAACGTGTTGCCTATATTTATTGTAATGGCTAAATTTGATTTTTATCTATTGATAAGACATCATGTTCTGTGGAACAGATTAACAATTATAATATAATATCAGCGCTCATTTTTAATTAATATTTTCTACTCGTAAGATTATTATCGGAGTGAATTATACAGTAAGTTGCGTAGCTACATGTGAACCAGTGAACCATTTTTTTTTTAGGTGCAAAATATTAAATACTTCACTTTAAAATCGTTACAATTGTAAACATATATTATACTATGATCAAAAATATATATGCATTAAGCAAACAAATAAAATGCGTCTGAGGGAGTGGGGAGGGGTGGAATTCCCCTATGCTCCTCCGCCCATAAATACGCCACTGGAATTATATTATAATAAGTATAATACATTAACGCATTTACATTTCGAGTGAAATTTTTGCGAATTTTATGAGGGCATCATCGAAACCCCAAATAAATTACTATATTTACATTATCATTATTACAAACAGGCGAGTTCCCGCTGCAACAGTATACGCGCGCTACGGTTCACGACGCCACTTAAGGTACGTACATAATATTGTTTGTTATTCGGCACTTTCTCGCGTAGGTACCCAACACACTATTATACTATATACGTATGCAGGTACATATATATATATATATATACACATATACACACATATGCACAGACATATATATATAGTATATAGCGCGCGCGGTGAAATAGTATATTAATCATAACAATATACACGTCAAAACGATTTCGTCGTCCACAATAGCCGCCCGAGTACGGAGTATAATAGATTATAATTTTTCACTGAGCAAAACCAATTACGTATATTTTATATTCCTACACACAATATATGTATCGTTAAAAGAATAATATGTAAAAGAAGGTGTATAGGTAGGGGAAGGTAGGTGCCCAACCGATGGAGTGAGGGGGCCATAATATATCTCGCCTCTTAATATTATTCCATACGTCTTATTGTTCCGGCGGTATACAACATAATAACATACGCTCAAACAGGCTTCATTTTATTACGTGCATGTGATGGCTTTTGACATATTTTTTGCGTATATAAAGCCCTAAACGAAAAATACTGTGCGGTGAGGTCATGCATCAAATCAAATATAGTCATTCGTACTTCTAAATCCTTACAACAGTAACCACGGGCTAAATATAGTATAGGGGTCCGTGCAAAAATTAGGCAATTCAATTTTACAAAACTTTATTTAAACTTATTTTATACGAGTAAGCCTATAGGCTGTCAAGGCAGACACATCTCCACTCAGAATCGTTTTACGTGTACAATGATTTATCATTGAATTCAAATTTAACGCATTCATTGAAATGGCAATATGACACACTCGAATAAGCTGACTACTGCACAGTAGAGTAGTACCCACTTATCCACATTTAATTTTTAATTTTAAAAACACAAGTCTACGTTGACCACTAGGAATACAAAAGGTAATATTATAATTTATAACATCACTTGCGGTGTAGCCTGCTTGCCTGCAGGGAAATACTATGGGAGTTTTTAACATTTGTAATCACTTTTCTTAAATATCAACCAGCTTATTTTATTTAATAAGCCGATAGTAGCCGATTATATAATAAAATCTTGACCACGACTTGCACCTATGTCAGATCACCTGCCTTGAGAATCTGTGTACCAAGTACCTCGTATCTATTATTATTACATTAATATAGGTAGAAACTTCTCAGAGTTGATTTAATATATATATTATTTTAAGAAGAAAGTCATTTTCCCGATTACCGCTGCAGTTTGTTTTAGTAGGTATAATAATGTAATCGAGCAACCAGTTCCAATTTTCTTCATTATGGAATGCCGAAAACAAAATACTTACGTCGGACGAATTATATTAAGTACCTATAAAAATATCTTACACGTCGAACAAGTTTGTTATTCGATTACAAATATTTGAAGACTGTTTTATTTTTCAATAATTAGAACATTGTGTAACACGAGTTGTTTGTTGTAAAATTGAAGAACGATGGGGATTTCAGAACAGGTTTGACTACTGAAATTGATTCGAATATTTTAATTAAAAAAAAAAAAACAACGCGCGGAGATTTATAATGTGTTTGAAACAAACGTTCGGTATATACGTATTGTATCTGTTTTGCGAGTGATTATTATTATTATTATTATTATTATCCACTAGGTTTTTTTTAAATTAAAACCGCTTCTAATAAATCAATTTGAATAAGTATGATTAATTAATATCCCAATAGGTTAATTTTGTTGTTTTCACACGTTATAAAAACACATATAACATATAAAGAAATCCGTTTATCGTTTGTGGAGCAGAAGTTATATTATATTCGCGGACGATTATATTATTATTATATACGAAATAATAAATAACAATATTATTAGTTTCTGCGATGATCGTTGTACGAGCTATTATACACCTATTGTATACAAGCGCATAAAAAAAAAAATAACAAAATACCAATTGTTTAGTGGGGAAAAACAATATAATAGGTCTATACCTCTACCCAATGGCTCAATCTATTATCGTATTCTGTTTTTAAACGGCCAATCTAAAATAATATCGCACTGTAAGAATCTAATACGCACCGCAAATGAAAATATTATTATGATATCATCATCACATCATTGTTTTGGGCACGGTGCTCACCGGTGGAAATGTGTATTAAATTACAATTTGTAATTCCACATACCGGCAGGGTGCCATCCGTCATTACCTCATGAGTTATGATCAGCTCCGACGACCAAAATATAATATAAATGCCGAATCACGAGTGGCTAATGATTTTCACCAGCTGTACATGCGATGCCTGCAGCAGGTACCTACCTATATTATTTAGGCATATTATTATATTATATTATTTATATTATTACGTCGTGAGAAGAGGTTCCTGGAGAAAAATTCTCCCGCAGATGTCTCCGTCTGATTTTCCATCTACACCTAATTATTTAATTCACGTTTAATAACGCACATCATAATTATTATTATTCGACAACGGACCGACGTGGTGGCGCGTCGTTCGGAAAATCGGGAAAATTGTTACGCACCTTCTGCAGAAATATAATACAACATGATGTTATTCTAATTTATAAAATTTTTAATGGCTATAGAACGTTTGAGCACGTTGTACCTTTTTGGTAGAACGATCGAGCACACTTGAAATATCTCAAATATTACTCATTAGTCATTACCGACCGATCAAATTTAATAAAATTTATTATATTGAGCACGATACTATAAAAAGATACATGCATACGTGCAAAGTTTCCATTTCATATTTTATTTAATAGAGAAAAGTGCGAACGTCATATCAAAATGTATCAGTTTATAAAATACCGTTTCGTTCATATTTCTTATGATATTATATAGGTACAAACAGGGAAATAGACAATCACGTGCGTTTAATATTAATGATTAATATTGTAAGTCGTAACTGATTAAAAAAGTTACAGGACACCTATGCCTACTTGGCTACTTACCCACAACTGTAACTTGAAAAGCTGTAACTGGTTACAAGTTACGTGCAGTAAGCAGTGTTACAGTATAGTTAATGATTTTGCTGATTTGTTCAAGAAAATAATTTCTATGGCTACTGTATATATGTGTATATATATTTTTTATAGGGGGATAATGAGATAAATGTTTTGATGTGAGTTACAACTAAAATGTAAAAGTCTTGAGATTTAATTGTATTAACACATTGGTTACAAAATATATAATAGCTATATTATATAAAGATGATTAAAATTGGCAGCGTTGGAACAAAAAAAAAAAAATTTTAAAAAATACCTATATATTATTATAAATAAAGAGTGTTCTTATTCATAAATCATAATACTAAAAATGTTGCTCCGATAAGGACCGTGCTCAGTCGTGTTTTATCGTAGGTAATTTATTGGTATATAGGTTTATAATCGTTTGACCGTTTAAGTATATATTATTGCCTATTACAACTGTTGTACTACTCAATTAGACGCGTTTATTGTATTTATTTTTTATTCCGCTGGCTTAACACCTGTATAAAGTAAAATTGTTTTGATGATAGTACATATTTCATTAAATTATTGTATTATTTCACTTCTATAGAGTTATTTTTTTTTATTTAAAGTTATTACACAATAATTATGCCAGGTGCAGTACCCATATGACGTATAATCGGTATACATAATAATATGTGATGGGTATAATTTGGGAAAAATAATCGGCGCGGGCTCATTGAGAAATCAAGTTCACCACTCACAGTCTTCGTCCGAGTAATAATATGAAAAACGAACAGCGGTCGGCGGATATATTATAACGACCGCGTGCCTATACCTATACCTAGGTATGCTGCGGGCCCCATAGTACCATGATAGAGATATACTGTAATGTGTAATGACGCTACACCAAACACGAGATAAATAATTTAATTGGGTTTTCATACAAAAAATATCGACACGCGATAAATGAGAGACGGTCTTGATAACCGTTTAGGTGCGAATGGTGCAATAACAACATCATTCACGCGTTTCGTGCGTTTTTCCGTCGGTTATTTGCCGGCACTACCTCTAGTGTTATGATACATCGCATTATAATTATTACGAGAGGTCCATACTTCACACTCATACACCTACAACGGACCTTTCATACGCGGCCATTTTAGACTTGTCCGAATAGGTTTCACGTGCGTTAAAAATACTGTAAAAACAATGAGTAAGATGAAATTGTCGGGAAAACTGTTTGATAGTAAAAACAATTCCCTATTATCATTGAGTGCAATAATATATTGTATGCTAATATTGTACCTATATAATATTATACTCAATGCTATAGGTAGGTACTTGATGATATTATATTATTGTACAATGTTTTGAAAACATTTTAGGGCCCGTATTACATCGTTTATCTAAGGTTAAACCACCGAATTCGGCCGGTAAAATCAGTGGGTTAGGCGTAACCGAGGTTTAAACTAAGACTGTACAACAGGCCCTTACTCGCTTATCATTTTTTAACCGTGGGCCGTTGTACGAATTGAAAATAATAATGTCTTTTTAACACTTAGGTACTATATGCGTATATAACGAAAAACTATAATTTCGACCTCGTATCGTTTTTCAAACTCCCGACGATCATTATTGTTAGGAAACATAAGGTTTAAACTATGCTCGTGACTCAATAGAGTTATAGGTACTGTGGCGTTACATATATGGCATACATGGTCGTGATCACCTATACAACCAAAATTAAAAAAATTAAAATTTCATTCGATCAATTAATCATGAATATTTATTTCTGAAGCGAAATATTATTCGGAGTATTTCAAACTGTAAAAATCAAACTTCGACCGAGTAGTTTATTAGTTATGAGTAGGGTTACAATGTTTTATATTGTGTTGAGATAGAAATTCGATTCTGTATATATCGAAGATTAATATTCTGTTTTTATTTTCCACATTTTTGCATATTTTAGAGATTTTGAAAATTAGGTACCTAAATATATGCATATATGCATAATATATCGAAATTTTATAGGTAATTTTATTGAGTTTATTTGTTATATTTCATATTGTATGCCATTTATTTTTTTTTATTATTCGTTCTTAGTTTTATTTTTTGTATACGAAATTTTTTTTTTTTTATTGGACTTGAGCCCGGCAACTATGACCATTAGCTATTGTAGGGGTTGCGGTTGGTAGGGTTGGTATGGTTGGTAAGGTTGAAATGGTTTGTTTCGGCCGTTACTTACTCTCAGATCACGGTGTGACTGATAGCAGCCGCCGTGCCAAGCCACATATTTGTTTTTTTAGATGCTTATCGTTCATCGACAATCGCGATCGTATTTTATATCTTTGACCTATAAGTTATCGCTCTTAGAATGTTTGTGCTTAAGTGAGTGAGAGTAAAATATGAAACTAGTAGCTTATGAGTAGTTAGTACCTATTTAAAGTTTGGATGAGCGGAGTGTATATTTGACCAACGATTTGCGGTGTGCCAATGTTGAATGTACCATACTCCACTCATCAAAACTTAAAATACTTTCATACCCATCCTTTTTCGGCCGATTCACATTTCAGCCAAACCAAAAAGTTTAATAATATTTACTTAGAAAATAATGCTAATATTATACTATATTATTATATTTTTAATAAGTATATAATTGTCCATATTATATTTAATAATTATCGAAAAAATTTTTTTATAAAAAAACACATTTTTTACAACTTATCTATATTTTAAATAATTGTTCATAATATTTATTATGACCCATATATTATATTAAACTTTTAATTTCGGCCGAAAAGGGAAGGGTACGATTTCGGTAAAAACGGGTCGTCCCCGATAAATTATAGCATAATATTTCGACGACAACGCGTGAACCACATAGGACAACTTTAAATGTTTATTTTAAAAATAATTATTATATCGTATCGACACGTAATACAATATTATATTACAGTTATAATAATGGGCACATAATTTTCGTCTCGCGCGCGTATTGTCCTCTCAAATCCGCGCGTGGCAACGAGATTGTTAATAAATAATAATATATTGTTTTGTAATTGATTAACCGCACACTGCGCACATTACGCGCACATTATCGTACGAATATTAACAATAATATCATTAAACGAAAGGTACGGTGTGTCTGAAATGATAACAAAATATCGAAAAAAAAAAATCACCGGCACGTACTCGACTGTAGCGATGGAATGCGCGTCGTAATTAAATACTCCACGGGCAACCCGTCATCGCGCGCACATAATATTATTATTATATATACCGACGGCGGCGGCGTATACGTTGTCGAAAACACATAGAAACATCGCTTCTATACACACACACACACACACACACACACACACACACACACATTGTACTATGGTAATAATAATAATAAATAATAATAATAATGATATATATATATTTGTGTGTAGGTACTTGGGCGGTGCCACGGCGAACAGCCTCGATTCGGCGCAGCAGATTTATAATAATATGCGATCGTCAATATAACGCTTGTATTGTGCAAAGGCTGTTGTCAAAATGCCCATTATTTTTCAACTTTTTTGCATAACTATAGTTGGTTAATTTTCGCCAATCAAAGTTACTGACTAGTTTAATCGACGATTTGACTATCTTAGCTTTTCTCAGTTGATCAGAAAATATCCATCGAATGGAAACAATTTGTGAAATTTGCCGTTTTCATGGTTTTATACGCGGAAATATTAATATTAAAACAAAAATAAAAACATTTCAATACTATAGTGATACAAACGTCTTGTCTGTTATCTTTCTTGATAAAATAACTTTATATTTGATATACTTTAGTAGATTATAGATAGGCATAATATTATATGACCTTAAATTGATACCTATATTTGATACAAAAAAATTAACATAACATGTTAAATTATTAATTGAGATGTCTATATTATAGGTATTTTAAATATTTAATAATCATATTATTGTCAAGTAAAATAGGCATATTATACACTGTACGTAACGATAAAAATTGAATAAAACTGTTTATTATAATTTAGGAAATCAGAAAGAGCGCAGTCGCTCTTTGTGTGATCCACATACTAATTAAAAAGAGTAGGCTAACTTTTTTTTAAACTGAGTTAATATGTTTTTCCATATTATTGACCTTTAACTTATCGAATTCAATTTATGATTCGGTTAACTTCTAACTTGTCGATGTCGTGTTCTCTCAACTTAACTTAAGGCACTTAATTATTTTCATTAACTTGCTCACCATTGAATGCGTTAGTCTTGTCTTTACTCGATCCGGTGGCGTACAAATATTATAATATATTAACGCAGAACAACATCATCGGCACTCGGCAGTATTATGTACTAATATATTATAACAACACGTTTAAGGCGTGTACCTAAATATTATTATTAAAATTATGACGTGGTCTATTGTTTGGCCGCGCCAGGTCTAATGATATTTAGGACCGCTATACGTTGCAGAAGTCGCTTTGACTTATGATACATTACTGTATCTGTAGGTACCTACACGTTAGGTTAAGTTTTTTATTTACACTTATTTTGAAGAAATTAATTACCACGGACTTTCCTAAGCGGGTTCGTGTAAAATAGTATTATACGCTCTTCGTAGTTGCCCGTCAAGTACGGTTTTAGACACAATTTCAACAATAATAGATTTTTTTTTTCTATTTAGATTTTTGCCAAAACCTACAAAGACAATAAGTAATATTGCGCAAGTAAAATAATTGCTAAAAAAATTTAGCCGGTTCAAGGCAAACAATTACAACGAGTTATGCCAGATGTATAGGTATAATAATATATTTTATAAAACGGGACGTATAAGCTTGGATATTTTGTAAGTGTATAATATAATATAATAATATGTTAAATTAAGTCAAAGAGCATATTAACCTACCTCGAAAAGCACTATTTTCTCTGAAACGGCGTGGTCGTCGCGCGCATAATGTACGAGTATAATATTATATTTGGGAACCACTGATTTGGACGCGACCGGTCGTACCGGCGTGTATCGTTACAACAAAAACAACAACAACAACAGCAACAACAATAAGTGAGTATATAATATAAACGCATATAAAATATTATATATATATATATATACGAGAACGAGACGGTCGGTAGGGCGGCGGGTGGAGGAGAGGTGTTGAATATTACGAGGTGTTGGGTGCCTGTCAAACGTACAACACACTTAATGTCTTCACACCGGCGGCGGCGGCGGCGGCGGCCGAGACTAATTGTAAAAGATGTCTTCATCGTCGCCGTAGCACCGCGGAAAACGTACGTACGTACACACACAGATGTCAGAATAAAGTGGCTTTACACGTTATGTTGTTATTATTATTATTATTATTATTATTATATACGAACCTCTTCTTCTGTTGCTGCAGTGTAGCGCAGTACACCTGCGCGCGCGAGTCGTCGTACATATATATTATATACAGCTCATGCCGGAGACGTATATTATACTATAACTGACAACTGTAGATCGCGTCTGCTTGAGCGTTATTCTCGCGTTTTTTTTTTTTTTTTTTTTGGTCGGAAACGATATAATTATTATTAAATTATCATCGCATTGAGGCGGTCCCTCCTCCGCGGCGTGCGCACCAGCGCAGCATAAAATATAATACGATATGTCTCTATGCATCGCGAGCGGCGGCGGCGGTAACGAAATGGAGGAATAAAAAACGGTTTTGTATGTTATGCGTCCATAAAAAAACAAAAATAAATGAAATGACGATAATAATTCAACTTTTTATTTTTATTAATATGATTATTATTTCGTTTTGTATAATACAATCGTATACGTAATATTATAATAAAAACCTTAACGTAAAAACGCGTTTATACAAGTCGTTCCGGAGCAAAGGGATCGATGCACGTGAAACGTATAATATACACGAGAGTGCGATGTATAGGAACGGTAGCGATCAAAAACGATGAGTTTTATTTTCTCTCTCGTCCGTTCGCACAGTCTCTCTTTCACTGCGCAGTTCGCATAGTCTTTCTTTTACTGCGCAGTTCGCATAGTCTCTCTTTCACTGCGCAGTTCGTACACCGCAAGGGCAAGGGCCGAGGGTCTGCGTCTGCGACAAGTGGACGAAAACAATAAGAAATGATATACATTCTATACACAGTAATATAATTATAATATAATATAATAACATTAATATCATAAAATGTGTTTCTTCGGACCAAAACCGTACACGCGGGTAGTACAAAATAATATTATTATGATATACCTCTACTCGCACATTGCACTCGCGTGTTTAAATTTACAGATCATTTGCGCCAGCCGGAAAATGAAATGGGTGTACACGACATATTTCGTCCACGGTGTATGCAATATGATAATACAGCAATCGCTATTATAAACGTGTCTTAACTAAATTACTTACAATTTCATAATATATATATATATATATACGACAATTATTATTATACAATGTGTTAACTTACAACGTAAACATATAATAAATATTATTGACTAGATTTTCGTTATACTTACTAATGGGCTGTTTATAACGGACGGGGGTTAATATATATAGATCTGTACAGAGAACAGTAAATAAATAATATGACGTTTTACAATATAATAATGTATAATATATGATATTAATCCACGCGGGTTCCAAAGTAATTTCGCAAATTGCGTCATCAATATAATATATAGGTACTACAATGAGGACGGGGTTCCCTGCTAGCGCTGTCATCAAATCGCAGGCAGGTGGTATACGGATATAATAATAATTGTACAACAAATAATAATATTAATAATAATAAATGATAAAAAACAAGTGATTAACAGAAGTCAAAAATCGCGTGTTTGTCGTCGGGCCGAATCTCGGTTGCACTTATTCATACAATGTACGTATCAGGCAGGTACCTACCGTAATACGAATATAATAATAATATATAATATTATAATGCCACGAAAGACTCGATTGAAAAATTTCGAAAATAATAAAAAAAAAAAAACGTTGACTAAAATTGAATATCGTAACGCTTATTATAAATTATTATGTTTTATGTACGACGATCTATTGTTCGCCTGCAGCCGAGTGTTATTATGATATATTTTATTATACGATATACCTACGGTGTACACCGCTGTTGCAGTCTCCAGAATAAAAATCAAATAGTTTAAGCGAGAGAAAGAAACGCGAAACGTAATTTTTACAGATAAATTATTATATAATTATAGACAATCGGATGTTCGATAAAATTAAATATCTAAAACATTAAATGTACATTTTACAGTCGATTCTCAATAACTCAAAGCTCGATACCTCGAATTTTTTTTTCGCACCTCTCGTGGCGTTTTTAAGTTGTGTCTGAGGTAGGTGTACAACTCATATTATAACAACATAGAATTAAGTCAAATTTATTGTTATTCACTTTGAAATTCGAGTTATCGGTACTCGACTGTATACTATATTATAATATCATATTATTACGTCGTATAGGAACCTGCGATGATGATGACGAATGACGACGACGACGAAACTTATGCAAACCGACGGTGGGAATGTGTGTGATGAGGTACGCGCGGGAGCGAGTTCACACTTTGTTGTTGTTGTTGTTGTTGTTGTTGTTGATATTGTTGTTGTTGATGTTGTTGATGTTGTTGACGTGGGCCGCGGTAATGCTGAACGGTCGATTGCCGCCGGCCAACAGGGATTCGATGCTGAACGGGTTCAGACGGCGGGCCTTGTCCGCGGTGGCCGTCGACGACGTGGTCAGGTTCAGCAGCGGTGGCGGCGGCGACGTATCGCCGTCGGCGGCCGGTGGCCGCCTGTACAAACGCCCGCCGCCGTATTCGTCGTCCGAACTACAGCTGTCGTTGCCCCGGCAAGCGGCCGCCACAGCAGCCACCGCCGCCGCCGCAGCCGCAGCCGCGCGTGCGTACGGCGGCAGTCCCTCGTCCTCGTCCTCGTCCAAATCGTCGTCGTCGTCGTCATCGTCGAACGTCGTGCTTGCGCTCCGCCTGTGGTGCAACATCCTGTGGTGGTGTTGGTGTGGGTGTTGGTGTTGGTGGTGGTGGTGGTGGTGGTGCAGGAGGTGGTCCTCTTCGCCGACCACGTCGATCTCCTCGTCCCGGCTCGTCTGTCCGCTGCAACAGCTTGACGAGTCGTGGAAAGACAGATCCATACCGGCGTTCGACGATCCGCCGACTCCGTCCATTCCTCCGCCGACCACTCCGCAATCCATCTGACCGTGTTTTTTGGCCGCATCTATACGAAACAAACAAAATATGTCAAACTTTCAAACTGCAAATAATTCGACTTCGAGTTACGATTCTTACATCCTACATAACTATCAGATATTAAGTATTGCGATTTGTTGTTGTTGTAACTGTCCGTATTATGTTACGTATACTATAAATTATATACCTAACACGATCGCCCAAAAATTTTAAGTTGAAGACTGTAGTTTTCTATATTGGCATTGTACACTATATTATATAGTATGCCTAGTTCGATACGAATAAAAAAATCGTGGGAGACGGTAAACAGCTGCGGCAAAATTAACCTTTTTCTAAAAGTTGATATTATGTAAACTGAGGCAAAAAAAAATTTTACATCATACAATCTTCGACGAAACCGATAAGATACATTATACAAACTGCGGCAACTTATTTTATATATACTTTTTATATATACTACCTATATAATACATATCGATACGATAACCTATACCTATATTATATACGTTTATCGTTTAATTAGGTATAATTATACGTATTTTATCGGTGGCCTAACTTCACGATCGATAACGTTTGTAGTTTGTACGCTATCTTGTAACATGAACATTGCCTATAACAGTATACTCCATATAGAGATCTCTAGAAACTCATAGAGTATTAAAGGCGTAAAAATAAAAAAACCAATTTTAAAATTGAAAAATATTATTATTACTAAACTGATCCAAAACTGATTTATCTTGTATTTTAGAGTTTTTTCCTTGTCGAAGACCAATTTGGCCTTGCATGTTATATTACCGCATTCCCACGTTTTATTACCACTTATTTTTGATTCATATTTAAATTTGAATTACAATTGTAAAGGAACCAATATTACCAATATGCTTCGTTAAAATTTAAAAATACATTTGGATTTACCTTACCAATTTCTACGCAAGACGCATGCATCACATAATTAATTAAATGATAAACGCACATAGGTACACATGGGTAGGTATATATATGATTTAGGTACTATAATATAGTATTGGTTATAGAAGGTACATAAAATAAGTTGCCGCAGTTTGTATAATGTATCTTATCGGTTTTGTCGCAGATTGTATAATGTAAAATTTTTTTTGCCGCAGTTTACATACAGCCAAAATTGTGACGACGGAAGTGCTCAGAAAAATTTTGATGAAAAGAAAAATCGTTACAATTAAATGTACCGTGCAACTATCATAATATATGATTGTGGGACAGCGATTTTTTCGAAAACAAAAAATTATGATTGAAAAAAATACACAATTTTATGAAATGTACCTTAATAGTTTCTATTATATTCTATTATCTATAATATATATATTATTATAATCGCGTACAACATCGCGATAAATTTGGATTTTATTTCCATCATTAGGTATTCTACAAGCGTGTATTACAATATTATATTAGCATAAATTATTGTGTGCATATTGTATTTCACGTGAAAATCGAATGCCAAATACACACGCACGGTCATGAGTATGCCAATTTGTATTTGTATAGAATGATGATAACATGGAGACCTAATGATATTGTACTCCACGAGCCGGATATGTATCGTCTCGGTTTGACTTAATGTTGTTAGGTATATTACCTTTATTATATTATATTATCCGTGGAACCGGACAATTCCATTGGCTGTATACATACGGGTATGGCGCACACTTTTAAAGAGCATTTAACGAGGTCGGTTTGATTGGTTTTTATGTTTGGGACGAGTATCGCACAGTGCCATGAGAACATATTTTTCAATAACCGTATCGAAACACATATTGTACCATGCGCGGTAATCGTAGACAGTGTATTGTCGACTGCAGGAATTCAAGATGTGAATTAGACGTCGAAACAGTCGAATTGTTTTTTTTTTTTTTTCATCCGAACGATTCAAAGACTGCAGTATCAAAATAATTATACGCCGATATAGAACCAGATGTCGTACATTGTACAACGACCCTATATATTATTATATAGGCGTAATGTTATAAAAAATAAATCCTATTATAATATAATATATATATTATAGCGTAGGTACGCACAGGGCCCCCACAAGGGGGAGGGGGCTGTCGGGGCCCGTGGAGATGAATATTTGTAATTTTTGAAATTTTGATACGAACGCTTATTTTCTATTAAATAATATTCTATGAAATACATGTACATAATATATTATAATCTAATATTAATGTTATTTTGTTATTTTAAGCCGTAGTGTGTTGACCATAGAAATTGTGTATGGGATACCCGTCCGATTATAACGGGTTGTATTTTATTGGAAGTTTTGTATGGGGCCCACAAAAACATATAGTACGGGGGCCCTATAATATTTGACGTGGAAGGGGGGAGGGGGGGGGGGTGGTGGCTGGGTACTACATCCGTATTATTTTCTAGATTGCATAACGCTAATTACAAGACAACTATAAAATATAATATAATAGGTATTATACCTGTTTAAAAACTCCTAATAAGAAATTCGACACAGCGAAATCAGGTACGGCGATCGGCGGTTATATTATTATTGTGCCTACATATCGTGGTCGTTATAATATACGCGAATCTAACAGGTTCTAACGGGAAGATCTGAAAAACGGAATAACTTTTGTTCTAATTCTTTTTTTTTAATATTATTTACGGACGCTTGCGCTGCACGTATAGTAGGTATAACGTTTTTTATTTTTATTTCTTGATACTAAAAATAAAATATCCGATTTAAATTTTTTTTGAACATTTGAAAATATCCAATTTAGAAATATTTTGACTGTAAATATATTCATTTAAGTCTTGTAGTTTATTTTTTTTGAATCTTATCATATTTTGATAAGTAGAGTTGGTCCAGTCGTAAAAAACCATTTTAAATTCAATAAGTACAAACATTTTATGATACATTTTAAATAGGAACTTCAAAATCTAGATATTTTTTTAAAAAGTTATTACTTTTCAATTTAATGAGCCTTTCTTAAAAAAAAAAATTATATTATACGTGTAGGGCTCGAGAGAATCAGTTAAATAAAAATATTTATTAGAACAAAAATTATTTAATTTATCAGGTCTTTCGGTTGCACATTGTATACATATAATATTTTATTTATTATGTAACTAAATAATAATAATAATATATTTTGCAAAAAACATGTATGTATTTATATATGTTATATCATTTATGGAAAGCACCACTTACTGTTAGCTTGCTGAGACTCCCATTCCTTGCGCAGCGTGTCCAAGTCAACGTGCACTCCTTTGGCAGCCAACTTCCTCTGCTGTCGTTCCAAGCTCTTGAGCAACTTTTTCTGCCGCCGTTCGCGCTCCTTGCGCCGTAACTCGTCCGCAGGTATTGGCTCTCCGGAACAAGTCACCGGATGCGCGTTGTGGGCAGGTCGACCCGGGCCCTTTTTGGTGTGTTCCTTTTTCCTCCATTTCGCTCGCCGGTTTTGAAACCATACCTGCAAAATCAAATTCGTTGTTTATACCGCAAGTATATATATACCTAACCTATTACCTATCGGCAAAACAAATTAACACCGGGAGCGCTGTCGACGCCTGTCGTATCGACGGACGGTTAGGCGGTTATTGGTCATAGGTTATCCCCCCTACGCGGAGTCGGGACACTATTGGCTATTGTGTGTATTTTACCGACTTTTCGTATGTACATTTTACTTTGAAGTAAAGCGTATTTGATAATATTAGTAGAAATTGTACTTATATACAGTTATAGCTATATCAGCGTATTAAGTTTCAATAGCATTATAATCAATGTATTAGAAAAAGAGAAATAACCAATACAAAACTATATCATCTATATATCTCGAATCGGAAGGTATACAAATTGTTTCCACCAGAGCGCGTCTTGTTAATTTGTTTTCCCAATGCACTGTTGCAATTATATTATAACAGGCGTTACATAATACAGTACATATAATAATAAATAATCAACAATATAATAATATGTGCGAAATGAGAAAACGGATTAGGATCGAATAAGTATACACCTATTTCGGTACCTGCACCAACAATGCAGATAATAAAAGCATATGAAATCCGATGCCTTTCTATATATATTATATAATAGATTTATATTGGCCGACACGTGCTCTTATCAATTTACCATATTATACGGGAGAAAAGCGCCCCAGAACAAATCGCCTTTAAATTCCATAATAATTCGTATAATATATATATATATATTAAGAAGGCATATAGGCACTATGTGTATATAAATAGGTATATAATATACGCGTGCACTAAAGTTTATCGTCTATTTCTCGCCTCCGGCATTCGCGGTCCCGAAACCAGAACGTATTACACCCCAGGGACGTGTTCTGACTGTATGCTCCGGACTGCAACATGGTGGCGTAGATTATTTAACCATACACAGAACCGTTTGTATATTATGCGCTTTCCACCCCTCACGATAAAAAAAAAAAAAAAAAACGACCAACAAAAACCAACCCCTAGCTGGCTGAAACAAGCATCGGGAATGAGGTTCTAAATCAAAATATTGAGCGAGAAAGGGTGGATGCTCCAGGGAACTTATATATGAAAGATAAAAAAAAAAAATGCGAATTCCTCGCGCGGGTACAATAACTCTGCAGTGCGCATACGTATGTATATAATAATAATATATAATGTATTATACTTACAGCCACTCTGGACTCCTTGAGGTCCAACCGCAGGGCTAAAGCCTCCCTCATGAACACGTCGGGGTAGTGGCTGGCCAAAAACGCCCGTTCCAGCTCTTCCAGCTGCCACGTGTTGAAGTTTGTCCTGGACCTTCGCCGTTTGTTGGCCAGGTCTTCCGAACTACCTGCTGCGCTGTCTCCGTCCACTCCACCTACACACAGATGTAATCGTATGTCTTAGTATATGAGAAGTTAAAATATTTTAAAATTTCTATTTGTATACATATGCACAACTTAATTAATAGTGAAAATACATTTTATCAGAGCGCACACGAATTAGAAACTCCGACGGTTTTTCTTTGATTAGATGTTGCCATTTCAATAAGTCGTGCATTTTACAATAATACTCGTAATTATTATAAGGATTGCAGATGCATTGGTATTATGAATTTCCCTACACATGTAATTTCGTACTTATTATATTATATAGGTATTTCATGTCTATATTATACAACGTTATATACTATTTATTATATCTCGTTACATTTCTGTCTATTTTATTAAGTATACTGATAATTCATGCATGGTACGTTTCGCAAGAGTAATCGAATACATTTTCATTAATATTGAATATTATTTTTGATGATTGAAAATTATAAATTATATGTATGAGTATGGGTACCTACGGAGTAGGAAACTATATTACAAATTCGTTATACTGATTTATCAAAAACATCGAATAGGTACCTATATTATATGCTCATCGGATGTAGTTATGTATGCAATAAAAAATTTAATTTATTCATGGGTTATTGACATACTGTACGAAATACATTTTTACCATTATCAATGTCATCAAAAATATAATTCTAAAGAAAATTATTGTAAAATATGATATATATTATAGGTAGCCTATGTGTAACCTATGCGTATGGTAAAGTACCTATATAGCTTGTAGGTGTTTTAAAATACTTTAAACCCTCAGGGTTTAGATTATTAGAGAATATTTTTTTCACATTCCGGGTGATTTGAACTATTTCGGAAACAGATTTACGCCACAGGGGAACGGTTGTATTTTCGATTACCGAAAAGTTGAAAATTGGCTTTTCCGGAGCCGGGGTAAAAAGTTTGATACACCGTAGGGCGTTAAAAACACACTTTCAAAGTTCTCGAATTGAAACATAAGTTTACAACAGGCGTATTGTTTACGAACCGAAAAACTGTAGATAAAAACTAATGTACTATATCTATATTTCCCCCTCGCTGATCAATAGTACCAACGGGAACCAATGCTGTATACAGCTATAATAGTATATATATTATATTATGCAAGCCCGGGGGAAGAAAACCGCATATCGAGTTAAAACAATTTCGCAATCGCGTTATAAATCATGTCCCCGCGACATATGGCAATATTGGCCTGTACAAGAGAGAAACCGTTTCCACGAGGATTTTTATCTCGCAGCGTGCATGCACTTCAGACGGTCGTAAATCATACAAGAATATGGAAAAACATAAAGACGAGACTAGATAATAGAATCGGGAGCGTGGAATCAGTTTTCTGGTGGTCTAAGATGAGGTGGCGGCAAGTGGGAGAAAATTAATTTTCGCCAAAACGGAGAGCTGGTCCAAGAGGGGTCCTGGAGAGGCAAAAAAATATTTGTATAATAACCGAACCATAACCGAACGAATTGTTTTCATGTTACCCCCGGTTACCATGTTGCAGAGACCGCCATTATGGCGACAGCGAAATTGCGTTAACTTTTATGAATCGCATAGTTGAAGCTGGCGCACGTACAGCGATTTTCGCTTCCAGAATAAATCTCAAATAAAGTAATTGAAAACTGCTCTATCGACACGCTTAACTTTAAAAACAACTTTTATCACTTTTATATAATAGTACAAAATACTTATCATAAAGTTGTAAAACATCGAACTTGGTGGTTGGTAAATAATAATATAATCGTTAAAGAAAATTCAATAGTTGAATATTACTTGAATTCATAATTATTCATAATTATTATAATATGGCATTTTTACTGTAATCGAGTTTATAGGAACATAAAGGTATAACAATATGTTTGCACAGTCTCGTATGGGGCTGCGCGTATAATAATAAACATAATATTATATAGACCAGAATCGGTTTTATAATAGGTACGAATGTGATATTTGAAATGAAAAAAATTTCAGATTATATATCCAGCGCATAGTTGTCGAAAACGAAAAATGTTGATATCGGGAAAACTTGTGTACTACCTATATTTTGTAATTGTTTTAAAAACAAAGTCCCTACAAATATAGAATTTATACATTATAAGTACATACATCGTACCTATATATATTTGACCATATATATTATCAAATACAGTTGACCAATGAAACGTCTCGTCTTAAGTGGAAGCAAATATAATGACGACGATGCGTGTATGTGTACGGGACAGCTGTCACACGTTATATTATATATTTATTTATTATTATTATTTTATTATCGACCGGAGGGGAACGCGGGGGACTTGTAGCGCGATACGCGTTTCGGGTGGACCGTGTCAAACGGATAACAATTCGTTAAAATTGAATTAACGCGTCCGCCGACGACGACGGAGACTTAGACTCTCACGATAGGCGCTCCGACAAACCTTTCTCTATTGCCGCCGAAATGGCATCTCTAAAACGCGTCATGTCGTATAACATACATATATTATTATTATTATTATGTTATGAGACGTTATATAGGCGACAATGACGATAATATGACAATGGTAATAGAAATAATGGCGACAATAATGATGATAAAAAAAAAAAAAAAACAAACGCAACAAACGAGACCGAAGGCGACCAATAGGGAAAAAATAAAATAAAAAACGGTTTCACGATGTGCAAAACACACGTCGGGCGGCGACACTAAAATCTAGGACGTTCGATTTTTATTATCATATATATAGGTGGTACACATAATATGATATTATATACACCGACGGCGGCAGCGACGGCACAATACCGCGTCTGAGTATATATATATATACACAACACTGGTTATAACTATCGTTATATATAATATTATATTATATTAGCGGTAAGTCGTCGCGCCGCGAACGCTCTGTAACTATATAATATTATATACCAATAATAATAATAATAATAAGGCGCCATCCTCGTCAGACGTGCGCAATCGGCTCGACGTGTGGAGAATTTTAAATTTGGTAATTGTATGTATGTATAGTGTAAGTGTATGTTTAAGGTTTCGAAGGTATAATAGGCACAATACATTATATATTAAATACATATATCATAGACAGTTATCTATATAATATGATACACATTTAAAACGATTTCGTATTTTATTATTAATTATTATTATTATTATTATTATATGTAATGTGTAGGTACTAAAAAAGATTGCCACGACATTAATATATTATTGTCTGTATACGGTATACGTCCTATGTAGGCTACCCAGGTAACTGCTTGTGCTGCAGGTGCATTGTACACAGATTCGCGATTTTTAAAGTTTTTATAATGCTGGAGACCATCGAACGGGTAAAGTGTGGTTTTCGTTGTGGTAAAACCATTATTGCACGTTAAACGGATCGTCTTGGCTATCATCCGACCGGTGCGTCGTGCGATATTCTGGAAGTTCGAGCTCGTAATAAATTTCGGATTCTGAACAGCTTTTGCGCGTCGATGTTTGGCAAGTTTGCCAACATCTATATACATATATGGGCCACTGGCGCGAGATAGATGAAGTTAGTTCACGGGCTTCCATTACGCTGAGGAGGTTTTTGATTAAACAAAGTTCATTTGATAGATGACGATGGCACGCGGGTATATGATACTGCACGAGTCCAATTAAATGTGAACCTTGACGACATATACCTACATCGCACTGAAAATCGGCTCTTATGTGCTCAAAATGCTAAATCCACTGCGGAATTACCTTAGAAATTAACACGAACGAGCACGGATATAGGTACTATAATATAATATATATATATATATATGTTGGCTACGCGCACTTTTCATTGTTTTTTATTCGTAAAATAAACTTTTCATAAAAAATTTACAAAAAAACTACATTTAAATTAGGTCTTATTGAACATAATATTATTATAATATATTTTAATGTATACGCTCCATTCGTTTTCATATGATTAATTGAAGAATATCAAGGCACGTCTGTGCGGGTAGGAATATTATATTGCAATTTGAATTTTCGAAATAAATTGCCGTGTTCGATAATTTTACTTTCGGTGTGTTTACGGGGGCGTGTGAAGTATTTCATAATTTTATTTTTACTATGCCCGTTGTATGTATGTACGTATATAATAATATAGGAACTGGTTCTTGTAAACTCCCAAAATATATAACTGTCCCGAAGTCGATAAACCGGTAGCGATATTATTATTTAAACACGAATATCTTTTATTTTATTGTCAATAAAATTCACTTGCCACATTTATAACTCAAACGAGTCTACTTCGAATCTTTATGAATAAAAAAATAAAGTATATAGGTACATAATAATATTATATAGGTGTATGCGGGAAATTGTATTAGAATAAAACTACGCGTTGCCCTATAGGTACCTATACATAGATTATAATATTATAGTAAATACTAAGTACACATTGTTATACAAGTTATAATATCAACGTACAATATTATTATTACTATAAGTGTTTTACCAAGATAGGTATATTATGATGTATAACAATTACTGCAATGTTACAAGCACGCAACCGTGCAAAGCGTTTTTGCGTGAAAACAAACTTTCTGAACGCGAATAATAAAATTTGTAATGACCTCTTTTAATAATAAAAATAAAACAGTAGTTAGTGTTGTTAGTCAGTACCTGTAGGTGTGCGTTTAATACAAGCTTCGTTTGAACGTCGTCACAGACATATTTTTATTTAATGTAAAATAATATAAATAAAGAATAATTACGCTTTGAACTAAATCGATCGATCAGTAACAGTAAAAACGTAAAACTATCTATGTATTATTTTACTAAACGGTACTATTTAGTACCTATATTTAGTAAACCAATATTATAAAATATAATTTTTTTTTTAATCGATCTTCAGCTTCTGCGACAGGGGCCATTACCTTTACACATTATATTTTACTAGTTTTTGGTAATAATTTCATTACAATAATGTAAAGGGACTTTTTGACTTATAACTATATGTTTGCGTTTCTCTAAAATGTATTTCTCCATTTCGATGCTCCTGAGGAATGACATGACGTTTCCTGGCTGACATGACAGTCTGGTCCGATTACTTCATTTAGGTTCGTTGGTATATCATGTTTTTCTCTTTCTTCTATTCATTTGATCTGCATTTTGTCATCAGATGTTTTACTGTAAGGGTAACTCCGCATCAGAAGTGCATTCCGTTGGTGGTTGGTTTTTCACGAAGTGTGTCCATGTGTGAGGTGGGCGTGGCCGATTCTCAGTCGGCTTATCATCATTTCTGTTTTTCTTGACTTTTTATATATTGTGGCCAGGGATAATTACATATTATATTGTCTGTAGTCTTGTACATGTACTATACAAACTCGCAGCAACAGTAGATCGTATAGAGCGCGAATATTGATTCGAAGAAAACTTATTTGTACCTATAACTCGCTTTTTTGACGTAGGCGGGTATACAATATATACAAATAGGTATACACAGCCAATACTAGTGGCGTCTAATGGGTTTTGCGTTTTACCGTCGTATATTGAAATTATAGTAATATTAGACTGAAATTTTGATTCTTATGGAATGAAGTCTGTATAATATTGTGTTGGTATGTATAGGTACTTATTTCTAATGTTAATTATTTCGTTAACGGAAGTCTCCGCCGTGGCCATATGGTTAAGTACCTAATAGTATATAGGCATATGCGGCATGCAGGTAGTCATCCCTTATAATGTAGAGGCGTTTAGTAAAATTTAAAAATATGATTAATTTCTACGCGTTTGTCGCTGTACATATAATAATATTTAAGCTCTCCACCGGAACGTGCATATTTACTTTACATAAAAAAATATGTTCCAGATGCCCAACGACAACGTCTTCGTCGTTTCGTATATTATAATAATAATTGAGTGTATCATCGACTGCGGTATCTAATCTATACATGTATATAATATACATATATTGACTGCCGTCGGCCACCTGTGACTTACGCCACCTCCGTCGACTTCGTATAATATCGGTAGAAAGTAATAATATTATGTACAAAATATAGCAATGTTAATATAACGATCGGTAGTATTATTCACGCGGGGATGACAGAAGAGGGGGGGGGATGGAGCTGCAAACGACGGAACGGAGAAGAGGGAGCGTGATTTGAATTGTAATTTCCTGTAAACAAACCGCCGCCGCCGCCGCCACCGAGTCCTAATTCATTTTAATAACGATGTATATACGTCGTATACTGTAGTTGCGGACATGACGGGGACAAGGCACGGGGTGAAGGGTTTTATGATTATAACCCAATTACAAAATACAACTTAATAATAATAGTAATAATACCGGCAGAGGGTGGAAAAATTGCCACCGCTTTCTACATGTCTATATATATATATATATATATATATATATATATATATATATATACATCGCAGGGAACAGTTAAAATGTATTTTACACTCAAAATTTAATTCCGCCAGAGACAGCTGTTCGGCTGTTTATCGAAAGGTCGAAAACTGCAGCACATACACCTAAATGTTACAGTCTTACGCTGCAGTGTAAGAAATTTAGCAAACAACTTTTTTATTTCTATTCGTATTATTTCATTTATGAACTGCAATTTAAAAAACATCGTTTCATTTTAGTTTCATACAGTATGTAAGATGTATTTTAAGATTGTACTGTTATTGGATTTTGCATATAAAAATATTTGAAATAAACATCATACTACAATAGTATATCTACTGCCTGATTTAATCGAGTGATTGTAGTTCAACTAAAAATCGCATAATATCATAAATAATTCCAATCACGGTATTATAATTATAATAAAATGTCTTATTGTTGGCTGATGTTTTATTTAGTATTGGTCCATATAGATTTTATTTATAATATGCACTTTGAATTCAAACAGCGTTTGCCCGGGTCCGTGTCACAACCCACCCACCCCCTTCCCGCCAAACGCAAATCAAACCTTGACTATTAGAGGTTACTGTAAAAGTTTTGAATATTCATAGACAATGTTTGATAAAAATGCGCTTCGTTTACTGTCTGTAGAAAAAAAATCATATTTTTTATCAAATAGGTAAATCATTTTTTACAGAAATACTTAAAATATTAACGTTTAGGTCACAATATTATATCTAGGTATATATTAGATTAAACTCTAAATAATTTTAATCTAATAAACAATGAATATATTATATAGGTACTTAAATGTCTTAATTTATTATTGTAAAATGAGTTCATAATATTTGTTTAACATTAATTTAAAGATATATCTGTATTTATAATATATATATTATATAGATTATGGTGATATATTAATCAATGCAAAGCTACTGTATATAGACAGCCGTAAAGAATAATAATATGTTATCTCATCTAGTATAACATACCTACAAGCTATATTATCATTCTTAATAATAATAAAAAAAAACAATTCAGCTCACCCGTTACAATAATACAGTTTGCAGAATTATAATTCAATTATTTATATAATATAGAATGCATATAGGTATTATAACGAGTTTTGAGAAAACGTACCATGAAATTGTTAGTTTTTTAATTATTGTGGTCTGTGGGTCCTTTAGGCTATAATTGAAATAATGAAATCGACTACAAAGTACACTACAACACGCTTGTGTATAGGCAGTGCGTATATGTAATAATGTAATATATAATTGTGTAATGTGTATATCTAAATAAAATCCGCAAGATGATGTATAATTAATTTTAAGCTTGTACCTACATCGTAAACAAAGCGTGTAATAGATATTAATATATATATAATATACGGATATTTAGATGTATAAGGGCCACGGGGGTCGGGTCCAATCGGACAAAACTCTAAACGGTTTCGATCACAATAGGCGATCACAAAACCATATTATGTTATTATAAAACAGTATAGTACGTACCTATTGTATGGCCTGTATCAAAAACTTTTTGATCTTATTCAAAGTCTACCCGACACTCCGTAGTGTCTACGATATTAGCCTATAATGATTAGCAATACTTTAAAAATCCCAACGCACGGTTAATTTATCGAATCATGTTGTTATTAATTATTATTATAGCATTATTGTTATTATCATTATTATTATTGCGTTCGAAAATTATAAAACTTGAATCCGATAACCTCTGTATTGATAAATATTTTCGTTATTTAATTATATTTAATCAATTAGGCCAGCTTCAATATTTATAATACATATACCTGTATACGTATAATACAGATACTGCACCGCGCCACCGCCGCAAAATTGATAAGCTTCAAGTTTATAATATGTATAGGTATATAGGTATACAATTATAATAATAATCTCCATGTATATAATATAATTAATACTCGCGTTTTAATTGAAACGAACCGGTCAGCTGGTAAATACAAAGAAAAAAAAATATTTAATAAAGGTGTGTTCGTTACTTATTTAAAAAAAAACATTACAAGCTATAGCCTGTATATATGTATAGGTATAGGTACATCGTACACAATATTGTATAATATTATGCACGTATATAAATGTATTCAAACTCGGGCGTACACTTTGCGACCCTTGATCTCCGTTCTACGAACTTCTAATGATGAAAGTCGCCGCAGATAAAAAAAAAATAAAATCAGTTTCTTTACAGCCTGGCATAATCTAATTGCGACTAATTAGGAGCGGAGTTTTCAATTTCCTAATGGGTCACCGGAATTCGGACGGACGGCGTGCTGATAGCGTTTTTAATTTTATATTATATATACCTAAGTCGGCGTGGTTTTTGAATGTTTATAGGTATAAGTAATAATAATATTACAATACCATATTGTAGACGGCATACGAAACTCTATGTCTTGGCGTTGCCTTGGAAAATCATCTCGTAAATTGCATCTCGTAAAATAAAATTAAAATATGCCTATATATGTATAAAAAAAATAATATAAAAATCCGATATCGATCAACGACACGTTCCAAAAATGATAAATATTTATTATATTATTCAGTGAGTGTGTATAAGCTATTGAACGATGTTGACTACGGTAAAAATTTAGTAGGTACATAATTAACGTTAGTTAATTATTGTGACATTTACCGCGACGAAGCAAAATTATCCGCACGGAGTATAAAAATATTTTGTTTTCAAACAATATGATATTATATCATAGTTAGACATAACTTAGAGGACCCACCCACATTTATCAAATAGTTAATATTTTAACGTTATAGATATACCTTCACGTAAGTGAAAAGTCAAAGTGTTAATTTAATTTTGTAACTACTGCAGTTATTACATGTTCAGTGGTACGTTTAAAATTTTAATTATATAAACTTTTCAAACATTCAGAGTAGGTACCTTTATACACATGAATAATACTCGCCAACGTTTATAATATTATTATCTATTCAAATTTAAAACACGTAAAATCAAAGTCGTACAAACACAATTATATAACTTTACCTTAATTACTTTTGTGGAAAAACATTATGCATAAACAGTACTTTTTGAGATATTGTTATTGATAATGTTAACTGTTATAAAAAATAATCCTTCTCAGTCTGATGAATGTCTTTTAAAAGCCAGCAGTTAGGTATTCTATAAGAGTGATAAAGGTAAAAGAAAACATGATAGCATTGTAGTATTTCATATTGTACTCAATGATAATATAGTGTGTGTAAGATATGATTTTACGCGTGTTAATAAATATTATTATAAACGTAGGCGAGTATTTAAAATGCATACTCTGAATCTCTAAAAAGCTTATAGGTAATAATATGAAAATTGTAAACGTATGACTGTGCCTATAATAACAAAACTAAAACCAAAAAAAAAAAAAAATTTTAAAAACACACTTTTCCATAAAAACATTTAAAAAAAAATTTTAAAAATTGCACTAAAAAGACAAAAATAATTCTCTGTACTTAAAAATAATGAAAAATTTATTGATGAAAAATTTAAAAGTGTGTGGTGCTCATACACTTGACATATATTCCCAGTCACTATCTTATAAACATGATTGAACAAAGAAGTGTATGTGAGACTTTCCTTGGCTTTTAAATTTTTCATCAGTAAATTTTTCATTATTTTGCTCTTATACTTGACATATACTGCCAGTCACTATCTTATAAACAGGATTGAACAAAGAAGTGTATGTGAGACTTAGCTCGGCTTTTAATGTTTTGTATGATGCACCACACACTTTTAAATTTTTCATCAATAAATTTTTCATTATTTTTAAGTACAGAGAATTATTTTTGTCTTTTTAGTGCAATTTTTAAAATTTTTTTTTAAATGTTTTTATGGAAAAGTGTGTTTTTAAAATTTTTTTTTTTATTTTTTATTTTCTACTTTTTAGTTGAAAGTAAATAATTAAGAACATGAAGTTACGAACAGTCTGTTGCTCTTATTTTCACTGCTGACTGTAGTGTTTAAAGAATATCGGTATCCGGTGTTTTCGGTACCTATATCAGAATACCGGTATAATGTTATTTGGTAATAATTACCGTTGTTACCATAGATATTATAATAATGGATAGGACACGCCTATACTTGCTTCGTAAGAGGTTGCGGTTTTTTTTGGGGAAGAGAGAAAGTTCAATATCTGCGAGAGATATTACGGCGACGTCGTGGGGACAATCCTTTTTTTTTTTTTTGGTCCATGTCCCAAAATGACAACGGATTATTGTATTGTCATCCAAGACCAAGGTCTATACCAATTTTCAGAATTTTTCATCTTCAAAAAGTGCCTCAAATCGAGCGCGCAAGATTTGATCACAGACAGACGTGAAACCAAACTTAAGAAAAGTGTTAAAAAAGGTTTGTATATGAAATATTTTTTTGCATAATGCGATTTCGTGTGCGGAATTCGTATGCAAAATAAATATTATCAAAAACGTTTATACTTTTCGAGATGATAAGTCTTTGCTATTGAAAATCACTTACAGTAGCGGTATGTACCTTATATATTATTTATAATTTCTAAATATTTAAATGATTATCATAATAAAATGTAAAACTATATTATATTAACGTTTGACGGTATAGGTAGGTTAGGTCCTGCTATCTATGTACTCAATAAAGTAAATATTTCATAATGAAAAATATAATCCAACAGGTTAAACTAGTTAGTAATATTTGGACAAACATCTTATTATAACAGATAATAAAAAAAACGTTCATGACTTGGTGTGATAATTGTTTTATCCGATGTGAAATGGGTTTTCGACGCAGGAACGGAAAACGAATAAGGTACTTCAGAATAATAATAATAATAATAATGAACCTCGTGCGTTTGTATCCAACCGCGTTCGGTCTCGTGGCCATATAATGGACAATATATAACATAATAATATAACTCTATGGTTTAATAAAATAACCCGTGAAACACAAGACTGTGTAATTATTGCTTTCAATGACGGGCCGTTTGAAGGCGGACGTTTTTCGCCTCTCGCACCCGTATATACCTGGTATATACCAGCTATTGTATATACGGTCCATTTCTGACAATGTTATTACCGTGTTATTTATACAGACATAATATTATTATGTACAGCGACGGCGCAGGGTGCAGGTAGAGTATACTATATATTATACCCACAGAAGAAAAAAAAACCCGAAACGAAATTGAATAACTATGTGTGTGTGTCCTACACCCAATTTGGCCGGAGGGGATCGCCAGGAGCATAAATCATCCCGCGATCATTCATGATGTTATAATATTATATAAGTATCATATACATATAGGTTACCTAACCTAACCTGCGGTACATATGGTTGGCGCTTGCCCTGGCTATATATGCTAATACGCGAGCGGCCTTTCCGTTTTGTGCTCCTCCTTAATTTTTTTTTTCGTGATCGTCGGGATAACAAATAATATTTCGAAAACGAAAAACCGCCCAAATAACACGACGTCTTCGAAACGCACTAACCGTCCAAAATTTCATCTTCGTCGGAATCTATATAATATATAATATACAATTATACGCCTATAAGGACTTGTCTTATCGGATTTTTGTCCTTATTTCGGTGCGCAACCACATAATATTATATTATTATACCTCAATATAGGTATACCTACGCGGCAGTACACTTCGATCGTCGTCGGTCGATCAAGGCTTAAGTGAATATTAACGTATTATATACGTGTGTTGTACACGCATATATACATAATATATACCTACACGGTGCACAGTCGTTTGTTGATATAGTATAGCGCACCTATAATAATATATAACATCATATTATTCTTTATCTCTCGTTTTCAGCTGAACGCTGATTGTTATTACTGACAGCATAACTCGATAAATGTTATCTATTATCATTATTTAAGTGATCCGAAAAAAAAAATGTACCCAATATGTTTTAGTTATTTATTAGTCGGCATACATCTTTTACTTATACACCGAGTATAGGTACCTATACCGGCTATACCTATACCTATAATACATGGATATAGATTTCAACCTCTACATACCTTATATATAGGTCTACATGTGATACCTATGCAGTATGGTTTAATGAATTCGATTGCACATAAAACGAAACGTTCGATCCCGTCACACACAATAATATTATATCATGGAGGAATCGTATTATTATTATATTTATAATTGAATTACGATCGAAATTATTGCATATCCTCCTCTCCGCCATGCCCACATATCTCGCCGTCTTTCCGCGGGTCCTTCGCCGCTGCACGTGTACCTGCGCATGCGTATTATACAAGTATAATGATAATAATATTACATTTACATCGCTGCTGTCATTTATACAGAAACGGAAACGTGACTCGTGCCTGCCACGCGTGTGTCGTCCCCGTATAGTATACGTAGGTATAATACAGGCACACACACACACACACACACACACACACACACACTCGTGTGGTCACAAATGAAAACTGATTGAAATATCATAGCTTTACGTGACCGTCGAGTCGGTATGGCGAGTACAATGGTATTTGGTATCTATAATGTAATTCGAAATACTTAACCCGTAATAACCGCGCGAGTAGACGGGTCGCCGACATCACCATGACGTTATATATATATACCTAGTTAGGTGGGTATAACTATATATATATAACAGATAATATGCTCAACTGCGGCGGCTGCGCTGTCCTCCCGTCGCAAGACGATTTTTCTCGTCAGGAAAATATAATAAACACACACACACACACACACGACGCACAAATTTTCAATTGGATTCGAACGCAAACACAAAAGACCGCTACGTCACAGACACACACACACACACCGCACATTTATGGATAAGATGCACGCGCACGAGATTATATCATGACATCATCTTATTATGATTATGACCTCTATATAGATGGACGACAGCGAAATTCGTAACGGCCAGAAATTACCCCGCGTTGGACTATACGACGATAGGTTTTCCACGTGACATGCGGAAGATGATGTACTACGATGACCACTAATCCCACATACTATTATAGATTAGCGGTTCTCGACCTTTGTGCGTTGCAGGCGACCACCCCTCAACCCCCGCCACCTTACCCAATGTTTTTCGACCGCCCGCCATATAACTCAAAAAGAAAAAAACTATTAGCTACTACCTTCGTTTAGGTATTTATTATCATTTTTTCACTCATATTAGGAACTTATATAACGTTTACTGCTGCACTATAGTAACTACTAGTGTTTTCTCAACTGTTGAGAAGGAACTGTCCAATAAGAAACGGATTCCTGGAACGAGTTATTTTTGTAGCGACGAAGCTTGGAACTGCTTTAAAAAGAAAATTAACGAATTCTTCTTTTTTGAGCAACGTGAACAATGATTACAGCTCTTTTAAATTTTAAAAACATTTTTTTTTTAAATTGTAATAAAGTTTCCTTTGTTTCTACGCGTAAAAAGTAAAAATAAGTAAGAAGATATTTTTAGTCGATTCACGTTTAATTAATTGATCGTTGTTCTTTATGTACCTAACATATTATTATATAAATAATAAAATATTACTCTAAAACAACGGTTTTTTTAAAAACTTGGTTAAAAAAGGAACGAAAATTGGAACGAGTTCGCGGTTTGTTTATAGAGGAACTGGATTTGGAGCGAGTTCCTTCTTTGAATAAGCAACGACGATCCGGAACAAGTTCCCACGTTAAGAAATGAATGGGGGGGGGGGGGGGGGGGCGAGATTTTCCCAACACTGAATACATGACAATATAAGGTTGCAGGCTAGCGCACGCGCATAATGTGATAAATGATGATTTAATAACAATATTATTATTTTTATAATTGAAAAAAAAAATAGTAAATTTTCCGTCATTATAATATTATGTACGGACGGTTTTCATAAGCCGGGAAAAAATTCGATTTATGTATTTGTATATTTATGACATATTTAATGTAATCGAGAGTTTAAACGATGCTGCGCAACGATATTGCACTCGGAGATTATATTCACAAAAATAATGTTCGGTCGAAACATTATGATAATATTATACTGTACCTATATTATAATACTATACACGTTCAGATTAGATATATCATAGAAACCGCGGTTTCCAGCTAATTTCTAATCAATTTGGGTGTGCTCGCAAGACGGCCGTCGTCAATAATAATTATAGGCATCATTAATCATAATATTATAATATTATAATAATCGTCCGAACGCTCCGTCGACGCGTGTTCTGAGAAACATGTGTACATAATACTATTATTCAATATGTGTTTATGTAGGTACCTATATGTATTATTATACACGTTAAACCGCATGTTTTCCGCCACAGAAATATCTCGTGTTTAAAACAATATCATAACGAAAAAACGCGGTGATAATAATATAATATTTAATATTAATGATAATTATTATTTTTTTCATTCTGCTCGCCCGTCATCATCGTTTGGCGCGTTGATTTTTATTCCTTTCCAATCGGTTCAAACCTTTGATCAGACCGCCGTTTACCGGGAATTCGCGCGCCGATCGATTGCCTTATCGCTCGTCAATGTCAATCATCGCGAATACGAAAACACGATTTTAAAAAAAAAAAAAAAAAAACCTTTTGTGTTACAACAAAACGCGCAAATAACAGACCGTACGGATCGTAATATATAATTTGCACAACATAATAATAATAATAATAACAATAGTAATAATCGTTACTACTCTGTGCGCGCGTTATACATATAAATTATAATATTCTATTGGTGGTTATTGATTGTATTGTTCGACAGAAACGCGTAATCGTCTAATAATTACCCAATAACAAGTTTGTTTTTTACTCGCGGTACTTGGATAATGAGCATTAATAATGTTACACTAGGCACTGCATCTGTTTACTTTATTCGAAGTATTTAATTATCGGATATAATTAATTAAAATATTTGTTATTTGTTAACAATACAAAGTCGGTTAGTGTACGGGTAGATTTTATAGATATTATTGTATAACAATATTTCACAGAACCATCGATATACCAAATACTCTTTGCGCTCGGTAAAATTAGTATTTTAAATATAATATTGTAAATCGCGGCATAGAATATAATATGCTATAAAATGAGTGGAATAAATTACTGAATTAAGTATATAATATTATATAATAAATATAATATCATGATTATTGTAAGTGATTAGCCCCCTGATATCACGATTACGTTCAGTTCACTATACCTATATATTAAATAATATATAATTAAATATTCTAGAAATTAAAATATAAACTACATTTATATACCTACTAGAAATGACTAGTGTGCTAAAATATACGATATTGTAATGTTATGTGTTTTTTGACGTATTGATAATATTTTGTAATCTAATAGAACCCAATATAACTCATTAAAAATCAAAAATATCCAAACAAATTTATAGAAATTTGCATAATTCATAGACAGAAACATAATATATCTATGTCTACGCGCGGCGTAGTAAAGTAGGTAGGTACATTATAGAGAATGTTTCATACTATAATATAATAATAATATGACGAAAGGTTATATAATATTCGCAGTCTCGAATTTAGTGTTAAGGTTAACATAGGTAAATGTTAACATTTTTCGGCTATATATTTCATGATAATAATGTCTGTTCTCTTATAGCTTTATCCTTCATTTATATCATGCTCGTAAATATATTTTAGTCTCGCTAATTCGTGAAAGTCCTATAACAGACTATAAATATAGGTACGTGTAAATCCTATACATCTGCAATAATATAGTCAACTGAGGCGTTTTATAGGTGTACCTATATTCGAAAGAAAAATCGTGAAAAATATCTACTCGCCACAAACCTATATATATGTATATGATAGCCAGGGCCTGGAACTTTATGTATTTGCATATATCTTAAAAGAAGCTGGATATTCGAAATCTGTTTCATGATAATTACAATCAAAATACAAAAATGTAGGTTGCATATTTTACCAAATTACATTACAATTTACATATTTATAGATTTTAGGTATATGCCTATTAATGCATATTATGTTTATACCTAAATCAACAACAAACAAATGTTCAATAATTGAAAACTTTAGTTTAAATAATTTAAAAAAAAAAACACCCGCCGCACACAAAGTACTTGTCTATATTTTGAATTTTACTATACCTACTTATACCGAATATCAATTGTAAATATTTGTTATGATCGACCCAGTCTTATTTGAAATGCAATAATAAAAGATATTTTAATTTTAAACTAATATATGAAAACATGGTTTAATATTCGCTGTGTTTGATACAAATCACATTTTTAAATTTAGGACTTTGAGAATAATGCTTCAAGATCTACAAACGAAAAATATGCACAAAACATTTGTAATTAAAAAATATTTATTCTATTTCCAAGTTTATTCCCCTGTTATAAAAATAATAATTGGATGTCATACTGCATAATAAATACATCATATATAAATTTGAGCTTTTTAGTACCTACATACGTGTGCACATATTTCATTGTTTTTTAGCACATAAAGTTCAGAGTCCTGATTATATAACTTATAATACCTATACATACAACCACCGCACATTATTATATAGGTATATACACGCGCTAAATGGTTATTCTAAATATCGTGCATAGTTGTTAATTGCAAATAGTACCTATTATTTATTTATTTATGACGTAGATATTTATATAGGTAGTACCACGAATGTTTCAATATTTCGATATGCGGTCGACGGTCGGTATAAAGGTATTTCTACAAAATACAACCACGTGGTAAAAACGAAAAATAATATAACTACATCGCAGTGTGACGTAGAGCTGAGGGGGTATGGACCCCCTGACATTTTTTTTTTTTAATGTTTAACGTTTACGCTATATTATGATTGGGATTCCTACAAAATATGCAGTTGTCATAATATGGTTCTATTTCATATATTTCGATGGCGCATGCTAATAAAAAGATTGATGACTGTACAATGGAAAATATGCGTATAAAGCTACATACTATATATATTTAAACATAGAACTAAAACACACCCCTGAAAAAAAAATCCTGGTTGCGCGCTCGAATGCATTATGCGAATGTGTGTGCGCACCTTTTAAGGATTAATATATTATACGGATGTGCAGTATTATATTATGTATTATAGGTGTACTACAATCGTGGGTATATAATATTATTATGTGTATTATTATAGGTACGTCGTCATAACGATAATAATAAGAATTGCAGTGTTTAATAGCTGCCGCACGAAAAACAGTTAACATTAACTCTTAAATCTCCCAACACGTTATTGTGTGCATATTATATACCTATATACTATTATAAACTATGTACTATATATAATATAATGATATAGGTAAGCTCGATGTACATAAGCGTTTAACTAAACTATATAGGTACCTCCTATCTGTATAATGTTTAGGTATATAATACATCTACTTCATATATATAGGGGTTTTATTTTTTTTTTATTAATACATAATAAGTATATGTGTGTATGTAATATAGTAATGACCGGTTACACGCGGCGTACATATTATTATATATTATATGAAGCGTTTAATCCGCCGATCTGGACGAATAATTGTGCCATATATATTTTATTAGAGGTTATTTACCCGCGACTGCAGCAGTACACGATAAGTTAGTAAGTGTTTAACATATAATATACCTATGTCTATGTATCATAATACGATGACCATGTCCGTTGGGCCTACACCCATAGTGTCCGAGACCCTATAGTATACACACATGCCTGTATGATAAATACCTACGACTATGACTATATATACATACCGCGCACATGTGTATAATTTGTATATAATATAATACATTATAATGCCCATTGCAGCGTACATATCTAAACCTATATAGTATATTATATATGTATATACACCGAGAGCGCATCATTACGAGCCTCCAGAGACTATATTATATCCACGGCAAACACATTTAGGAATCAATTGATCCGTGTAAATTATATGATAAAAAAACGAAGGATTTACATTTTTTTTTTTTTTAGATTATATAGTAATTTAACGAATCAATAAAAATTAAAAACGTTCTGCAGGTTCAGACTTGTTTCTTATATATACATATATTTATAAGTACATTAAGCTTAATGGGTACCATACATATTATAAACATACCTATACTGTAGTTATACAATCAAATTTTTCTAATTGAACCTCATAAAAAAGATAATACTGAAATGTTTAAAATCAATTTAGATTTT
Organism: Metopolophium dirhodum; assembly: GCF_019925205.1. NCBI lineage: Eukaryota > Metazoa > Arthropoda > Insecta > Hemiptera > Aphididae > Metopolophium > Metopolophium dirhodum. The sequence goes on along the minus strand of NC_083563.1, from coordinate 1,983,137 downwards.
AGAGCAATAATAATATAAAATAATAGCTATTAAAGTAGAAAATTATTATTTTCTCTATGCAACTTCTACACATAATAATAGCAGGTAATATATATTAATTATTTTATTTGATTTCGGTACCTACATTATATACATATTGTGATGTTAAAAAAAGGAAAAATTATACGTTCGATAACACTGCAAAGGTTCACATTACATTATAACATTATACATAGTTGAACATTTTTATCTCTTAATTATTTCACCGTTCGTATATACCTACGTACATACCTATATACAGCGAACGGTTATGATAGTTAATTGTCAATTACCTGATACAACAAAGAGTAAAATAATATTAACATATATTGTTGAGTAATTATATAGGTATATATTCGTATATTATGTTAGTTAATTGATTAGGTGATATTAATGTTATTTGGTTTATTTTTAATCAAATATAATAGAAGATAAATGTTCGAATTAAAAAAAATAATAAGACATTATTCCGTTCATAAGGTTACCGCAATATACCAGTGGCGCATCCTAAATATTTAGGAATGAATTTCAGGGGGGGGGGGTGGGATTTTATCTCCTAACCCCCCCCTAATATTATTCTCTACTGTGCTATACCACATATTAAAATTAATGATAATATTATAAACTTATCTGATCACAATATAGGTACCTAAGTCGTAAAACAAATAATAATTAAAAGTTGTTGAATTTATAAGACATTATAGTTGTTTATTTTTTTAATTTTATGATGGTTCTGGTTTATTATTATAGTAATCGTTGTAATAAAACGTTTCAATTATTTTCATTTCCACTGGTTTCAACTATAAATTATTATTGTTTTATGCCTACTTAGAATCATTAAAATTGAAAAGAGATATCCAACAGTATTTCGGCTATATAGGTATAGGCGAAAATATTTTGTGCGATTCACGACAAAATGTATCTCCGTTATAGTAAATAATTTTAGATTCCATGTTTTGTAAAGCTTAAAAAAAAAACTAGTTCAAGTAAAATATTATTGTATTTCCTAATTATTATATATTTTTTAACTTTTTAATAAATAAACGCTCTATGTTAATATTTTAATTGTATCATAATTATTATTTGGCGATTAAAATTTAAGTAGGTTATACCTATATAATAATTATACACATTTATGAATAACTTTGTCGCATATATATATATATATATATATTTACAACAAGGTTACAATGATTGCATATTTATTTAATTTATATACCTATAGTGAAATTAAGTAATTTATTTTACTTAAAAAATATGATTATGAATAATAATGCAGATAATATTATTAATATTAAATTATATTTCACATTTAGAGCTGAACTTTATAATATTTATTACTTAAGTATATTTACATACCAATATAAAGGTCCAAAAAAATATTAAACTTGTACAAAAAAACATATGTATTAATAAATTAACTGCAGATTTATTATTGTGGCGATACATTATGAAGATTAATTTGTCAATATATGGATATAACCTATATATACACAAGTTTGATAGTAGATCAAAAATTGTTCGGTCTTCAACCTTCGTACTAAACGATTTACCTATTACAGTCTTAAAACAAACCGAGCAGTACCTAGGTATTTGAAATTGCAGGATTTGGACATAACTATATTTTGCACACCTGTCTTACAAGGGAGGACCCTTCCGGTCGCGTATAGGGTTCCCACGGTCAAATGATATAGGTAATAACTGCCTATATACTATAAACGATCACATGCACACTTGTATATAACTGCCCCTTTTTATTTTCAGATATTTACCGTCACGCGATTTTCGTATTTATCGTTATAATTGTACATACAAATTGTGCTTTTTTTTTTATAAAAAAAAAACTTATATACCCATACTATAAAATGATACAGTTAAGACGTGTAGGTACCTAATCGAATTCTAACATAATATTATATTGGTAAAATACGAGGTAAAATATAATAATATATACCTACCCATATTATTGCTTTTTTATATAATGTGCATATAAGAACCCGCTCCAGCTGTATATAAACTATTAATATGCAATGCAAACAAACTAATACAATATACCTATAAATACATTATATCACATAATATATATATATGCAGGTACTATATTTTCGTTTGGAAAAATAAAATAATATACTATGTAAGTACCATAATATAATATATTATATACCTATGAAAATATACTATATACCTAATATGTACAGTGTAAATATTATATATTTATATACTTAAGACCTATACATATACATAATATAGTAAGACACCGGAACTCATATAGTAAAAAAAGCATAACTATACCTAACCTAACCTATATACACCTCATAACAAAATACTCACGATTTATACGATACTTTATAGGTTACCTACCTAATCAAAATCGTAAACCTATTTCAATTTATAACTCGATACCTTCATATATTATATAGTATAGGTATACCTATGCATTACGTTTATAGGTATCTCTAATTGTACAGACTGCAGGAGATGTAAATTTAATGAATTTATTTATATCACAGATTTGTATTTCTATGTACTGCAATAGTATGTAGGGCCATCTATTGAACTATATAGGTATATATTGGTACCTATATACATAATGTTTTCTCTGGAAATTGGAATGCTCTGAAAATAATAACCTAAATGTGTTACTACAATATTATGTTTATTATCTATATGAAATTAAAATTTATTCATTATCAATTTTATGTAGGTATAATTGCCCATCTATAGTTATTGTTACTAGGGTTACCCGCTATTTAAATCGATGTGTACATTATGTGATATAACGTTTTGCGTTGATAATCACGCGAATGGGTTGAATTAAAACATTTTTCGTTTATTATAATACCTACCTATTATATATTTTCAATTTCACACGCTAATAAATTCAGAGCAACGATTTACAATCGACACAAAACTGGTATTCGAATTGATTTTTATTACATCGCATTTTGAGAAAATATGTTTTAAATAAATATTAAATCTTGAATACCATAATATTATATAGGTACCCATATATACCTACTCAACATATGACCTAATCTATTAAACCTAACTATAGTAATTATATACCTATAACAAATGCGGGTATATGCACGCTATACCGTCGTATCACTTGATACGTGAAAGTCACAATTTAAAATTTCCTCAAGAGTGTAAATATTGTAACCATCTTATAAAATAAATAAATGTAATATTTTCTGTTTTCGCATTCATACCGATTCTAAAACTGTAGCACACCATAGGTACCTATTTATTTATTGTGTATTTGGATACACCTATTATTTTTTTATAATCGTTATAAGTTATAAGTGTTACAAAACACCTATAATACCTATCTATTTATACCTAGGTATACGTATACCTACATACAAAACAAAATCTGTGAGAATAGCGCTCAATGAAGTATAATATTTTTATATAGTACTTGCAGAAGTTTGTTTTGTTTGTGCTCGATGCCGATCGCAGATATAATATTATACCTATACTATACCTACATCTAATTTTATTTTAATGATTGTACAAAACAACTAACCTTTTTTAGGTGATCCGTTTTCGGAGGCGCTGTCGTCACTATGATTGCCCGACATGTTAATAATCCTGTGCTGTTGCTGCTGCTGTAGCTGTTGTTGTTGCTGCTGCTGCTGCTGTTGCTGTTGCTGCTGCAGCAGTAATTGGTGCTGCTGCTGCTGCTGTTGCTGGTGGTGGTGGTGAGGCCGTTTCTTACCCGCTGGTTCCGAGTTGGGCCGGTGATGGAGGTGTTGGTGTTGTTGTTGTTGTTGTTGTTGCTGTTGTTGTTGGTGCACGGCCGCGGACATTACGTGGCCGGCGACCGAGTTGTTCCTTGCAGCCGCAGCGGCCGCGGCTGCCGCGATCGCGTATCGCTGGGCGGCCGCGTGCTCGACGTGGTGTTGCTGGAGAAACGGCGAGAGGCCGGCGGCCGCAAAACTGGCCGCGGACGCCATGCCGTGCGGGAAACGGGCGGCAAAGTGCGGGAACAGCGGATGCGGTGGCATCTGGACGCCTCCTGTACCGCCGCCGGACTGTTGCCCTGCGCCTCCGGACGTCGCGACGGCCCCGCCACCGTAACTGTTGGCCGCGGCCGCGGCAGCCGCGGCGTACAGCCGTAACGACGGGGACGCTTGTCCCGAGTCCAACACCATCATCGCGCGAGTACGATTGCGTAACACTTGTACGACAGTAACGGCAAAAACGACTGTAAAACGGCGATCACAAACGCAGTGTGTAATATTATGAAATAATATTATAATATCTAATATTATTATAATCACAGAGTCGTGCGGACGCGGCGGCGACGACGACGAACACGAATACGACGGCGACACTGGCGCAGACGACGACTACTACGCGGCGACGGCGACCGGACGATTGTGATGTGGCGCGGCGCGACTGCAGACGAGCGCACGGTACGGCATCGGCGCGGCTATTAAATATAGTTAACACCTATTTTTCGGTGCCTCCGCGCCGGCCCGGCCCGCCCCAATACACGCGCGCACCACCGCCGCCGCCGCCGCCGCCGCCGCCGCCCCACCAGCACCGCCGCCGACGCCGCAGACGGACGCCACGGGCACCGCGGACCCCATATACCGTAATGCTATAAGCGTATATTTGTGTGTTTGTGTGTGTGCGCGCCGACTAAATTGCCGGGTAATGATGGCGAGCGGTTCCCCCACCGCCGGCGACGCGGCCGACGCCGTCGTTCATTGATTCGTTCGCTCCGGACGCACACACGCCTCGAGTGGCCTCCGAAGGGCACGCCCACCGCCGCCGCCCGGGACACCGGGGCGGCCGCCGTCGCCGCCGACGCGTCGGTGATTACCCGATATAGCACCACGCCGCCGCCGTCAAAGGGACCGGCGTCGCCGCGCGCGCGATGATCATGATAATGATGATGATAATATTATTATTATTATTATTATTATTATAATGTAATAATTATCTTCAATTTGCACTTTTCGGTAAACGCACCGAAATATTACAAACCCACAAAACCGTGTGAGCACCTAAGTCATTGGTATTGGTAGGTATTATAATATATAAATAATTTTATACTTAATATTATGTGCATCCTCTTTGGAAACTTTAACGAGCTAGTGAGACGAGTATATTGCAATGCCACTGTCTTCCTATAGGTACCTGCTGCAACGTGTTATTTACGAAATGTATATCTAATTATTTAGGCTCTATTATATAATTGGTTCGCTGCATAAACGTGGTCGAGTTATTTAGATATGTATCTGTTTTACGATTCACGCGTGTGATGTATATACGCGATTATAAGTGCTTACCTATGTACAGGCGTATTTATTTATATATATATATATGTAGATATATACCTATATAACGTATCTGCGTGCCCTTTTAATATAAGCATTTTAATCAATCGTGTACTATGAATAGGTTAGGGTATATTCGATTCAATATGGACACCAACTTTATTTATTATATATTATAATATTCACTGCGTATACAATAATAAATAAAATATCCATTGGGGCCATATAGCTTTTTTAATTAAAAAAAAATAATGTATGTAATATAGGTATATCTATATACATAAATAAATATGATATTATATTATAATAATATATGTACGCCTTTAGTTTATAAACATTATAAACTTTTTTCCGAAATTTTATAGGTTTCGATATAATATATAATATGATAAATTCGTAATATATATAGGTATAATACGTTACATACAACGTTGAGCATTGTATTTTCGGTACTTGCATATATATAGATATGTTTTGAGTCACATATAGTGGTATAGCCGTATATATACCTAGGTGATCTATAATATTAGGTATTATGCATTATAATTGAAAACATATTTAAACTGACTTCGTTGAGATTTGCATAATATTAATAATATATATAATATGCATGTACCTATATATTATATAAGTACCTATACCTATACACTTTATATTTACCTATATAAATATTCATGTGCATAAATGTTTAACATATATTATATTTTGTCACGCGTTATGTATACCTATACATACATTATGTATGCAAGTGTCAAACACTGAATAATTATGCTATGATTTATAGTATAGGTAGGTTGTAGGTATAGTTATTTATATACATATATTAGCTTAAAAATATTATTTTTTTATATTATTATATATATATTGCTTTATTCATTAGACGTGTACACTAGTGTTATGCGGTATAATTATGTTGAATTAATGGACGTGAAAAAAAAAAATGATAAGAACGTAAAAGTTTTTTTTTTAAGTTTTACCCGAGTGAGTTGATTTGTATAAAATATAATTTTTTATTTTCGTGCACGCGCGCACCAAATTCAGCCGCGGTGTTCTTTTTTGCGCGCAGTTTGTTGTTAATTTTCCGGTCTGGAAAGTTGTTGGTCGTGTTAATGCTTAATATAAAACGAGAGCTTTTTATATTCTTCCCCACGCGTAGTTTTTATTTAATTTTTTTATCGACTTTATTATTATATTATGTGGGTAAGTGATAACTATAAATATATATTAGGTACCTAAGGTTTAGGTATCTTATAAAATACCTATATAGGTATAATATAACATTTTAATAATGGAAATCTATTATAGGTTTTCAAATTTATAGCGATATGAAAATAATATAATAATTATTAAAAACTTGTGTACCCATTCTATTATATATATAGGTATATTTATAGACAAAACTGAATTCATATTTTTTATCATAATAACCATCTGTACTATTTTTGTAGATGATATATATTATTATATATTATCCGAATATTATAATATATAATAATATTACTATGGAAACTTATTTAGACAATATTTATATAGATATTATATACCTATTATCATATTATATATTGTTTATACTGTATTTAGGTATAGGTACATATAGTATTATACAATACCTATATATTTATAACAATATATGTGTAGTGGTGATATTTTAATTAAAATTCCGCATTGTACCCACTTTTAATTTTTGTATATGTGTACATAAATAATATATATATAATATATAATAGGTATTGTGAACATTTCGAACAGTGAACACCAAATCAACGTTGTGGTAAATACCTACTATAAAGGTAAGAGTAAAACGATTTTTGAGAGTCATTGTTCGTCCACTTTGCGACATAAGTTTTATGTGCACTACACGTAAGCCGATCTCCTCATTTCACAATAATAAACACCTTTGTGCACATAAATATCCGTTTTATTTCGTCGTTTATTTAGATTTGAGTCGAGGTTTTTCCATGATAAGTTGAAAGTGGATGGAATCGCGGTTTTTTCAGTATAGACCTCTCGTGTAAACGGGGCAATAAATAAAAATATGTGTACAGACTGCGCGTATAATATTTATACAGCCGGAGGGGGTAGAGGGCAGAAAAAAGCAATTTCATGCAAGCGAAAGTATATATATATTTATATATACATGTATATACATTTGTCTGTGTGCGAGTTTTATATAAAAAGAGAGAGAATAGCGAGAAACAGAGAGAGAGAGAGAGAATGATAGAGAGAGAGAGAGAGATGGGAAGATAGAGAAGGAGAACATGAGCATAAACTGTTTTTGAAACTTAGAACGGAAGGGCCGCGGGAGGAGAGAAAGTTTAATGAGAACAAACTGCCTTTTGGGTACTTCCACCCTGCCACCACATCCCGCGCCATTATAACCCCAAAAGCGGTAGCAGCGGTTACGTGTTCTCAATTCTTAACTGACTAAAATAAAAAAATAAAAATACCATGGTGGTTGGTTTTTATTGCCCGGAGCAGTCGACGGAGGATGAGTGGCGGCGGAGAAGCAAATAAATAAACTATATATGGAAAAATATTACCCACTTTATTCAATACCCGAGCGAAATCACGGGAAAAGTCCGTGGTAGAAGAGTGGGAATGATTTTTTTTTTTTTTAATACTACCGATAAAAAAAACGGTTCGGTGCAAACAATAGTGCTCGCGCTGTGCCACTATACCATACGCGCCTCTTACACTGTGTATATACTAGCTGGTAAAGTAGTTGACATTTCAAGAACACAAAAATTGTCATGAAACATTTTAAACACACATAATATTATAATACATTTTTGCAATCCAGAAATCACATTGAAAAATGATAATTAATATAATATTATGTATTGTTACAAACTTATGCATATTATTTTATAACTATTATTACTTATTATTATTATAATACATAATATGCGAGTAAACGATTTCCAGTCAGATCAATTTAAATGTATTCTAATCCAAATAGTATACTGCATAATGCACAAACACTACCTGTATACCTGCTATATATAGGTACCTATAATAAATATAGTATAATATATGTACTGATTCCAGACCCCCTCCTCCCCATATCAAATTTTAACGGTCCACTAAAATAGCCAGACCACTGTACTCCAGGTCCGACCGCTCCCCTCCCCTTGTGAGGGTCCTGCTTTACCTTATTATGGCTAATTTTTTACGTCTGATAATGGAATATTGTTGTTTAAACTATATTAGGTTATTTTTGCATGTGCAGTATAATAGGTAGGTACATTAAGTGATTATATATAATATCGATTAAAAGTAAAATAAAATAAATATATAGGTATATCATCATCTGTATGTATATATAGGTAAAACTACATATTCATATCTAACACAGAATGTTTGACTTATGTGCCATTTAAACTTTAAACTTTAGGATAATAAAGTATTTTTACGACTATATATATAATATGTTATATACAGACGTACAGTACTGCAATATTTCATATAATATCTATAATAATACGTATTATGTATATAGGTACCTATTAAACCTATATCACCGAAAGAATCCTATTAAATAACATAATGTATAAGTACCTATATATCTATTGTTGAAAATGCGGTTTTTCAGTTTAATATGCAAAGGATAATACAAGAGCAATAAAGAACCTATATAATCGATTATAAAATAAAGTGCACATAATTTGAGGCACTAAAAAATAAAAATATATGCCATTTTCACCCTCTAAAGGCCTACACCATTAATTATTTTTATATTTATGTTTACTTTTAATGAATTTTAATTTTATACTCGATGAAAAAGTATGCTGTGACATTTAAATTCTGCAGGTTTGGAGGGAGCAACCCTCCCACTGTGCAATGGAATATTTCGGCGATGTTTTTACAACATTAATTTGGAACTTGTAATGTTACTTGTCATGTTATATTCACGTAATTGCAATGTGTATGGAACTGCTTATGTCCGGAGAAAGTAACTTTAATTGTAATATGAATACAATGCTTTATTTTAATGTTCCATGCACATTACAAAATATCATTCCATACAAGTTATACGGTTATATGCCAAGCACGTTATAAGTATTATTCCATACATGTTACCAGTAAGTTCCCAAACACGTTACAAGTAACTATCCATGCACATTGCATGTAATGTTCAATGGATGTTACCAAATAACATTTGTATAACATTACAAATAATATTTTATATATGTTACCAATTAACATTTCAAAACACTTCAATTTTACTCTAAAAATGTTTCAGAATAATAATATAAATAAAATATTATTACAGTGAAACCTCTGAATAGCGGACACTCCGGTTATAATCTGTCACCACTCACCATTCATAAAAATTTCAACAATTGAGAGGTCTTCGTTAGAGGAATATTCACTATTTAATAATATACCTAGTTACATTTCATACCTAATTCTTCACAGGTATTCATTTTTTTTTTTTTTTTACTAAGTACTATAAAATATGAAAAGAAACAACAATTGTATTTATAGTTTGGAAACAAATTAATAATGACTAATTGTTTTATTTTATTTGAGAAAAAAATATTTTAATACAAAGTAAAGTAGAATATAAAATATTAATATAATTATATAATTATTAATCAATATCAATATGACACATAATTAGTATTTTAAAAGATAATTAATTTAAAATAATGTTATTATGGATAGACAGATATTTATCAGATATGACCTAATATACTATACAATATCAAATATTTTAATATTCACATTAATCAATCAAAACAAACTTAATGAATAAAAACATTTACATTTAAAATCATATAAATTAATAAGACATAAAATGAATTTACCAATATTAGATTAGATTACATACATACAAAGTAATTTTTCATTGACACAAAGTAACATTTAATAACATTATAAGACATCATACAACATGTAAACTTAATATTATAGTTCCTAGTATATTTTACTTTTTATTACTCTCAATATATTTTATAAATTTAATTTAATAAAGCTACTGTGGTATATCTAAATCATGGCATAATGCAATAACTACAGCTTTATGCACTGATATTTGAATATAAAAACACTTACATTTAAAATCAGATACTTGAACAAGATAAGGTGTACTTATAAGTTGAAGATCAATACTATATGAGCCAATATCTTTGGAAGAAAAGTTAGGTAAATCAAAAAAAGACGAACAACTATTACATTTCTTGACAAGAAATTTGATTTCATTGTTTGAAGTAATTATAATTTGTTCAACAAAAACCAAATCATTATTTTTTAACATGATAAAGTTATTATTTATAGAATTTATGTTTATTGTTGAAAAATTTTCCAAAACTACTTTTTCATAAACTTTGTCACTTGATAAATGTTGTGTTACATGTAATTCTTTAGAAAATTTAGGATATTCTGTTTTTGAGAGATTTTTAATTTGGTTCAGTTTTTCATAAATTCTATTAGAAACTTCTTGCAGAGGAAACCTTGAACATTTCATGAATTTTTTTATTTCTTGCAAGTAGTTTTCATATTTAAAACAGCTAAAAGATTCAAGTGGCCCATGTTTTAGAACGAAAAAAGGTAGATGTATTAAGCTATGAACATTGTAATTGACGAACTTTTGGCTGTACAGAGTTGCATAATCTTTTACAAAAGTGTCAAGTAATATTTTGGCAGTTGCATTTAAAGAAACACACGTTTCAGGTGTAACAAGGATTCTTATTGCAGTAACCAAATGCAAAAAATGTACATAAAAGTTTTTTTTTAACTTTCCTTTTAAAACGATATGCCCATAGTACAATAAAAAACATCTCAATTCTGTAGCCTTCCAAAAATAAAAATCGTCAAGTAACCTAGGAAGTCTGGAAAACTCAGATGGTACATAAGCTTTTAAATTTAAAATATTGTCATTTATATCATCTTTTGCTACATCCAATAAACGTACATCTTTTTTTCCTTTCACCCAGAATTCAATAAGTTTTTTTGTGACCCCAATATAAGTACAATGCATATTATCAAGTGGCACGTCATCTGTCATATTAATTGGTAATATTTCAAGAGCACTGGGTCCTTTATGGTAATACTCGTTTGTTTTATTCCTAAAACTTTCGTTTGTCCTTAGAGAGGAATTCATGGACAAAAAAGCCATTCTACCATCAATATAAGTACCTTCATCAGTGCATGTATTACATCCAAAGTAAGCGTTAAAACTTTTAACATTCAGCAAATAAGATTTAGCTGGTGCATCACACACAACATGTCCTATTGCAACATTGAATAACCTACCATTTATTTGAATTCCCAATTGTATAATATTTAAAATATCATTTAAAAAATAATTTAAAAAATCAGCAGAAGAATCAGGTTTTTTTAAACCGTGATAAATACCTACTGGTAAAACATATTTTGATAATAATGGTACATTACAAATACTAATTAAAATTGGCCAAAATTGGCTTTTGGAACTCTTTGATATAGGTAAACCATCCACATTTAGACCTAATTTTAAAATAGTAATGCCAGATAAATCAAATTCATGTTTAAGTAATAGAGAACTAATAATTTGTTTTATATCAAAGTGTATGTAGGCACCAGGTTCCATAGCCAATATGTTGTGATTTTTAGGTGTATTCATCAAAGTTCTACCATCTTTAGGGACATCCAGACCTTTACTTCTTAATATGATTAATAATTTATTTAAACAATTATGTGATACATTAAACTCTACATTCCAATTTCTTAGTTCATCGCATATGTCTATTTGGTCATTTGAAATTGAACTGTTATTCACAGTTTCAGTTGAACTATTATTCAAACACAATGATTCTTCAACATTATTTATAATATCAGTATTGGCTAGTAAACGTGGGAGATCATAAGATGCTGTTAATGCTTTACTTGCAATTTCATTTTGGACAGGTGAAGTTGTAACTTCTAACATTGTATTCACCATGGAAGTTGAATGTTGTGGCAGGGAAGTTTCTAAATTGGCTATGCATCTATCTTGCTCATCCTGTATAATTCTCCTCAAGTGACGACCTGTTATCTGACTAAGCTCTTTTCTTTTCTTTTTCTAGAAATGGTAAATAGATACTTAACAAAATGTCGCAGACAATTAAATAAAACTAAAATAAAGTATATTCTTGGCATTAATAAACAAAGGTGGGCATTAACTAGTTTAACATTTATTTATTTTGAATTAAATTGGTTAATTAATTTTCGAATAATTTGGCCAGTCAAAGAATCCATAGTAATAATTTAACTTTTTTCAGTTAATTTAAAAAATAATGCTTCAAGTTTAAGTAATGCTTATATATTTGCCTATAAGTGTAATTAAAAAAAATAACTAACTCACTAATTTAATCACTATAGGTAGTATGTAATAAGATAGATTTAGATATAATGTACTTTTGACAAAATATGTGTTATTATTTTTAAAAAAATTTAAGAGATGAACTAGGTTGTAATTAAAAAGGTAAAAGAATCTTCTTTTAAACTGAGTTGAGTTTATATTTTTTTTCCATATTAACTATTTTGTAACTATCATTCTAAATGTTGAATTAACTTAGGTTAATTGTTTTCATTAACTAGCCCACCTTTGTTTATAAGTACTAACATAATATAAATGGTTTACATCAGATAATTATTATAAGCTATATAAGTCATAATACTTTTATGAAATGATTTATTTGGATGTAAAATCTTCTTACACTTTATATAAAATTAAATATGTATAAATAACCTATTATTTAAATTAAATTGTGAAAAAGATAAAAGTTTAATCAATCTAACGATCTCTTGTGTCTTGTTGTGGCATAACGGAACCAATCAGCCAAACACGATTCAAATAAAGCATCACTGTATTCTTTTTGATTTTTTATACACCCTATAATAAAATATCAATTAAAAAAATGAACTTTAAATAAAACTATTTAAATTTATTTACTTTTTAATACAATCACAATTTTGGAGTCACATAATTTGGTAGTAACATTTTTTCCTCTTCCCGTCCAAGAACAATGTATGGCAAACTCATTACTAAAAATGTTACTAAGAACTCTCTTCAAATTGTCTTTTACTGAATTTCCGCCAATAGACATAAACCAATTTTCCTGAAGTTATAAATGTGGTAAACCTACATTAGTTTTGATGTGAAAGAAATAAAATAGTTTTATATTATAATAACAATATACGTACTACTAAAGAAACAAACGAATCCTCTAATAAACATTTAGAAACATTTAGAAACATTTGCTCGTTTTTCATGGGCCAATTTGCCATAAAAGTGCTATCAAAATCAGGCATTGCAGTTGAAATATTATTGATCACTCCTATTTTGTTTACTGCCTTTTCTACCTGTTCAAGCTTGGACAACAAATGATCATGCTTAATCCGACTCTGTATTTGTTCTTTATAAATTGAACTTAGTAACTCTATAATTGTGTTTTGTTTAGCTGTTTGAATGTCTTCTATAAATAGTAAGTATAAAATATATGAAATAAAATGAAAGTTTGTATGAGTAAAAGTAAGAATTGTATTTTATTGGACCTGATTGAATTCTATTAAAATGATCCATAGAATTAACTGAATATATTTGGTCAATTTCAATTTGTTGAGGTAATGTACTGATACTCTAAGTTTTCAACAAATATAAATGTTTTGATAAATGACTAATGACATTTATAGTAAAGATTAAATGATATATTAATTATATTTCTATCATGCCATAATGGCTTTGATCAATTTTTATCAAATACATAGTATACCCAAGTTCCTGACCCTAATACTAACTATAAATATGAGTATTATGATTTGTAAACTTAAGTCTTAAGAGGACATAGTACGTATTGTCTCGGTCTTACTTACACTAAAAATTAAAAAATACTCATAACACGCTTAATACTTAAGATAATGTGCAAAATCGATTAAAGTACACAGATAATATGCTGACCTATATATTTTATGATAGGTAATTCACTATAATATTAGTGCTAAAAACACAAAATTGGAACTGGTAAATACTTGTCTATTTGTGAGACGATGTAAATAAGTGTGATGTCTGTGGTGCCGATCGCCTAATTTATCAGACAGATTTCAAAGTAGATCTTACAACAAAATGGTAGAAAACAAATAAAATGTTGAACATATTTCATTTCTAACCCAGATCTATTAAAAAATTATTATCTATGAATTATATTAGTAATTATTATATTTCATTATTTTATATTATAAATATTTAAATAATAATAATTAATCCTTGATTTATATTATTTAAAAAACGATTTTTTTGTTACTATCATGACTTAAAAATTTTTCATTAAACTGTTAAATATTTTTTAATTAATTAAGAACTAGTCAATACTTATTTATGCTCGGAAGTATTGCATGCATTTAAATATAAGATCATATTAAAAATAAGTATATACATTTAGATGTACCTATTCAATAATTTGTGGTTAAATCATGTTAAGTTCAAACAATAAATTAAAATAAAAATAAAAAAACTATTAACAATTAATTTAGGAATTCTAAGGAATTTGTACCTAATGTAAAAATATTTATAAAAGTTTAGAATTTTTTTTTAGTGTTTGCTTTTAAGTAGGTTGAGAGTATAGTGATTTATTTAAGTTCCTCAAAATGATTATTACTTAACTATTACCTCAGGCATGTTAAAACGGCGAGGCTCTGGCATATTCATCAATTCATTTGCTCTACTCGATGATGGTATGCAGTTGATGTTATTTAATTGGCAATACTGAGGCTCAGAATTGGTGTCTTCAATAGTTTCTACAATGTTTTGTTCACTCAAAACAGCAGTTTGTGAACTTTTTACTATTTTTGAATGTGGTAAAATGTTGATATCTATTTAGTTAAAAACAAAATAAGTAAGTAAGCAGTAATAAAATAATTAAGTGGTTGATTACCTTCATCACTTGAGGTATCTGAATTTGCAAACATCTGACTGACTGATGACCGACCCCACATTCTTTTGTTTTTTGCCTTATTTATTATTTGCTGGTCTACTTCAGATGCTGACTGATCAGATAGCGCTACATGTGTGTGCCAAGCTTTTCCAAAATCACCTATAAAAATGAATATTGTATATTAAAAGTAATAAATTTAAGTTAATAATTAATATACTATTTAATTGATATAATGTACATACTATACTCTTTCCCATTTTCATGAAGTTTTATCCGATAAGTATCCCAATTATCTGTCGGTTCTAAACCTTCTTTTAGGACATCACTTGTTACTTGTAAAGTGGATGGGGGCCACACACATTTTACCAATACATTTCCACTACCATCAACCGTTTTCAACACCCAATTTGTTGGTATGACACTGAAGTTATTGCTGTCCGGAAATGTCGCAATAACCCAACGTTTTTTGGTTTGTCTCTATGACAATGCATACAAAATTAATAATTATTAATTGATTATAATGAATAAAGTAAATATCTATAAGGCAATGACTATATATCAATATATAATATAGCCATATAGGTAGGTTATTACGATAAATTTAACTAAAAAAAAATTATCTTAGGCTTACTATTGTTGATTCTCAAACAACAAAAAAATTTTATACTTACAAATACATACCTACCCTAAATATTGACTAAAAAGCAGACCAATTGGTGTATAATAATTACCTGTTTAACTGCTGAAGGAGTCGAGAATTCTCCACTTTTGTACTCCATTTCTTTTTGTTCAAACACACGTAATATAAAATATATTTAACTTTTTTAAACAGCGAAACAAGTACACAATGAGCGTCGTACGATGGGAAAAAAGTGGTTGGCGATAAAAAGATGTAAATATGTAATAACTAATAACTATAATATTGTTAACAACAATAATGGATACAGATAATAGATCAGTAAAGTTGCGACTCACGGCACTGCAGTCTGCGATAGAACAACGATTAAATGATATTATTATTATAATTAATATTATACTTGCCGCCAAGACTGATGTGCACAGCTACAGCCTACAGAGCGCGGGGGAAGCGCGGGCTATGGGTCGGCTTCCGCGAAGTCCGAAACGGAAAAACCAATGATAGTATTTATTATAATGAGATATTATGTCTATTTGGGTATATTTTTGAACTTATAAATAACTAAATAAGGTAATAATATTATAATATTGCAGGCCGCAAATGCGGGCTAACGAATAAACAAGATTATCTCAATACAACAATAATTAAACTGAGCATAAATGTTAATTTGTAGCATTGCATACATGTGTTACTTGTAACATTAAAGTAATGTTACTTGATGATACATTAGATATTATTTTTATGGAACAATTATACAATATTACATCATTGTTACTTAGTAATATTTTTATGTGATCGAAACTTAACATAGCGACAACGTTTTGTAACTTAGATTGCACAGTGGGCTGCAGCTTGTTTTTACAATAATATTATTATGGTTATTATTTATGGTGCTTTGCAACCTAGTCATGACTCGTGGTACATAATGTCATAATACAATGTATGGTATATACCTATATAATATTGTAAGGCCATATTAAAATGCTGCAAATTTGTAAAGATTGAACTTCCATTCAAATGTATAACTATAACTTCTATATATTATCTATATTATGTCAATATTGTAATGTATAATTATATAATTTTATAATATATATAGGTACTATATATAAATTGATGCCGGACCTTTATATACTGATATAAAGGTATACCTAACCTTAAAGATATTTTTTTAAATAAATCACAGTAAAACCTCAATAAATCGAATTGGTTGGGGGTGAAAAAAATTCGAATTATAGAAAAAAATTGTGCCTAACCTAACCGTTTTTTGTATAGGTACAATGATTTTAAATCATTGAATTCAAATTTAACACCATCCATTACATTGACCTACTTGTAACCAACCGTGTACAGCAGAGCGACATCCACTTATACCTGCTTTTTATTTTGTATGTCTGTCATCGCTTTTTTTGGTAGTAAAAAGGCTTTGATTATTCTTACATCAGCATCTTTTCTGGTAAGAACTATAGTAGTTATTTTGGGGGGTCAAGAGTAAAATGATTAATATTTTTAAAATGTCATTGCGTATAGTAAAATGTATAATATACGTAAAAGTCTTAATGCCCCCCAAGTCATCTATGGTCATCTATTAATTATTATATACCGACCAAAAACACGTTTCAATATTATAATATTTTATTGATATATCTGATGCGTGACAAAAACATTGCTATAGTAGTCAATACTTTGCGTGCGGGCTCTCTCACAGGGGCATGTTCAATGTCCACAGAGCTCATTATTCTGTTGAAATAAATAAATTTACAAAAAATATACACTTTAAAAAAGAAACAATATATTTCGTTTTTGTGTGAACAATTTTATTGTGTATTCGACAAATGTATAATTTTATGACATAATATTTATTATCGCCCCCCCCCCCCCCGACTCGACCGCGTCACCCCATCCGGTATGGCCGTCCCGGGGTCGCGCGTGGCCGTACCCCGAGACACGTTATAATATTATGTTTCTACGAGTCCGGCGATGCTGATGTCCACGTTCCTATAGCTCAGCTGTATAGCTCACCCGTTGTGATTTGCATGTTCAGTGTCCACAGAGCTCATTATTCTGTTGAAATAAATAAATTTACAAAAAATATACACTCTAAAAAAGAAACAATATATTTCGTTTTTGTGTGAACAATTTTATTGTGTATTCAACAAATGTATAATTTTATGACATAATATTTATTATCGTCCCCCCCCCCCCCCCGACTCGACCGAGTCACCATCCGGTATGACAGTCCCGGAGTCGCGCGTGGCCGTACCCCGAGACACGTTATAATATTATGTTTCTACGAGTCCGGCGATGCTGACGTCCACGTTCCTATAGCTCAGCTGTATTATAGCTCACCCGTTGTGATTTGCAGTCTCCGCCGCCGTCGCGAGTCGCCTTCGTGCACCCTGCCATCGTCGTGGTATACCGTCTGGACGGTATCGTTGCCCGCGCCGGTACAGCTAGCCACCGCCGTGGTACGTCGTCCGTCGCTCCTGGGCGACCGGAGTAGCCTGGCCCGCGCTGAGCCGTACAATGGTCTCGCGTGTCGGCGATCGCGAACCGCAGCGATCTCGTCTTTCCGCGGCGGGTGGCCGGAGAACGTATAGGGTGACTTACCGCCCGGGCACCGTAAAGTGCTCTTTCACGTACAACTCCCCCCCCCCCCCGTCTTGTCTAGTGTTCTTCATCTGGGAGGGGGGTGGGGGTGGTACTACGCTGAGGGTTTCAAGTTCTTCGGCAACATAACCACACAGTAGCAGGCCCCTAGGCGCCCCTAGGCGCCCCTAGGCGCCCCTAGGCGCCCCTGCGAAAAAGCGCATGGTCCTTATTCCAAGTGGGGTGTCTTGCTAGTAACTGCAGGGGTTGTCTCCGGGTCTTTCTTCCGGTCCAGTGTAGCAGTGCCCCTCACTTCTCCGAATTCCCACAGATGGTATCACATTGTCTGCCTTCTCCTGCGCCCGCACGCCGTCGACAGCCTGCTGCAGTACGCCGCCCTGCCCGGTTGACCCGAGCGTTTCGGAGGTCAGCAGTACTATACCGCTGCAGTGTCGTAACCGCTGCCTTCCTCCGTCGTGCGTACGGCGTCAACCAATAATGAAGGGGTCCGTGCAAGAACGAGATAACTCCATTTTTCAAAACTTTTCAGGAAACGATAATGTTATTTTAAAAATATTTAAATAAAGATAAATATAATTTGGAAATTAATTTAGATACATTATAGATCACGATAAAAAAGATGCCGTAGTAATTTATTTGATTTTATTCATTTCTTTGAGATGATAGTTAATATTAACCTACATTTTTGGAGTTATCTTGTTTTTTGACCAGAACCATGTATTTATTATTAATTCATAATTTGTTTTAATACAAAAAAATATTATTATTCATTCTATGTTTTAGAAATTTGTAAAAAATATAAAAAAATTAATAAATAAAATATAATAAAAAAAAATATATATATAAATATAATTGTATGTACCACTACGGAGTTATCTGGTTTTTCAACGGAAAAAAAAAACCAGACAACTCCATTTACTTTATATTTCCTATACGAATGATCGGAATTGTCTCGTTCTTGCACAGATATACTCGTAATTTTTTTCTTGATAATAAACAGCCAAAACCCCATTTTTCGAAAAAAATGGAGTTATCTCGTTCTTGCACGGACCCCTTCAATTTAGCAATAATTTCACGCAATATAACGTCTTCGTCGTCATCGTCCTCGAGTTTCGGATCTAAATCTTTATCTTCTAGTTTGGGATCTTATATCTTCTTCCATCGTCGTTATCCATTCGTCAACACTCTTCATTATGATCTTTTCGATTAATTCGGCGATAACGCTGTCGATGGTGGCCATTTTTATACTTTTGGTTATTACAGGTCAGACTTTAATTTGCAAATGAACTTGAAGTGCAATTCAAAATCAGTTTACTCGAAAAATTCAAACATTTCCCAGACGACTGGTACACAACGACGTTATTATTACACGCCTGCAGCGAGTTCGGTCGTTGCGACTTATCAACAATCGTTAGGATTTCGGGTCCTTTTATTTTTCCAAGAACCATTAGTATTATTGATACAATATTTTAACAAGGATTTGTGTTTCGATTTGTATTATATTATACTGCAGACCTGCAGCAGTGCTCGTTTTATACTTTCAGGTGAAGTCTTTTAGATTCCGAGTGAAACATGGACGTATTCATTTTTACAATCACGTGTGTTTTTTTGTGCATGCGTACAAGTTTTATAGTAAAAAAAAGATTCAATCTTCAATTCTAAGGGACAAGGGTGATTTCTGATACGAAATTGTCTTTAGCTGGTGCCCATTGAGAGGTCTATATTGAAAATTATTTTTACCTACTTATGTGTATTTGCTTATCTATTATCTGCAGTTAGAACTTGGAATAGTTCAATAATTTCGTGAGATATTTCTTCTTCGTAGTTAAATATTATATTAATTTATAAACCTATGACCAGATGAATTCGATTTTAAGTTTCCGGTTGAATTTTGTTTTCATATTATGTTCATTGTGCGGTGACTAACAATATAATAAAACCTAATTAAAGTATTGTTACGAACATCCATTGCAATATACTAACGGACAACAATAATTAACATCATAGACTAATAATAGTATAAAATGGATTTAGTTAAACAAATAATTACATACAATGTTATAAATATTAAAATATATAATAAATAATAATATGTTTGAAACTCCTCTTTAGCATAATGCTTCTGTTGGGGGATATATAAGTTTGAGTTAAGTACAATATTAAAGTTTTAAGCTAAGTGATATTTACAAAGAAAAATAAAACATTTTAACAAATGAAAATTTTAATAAAACTAATTAGGTATAAATAAGTATAAGCACTTATACTTTTAACCTAAACATGGTTCATGAATGTTAATATACCTATTTTTGAAAGCGAATGTTTTGTTAAAGATGTATATACTATATAATATAGTATAAACACATTAATACATTATACCTCGAGGACATATGGGCAGAGTCGGATATCAGGTACAATAATGTAGGGTAGGGGTCAAGATTACATATATGTATACTTGATGTGATAAAAAAAATGTCTTACTTTCATCAAAAAAATATTTATTCGATATTACAAAAATATTTTGGTTTTTTTTTAATATTATAATCTGTATTATTGTCCTATATCATGGAGATAGACGGTTGTTTTTCTACGTAGATTTTAAATCAGTGATGACCAACCCGTGACTGGTGCTTACTTTTAACTTGAAATAAAATATACAATATATACTAAATATATTCTATAAATTTATATTATTTATAGGGTCACACGCAATTATTATTCTTCATGCAGGAATTCCCGAGTAATTAGCCAAGCATACTATTATAGGATCACTCCATAAAATATTTTATCCTTCAAAAATTAATTTTTGAAATATTCAAGTAAATACCCATTTAAAGATCATAATTTTCTAGATACTTATATTTTAAAACTACACACAAAAAAACAGAAAAAAATTTTTTTCAAACGAAAACCCTAGCTCATTTTCATTACTGATTTCGTAGCGTTTAATTTATTAAAAATTTTTTTAAGAACTTTGATTTTATAAATAACTCAATAGAAAAGTTAAACAAATAAGTTTTGATATACATAATATATTATACATATATATGTGTGTAAAATATATTTTTTTAACATGTTATAATATTATAATAAGTAATTAAAATAAAAAAACATTTTTGAGGGGAAAATAAACGATTGAAATTGTCTGATCACAAACAACCATGTGGTATATAGGTACCTGCGTATTGGTTCTTATCGAAAATAATATTGCTCACGGGAGCCAGACGTTCAGTGGCATGCGTATATATTATATTATATAGGTACCGCAAATTAACACCGTTTGCACAATGGGCGTAATACGTGCAGCCGGAAGTAATTGTATTATTTTTCGCCCAACCGGTTAATAGACTATTGATGGCTAATTTCAGCGATTGTTTGAATACCAAAGTAAATTAGTTTTTTACCGGGATGGTCGATGTATAATATATTTGGTGTCCTGTATCGCTGTGTATACAGAGACCATCATCATGGTCTGCAGGCGGTGGCCAAATTAGCCTTCCCACGAGAATTTCGACGTCCCTTCCATGTATATTAATACACGTTTCCCCTATAATATATAAACCTGCCTATACATTATCAACAATTCACTTTCGACTAGTTCCAGTTGGTATAATATTAAATATAGTGCTCATCCGATATAATATAATATGGAAAGCAATTGTTTTATTAACCGTCGTATCGTTCAAATAAACGCAGACGTCTTTAATAATAATTATATATAGGTGTAAAATTACGTAATATATTATCAGGTATAGAAACCTATACGTTTATCGAAATTATAGCAATGTCGCAAAAGTCTCTGCAGTATGACTGCGTATATATATTGCACGATTGTATACCTAAATACTAAATAAATCTACACATATATATAATATATATTATTTTTTTTTTTTTTTATATTGTTACAGCATCAACATCATGGTTATTAGCTTACAATATGATTATTTGACAAAAAATGATAGGTTAAATTAAGTTGTACATTTCAATTTTTTTTTAAAAAGTGATAATTTTTTGTACGTCAGCATAGGGTCCGATGGCTTCATACAGATTGTCTGGTATTTTGCATTCCTTTCTAGCTTCCGTGAATATTTGGCAGTGGATGAGGATGTGTTTGATTGTAAAGGAAGTGTTGCAAGAGCGGCATATAGGTGGTTCGGTCTTTTCCATTAGGTACCCATGAGTAGCTCTCGTGTGACCAATTCTGAGTCGGTTCATAATGACATCTTCCTTTCGATTTGAATAGTTGAGTTTTGGCCAAGGTTCGACTGAGTGCTTGATTTCCCTTAATTTGTTTTCGGTAACTTGGCGCCACTCTGAGTCCCATAATTGCATACAGTATTTGTCCTGATAATATATATAATATATATTATTATATTATATATTATAATTATACACAACGCAATATGTATTATAGCGCTGTATAATGTTTTTCGTTTATAAATATTTTAAGTTTAAATTTTCTAAACTCATGTACATATTATTTAGCCGAATGCCCGCAATCCGCATATATAGGTGGGCGGGTTGTATATACGAATACCGATGGAACCTAGGATTTAACAGTAAATTACTGCTGTATTTCACAGGTTCCTATTTTGGGGATGGACATTATAGTTATTCAAACGCAATTTAGGTAATGACCATTATTGTGATTATATATAGGCGTGATTTAGAATATCTATTGATATATTAATTGTAAAATCAAATTTCAACCTTGGTAAAATGGCCGGCGTCCGTAAAATGGATTTCAATAAATGTATAATTTACAAGCAATATGCATAAAATAGAATCACGCACGCGCAAGCATCGCAGGGAGTTCAATTGAGCGTGCTTAAAAAATAACCTGCACGGCTGCATGTTCAGAAAAAGTATTATAGTTGGACATCATACAATTATAAGTTTAGAATAAGATATATAATATAAACTTATAACTAAAAGCATATTCCAACAAACCTAATCAAATATCAATTCATTTTTCTCGGAAATAAACGTGAATATGATTCAGTTTGGATACGTTTTTACAATTGTAACAATAACACTATTATAACAAATTGTCAAAAAAAAAAATGTCATATGATACTCATAGGGCCTTTATAGGCTTAAGTGTCATAAAGTTAAACGATTTTTATAAAAACGCGGCAAAATGTCGCTAAGCTATCGGCTATCATACCAATATATCCTTGCAATGTTATTGAAACATGTTTCCAAGACGTTAAGATATTATTATATAACATGTTTATAGGATGTTGGTGTTCAGACATAAAATAATGTTACACGAAAACAGGTGCACGATGTTTAGCAAACGTTTCTGGGCGCTGTCAGCATTGCAACTTAAATCGTACAGCGCTACAACGTTTCGGAACATCAAATACACGGTGGGAGGTATATATGTATACTGTAGAGCTCTGCACGGACCGGACCGGACTGATAATATTGTTAACAGAGACCAGGACTGGACCGGATCGATAGAATTAAAACGAAACCGGACCAGACCGGACTGATATATTTTAACGAAGACCAGGACCGGACCGGACTGATAAATTTTAACAAAGACCAGGACCGGACCAGACCGGACCAGACCCATAAAATAAAAATGAAACCAGACCGAACGATTATTTTATTATGATAATGATTTTTATTTTTCAACGTACCTAATATAAATCATATTATTAAAACAACGTTCAAAATGCAGATCACTATTATAGATCGGACAATATATTATACCTAATATAAATTTGAAGGCGGACTGGACTGGACCATTTTTTTTAAGGATCGAACCGGACCGGACCATTTTTTTTTTTTTAGACGAAGAGACCGAACCGGACCAAACCACATTATAATACACAAAGACCGAAAAAAAACCAGACTGGTCTATACCAGACCGTGCAGAGCTCTAATATATAGGTACAATACTGCGTTAATATTATACATTGTTATGTACCTATAGGTAACCTAATACCTGTACAGTATGCATAAGAAATAAAAAAAATACATCAATAATTAGTATGTAGGTATATGTATACATAATTATTAAAGCCCCGATATAAACTGATGCCCTAAAAACCTAAAAAAGGGCTAAAAAATTAAAACTCAAGGAACACATTTTAAGCTATAGGAAAGCATCGTTTATGATCCAAAAAAAGATGCAAAAGTCAATTTAATATCCGGGCCCTATAATAACTATAAATATATAGAAACTATTATAAAATAATGTATACCTATATATAATAAAATAGGTACAAAACCAATAATTAATAATATATATTTTATAGTTTACTATTTAAAATGTAATCGCTTATAAATAGGTACCAGAGGTACCTAGGTACCTATTATTATAGATAAATTTATAATATAATATTAATTACTATATGCAGTCTATAGCTATAATAATTACATATTTGGGGGGACGAGGTGGCCGAGTGGTCTAACGCGACGGATTCGGCACAGCCGGTCCGAGTTCGATCCTCGACCACTGGGCGGCATTTTTCTCCGTGCAAGTCACGGTGTCCGGAGAACAAGTGCCGCCATCCCCCCACCCCGGGGCACGGCAGAAACCTACGGGTGCCCCATTAGAAATTCTGCCAAACACAACACACACGTGTACCAACCTACCCAATATAAAACCTACCAAACCTACCCAATATAAAAAACCTACAGTGCCCCCTCCCCACACCCAATGGCCTATGTTGCCGCGGGTTACCCAATAAAAAAAAAAAAAAAAAAAAAAAAAAAAAAAAAATTACATATTTACATAATAACAATATATAACATACTCGTATAGTTTAATGCTTATTTTATTATTTATGATGAAATATAGGTATGTTGTAGCAAGTATATATATATAGACTTTAAAATGAAATATCTGACACAGCAGTACACAATTACCTATAGGTACCTATATTATATTTTATAGTTGATGAGTATAAAAAATAAGATAGATATTGAATAAAAATGTCTACTATAAACCTACATGTTAAAATTGAATATAAAAATTTGGTCGTAAAATTATTGCTTTCTATATGAAATATTTATATCTATATACACATATAAAATTATTACTATATATATATGGTGTCTGATATACGTTATGTATATACCTATATATGTATATCATATTTTATGCGTACCTATATACCTGTCTATATAAACCATTGCAGGAATTCCGAGTTCAACATAATAGTATATATATATTTTTTTCGTTAAAGTTGTGTTGGCTTTCGTATAGCCTTATACCTTTTGTGACCTATACGTACTGCAGCTGGCTACGTCGATAAACAAAATACGGTTTCTTTTTCCTTTTTTTTTTTATCTAAACCTCGTATAATACGAATAAACGCAGGTGAAAGTGTGAATCTCGATCGCGTTCACGGCGTATAAAAAGCGATTTGTCGGCAGAGTACCGGCCGTATATCACGCATACATACGCACTGCTCCTGCCGGGACGGATTTCGTGTGTGTATAGTATTACCGTATAAAAATGCTGTAAAGTGTTTCGCCGGGGCATGATGGGATGAAAGCAGAGAGACGTGAGGTCCGAGGAGGGACGTCTGCGTGGAAAACAAACGAGCGTAAAAGACGTTCTTGATCTTTTTTTCCCAGGGATCGTGTAAAGGGTCGCGAACATATTGAGTCGTGTGTATATATAACCTGTTTATATACGAGTGCGTATACATGTGCGGGAATTTATATATATATATATATATATTTATATGGACGTGTGTGGAAATAGGGTAGATATTTTTTTTTTCTCTCGTTGTTATTTTCCTCCTTCGCACTCGGGGCGGAAAAATATACGAGAAGCCATTTTGTTTATTGATGGGTCAGCGAGAATCTTTATTTACGGACGAGGGTCGGCGGCGGCGGCGGCGGCCACTTGGCACCTCCGCAGGGCATTATCTACGAACGATTGACCGCCGTGTGGGATTTGGAAATACTCGCGCACACACACACACACACACACACCCACCACACATTCTTTTCACACAGACGCACACGCCCTGCCCCGCCGCGATCAAGACTGCGCTGCACAGGGTGCAAAAGGGAAAGGGGCGGCGGCGGCGGCGGTGAAAATGGAAATTCGTTCACGTCCGCGGGGTTTATCTTTTTGTCGAACACGACGAAACGGTATTCTTATCGTCGCGCGCCAAACTGTGCGTGGGTGTGTGGGTGCGTGCGGGTGCATGTGTGTGTACGCTACGACCTATACAGTCGTCGCCGTTCACCTCCTCCTACTCTGCCGCCGTTTCTCATCACGTGAATAGAATCCAATTTCCTAGCTTATAAATATGATTCCGTGTGTATACACTTTTATTTTCTACTTCGCTTTTCAGTCAGCACGTGATTTTCAGACCGAACACGGACGTATATAATATTATATCACATACCTACACACCGCGTTCTACACGCAGACGGATGCTAACAAAAAAGAATCATCCCTCGCAGCGTCTGTACCTACACGCATCACGCCGTATATACATAGCAGTGCACGCATCGATGGGTTGTCGTTATTATATATATATGATATTATTATTATATACATCGCATATATATGTGTATCAGAACATCGAAATGATAATAATATCACTACGTTTTTAGGTCCCAGATATATATATTATATATGTAGGTATACGTTATAATATTGACCTCTGAATATTTTATCGATTCCCATACATTATCCCCGAGTCAAATGGAATGTGTAGCAATGTAGGTGACATTATACGATTGCCATACAATATTATGACTTATATACATATATATATATATATATGTGGAAAATAAAATCGTTTTTGACGTTTTTGTTCGTAGCGTTTTTTTTTTTTTTTTACCACAACGTAATAATAATATTATCGAACAGTATTGCGCGTTTTATTTAGCTAGAAAAAACACTTACTCGCAATTGAAATAAAACAAATATTATATACGGAGCATGTTGTGTATAATAATTAGGTATATATGTGTTAGTAATTATTTACTACCTAGTAGATATATGTATAATGTACAATTTATAATACACTATATATTGTACAGTGAGTATATCCAAAAGGATGATATTATTTCTAAATTTAATTTAAAAATACCTTAATTGTATTTATACAAAACTCTTGTTTTTTGTTTCATAGTTAAGACATCATTCGAGTTTAATTAAAATATTTATTAACAACGCACAACATATTATTTATTAACTTAATTATACGATAAAATATTTGTTTTCCTTTAGCAATCTCACAACTTCCACCTTATAATTTAAGTTAATATTCCCACCGCATACCTAACCAGCCGGGTATATAGGTATACATTTATATAGTCACGTACCTATAAACATACTTACAAATTACTTAATTATAACTATACCCATTCAATCTATTTATTACGTAAAACAAGTAACAACTATTTTTGAATTTGCTTAAATAAGTAATTTGTATACTTTTTAAGTATAATATTGAGTCCTTAGTAAAAAAATAATACATTTACTAGAGTATTAAATGTCAATTTTATTATTATTGCTTAGGTACGTGCGTATTTGTTGAACCATCTATAAGCATAATATTTTGCATCAGTCTATTATCAAATTAAAATACATTAGCTTATGATACTATTGTATGGACGAAAATGCATTGCGTTTTGCTTTAACAGAAATTATTATTAACTACCTGCTTTAAATTGTTCTTGTATAGAAAATTACAAGAAGATAATAATATATATTAATGTTTTATTCTGAATAACGATCGTAACATTTCAAAAATATCACAGACCAGGAGTCCTGAAAAAAAATATCATTCAAGGATATTTTTTTTAAGATTATATAAGAACTCGTATAGTCGAATGGTTAAATTCGTTCGTACGCAATATTCTCATGCATTATATACAAGGAATGAAATTAGAAAATTAGATAATGTAAGGGGGAAAAGCGTTCACCCATTGTTTTTATTACTTTTGTGGAACCATAAAACTAGTGGGAAAAGTTGTTATTCAGAATATAAAACCCTGTCAAATTTCGATCATTGCCGAACATATAAAACAACAATAAAAATAACATAAAATATTTGATCGGTCTTATTTTTTTCATTATATATATATATGACTGTGCGTGTATGTGTGTGATGTGCGCCCGCCAATCGTTTTCATATATACCAAATAAACCCTTGCGCGCATAACTACGATGTTTTTTTCTTCTTTTTTTTTTTTTTTTATTGATACACTCGGAAAATTGTATTATTGCTGTATAAATTTCCAATAACGGTTATAAGGTCCTCGGGGTCGCGGTTTCATGATTCCGCGGGTTCCTTTGGTCGATTTGTATTCATGACGAAATCATAAACCGTTATGAGCTTTAAGGGCATTTTGGGTGTACCGTTTCTGATGTTGATGCTGAGTCGGCACCTACTTTCCCGCGTTTCCGGTTCGGTCACGAAATAAACCTATGATCGGAAATAAACGGGTTTTCGCTTTTTATACATATATATATATATTATTATATTATATATACGACAAGGCAGTTAGTATTCTATAGTATATATAATATGTGTGGCGTATACAACGTTTCTGTTATTTCTCTCTCTCTCTCTCTCTCTGATGATGATGATATTCCACCCTCTTCACTCAAGCCACAAACCCTCAAACGACCAATAAAACCGATTCGCATACCAAAGACCATTCGTTCGCGAAATTAACCGCAGGATGCACGCGACTAACGGTTGAGCGCGCATAACGGTTTGCATTAGGCGTTTATCCGTGAGCAGTAGCCGCAGCCGCAGTTCCGAGTATATACATAGTAAATATAATATGTAAATATATGTATATTGTATACATTGTGCAGTGTGGCTGTACGTACACCCCTTCACAAAAGACGTACTCAGATTTAGGACAGCCCCCGAGAGACGGTGGTTAAGGAATGCGACACTCTGCAGTTTTGATGATTATAATAAATTGTATATTATTTTTCTCTTATGATTCCATTCATACATCTATATAGTATATAGGTACAAACTCGATGTACCTACATCGAGTAGTTAAGTTTTAATTGGATAAAAAGTAATGACAAAATAACAATTAAGTTAATCGATTTTTTTCCATAAAAATAGATTCTGAGCGAAAATTATGTGTATGTCCACGCAGTTATCTACTGTCTAGAGAATGTGTATAGATAACCGTGGAAGGTACTATCTACTTAAAAGTAAAATTTAATTAATTACATTATTTACATTGTACATTCGATAGATGCATTTTTAAATTATAACAGACGAAACCAAATATGCACATGACGCATTCAAAACTAGCAATTGAGTAGGAATGTATGATTTGCGTACAGCACACGACTAACATCAAAACTCTTCAAGCCACCTTCCGAAACCAGTATCTTCACAGCGGAGACCCAGGCTATCATGGAAGCATCACGTGATCTTTATCAACACAACGACGGACTGTAAAATTCGCATCATCAGTGATTCTTTAAGCGCCCTTCTAGCTATTGAATAACCATATCCCTCAAACAAGATTGTCCAACTAATCCCCAACATCATTATCATGACTCAAAAAACAATAGAATTTATGTGGGTTCATCCCATACGGACATTACTGCAGGCAATGAAAAAGTCGACACATTATAGTAAACGAGGCAATATCACTTCTCCTACATCCACAACGACCACAACCATAACCACACTTCCGTACGCCAAGACGTTAAAAAAATATAGGTACACACTGCCAAGATGTGGCAAGTACCAATTACTACCAAGCTTTAAGAAATAAAAAAAGAATATAAATAAACGGCATACTCAACCTAATAATTTTCGTCGTGCAGAAATTATAACTATACAAGCACAAGAATTGGACACATCAACCTCACGTATGCCAATACATATATAAATATAATAAATCAAAAAAAAAAAACAACCCTATACTGCAGCCAATTATCTGACGTATACTTCACAATAAAATACATAATCCTAATTGTCCTGTATACATTACCCGTTAGTTGCCACGGCAAGAATAGCGTCCTCAACCATCCTTCATCAATCAGAGGAGCACTCGAGGAACAAAATACTCACTAAATACACGGATATTTAAAAACCATATCAATATCGAAACCAAAATTTAAAAATAATATAAAACACCATAGTGTAAATAATTTTTAAGCATAGATTTTTTCACTTATTGTACACATTATTTATCTTCCATATTTTCCGAACTATGGATATTTAATAATAATGGTAGGCTTTTAGGATATTATTTCAATTGAAATCGTTATTAAAATGTATAATAATATTGCTATAAACAAAAATACACTATATTATAAACTTTTATAAAATAATATAAATAACGAATAGATTATTAGATTAAGGTTAATACTCTATTATATAAAGGTTACAGCCTTGAGTATCATGATATAAAAATAAAAATGGTAACTATACCATTAAGATTACTCCTTAATAATTAAACATAAAATAAAATATAAAAATGTTTATATGTTTAATTTTTACAGGTTATTGTATGCTAATATTATACACGTTTTTGTGTGTCTTATACATGTCTTATACATGTTTTATATTTTATTTAATTATTCATTTCAGAAGTTTGACCTAATGACGAATAACGTCCGAAACTATATAGTTTATAGTTATACCATTTTTATTTTTATATTTAGGTGGGTTATTTTAGGTTAGGTGCTGGTTAGGTTTATATCAAATCCGTTACCCTAACATTTTATTAGGTTTACATTTTTACTATTTACTTATAATAAATAATGTTAATATTATAAAAATATATACACATTTTATACATTATTCCACGATATTCAATTGATCAATGATTCCAATTCTCAAATTGGTTCTTATTATTATTTGACAAAATACTTTATTTAAAATTCGGATAATCCATTTTTATTATTTATTACTTATCATTTATCAACAATTAATAGCTCGAGCTGATCACATTGTAGTTTGTATTATATTATGATAATAATAATACAATAACAATTTACTTCAAAATTATTAATTGTACCTATATATTAATTCATTTTTTATATAATATTGTGTTTATTAATCTTGATTATTTAATTTTGCCTACTTAGTGCTTTGTGTGTATATTGTATATAGTGATTGTAGATCGTACCTCCTACGGAAAAATGAGAGTTTATCTTATAATATGATAATATTATATTAACTATATTTCGATTATGCCAATTAATGTTCAGAGTAATGATAAATTTTAAATTTTAAAACAGTATCGATATGTTTGTTGTTACTTGTCTTTATATTTAATATTTACACGTATCTAGTTATGATCTAAAACAGAAATAGTGTATAGAAAAAGTTAAAACAATACCTATAAGTACTGTTTCATTTTAATTTGTAGTGAATAGTTTATGAAAATGTATGAACTAAATTACCATTACCAATATATCCCAACATTTACATTAATAGCATAAATCACTGCTATTCAGTGAATAAAATATAATATAGATAAATTTATCTTTAATGGCCAAATGTAGAGATATATTTATATTATATTCAATTCGTTATAGAATGTATCCGATTGAATAAATAATGAATTTGATTCCTATCAAATATTTTATGACTCTTTTATAATATCGAGTCTTATTATTTTTGTTTGGTAAAATTTGAAATGTTTAGACATAGCGTACATAAAAAAATCAGTCAAAATTGATTTTTTATTTAATAAAGCAATAAACAATTTCAGTATAAAAATACTGATCGACATCAAAGAATACAGTTTAAACCGCCTT
This sequence comes from Metopolophium dirhodum, assembly GCF_019925205.1. NCBI lineage: Eukaryota > Metazoa > Arthropoda > Insecta > Hemiptera > Aphididae > Metopolophium > Metopolophium dirhodum. The sequence goes on along the minus strand of NC_083563.1, from coordinate 1,950,947 downwards.
CCGTTTAATTAAGAAACATATAGTTATACAAGTTGTTATGAATTAATAATTTATAACCCAAATTTATACCTACATCTCTTTTCCGTTTATATTTTAATTTATTTTCTTATTTACGACATCGTAATATTGGTGTATAATTTTGTTACGCCTGTAGTTGCAGGCTTCTAATTAACATTTTGTGAAATTAAATTGGATATGGTTTCAAGCAAAACAGTAGCCACCGCGTAAAAATATATTCTATAAAAGTAGTAAAAAAACGTGTTTAATACTTAATAATGGTTTTCTAAATTCTGTTTTGGTCGGTCTTAGCACGACACAAGTTAATTAAAAAAATAAAAATAAATTGTACCTATAGGTACTAAATTTGTTAGTTGATGGCTGATGGGAACACTTTTTGATGTTAGTATAAAAAATATAAATATTTTGTGTTGAAGTTAGAGGGGTTATACATGTTATGTAAAAATTTCACAATCATGATACTGCAAAACATTGATTATGCAATCGTTTCAAATCTAACTGTTTGTTAAAATTGCTTTAATTGTCTTATAGAACTATGTGTATAAACACTCAGTATATATATATACTCAAATATATTATTTTATATAGTATACCTGCATAAATAGATATTAATATGAGATAATATTGTTATATTGTAAAAAATAAAACTTTAAATTTAATGAACATCGTTTTAAAATATTACATTTACGTATTTGATATATACCTATTTATTACACCATACTTAATAATATTTTAACACAAGTATCTAAATCATATAGGTTTTAAATGTACCTATATTACACTTGTACTATAGGTAGGTAACATAGGTATACCCACCTATACACGGCTTGTTCCACTGACATTTCGTCGGACTAAACACCAGAACTATATTATATGATAATATTATTCAGAGGACGCATGTGCTGTATCCGTCTTACAAAATGTAAAACGTACCAAAAACTGTTTCGCGCAGGAAACTATGTACTACATATTATAGTAGAATAGTAGCATACTATAATAGTAGAATTGCCGAAATTCCATAACGCACAGTGAAGAACTATTATATCTGTGTCGTAGCCGGTAACCGCGATAATTTCCATCGTCCATCATTTTTCGTCAACATTTCAAAAACTAATTAACCTTATCAAACATTTTATTTTCATTGACTTTATACCATTAATTGTAAGTGAGTAAGTGACTGTATACAAAATTTAAATAAATATAATATGTAGAAATAGGTATATTGGTCATAGGAATACCCGAATACATACTGTTATATACCACACGAGTGTATACAATAATGGAACAATAATAATAATAATAATAATGTTGTTGTGCAGTGGCTGAAATTAATCACGCTACGCGATTGAGAGTAAACAACGACCGCTGCCACTAGTTCCCGGATGGGTGACCACCCGGATTCATAGTGCGCAAAAACCTTGCCACTGCACAAACACGCGTACCTAAGCCTAACCGACCGTACCGACTGTTTCAACCTTACAAGCTAGTCACCTCAGTCATCGAAACCTTAAATTTATAATAAAAAATTTTAAAAATATAATAACAATATATTTATTATTCCATCAAGTGACGGAAAATCTACGTTTATATATATCACATAGTATTCCAAATCAAATCAGGCCATATCGTATGCCGTCCAGTATTTGTACTATTGTATATTATTATAAGCAAATTAAAAAATGGAAATGCACGATGTCGCGTTCTGTATAGATGCCTGTACTGCTGCAGTATATTATGTGCAGTACCTACCTACACATTATCTAATATATTAGAATAATCGTTTGAATGCCTAACCTATTTATTTCTTTAGTCCAATAATTTTAGGCATGATTGCCTTCGTCTAATTAGAAAAAAAAGTAATTATTGATCAGGTAGAACCTAAACAAAAACTCTTTGTGGCTGTATAGTTATCATGATCGTATATATATATTGATTGATATACATTTTGTTATTCGTATGAAAATCACAAAGTTTTTGAAGTGAATGATTGAATATTCGATTCATAAAAAATATTATGAATGATTATTTGGAAATATTGCTGCAATTTTATTATAAAGTTTGTATTATATTGCTTCCAAAACACTGTATAATCGGATGTAATAAAAAAAAAAAAAAAATAGAAAATTAATTAGTAATTCTTCTCTCAATCTCTCCACGACTGTTTGTGAACTAGAAGTTTTTCCTTTTATTTAAATATATTAAATTTAACTCGATATTTCATATTATTAAACGATTGGAATGAATTCATTATATTTTTGTTGAATAAATAGTTCAAATGGGTACGTAAATATGTTGTTAATTATATTTTCATCGCAATATATGTATAGGTAATTTAACGTCGTGCCATTATAATATACCATCATTATTATACTTATTAGTTATTATACGTTTATTTATTTAATAGATCGTATATAATTGTCATGATATAGTTTAAAATTTAGGCTACTATAAGTATTATAGTTTATATGAATATGTGTTTTTATTATATTCAATACAATTTTAATTGCACTGATACTTCTTTCTACAAAATGTATTACTGTTTAATTTCACACAAATTGTAGGTAAGTACCTATTTCATCAAAAGTCTATTTGAAATGTATTTTTAAAAAGTTAATAGGGAGGTATAATAGGAAAATAATAATAATACTGCACATATAAGGATCTGAAAATATTTGACATCCATACGATAAACTTCTGTGTAATGATATTATGTTGAAAGAGAAAATTAAATTCCAGTATAAAAAAAAAATAGCAATAATCGTATTATTTAGAACGTCGACATTATAGCTTTTCAAGTTGGTAAGTATACACTTTATTATTATTATTATTACTGGTCCTGAACTTCTTGAGCGTTTGAATTTTAGAATAAACCAACCGTGCTTAAGAAATGAATCCTTATTTTATATTCCATCAATCAATAAAAAATACACGTTATACACCCCGGAAAATGTTCTTATGACCGCTGAAAATTCAACCATCATAAATCATAATATAGATATATTCAACACTACTTTACTTAATTTGTCAAATACTTTATCCAGTTATTATTATTAAGTATCTTACTCATTTCATTATGTACTAAGTTTATTATATAGAATTAAGTTTATTTTGTCCAACATATTATAATCAATAACTCAACGTTTTAATCTCTTGTATTTTTGTTTTTTTTATTTTTTTTTTCTTCTCTATCTCTTTTCTGTTTATATGATAGCCTAAATGCTCTACGCAATTTTATATATTGTATTAATAGATTATTTATCTTACAGTCTTGCCCATGTACATTTAAACTGCCACTTTACACTGTCAATTTATTATTTTGAAAAATTGTAAATTATTTTCCGTAAAAAAATTATTATTGTTACTTGCATACTGGGAATTATTGTTGCATACTCACACACACACACAATACTATATACACATACTGGTGAATGGTGATGATTATTAGAACACGTGACGAATTTGAAACTCGATCGGCTAAAATCTGCGCCACGCAGCTATATAAATATAATATAATATAATATAATATCTGCACCAATAGACAATATACGCAATTTATTATACCTACCGCCGATATTAGGTGTCTAACACAAATACTGATAACGATATTGTATTATAATGTAAATAATATTGCGGTATTATGTGCACATATTATTTCACGCGGTGCATTATTATTCCCACGGTCTGCTCCACGGTGACAACAGAGTAGATAATATTGTATTGGACGATCCGCCTCTATATATTGGTCGAAGATCCGACCGATGTATCATATTATTATTATTATTATATTGTATACCAGTGCGACGACCAACGTCGGTTAATACCGCACAAGCGCATTTTATGTGATGAAGTGTCGAGTGCGCGTGCGGCGATATAATATTATAACGTATTATAACATATTATGTTATTATTGTGCGTTTTTGTTCATCAAAACGCGGATTATCGCAGACCCCGCGTGTATTTATCATTGTTGTTATTATAATATAATATATAATAGTGTAGATAATAATAATAATATGTACAATACGCGACGGTTTACACGTGTTGCATAAGCTACGAACACTGATGTACAAATGATATAGCATAATACATATTATAGTAAGTATAGTGTATGTAACGACGTGCAGGCTTCGCGGTGTATACACCACAAACACAACATATACGATATAAATATAATAATATAACACACGGCGTTTGGGGCACATGTATTGCGTATACGCCTTCGCGTCGGGTCGGGTCCGCGTACAAGCAGGAGGCTCATGTCTGGGCATATACCATGGTACATGTATACGTATACCGATCACCGGATGATATACGTCCATACACATATTATATACGAACGAGGGAGCGACTTTGTGCACCGGATTAGCAAGCGCGTGTGCGCTTGTAAACGATGCATCGTCCAGATAACGGACTCCATTAGCCGAAGAGAAAAACTCGAGGGACCTCGGTGTATGCATATATATATATTGACAATGAGTTTAGAATGCGATCAGAAAACGATTCGCACGCATTGATGGCAGAACAAAATTATTTTTATTTTTTAATGACGAGATGCAGTTTGCTATATTGTTATAGTGCAATCTGATACGCGATAACGATTTAGAATAACATATATTATTATCATAGATTGAACAACACTATATAATATTTGCAACGCCAATATGCAATCATTTATCGCTCATTATTTTGATTTGCATTTGACTCACTAGTGGCGCATATTGTGGCAGAAGGAGGTGAGAATTTTAAGAGTATCTATATTCGGCGGCGAGTCATGCACCGTACTATAGCGAATCAAATCCAAATTATATTAAATCCAAATAATGAGCGATACATTTTGCGTTGCCTATCTATATATATATATAGTGTTATTTAATCTATGATATCATGAACAAAATATTTTTTTAGTTTTTAATATTATATAAAAAAAAACACCACAAGAAAAACGAACGTGATTTTATTACTAGAAAATGGTACTTATATACACAGTAATATAGACAACAGAAAACAATTTTGCTTAAGATTGCTACGATAACGAAACAATTATAAGTACCTCATCTTATAAACTTGTGATTATATTCAACGTTGACTCAATTAAATATCAGTATCTACCTATATATGCACTACAAATGAGTTAAACATATAATGATGAAACAGGGTACGTCCTAATATTTATATAAATGTTTAATAGCACTGCAACATTGGGATAGCTCGTTAAAACGTCATTACAAGAATATTTCGATATTATATCACATTGACACATTGGGAACTCGAAGTTGTACATTTACAAACATATTCACAGGCGACGTTTCGAATAAGAAATTCATGTTTAATGTTTATTTTATGTTTTTTAGTGTTGAGTAAAACAGTAATGAATGAAATGTGACAATAATGGGTGCGATTATGACGTGTTGTAAATTTATTTTTATCATGCAACCAACGTGTAAACGGTAGTTATACAATGTCTAATACTCTAATGTATATACTTAAATTGTAAGAAAAAACTATTAGATTACAAAAAAGAAAATGTATACTATTATATATTATTATAGCTATACGCATAAGCGTATTTCGATAAGTTTTCGATAAATATTTCATAGGACGAAAATAATATTTACATGTTATACATGACACATCAAACACTTACAATTTGTATACATATATAACCTATATAATATACACACGCTTAAAACAATACAATTATGTAAATCTGGATTTACGAGTATTAAATCTCCATCATCAGATATTCCATCATTATTACGTCCACGAACTCGTTGAAGGAAAAATGGTCTTGCCGCCCACCCCCTCCCGTATACATAACCAAGGCACCCCTCCTCGTGCTTACCCCTCGCCACGACTTCCCTGCCATATTATATATATATACATATATAATACATGTATAGCTGTCTGTAGCGGTTGGACGAGATGAAATAATTCATGAAATATGCATAAGATACGGTGACGACGCTAAAACCTCTTCTGCAATAGATTGGGTGAGGAGGGGCACTTCTGCAGGGCGCCGCGGCGAAGTGGTTGAATATGCCGAGAGAGCCGGTAAAAAAATAATAATTCCCCTTTTACGTGACCGAAATGTATATTATTATATAACAACGTCGACGTCGACGACGAGGGCGAAACACTTCGTTTTCTTATGTATTATACATAGGCTAATCCTGTGGAATATTGCCAGGAACCCTTGCCGCCCTTCTCTTCTCGTTGGGTAGCGGATTAAGAAGAAAAAAAAAATGGTTTTCGTCACCACTGCGTCCCGTATATACCTAGATATAGAACCGGTGGGGTGTATTTTTCCCGGTATTTTTATTTACTTACTGCAGACATTTCGCCGGCCCACCACTGTGTGTGATTTCTTCCGTAAAAGACTTGGGGTTGAATATTATGAAATACATATTATATTTGCAGGGGAGACCGTCGCTGGGAACTGTATATTACGAAATCTTTATAGGATATTGAATTCGGCCACCATTTTTTATTATTGTACACGAGTCCCGTATAAAATATGACTGGGTTCTATGACATTTAATTACTATATTATAATGTATCCGCATAAACATGATATGTGATGTATATGTATATGTAGTGTTATGAAGGTTTAAGATACAATTCAATATCAAACGCAATTATTATTATTGTTGGATTGCAGATTTATAACAATTGTTTTTATTAATAATATAATACTACCTACACTATAAAACAGATGTAATGGCGATATTTTTGGCAACTCTATAGATTCTATAATAATTATTTAAAAAATATGTTTCATAATATTATTATTGTTATTCGTTATATTATACCTATGTAGTATTAAAATCACAATCATTTAGAACCTGTAGGTATACCTATTAAATTTGGTTTTCTTGGGGTTAAACATATAGCCGGGTGGGAATTGTCCGTACATAACTGCCACCCAACCTACCTATAGAGTATGGCTATTACCTATACAGAATATAATATATAGTGGGGATGGAGTGGCCGAGCGGACTAAGGCGTTGGTTGTGACGTGCACCATCGCCGGTTCGAACCTCGGTCTTTGGCGGCACTTATCTGTGGCAAATACCTACGCCCTACGGGTGCCCACTTGAAAATTCTGCCAAACTAAAACACACGTGTTCACAAAAAAAAACTACAATACACTCCCCACAGTTGAAAACCACCCAATGTCCTAAGTTGCCACTGGTTAATTAATAAAAAAATAAAATAATAATATATATAGGTAGGTATTATGTTTACATATTAGACAATTAACTTATGATAAAACATTACAATTTCCTATTTTTAAAGTCATCTTCTATAGCTTAAAACATTATAAGATCAAAATAAATAATTATATTATGTATTGTGTATATTACTTATTAATCTATAGCGGTACAGTCGGTACACTTATCATTAATAGTTATTGGGCATTTATTTTATAGCACCCCATCTAAATGGTTATATAATATAATACAGGGGACGTAGTGGCCAAGCGGACTAAGGCGTCGGTTTTGACGCACACCGGCGCTGGTTCAAACCTCGGTTCACGGGCGGCATTTTTCTTCAGCCAAGTCACGGTGAGAAATCCGGAGAGAAGTGCCGCCATCCCCCACCCGGGCATGGCAGATACCCATCTGGTGCCCACTAAAAAATCTGTCAAAACTACACACACGTATGTTACACCACCTACAGTTCCCTCCCCTACAAACCACAACAAACAGCTAATGGCCATAGTTGCCGGGCTTCACGATCAATAAAAAAAAAAAAATATGTTAAATGATAATTATTGATTTACTGGTAGATTACCTGTGCATAAATCATGGTGGTTATCAATTTATTATATTATGACGTTATAATATATACATTTATGTATATTATACTTAATTGTTGGTATACTTATCAACTATCATGTATAGGACATGGAGTTTATACAGTTTCAGCATGGTACAGCTGGCACAGTACTATACAGTGGTATTGTCCGGTAGCCTATTAATAAATACGACGTCTTACAATTATTTTTCTACTATCGAACCACGCATATGTATATTATATATATATATACCTCTATACATATCTATGAGTATGGGTACCTATAAGCTATAAGGTATATCGGTACTATTTACAACGGTTATTACATTAACGTACAGTACTGACTATTGACTGTATAATATTTAAATATCATAATATAATCACACATGCGTGTATGATATATTATATATGGTCGGATGGGAGAATAGCTGGTAACTATATAATATAATATATTATATTATCATAATATTAGGTACTCGTAAAGCCCCGTTGTCGTCGTCCGAGTACGGAAAACGTTTAATACCAATGCGGGGGTAATCACGGCGGTGTCGCGAGGTGGGTGCACAATAATGATATAGCACAATTATATTTATATATATATATATATATATATATATATATATATATTATGTGTATCCAAAACGAACTGGTCGCGCGCGTAAGAAACAACGAAACGGGAAAAAAAAAACAGAATAAAAAACGGGTACGATTAAAAAAACATTCTAAATGGTAATCGAGACACGCGTAAAATAATAATAATAATAATATGATAATACGTTTTGGAGCGGTGTGTGCCCACCCCACCCCCCACCCCACCCCCGCGTGCCAGGGGGTGGCGGAGAGGGGAGTGGCCGCGTGATTTATCGATCTCGCGCGCCGTCCGTGTAAATGTTTGTACGGCGCAACAATACGCCGCCGCCGCCGCCGGGCGGGCGTGTCTTATTATGCGTAATTAATATTATAATACGCGTTTGCAGGCGGCTGTGACGATTCGGCACAGTTTTTTTTTTTTTCCCTTCTTTCCGTATTATGTTCCCGACGACCGTCGCCGCCGCGTGAGAAGTCACGTGCCGCGTCCGACGGTCTCTCTCGCACTCTCTTTATCCCTCTACAATATGATATTATTTATATATAACTCGCCTTATCCGTCGTGTTATTATTATACGTGTATATTGTTATTATATCTGTACGTTTCGGCCGACGTTTCTCACCCTGTTTCCCTATTTCCCTCCCCCTCTTCAACCCCCCCACCACCCGGCCCACCCGATCGGGGCGGTTTGTATCGCGCGCACTCGGCACGTTACTTATATAATATATATACATTACGATATTATTATTATTATTAGGTACTTTTGTTGTCGAAGGTATATATTATTATGGATCGTGTATGTAATAATGTAGTGTACACAATAATATTATATATTATTATAATATTATTATTTACTTGGTGTTTATTATAATATAATATGCACGGCTCGAAAGAAAAACATCAGTCCATAAAAAAATATAATAATATGATCATGTTATAAGTGCGGATAAATAATTATTGTATTATTGGGACAGTTATAGCAGTGTACCAAATGTAACTATATTATTATATTACATTATAGTTATCGTGATAGGAACTTTTTTACGATATGCCCCGTTTAGCATATATTATTTTAAAATTTAATGAGCGCGTATATAGGTGGAATAATGCCCATTTAAATCTTACCATCCAGTATAATCATTAGTAATATCCGCCAAAAAAGTTTATTCATTAAACTAATAATTATAAACATACCTACCTATAATAACTTTTAAAAAGTTATGTGTATTCTTTCAAATTATAGTTATATACTTATAATTTATAATATAAATAACATTTGATATAAGACATTCGTCTTAATTTAAAAAAAAAAAAATAAACTTTATGAAAATATTTTTTTTAAATAACTTTGAGTCGTTATATAAAAAGAAACATCATTGGAAAAAAAAATTTTTATTAATTTTTATCATTATTGATTTTTCTTAATGGCACCGTTTTGAATGACAGAATATACATTTTTAATTTCAAATTTCTAAACGTTATATTATTCGAACAGTATTTCGATCTATAAAAATCAAATTTCAGACATGTAATTTATTATAGTAATAAGTATTTATATAGTTTGGATGAACAGAGTATTTATAGTGCACCGTCATTTTGCGGGGTAGGTATACCGATGTACCACTCCACTCCCGCTCGTCATAACTTTAAATATTATTGTAACTCATAAACTACTTGTAAAAAAATTTTATATATTTATTGAATAAGCAGCTAATCCAAAAAATATTGTGCTTTTCAATAAGGAATTAAAAGTGCACGTTGTCTTTAAAAAAAAGTAAAAAATTAAAAAAATTATAACGACAACAAATATTTTTAAAAACGTTGACAAATTAAATATTTAATAAATATTTAGGTAGTAAGTGCTTTTATTACGTTAAATTGATCACCCGGTAGATATGTTGTGATATGGCTTAGACGATTTTAAAATGTTAGTAGGTATAATTACTATATTGATCAAGCAATACAAACAATTTGTAAAAATGATCTAAACATAATATAATGAATACCACATCCATAATATAACATATAGGTAGTTTATATTTTTATAAAACCATATTTAAGGATTATTATCTTTAGTATAAACATTTTAATAATTCAGAAACTGCTTATTATAATTTTGATTTAGATGCATCAAAATGTTCAATAAAATCAACCGCTAAATAATTTACAGTAAAAAAGGGGGTTTCTCATTTAAAAATTATTATAGTTTGTATCGCCACAGACATTCCTTATAAGTAGTACAAAAAATATCAGGAATCTGAAACATGGTAATATGAGTATATAGGTAGGTACTTAAAATTTCTAAATAAAAGTATTATTAAAGGGAAAATGCGGTGGTGAAGATGCTGGGTGAATCATCCTGTATATATTGACTATTCACTACAGGTTATTGGAGATAAATCATAATAATAATTATACTACTTATAATAATATTATAATGTAACTTAATATATTATAATATTATGTTGATATGATTTGTCAACACCAAATTGCCCACGAAGACCTATACATATAATAGGTACACTCTGCAGATACTCATTACTCATGTATAGTATGGGTTGCTTAAATCATATAAGATCAATTTAAATATTCACTAAAGCTGTATTGTACGTATGTGTACCTACTTAATCTTTAGCGCGAGAACACATTGTCCGGTTACAGTAACAGCGGTAGTATAACACTATTTAAGTCTATATAACATCCGGACTGTCTGGATTCCTATTTATTCGACCATATATTATGCCTACCATAGATAGTAATAAATTCCACCAAAAGAAAATTGTTAGTTTCCCACAACATTTTTATAGATATTATTATACACCCATTATTGATTTGCACGTGTATTTTCACCTATATATTTTGATCTCTAAAAATACAAAAATTCAATATATTATAAATGTGGCCGATTAGACGAGCCCACGGGGAGGAGATATTGGATTCATAAATTAATAAAATTCGCAATCTCAGGAAAGTGCCTTGGTTTGTATTAGTACCAACTACCAATAGGTAATGATTTGTGAAAATATTTCAGGAAAGTTACTTGACTATACGTCTATACTATCGAATGTCCATAATGTAGTTCGATGAGTTTTTAAATAAAATTCACGAACCATTAAATAAAAATTATAAATACTCAAGTCTTAACCCAATAGTTCCAGAAGAATGGTCACAACCAGATGATTTTTACCGTATCGGTTGAAACTAGACACCAGACACCAGTGTGCTGGTGATGCCATTAGAAGATCAATTTAAATTTGATCATCGTATAATATAAATAGTAAAAACAATAAAAGTTATTATTATCAATGATATTATCAAAATACATTTTATTTTATTTTAAAATATTATATATATTTTGAATACTAATTTAATATGATTAGTTTAACATAAATGCAATATTTTCATTAAAACCCTAAAATATATCAGGGAATAATATGTTATTATCTCATTAAAAAAAAAAAATAAAACTAAATTTAGAATATTTTTATCCTTGCCAGACTACACTCTTTATTACAAGTAATTACAATTTTTCAATGATGCATAGGTAACTCATTCACATTTAGGTATTATAATTTACAACTCCGTATAATCATATCAGACTTGTCACTTAAGGAACAGGAAATATATAGATAATACAAACTTATTTTTTTTTCAATATTATTTTATTTTATGAACATTTTTTCTATAGCAAAATAAACTATAAACCAATAGTCATGATATGATATGATATTATATTATCACTCTTATTTCCATCGATTGGAAATCATGTCTAGATAGGTATTACTATGAATAAGTATTTTTTTGATTTATTATTAGATATTTATGTATAGGACATAGGTGCCTACTGTCAAATATTATAATACCGTATACATATAATATGACCGTATCACAGGTCTGAGAAACCTGCACAAATATCTACGTAAAGAACCTTTTTAATATGGAGTTTTTCCCAATAAATTTGTCCCATGTTCGATAAAATAATAAAATTTTATATTTTTTATATTGAAAATAAAACAGTAAAAAAAAAAGATTCTTCAATACATTTGCAATCATACTAGATATAGGTACTATATCAGGTATGTTTACTGCTGCAGAAAGGCATTTTTTTATAAATCAATTTTTAACAATACCGGTTATTTTTTAGCTTATACGTCTGACCCACTTTTGTATTTTATAGAGATATAAAACCCCTACTCGTACCACTATCTCGATATAATAGGTTTTAAAAATGTATGTTATTCACTGGTAAACTAAAACAGGATTGTTTTTTTTTTTTTAAACATGCATTACATTTTTTCTTTACTAGTGCACGTTTTATTAGATAGGTACTATAAAATATATTTTTGTTCTGTATCCAATTCTAAACTGGCATTATGATTGCAATATTTTCTTATTTTAAATTTAATTTATTTAAATAACTGAATATTGTTGAAACATTTACCTATACATAAATAATACAATAATACATATCTACTATGACTTATATAAATACATTTCATTATAACAATATGTTAACCATTTGGTATATCCGTACATGGGTAATTTATATTATAGTATTATACACGTATTGAAATTTTAGTAAAACAAATTTATATTTTCTTTAAAGTCATTTTTAGTCATCAACTCTTTAACTAGACAACTAAAATATAACAGGTCAACAAGCAATTTTCTGTTTTGCTGTTCGTTTGTAAACAGACACACACTTGTGTGTGTTTAGGTAAATATATATATATATTTTTTTTAATATATGAAAAATTATGCTAAATCAAATTTATCTGAATTAAATTAAAAATAAAAATAAAGTTTCTCTTGTATAAATATGTAGGTAGGTATACCTACGCTATATTAGATTTTACTCCAAAAATTATTATTCTAAAATTTACAAGCATCATATATACATATTACCTATCACAGTATCACACCGTAAAATATAATTAAATTGGTTCTTTTTTTTTCCAATTATAATTTTTTTGATGCACAATTAATAAGAATTATTGTACACTCAAGTGTTCCGCAAATCAAATTTTGATGAATTCCAAAAACAACAAGAATTTATAATCTTTTTTTAACGAACTATATAGGTACATTAACAAGTATTTCATAGCTATAATGAATAATACTAATGTTATGGTATGTTAGTAATAATTATATTTAGTACAAATACATATAGGAGAAATAAAATCATGCATAGTTATCGGTCGTCTGTACAATTGCAATTAGTAACAAAAATAATTAATAAACATTAGAGAACAAAAGCCCGTCATCATTACCATAAGTAGTAGTAGTAAGAAGTACTTCATATATAGAGGTACCAATGTTTATCCACTTACGAACGTATGTGCACATGACGAACCAACCACTTTTTATCTTTCTATTATATAATAAGGAACTATAAGGCACATCCCATTGCCATATTGACCTTTCTCTCTCTCTTTCTCATTATATTTTTATGTAGCTAAAGCTTTTAACAAATTCATGCGATCGTTTTGATTTAGTGTACCTAATGATCAACAGGGAAAATTGGTCACAAGACTTTTGATCACTTTTTAATTAGAATGTGGTTATTATACATAATTATTGTGAACATAAAATAAAATACGAAGCAATCTGTTTTCGCACTCTTAATTTTATTTTAAAGCGATAGTAATTTTTCGCAAAATAACTCTTTTTTAAGTATAGGTAGGTACCTAACAACAATAATATTGTGTTCACAATTACTTTTTTAGATATTTCAATGGTGTCTTATAAAAATTAATTCAAAGGTCTACCATTTTATCAATGTCTTGTGCTTTCTCTGACTGTAAAATGCTTCATTGACCTTTCTCAGAAATTTGATTTAATATGTTTTTTTAAACGTTTTGCTAATTAAAATTATGATTGCTAAACATATATACACGAGGACGGAGGATGAACGAGATTTCTTGTAAAAAAAGTATGCACAAACACTCCCATCTCTGCTGTAAATACCGAACAATGAACACTGCACAGCCAAACATAATTAAACTTAACACATATAAAATATAAGTATATAGTGAATATAGTATATGTAGGTACAATGGTACATATAAAGCTTTAATGTGTAGGTACTATCATGGACGCCCGCAGTAAATTTATCATAGGAAGGAGTACCTATACATACAATCAAACATCAAAAAGCACATTAAAAAGAAAGTGTATTCTTTGAAAATTATACAAAATACGTCGGAAATCAGAATTGAATACTATAGTTTTGTTCGATGTTATAAAACGTGTAAAATGTAGGTATACCCACATGCGTGAACGGTTACCTATATTAATTATTAGGTACCTAGTTTATATACAATATAGTATAGATATTATCGATTATAAATTATAATTAAGTAGAATAATATTATGTTTGAGGTTTTATCATTAAAATTCAATCTTTCTTTTTAACGGTGAATTATTTAGAGAATGCAATTCTAAGTATTCTAAGTTTAAGCGATGGTTTATTTTTATTCCTGAACACTGCTCAAAGTACAGTTTTATGATTTGACTATTCGTTTCTTCTGTATTGCATTTAAAGCGTTGATTATTTAGGTTTAAACGAATAATATTATTATGCTCATTACTCAAATCACACCTAACAATTATTTTAAATGTTAGATGAAGTATAATATAGTATAATATATTATTGAATAAAATATGTTGTGAAATATTATGGTTTTATAGACAATTGTATTATTACAAGATAATATAATAATATAGTAGTATAAACTGATTACAATATATATAGTTACTTATAACATATAAGTATAATTATTGGTATTGTACATAAGCCGTTCAAAAAAGTTAACAATCGGTTTCTGTCTCGATGATACTATTAATATATGTGGTGATCGGTTTTGTGCTGGTACATAATAAAATTGTTTGTGCCGGTTATGAAAAAAAAAAAGATATTGTCCTCAATTATTTGTGGATTATACTTTTTAATTTATTATAATTGACATACATCAGTACTTTTACGCATTACAAATTGACTAATCGGTACATATGTATGTGTGTATATACATATATAAGTACATTTCTTTTGTACGCATATAATCACATACAACCTACAAGTGGAGCAAAGAGGGGAGGAGTTGAATAAATAACTCTGCAGCCATTATCGGGTAGATATTGTTCCCCCGACGGGACAATATCCGCACAAATCACGGTGTTTCGTTTGTAACCAAGGATTTACATGCCGTAATGGAAACCAGCGATGCCTGTAATAATAATCCTCAGAGACCTGATTATTATTGTTATTATTATTGTTACACTTCTAAATGGAAATGTCCCCGAATCCAATTATTGTATAATAACGATTTTCGTTGAATTGTATGTAATGCATGGACTGCTTGCTGTTGATCGGGCGTTTGGCGAGGGGGAAACAATTTGAAATTGCGTTGTCACCGGGTTGCCAAAACGAGTTGAATTCAATGAACTAGATAATTTGATAAATTAACGCATTCGTTTGGTGGCCTGTAATTTTTTTCTTCCATTTTTCGACTGGATTTCCAGCTTTGCGTTTGATTTTTATAACACAGCAAACTGAGCATAAAATTAAAATAGCTTTAAAAAAAAAACCAAATCTAAGTAGAAGATAAAATCGACTTTCAAATGCAATAAAAATAATTTAAGATAAAAATAGACGGATAAACTATCATTCAACTATATAGCAACCTATACAGCTTGAATGTTCGGTTTTTTCTACCTACCTTGTATTTTTACATTATACAAGCTGTTCGTTCTTTCCTTAGAATAGTAAAGTTAATTCAAACATACCTCAAATATTAATTTATTTATTAAAAGGAATTTTACTTTAGATTAATTTTATACTTTATGCTACTTTCAACATTTCTGCTTTAAAAACATATTGATGTTTACTACCCTCGAGAGGATTTACTAAAGAAAAAATACACCATTATTCATTATGAAACCAGACGTTTTCTAGTTCTGCCATTGATTAAATATACATTTATATATTCATACATAATTGTGCTGCTCAGAATATGAAATACGGAAACGTAATATTATAATATATTATATTGCTTTAGGCCTGTCCGAAATTTCAAAAAAAAAAAAAATGCTTTCAGTGTACTGTGAGCATGTACGTAACCATATATTGAAATTGTAATTTGGTTGAAGGTATTGCTGCAAAAATCTAAAATATTATATACAATAGTACCTACTTACATACGACATCAGCATACCAAACTTATGAGGGATCCTACTTAAACATTTTTAGGTATGTAATAAATTATCACTAGGTAACCAACCTATTATTTTCATTTAAAGTGTATACAGTTGTATGAAAACTGGTTTCATCAATATACAATATTAATTATAGCTAATTAATTTAAATACAAAACCGGATAGTTTAACCATGTATTAATAATTGATAATATTCTTAAAAATGTCACCCAACGACCCCACAATTAGAATAATAATATTGTCTTGTGCTTATGTTGGTATAGCAAATTAATTAATAGTGCCTATATTATATTGTATAGGTAGGAATCTACTGCTTGGCATTTACTATGTTATGGTACCTATTTATAATCTACATAAACACAACCTACGTACGTACGTAAACATATTTTATAGTACGGTTTAACATACTTCATTAGATAAAGTTGTGTATATTAATTTACTCACAAACATAATTTTCTCAGATAACCGTAACTTTAATCATAATTAATTGTATTTGATTCTACATCATATTTTTTAGAGATGTGATAAACGTGGCCTCCGGTATGACATGGTTGGACTTTAGCATCGTCTCGATAAGGAGGGTACTCACGACTACCTATTCGTTATTAAATTTTGTTATTTTCACCTTAATATTTTTTTTATAAATAAAAGGTTAGAGTATACCGATCGTCTGTATAACTAACAATTATATACAGTGGATTTTTGGTTTATATAGTAATAATGGGTAGGTATGCCCGCCAACACAGTTAACTCAATATTGGAAATTATAAAAATTATAAAATGTATTGATTTAATATTTAAAATGGTCGGATTGAATTATCTCACAGTTCTTTTTATAATTAAGAAATTGATCGACACGATGTAAATGGTCTTAACTAACAAATTTTATATAATACCAAAAGCTGACCGTCACAATATTATGTCCTAACTGCTAATGTCCAATTATTAGCGTAGTTGGACCGATATTCTCGTGGTTTCTGTTTTTTTAACGATAATATGTTACAATAATATAATGTACACTATATATGAGTTCTATAAAAACAGCACTTTGAGCACGGCTTCTCGGGAATTTTATTTGGCTGGTCTTTATTTTTAATACGGTCGTTGCAAGGTATAATATAATATAATGATAATAATATTATTATATTTCGGGCGAAAACCGACGGCGGTAAAGAAAAAACTAAAGGACCGGTAAAATATATTAAATATCCTCTGCGGTTACTTGTTATATTTACGACCGCCTTAATAGAGACATAAATAAAACCGTCTTAGTGTCGGACAAGCTGTTAATTATTAGATCGCCTTAAATGCGTATTTAATGACCCCAGCGCACTATTCACCAACATAAGTATCTCTATAGCAGCTGTCTAAGAACCACCGCCGCCGCCGCCGCCGCCGCCGCTGGCATATACTGCATTCAGCCATAACCCGTTAAAAATCTACGGAAATACTGACAAATTATACTATCGCTTAAATAACTTTTGCTGGAGTAATTTTTTTGTAATTTTTACCTTAATCCAAGGGGGGTTCCTTTGTTAGAATAATATTTATGACTTATCATAAGCGAAAATTGGTGCGGAATAAACTCAATGTTAACTCGTACTAAATAGTACACGAATACATAATGATGATATAATATTATCATTATATT
This sequence comes from Metopolophium dirhodum, assembly GCF_019925205.1. Lineage (NCBI taxonomy): Eukaryota > Metazoa > Arthropoda > Insecta > Hemiptera > Aphididae > Metopolophium > Metopolophium dirhodum. The sequence continues at coordinate 1,932,678 of NC_083563.1, read as the reverse complement.
ATAATAAAAACGAATAGCTAAAAGCGTGTATTTGATAAATCGTTTTTTAATAACAACTCTGCAAAAGTGACTCTAACACATGTTCACCATGATAATATTATGGCAAACGTTTAGTAAACATCGTTGTCTTAAAAATGTATTTTCAAATTATATAACGGCTCAATACCTATAATTTGACCTTTATTATAAATGTAAAATTAAAAATATAAATCGTTATACGTGTACCGAAAAACGTTGACGTGTATTTTGTCATTTCGAGTACCTAGGTATTAATAACATCATAATTAAAATTGATGCACGATAATATTGTTCTGGAGCATTTAATGAAATATTGCATCTTGAAACAGGAAGGTCGACCTGCGGCCTCGTAAAATAACAAGTCGTAATGTATACTGGTATCCCGTATTTTCTATATTTTGTAGTGGTTTAGTTATTTTACACGGATCGGGTCGATTACCTATTTTATCACGTTAAAATATTGATATGAATACAATTTGGGTTTTAGTTGAAAGTACGGCCTATAATATATTAATTCGCAAGTCGCGACACAAGAATACTCAAGCACATAATATAGTATTCCTTTTCAAAAATACAAAAACCAATAATCAATGAGTCTTTATTTTTCGCGTATATTATAGTTACCTACCTTTTTTATCATCGACGATTTCACTATAATAATATTATTATCTGTTATTATGTTGGCATATGTATAAGTGTATATAACTACCGTACTGCGGTAGCGGTATTATAGGCGATGTATTATTATTCACTTTCAAAAAATCAGCCATATTATATCATCTAATGTAGTATATTAAATCTGTAAAACCATTTCATACCTATATTATGAGTTTGTTGATGTTTTTTTAATAACAGACGCGCGCACCTATAGCAGAAAGAACGCCGACACCAAAGGTTTCATGTATCGTATCATGCATTATAATATATATAAACATTAAACTTGTTTATTACTTGCAGTCATTGAGTCTCGTCGCATTTATAATATATCATTATGATGATTAGCATTAGCATTATATGACGATTACGCCCGAAATATAATACACGACCCTTATAACGATATAATATATTGTATATTTTTGTTGTTTTTTTTTTTTTTTACTGACGGTGGAGTACGTCGACGAGGGCGACGATCACACGAATAAAAGGGGTGTAAATAGACAAATGTACATGTGTGTGTGTGTGTGTGTGTGTGTGTGTGTGTGTGTGTGTGTGTGTGTGTGTGTGTGTGTGTGTATAAAAGTTACAAATGATAACGGAGTTAACCTGCAATACGTTATTATTGTATCGGGTCCACGTATAATGCACACGAGGCAGACGCGTATTACATACCTATAACTAGAGTTTAACAATTTACTCGGACAGCTTATCCGTGAACAATAAATTATTATACTATCGTGTACACGGACAAATTTATAACCCGTCGGAATTGTAATTATATAGATGTGATAGCTTGGAAATCAATCAAAATGTTGATAATATAATATAGGTAATAGCTGGTACTCCAGCAACTCGGAACATTGCCGCCGTAATGACTGTAATCGTTGCAGTATACCTAGATAATAACTATATTATATGATATCTCAATATACAGCAACATACGGTTTTTTTTTTTATGATAATAAACGTATAGTATGCGTAGGTACTTTACTACAAAGTGACGTGCCACTTTTCGAAGTTTTGGCGTGTATATATAATATTATAGGAATATAATTTATTACCCCATCTTGCAGGCCGCCAGTCTTCACGTCTCCGGCCGAGCGCACGTGCAACGATTATATTATTATTTTTTATTTTTCATTTTTTTAATATAAAATTATAGACATGGTGTATATATTGTATTATAGGACATATTCGTCTAAATTATCTCTTTTTTCGAGAAAATAAATTTACCATTTTGACGTAGGGTATATTATATTGTGAGTAGGTATAGGGCATAGGTGCCTACATCCAAATTATCTCTTTTTGCTTACAATCTTATTGTTTTCATATAAATTATATAATACAACCGCCAATTAAACTGTCGCGTTTAACTGGTACGGGAAGTACAACTTATTTGTTTATTACTGCAGGGCGACGACGTTGAATTGAAAACAGTTATTATAAAATGTATATATGCGATAATGAGGTGTATATAAACAGTATACATATTTACTTAGTACAGGTAAATCACTATCTCAACGACGAAATAATAAAATTTTATAAGTACTGTAGTACACGCCAATAGGTCATATTTTAAGTTCGTGCTGCAACGCGCTTTGAGACATATTATTATTGCTAACGTCTTTTGTCAATTTGTCAATATTTTTTTAAGGAAAAAACTATGATTTATGTTATAGATAGGTATCTAATATTATATAATTTATAATACAAAAAAAGTAATATCATTTAATTTTATTGGTTGTTTATTCTATGATATTATAAATAACTTAGGTTTATGAATTCGTCGATAATCGTTGGTCTGCGGTAATGTTTATTTTATTATAAAAAATATTTTTGAGAAAAAAATAAAATAGTTTAGGTAGGCATGTTAATTTCTAGATATATAAAATATACTACAGCACGTGTAAATCATACGTTTTATTAATTTTTATTTACTATAAAGAATGTAAGTAGGTAAAATATAAATATATAAATAATATAATTAATAATTTAATTTTTCTAAAATATAATGTTACATTAATTCCAATAAGATTTCGAATTTCAGAACTACGGGATTATCAAAATCATAATCACCACGGTAAAAAAATGTTAAGTCATAATATTGAATTTAAAAATATCTATAATAGCTATACAGTTTACCTAGTTGATAAAATTATAATATCTGAATATGATGCCTACATCATATTATTCTTTAATATTACAAGTGTATAGGTATTTACAAGCACCAGCCATATTGTGCTTCGTTATGTTTTTGATTTTACTCATTAGGTATATATTAACGCTTTTAACATAATTTATTTATTTTAAAATGAAAAAACTTGAACAACTTTTACGTCATGGAGAGCAAAAATAAAAATCGACTTTAATTTGTGAAGATTTATGTTAAAAAAAAATTGATATTTAAGAACATAAAAATTAATCACGTACACAAATCCAACAGGCAGAAGATGCTCACGCACATTAAATGTATAATTATAACGTTGTAATATCCAGCTAGTATATTATGTTATATGTATAATACACCGTAACCATATTTAAATATGTTTATATGTGTTTCATATTATTATATTATACAAATTATAGCTTATAGGTATATAAAATATGTGTTTGAGAAAATACGAAATTTTAAATACATCTCGATCAGAAATATGCTAGTAATAGCGTAGTATGTTAAGTTTATGTACATAAATATTTGTACACATTAGTAAAGTAAAGGTAGGTCGGTAGGTAGGTACCTATTCTATTTTAATTAAAGCCCGGGGATGAAAATATAAAAGTGGTCAATATTTTGAAATCCTGTTTTATAATTTTATTTGTCTTTTGCGTGCCCGACTAAACCTACAATTAAACTATAAACTATTGTTAGAATATCTCCATGATTGTATGTAGTATAGGTTTATTATATCAACTGCCTATAACATTTATGAATTTAAGAACAAGAAAAGTTATTATATGCAAATCAAGACAAAAAAAATATACTCTCCCGCATGAGTAATTTAATGTTAATTAAATCCTACTACCGTATAAGAGGTGCAAAATGTTGTTATACAAATCTTATGTAATAGGTTCCTGTAGTACCTAAATTATTATTATATACCTAGACATTTTTTCTGTATATATCTCATTATATATTTCAACCTATACTATGTATAACCTATACCTACACATATTTATATAATATTATACATTAATAGAATGAATAAATATTACAGTAGGTATGGTAAATTATTCAGTTTTCCGGGCATTAGTATAAACTATAATATATATATTATACTCGGTTAAATAAATAATAATACATTTTATATTTAAGTTTTAATAAATATACTATTTATGGGTTTTACAAATTTGATGGCCCCATAGGAATCTTGTAAATACTAACTGTTTCGAGTTGTAAAAACATAATATACAATAAAAGTAGTAGAATACAATATATATTTTACTCCCAAAGCATTGTTTACCCGAAAACGATAATCCGTATTAGTTTTATGTTTGTGTAACGATGTACCGCGTGTTTTCGATTCCCTGAGGGGACCGATTGCGGTGACGGGATTGGGAGCGAAATCGGCGGTTAAAAAGAGATATAGGAAACCCAATCGGTTGATTTATGTTTGGTCCTAAACGGAAATTGAAGACGGCCGTCTACCGAGGGTATACGCGAGTTAGTAAAAAAAAATCTTCGGGTTTTGAAGAAAAAACAAAAATTATTGTTTTCTATTGTGTATCCCGATTTATAGCGAGACACCCGTGAAGCGAGAGATGATGAAAAAAATATAATAACAATAATGACTTCTTCTTCTTCTTCTCCGCCTCGCGCCTCGTCCCAAATAATAATAACACGTATACTTACATACTTACATACATACATATATACGTACGTATATATACTCATACGGATATTTCTATTAGCGGCGATGTTTTTATTTCGGCGTTATAGATTTGTTGCAGAAACGGTGCCGCCGTCGTCGTCGTAGCGGAATTGAATCCGTCTCGGCTGTCAATGATAATAACAATAATAATGAAGATATCAAATCAAAATGTGTGAGTGTGTGTGTGTGTGTAGAGAGGAGGCTCCAGGTGATTTATCAACGGGCCAAATGAGAACGGTACTTTTTTCTGTTTTTCTTTCTCTCTCACTCTCTCTCTCTCACTCTGTCTTTGTATATAGGTATATATTATAAGCGATGCCTCCGGATCGATACGGAGACGTAACAATTGGAACACGCTGTAGGTACCTACCTATAATATTATGTGACCGAGATGTTTCTGAACAGGAAACTATTGAAAATAATTAACTTATCGAAATGTATATCTGCGATTCTATATATGTGTGTATACAGTGTTATAGGTACAAATGTTTTTGTAGTACGCGCATAACAAAATATGTCAATGTTAGTAAAAATAAATTGAAATATTATTTAGGTAGGTATACCCCAAGGTTTTGTCTGTATTGTTAAAGAAACATGTGTCTTAAAATAATTTTATCTATAATTTAGTATAAAATCAATTCGAATCAGAAAATTTGTATTTTCTAAACCTGTAACATAGTGTCATAAGTGCCTGAACTTTATTTCAAACTAATATTTATCAAGTTAAATGAAATAATATTAAAAGATTGGAAAGTGGGTGTCGCTCTGCAGTACAGTAGGTTACACTTGGGTCACTGTAATGGATGGTGTTAAATTTGAATTCAATGTTATAATATCATTGTATAAGAAAAACGATTCTGAGCGAAAACGGTCAGTCAGCCTATGATATTACCAAGTAAATTTGATGATATTATTGTGAATAAAGTAATTTATATATAACCTATTTACGTGGAGCATTGTTTTAAATTTTCAATCCTTAGCTATAAAAGTTAAACATTTTATACATTTTTAACTACAAAATAATTTTAAATTTTAAATTTGATAAATTTTGTGAAAATTTGAACTTTAAATGCTTATAAAAAAAAATTGTGCATATGTATTTTCAATATTTTTCAACTGATATTGTAACAATATATCAGGAGCTTTGCATTAAATTTTCACGATGTTTTACCCAACAAATAAAATTTTATCGATATTTATAGAAAAAAAAAACTAAAAAAATTGAAAACTGACAATGTCCGTAAACAGTTCAAAAAGAGTCAAATTATTTTCAAAATTTTATCGTGTATAGAAAATGCTAATATAAACATTCAGTGAAATTTTCAAATATCTACAGTCATACGTTTTTTAATAACAACAAAATAAGAAAATCGTTACATGAGAAATCGAGTGAATATCAAATGTTGTAAAAATATGAATTTCAAACGCTCATAAAAATTTTATTTGACTTTCTTATAGACACTTTTTTTTTGATAAAGGTAGACAAGCTTATAGATAATCTTATATTACATTTTAAAATATTAGATTTAAAAAGAAAAATTTTTATGAATTCTCAACTCAAAATAATTTGCTAATTTTCGTGATTTTTCCGTATTTTGTCAAGATTTGAACTTTAAATACTTATAAAAAAAAACTGTGACTACGGATTTTTAATATTTTTCAAATATCATTGTTACAATATAGTAGGAGCCTCGTGTTAAATTTTCAAATTATTTTAAATAATTATTCAAAAACGAAACAACTTTTTGAATTCTATTAAAAAAGTTAAATATTTTTCATGCGTGCATAAATTAAAAACATGTTAAAGAATACAAATATTTTCACAAAGTTTAAATCAGACCATACTGGTAATAGGTACTTTAAAATCTTTATTTTTATCAGTTTCCAAATGTAAATTAGTAGGTTTTAGTGGGAATTTTAAGGAGCATTTTAAATATTTTATATATTCCATGCATAATGACTGGCCAATATTCCAATTTTTCTGATCCAACTAACTGGACTTTTTAAGAAAACATAAATCACAATAAACAGTATCAATATTATTTAATATATAGGAATATTTTATTGTATTTTATTTTTTTTTCTATGTACTATAAAAAGCGTAAAATATGTGTAGGTAGTAGGTACATACTACAAAATTAATTAAATTGCTGGGAGGTACATGTCACATGTTTCAATATTTATAAATTTGACAATCTATAATATTATATTAAATATAATATATATAATATATGTACAGTACAAAATATTCCTATATTTAAAAGTATAGAAGATACTTATATAACTAATTGTAACAGGTTTAAATTAGTGAGAAATTTCTATGCATTTTCTATTTTACTCTTTTAATAGAATAAATCTATTTTATAGTTTAATTTATTAACAGTTTTAAAAATAATACTAATTTTTATTAGATTTAATTTCCGTTTATAATTTATATTGAATAAGATGATCAATATTCTTTATTATCTACCTAATTTTGAGTACCGATTCAAATAAATTCAATGCACGTGTTTTGAATGAATTTTGATTGGTGAATATTGCAAAATGTGTAATGATTTGATTGTTGTCAGCTCAATCGACTCGGATACAATAGGAGTCAGACATTATGAATTGCGGACAACGATCATAAACTCTGAGTAAAATACGACCAAAATGCGTATACTATTCGGACCCTTTTACCCTCTATGACTTGACAGTCAGAGAGAAAGAGAGAGAGAGAGTGAGAGAGAGAGAGAGAGAGTGATAGAGCGATGGAGTGAGAAGTGTTATCTGTGACTTGTGAGTACGATTACATTATTATTGTTCCAGCGAATGCCAAGTGGTTAGGAAATTAGAAAAGTTTTTGCACATAGTAAATCAACATCTTCTGAGGATCAGATTAGATTACCGGAACGGAAAACGACATTTGTGTACCACACCCCACAGAAGAATATTGCTCTTGAAACAGGTAAACTCGTTACTCGTTTAATCTTATTATTTGTTTATAATTTTTTATTTTTTATAGCAGAGGGGTATAAAACAATAAGGATGCCATAATGCTAAAACATCTGTTGTATAGGCCGTTATTAAGTTATACCTACTGCAGGCTTCTGCAGCCTTAATCGTATTAGACATGGTTTCCACAGGTATAAATATATATATATGCGGTACTATTGTGTGAATGGTAGCCGGTGTAGGAAATTGTTCGATTTATAGTTGAAAGTAAAACTGATGTTATCATAAATCATGATATGGACTATCGGGACTTAACGTCCAGTAACAAAATACAAAATTATTTTAATTATGAAATTAATGAAAATACCTGTATAGATAAAATCAATGTTCAAATCCAAGTTTTACATACGTCTTAAAATAATAATAATGTTTGTATTACAATTATTAATTTTCACATAAATTATACTAAATGTTCATAAAATATAGTAGTCGGTATCATAAATCAACTATACCGACTTATACAAAAAAAAAAATGGTTATCAATATTATTTTAAGATACCATTTTACATTTCCATATAATATTTCTAGAAATGTGCCACATAACTTAATCATTTAACATAGGTAATTACACCTTTGCATATTATTCTTAAATAAAAAAATCCAGTTTTTTATTAATAAATTTAATTTTTACTTCGATATTAGGTAAGTATTTGTTGTAATTAAGAAGTTATATACTGTATATACTTGTTGATACATAACGTATATTTATAATGCATATAATATAACTGTAGGTAGTATAATAAATCACTCTTGTATCTCCTCAGAGCTCGTATATAATATGGTAATGGTAGGTATTGGTGTATTATACTCAATTGAGGTATGTACAAGTTTTTAATCTTTATATTATTATTTCTTACAAGTTGTTTAAAATCGATCGTCGCATCAATCGAGGTTAGATACGTTTGCAACCGTGGTTGTTATTATACGTAATACGGGGTACACTCGCAATATATTTTACAAGCGTAATGTAATTTTTCATGGATTTAAAAATACATTTTACCCAGTAAATCTTTTGTGCATTTTTTCGCGTCCAAAAGCGATTTGTGATACCTATCATAATATAATATGAACATTGACACCGATACAATTATTATTATAACCACTGGGCGCGCCAGCTTCGAGCAGCTTAAGATCGCGAGTTCTCACGCGTGCAGTTCGATTGAATTGTTCGACGACGTGGCCCCAAAAGGTTATCCGATTGACATCTCAATTGGTTCTCGCGGCGGCGGCGGCGGCGGCGCTGACACACCGGGTGGTTGGGGGTGGGAAGGCGAGGAGGAAGAAATAATCATAGTAAATAATAATATTATTAATAGCGTCGGATACAATTAGTCGCTGTCACCGGATTGGAAAACGATTATACACCATTAACCGGGCTCGGTAATAACGTTATTAACAGGTATACACACGCACAGACACACAGACAGACGGACGGACGCACGCACACACACACACACACACATCTACCTACCTATACAATATACCGTAAACAAGTCGGTGTGGTGTAATTGTGTGTGTGTGTGTATCGAAAACGTGTTCGGTGCCCTGATGACCTTATCCACCCGTACGATTACCGGGGGGAGTCTTTTGATCTCGGTGGAGTGAAAATAAAAAAAAAAAAATAATAATAAAATAGTGACACGTCAAACTTCATTAGTCCTAGCTAGGCCGCGACGGTGAGGTTTTTGATTTATTGTATCTCTCTCTCTCTCTCTCTCTCTCTTTCTCTCTATCTTTTTTCTTGGCCACGTCTGACGTCGTATACGTACCATTTTATTCGTAGCTATATTATGAAACATATTATAGTAAATACACGCACTAATAATTGTATCCACGTGTCGTATAATCTACTCCTTCGTTATTGTTTTCCCCGTATAATACACAATTGAATATATTATGTACGATGGTGGTATTCGTTGTACCCATACCCATTAGATAATCCAACCGTAATATTTTTTATTTTTTTTTTTTTTTAGAGTATATAAATAAATATTAAAACGTTTTGAAAAATCAAAATTACTCAATGTAACAGTCGTAAAAAAATTACAATTTATTTATAATTAAACTAGTTTGGCCATAACAATGTGTATTATAAAATATATAAGTATACATAATTGAAAAGTATAATAATATAGATATGTACATTGCGCCTATATGAATATAGTTATTACAACGAGTAAATTATGCATAGGTTATTTGGTTAGGTACCATATATATATCGGACTACGAACAGGATTGGTGTAGCGGATCTATAGGTATATTGCAGCTTATTATACTTCTCTCAGTTCACTCGTGTTTTTAATTCTCGGGAAAAATGAATAAAAAATATAAAAACAATTTCAAATGTCACTGAGAATATAATATAATGTAAGCCGTTTCGAAACACCTATAATTCGAATCCGTCGCGTGTTGACAGCTGGGTTGGCTATATAGGGGGGGTTGGAATGATGAATTCGCCTTGACTATCGCCGCCGTCTTCAGCATTATACGAAGTTAATTTCCGTGCTGTCAATCAAAAAATTGGCACGGAGTCCCTCACGCCCCCAGCCGAGTGTCTGATAGTATATTATTCACTTGCTCATCAAAAACTTCGAGAGCGCCGAGTCTCATTCAAAAAATAATTGGAGACCGGTGCGTATTATCAGCTTGTCTACGGCGAATCATTCTGTAAAAGTTTTTAATCAAAACATACATCCCTTTTCGAAATATTGTGCATGAGAGCGAAAAAATTATCTCACTATATATAATATACGACATTTGCAACAAATGCCCGTAAAAGAGTAACAATATTAAATTACATTTGGTTTATTTATTTTATCTTATATACAGGCAGACGTCACCAGCTGGTGTCTAGGTTGATAGGTATCCCGACACAAATTTAAGACCCCGATATTCAAAAAGAGGCACGATAGATCATCTATAATTGTGCAAACCACTTTGATGTAGTATATGTATATGTACTAACATTTTATTGTGTTTATTGTGTTTATACGATACCTACAAAGGTGTAAATATAGGTAAGAATAATAGTATATAAGAAAATATAAATACTACGTATAGAATCGGATATAATCTTTTTTTTATAAAGTAATGAATAATTACATAGATTGTTCTGAATCATTAAACATTTTAAATAAACGTACAAGGATTACATATTACCAATTTAATCCACCCTCACTCTGCTACCAGCAGATTTTTAAATTCAAATTCACCCATCAATGGGATATTACAGTTGTCAACTAGCGAATAAGTATAAGACCCTTTTGTAAATAGTCTTTATATATACATTTAAAAATAGTCTTAAGTTAAATGTTTAGTGTTGTGTTAAATTAAGAGAAATATTTATATGTACTGATTGTAAATAGTTTATGGTTTATCGTACATTATAATATATAATTATTGGAATTACAATTAGGTCCAATCAGTTTTGTATTTTATATTACATTATAACATAGAATAAAGTCAAATAAAATCCACAAAACTGCATGTTAGCTACTTTAATCTTTTAATCAACAGTGGCTGTTTATTTCAGTTGCAATTTTTTCAACAAATTAATACTTACAATTTAAATTACAAAAATATCTTTGTTAATAATAACTGTTGATAAATACAAAAAGAATCAATTTATAATTAAGTTTTAGCTACATTATGTAAATATAATATCGTTTTCTTAATTGGTTTTTGTCAATACGACCTTTTTTAGTCTATAAAGCTATTTAATTATTTAAAAAAGGTTAATATTATACTTAAACGATTGCAATAGTAATGGTATTTTACCCCTGGTATACCTTCGCCACACAACATATTTTACGCACACTTTTTAGCTTTCTAAAATAATGATATTTTATATAAATGTTACATATTATAGGTACATTTATATATTGTGAATATAATTTAATATTAATTATGTTATATCGTGTCAAAGGTTAAATGGAATGCTTTAAGAAGACGCGCTCGATGACATTAACGTATCATTGTACATAATATTATTATTCGATCAAATATTTAATAATATTAGTTTTGTGTTCGTGCAGTGTTGGCTGGCCGGCAAACGCGTGATAATGCGCAATGACGAAATTTTCAATCGGGATTCACTGTCATGCCTTGGGATGACTGATGATGTATAAAGCGGACGGCTAAAAGGAATTGAAAACTCAATTTATTTTACTAACGCCTACAGATAGCATGTCGACCGTATATATACTTGTGCGAAGACAACACTATTGGGACAACGTGTCTACAAATATGGGTAAGATATGTCGGACAGTAATATTATTGTAGTCACCGATTCTCCACAATATATTATATTATAAATAGACTATAGAGCCAACAGAAATAAAATATTAACCATGATGATTTATATCGTTAATATAACGCTGCAAGGGCGCATAACTTTGTTTGTTGGTTTATTTAATTATAAACAATTATAAAATGTTTGTGTTTAAACTCTTATTGTTTAAACTTGACAATTATAGATAATTTAAATAAATAGATGAATAAAATAGGTTATGTATTTACCCACACCTATATCCTGACAAGTCTTGAATATTTTCAGAATGAAATTGATTGGCTATATATCATAATAAATATACTTATACCTGCAGTATACACTGTACATAGTAAACATACCTATTCTAATCTATTTTTTTAATACACTTTTTGCTGAGTTGACTGTCCAAATGAAAACAATCTAAATTATAATGTGTGTAATGTAGCCATATATCTCACTAGATTGTATACACGGTAGACGATTCATCATGTATAATGTATTTGGGTGCACGTAAGTGTTTTTTCAGTGACTGTAATAATTTATGTACAATATTAAAAGATTGCAATAAGTGAAATTGCATTTTTTTTATAATTTCAATCTCCTATTCAAGTTGATGATGAAATCATAAGTGATATAATATGTACATATATATGTTACATGGCTCGGAAAATCCTGCAATACGCATAAATACGTCACTCTGCAGACTGCACAGTAATGCAGAAACAATTGATTTGCACACTTTGTTTTGAAGAAAAATTGAATAGATTTGACGGACAACCTTGAGTAATTTATCATTATCATTATTATCATTATTGTTATTAATAATATTATTGAGCCCTTTACATCTGAGCGGTAGGTTTTTTGTGATTGGGTAAGTCACCCGATTTATTCCCTTTTAATAACTTCAGCATGACCTGCAATATTTCGGAACTTGCACGCAATAATTACATTATTTAATTATGATGACGAGCTGATATTGTTTCGGTTCGATATGGAGTTAATTGCCTTTGTGTGCGATTTCCTCAGTTCTGCCCAGGTGGATCAATACACGATTATAAATACGATTAAAACGATTACACTATGAAAATCACATCAAATATATTATATATAGGTAGAACGCACGACGTACCTATATACCAGTGAATAGAAAAATTTAAACGCATGTGATGAGAACATTCAATAATCGAAAATTACTATAGCACTGCGGGTTGTCGATTAAAATTATTTACAAGCCTATAATAATATATTGTAATGCAATATTATATAATAATACATTCGAAATTGTCATCGAGAAAAATACGTACGAATTCGACTAATACTTACGATTAATAATTTACATGTGTAAATATATGTACGTACAACTAAAAATAATATAACACTAACATACACATAATTGCACAATAATATATGAACAGTTTTTTGCCAAACCTAGGCACCCCGTAACCTGCATATTATTATATATACGATTCGAATATTATTATGTTTATATACAGAGAGGCGGATGGTAAGACGATGTCGGTGACCTCTCATCATATTGCCAAAAACATATACCTAGGTACCTACTACGCACGTCGTGATGGAACGCACAATTTAATATGATACTAACTTATTTTCTCGCAAAGTTGGAGGCGTAACACGCATCACGCGCCGCTGAAAACGTAATAATAATAATTATTATATTACCGTCATCGTATATAAACGTCGAGAAAATATCGCAAGACGGCAGGGGTGGAAACTCGCGGCGGCGGCGGCGGTGGGGGTGGGTGTTTGGGGGGGTGTGGAAGCCGATAGGCCGACGATATTTCATTAGGGCGCGGAAGTCATACAGCAGCGAGCAAGCCGCGAACGAGCGTCCTTCCCAAAGTCCCCGGAGGCGGCGGCGGCGTCTCCTAAGTGTATTATATACGTCATTTGCATAGCCAATTATGCGGCACACGATTATTAGACCGTTAAGACCTTATTTGCATGTAGCTCGTATTAAGGATGCGCACGTAGGCCACCGCTACGCACCTTACCGGCGGCGTCGCGTACCGCAGCCACTATGTATACTACTTCGACTATATACACACTTTTCCACCAACCCCCTCCCAAACAATATATATATATATAATTCGACAACGACGTGTAATAAAGACGACGCAGACTGAATAAGCACCGTATTATGTATATATATATTTGTATTATATTATTATTATTATATTATACTACACCAACAGCGTCTTTGTATAGTGGCGATAGTTTATATTGTGTGTGTGTGTGTGTGTTGCGCAGTGTATATGCGGCGACGGCGCGAGTATAATAATTAACCACAGGCGTTTATTATAATTAAACCTCGTCTTGTACGAGGAAATTTCGACTAACAACACTCGGAACTGTCTTCGCAGACGTATCACGATATAATGACTCTATATATACACTCTGCAGTAGAACACCGCGTGTTATACTGCTGATATATATATACAAGGCTGGGCATTAACGAGTTAAAAGTTAAAATTAAGTTAAACCGTTAAGTTAATTTTAATTAAGTTAATTAACTCGTTACTTTTTTTACAAATTAACTTTTAACTTAATAAGTTACTTTTTTTTTAAGATTAACGTGTTAACTTTAAGTTAATTTTATTTAAAAGTATCTAAATTAAGTTAATTTTAGTGCAAAGAATAATGCAAATTATTAATGAGGTTTTTAGTATATTTATTATTTATTATTTTAATATGAATTTCCTGTAGACGAAAATAATATGAAAAATAACTTTAATAGTCATTATATGGGCTATAATATAATATCTACCTACACGTTTATCATTATAAATTGTATTAATAATATTTTCAAAGATAGGTTATACCTACAGATTATCGTTTAAATGGGTTCCCTGAAGTGGATGTTGAATATTGTCGTGAACGTTTTACCATTATTAAATAAATGCAATAAATAATAATCGGCTAGTCCGAATTTGGTTCTACAATAATTACCGGCATTATAATAAGTCACAACACAGATAAAATGCGGAATTTAATAAATAATTGTTTTGACATGTTATTGGTGAAGCCTATAATAAAAACAACTAATAATCAATAAAATGATAAAATATAAGTATACCATCATGTGTCATTTGTGTCAACCTTCGTAATATAAATTTATAATTTATTTTCCCATTCAATATTTCTGCTTGGTATTTAATTAAATTTATATAATATTATGATGTATATTTCGCTTAAACTTTTACAGATATGAGTGAATAGCTTTGTATATACAGATATACTATATAATATTAAAATAAAGAGTACCTAAAGATAATATAATATTATTGTTATTTGTATGTATTTAACGTAAATAAGATTACAAGAATTTTATATTATTATGATTTGTGAATCAAGGCTCTGTTCGTTTTATTTTTATAATATTGTTATTGTATGAACAGACGAACAGTAAACACTATAAACATCATAAACCCATGGAAATTCTAAGAATATTCTGTGAAAATAGTAAATACCACGAGAGCTAGTGTCGACGGGGATTAATCACAAAACAACTGTGGTTTAATTTACAAATTTCCAATTTAATTTCATTATCCAACTAGCATGTGTTCTGTTCGCATCTTGTTAGAATTTATAATATATAGTTATTAGTTTATTACTTTATTAGCTTATTATATTTCTGTAAAAGTTTATTATTTTTTTTAACTACAATGTCTGAAGACCATATTTTAAAGTGGCCCTATTTAAAAACTTATTTCGAACAACAACTATCAACATCAGATACAACTGAAAAAAAATCAAATTTTACATTCAAATGCATGCTATCTAAAAATATAGTACAAAGTAATTATATTTTTACTGATAATAATTGTTCATGTTGTGCTGAGCCTAGTTTTTAAAACTACACGGTGGCTGCATTTTGTCTACTCAGTATAGAAAATATATTTGGGTGGTAGGTACTAGGTACTGCCTGTTTGATTTTTATAATTTATGTGAATCAATTAAAAATATTGGTATCTTGGCAGTTGGGAGAAAACTGTGTTTTTTTTTTTGGATGTACCACTTGGGTAAATTGATTTGAGTATGAGTTTAGGACTAAGATTTATTTTGGAAAAGTAGGTTTTTTGACAGCTAGTTAATACTTTTATGTATCATTTAAAAAAATTTTCCCAGTATTTTTCTTGAGTGTAAAAAAACTAATATTATGTGTGCAATTTTTTATTTTTGCAAAATAGAAAATTTTAACTTTAAACTAAGTTAAGTTACTTTTTTTTCAAAGTTAACTTTTAACTTAACGAGTTAACGAAAAAAATATGATTAACTTTTAATTTAACTTAACTTTATTATTTTAAAATAACTTAACTTAACGAGTTAAAAAAAATCGTTAACTTGCCCAGCCTTGTATATATATATATATATACAGAGAGAGTGCAGTTATTAAACCAATACGCACAAGGTACGCCAGCTCACGTACGCATTAGAAACTCGCACGGCCACCCGATTTTTGTTTTTTTCGTTATACCTCTATATTACTATATTTTTTTTTTTTTTTTTATATTGATCTCGAGCCCGGCAGCTGAGGCCATTAGCTATTTTTAGTTTTTACTGTAGGTTATTAAGTCGGTAGGGGGAGGAACACGTATGTGTTTAGTTTGGCAGAATTTTTGATTGGACACCCGTAGGTATCTTCCATGCCCGGGTGGGGGATGGCGGCACTTGTTCACCGGACACCGTGACTTGTCCGAAGAAAAATGCCGCCCATGGCCTAGGAATCGAACTCGGGTCGACTGCGTCGCAGCCGTCGCCTTAGTCCGCTCGGCCACTCCGTCCCCCCATATTACTATATTATACCCTCTTGCGTTTCCGAAATATTTTCTCTCGCTCTCCTAGAGGTTCGTCATTGTAATTATTCTGCATTATACTGCAGCAGTGTGGTATGTGATAAATGATAATACCCATACAAGAATATTGAGTACCTGTATGGTAATGGTATAAGTACCTATATATTTATAAAACACACTTTCGGCGAATAAGTTGTGAATGAAAATATTTTTTGTTCAACTAAAATGGGCAAGTTATAATATTATATTATTGAAAATACAAAAATATTTCGACTTTATGTATCGTTTGCATCTTCAATTCAAGGTTTTTCCTTTATACAGAGAAAATTTACAGGAATGGTTTCAGGTTGTGCAACAAAAATAACGTGGACTCTATTGGTATATAAACGAAAATAAAACAATACGTACCTAATGATTTACTACTATGTATGTGTAAATAAGCACATTTACAAAATCCAAATAAAAAATATTACGCTCCACTCGAACCAACATATTAAATTACTGATCGTAGTTGAATTGAAAATTAGTCTGGCGCTGCAGAGTGCAGACATCGATAACGACCAAAAGTCGTGAATCGTTATAACGAGATTCGATGAAAATATATAATATTATACTATGCTGTTGGAAAAATAAAAAGTAGGTATCGGTTATGATTTTTTGCCAGTCGCTCATAGACATAGACACTATTACAAATGCATTTGTTACAACCGCACTATAGCTATTCCGCACGTGAAGTTTATTATTACAACGAATTATTTGTTTATCGTGCTCGGAAAAGTAGGCATAGGTAGGTGGGGTGCCTAAGTGTATACACTTGGATATATCCCGGCTACTTGTAAAACTCGATTAAATTGTTTTCTCCCCCGTCGTTGCTCGTGGCCTTATATAATAATTTAAGGTACCTACACATTTTAGGCAAGTACACCTCTATTCGTATATACCATACAGTTAGCGATAATATTATATAATACACACCGGGCGCAAGTTAATATAGTTATTATATAAATACTATGTTGCGTGTGTGTGCCGTGTGTCTGTAATTACGCGGACACCGCCGACAGGATCCACTTCTATATCCTTTGCGCTGTATTGTGCGTTTCGGATAATTCGCCCGCCGTTTACGAGACCTCGTGTATTACTGTACGTATAACACTGTACCTATATATTATGTATTATTTTTATAGTCGTCGTCGGCCGAGGAGGAGAAACACGATGGGAGAGAAAAATCCGCGGCGCCGACATATTATATACGCTAATACGGGACCGCATTAAACTATCATTACGACCGACACCGACGACGTCTCAATCGACTGAAGCGACGGCCAAATGACAGGTCGGTCTCGTTATTACTACTACTACTACTTCTACTACTACTATAATACTACTATACATTATATTATTATTATTGTGTACACGATATTATAATATTATATATATACGCATACGCACGCACACCCCGAAATTGTAACCGACACCTTGTGTGTATCTGACTATGACGACTCAATTTCGTTCCCCACGACGGCCATCACCTAACCACGCGCGGTATACGCATATTTTGGTATTTACCACAATACGGTAAGTTACCTATATACTTTTATACGTATGCTATTGGTACGACTGTAACAGTTGTGCGTTAAATGTTGCACGCGATTTTGTTCACCGCGCTCGAAACATGTTCATAATAATATAATATACAATATTATAGTCGTCTAAGCGTCATAGTCCATATTATATCATGTACCTATATCGGTTTCATATGCAAACTGCAATAGCAGTTGTTATGCCGCTTTTTTAAGTAGCTAGACAATTTTTCATAAAAAATTTAATTTTTATATCACAGTTGTATTTACCTTATCGTTTTTATATTATATCTGTTCAAAAATGTACGCGCCATCTAGGTCTGTGCCTAGTCCGTAGACTTATACTTGGCCTCCTCCCTATATCTGATACCTGGATCAGCGACGACTACTATTAGCTTTGAAAAATGAAATTCGGCAACTACGACTCAAACGCGTTAGTATTAATAACAAAATAGTAAATATTCATATAGGTATGTGACTTTTTTGAAGCCGATGGGGTCATATATGGCATCTATAAATGAGTCATAACTTCACGGGGATCAGCCAAGCGTTTAAACTTAAATAAAAATAAAAATATGTGCATTACGTTGTTTGTTATTCTTAACAGTCACCATTAAAATATACTATATTAGTTCATATACAGTTACATTCTTATTATAATACTATATAATATACCTATTATTCTATGGATTTTACAGTTTCTTGGTAGGTATAGTCGAATGATTGATAACCACACAATTCCTCATTGTCTCTTCTCAGTTATCTTCTATAGCATTGTTTACTTTACCTAAGTACCTATAACTAAACCTTATTCAAATAAATTGTAATAATATTAATATTATTCAGGTACAAAAAAAAAAAAAAATGATGCATTAATATAGTCGACGTTTGACGAGACGATCATTCTAGTATCATATTTTTTTCGATCATCAGAACGCGTTTATTATTTGAGTAATACATTAATAATTCATATATATATGTATATTCGGATAAGTCGCGTATATTATAATGATTAATATACAATATTATATAATGTGAATTTTTTTTCCCGTCAAAGGTCGAAAACTATATAAAATCGCGATACCGATTCGTCATCGACGGGACTACGCGTCAGAAGATCCGTATGAAATGTAAATAATTAATCGATGGGCGTTTGAAAAAAACAAAAAAACCCCAAAAAAAATCGCCAATATCCCACACATGCATATCAACCCTTTCAGATATTACCGGTATATAGGTATATACCACACCGCTGTTCACGACCAATATATATGATTAGCGCGAAGTCGTATCGTTTATTCGACCCGTTTATAATATATATATATAATAATATCATATTTTTTTTTCCGCACCCGCGGGTTATAATATTATTATCGCCGGGCGAATATCGTTCGTTTTTTTTCCGTCTCCGCGTGTCGTGCCCGCCACACCACACACGCGCACATATTACGGCCGGATACGGACGTGTCGGTCCGCGCGCACCCGCGACACAACCGGCTCACGGGTCCCAAGGGCGTAATTCTTCTTTGGCACCTCGTGCCGGACCCGCAGGGCTTTGGCCCAGTGACATCTGGCGGTTCCCCCGAGTTTTGATTCGCTTCGCGATGCCGGCGGCCAAAAGTCTAGTGCGCCTTTTTCTCTCTCTCTCATCCCTCTCTCCCACTCACTCTGTCTCTCCCTCTCTCCCACTCACTGTCTCTCCCTCTCTCTCTCACCCCCTCTCCGTCACTCCCTCTCCCCCTGCTCGCGGATAGATAAATCGCCGCCGCATGTATATGCCCCGCCGCCGCCCCGCAATTGCGGCTACGGACATTTCATTATATTATTATGTATAGTATACGCCCTGCCCCGCAATAACACATGTCCCCGAAGTCGGTATATTGCTCGAGTCTGTTGGGAATGTAAACATTTAAATTGTACGCCTATGTTGTGTGAGTGTGTGGCCGCCACCGCGACTGCGAGATATGGTTTCGAATCAGATAAAAATATATTAAACTTTTTATGAGCGGCGGATAATCGAAATGAACTCGCCGTCGTAATGATGTATAATATTGCACTCGACTCCTCTCGCGGCAGTATAATATATATATATGTGTGTGTGTGTGTGTGTGTGTGTGTGTGTGTGTGTGTGTGTGTGTGTGTGTGTGTGTGTGTGTGTGTTTTATATATATATATATATATTATGAGGGACGAAAGCGCGTCGAACAATGAACTCGAATTTTTGCATACGACGAGATTATTAAAGCTATTTATCAATATTTCAGACCGCGCGAGCAGCAGGCTAGCAGTAGCACGGCGGACAGACAATGCGCACCCCTTTTTTATTTTCGTCGCTGCAGTAGGTGCCTGCTGAAAATTCATATTATTATTACGCTTGGACCGTATAAGTAAACGCTATATTCTATAATTTCATGGTTGGTTCATATACCTTTTAGTGAATTGATTATTTCGGTTGTGACGGGAGCGCAGGTTTAACGCCTAAAGGGTAGTGTTTATTTTTTCGATCTTATACTATATATCATAGATTCCACCACGCGTGTTTGTTGATTTAAATGTTTTATTGCTTTTGTTGTTTTAACAGTTGCAATTGCCACTGCGGGTTTGGTGAAGCATTTACGTTACACGAACGAACAACAAAGATAAACAAATGTAACAAATGTCATTTTTAAATTTTCTCCGGCTTCAATCCCAAGGAAATATGAACAAGCGCACTGTAGTTTTTAACAAAACCTTGACAATTTATTTGTAAATCGAAATCGGCTGTAATCGGATCATCCGCTTCATACATGATTTAAACTTAAATTTTACTATGTAGTTGTAGTGTACTACATCAATAATCACTATGCACCGAGATGAACGTGTTTGCCAAACAAATTGTTTTATTTTAAATCTCACTATTTTCTACACCAATTAATTCAATTTCACTAATTTTATCCATATAAAATAAAATAATTAACAGTTATTTTTTGTGCAATACACTTATGAGTTATAGAACCCTTCAGCCAAGCTTAGAACTATCTGACACCACGACCACATATATAGATAGCAAGTACCTTCAAAAAAATATTCTCGGTAACTCAACTATAAATTTATATTATTGTCCTGCATAATAACTCAAGACTAAAAATCATGTTCTAATGTTTTTACAAACATCCATTAGTGATAATTGGTGACTATACACCATGCGTATTACACAATATTACTACTTAACACGCGGTATATTTGTATTGGGTTCACCAAATAATAATTAAAGATCTGTATTATTTATGTAAAGTTTATAGACCTACAGTATAGTCGCAGTTGATTCAAAACAATTTATAAATACATAATTTAAAATATTTAAATATTATTATAAGCTGCGATGTCAACGTCATCGTCATGTAAATTTAGATTAAATTTCAAAAATCGTATTCTCATTATAAATTCTGTTTGGATTAAAATTACATTCGAAATATACGAAGCGTTTTATGTTTTAATACTGCACGTCACAAACACATCATACATTTGATTTTTCACTAATCGTGCGTTGACTAAGTATATAACAATTATTAGTTTACAATTATTGGATACGTCTGCATATACGCAACGTGTAAACAACATGATAATATTATAATGTACAATAGTGAACTTAATATGACTCAAAAGTATGCACAGTGCCACGGGTGGGCACCGCGCACCAATTGTAGTAAAAATGTATATTTGTTTTACCATCTCGACATTACGATGGCCGTGCGCTCCAGCCTATACAGGCCCGCTTAAAAAATTAATTTATTTTCATTTTCTGTTAAACAAGTTTCCCGGTACAATATTCACCGCCAACATCTTGTAGAACCGGTCATTATTGACACGTTATGACCAATTAAGGTGGCGTCTACGTGAACTGCAGCGGTGGACGCGGCCGATAGCTATAAATCTATAACGACTCGTTCGACTCCCGGGCCGTATAGCTCATATTATATATTATTATAAACCGTGCACGATCGCGTATGCTAATGTCTAAATACGGCATGTGTGAAAATCGATTATTCGAACGCAATCCATCAGAACCGTCGTCGTTTCGGGACAAATGTTCAAAAAATTCGAAATATTTCCTCGGTTATAGCGTCGCACGCGCCCGCACCTTTGCAGAGCGCGCATTGTGCGAAAATTATCAATTTCCAATCTCGGAACAGGGCCCATCGATCATTTTACGATAATATTATTATTATCTATCGAAAATTTCGTTTATAATTGTTAAAGGGTCCCCGATAAAACGGTCCGCGTTGTCGTCGCTATACTGCTGCTATACTGTTATACTGCTCCTATACGGCCATCATAATATACAGTACTATTATATTGGACTATTGCGTCGTTAAAACGGCCATCTGTGCTAACCGCTATATGTGTACCGACTACGACCACGCGCGGTATCGCACGGCCGATCGGTAATTACGTCGACACCCCCCGCCCGAGACCGGTAAATAATTAAAAATCGCCGGTGCACGTCGAATCGTCGTCATTTCCGATTGTTTCCTCTCCGTCTGCTTCGAATCGCATAAACATGTAAATGCAACAAGGGCGATAAACCGACTGCCGCCGCCACCGACGACCACCACCCCAAAATCTGATTAACATTTCGACGGATCAATCCATCTGCCGCTCGTTTAACACCCTCCGCGCGTTTTTCCGACGACCCTCTTTAGCGTCGCGGGCGACGGCCACCGACAACCCTCGCCGCCGCCGCCGCCGCAGCCACAAACACCGTGTCCAATCCTTCTGTAATCTTTTTTTTACAGAGTTTATTTGCACCGCCCCTCAGGCCAAACACCCCCCCCCCTCCCGGGCTTAAGAACAACAACACGCTAAATCCCCTTAAAAATCCCGTCCACACCACTTGCACGCTTATATATATATATATCATCCCACTCCAACGTATATTATTATATAGTAGTGATTCCATTACCCGTTTGTATACACACAAACAATATTTATATATATACATACACATGTTACACTGTAGTTGTATTATTTTATTGTTACGACGATTCCTTTCGGATTAATATAATATACGACCGTGACGTTTGCTCTCTCGCGTATTATATGCAGTTATGTATCGCCCCCCCCTCCCCTCCCGCCACCACAAATCTCCACCAGTCGTTATGCACGTGGTTTTATCCTATATATATATATGTGTGTGTGTATCCTATGAGGATTACGCAAACATGGAATTAAAATGCACCGCTCGAACCTGCAGCAGTGCAGCAGCAAAGTTTACCGATTACAAAAGTTGCGGCACGACAATATCGTCTTGCGAACACAATATGTATATAATAATAACGATATACAGTACACACACAATAACAATATTATATGCTGTATAACGTATGTGTCTATGAACGAAGTTTGAGTTCGACAACGATTTTTCCAGTCGTTTGATCGCCGCCCGAGAGTAGAAAGTATTAAAGTAGTACAACAATACAATATTTCTCTCGTTAGGTTTTCAGATATGGTTTTGAGATAATGTATAAATGTACACCTATATTTATTTTTCATCGTCCTTTGGTTTTATATGAACAGCGTGAATCACAGATCTACACACTGTGCGCATTAAATGTTGAACGTAGTATTGTAATATTAATGTCGTATAATGTATAATCATATTATATTGTAATAGGTCAGATTTCTCAAAATTTTTTTTTACGACAACCCCCTCTAATTTAGATTCATATAAAATGACGATACACTTAAAATAATTAGTGGATTTTTGAAAAATTAACAGTTATAAACCTATATGTAAATTGAGAATGAGCCTATATCTTCACAATTATTGTTTTTCTTATGTCTGTGGATTTCACCATCGCGTCGTAAGGCCAGAATAATAATATCATATTATATTTCAAGTTTGAACACGTACAATATAAATGAATAATTTTTTTTTTGCTACACACCGGTTGTGAATTCGTGATATAGATAAACGACAGCAAAACAATCCAATACCTATATAGGTATATTATTAAATATTTTAATATTATGGTCAGAAAATCGACGCGACGGGTCAGTGCAAATTTAACTGCCAACTGGTTTAGTTGTGTGTAAATGTAAATGTTGTTTTATCGTTTCCGACGAGCTTTCGAGAAATATTTGACCGAAACACTGCATTGATAATTTTGTGTGCAACCAGAAATAAATATAATTACATAATTTATGCAGAGTAATAAAATAATTTGCACATTTATGATTATTTCAATAAGTATATGCACATAGGTAATAATGAAGGAACAACTTTACTGTTGTGGCTAAAGAAAGAGGTTCCTTTTTTGTACATTTATAATATTTTATTATTCTACTCAGTATTTCAGTGAATGAAATCGCAACTACCTACAGTGGGTAATAGACATGGGGACACAAAACATAATTTTTTTTCTTAATAGCAATAAACCGCCATATAACAGTTGGTAACTTATTTAATAATCTTGCACTTATCATTTGCAGACTATTGCTACATTACGTTTGATATCAGCTTTAATCCGACGAAAACATAAACAATCTTCTGCACGGTTAGTCAATAGTCATATATATAGATGTGGTTTTTGTGTTCGCATTCTAATGAGTAATGACTTACCGCGTGTCCGCGTTGAAAGACGAATCAGCTTTTGTAGTATACAACATTGTAATTTTCTCTTTGACAAACCGACAGGCGATGAAGAAATTAATAAAAAATTTTTCTCGTGGTTAAACACAGATACGTGAGAATATTATTTAGTTTAGACTAAAATATATTAGGTATCATATAATAATATGCAGAAAGTTAAACTATTGAGAGAACTTTTTCATTTTGTACTCTTATTATTGTTTCGTACATAAATTGGCTGAATGCTTCAACGACAAACTGAATATTATGTGTGTTTATTTTGATTTTAAAATAATTTTACCGTTTTAACTATAAACATACCGAAATCCAAACATGATACTTATATTATATAGTTTTCTATTTAATCTTTAAAAGTAATTTACCTACTACTAAATGTTGTACAATATATTAGAATTTATAATAATTGACTAAATATTATTTTTTTTTCGTGATTTTACAAAAATAAAAAGCAAAATCGTGATTCTCTTATTTTAATCAACACTATATCAATTTATAATAGTTATTACAGTTGAATGTGGCATGACGGGAAAAGCCACATATTAAGAGGATGTTACACAGGCATTTGTGGTATCCGTTTTACAATAGTGCGTAACATAGCAAATTGTACACTCAACAAATCACGTTTAGCTCCGTTAGTTTAAAAATTAGAGTGAACTGATCTCTTATAAAATGTAAAGGTAAGATTATTATCAAGGGCATCTTTAGCAAGTTATGAGTATTTTAAAATTGCAAATTGTTTTTACATCTTACAATACTCATTACTCGCTTTAAAATTAAGATATAACCTAACTTAACCTAACCCATGATAAGTGCCCCCCCCCCAGATTAATCTTATCTTTAAGTTTTATAAGAACTAAATTCACTATAATTTTTAAGCTAACAGAAACACTCGTGATCTGCTGAGCGTAAAATTTGCTATGTTACGCATTTGTAAGACAGAGACAACAAATGTCTGTGTAGCGTCCTCTTAAGATCCAACATCCGTCTCCTGTTCCCAGACGGATGGCCATCAGGACATATTATATTTAAACAACGACACGCTGTCTAAGACTTATCGGCGAGTCGACCGCTCAATGGTCGAGGTAACAAAAAAAAAAATGTAAAACTACCTATACAGTGTATTTTTCAGGGGGTGACTTGGAGGGGTATTACCCCCCACCCCTAGAAACAATTTATACCACCCCGAAAATATATTTTTACTTCCCTTCATTATTTACCTATGGCATACCTCCTTAGAAATTTACAATACCCCCCCCCCCTCCAAGATAAAAAAACGTCTGAAATAAGCACTGAACCTATATATATAAACCAACCAACCGTATTATACTAAAACTGCTAATTTTAACTGTTCAGATACTTTTTAATTATAAATTGGGCATGTTTAAGGGAAAAATTATAACTACTGTAAATAATACTGTGTTTCAGACTGGCCTTCATTAATCATTATTATGCCTATACTTCTCAGTGGTATTAATAATGTTTAATAATCATTAGAATTTTGAGTATTTTCATTGAAAAACTATATTTTCATCTATATAACATGCAAAATGTACAATGCGGGGTTATATAATTTTTGTTTATTACTTAATAATAAACAATATACATATACAATATATATATATATGTGTGTGTGCGGTACGTTGAATTATTCGTGTAGGTATCAATGGTTTTCAAATAACATTGTTTTTAAGGGGTTTTTTATTTTGTTTTTGCATAATAATGGTGGCGGGGCGCCTGACAAATGGTTCAATGATAAATTACACGAGATTTTATTCAGTATACCCCGTGGGCATTCCAGAATCATAAATCACGGGTGAACCGCGTGGTTTTTCTCCTCGTTGGGCTACATAAACATTTCTATCAAACGTGCGAGTAGTTATTTTAAATTACGGTAAAAACATATTTCATTAAAAGCTTATGTGTATATCTGATTTTTCGCCAGAAATGTGTGGCCCCCAAAATGTCGTCTATAAATTCAAATTTATCGACTACACAACTCTGCATATATGTGTATACGAGGCAAGTTAAATATGAAAAAGCTCGTTGATTCCAATGATATAAAAAAAGTAAGTGTTCAGAAAAAAAAAACGTGTACGATAATTTGTTCATAAAAAAAAAGATATATACATCCAACCGTTAATAACGACTATATAGTTTATATAATGTTTTAATAAAACAGTCGAATCAAAAAGGTCAAACACGTAATAAAAAATGTAATTACATTAAAATAGTATAATACTTTCCCGTATTAATTTTTCAGTCGATGTTTTGGGTATGTTTATAATTTTTAATTAAAACCGATTTCCCATTACAAGAAAAATTCTAGTGAAATAAATATTGTTAATATACCTGTATAATATGATATAATTTTTGTAATTTTTTATGCAACGGGGATGGTCCATGGCAGCGTGCAACACTATTTACATAAAAACGGCATGTAAAGTTTAAAAGTCGTCCTATTATACTCTATTATCTATATTTTATGAACTATAGGCATATAATATTGATAAATACACTCAGATATTTATTAGTGAGTATCCCAACTTTTAGTATAGGTATCTCTAGTGCTTATAGGTACCTATATTATGGTATCTCTGGTGCCTGCATTATTTTAATTTTGTACATTGCTTGTGATGGAAAGACACACGAATTTATTTAATTCGAATTACATTGCAAGGTTTTAATTGCATAAGATTTAAAATATTTCGTCAAGTACCTACAATAGAGTTATACTGTACACAAACTTTCCAATTCAGTGTAATATGTTTCTTGTACAGAAACATTACACTTACCTAACCTTATAAGTGCACACTAAATTATTAGTAAGAAACCGTACACGCAACTTCCATTATTACTTACCATTAATCACAAGAGGTAAGGCTTGACCTTTTGATATAAACAAATGTGTTTAATTTCACTTAATTAGTGGACCTCGAAATCTAACCGACCCAATCGTGTTTTAAACGTTAAAAAGTACTTCAAATCCTAAGGCTTTAGCCTAATATCTCTCATAAGGTTTATGAATTTAATTGCACGCCGTTATAACAACATCAACGAAACATTAAGCACTCTATACTTTTGTTACTATGTAAGATTTTATATTTTATTTTAATTTATTGTCATTGTACACTAATTTAAGATATTGAAGCTATTAAATATCAAGGTTCCGAATTTTAATCAAATTATTTTAAATTTTAGAGAACAATTCTCAAAGTGAATATAATAATGTGTATAGTTTATTAAAATAGCTGACAAAGATGAGAAACAACTAATTATTTAAATTATAATTTGTTTTTGATCAGAATATAATGTATACGGAATAATCCGAATGAAAAATATATTTAAATTCTATGAGTCATTTGTTGCTTATAAGTGACAAGTTTCGTGCGGAATTGCTGCAGTAATGCAATACATTATAATTGATAAGTAGCAAACATCTGTTTCTTTTTATTTTTTTATTTATACGCTTTTAATTATGGTATGTCACAACGGTACAGTATGAAGTCGACATCTTTATAATTCTGTTTTATTGGGTGTAAATATTTCAAGTCATATAACTACTTCAATACTTAATATATATTTGCGGTAGCCAGCCTGCAGATATATTTTAATATAGTTACGTCGATATAATTCCAACGGGCGAATGTAAGTCCCTACACGAGACCTATCAGGTAAAAATATTCACATGTTAGTTCCTACATTATGGAAAAATTATAAATGTAATTTCCTACGTGGTACAAAAAAATGACTTATGTTAGATCCTACACTAATCGTTGATGTATCGTGATTATTGGAATATGATAAAATGGATTAGGTGTTTATATTTATTATTTTTGTAATAAAATATAATATGTATAATAATATTTTGTTTATTAAAATGTAGTCGAACTGATGCTATATGTATAATGTCTTAAATTTAATAAAATCATAATACATTTCATTTCAATCGTAAAAAAAAATAAACTGTATTTTGTATATTAAATAAAATAAAACGGATGCTTATGTCTGGAAACTAACATCTATATAGGAACAAATATAAGTATTATTTGTTTTGCCGTGTAAGAACTGACGTAAGTATACTTTTTTTTTTTACCGAGTAGGAACCTACACTTCTCATTTTCATAATCGTGTTGGAACCATCACACATTATATTATTATCTGTAGGAATATTAACAGTGCAATTTTTTACCTGTTACTTCGTGTATACGATCATACTGTTCCCCATTCCAACACAATTCGCGTGCAGCGGGTGTACGACTTTATAATACTTTATAATAACTCTACTATTATTTTATTAGTTTATACAATATATTTTATACCATAAATTCTGCAATATCTAGTAATAAAATTCGGGGTGCAATGATTTCCCGTACTACCGCAGCAGCGGTATAATTGACGGATATGTTTTTGAAACCTAAATCGGATGTCAATGCGTATCGATTTCGCTGACCTCAACAATGAGCATAATCCTTTGTTCGGAAACCCTCGGGTCAGCCGCCTCGCGTACACAGCAATGCATTATATTATACCTATACGTATCGTTATACGCATGCCATTATTTAAAATCATAATAATAATTCAACTACGACGGTTCTCTCGATACATACGGATATACATATCGATATTGTTCAGCCGTATTGTGTACGCACACACGCTTAAACGAATTCAAATATTATATTTTATTATATTATACGCGCGCGCAGTTCTTAATAAATTATTTAAAACGGCCGACGGAAGCTATACACATGTAAAAATACAATTATACATTACATACGTATATTGCCGACTGTTACACATCAACACACCATAATATATATATATCAATTGTATAAGGTACGCATATGTGACGTGTGTATAATATTATAAACTCATTGTCGTCCCTGCCGGTCGTATATAATAATATTGCAGCACGCGCTCTCGCGATGTTACCCTTTTGTCGGCTCGGTTGTATTCCGACGGCTGTGAGTGGGTATACGGAATCGCTGATTTATATCCGTTTTTACAGGTCCCCCCCCCCCCGCTCGCGACGGTCATATACAATATTATGCGCTCGCCGGCCCATATTTATCATATAATACGTACGTCGTGTGTGCGCGTACGCGTTCTCCGTTTTGGGGGCTGTGCAGGAGGGGGTTAAAAATATAGTGAATAATAGTTGCGAGCGCACTTTTGTATAATAATAATAATAATATGTTCCGTTTCATTTTCAGCTCCGGTGAACACCGCCGCCGCCGCCGCCGACGACGACGTCGAGCCGGTGCGGACGTTGGTGAAAAATCGCAATAACGATCGCGCAATGACCAAACAAAGACGCGTTATAAATGCGTTTAAAATGATGGCATTGTCGGGCGCGCATCTCGTAATAATAAAAGTCACGAAGACCCGGTTTTCGGACGTCACAATAATATATCACATCGTCGCATATTGTTATCGTTATACCGCGGTACCTACGCGTAATGATACTGTATAACCACTCGCGTGTGATGTGCGGCCGTCTGCATGGCGAGTGTTTGTGTGCGGATATCTGTATTCGGAAACGCATCCGCCGAAACTGGTTGGATGTTATAATAATATGTTGTATTGTGCGATCGCGATAATTAATTCCCCGGGACGCTCTTCACGAATCGGCCTGATACACACTCGCACGTCGTCATGACACACCGTCGTGGGCCACGCGGGGTAATCGACGATCGTAATTCATATTATATTATATTATATTATATTATTATTATATTATTATTATTATTATTATCATGTGAACGCCGACAAAGGGCTCATTAAACGATATTATATAACACGCGCACTGCGCCGTTGCAATACATAGGTGTCGGAGCCGTGGAAAACACTGCAGGCTTTGACTGGCTCCGGTGTACATATTACATGTACCTGCCTGCCCATATATATATATATATATCTGCCACCACGATCCGCCTCGAACGATTATCGTTATTATATTATACTTGACGCATTTTTTGTATTATTTTTCTAAACGTCAAAACTTTTAAACCCGCGACTGCAGCTGCAATATACATGTAGTTATATATTTGGAAGACGAAAATACGTATAGTCATATTATAATCTCGAAACACCGTGCGTATTATTAGGGTATTGGCATGCCGGGGCGGCCGTCCGCTATAAATTATTACAATATATTATACTGAAAATTATTACAATATACGACCGACGCGTATACCAATACAGGTCTTGGTATATTATTCGAAAAACACAGAATTTGTGTTTTAGTTACTCACCAATTTATATCTATTACAGATATTATATAAACTACAAAATTACGGCTGGTTTACAGAGTGGTATTTACCAAGCAATACCTTACGCCCGTTTTTTCCTTTACTTGATAACGAATAATAATATTTTAATTCATGGAATTATTAAATACACTTACAGATCATATTTTCTTATTTATAAGAGTGTCTGTGACTCTGTGGCGATAAAAAATTCTGTTTTTCAAATG
The DNA here is from genome assembly GCF_019925205.1 of Metopolophium dirhodum. Taxonomy (NCBI): domain Eukaryota; kingdom Metazoa; phylum Arthropoda; class Insecta; order Hemiptera; family Aphididae; genus Metopolophium; species Metopolophium dirhodum. The sequence continues at coordinate 1,901,370 of NC_083563.1, read as the reverse complement.
AAAACCGCATTTGTTTGCAGTAAATATTACTATAGTAATATTTAATCATTTTTCTGAACATTTTGACGTATTAAAATCAAAGTTCATGTGAGCGGTTTCTTGGATATTTATATATATAAAGATAACAAAACAGAAGTCGTATCTTCGCAAGACATTCCTTCAGTAGGACAAAAAACCTCAAGAATTTGAAAATATTCGTAGGTATGTTTAAATAATCCACAAATCTACAGATTTTGTATAACCGCATCATTGGAAAAAATAAAATGTGTGTGTGTGTGTGAATCACCCTCTAATCACAAATAACATAGCGTAAGTGGGTATAGTATGTATCTAGTGTACCTATATATGGTAATTTTGTCCAATTAAATCTAACCGTTTTGTAAATTATACTGCTGAAGAGTCTCAATACATTATATTGATGTATAATTTCAAAAAAAAAAAATTGGCAAGAGATAGCAAACACCTTAAAAGGTCAAATTCACGTTTTCGCGCGCGATTTGCGAATACGAGGCGTTCCCAATCGCAAAAGGAAATTTACGTGCATAATTTCTTACACGCGATATTCAGAAATACGTAATATACTTTGTACCTACAACCTCAAATTGTATGAGAATACTTTCCTCGACGCCTTAAACGGTACCTATATGATTATAATATTCTGCAGTGCACTGCAATATTATATTATTATTCACATGACCACATATTTGTTATTATTTTTGGATTCATCACAAATCAGTAATCTATGCTACCTCCACGATTGAGAGATTATTTGCGTAATTTAATTTTCGTTTATCAAGTATTCCAAGGTATACTCATAAATAAGAGAATGTATATTTTGACGTTAACATCATTATAATAATAATAAGTCTTAACACTATAGTATTAGTTAGTACGATGGGAAAAATCAAAATAATTAAAATTTATCTCAATACAAGTAAACATTTCATATATTTTTTTTCCAACATTTCAATTATCTACAAATTGCGCGCAACAGAATAGTCGGATGGTTATAGTACGACGAGCTTCGACTAAAATTATTATGCTTTTATGTTTAGAATTGCGGTAGGAAGCTATTGCAATTAATATTATTTTGCGTCTTAATACTCCGCCTTTCTGAACATTAACATGCCCTACACATATAATATAATATTATGGAGACTGTAAAGCGACATTAGAGCGGACATAAAATAACATTATTAATAGCGTTTTCGACAACTGCGTCGGGCGCGTTAAATAGACGACACCAGCTCTCTCGGAGTAGATAATATTATCGACCGCCACCGCACTAGGTGTACCTACAGTACGCTTACGCCATGCCATATGATACCGCTACGACCTGCCCACCTCCTATTACAATGGCTCTTGTTGGAATACAAGAGTCAATAACTCGTATTTAACCGACACGATGTTATATTGTACTATATTATTATATAATTGTAAATTACCACTCACTCAGTGGCAGAACGAATGAGCGATGCATCTCAAAAACTGTATAACGCACGAACTTGAAATTCGGAACAGTGGTTCCTCCAATGATCTAGATTTTATTACAAGTACGCATTTTAAAGAGGTGCTCAAACATGGATATAATTGAGATTCGCGATTGAATTTCTAATATTTTTTTTGTCTATATAAATGGTCGCCACCGGTTACAAATAATTATAATAGTAATAAATTGTAGAAATCAGTCGTGGACCGACTGATTCACATCATCGCCTTTCCGAAACCGCCGAAGCTATGAGTCCAACATTTGGCCAGTATATAGTCTCGTCTTATGTGATATAGAGACCCGCTACTACGAAAGGATTTCGAGGAGGTCTTCAAACAAGTTTTCGGAAAAGTACCCGAGTAGTGTAAACCACGTTAAAAAATGTACCAATGTTACATATTATTACATCCAATCCGCGACCCGCGGTCGAATAATTATATCACAAAATATATGTACGCCGACGCCGAATAGTGCGTGAACACAAAAAAGTTCGATGTACACTAAAACTGAGAGTTCAGATTATACACTCCTCGTCACTCATACCGAGATACACCTATACATTATACTAATACGCAGGATTCACCACTTGAAGAAAACCGCACACGGACGAAGCCGGGATATTCAGCCACATAGGTAGGTACTAGGTGGTATACAATATGTCTATTTTGGTTTTCGCAAAGTCTTCGCTCGCTCCGCCGGTATGGACTATACCCCGCCGGGGGGGTTGAGTTATAATAATAATACGATGCCCATTTATGGATTATTAATAGCGTCGTCCGTTTAACGCAAAACACGATGGCACATTTTGATTGATCCGCTAATACGCCACCACCGCCGCCGCCGGTGGGTTTTCCCTACGGTGTTATTGGGTGGGCCACGTGCGCCGGCACGTGTGTGTACCAATAAGGGGCAAGTCCGCCGAGGGTGAAAGTCCTGCAGATTTGTATCATATGCAAAGTACACATACATATTATTATCATTATCATTATATACCCTTCTCCGTTAATCCGGTCAATATTTTTGTTTTTCGAGAGGGCGGGCGTCGTAGAGTGTTGATCCGCACCCCGCGATTGCCAAAACCATAAGTAAAAATGTTTGTATGCGTTTCTTTTTAAATCGCGTTAAGCCTCGCATTACGAGAGGAAATTATGCCACACAGATTTCCGCGTACGATAGCCCAAGTAAGTACGTCAAACGAGAAACACATATTATTATGTGTATATAGTTAATCACGCCGGCGGCGCACTGCGGCTGAACGCGACGATGAAAATATCGTTTTATCTCAGTGCCCAATTTGAATATAAATGTTATATTATTACAATAATTATTGCTGCGACCTGTTAGAATTTATCTCATTATAATTTCGTGAAAAATCGTGTCGATTTTTATAAGTACCTACGTGAGTGTACAGTATATTATGACGTATAATAATATATTATGCTAATATTGACTAATGAGTATATTTTAATCTATTGTTCAATTAATGTTTCTTTGAATTTTTTGTTTCGTTTAAAGTGTCTGCCGAACATAAATGATTACATAATATTGATTTGATTGCTATAACCATGTTAGGCGTATATCTTCAAAACGTGTACGATCATATTTGCATTTACCTTTGAAAATAAAACGGAGAGGAGAAGTAAAACTGCTATTTATATTACCATCGCTTATATAATATTCGATAAATAATATAAATTAAGGAGGTATACATAAATTAAAGAAAAAGTAATTATCGATTAAAGATATTTTTAAGAAGACAATAAAATAATATTCGAGTTTAATCTCGGCATAATTAATTACCAATTTTCTTTAACGTTATCCGAAGTTTTTATTTCTTTCCGCACGATAACAGCTTAATTTTTAATCGCATTTTAAGGCAGAGATCGTTTTAATACAATAATAATCCCATAAAACAAAAGCGTGGGAAGGAGTCCCGGGAGACCTGTAAAAGGGGTACGCCACTGTTGTGTAGTACACAGTATAATTCTGAAACGACCAGAAAGTTGGGCACGTTAAAATTTCATTTCAGCCCGTGATTAAATTAAAACTGAATTAATGACTAGTTGTTTCAAACTTTCTGGGCTCTCAATTCTAATTTTAATAAAAATTATACTTTAGTTTTATTCAGTTTTTAATTTGTATTAGCGCTTTTATTGTAAACAAAATTAAAACAAAATATAAATAAATAAGTACACATTTTGTTGGAAACACGATTAATATTATTATCATTCCTAAATATAAAAAAAATTAGCTTTTTCGGTTGAACGCGTTTGTACAATAAAATAACAGCTGAACGACAACATTACTTGGATCGTCATTTTTGATTAGATTTGATTATTTTTCTGTCATTTTGATTGACAATAAATAAATCACACGTCCCATCTGTCAAATTCGTGACAATATTTTTATAAAAAAAAATGTAGAAAGAACTTCGTTAATATAGTAACTATTTTTTTTTTTACTTCACCAAAATGTACAGGTGAAATATAATTCAACATTTTTTTTTACGTATAATGTATTCTTAAAACACTATATTTGAAAAAATCATTCTTCTCGCCGGAAACCCCCCCGGATAATATTAAAATGAGAATGGTCTATGGATTTTATCCCTCTAAACTAACCAATATACTATATGTCTACTACTCAAATATGTAATAATTAATGACACTTTTATAACTTTCCAATAAGTTGTCAATTACTTTTATTTTTTTTATATCGCTATTATTACCTAAGTACCACTGATGTTTCTTTTTTTTACTTTATTTTCCTTTATTTATTGTAAAATAATATAAACCATTCAGGAATTGTATCACTATAGATCAGGGGTTCCCAAACTTGTTTGGTTTGTGGTGCCCTATTTGAACCAAGGTTTTCTCAGGGCGCCCTTCTCCAAGTCATATTATTACTAATCATAAAAAATATAGAAAAATTTTATAAAAACCAGTAAAGATTGTGATGTGAAAATATTTATTTTATTTAAATTATACATAATTTCTACATTTCAATTTACCTAATCGTAATCATTTCCGTCACCGCCGTGGTTGGGTTTTGAAATTTATTTTGGATCATTTAGAATTCTTCGGCAGAGCGGCGCCATGGAAAAACATCGTGGCGCACATTTTGGGAACCACCGCACTAGATAGTAGATAATATACCAGCTTCGCCCACGCCCGATTTGGCAATTATTACACTCATCAAAAATGTACTTCTTATTAGATAGCAAATAGTTGTTTCTTAAAATTAAAATGAATATAATATTCTACGCGTTTGACATTTTTGTGTGATTAGCAATTACTAATTTGTAAGTACATACCTAGCTATGGCCCATGACTAATACAATACATAATGATTAGGTAATATTAATAATTGTATTTGGTATGTTCACTTAACAAAACATAATATACCGCAGATATACTGCGGCATAATGATTAAATGGTACCTACCCATATTATAATCATTGTTTTAATATATTAATACGCGCAAACGTTTCGAAATGGTTTTATTATAACTTATATTATGCCCACAATATAGATAGGCACCTTAAAATACTTATGTATACATCGTCAATAGAACGACGTGTAATATTATTTGTGTATAATATGTATATCATCAAATACGAATTTATGTATTAAATCAGACGGGTATGTCTAATACCTACCTACTATAGAAGTTCATATCTTAAAAAGTAATTCAATATAAGATAATAGTTTTCAATAATAATTTGTTTATTGAAAATATTTATAGTTTATTATTCTAATCGCTATTCTCGTGACATGGATATACTAATATTGTTACATTATTTATCATCCTTAAAAAATTTGAATCAAATTTCGATTAAATTATAATAACTAACCGTGCAGAGAAAATTAAATTTAGACGACATTTATAATACAAATTGTTTGCGATGTAATAAAAAATGTATATGCATATATTTTAACACAAACACATTTTCCTCGAATTCAGATTAGATTAATCCATATTATAGACACCGTTTTTGAAATGTGGTTAGATAATTTACCTATAATTAATCATACACAACATTACATTAATCGTAGCACTGCACTTATGTCGAATCGTACCTATACAAGTTATTGTGTAGTAGAAATGACAGCGTAGGTATACATATTTAGGAATATAATAAAATATTCTGCGTTATTGATATTAATCGGGAAAATGTATTTTCATTTACAACTTTATCCTCTTTAAATTTAGATAAAGTGTATTTTACTCAAACTAGGGAGTAGAACACGATTGCGTATGTTTGAAGATGGGTAGCAAATACCTTTGTGAAAAAAAAAATAAACACTATTGCCTATGAAATTGTATGCAACGTTGTCAAATTTATTAATTTTACAGTATACCAAATAAATATCCAGTAAATGTAGACTTTTCTAATAATCAATATAAAAGTTAGTTAGTAATTATTATAGGTGTACAAAAGTCGTATATGTGTGTGTATGTGACTGAGTGATGTGATTATGTGAAGCTGCTCTGGACTCTTTTATTTAATAATTAGATCATATTTTGTATATTGCAAAAGGCCACGATTCACGACTGTTATAAGAGTGGTTTATGTCTATATACATTGTGAATATAATATAATATAATTATAATATAGTATGATATGCATTCACAGAGTCATGGCTCTCAACAATATGTTATGATGTTGAGTTGGTTTATGAGCTTGTAACTTAAGAGCTAAAAGACAATGTTTATATTTGTTATACTATAGATTTGTTAAACAACTTATAGACTATATGTAAATATGTTACATATTTTCTTTGTTTCATATAATAAACATTTTATTTTTATTTTTCATGGAAATGAAATATTTCAAGAAAATAAATTTCATGAAATTTTACAACCCTAACAATAAGCGTAGGTAATAAAAGCTAAATGATTATTAAAAAACCAATGTATTTATAAATTATTTTTAATGTAATTATGTGGTACCTATATACTAGTATGAAAATTGGCAACAACGCTAAATAGTTCGTACGCAATCGTGTAGTTGAAAATCAGGTAAAATCGTACGCAATCGTGTAGCTTAAAAGGTGTCACCGAAAACAATCGTACGCAATCGTGTTTTACCCAAACTATAGGTACCTATACCTATATGCCGATTCGAAATGTGAATATAGTCCGTATAACGATTCAAATAAATTTATATTACGGTGCTTATGGGAAAATGAAAATAATAATAACGAAAAGAGTAAATGAAAACAAAAAACAATAGTTATTATCAACTCGTTTTACAGTCAAAATGGCATTCATGTCCCTATTGTTCAGTAGATTGCATACCTAAATCCCGAGTTTAATACCTCCGGAAAAAAACCTTTTAATAAACCCGGTCTTTTTTTTTTCAAACGAATACACGCCGTAACGGCCGGTAGTTATAAATTTCACAACGGTTATCCTTGGGGTTTTGAGCATATCAAAGGGGTCCGGTAGTCGTTTTGAGGTTAGGAACGAGAGGGTTGACGGAGGAGTAGCAGCATCAGCAGCAGCGGTATACGGCGATCGGGGGGGATCTACCCTCCCGCCAGCGCCGCCGCCGTTGGCCCGAGAGACTGATACAATTTATTTAGTAATTATGAGGATGGGTCTCTGGTGGGCCATTCGGACCAAGTTCGGAGCCGTGGAGCCAAGCCGTCCTCCCCACCTCCCCTCTACCAGTTGCTCCTGGGCGGCTCATAATGGAAACTAATAGAATTAACAAACGCTGATGAGACTCCACCGGGTTAGTTTTCTCGGGTATTTCCCTCCCCTTTTCACTATATCCATCTCATTCTATACTTCTCTTGCTAGTCGCACTCTCTCCCACCCACTCTATTTCTCTATATATTTCGAGAGAGTAGCTGATGGGTGCGTGAGAGAGACAGAGAGCTAGAGAGTGAACGTTCGCTGTAAAGAGAGTATATAAACTCGGACGGTGGGTGGTGGGTGGGGTAACGACGACGGTGCGACGGGGAACGGCGAGGGGTTGGTTTTCCATTATCGGACATAATGGAAAATTAAATTGACTCGGCGTATACGAATTCAAGATACCACGCCAAGGTACTTATTTATTATCTCACCACCGCTACTGTCATTGTGTGTGTATATTATACAGTGTGGTTAGACGCTCAGACTTAGTGTGCCAAACTATGTGTATGGTGCATTTTAATACTCAATTTCCGCTAGGTTTTCGATCGAACATAGTCCGAATCGTGTTACTAGCTATAATATTATACAAGTAGGTACTCGAGGGCTTTTAAAAAACAAATCGTACGTTCAATATTGAATTGGTAATGAAAATTATTTTTTACATTTAAAAAACTTTAAGAACGAAATGTATATACTATACATAGGTACTTTGTGTCTGTGTACCGCGTACATATTTTAAGCTGATCGATTATTATAATCGTTTCAAAACTGTATCTCTTTGAGAAAAGTATGATGCTGTAAATTTGAAAGCGAGTAATTCGGAAAACTAATGCGTATAGTTGTAGATGCATATCAGACGGTAAAATATTTAACCCCATAAATGTGATCGAAACTGCAGGATGTTCACACCACCCCGAGGGATCGTATAGGGGACGTCAGGTGTCATTAAATAGACCTCATTGGTTCTTGGTTACTTCACTCAACATATATCTGTTATAAACTTCTCGAGTTCAATAAAAGCGTAATCAGACATTTATGTTTTTGTCAACCAATTGTGATTATCGAATCTGCTAGAGACGGCACTATACTAGGCCTATATTCACTATATTGTATACACAATTAAAACAATTAACTTCAGAGGTATATTTATTATAATAAACTATATAACTACTCACATGATATTTTACTATTGCTTTGTTTTTTTTTCCTCAAATTTACCGGAAATATTTTAAAAACAAACTACATTTATTAAAACCAGGGAAGTCGAATGAACATATAACCCTGCAAAATATAATATTACACTAATATTATAATAATATATTATGATATACTTACAAAAATGAATACACTTTTTTCTGTATACGAGATGTGTTCGGATTTAGTTTCACTTGAAAACAAGCTCAGAATTTATTATAGCCATTTAAATGTAACCACGGTGCAGCCCGCCAAACTCGGATAAGCGATTTCGTATATGAAAGCAAAACGAAATCACACAAAAACATTTTTTTTATTTTTTTTGTCATAAAGAACTTACCGCGTAGTGCAGTGCGGGAGATGCGTAGGTATATAATATTATATATTATTACCTATTCAAATGAATAACAGCAGACATATTATGAATCGATTTGATCAACATATTCGCGTGCAGTGTCCATTATATTGGAATGTCGTTCTTTAAAGGGTACATTATGATGTATAATAGGTACATAATATTATATTACCCCGCGGATTCCACGGTAAACGCTCAAGTGTTCCATTTTTGATCATCAAAAGTATTTGTGAAATGACAACCGACCGGAGGCCACTTGAAAACAAATATAGGCATTAGGTACCCCCACGCTAGGAACTTTGTCATCTGTATATAATAATATAATACTAAGAGGTATAGGTATTCATTACTTAATATATAGGTACGTCTTCTCGAGGACTTATACAATTTAAATTATGGAAATATGACATCCGGTGGACATCTGCTTCTGTTGGATTTACTAAAAAAAAAAAAAACCCACCAAGACGACAGTGCTCGATTTGTTTGTCATATTATTATTATTATTATTATTACACAAAATAATGTATAGGTAGGTAACCTAACATGTATTATGTCGTTTTGCAGACAGCCGCGAATGCCTCGACTATTGTTCCCTGTGCGCCCAACCACAACGATTTAAACCTGTCATATTGTCATATTATATTGACATTCGTCTTTTAATATTATATAATACACTATATAACATTGCACTGGGGTGGGTATACTATACACACGATATAAGGAATCGGTGTTTTTGAATGCGCAAATCATTATATTCAGATCGAATATTGTGAATATTGCTCGCGTGAATTTTTCGGGCCAGAGCTAGGAATAGGTATACTTAGGTAGGTATCTATTTATTAGTTGTTGTGCGCTGTACACATTATCATTATGCTAGAGCACGGATTTTTATGCAATCGTAAATTTTTTCATTTTCACATTTTTTGGATTTTCGTCAGTAATCTTAACGAATCATTATGGTTTGAAATTATGGCGAATTTGTATTCCACGAGGCTGGGCATTAACGAGTTAAAAAGTCAAAGTTAAGTTAAAAAGTTAATTTTATTTTAACTTTATAACTTAACTAGTTACTTTTGGCTTTTCATTAACTTAACTGTTAACATACTAAATTTCTTTCTTAATTAACGTGAAATTAACGAGTTAATTTTTCATTTTAAGAAGTAAGTTAAGTTAATTTATTTTGTTTTTAATTTTATAATATTTCACTATTTCAGTCTATTTCGTTTTCATGTCAAAAAATATGTATCGTAAATTGTTTAAAGTTAAAAATGTATATCATTTGAATCTAACTTATATTGGAAATACTGTATGAAGTATTAACACTATATCCTATAATTTAGTTTTGGGTTGGAAAAAAATTAAGTACGCTAGCGTTGTATAAATAAATTAACTTTTTTTAACTTATTAAAAAGTTAACAAAAAGTGTGTATTAACTTTTAACTTAACTGAGTTAACCTAGAGTTAAATTAACTTTTAACTTTTAACTTTTTGTTATTGGTTCATATTAACTTAACTAAGTTAAAAAAAATCATTAACTTGCCCAGCCTTGGTATTCCATAGGTACTGCATATTTAATGGTTATTGCATTATTGTGCATATTTTGACAAAATTCAAAATTTATTGCATACCGAATTAAAAATTTAAAAAAAGGTATAAAATAATATTTTTTCAAGTAGAAAATTCAAAAATAAATTTTGTAGGCACTAAATATGGACATCAAGATAAGTCTATTAAGTTTAGGTACCTAATTATAAGTTGTTTAATACGTTTTAAATTATTTTAATTCCTCATTAATTTATAAACTAATAATAATTATTATGAAATAAAAATTTTGCACTTTTTTACTATTTTGCCCGATAAAAAATCTTATCATTACGAATCGGACTAAGTGAATATATTATATTGTATGGTTATTATAATTTTTTTTTTCAGGAGCTGTCTAATCACATTATCTACCAATTAATATTAAATTATTATTAAACGAAATTCCGTTTTATAACGTACCTACCATAATATTTTTATTAGAATTATTATAACTTGAAAAAAAAACACAGCTAAGAAAAAAACTTTCAAAATACAACAAATGGAATTTACCTGATAGAAGAGAAAGAACGAAAACCTGGTATTGATACTAAATTATGTTTAAAACAACATTTTAAATACCTACACAAGTAAAATTACTAAAATATTTAAATAAAATTGTTAATAATATATCGTAAAAATTTGATTTTTATACTACCATCGTTCAAACGGTTCGCACAATCCACAAACGATTTACCAACGTACTTCGTGTATTTACAAACGAAGATTCGATCCGTTAATAATTCATGAGACGTTGATTGGAACCGGAAGTGCGATCGCCCATATTAGATACCTACTCCGGAACTCGATAATGCCCTTTGGCCTTTGAACCTAACCATGACGGTCGTAGCACGTCCTCCTCCTGGCAACGTTTCTTCTTCGAAAAATATTTAACGCTATCATACTAATACATACCATACGGAGACATGGTTAGAATTTATATTATGATATAGTAGATACTATTTGTAGAACTAATTGATAAATGGCCTGTATAAGAGCAAGAGCTTGCGATATTTATTTAAAACAAAAATACTACCGCACTTCCTCTCTCTCGTAAAGATTTTATAAAATCGGGTCAGTCATATTCGCGATGTTATCTTAGTCAAGGCTGGGAATTAACGAGTTAAAAAGTTTAAGTTAAGTTCATTTTAAGAAGTAAGTTAAGTTAATTTATTTTGTTTTTAATTTTATAATATTTCACTATTTCAGTCTATTTCGTTTTCATGTCAAAAAAAATGTATCGTAAATTGTTTAAAGTTAAAAATGTATATCATTCGAATTTAAATTATATAGAAATACTGTATGAAGTATTAACACTTTGGGTTGGATAAAAATTAAGTACGCTAGCGTTGTATAAACAAATTAACTTTTTTTTAACTTAATAATTAGTTAACAAAAAGTGTGTATTAACGTCTAACTTAACCTACAGTTAAATTAACTTTTAACTTTTAACTTTTTGTTATTGGTACATATTAACTTAACTGAGCTGAGTTAAAAAAAAGCATTAACTTGCCCAGCCTTGATCTTAGTAGTGTATATTATATTATAGTAAGCACCTACTTCACACTTTTTACAGGAACCTATCGTTTTATTGGTTCTAGGCTATTATAGGTAGGTATGTGTATGTATAATATGTATTATCAGCTATGGATATTTAAATTATATTGCTGAATTGTATATTATTTTACCACCCGTATAACTATATAGCTATATACCTACTAAGTACCTAGGTATCTATCTATTCTAACTACCAATTACCAAATCCAAACGATTATAACAGGGTTATTTTTAAGTTGTGGAACACACGCGGTGTAGTGCAATGTATACCAATAAAACTTTTTTATAATATATACTTAAACGGATTTCATCGATACTTCTACGACATAAAAAATCAATCCAACAAAATCTAATATGTCGACATTTTATAGTAAACCGACTTGTGCCTTTGGAGGATCGGTACTAAGACATGATTGTATATGTGCCTACATATACATGTGCGAGTAACTAAATTGTGCGGAACAAATGTTATTTCGTCCGCTGTGAAATTGGACGAGTTGACGAAAGCGGGCGGAAAAACGTCACGTTTTACAGACCGTTTGGAACAACTCGGATTTCACGGTCGTTTAAAACCGCGTGTGGTAGGTTTAGGTATAGGTGGTCGGCCATAGCGGTTTAGGATTTTAGGTGCCTATATATGTATGTACAGCACTCTGCAGGCCGCACCGCGGCGGTTAACCAGTGTGGTCGCAGAGAGTTTACGGTGTTTTCTGTGAACGCTGTAACCGTATATAATAATAATATAATATAATAATATGAAACAGATCTAATGGCTTTGGAGTGCCATAGTAATCCGATAAGTCAGGCGCGTGTGTTTGTTTGATGTGCGCTCACGATGTGGTTCGGCTAAAAGTGTTTAAAATAAAAACAACAATGTATGGCTATATATTATTATTATTATTATTATAACGCTTCTGCGCGGTTCTTCTATATTATTATTATTATTGTTATTAATATTATTTCCATCATCGTCGTGTGCGCCGAGCTTAAATGCGTTGTGATATTAGAGCGAATTCGATAAAACAATGTTGTATAGCGGCGAAAATCTGCTGCGACGAGCGTACGACGACGGTTGCGCGACTTATATGCGAATATAACGAATTGTGTCCTGGCGAAGGCCATATGGATTAATATTATATATATTTATACGATGAATTTTTGCGTCGACCGACTGATTTTAACCGTATCTATAGGTACCTATAGGTAATGTACAGTTGTTGATTTAATATTGCAAACGGTATCAGCGGTCGTATTGTAACCATTAACCGTTTCGAACACTTCTCGTTTAATCCTTGAGCTGCAATGATAGTGATATTATACTTATATAATACTATTGCGGTATTACGATCACGCTTTTAAGTTTACAAGAAACGCGTATATAATATGTCATCGTATAATAAATATACGTACCTATACAATAAAGTGGGCGAATGTCTACCACGGGGTTGACATAAATATTATTCCTATAAAAAAATGTTGTTGAACACGATTTCACTATCATCATCATAATGCCAGCCGACGGAGTAGCTATAAAGACGAAATAAAACAATCTTATACATTTATATTCTGCATCGTGTATTATTGTAATAAACGTGTAGGTACTGTATATTATCGAATAATAAATAAATAATATTACTATATTGTAGTATGATATACAATAGATATCATGCGCAAAATTAACTACAAAAACGTGTTTAATCCAGCAAAATATTATGAAAATTAAATTCATAAGACAAATTGTATTACCTTTATATAAAAAAAAAAAAATTGTGAAATATTTAATATACCCAATTGTAGCTAAGACATAGATTATATTATTTTAGACATTATTTAACATATTTTATTATTGGGTTGATACTGCTATAATTTAATTCGAATAATTGTATTAATAAAACTCAATTATTATTTTAAAAGCCATGACAATAATATTAAGTAAAATAGAAAATGTTGTTCAGAAGATTACGTTATCTATTTCAGTTATACGCTTAAATTAATATATTACCTATTGAAAAGTAAAAACATAATGGCGTGATGATCGCGAGTAGGTTTAATAAATAATAATAATTAATATAGTTGGTACATACCTATTATTGGCAACTTTTAATAACCATTATATCTATATATTATACGGTTAAGATATTTAATTTTTCACACAGTGACGCCACTTAGGGAAACAGAGTGGCATTTTCTCCTGTCTTATATTTTTAAAGTCCTACTAGGCCAATCATTGGGACGTTTGGAGTTGCAGGCCAGTTCAACAAGAAAAGAAAAAAATTGAACAAAAATATATATTTTATTTGCAGTTAAATATTTTTCTTACGCATATTAAAAAAAAAAAAATTTGTAATTGATTGCTGGCAATTGTTGTATAAGTAGATACTCATTATGTTTTTTAGGCAAATTTTTAATTGAATATCTATACACATAATTATTTAGTAATGCGACCAACACGGACGAGAAATACCATAGAATATAGATAACGCCAGCTCGATAAAACAGGTATTGTGGAGGCCAAAGCATCACCTGGCTATAGGCTATATTGTAAAAATTTGCAACAATCACGAGAGGAACAATAACATTTATTATTTGTAAAAGGGCCGGTCAAAGTTTCCCCCTTCCCCTCCCCCCGTCTAGTAAAAGTCGAAACGACGCTACTGAAGTACATACAGCTAAGATAAATACTCAATGTCATTGGGTGTACAATCTGAAGTTATTTATTATTCTAGTACGTATTTGTTTTTATTTTTTATAAGAACATCTGCGTTATCGTAAATTGCTCCTTTTCTTTCACTGTTTAATAATGTATAAAACCAATATCATGAATGAAAGTTTTAAGCTGCTGCATTTATACCATTGTTTTAATATGTTTTTATTAAATGTTCAAATTTACAATACATATTTATTATTATATTTTTTATATTTTCCCACCACTTCATACTACTTAGATGTATGTAGGATGATTCACTAAGCATGCTCGCCCCCTTTTTTCTCCAATAATGCAGTCGTTTAAAATATTATTTTTGGAATAAAGGTAATTATATATTAAATAAGGTACTTATAAAGATCATGTTTTCAAATTCTTGAGATTTTTTTTGTACCACTTAAGGAGTGACCTGTGGAGTTACAAACTTCTGTTTTTCAAATGAGTACCTTCCTTGTTCAGTGGATTATATAATAATTCTGAAAAAATTGGCGTATCAAAACCGAAATTCGTACGAGCAGTTTCTGAGTTATTTAACTTTGTGTTCTAAGGATATAAGGATCTACGGTAATGGGTTCATAATAAGATATGGGGGCTATTTGGGGATAATTTGAAAATTGTAGTCATTAATATTAATCTATCAACATTAATAATTTATAGAAATGGCCCAATAATAATAATAAATACTAGTTTCAATATTACTGTCTATTATATATTTTTGTAAAACCATTTTTAAGGACCATTATCCTTAGTACAAACATTTTAATAACTAAGAAATCACGCATTTGAATTTTGAATTAGGTATATTTAAATTTTGAAAAAAAATATTGACTAAATAATTTACAGTATAAAAGGGGGGTTCTCATTTGGAAAACAGACGTCTGTATCGCCACGGGATATTCAGCAAGTAGAGCGAAAAAATTCAAGAATTTGAAAAAATTGTCTTTGAATGTATTTCAAAATTCCGAAAATCAGAATTTGAATAAATTCATTATTAAAGAAAAAATGGGAGTGATCATGCTTGGTGAATCATTCTGTACAAAGTATAAACTTAACACTAACACAGGTTTACATGTCTGATATATTTAGCAAAGGTTATTGGCATTAGCTTGCGCATGAATCGTTTATTATGTATTTGTGTACCTAATCTAATATTGATTTTTAAATTAAAATTATCGGCGTAAAAGTTCTACAAATATTTAAATGGAAATTTTTTATGAATTCATATTAAGTCAAAAAAGTTCTACGTAACTAAATCACAGCAACTGTATATAGTAATAATACTTGCGAGTTGTGAGTCATATACCTAATAACATATTATAGTCATATTATAACCTATGAACATGTGATGAGCATTTATTGTTTCACTTATCTAATCTTTTCAATTATAAGTTGTTGGTAGAACAAAAGCTACTTATTTTTAAAATTACTTATATATTCTATTATATTTATCAACGTACTCACGATGATGTCTATGATGAAACATAATATAGCTCATAAAACACTTAAACAAACATTTCATAACGTGTTTTTTTAATCGCAAAAACGTTCATGCACAAAACGGTACAGCGCGTTCATAAAAATAAAATTAGTAAAAATATTTAAAAGCATTTGAAATATTTCTACAAGTAAAAATACATACATTTTAACATCACCTATAATACCTAGTTGACTTTTTATTTATTTTTAATATCTACAAAGTGATTTATTCGTGTCACGCTCGATATTCCAAAAAGTAAAAAAAAATTTTACAATTTTTACTTTTTTGAATGACAAAATACAAGTTTAATTTTATATTACAAAATAGAATATGTTTTGGAGTATTTTGATACATAAAAATGTTGATCGAGTAGTTATATAATTAGTCTTTAGTTAGTTGTAAAAATGTTAATAACTCTGAAACTAGACGGTATTTATGTTAGTCATAATATGTGTAATGTGTTGTACATTTTTAAAATGAAAATAATCATTTTTATTTCGCCGGATAGAAGCCGCACGAAGAATTTTTAAACGAAAAAAGGAAATCTAAGTCTGTAATTAATTTTTTTCCTTAAATATATTTAATGTTTTCTTTCAATTTAATATAGCTAACGTTATAATTGTTTATTTGAAAAATAACTATAGTTATTAACGTATATTTAGGTGTGTAATTTTCGTCTGTATTGATATGTGATAATTGATAACTGATAACTGAATTTGTGTAACACCAAAAAAATAAAATTAATTTTTCAAAATTGTATTTGCTAAAATGTTACCACTTTTTTTTGTTTTTTTTTTAACTCTTTCTAAAACTACTTGGAATTTTCAATTTTTAAATCCCAACTGTTCAAAATTGATTCACTTTTCTATCAGAAAATATGCTGATCTGAAAATCGGAGCTTTTTTACTACTCAAAATGTTGCTGACAAACACAGTATTAATCAATACAGTCTTTCGCTCCCCTCAGAATCTAAAAATAAACACAAATCATTGTAATCGCTCCGTTCAGAATCTAAAATGTATTTTTTACAGTTCAAAAAATGATATACCTAACAAAACTGTATTGTACACTGGTGAATTTTCTAAAGTAGAAGTTATCGCCTCTTTATTATTTGTACATGATGTGAAAACGGTGATCGACGACTGACGCCTGACGAGTATCGCAGTCTATACAGTATACACCACGAGTTCTACAATTATATAATGTATATAATATGTACGTACTTCTAACAAGGAACAAAATGATGGTTTTTATTACAAAAATACATTTGATGGGTAGTTTAATAACTTACGATAAATTACTTCAATAAAAATAAAATGTTTTAAAACCTTGAAAAATACCCTAAAAAGTTGAATTAGACAAAACGTTCAAAATAAAAATACCATCAAAATTTAAAATAATCAGGATCCCCTATAACCTATTTTTCACTTATGAACTTACGTCTAAAACACCAGAAAAAAATTACATTGTATCAAAATCCCAGCCCCACTTATTAACTAATTCAATACTCGTTTGAAATTCAAATTAAACATATCGAAAATATTCCAAAAAATAATCTGCTTTGGCTGCATTAAATTTAAAGTCTGCCTATAGATATTTTCAATCAAAAAAACTTAAAAAATTATAACAATAAACAGTTTTGTAATAAAATACTTTTTCAAAAATGTCGTTTTGCAATGATTACAAATCGTGTGAAAATAATATTTAAAAAAAATTTAACCTTTCAAAATCACGTCATTCAGCATTTCACAGAAACGGACGTGTTGTATTTCAATTCATTCATAAAATATCATTGAATAAGAAAAACTTGACTTTTGAGCAAAGGATGTGACGTATATATTATGTCAATTTCTAATTAAAAAATAATTGTAAGCTTTTAAGATTTTATATTTAAGTAACAGCGGACATGTTTAAAGTTACTACGTACGATTAATATATTTCCTTGAATTACAACAAGATAACTAAAAGCAGTCGAGAAAAAATCATCATTTTTCGTTTAAGTATCCAATTTCGTCAAAATGTTTACTTCAAACGCTTGTAAAAATAAAATTGAGACTCTACAATAAACGCAATAGATTAGGCACCTTTACCATCAATATTTTTCAAGTATATAAAAAAAAAAAAAACATTGTAAGACATAAAATAATATACGCTCCACTGCCGCTGAGAATTTAAAATCAACAGATTAAATTTCGTTTTTGATTTGAAGTATTTTTACATGACGTCTAATAAACGATAATTTATATTATATATATATATAATTCGATTTGGCGCAGTAAACCGCATAACATAGACCGTACACACAATATATACACGCCGAGATAATATCATTGTAAAGTCCGTATATAATAATGTGCGTATCAGAAACTCTATACGTACACAATATAGTAGGGGTCCTACATAAAGTCCCCGGGGATAAATGGTGGACACTCCATACAAAATATACTATATACGACTTCCGACGGGGTTTAAAACATTTTTCCGGCACATATATAATCATTATGATGTACATAATATTATTATATTCAGCAGTATTTACAGCGTATATTTTTTACATATTATTATAATATAAGCTAATGAAATAATCGTCTGAATACTGCAGCATGCATTATGATATCTCTATATCTGCGTGCGCAAACCCGATGGGATATATAATATTATTATTACTATGCAAGGCCTGGGCATTAACTAGTTACTTTTTGGCTTTTCATCAACTTAACTGCGTTAACTTACTACATTTCTTTCTTAATTAACGTGAAATTAACGAGTTCATTTTTCATGTTTTTAATTGTATTATATTTCACCATTTCAGTCTATTTCGTTTTCATGTCAAAAAATATGTATCGTAAATTGTTTAAAGTTAAAAATGTATATCATTCGAATTTAAATTATATAGAAATGATGTATGAAGTATAAACACTATATCCTATAATTTAGTTTTGGGTTAGAACAAAATTAAGTACGCTAGCGTTGTATAAACAAATTAACTTTTTTTTAATTTAATAAAAAGTTAACAAAAAGTGTGTATTAACTTAACTGAGTTCACCTATAGATAATTAACTTTTAACTTTTTGTTATTGGTGCATATTAACTTAACTTAACTGAGTTAAACAAAAATCACAAACTTGCCCAGCCTTGTTATTATGTTGAACTTCGGTCACCTCGGCGCTGCAGAATAAAACGACGTACATAAATAATTGTTATAAATTCGAAAGCGATATGATACACCTACAACTCGTACCCATAGGTAATAAATCTTCGAGGTGAAGATCGTTTTGATGCATACAATTTTTTGATACTTTTCACGCGGTCTTATATCGATGATTTTGCTTTGCAGTTAGAGAATCTATATACGTACACTTAACAGATAATAATATTAATTCTGGTCTGCGGTTTCTAAAAATGTTTGCAAAACTTTCAAGTTAGCAGTCCTCGCCCAAAAAGAAAAATAGTTCCAAAAGCAAACGTTCGTCAAAGTCTATAAAATAAATGGCAACATTAGGTATATACGTATTACAATATGTATGGCGTATGCGTATTCGCAATTACAGACTTGGCAAGCATAAAAACATTTACCAAGCCTTAAGCTCTGCAAGAGGTAAATTACATCTTTGGAATCGTTTTCATTTATCACTTGTTATGTTTCACTTATGCGATGAAGTATATTATAAGTTTTCACGAGTTAAGAAGACGCTACGGCTACACCCGCATACGTTGTCAAAGTCTTACAAACGCATATAACGTGGCAAATTGTATGTTCTGAATAATCCATTTGACTATGTTATGTTTAATATTGAAGCGAATTATTAGCCTAATATCAAATTTAGAAGTAATGAATCTCGTAGGTTTTTTTTAATATTTCATTTTTAAAGCGAGTTAGAAGTACCTATTTTAAAATGTGTGTGCAAACAATTTTTTAATTTTAAAATTAAAATATAAAAAAAAAACCTATAAGATTCAGTAGATAATATTCTTACTTTTAAATTTGATAGTAGGTTCGTTTGTACATTAAAAATTACAGAGTTAAATACCTAGATTATTCAGAACGTAAAATGTTTGGTATGTTATACGTTTGCAAGATATAGATAAAGCACGCGGGGTGTAGCGACCTCTTAAAAAAAAAATTATCAGCTATAAATCACATTACCCAAATTAAAATGCATTTATTAAACATAAAAATTCCAGAAAAAGAAATATCAATACTTTTTTTCAAAAAACAATGTAAATCATATTTTTCGAAATTTACTATTTTAGTGTTTTATAATATGCTTTCCTCGTTGTCCGCAGGTTATTAGACAATTTCCGATGTCTAATTAACAGCAGATATAGAATTATAGATGCAGAGTATAATATTTGACGACGGTAAAACACACAGATATTGATTATTGATATAAATTTATTACGTTGTCAACAATTCGAAGTAAACCACGTATTAATCATTGTACGGTTAAATTTTATAATCGAACATGACGATAATATAATTCTAATAATTCTATCGCAGGCACGTCGCATTAATTCCGCGGGTAATCGGTGTGCAAATAAACCGAATGCTTTCGGATCTATAAATTGTGTTTTAATTTATTGAGCCTATAATATAACGCGTGTTGTAGGCGCAATAATATACATATAACATATATATTAATATTGTACATTATATCGTTTTGTGGTCTCGGGCGCATAATATGTGTACCTATTATTATGTCGTGTACAGCTAACATGAACGCAACTACGATATGATAATAATACGAGACGCAACGCACTCGAACTCGCGTTATCTGTGAGTCACACACGAGTGCTGTGTCCTCGTGGTGGAGTGTTGTTCGACTACAGTAGATAAGATACGCGTCGGCGGCGTTCGTCTCTTAGGAAGTCGGTAAAAGAACGTTTAGCGTTTAGTCTTCGATCAGAGTTCAGTCGAATTTCAAATTAACCACACACGCGCAGCTGCAGCTAAACGCCACCATCAACATGTACAAAATCGTGTTCGTCGTAGCCGTGTTCGCCTTCGCTCTCCAGGGTGCCTTCAGCAGCCCCGTCGCCGATACCGAGGTAAATAAAATTGTTGCGTTTCGCATTGACAGTTATATAATATTATCATTGATTATAAAATGTGCTAGTGTATTTTATAATCAATGATATATTATGCAGCAATAATTCGGGTTTGGCCGGGGGGCCTCGGACGCGGATACACCCACGAAGGGGCGTCATGCGTTCGTATGAATTACCTATTTTTACCAGCAAAATAAAAGTAAATCGTTTGAGCGAGAATTGTACATTATAAAAGGTAAAGAGTTAAAATAGAATACTGTGCTAAATTTCCCAAAGACATGGCAATTTTTACAAATTCGACCAATATAGGTTTACCCACGCGCATATCGTGGGCGCATGGTCCCCCCGCTCGTACCCTCGTGTACCCCCCCCCCCCCGCCCCATATCGCGACGTGTGTCGTATATTATATTAAAAATAATATGTAATAATAATAATAATTCGTCTTTCGTCCGGTCAAACGCGATTCGACGGTGTGATGATATTGTTACGTAGTATTTTATGCTGCGCGGACGTTTATTGACGAAGGCGATTTATTGATATATTGTGTTATATTCACGCGAGTTGATGTGATGAAATTTTTTCTTGTGCGCAGGCGAAGCAGCCCAACGCAAATCCCGGTGTGGTGAATGTCGTGAATCCATCCGTGAATAGCAAGGCCAATGACGGAGCAGCTGACACTACGGCGGCAACCACCACGGAAGCTGCAGCCACTACCACTGCGGCCCCGAAGAGCGGCGCTTCCAGCACGGAAATGTGCTTATTGCTCGTCCAAGTCTCGTCGTTAGCGCTGGTCGCCAAGCACATGCTGTTGTAAATTTATGTGGTCGTGTAGTTGTTTGACGAAAAACGGCGTAACTATAATACGCAATCGTCAAATTTATACACATTACGTAATAATGGTATAATATAATGAAATTACTGTTTTATTGTTCGTACATTTTATTTTCATACATATATTATAATGTTTATTAATTTTTATAGTTTAACCTATAATCTATAAGACAATAATTATAATTATTTACAGTAGGTAGGTACGTCTTTTATTACTTCACTATTAGCGTATAAAACATAATTTTTTTTTTTTTTAATGTACAATATGCTAAATATCTGAATGATTAATTTGATATTTCGTTTTCATTAGTTAATGATATTATACATCATTATACATTGATATTTCTTCAAAAAATAAATATATTTTCATACCAACTATATATTATTTTTCGTAATTATTTTGTATCGACGGAGCAACACGTTATATTTTATAGGTGGTATCCAATTATTAATATCGCGATATTGATATTACTATAATTATTATATTATACTTGCGCGCCTATTTTATTTGTAGTCACTTCATATTTAGGTTAGGTAATATATAATATATATGTATACATAAAATACACATCGTCCTTCAATAATTTCCTTTCAAAATTAGTTAGCTCTTACATAATTTATAATAAGTACTCTACTATAATATGCGTATATACCAATGAATTATATTATATTGTTATATCCATCAATAATATATTACACTTGCGATTTGTAGATTATAGTCTATAGATAAAAACATACTCGAGTACATGCTTCTTATAACGACAAATATTTTTATTGTTTGACATAATTAAATAATCTCGTGGTGCGTAAATTACCTACAATTTTCACACAAAATGATTGTCCCCGCTAAAATAAACAATAGATACTTTTGGACTGCTAGAGACCTGAGTGCATAACAGTTAAGTCGTAAAACACACATATATAGATAGATACCGCATAAATGTATCTCACATACCGCAACGACAGTGAAAAATACGTACATACGCGTACAAGGTGATTATATTTTATCAGTTAGATAACGTAACACTCGGTATCTCGACAAATATACGAATAACAAATTAAATAGATAAACCGTCATATATTTACTTATATAGGTACTAAACGATAAAATGGTAGGAAATCGCCTTGTACCTAAATCCTATAGCGTGAATAAGAATAAAATATTATTTTTAGTCGTATTCTTCACAGCTGCCGTCAAACCGAAACATAAATCGTCTTCATAGCGCAGTCAAGTATATTATGTGTGCACTCGGATAAACGAAATATACTTTTGCGATCGTGATGGTAATAATACGCAGAAGCCTCAAGTTTTTTATATTATTAAGAATTTCAATAATGGCGTTGACGACAGTGCCGGATAAACCACCGGGGCCCCGGGTCTTTGAAATATTCGGGGGCCCCGATATTGTGGATATCGAGTACTATAAAATAAAATTGGTACTTGGTAAAATGTATATTTTGTATAATATATTCAATTTATTCCCATCGGTGGTGAATTATAAATATTGTGAATGTTCGATCGATTGTTTTTTCTTTATTTTTGTACGCATTATCGTGTACGCTGGATACACCAATTGACCGATACACGATAGCGTAAACGTCTACGTCGTGTTGCATTCGGCGAAACGCGACTGAATCCAAGAATAGATGTATCGAACATTTTCTAATATTATATAGTACATTTCATAACATTTTTAAATTAGGGGCCCCCACATTTTTTTTTTTGCACCGGGGCCACAAGAGTTCAAGGTCCGGCACTGGTTGACGATCGGTGGTCGTTTTAAATTCTGATTTAAAAGGGTGCTCTTAAAAAAACGAAATGCTACGGTGTGTATAGGGAGCAATCATATTATAATCTCGTAGCCCGTGGATTACGAAAAAAAAAGTATGGGTCATATAGGTGCAGAATATTATTATTATATTATTACGATAATTCGTAATCGTTCTCCTCGGAAACTTGTCAGCACTTCAGCAGTGAAACCACATGGTAATATAGACAGGAGAGACCCGTCTCAGAAAAGCGAGGCACTAAGTGTACTGTATTGGCAGGTTGGCCAGTTGGTGACAACAAAATATATTGTGTAATCATTTCAATTTATTAGTGATCAAAAACAGTTTCGTCTTATGTGGTCTTATAAAATCAATATTTTTCGGCGATTCGATCAATGATTACACGTTACAATGTACACAGACACACAGTTGTACATTCATTTCAAAATGATTAAGTAGTAACACTGTATTTCCAGACCTTTCTGAGTACGGTTTAAGACCTACAGACAATTTTTTTTTTACTTACAAATTCAAATTGTTGATAGTTAATAATGCATTATTATAAATTACAAATAGCTGGTAGTATGAAAAACGTTTCGTAACCGTTAAATAGTTTTGAACTTTTTAAGCAAAAGATCGTGAAGAATACTTAAAAATAACCATTTATTCCTTTCCTCGACTCATTTAGACATCCAACAAGTAACAACTGAATGATAAATTTATTAATCATGAAAATATTATAACCGGATTTCAAATCAGTAATTCAACATTTAATGAAGAAAAATTAAAATAACTCGTTGAATTTTATTCTACTGATGTTGACAATTTTGATCGAGAAAAATCAGAAGTGATTTTATGGTATCGCTATTTGGACGACAATATAATATAACACAAAAATAACCAAACTATATAATCCTGATTTATTTCCAAATATTTTTAATTATTACAAATATTAATTTTGACGTTAGTATAATATCATCTGAAGAAATTATAAATACGTTAGCTAATATTCGAAACGTCGTTTAGATTTTATTTTATGAATTATTTTACTTTTTTTTTGTAATTAAGTACACATAAAAATACTGATATAAATACATATTATTGTAATTTCTGCTGCATTAATTCTAAAATATTATTATCAAACATTTATCTATATAGTCATGAAAAATGTTTTGTATATGTATAATGTATATGGATGATAGGCACCAGATTTTTTTTCTCTAGTTAAAATGTCTACGTTCTAACAATACGTACGGACCCTCTCCTCCCCAACTTGAACAAATTATAATTGCATCTCTGTAGAGGGGGGGAGGGGTTAGCCCTCAGGGCTCAGGCCAGAAGACTTGAGATGAAAGTAAGTATGCGCTGACAATCGGTCGACTGCAGGGTTGGCGACTCGTGTCTGTGCCAAAGTTGAGCCGCGTGGGTGTTCATAAAATCAGTGTTAAATATTAAACTGGTGTTAATTTTTCGCCCTACAAAAGCGTCTTTCTCTTTACCTCAAAAAATTAACCACGTGCATAATATGTCCAGTGTTTTTTATCCTGCAGTCGTGTTCATGAACTCTATTGTTTCTCCAGCACGCTATAAGCATAAAAATACAATTTTATCAATCCCCCAGCAATTGGATACCATCATCATCTATACTTCTATACTAATATTATAAAGAGGAAAGATTTGATTGTTTGTATTGAATAGGCTCCGAAACCACAGAACCGATTTAAATGAAATTTGGTACATAGATAGTTTAGACACTGGGAAAAAACATGGGCTACTTTTTATTACTAAAAAAGGGCTGTAAGGGGCTGAAATGGGCTTAAAGGGGCTGTAAGGGGCTATACTGGTTCGAATTGAAAAATTATTTTTTTGTTGGATAGTCCATTCATTGAGGAAGGTCATAGGCTATATAACTTAACGCTACATTCAATTAATAGAAGTGCTCAAACAGGGATTTTGAGATTTATGATGGAAATATTTGTTTATAAATGATTGCTATTGGTTATAGGAGAAATAATTAATAGAAATAGTATTTATTTATTATTGGCTGCTATTGGTTAATCGGGCAGATCAGGTACAAGCATGCATCAAATCGATTTTTCACACATTGCCTACCAGGGTGGCTGAGTTGCACTTACTGCAGTGAGTTACACCAAAAAGGAGTTGAACAATCACAATTTGTTTAAGAGTTGTCATTTTTTACGGGCCACAAAGTGTGCAGGATCAGCTATAGCCTATATTAAAATATATACGTTTGTGTGCAGATCTCTGTGAAGAAGATAGGCTAATTTAAAAAGAGTTGAATTTGGTTTTTATCCGTCGGAATTTAGTACGTTTAGGTTAGGTTAGGACTATGTATTAATTTATTACATTAATCCACCGTATTATATCAAAATAAACTTGGTATAACTTTGATACTTTAGAGTTAAATCATACACTTACGTACAACCCGCACTGGGTCCGCGATCTACCGCAGGTAGATTGCCTACCTGATAATATACTGCTGCGAATCAGAATTTTTATTCCAGGCATCAGAAAAGTTAAGATAAATTTTGAACACCGTACACCGAATATTAAATAACGAATTGAACAAAGTTTGAATCATATAGAGTTGGTACATTTAACGGGCGACGAAGTGCACAGGATCAGCTAGTATATTATACTATATTTATAATGATATTATACAATGTACATTCGCGGGTACTTAATTATATTGAGATATATCACGTGATTATTATATATTAATATGACGTGGTAGAAACCTATATATATGTATATGTATATTATGGCATCACGATACAAGATATTATATAATAATATATTTGGTTTAGATGGATCAAAATCGTTTGAAAACATAGGATCGAGCAAAGCTCTGCATAAGTAAGCGATGACGGCGACGACGTACGAGAACATAATATTATATTATTATTATATTATTATAAAGACGACGAGAGGAAGCAGAGATCGAGCGAGGAATGACGGCGGACCGTACACCGCGGATGGCGGTAAAAAAAAAACGCGTTTCGCGCCGTCGATTATATTACGCCGCGGCGACGAGGCCAATGGAAAACTTTGGCGGCCCGCCACCGCCACCACCGCCGCCACCTCCACCACCTGCACCTCCACCACCTGCACCTCCATCGTCACCTCCACCGCCACCGCCGCTCGTGCTTCTTCGGCCATTTTACACATGTGCGCCGAGAGCAAAACACCGCGACAATGAGAGACGGCACGCAGATAAAACCGCCACCACCACCACCACCACGGTGGTAGGAGCTTTGCGGTTTCCATGGCAATTCGCAGGGATTTACAAGTCGACCGATGCTATTCGTCGTCCCGCGGCCCTCTTTCCGCGCGCGCTCGTCCACCTTCACCGCGGTGCAACACCACCCCCGACTTGCACCACCACCCCGAAAACCCAGCGAGAACGTTGTTCGCCCACCCCCCGCGCGCTTATAAAGTGATTGTGCGACAAAGATTTACAAGCGTCGTAATATATATATATTATATCTGTATGTGTAAATGTATCTACTCGCATATACAGCGTGCCGCAGAGGCGTGGGTGGTAACTATATACAGGGTAACCGTAAGCGTATATATTGCCGTTTAACCCGCGCCTATTGCGGTTTCCTCTGCAGTCTCGCGACACTTTTCTGTATATAATATATCTTATGTCGCATACGGTTCGATGTAATAAGTGTTCGTCGTAGCTATTTCTATATATATGTGTTGACACGACGCGGTTTTTGCATACAATCTCCGTCTTTTATTAATTTAATCTTTAAGCTCAAGCGACACCCTTAATTTAAATCGTTCGCGCGTACCTACTCCGAAACGCCACGAGAATAATATATTATTTTTATTTAAAAAAAAAAAAAAACATTCGTGCGTATTGTATACCTATATATATAGGCACGTCGTGGGACAGATCGAATACGAATTGCCTTTTGTTAGCCCATAATTGGCATTTAAAGTTTATGGACGGGCGGAGTACCTATATATGTATAATATCATATCATATATATAGTGGTAGTATTGCACCCCTAATTATTGGCACCCTATTTCATATATTATAATTTATTTTAACGTTGTTTGTACAATATAAATAATACGATAGACCCTTTACATATTATTATTATTATTATGTTATTTATAGTAATTATCTACTATATATAGCTACCCTACTATACGACTAAATGTATATATGCATTACTGTAATTAAATCCGCCGTGTATCGACTCGTAAAAAAATGTATTACTATAATTATAACATGCGACTAAATATGAATAAGATTTGGGATACACGTGCGAGCTGTATGGCGGTGCTATTGTAAACGATATACCGACCGTCGACGATAAGGACGAAGAGAAACTAAACAACGATACTTGCACTAACCCTACACCGGTTAATCGACTCCGACAACGCTGTGGCGTGCATTAGGCACGTATATAACCGCCAGTATCCACGAAATACCACAAAACAACAACGAATTCTCATTTAAAGTGCCCAAAAAAATTAATTGTCAAGTGTAATCTACTACAGGTGTGTTTACGATATTCTCGTTATCTTCATCGAAAACCTGGAAAAAAAGGATAAGCCATAAGCACACGTTTATTATATACACTATAGGTACACTTGTATTACCGATTTCATCATAATATTATATTATGTACTTATATAATATCATATTGTGTTGACGTGTTGTGCAAAACTGTGAGTGTTTTTACATTTTAGTGAACAAAATTAAACAAATTCTTGAAGATGGATAATGATAGGTAGGTCTTAATAAGGTATACCTATCTTAAAAATGTTTTGCTTACAACAATTTATATACCTATAAAAATAGGTAATATAATATAATATATCGTAACTACTCGTAATTACAGTTATATAAATACCAAATTAGGTGGCCATGAACAATAATATTATTATGCATGAAGGATAATTACATTTAAGGAATTCCAACAAACATGAGAATAGTTATGATAATTTCACCAACACTAAATCATTATAATAAAGCGAGATTACAATTTTTTTTAAATTTGCTTTATATATTTAAAAAAAATTATTAATACTCTAAATAATATAATTCAGGTACCTGGTACTTACCTAAACAATTATCTTTTAAACTACATTTTAAACTTTTACTAAAATTACTATTCTTTGAGTTTTTTTGTGATCACTGGTTCATAGAATCGACTGTTTATTGGAATCAAAAAAAAAACAACCTGATCAAAAATCGTATATTTTTAATGTTCAATTTACATTTTATTAGAATTACTGTGCATCGTATAATTTAATCACTTTTCTAAACGCTTTTATTGGGGTCCAACGAAAAATAAATTGCTGGAAACAGAAGACATAGACATACATTTTGAAAATTGAATTTTAATTTATTTAGATTTACCTACTTATGAAAGATTTTCTGATAAAAAAATTCTGAATCTAAAAAACTATTGAAGATGAAGTGGACTGAAATAACTCAAAAAGAATTATCTTGGTTAAATTAAAAGGAGCTCTTCTTTACACGGAAATAATAATAAATACTTTTCAGTTATTTCAAAAATTACAGGTAATACATTTTTTAATTTCACCAAAAAATAAAAATTACGACTTGCCTATAGTTTCAGACTAATATGAAAAAAGACACTTTGGTTCAATTCAAAATCGGTAGATATAGTTCTTTATTTTCTTTATTTTAAATGTATTTTTTATACAATTTGTATTATATTCTGTAGTTTTAATTTAATTTTAAGTACTTATACTATTGCATACATATTAATAAATTATCATTACAATAGAAAATTTTTTATGGAATCAACTCGTTAATAGAATCAAAATGACCTTCCTGACCAATGTGATCATATTATACTAAAGGAAATCACTGCAGTACCTATACGGAATGTACAAACAGGAAGACCTGTCAAATTAAATAACATTTGCTCTAATCAATGTTTTTTAATTTTTTTTTTATATATTATAATATATAATTTATTGACATTTGAGCTACATGTATAATATTATAACATTTTTATTTTTATTTTTTAATACTGAAAATAAAATGTTTTGAATCTAGTACAATTTTTTTTGAAAAAATTCAATATAGCCAGTTTGAAAAAATCCGGTATTTAGAAAACTTTTGGCTGTAAAAACATTTATCTAAGTCAAGTGTTTTATTTTTTATGATTTTTTAAAATGTCTACCTTTTTTAAAGTAAAACTAATTAATTCTAAAAGTAATAATTATTTTTAAAAAATTTGATTTTAACAAGTACTGAAGTACACACTAAAAAATTCTCATAAAATATTTTAAAAAAGTTTATATTTTTTGAATTTAAAATGTTTTTTGTACAACTGGATCAACTTTATTCAACAAAATAATTAGATTTCAAAAAATTGTAAAAAATAAAGTAGGTGCATGACTTGAACAAATATTTTCACAGTAAACACTTTCTAAAAACCAGATTTACAAATTAGTTATATTGAATTTTCCAAAAAAAATTTACTGTTGAAAATTTCAAGATTTAAAATTCAGATTTATTTTTTTATTTTCAGTATTAAAAAATAAAAACAAAAAATGTCATATTATACATGTAAACTGTAGGTTTCAATAAACTATGTACAAAAAAAAAAAAATTTTAAAATATTGATAAAAATTTATTTCATTTGTCAGGTCGTCTTGTTCAACCTGCAGTATATTAACTAAACTCTCTCGAGTGCGATTAGAAAAACCATTTAATTTGCGGACTAATAGCTGCAGTTATGCAGTAGGCTTGTAATTTACGATATTTTATTCATGCGGTCTCTCAGACCTATCAAAATCGAAATTATTTTCAGTTTCCGACGTTTCCGTATCCGTATTGCGCGGTATAAAAAAAAAGTGAAAATAATATGATGCGGATACGACAATAACGCGCGCGCACGTGTGATGCGCATAATATTATAAAATTTATTATATTCATTGGCGTACCTCCTACACGGTAAATCGACTGCAATAATCTATATACGCGTCGAGCTGACATAATTTAATGGTCAGCTATAAAACATATACCGACCGTGATAAAACGGCCAGACCTCTACAGACTGATTTCTCACTGGGGACGTTTTTCTTTTCACACCCTCGGAATTCTTCCGGGCCGTGTTTTTCTGGCAAATGTTTAAAAACGCGTTTACCATGTATGCGCACTGCTTCTGCACCCTTATATAACATACAATACCCTAAAGCTACGCGCGATCACATCAGCACCCTTTTGTACGCGGAGTAAAAAAAAAAGAGCAAACGAGGGTAAACCTACAAATCAGCTCGACGGCGGCGGTAAATACCTATTCATTGCATATAATAAATGTAACGCCTAAATATATTAATATCTTTCCACACTATAAAAAATATTGTTCGTTCGGTCGTTCGAATGTTAATTGTTATAATATTATGGTGTTCGAGCGTGGTAAATATATTATCACTGTTCATCACATTATTGTTTTGTAATGACTATAAAGTTCATATATTACATGATATATATAATAATAATGTACTTATATACACAATCATTTTGAAACGCGTATTATATAGCGCGTACGTGTGCACGTATAAATATTAACTATTACTCGTAACCATAACGCACTCCTAGAACAAGACTGCCACAACTCAAAATTCATGAATTTTGAGTTATGACTACTTTTGGATAGAGAAAAATAAGCTCTATTAAATGCAAGAACGCCACAATCAATATCATTTTTCATTTAGCCACTATAGAGATATTGTGTCAGTATTGAATTATTTAAATATTGGTTAATTTTCAATGCAAGAGAGCCATATTTACTTTATGGCAGTATACTTATTTTTATTTATCCAAATTATCACTGAAGTCAAAATTCAAGACTGCCTTATTTCGACTTGTGGCGTTCTTGCACTGAATAAAAACTAATATTATCGTGTAATATGTTGAGTGCAAAACAGCGATATTTAGAGTTGTGGCAGTATTGCATTTTATAATTTATAATTGCATTTTTTCATGGCTTAAATTCAATACTGACATATTTTAATAAGTGGCCATCTAAAAATCAATTTCTGTATGCAATACAGTCGCATCTCAAAATATGGCAGTCTTGCATTTACTTAAAAAATTGTAAATGGCCACAAGTCTAAATGTTTGGGTTTAAGAGTGAATTTCAAAATATTTGAAAAATTAATATTGTAAAGTATGATTGTAAGTATTTAAGTGTTCAATTTCAAACGCATAAGTAAAAAACTCATTAAAATATCTTAGGTCCAAACTTCAAATTAATTTTTTCTCAAAACTATAAATTTTGAGTTGTGGCAGTCTTGTTCTATAGGAGTGCGATAATATAGTATACAATATACGACTGTGTAGATTGTTGATACATCGATTTCTGTATGATATTATAATATAGATACGTCTTGTTGAATCTAAGGAAAAAAAATCCCCAAAGCTATACTTAACGTCCTAACCGTACTATTGGGTACAGCTGTCAAAAACAATAGTTAATAATAATAAAAATATATACAATTTGAATGATAATTATTATATTAATATTATGTTACCATAATATTGATAAATAGGTACCTACATATATTAATATTATATGATATCACTATATAAATATTTATTTATTCATTTATAAACGGATAGGTATACCTACCCTTTGGTAATACAATTAAAAATACAGTAAGTTGAATCTCCATTTTACAAATATTATACTGAAATTGAATTATATCATATTATTATAAATTAATTAATATTTTCAAAGTTAATCGTATTCCTATTTATGAATCCTAAAATGATTTTTTAACTAAAGTATTAATATTATAATTAAAAGTAATAACTAATAATATTATCTAGACGAAAAAAAGTAATAACACCACAATCATTCATATTTGGTGTTAGCCGTTAAGTAATTTCGACGACTATATAAGTTACAAATTTGTTTGGATTTTACTGTAAAATTAAAGTATCATTTAAAATTCAATCATATTATAATACAACTCACCCCAAGAATTATTTTCATATACACCACTGGAGTGAATTGACTATTTTTAAAATTTAAAGTTAAGATCATTATCTAGGCAATATCATAGGCTTTATGTTATATTTTAATTTTAAAGCGAGTTATGAGTATTTTTTGATGTACAATTATATATAAATATTTGCTTTGGGGATTTTGGATTTAATTTCCGGAGATTTTTTTTCCTGTGGATTTTTTTCCTGACTACCGTCTTGTTTACTTTTGTCATCATTACTCGTTGGGAAATAAGATAAATGAAAAATTCAGCAGTCGGCCGTACCGCGTACGGTGTTGAGTGCACCTATAAACACGCATATTATTATTGGGAGTTTGGGACAGTGTAATTATGTAATACTAATGATTTCGGCTCACGGTATAATAGTGTATATCAGTCAAATACGTTTTATTTATAGAAAAATAAAATGCATATTATTACACGTAGTATTGGTAGTATAAATTAATAGTCAATGCCATAATAATATAGTGTAGGCATTGGACGCCAAGTATTTATTTATTGCTTAATACTTTATACACACAGAATAAAACAAATTAAGCGATTACCGAGTAATAAAAATAGGTATAGCGCTAGAGTTTGAATAAAAAAAAAATTATGACAGGAAAGAATTGTCAAAATATTTAAAAATGTGACGTTATGCTGCAGGGTGTTCCATAAAATCGCGATTAAGTTTTAAATTCAACTTTAAAGTGTTATCGAATCCACAATTACTGCCGATTAGTTGAATATTTTTAATCCACTAAATTAATGACTGGACAACATATTATGTATTTACCACATTGTACACGATGTATGTATAAGAGCATTCAATATATTTTTATCAATAATGCCAAACTGATAAGATAAATAAACGAAAAATATGGTAAATGTTTTTCAACGATTATCGTGAAACTATAATATATAGTTCGTATAGGTAATTCTAAGAGTATTCATACTCTCATTTCTCAATATACCTACCCAATAAACATGACACAGCGAAACCTTCGCTAAACGGACACCTGCAAATAGTGGACTTTTTTTTGGAAACAAACTACAAACTGTATACAAAATGAACCCTACGGATAGCGGCAAAAGTGCCAGTAGAAGTAACTGGAGGGGGGAGGAGAAAAATAAAAAGTCAAGAGTATACCTAATACGCGGTACATGTCTTTTTTTTTCTTTTTGACAAACGACGACAAAATAATATTAACTAAAATAACAGGGGGGCATAGCCTGCAGCACCCACACGCTGACGCTTTTGAATAGTGGACAAATTTCAGACGCCCCAAGTGTGTAAAGTATTTAGAGGTTACACTGTAATATTATGCTCCAGCTGCAGATTTATTGAATTTTTTTTTATTGTGAATGTGAACGTTTATAGTCTTACAATGGATGTGATTATATTTTAAATGGTAGGTACCTTCATTTTTTTTTTCTTGATAAATCACTTTAGTTAATAATACGTACACAACTACAATGCCAGTCATGATCATAGACGTAGAACATGAAATGAAGTCATTTATAGTTATGGTCAGCAAAAATCGTAAAATGTCTTGTATACTTTGTGAGAGAATAAACGGTGTCTTAAGACTTTAATGGACACGCAATAACTCCACTATAGGCAATCAATAATATCAATATTATATTGTTTCTGTTCGCGCCGCCGTCTGACTGGAACGAGAAATAATTAACACCAGCCCAGGTCTGCTGCAGTATAGTTGGCGACACACGGCCAACGCGACTTCACATATTTTTACGTGCGCAAATCGTCGTAAATTAATATAATTCGTACTATATTTCATTCTTAAACGAGCGCAAATCGCCGTTTCATCGCCTGTGCATTTTGTACTTTCACCTGGTAATATTATTACATTTTTTAGTGTGCCCGCGAATCGCCACCTAGAAAATCTGCACTTTTGGATAATAATTGATATGGCTATATTGCTGACATGATCTGTCGTGTGTGCTAATCGACACGCGGACGATATTATAATATTCAACGAGGCACGAATTTGCCACCCATTATTATTGTATACCAAGCGCGCCGATCGCGATAAATATTAAATATTTCAATTCGTACAATTATTATATACAAATTCTATGACGTATTTTTTTATTTCAACGCGACATAAGTTTCGTTAATTTTTAACTATACTATTTCAAGTTTATAACCATTGTTTTAAGACGTATTATATTCCGATTCATTCGCCTATAAGTATATTGGCTCTGCGACGCACTTTCTAGTCGCATAAACGGTTATAATAGTATAAAAGTAAAATCTGATTCTTTTCTTTGTGCACCTTGTGTTGATCCTTTATTACTTCCATGTATACAAATCCGTTAGTATCAGACGAGGTTGATTGGGAAATTCAGCTCAATATTGCACGAAGTAATCGGGTAGAAAAAAAAATGTGATTTGAAGAGACGTACGACCTTCACCGTCCCAAAATAAACCATTAGCCTCTTTATTGTTCAGGTTCCGTAATAAATGATATTTTTTTAGATCACTTACCTATTTTGATGACATTTTTTTATTGGAGCATCAATAGGTACGTCTCCAAGCTCCTTTATTTATAGGCAATAGGTATAGGTACCTACAGATATAATATTGTATTTAATAATAATATAATTTTTAGTCTGGGGCGGTCCAGTCGTATTATTACGTCCGATCACGTATAAGCGCGCCATCTGCCGGTCAGATTTAACGATTCCTTCGGGACTTACGAGCAACTGGACGGCGTAGAGGGGGCTGTTGGTGGCGGGGAAAATCATGTCTCCGGGCTGATTTATTCGCTTTACCCTAGTCGTCCGTGGACCGGGCGGTGGTGGCATTTTGATTATCCCTATATACAACACGCGCCCACCCCTCCGGCCGCCGTCTATTGTCGCGTTATCGTGTAATTGGCTTCGGTTCCCTTCGCACCATGCGCCTCCCCTCCGCGTTATACCACCCGGACCGGGCCCACACACACCTTCAGCCACCACCCCCTCATCACTCCTCTTGTTTATCTTCGTAATTAAGTAACATATATAAACCAAACACCGAAACTCCTCGTCCATCCACACACTCACACATGCATGTACACTTCACCCCCCACTTGCCCATCCCTAATCATCCTCCCGCCCTTTCACCTCTCTTACACAGTTACACCCCTCGCTAACCTATCCCACCGTTGTCATTGAATCTCCACTCGATCGCGTACTTTATATCCATGTATAGGTACCGTCTATTATTATAATATTTGGCTGCAGACCCGTTTGCACTTTTTATTATACGCTCGCATAATAACGTACCAATATATAATATTAAAATTCGTGATCAACCTCGGAACACCGTTGCGCTCAAAACACCGCGGCACTATAATAAAATATAAAAAAAATTCCGATTGCAAATATAGATGCACTCGCAGGTCTTGGTTTTCACGATGAAAGCCGCTCACTTAACATTACAAGTACGAGGTAATATATAAGTAAGTAGTTTTACAGTATTTTTATAGCCCGCGGATCGATCTCTATAATATTATAATAATAATTGTATTAAAAAAAATTGTATTCGCTGGTGATGGTATATCGCGGCATAAACACCTATTAAAATCGCGTTTTTCTCGATCGGGAAATACACTGGGACTTAGCAACACTGCGAAACCGGAGGTTTTGATAAAAAAAAAAGTATATTTATATATATTTAAACACATTTTGTATTAATTTCAGATACGTTTGTGGGAATGATTACAGTCTTGTCTTCAAAAATGTTGTTATAAATCACCCTGCAGCGTGACTACAGTGAGGAGAACGGTGAACCCAAGGGATATAACTTTACATTTATTATAACCGAAAAAGTTATACAGTAATTATTATACTTCAGATTACGTTAATATATTATTTATTATTATTTATTCGTATTTCTTATAGGTATATTTAGATAACTATCTAATTTTTAACGACTATATCAAAAAGTCACCTTTTTAAATCTCTTTTTTTCTCGGAACATATTTCTTGCCACGATATTATTTACATCACAGTCGAACTTTAGTATAATTATGTTTTCTTGCATACTGCAATTGTTTTAAAATCAAAAGTTTTTGATAATTCGCTCAACGATATACACGCTGTACACATCCTCAAATACACACAGAACTGCATGGAAATATCATAAAAATATAAATCAAATATAAATGAAGCCTCCGAGCTAGCATCACCATCCCTTAACGCCGCATCAAGTGTACTTATAATTACAATATAGGTGTACGAAAGATCGAATCGATTGTGCAATTCGCAATCATAAATAATCATATATAACAGATAGGTACTGTGTACTGCATTCAACAATTAACAATTATTATTAAAAAAATCTTATGACGGCATAGGCGTAGTATATAGGAGGAAGACCTTTAGGGGCTACCCCCTCCCCCTCCAAACATTTCCTAAAATGTATTCAATATCATTGTATTAGGGCTTTAGCCCCCCCCCCCTAAAATCTCAAACGCTATTTGCGCGTATATAAATGACGGTTTAATGTTTCCGCAAGTCACAATTCGGTCGCTATATATATATATATATAGCTGGTACTTATCTAAGTATATATATTATACATATACATAAACGTATGTGCGTGCGTAGGTGCAGTATACCGTACTGCAAAGAGTGCGCGTATCACGCGACCGGGGAAACTATAATACGTCGTCGTCTCGCAGATCCCGCAAACGTGGCAGATCGGCAAATCTCTTGCGCTGATGCTGCAGCTTTCCGTCAAGACATGGAACGAAGATAAAAATCATCTGCTGGATTATATAGGTACCTAAGTGTGGCTGATGCGTGTGTGATGGATGTCACCGTAAACGCGACCAGGTTACTCGATGATGCCTCCAAGGGGACGCGAACGCTGTGCCGCGGGGTGGTGTGCAAGGGGTGCAGCTGCTCCGGTTGAACCACGTGGCAGGAGGGGGATGACGACGCGCGCGTGCGCCTCTCCTCGGAGATATTATATATACATATATATAGCTGGTCCCCGGTAAATCGCACACATCTATCCGCCACTTCCTTCACCCCCGCGATCGCCCCCCCCCTCCCACACGAACAACCCTTAAACGTCGCGTAACACATCGCGCATATTGTATATATTATTATATACACTGCAGCTTTCGGGTAACATCAGTGCATGCTCGTGTATATATATGTACAGAGCATGGTATAAACCGTATGTTTATAAATTAAGGCATTAGCAAAACATATTAAATATTTACACGTCGATGTACTCCGAGTAGTACGGTTCTACTGTAGGTACCCCCCAAATACCTTCTCGAGTGCCATCGCATACCTACACACGTACACGCGTGCATATTTGTTGGCAGTTACGTGTTTTTCCGTTGTGGGTAAATTACGATTGACAACATTATTATGATAATAATTAATAAACGCAATACGTGTTAATATATTATGGAGCTCAAACACCCTTTAAGTAGTATAGGTATTAGGTATACTATGACAGGCGAACGTCCTGAATTCGTTCTTATCTCCTTATGATGGTTACAATGAAATGATTATAGGTATATTATGTTGTAATTATTTTCAGAACAATAATTTTCTATCGATTTATACCTAGGTAAAATTAAATTATCATATCAGTAAAAAAACCAATTTTCCCATTCGAAGTATTATTAAATATAAACGAAGAAACAGTACTTATCTGAAAGTTATAAAAATGAAATAGAAATTATAATATAATTGAATATAAATTTAGTAATATTGTTAACTATTAAAATTATAATTTACTAAATCAATAGAATCGTTTAAATTGAGTTATAAACTGGTAAAGTTAATATGTAACAAAGTAGGAGATTCGTCTTTTCAGTTCACACTTTACAGTATATACTTCAAATAAATATTGGATAAATATAATTTCATATTTATTTTCATCTTTCTATAATAAGAAAGAAATATCTTTAATAACATTTTAACCCTACAAAAAAATGAAATATTTTACACATATATTATTTTAACAAACTAAACTACTATCTTAAACATCATTGATTTGAATTATAGGTATATCGTATATATAGTCTAATACCTACCTAGTCTTTAAATGTTTGTTTTAAATCTTCATATTCAAACTTTCTTCAATTTGGGGCAAATAAGTAAAAACTAATACTAAAGTGAAATTACGTGAACAACATTGAAAAATTGTTGAAATTGTTTTATAAATGAGTAAATTCAACACCAGTGCAACAAAATTAGAAAAATTCCAAAAAATTGCACTTAAAATTTTTAGATTTTAATTTGTACTTAGGTACATAAAACGCTTATAAAACTTACTTAGTATAATAAACTTAGAATTGTAGAAAAAAAGTTGCAAATGTAACAACATCCGTGCCCGTTTATTATTAATAAATATCCAAATTGACGTAACAATACACAATATGTACACCGTATATCAGTACACTGCATAAGTAACGAGTTATTACCGATAAAATAATATTTAAGTGAAAGATGTTTAGAGAGAAACACTATATCTATGTGGCTATGTAGGCTATATCCCGGGGCTTGAAACCGTTTTGAAAACCGATTTCAAAAACCGTTATAAACCGTTTTAAAACCGAAACCGAAACCGTAATCATAACGAAACCGAAAAAAATGGATACCTATATTAAAGTTAAAACTGAAACCAGAAAAAATTGTATACCGGTATTATAATTTAAAACCAAAACCGAAAAAAATTGGATACCGGTATTAAATTCAAAATCGAAACCGTAAAAAATTGGAAACTGGTATTAAATTCAAAACCGAAAACTGAAAAAATTGGAAATCGTTATTTTTTTTTTAATTGACGTTTTTTTTAAATACGTAAATTCCATTAATACGCATAATTAATACTCATAATAAAATTGAGATCATGATTAAAATGTGTATAACTATTTCATTATTCACAAAAGAAAATTGGAAACCGGTATACAAAACCGAAACCGAAACCGAAATTTCTTAATACCGGTATTTCTAAGTTGAAATCGAAAAATTTAGAAACCGGTAGGTATATTCAAAACCGGAACCGAAACCTAAATTTCTTAACACCGGGGTTGAAAAATTAAAACCGAAATCGAAAATATTAAAAACCGGTAAACAAAATCGAAACCGAAACCGAAATTATTTCAATCGGTTTTAAGCCCTGCTATATTCTACGTACACACATAGCTGGTAATGCCTGGTATAGTCGTATAGACCATGCAAGTTTATTGGTCACTTATATTTATGATCTATTTATACGAAATCTACCTCACTTATCGTTACGGATAACTTAAATCAGCTATTATAAACTATGGTATAAAATTAATTTACCGGTCGTCTTTTTTTATATTGGAACTCGAGTATTATACTAACTACTGCGTATGACCAATGATATTAGGTACCTACGTTTTGTTTAAATCATAATGTATATGTTCAACTACGTTGTGTAAAAAGTAGGTATAAGATATGTGACAAAATACTAAATACATTTTTTTTTTTTACTAGTTACAATACGTACCTATTTAGTTCAATGGGTGTAACCGAGTAAGCAGTTCAATCAGAATTAGTGTTCGAGATTGTCGTGTTAATTATTCTGATGACTAACATGGGTGCAGTTTAATTGTTATTTGTCAATGTATATAAGTAGGCCATTGGCCGTTGGCGTTTGTGTGTACCTACTCTTGTAATCTATTGAAAATGTCGACAATGGCATCTTTCTTTTCTGTTATTCTGATATTACTTACCTATGCTGTAAAACAATATAGTAATAATCAAAAGTAGTTCACAAATAAATATAATTAGAATAGCAAAAACCTTAGCCCTGGTGGATCGACTACAATAATATTATGGTTTATCTAACTCATCGGTACAATATAACAGTATAATAGTATGTAGATTGTAAAATATATAAAATCAGTAGCCAACAAACAAAGTCAGCACGCAGTTTTCCGGCTAGGGCTGCAGATGTTGGCTGTTGCGGCCTAAATTCTGAACACATTTTACACAAAATACAGAAACAAAAATGTGAAAACTTAACATAATATATTACACGCTTGTGTAGTATAAGTATGATGATAAATTCTTAGACTATCCTAGCCGAACTAATGATAAAGTAATACGTTTTGATCGTTAGCGTCGTGCGACAGTAGATGGGCTATTTGAGCTAGATACCATTTAAGTAAATAAGTATGTATAGGTATAACCACACATGAGTAAAGAACAGATATTATTATCGTTGAGGCTATTTAAATTAATTAGCTTAGCTCAAAGTAGCGACACAGTCCTACTGCTAAAACTTGATGTACCTACCTACGTGTCACCTGAATGTACTTATTTTATTATTTACATTTTACAGCTATGATAAAAATAAAAACCCTACTCCGATTTATTTTTAGGAACAGTGTAATATTTTATTTGATGATAGGTAGGTACACGAAAAATAATAAATTAATCAAAATGAAGAATAATAAAATTCAAGAATAGTCTTATTTAATTTATCTAGATATATTTATTTGGATAAGTATTTAATCTTAAATTACAATCAGATATACATTTTTTAGTTTATGTAGTTTTTATCTAGACAAATTTTATGAAAATATCTTTATCTTATTATTAGATATTTACATACTTTTGTGATCTGAGCTCAATATTACGGAATATGGAAAACTACTATATAACTGTGAACAACTTTTTTAATGATTTTTGAT
The DNA here is from genome assembly GCF_019925205.1 of Metopolophium dirhodum. NCBI lineage: Eukaryota > Metazoa > Arthropoda > Insecta > Hemiptera > Aphididae > Metopolophium > Metopolophium dirhodum. Next base: position 1,859,996 of record NC_083563.1, on the reverse strand, counting down.
TGTTATTTTTATTTATATATTATTATATTGCATTTAATATTTTAATCTCGCTTAAAAATAATATAAGTTTACAACGAGTAGGCAATACAATTGTATTTAACATAACTTTCTGCAGGTTCAAACCAAGGTTAATTAAAACTTTACGTTTTAATGTTATTTGGAAAACTTATTTACACCCTTACAGCTGCACAGTGCTTAAAACTTAAAAGAACATAAGCATAACACAACTGAGCATAATACAATTAACAAATTAAACTCCACATAATAATAAACACGTCAACTATACAAATATATTATATTTAATTTTCTTTATTTAAATAAATAAGGTAATTTATTAAATATTTTATAAATTATACATATCGTGTAGGTATACTCGTATCGCATACCTGTGTTATTTTTTTTCTCACATAAAACTGAAATACTTGAGGTAGTAAATTACCTAATAATTTAATTAGGCATCTTATATTTATTAATACACACGAATCACGATACAAGAAATGTACGCATGGCGTATACGGTGTACCTATGTCGTCCTGTCTTCCTATCAAATTTACTATCAAGTATATATTACAATTTAAAGTAGGTACTATATTCTATAGGAGATACCTTATAATTATCAATGTATACACGTTTAAATTATCAAAAATCGATTTGTCTAAATTGTACACCAATTTCACTGAAACAATACCTCTGTATATTATAAGTTACGCGCGGCGTTATAGCACAGAACAATATTGATTATAGCCATTGACTAGACACCCGTTGCGTTGTCTCCATCTTACAAATTTACAACATAAAAAAATGTACGTATACAATAATCCTATAATAATACCTATACAAAAGCTATGGCAGAGATTAAACCTGGAGAGGACTGATATTTTAAGTATAGCTTAAAACAAATCTTATTTTTTGGATAGACAATAATAACAAATAAACATAATAATAATATGATAGGGGTCTTAAAAGTTAAAACTATTTATTAAGTACCTTTATGCCCTATATAGAAACTGCCGTTCTCGGCATCATGAATATACGAGGAGCTTAGAAGTATATATAGTATAATTACCTAGTATAATTACCTAGTGAAATGAATAAATGTCATTAAAAAATGTATTCACAAATCAACGTGCAATAGAATAGGATAAAATACTATACTCTCATCTATACCATAAATGATTATGGTAAATAAAATTATCATCTTTTTAAAAAAAAAACAAGTAATAAACGAGTGGGTAGATCGTAGGTACCTGATCAAGTTAATAATAGGAAGTATACATGTCTAACATGTTCATGTTCAAGAAAATTAAAAATGTAGATATAGTGGAACAGCCTACTCGACTCAAGTCATAAGTCATTGTTAAAGTTCATAGATTATGATATCGCAAGTAGGTACTTTAGTTATAATTTATTATTATGGACTAAAATATCTGATTTTAATGCAATTCATGATAACCAAACGTCTCATCGGATTAAATAAATCATCAGGTATTAGGTACTGAAAAAAGATTAGTTTCATACTTTTATTAATTAATCAGTTACGTATAAAATTTTATTAATTTATTATATATACACGCCAGCAAATAATTTACCAATGTATAGACTTTGAAATGTGTTGTTTTAATACGCAGTTGAGCATTTTCGAGTACATTCAATATTCTGTGACATGAACATAATATAAGATGTTATATAGTAGGTATGATCGGTAAAATATTTTATAAATCATCATATTATATTATAGGTATACCAGAGTTTGTCAAGTTCCTTATAAAAAGGATTTCGTTCCGTTCCTAGTTCCTTTTAAAAAAAAAAGAATTCGTTCCTTTGTCGTTCCTTTGGAAAAAGAACTAGTTCCTTTTTTAGTTCCAGATAAAATTAAAATTCTTATTTAATCATCAATTTTTTTTTTAAACAGATATATTTAGGTACTTTAATTTTTAATTATACTTATACATACCTACGAGTAAATTTATAATTTACTATTAAGCTTAAGAAAATAATACTGACTGCAGTTTTTTTTTTATTCATTTATATTTTTATATTTTACTCATTATTTTTTAAACAATATAAAATATAAATATTATATAACATTATAATTTATAACAATAGACTATACTATAAGTACTATAGTCTAAATAGTAAATTTGTTCTGTTTTAGAAGAACTAATTTCTCAAATACTTCATCACCTAATCTGTAACGTTTAACAATCATGATATTGGATCCAGTAGAAAACAATCCCTGAACAGGAGTGGTTATAACTACTGTAGTACTGTATAACAAATGCAAATCACAATTCACTTCAAGTCTTCACATTATTCACAATATGAAAATGAAACACTGATACCGGCTGTCGACTCTCGACTATACGATTATTTGACTTTTCAGACATTTGGGGTTTTCGGTATAATCAAATGACGTATTTCAGTAATCTATTTTGAGATTTTCTTCAAAATTAAATTGCTGGCCAACGTATGTCAACTATCTTATCATTTATTGTTGTTTTAAATAATTATCATTAAAATAATATTGTAACGTCATATTAATATAGTAATATATTATAAATTTTAGCTGTAGCTACTAGGTATTACAATAGTCCCGACCCGCATCGTAATTCATAAATGATTTTATTGTTCAGTCTTCGGTGTTCATGCTATTTTATTTTCCGTTGACGCAACGACAAGGATTTATATTTTATATCGTAATAATGTAATATAATAGTTATATTATACCCATTTCTATATATTAAGTTATAACTTATGAGTTATGACTTATGAGAAATATTAATAAAGTTACTAATGACCAATAAGTAATGAGTACCCTGTACCAGAATACCTACCTAATGATTAAGGACTAACACTTTAACGATGAAGTTTGATACTCGGATACTCGATAACGATCATAATATTGGAAATATACACACTAAGAAAAAAAACATTTCAATTTCAATTATTTATATATCTGTGTAAATTGGAACTTGAAAGGAACGAAAAATTTCGTTCTTTTTCCTTGAAAAAAAGAACTCGTTCATTTTCTCGTTCTTTTTTTATAAAAAGGAATTCGTTCCAGGAATCCGTTCCTTTTGGAACTCGTTCCTTCCAAACACTGAGGTATACATATAGTCAATATGCATTATATTCAAGAACTATCAAACTAATTTATTTTATTCATTGCATACGTTTTGCTGGTTTATTGGGTAATCCAAATATATCACGTCTTTAATATCAAACAAAGTCCTTTATTGTCTATAAATAATAGTGCACAAGTAATTGTGATTAATTAATAATTATTAATCTAAACGTTACGGCATAAACACATAAATAGAATACACCACTAACCTAAACCAATTAAATATACTCAAAATAATCTGCAGCCCAATAATACACCTATGTTATGTGTTGAGCAATAACCTAGGTACGAATAATTAATTGTAAGTACAATACCTAATATAGTTGGTTTCATATTTTAGATTCTGAGCGAAGCGATGAATGTATTGATTTTACCATGATGTGTGTTTTTTTTTAATTTTATTTTTGTGTCTGTCATCACCTTTTAGGACAGTAAAAGTGCTTGAATTTTCTTTAACAGTAACTTTTCTGATAGGAAAGTGAATCTAGTTGGTACTATGGGGGGTCAAAAGTAAAATTTTCCCAGTAGTTTTCAAAAGCGACGTGAAAAACAAAAGAAAAATTAAGGAAAAACGGGAATTTTTTACGCAAAATCCGTTTTCGAGAAAATCGATTTTGGTTTTTGGTGCAACTCTGAAACAAATGACCGTAGGTACATTCAATTTTAACCTAACCTTTTGTGCACCATAACATTTTTCAAATATTTTGACTTATTTTGAGCTGTTTACGGACACTTTCAGTTTCCATTTTTTTTTAGTTTTTTTTCTATAAATATCAATAAAATTTTATCTGTTAGCTTGAAAATTTAATAGAAGGCACTTAGGTTATTGTTTCAAAGGCAGATGAAAAAAATTAAAAATCCTTAGTCACGGTTTTTATTTATAAGTATTTAAAGTTCAAATCTTGACAAAATACGGAAAAATCACGAAAATTATCAAATTAGTTGAGAATTCATAAAAATTTTTCTTTTTCAATCTAAGATTCGAAAATGTAATACAAGATTATCCATAAGTTTATCTACCTTTATCAAAAAAAAAAATGTCTACAAGAAAGTCAAATTAAATTTTTATGAACGTATGAAATTCATATTTTTACAACATTTGATATTCACTCGATTTCTCATGTAACGATTTTCTTATTCTATTGTAATTAACAAACGTATGACTGTAGATACTTGAAAATTTCACTGAATGTTTATATATATTAGCATTTTCTATACACGATAAAATTTTGAAAATAATTTGACTCTTTTTGAGTTGTTTACGGACATAGTCAGTTTTCAATTTTTTTAGTTTTTTTTGTCTATAAATATCAATAAAATTTTATTTGTTGGGTAAAAAAGCGTGAAAATTTAATATAAGGCTGCTGATATATCGTTCTAATAGCAGTTAAAAAATAATAAAAATACATAGGCTCAATTTTTATTTATAAGCATTTAAAGTTCAAATTTTGACAAAATTTATCAAATTTATAATTTAATAATTATTTTGTAGTTAAAAATGTATAAAATGTTCAACTTTTATAGCTAACGATTGAAAATTGAAAACAAGGCTCCACGTAAATAGGTTATATATAAATTACTTTATTCACAATAATATCATTAAATATACTTGGTATTATTATAGGCTGACTGAGCGATTTTGCTCAGAATCGTTTTTCTTATACAATGATATTATATCATTGAATTCAAATTGAACACCATCCATTACAGTGACCCACTTGTAACCTACTGTACAGCAGAGCGACATCCACTTACCCACATTTTTATTGTTAACTTTATACGAATTCGTGCTAATCGTAATTAGGTATTGAAAAAAATTCATAAAATATATATTATTATACATGCATACATAGTGTTCGTTGATATAGTGCGTATAGTGTGGTTCTGTAGAAGCAGGACCGTGTCTTATGGCTAAACAAGTGAAACTTAGTTAAGCTAAGTTAAACTTTTGGGCATCTAATTAAAAATTGTTTAAATAAAGGCAACAATTTACGAACTTTTTCGGGGATTACCAACCATCCACCGATAAAAATATTACATGGGTAGTACAGTTATCCATAACATAAACAAGTAGATGTGTAGAACAATACTTTAGATTATTGAATCGTATAGATGTACTTATAATATGTAAATTGGGGGACGGAGTTGCCGAGCGGACTAAGGCGTCGGCTGCGACCCGAGTTCGATACCTTGGCCGCGGGCGGCATTTTTCTTCGGGCAAGTCATGGTGTCCGGAGAACAAGTGCCGCCATCCCCCCACCCGGGGCACGGCAGAAACCTACGGGTGCCCCATTAGAAATTCTGCCAAAACACAACACACACGTGTACCAACCTACTGCCCAATTTAAAAACCTACAGTGCCCTCCCCCACGGCCTATGTTGCCGCGGGTTACCCAATAAAAAAAAAAAAAAAAAAAATATGTAAATTATAATATTATATAACCTGGACATAAAGTCATAAAGGCGGTCTATTGAAGAATGTTTTCATTTTATTTTTGAACATAAAAATAAAATGTATTATTTTTTCATATATTATATTCTCAACCAAGTGCATGATATCTTGCCAGCTCGGACGTACACATAATAATATATATTATTTTATTTTATCTGTATTGTACCGTTGCACGCAATAACGCTGCAGATCACGACGTTGTACCTATACGGAGGTACACATATTATACATCCGCACTTGACATGACATCATTGATTATTGGTTCATTTATTCATCTCGTGATGTTTCGTATATAACAGTAATAATATCATGTGCCCATAATATGCTGTCGCGGATGCGATACGTCCCGGACCGTCAAATCGAAGCGAATTATCGATTATATTTCGGGCGGCGGCGGCGGCATTCGTTTTAATTCGTCAAGGGTCATTTGGCACCGTTCCGACTCAGAACGCGCGTATGCGTGTGCGACCGCCTCTATTTGCGATCGGCCGACAAAACAACAACAGCCGACGGTATGATATTGTACAATATAATAATGTTCCCCCACGACTAATTATTATTGCCGTCCGACTGCGGTCCGCGGACGCGTTTAATAATATTACACGGATATAATACGATATTATAATATCATGCACGCGTCGTATAATATGTACGAGGTGCACCTAAATAAACTGTGTACATATATTCATTAGATGCGCAGGAATATTATTATTTATTATCGTCGGAAACAATAATATTATTTGTCGTGCACGCGACCCGCCGCTGCAGCGATAAAAATACAATTTGTATATTTTAATGTCATACGCTTGCATTCGATAAAATAATAATAAAACGTTTTACTATAATAGACCGTATTATTTATATATTACGCGACGCGTATAATACAATATCAATGTGTATAATATGTATGTAGGTACCTATGATATATATATATATATATATATATGTAATAATTACATGAGTATATTGTATGTATATGTATATAGATCGACGACGACGTCCTCCCTTATTTCATATCACGGTCATTGTATAAGTATTGTTTCGCCGTTATAATGTTATTATATCGTCACTCGAGTATAATAACACGCGGACGCTGCCCACCCCACCACCCACACGGTTGCCTTTGCGCGCAGTAGTCGTTTGTGCACGGAGAACTGACCCCAGCGCCGAACCCGACATAATAGTTTTTGATATTTTATTAAAAAAAAACACTAATCGTTTTCGTACGCATCGAAACGCCTACGGTTGTTAAGTCGTGACGAAACGGGTCCGCTCGAAATTCGGTTCCCACGTTGCGGGGACCATACACGAGCGCGCGGATTTACGTGCAGATTGTCTATTATTTATTATTATTATTATTATAATATAGAAAATCAATTTATGGATTTTGATTTTTTTTTTTTTTGACGTTGCTTTAGATTAATTTCTGAACTTGTTTCCCTTTGCGGTCGTCAATTTGTCAATGTGCATATAAGAGTTTTAAACAGACGTTTCTTTTCGACGCCGACACGTCATACACTATACCTACTGGTATACATATTATAATTTGTAATAGGTACGTAAAGGATTTAGCCTTTAGGACCAGTGTTCAGCCCAGATAATTAACATTCTATCAAGAGATATATGAAAAAAATTTTTTTTAACTAAATAGGATAAAATAAAAAAAGATATAAATTGCATCTATTTTATGGATGGATTATTTCAATATGTTAATATGTTGCTAAATTATATTTGAAATACCTATAAAACATAAAATACTTGTAAAAATTAATAAACCTAATAATTGTGATTATTTTATTAAAATGAATGGTTCATGTTTCACAATTAATTTATTAATAAAAGTCATAACATTTAAATAGTATACCAACGAAGCATGATGTACTATTAAATCTGAGCCCTTATTGTATTAAATAGCAAAATAATAATAATAATAACAATAATTAAATACATTTAACAATCTGGATAAATGTATATAGGTAAGGGTGATTTTTATCTTATATATATATAAGTTTATAAATATTTAGATGAATTTTCTTTACCTATCTAGATAAGATAAAATGAAAAATTAATATTAGAGATAAGTCTCGATACTGTTTATAACAGATCCCAAAGACATTCAAACTTTTTCATTCCGCGGCTCCATTATGTGTTCACAATAATTTTACAGCTCCCAAATTATTGTGAAAAAATTGAAACAATACGGACACAATATGGCCAATATGGGTAATAATAACAATGACTTTGGTACTAGAAATAAAACTTCAAATAGTCGCGTAATGTACTAATGTGTTTCATTATTGTTTCCACAATAGCTTTAATGATTATAAATAATATTTATATTAATTAAACTTGACCTACATTAAACAAAGTTTTGTTTTGCTTTTATTTGCTACTTAAATTTTACAATGTAATATGAAATCAAATCTCACTGTTTTTTTTTAAAAATTAATTTGGCCATGAGTCATGAGTCATGACTATTATAGTATTATCTACTGATTTAAAATAATTCATAACAATAAATAACAAATGGATATATAGTTTTAATTTTTCAGGGACAAAGTCATTATTAATAAGTATTTAAAAAAAAAAAAAATAACTTAACTTTTAACTTAACTTAATTATTATTTTCATGAAAATTTGTAACTTAACTTGGTTACTCAAATTCAGTAACTTCTTAAAACTAACTTTAACTTAGCTTAGTTATTTTTTATTTTAGGATAACTTAACTTTAACTAGTTAAAAAATTGGTTAACTTACCCAGCTTTGATTTTGTATGATTATTGGATTGGCCCACTATATAGGTAGTGACTGTACGCCGGGCACCCTGCCCGCAACTATTCTAAGAATACTATACATAACAAAAAAAAAAGATTTTGACAAATATATAATATGGTAGTAATATACAGGGTGATTCACCAATCATGCTCATCACCATTTTGTATTTAATAGGTAATGCATTTATTCAAATTATGATTTTTTTTAATTTATAAATATACATAAGGCGAAGCCTTTAAACGTGTCTTTGTTTTCGAGTTGTGTTTAGGCAATTATTTCGTTTCTTGCGGTCACATTTATAATTTTAGATTCTGAGTGAAGCGATGAATGAATTGATTTTGCAATGATGTGTGTTTTTTTAAAAGTGACTCTAAATTCCTAGTAGTTTTCAAAAGCGCCGGAAAAAACAAAAAAAAAAATTTAGGAAAAACGGGAATTTTTACCCAAAATAGGTTTTGGTTCTTGGTATAAGATTTTTGGTGTAGATACATGAAATTTTCACTGAATGTTTATATTAGCATTTTTCTATACACCATACAATTTTCAAAATATTTTGACTTGTTTTGAGTTATTTACGGACTTGAACTTTTAAATTTTTTTTTCTATAAATGTCATAAAATTGTATTCGTTGGGTAAAAAAGCTTAAAAATGTAATATAAGGATGCTAATATATTACAATGCCGTTTGAAAAATATTAAAAATACATAGTCACAATTTTTTTACAATCATTTAAAGATCCATTTTTAACTACATTTATCAAATTTAAAATTTAAAAATGATTTTGTAGTTAAAAATTTATAAAATGTTTAACTTTTATAGCTGAGGTTTGAAAATTTAAAACAAAGATTCTCATAAATGTTCACACTGTAACTAAAAATCTAAAAAAATTATAAACACAGTTATTTTGTACAGACATTTTAAATTCAAATTTGGACGAAATTACATATTAAAACCTGGGATAACGGTTTTAGTTCTTTTGTTATAATTTAAAAATATTATTCGTGGATATATGAAATTTTTAGAGTATATTATTATATTTTATACATACAATGACATTAACATACTGTAGACATGTATTGTGTACAAAATTTGGTCTCCTGGGGGATACGACCCACATGTCACCCCCGTAGATACGCCACTGATCGGACCATGTCATTTGTGTATCATTTTAACTGTTGATTCAACACCACCGTTCGATTGTGGTAAAATGATGCCCCCCTGTCACATGTCTAATGTTTAGAGTTTTACAATAGGAACGATTGAAATTTTAAATCTGTAATACATTTCGCGTCATCTGATGCGATTGTTTTCGGGATAACACAAACGTATTTAAAAATTTTCGAGATGGCCAATTTGTTAAATTTAGTTTAAATATAACATATAAATTGTATAATCACATATTTCATAAGGTAAGTTACTAGATTATTATAAATAATTGGACCAGTACATAGAAAAGAAGATAGATTGGTGGATTTATACCCTATGTCTACTGAATGTCGGGTACTATACATTTGTTTAAAACTGATGTAACGGTGTTTACATTTTTGATTCTTACAATACTTTATTAAAAACTTTAAGTAATTTAAACCGTATAATGTATAAATGTAAACAAAAATTTTGAAAAATATAATCCTGTTAATTTAGGAATAGACTTGTGTATGAGAAATTTAATATTGTTATCACTAAATGTAAAACAAAATCCGTGTTAATTGATTAGGTACTTTACTTACTTTAAATCTAAACAATGTTGGTTTTTAAATAACATTCACTTTTGTTATAATGTTATGTTCATTGTTCATATAAAAATGTATTTTAGTATCCTATTTTTTTTTTATTTGTTAATCAGTATAAACAATAGTTTGTAACTATTAATTATTATTATTATTATTATATTATGATGTATAATAAGCTCTATGTCGTATATACAATTGATATTATACTGTGTTGGCTAATATCTAAATAAACATATTATTATTATATTATTAAGACTGTGCTGGCTAAAAACATTGTTATTATTATAATATGAAGCTGGTGAATATATTGTTTATTTTTGACGACGATAAACACTTTGTAAATGTTTAATCGAATAAAATTAGTTTATTTATATTGTAATATTTCGATAGTGAATTTTTTTAATAATTGTATCGAATAAGTTTTTAAGTTTTCTAACGTTGGTTTTTATATTATAGTGTTTAAATTAAATTAAAGAAAAGTAAAGTGATGTTTTGAAATAATTTGAATTTTTTCCACGACTTAAAATAGCTGCCGACACAGTACTTAGCGCCCTAAGTTTCACGCGTGAAGTCAACCTGCAATATTAAGATGTGACTGCAGCTTGTCGAAGTCATGCCAAAGGTATGGTTGTAGTTGAATTCTGTTTTACTTGCGTTATAATATTACTTAACTTAGTCAAAATTAGTTATAGGACAATAGGTGCACTTAGGATTGATTCGATAATTCAGATTTATTATTAAAAACCGGCTTTAAGTGAAATAATTTACCGACGGAAGCACCGCGTGCTCGTTCATTATGTTTAAAAGTTGTACCAGATTAAATTCCTTTCAAAATCTAAATCCTAAGACCACCTATTGGTTACCGTAGTAAATATTAGAACTCATAGCCATTACTTCTAATCGATAAACAGTGCATTTTGCTATTCTTCTTCTTGTGGAGTTCGGTTTTAAAATACCAATAATAATACTGCTGAATACGTAATATATAAAAACACAAATATAATAAAAAAAAAAAAAGGAAAAAAATTCATAATAATATACATAATCTATTATATAAAAATAAGTCCGGTTTTCCTCCCTGACGCTATAACTCCAGAACGCACGAACCGATTTCCACGGTTTTGCATTCGTTGGAAAGGTCTTGGGCTCCGTGAGGTTTATAGCAAAGAAAATTATGGAAAATTCAGGAAAAATTCAACAGAAAAGTGGGGAAATCGTTTTTCACATACAGCGCCATCTATTATACATAGCATGTACTTCAAACCAATAGCAACGGTGCGTGATAAAGTGTTTGACAGATAGTCATTATTCTCTGCTCAGTTAATTTCATTTAAGCTCAGTGTAAATTATGTGGATCGTGCATTTGAAGTTAAATTCAACACTCTGTCCATAGTCCAAAATGCCTAGAGAACGACGTGCGAACATCGGCCGCCGCACAAGACATGCAAGCCAGCAACAAGTCTATTCAAGGAACTTAAGAGAAGAAAGACAAAATATAATAAGAGAAAATGACGGATTGAGACATCGTGTGAGCACACGAAGATCATTGGCATCATACAATCGCTTGGCATTCCAATATGATCCCACTGCGAACTACAGTGATGATGAAAATTTGGATATTGGACGAATGACGACTATATGCCGATATTGCAATGCGTTAAAGTTCAAAAGAGAAACGGTTGGATTGTGCTGCGCAAGTGGAAAGGTCAAACTGGATCCATTACTTACACCACCACAGCCACTGAAAACATTGTTCGATGGAAGTGATCCCGATTCCAGCCATTTTCTTCAACACATCCTTGAATACAATAACTGCTTTCGCATGACTTCCTTTGGAGCTAATATCATTCGAGAAGGCGGCTTCATGCCGACTTGCAAGGTAAAAGATACAACACACATAACCAACACATAATTGCAACACATAACAACTTCATATACACCACACACTACACCATCACACGATTTACAATGTATTCATGAACAAATTTTAATGATTATTTGCAATTACAGATACAAGGTCAAATATATCATTTGCATGGTTCAATGGTGCCAACCACACCAGATGAACCGCATCAATTTCTGCAAATATATTTCATTTCGTCGATGGTGGATCAGCTGAACGTGCGGTGCAATATACAGGGAGCACAACAGTTAAAGAGACGAATTATTGAACAGTTGCAAGCATTTTTTCACGCTAATAATGCTGTGGTTAATATGTTCAAAACAGCATTGGAACGAATGCCATCGGATACGCACAAATTTGTCATAAGAGCGGATTGTACTCCAACAGGTGAACATGTGCGAAGATTCAATGCACCCACCGTTAATGATGTTGCTGCAATTATTGTTGGCGATCCAACTAAATCACGAGACATTGTCGTTCAGCGAAGAAGCAATATCATGCATCGTGTAAACGAGACACATCGTTTGTACGATGCGTTACAATATCCAATCATTTATTGGCAAGGGCAAGACGGATACGACATCACGTTGAAGATGGTCGATCCAATTACAGGTACAATATTCACACACTAATTATTTCCATTATTACTTTTATTGGTTTCCATTAACAATTCATTTAATTTTGCATTTTCAGGAGTATCAACGAATAATAAAAATCTAAGCGCAATGAATTACTATGCGTATCGTATGATGATTCGTACACATGAGGAGAATGTCATTCTGAAGTGCGGTCGGCTATTCCAGCAATTCGCTGTCGACATGTATGTCAAAGTCGAGACCGAACGTTTAGCGTTCATCAGATTCAATCAGCCAAAGCTACGATCTGAGGACTATATACACTTGCGTGATGCTATTCATTCAGATGGTGATGTTCAGAATATTGGACGACTGACGGTTCTCCCATCAACTTATATCGGAAGCCCACGCCACATGCACGAATACGCTCAAGACGCTATGACGTACGTGCGAAATTATGGAACTCCGGATTTATTTATTACGGTCACATGCAATCCGAAGTGGACGGAAATTGAACGCGAGTTGGAACCGGGTCAAAAACCGCAAGATCGCCATGACATAATCGCCAGAGTATTTCAGCAAAAACTCAAGGTTATGATGGATGTGCTTACTAAGTATCGAGTTTTTGGTGACACACGTTGTTATATGTACTCGGTGGAATGGCAGAAGCGTGGACTACCGCATGCTCATATCCTAATTTGGTTGCTGAACAAATTACATTCAAATGAAGTGGATGACATCATATCAGCTGAAATTCCTGATCCAGTCACTGATCCCCGTCTACACGACATTGTGACGACACAGATGGTGCATGGACCGTGCGGTGCATTAAATCCATTATCGCCTTGCATGGCTGATGGAAAGTGCACAAAACGATATCCGCGACCGTTAGTTGCTGAAACAGTCACAGGGAACGATGGATATCCAGTTTATCGTCGGCGTTCAAAAGAAGATAACGGTCGAACTATCAAAGTTAAAGTTCAAAATCAAGAGATTGAGATCGGAAATGAATTCATTGTACCATATTGCCCGCTGCTATCACGAATTTTCGAAACACATGCAAACGTTGAGAGTTGTCATTCGGCCAAATCAATCAAATATTTGTGCAAGTACGTCACAAAAGGCAGCGACATGGCTGTGTTTGGTATTGCGTCGGAAAATGTGAATGACGAAATCAGCAACTTCCAAATGGGCAGATACGTCAGTACTAATGAAGCACTGTGGCGATTATTGTCATTTCAAATTCATGAAAGATATCCCACAGTTGTACATTTAGCAGTGCATTTGGAAAATGGCCAAAGAGTTTACTTCACTGAGGCTAATGCGGCACAACGAGCTGAGAGACCACCATCGACAACATTGACTAGCTTCTTTGCAATGTGTGAAGCAGATCCATTCGCAGCGACGCTGATGTACGTTGAAATGCCCAAGTATTACACTTGGAATCAATTAACAAAGAAATTCCAACGTCGCAAACAAGGAACCCCAGTTCCAGACTGGCCACAGGTGTTTTCAACTGATGCACTAGGTCGTATGTACACTGTTCATCCTAGAAACGATGAATGTTTTTATTTGCGACTGCTGTTAGTAAATGTACGTGGACCGAAATCATTTGCGCATTTGAAAACTGTGAATGGCCACCAATGCCAAACATATCGAGAAGCATGTCAACTATTGGGTTTGCTGGAGAACGATTCTCATTGGGATTTAACACTTGCAGATTCAGTTGTTTCATCAAATGCGTACCAAATACGAACGCTGTTCGCAATTATCATCACCACATGTTTTCCTTCACAACCAATTCAGTTATGGAACAAATACAAAGACGCCATATGTGAAGATATCTTGCATCGCTTGCGTATTCAAACGAATAATCCTGACATCCAAATAACCGATGAAATCTACAATGAAGGATTGATTCTGATTGAGGATCAATGCTTGACTATTGCAAACAAGCTACTGATTGAAGTAGGAATGATTGCGCCAAATCGATCGATGCACGATGCATTCAACCAAGAATTAAATCGAGAGCTGCAATACAATGTTGATACATTGCAGGAATTCGTTAGAAATAATGTTCCGTTGCTGAATGAACAGCAAAAACAAGTATACAAAACATTAATGCAAGCGGTGGACAATAATACTGGTGGTCTATTCTTCCTGGATGCACCTGGAGGAACAGGGAAAACATTTGTCATTTCATTGATTTTGGCCACTATTCGATCAAGATGTGACATAGCTTTGGCGTTAGCATCATCTGGAATTGCGGCGACTCTTCTAGATGGCGGTCGTACTGCACATTCTGCGCTTAAGTTGCCACTCAATTTAAACACAATTGATACTCCAACGTGCAATATTTCCCAATCCAGTGCAATGGGAAAATTGTTAATGCAATGCAAGCTCATTGTTTGGGATGAGTGCACAATGGCACATAAGAAATCACTTGAAGCACTTAACTTCACACTGAAGGATCTTCGGAGAAATAACAACATCTTTGGCGGCTTGATGATATTGTTGGCAGGCGATTTCAGGCAGACGTTGCCAGTAGTTCCCCGTGGAACGCCTGCAGATGAATTGAATGCTTGCCTAAAGGCATCACCTTTATGGAATAACGTAAAAACATTATCGCTAACCACTAATATGAGAGTTCAACTTCAAAATGATCAAAGTGCTGCACAATTTTCCAAACAATTGTTAGATCTTGGAAATGGAAAAGTCCCAGTTGATGCGACATCTGGATTAATTACTCTTACCAACGACTTTTGCCGATTTGTAGACACTCAATTAGTTCTTATTGAAAATGTTTTCCCAAACATTAGTGAGAATTATAAGAATTATGCTTGGTTAAGTCAACGAGCAATTCTTGCAGCAAAGAATAATGATGTCCACGCACTGAATTTCACCATTCAATCAAAAATTGCTGGCGATTTGGTGACATACAAATCCGTTGATTCAATAACAAATCCCGATGATGTAGTAAATTATCCAACGGAGTTTTTGAACTCTCTGGAGATACCAGGATTTCCACCACATAACTTGCAACTGAAAGTTGGTACAGTTATTTTGATACTGCGTAATTTGAATCCACCGCGACTTTGCAACGGTACTCGACTTTCGGTAAAGAGACTTATGCCGAATTTAATTGAGGCAACCATTATTAACGGAAAGTACGCAGGTGAAAATGTATGTATTCCTCGAATACCAATGATTCCGACTGATCTTCCGTTTGACTTCAAACGATTGCAATTCCCAGTTCGCCTTGCGTTCGCAATGACAATTAATAAGTCGCAAGGCCAATCGCTTAGTGTTTGCGGGATAAATTTGGAAAATCATTGTTTTTCACATGGACAGTTATACGTTGCGTGTTCACGAGTTGGGAAACCATCCGCTTTGTTTGTGTTAACGTCAGACCAAAAAACAAAAAATGTGGTTTACCAAAGAGCACTACAATGAAACAATTAAATAACACTTCATTTTAGTAGGTAATTGAAATGAATTTATTACTGTTGTGAAATGAAATAAATATTTTCCTTTTCAAATATATAACAAAAAAAATTTTTTTTCTTTATCTTTAAATCACCAAACGAAATGTTACATAAAACGAATCTGGTGGCGGAACGGAGTTTACATAATAATGTAAAAAAATAAATGAATAATTAGGTAAAACGAATTTGGTAAATCTTTTTTTTTTTTTTTTTTCTGTTTGAATCGAGGACCGGAGGAGGAACCGCGTTAGCATTACTTCTCCTCCGGAGGCATTACTTCTCCTCCGGAGGCATTACTTCTCCTCCGGAGGCATTACTTCTCCTCCGGATACATTACTTCTCCTCCGGAGAACATTACTTCTCCTCCGGGATGAATTTGGTAAATCTAATAAAAATCACATTATGGTAACGTCCTAGTTACCTATATGTTGTATTTTTAATGTTGTGATTTTTCTATAATCGTTGTATCTTTTAGTAGGTACCGCTAGTTATGAGGTACTTAGGTACCTACTCGAAATAATACAGTCAAATCACATAAAGAGACAAGAAATAAATTTTGAGTTATCGAGGTTCAAGTTATCGATGAAGTCGAAACTCGACTTTATTATGTAGAATGTAGGTAGCAGATGCAGGAGCGACTAGGGTATCGTAGCCCCCCCCCCCCCCCCCCCCGATGAAAAAATATATCTGATGCCATAAAATTAATAAATATACGGACCTAACTATACCTGCCTACCTTACTTATAAACTTATGGGACAAGTAGTTTTTTTATATTTTTTGCCTCCAAACTAAGCTCGTCCCTGATAGAGACCAATCACCCTCTTCCGAAACGTGCGCAATATGATGTTCCATATTTATATTATAAAATATCTATTGTCTATAATTATTATTAATTCCTAATTTCTAAAAATAAATTTGACTTTCGGTATGATTATATGGTATCGAATTAATTTAATACCCCCCCCCCCCCCTGGAATTGTATTGAAGACGCCCTCGTCTTAAACTGTAATAACACTATAAAATATAATTGAATTAAATTTGCAGTACACGCTACACAAATAATAGTAAGACGTTTTAATTTTATTCGAAATAGCATTAAATAGGTTTTAAAAAAGTTATTGATCATTTCTAATGTATTTTTCTAATCAACATAAAAAAAAAATCGTTTAATTATTATTGGTCTCGCATGGTGTGTGTAAAAATAATACGTTGGCTCCATTGTAGATGATTATAATGGTCATAAACAGGGCTCGGAACTTTATGCATTTGCATCTTTCTCAGAAAGCTGCATATTTCAAATGTGATTCGATACAAATTCGTTTCATGAACCATACAGTTGAAATACAACAATTTATGTTGCATATTTTTGCATATTTTACTAAATTTATATGATTATGCATATTTAAAGATTTTGAGTATATAAATGCATTTTATGGTAAAAATTTATAAAAAATCTACAACAAACAAGTTTTTGATAGTTGAATATTGTAAATTAAATAATTTAAAAATAAATAGCCGCCGCACACGGTTTCCTAGTCTATATTTTGAATTATACTCTACCAAGTAATAGTTGAAATATTGTGTACATGTTTATAAGTATTATAAATTATAATCGTCTTATTTAATTAAAATGTTTTCAAGAATAAAATATTTATTTTTACCAATAGCTGTCACTATTGCCGTCGGCGACGCTCGCCCGTATGGTTTATAGTAGTGTTTTTACTAAGAATTAAGAATTGGCCTTTAATGACCGGCCAGGTTTACAGATTCAGTATTATATCAAAAGAAAATATAAATAAAATATTTAAGATTCAAAAATAATTTTTTTTCTCTATAATTATGCTTTTAAATACATTTTTTTAAAAATAATAAATGCATATTATACCGCATATTTTGGTTTTTTTTAGTGCATACGTATGCACATATTTCATTGTTTTTTAGCGCATAAAGTTCCTAGCCCTGGTCATAAACAACTAAATATTTTGAAAAAAATCTTATGATAAAATAAAAAATACTCAAACCAGCACTGCAGTGTCGTCCATAATAGATCATAGGTACCAGACCCCTACTATATCCCAGATATCTACTTATAGTTTTTTCGTGTTTAAAATAATAGATGTTTATTTCCAACAAAAGAAAAAATCCACATTAAATATAATATTATAATAAAAATAACATACATTCTTACATTTCAACGTCCATTCATCACCACCACTTATGTAAATTTGAAAACATTTTTCTTACATTTTGTTCTTAATTTTATGGAACATCAGGTAGGTCACGTACATAACATACATAATATCTAATATCAAACAGATATTCAAATATATCAAAGGCGAGCAGAAGTCCAAAGCTCCGTCGTGACACAGGTGTCCTCCAGTCAAACCTATAGTCGGGCATTGAACTGTACAGTGTGCGGAGATCGCTGTACGTGCTGTAACAGGTAAGACGAAGCTGGATATCATTACAACCAGACATCAGTTCGGCCACTTTGGCCTGCACCATCGCGGGCAAAGCGGAACCCGGAATTCTGACCGCTTCAACCATCAACCGTAGCTCAGAGTCCATGACCCGTCCGACGACGGATCAGACAGGGTTTTCCGCCGACCGGTATCCGACCGCTGTCCGCTGGGTGCGAGGCAGCCGTGTACACCATTGGAAGCCGGGTACAAGACTATGCGGCGAACCAGGTCATGTATACGCTGCGTGGTGCACCACCAGGTTAACAATGCGGGCGCCAATAGGTGCACCGTGTCGAACAGAGGTAACCGGGATACGCTTCGCGGTGCACCGTCTTGGTGTATATACCCCGGTAGCACGGTTTTGCCGCCACAACGTGCGATTCGATCAGTACCGTCGCCGCAAGGTGATAATTCGGTTACCGACCGGTATCTGATCGCTATCCACTATAAGTGCGAGGCAACCGTGTACACCATTTGTATACCGGGGTACATGACTATGGCGAACCAGGTTATGCGTTGCGTGGTGCACTACCAATAGGTACACCGCGTTAAACAGGGGTACACCAGGGTAATACGCTACACGGTGCACCGTTGTGGTACGTATATACCTTGGTCCTTGGTAGCACGATTATACCACCAGGTTAACAATGCGGGCGCCAATAGGTGCACCGTGTCGAACAGAGGTAACCGGGATACGCTTCGCGGTGCACCGTCTTGGTGTATATACCCCGGTAGCACGGTTTTGCCGCCACAACGTGCGATTCGATCAGTACCGTCGCCGCAAGGTGATAATTCGGTTACCGACCGGTATCTGATCGCTATCCACTATAAGTGCGAGGCAACCGTGTACACCATTTGTATACCGGGGTACATGACTATGGCGAACCAGGTTATGCGTTGCGTGGTGCACTACCAATAGGTACACCGCGTTAAACAGGGGTACACCAGGGTAATACGCTACACGGTGCACCGTTGTGGTACGTATATACCTTGGTCCTTGGTAGCACGATTATACCACCCCTGTGCTAGTCGCTCGGTACCGTCGCCGCCTGGTGATAATTCGCTTGGCAGTCCGTCTTGTCACCGACCGGTATCTGATCGCTTTCCACTACAAGTGCGAGGCAACCGTGTACACCATTTTTATACCGGGGGGTACATGACTATGGCGAACCAGGTTATGCGTTGCGTGGTGCACTACCAATAGGTACACCAGGGTAATACGATTATACCACCCCTGTGCGAGTCGCTCGGTACCGTCGCCGCCTGGTGATAATTCGGTGGACAATCCGTCTGAAACGTCGTCGTACGCGAGTCAATAGACTCTACTGACACGTGTTGATGCTTGGACGTCGGAAAAACAGTTCCCGCCGCGGTGGTAGCCAAAGTCGCCTGGCCTGTGGCTGTTATACTAATCACATAGTCCGCTTCGTCTTAAATCCAGTGAAAAGATAAGATTATCTCATTTCAAACCAACGACTCGAACAAACATATCTGGCGAAGTAACAAACGAAAATAGCTGTTTGAACACATTTGTGAGTATCTACCTTAGTATCTTATATAATATTATGTTTTGTAATTTTTTTGCGAAAAGTCTCGAGTCTATAGTTACGGGTTAGGTAGCTACGTACTTTACAGACTTATAATCATTTAAACAAAATCAATGTATATTATTTTTTGTAAATAACGCATAATAATGATAGTATAATAAGTTATACGCAAGCGCGTTTTATGTAAATAAAAATCTATGCTAAGCCTTTTTAACCACATATATATAGATTGGCCATTCTAGTGATTCCACCACGTTTCAACGTTTTACGTTGCCTGTAATAAGTGTTCAGTAAATTTAAAAATATATAAAATTCTATAACTATACAATAATATAATAGGTAGGTATTTCCGTATTGGGTATGGAAGTTGTCCCACATATATTTTTTTAACGATTTTCAATTCTCTCATTAATATTTTATATTAAAGCTAGCTAACTTAATTACCCACCTACTCATTATTACTGTGTTACATTTATATTATTTTCCTATTTAACACAAATTCTCGAAGTTCTCAAAATTCGGACTTTTTTCATTTCAATTACCATACTTACTTGATTAAAAATCAAGAAAGTAAAAATGTGCATTTATATTTTTATATTTTTTGTTGAAAGTATGAATTTCTTATGAGAAATATTGTTTAAAATTTTCAATACTTAGCTATAAAATTTAAGCATTTTATAATTTTTGAACTACAAAATAATTATTCGCATATTTTCGTGATTTTAACGAATTTGATAAAAATTTGGGCCTATAAAATAAACCAATTTATTCCCGATATCTTTTAATTGGTATATGAATAATTTATCGGAAACTTTGTATTCAATTTTGAAATTTCTTGACCTGGCAAATAATTATTTACACATCTATAGAAAAAAACAAAAAAAAAATTGATCATGTCATGTGTCCATAAATAATAGTTCAAAAAGAGTCAAAACAAATTGTATATTGTATGGAAAACAATCATAAACATTAGGTAAAAGTATTTACGGTAACTCAATTTTGAGTTACTACGAAAAGAGAAATCGATTTTGTCAAATACTCGTTTCACGTAAAAATCACTGTTTTTTCTCAATTTTATTTTTCTGTCCGCTAGCCAGTAGGGAACAATTATACTTAATAAATTAATTTCAATAGGAGCTATCGAGACAACTACATTTTGTTGGCTAGTACCTACTAAAATTGGAATTTATTATCCCCCTCACCCTCAACTTTTAATCAACATCACTATATCACAATAATTGTCTTCAAATAAATTGGCCATTTCCTATATAATATAATAATATGTAATCTACAGTTTTTCATAAAAGGCCGACTGAAAAAGTAATGATAAATGTGTACACTTTTTTTTATACCTCACGAAATAATTTTATTGGCTACAAAAATCCGAAATAAGTCTATTATATACATATCGTACATATTATTACACGCCGGTGTAATTCAATAAATATCATCGCACTACAGTAATCAGTGCCGTACATTCAATTCCCACGAGGTCCTGGGTGTAGCTATATACATTATTATGGTTGAGAATAATGTTCACAGTTCACCGATCGTTAATGTCTTAATGACATGATATTATATTATTATGAAGTAATTGTAAGAAAAAACAAACATAATACAAAATACGCAACTTTACTGGGCATACGGAGTGTCGACTAAAATAGGTATTTTATGTTTCGTCATTTATTCTTATTATAAATGTTTTTTCTTACACTGCGTTTATCGCAAGGTCAAAAAACAAAAAAAAAAAATCGAAATCGTGAAAACAGTATTTGATGATAATAGAGATATGTCAATTTAATTCTTGTTGATTATGGCAAATTAGGTAAAATTGTATTTATCAATATATTTGCAGTACCTACTTCCTTAAATTGATTGATCATGTGTACAGTGTGCCTATGTAATTTATTTATTAAGAAGCTCAAACTGTGCAGTGAAATTAATACACTCGCCCACTCGATTAATATAGGTACCTACATGCCATCTAAATTTTACAATTATTTTCAAAAATAAAAACTAGAAATAAAGAGGGGGGGAAAGGTGGGCAAATTCCACTCTGCTGCATATACAGTAGGTGTGTCGAGAGGGTCAATGGATGTACTAAATTTGAATTCAATGATAAATCGTTGTATACGAAAAACGTTTCTGAGCGATGACGGTCGGCCTATATTACTAAGCACACTGTATAGGTAATAGGTATATTATGAAATAGGTATGATATTATTGCTAGGTATTAAAGTAATTTATTTTACTATTAGTAAATCCTAATTACAGTAGTAAATACAGTAAGTTAAATTAATTTTCGTTTAAAAATTGCGTTTGAAAATGTCAATATGTGTATAAAATATAATAACATAGGTATTCTCTACTCAAGAGACTTGTGACTATCGCACTCAAACAAAATGCCCTTCCCAGCTTTCAATTCGGTTTCCGTGCCAAACATGCAACTTTTCACCAGATCCGCCGCGTAGTGGATCGACCACATTGCTACATCTCTAGAAACAAAAAAATATTGCTCAGGACTTTTTTTCGACGTAGCTCAAGCCTTTGACACCGTTTGGCACGACGGATTATTATTCAAACTTAAAAAAAATCTTCCCCGGCACCCTATTACTTACTTCTAAAGTAATACCTAAATAACAGAACATTCAGAGTCAAATTAAAAACCACATTTTCCAGCACACAAAACATTCTAGCCGGTTGTCCCTCAGGGAAGCGACATCGCTCCTTTCCTACACACATTGTTCACAGCCGACATTCCTACAACGGATAACACCCAATAGGGACATATGCCGACGACACCGCAATCCTTTCATCTAGTCAAGACCCCCCACGAAGCAAGCAGCCTACTTCAAAATCATCTGAACAGCTTATCTCACTGGTTCAAATCATGGAAAATCAAGATCAACGACTCCAAATCTTCTCATGTCACTTTCTCCCTCCACCCCGGTGACTGTCCTCTTATAACATTTGAGAATGCAATCATTCCTCACACAAATGAAGTCAAATATCTCGGCTTACTGTTTGACAGAAGGCTCACCTGGGCCCCCCCCCCCTCAAAACCAAACGTAAACAACTAAATAGCCGCCTACACATCCTTAGGCCTCTAATATGTACATCTCCAACCATCTACTACTCTACAAATCCCTTCTGCAACCTATCTGGTCATACGGGAATCGCTCTCTGGGGTACCCGCTAAACCATCGAACACTAGAACCATACACGCATTCCAAGCCATTTGCCTCCGCATGATTGCTAAAGCCCCTTGCTACGTCACAAAATGTTGCTCTTCATAATGACCTCCAAATCCCCACCATTAAACAAACAGCTATCAAATATTATCTTCGCCTGCACTCCAATATGGAACATCACTCAAACCCCCTCATCGCTCAACTTCATACCAATGCTCTTCCAGACAACCCAGCCAGACGACTCAAACGTGAATGGCCCAGAGATCTTCTCAACGCACATTAAACTTAATCTTGTATATTTACTATTTCTCCCTAAATTAGCTTCCACGTAGGAATTTCTAATGTGAAACTTCTACTCATTGTACTCCCCTCATTGCCACTTTTAATCATTATTCACATTTACTTATTGTACCATTTTTGTATAGATTGTAAATTTTCATAAACAAACGACATTTTAATAAAATAAAAATAAACATAGGTATTTTAAAAGTTTCAAGTACTCACAAATGATATTTTTTAAATTATAACAAAAATAACTAAAATCATAATTTTTTGTTTAAATATTTGATTTTGTCCAAATTTGTATTTGAAATGTCTATTAAAAAAACTGTGTGTATATTGGATGTTTTAGATTTTTGTTACAGTATGGAATAGTTATTAAAAACATTTTACCCTATTACATTAACACTTTAATACAGTGAACTTTTTTTTATTGCCTTTTTTAGAATTATAACTAAAAAAAAAATTTTAATGTCTATAAGCTACTGAAAAAAAGTAAACATATTTTTAAACTATAACGTGTATAGAAAGCCGATAGAAATATTTAGTAAAAAATTTCAAATATCTACGGTTCATTGTTTTAGAATTATGCAACAAAATAAGAAAATCGTTCCATATAAGAAAATAAGGGTTAATATTAACGAGTGAATATCAAGTCGTGAAAATTTGAATGTCAATTTCCTCTGAACTTATTTTTTGTTATAGGTAGAAAAACTTATGAGGAATCTTGTGTTTATTTTTTGAAACTTACATAATATACAAAAAAAAGAAGGTTTTTTTTGATTTTCTTAATACAAAATTGGACATTTTGCGTGTTCTCTTGTCGGACAAAGTGTAATAGTGTAAATAGTTTTAAAAATAAAGAGCCGACGCGCACCTTCCGTTACTAAACTGATACCTGTATTATAAGTTGCAAACTTGCAAATAATGGAAATATTTTACTGTTATACAATATAACATAGGTAGGTAGGTAGGTACTTAATAATAACTTGTCATACTATTGATATGAATAGGTTTTAGTTTAAACTTAAAAGTGATTATCGTATTGATAGTTATTTTTCAATTTAAGGTATTTTTTGATCTTTAAAGATTCAAAAAAATAAATTAATATATAATATAACTATACGTACAATATATACATATATCAAGCTGCAATTTAAAATAAATCTGATAAAATCAAAATTAGTATTTTTTTTTTTAAATTCAATACCTATGTTTTTATTGGTATTTTAAACATTTAAAAACATACGTCGTGCTTTAATAAATTTATCGTGATGCTAATTAATAATCATAAATAAAGGACATACCTATTATTAATATTATTATCTTAAAAATTAAACCCACGGTGTAGCTAAATAGCCTATCCAGGACGCCGTGTGATCATTAATTTAGGGGTACATTGAAATGCATAGTAAAAATGTCAAAGTTATGTATGACAACGGACAATTTTCTGCAACCAAAGTGAGGGTAAATCTCATTTACCATCATAGAGGAAAAAATACATACGGTGGTTATTTTTCAGCCATATAAGCCAAAAGCAAAGAAAATATAAAACTAAAACACTGCGGTAGTGCAGTTACATATAATATACAATATATTTGACATTTATTGTGAATTATAACAATATAACATACAATTTCATACAATGTTTTATTCGCATTACTATTCCACTGGATAAATGAAATGTATTAAAAAATATTTTTAGTTTCCTTTTGATATTCAGTGGTAGACAGCAGCCAATCCGTGCTCAGATTATTCTTTCCGACTTACATTTTTTTGTTGGCCAACAACAGTGTTCACTTTATACTGTAAACTTCATCACATCCACTGTGGTTCTTACTTCTTATAATAACACGGCAAAGGCCCTACTCAGTGGTTATGTGAGTAGTTTTATTTTACTTTTCGTGATGATCCAATCAGGTAGGTATTATTTAAAACAGTTGTATTTAGTATTAATGACTTCAACTATGGGTACGTTATAATATTATATTTTATATGAGATGTGCAAAACGGATGAAAAAATTGGTCTATCAATTTTAATCGACGTAATTTTATAAATAACATGAATAAATAATTAATTAATAAATAAATAAATAATTATGAATAACATGTATTTTTTTAGGTATACACTGAATACCAAATATTTGTACTTAAGTTTAATATTTTTTTGGTTTTAAAAAACGAGTTCCCCTCATGCTATTTCTGTATTAAGTATTTATCGGTGAGAAATTGTATATTGTATAATCTTGAAAATTGTTATTAATTGGTTGATTAAACATGCTTAAGTATTGTATACAGTTGGCGCTTGGCTTTATAATTTAAATTACGAGTTTGACGATTTCGGATCTATACAATATAATGAGATCAAATATACCTAGGTATATTAATATAAGATATAATGTAATATATTATAGAAAATTATATAATAATCAACGCTAAATTATAAATAATTGAGATGTGTCTAGATAAACATAACCACTTCTTCCAAAGCAGATTGTTTATACAAATTGTTTGTTTTGTCTGATTGTTCACTGAAATCAAATACAAGTGATGAGTACTCAACATATTATAACGAAGTGTTGAAATGTTGACTCCTTCATGAAACACAGATAATATTTTCGTTGATTTATAAGTATTTTCATGTGTTATACGAAATAACCAAGTTATAAATCCTGTAGTTTATACCTATATCACACAAACAATTTAACGTTAAACTAATAACTAAAAAAATTTAATTAAATCTTACAATAGAATCTAATTCATAATCCGTTTCAATGGATTCATCTCAATCTTTTTCAAGTCATTGTAAATACTTAACACATTATTAAATTCATTATTTACTTTTATTAAATAAAAATTAAGATTTTAGGTTTGTAGTCTATACCAAATCGTTATCTAATAAAGATAATCTACCAAAAAATAAATCTACTGAATGAATTGCATAAGGAACAAATGTGCTAGAGTAAAAGTAAAAAAAGACAATTATTAATAATTGAGCCATAAGTTAAATGATTATGTCACAGCTGACAATTGTTTTAAAACATATGAAAAACACATGTCACGAAGTATTTTGGCATTAGTTAAATTCTACATACTTTGCAAGAAGAAATAATTTTTTTATTAAATAGACATCAAAGACACACACATAACATATTTTGAAATGTATTAAATGAAATGTTAAACTCCCAGTCAAGTGTCACTAGTGTGTGGCTTCTTCCTCAAGATATGTATGTAAATGCCATTGTATTATACTTATTGTGCTAAAGGTAATATTGTGTATACCTTACTTATATGATAAAAAAAAATGAAATGTGTTTTCGATCTGCATTAAGTTTTCTTAAACATTTTTATTTTTAAATAGAAATTGTATGTATATTTGATATTTTTCTGTACATATGTCTAACAAACTTACAAACGGTTAATTATTTTTAAATATTTATAGTTTGACTGAATGGGGGGGGGGGGGGGGGGAGAGAGAGAGAGAGAGAGAGAGTAAAAATGATGTTGATGGCCTTGTGCCAGCCTGGTGCACATGTACAATAAAAAAAACATCAATATTCAGTAGTCATTATGTCATAGTATCATAAAACATTTCATCAAAATCAATATAAATCAATCCATATATGAATGTAGAATGAATGTACTTTTATCAATATCAATAGGTACCTAGCTAAAGAAGAAAACAAACAATTATGTGAATGTGAGAATGATGTTATTAATTGTTATTATTCGATGTAATAAAACTGCTAAACTATTAAAATTTGTAGTTCAATTATTATTGTTATTATTTTTGATTATAGTATGATTTAACTTAGTACCTATTGAGTGAGTAACTTTGACGTTAAGATATGTAATATAGTAATTACAAACACGCAATTAATGCACAGATATTACTTTTAACATAATACATTAATTATATTAAAAATGTCAGTGGCGATATAGTATAAAATAAAGTATAATTATTAATTATGTATGAAAAGGTTATTGAAATTGCAACCAAAATCAAAACATTTTACAGATCAAAATATATTTTAATTCCATATTTTGTACATTTTACGGATTAAAATGTTAAAATTATTTTAAAATGTATTTAAATCTACGTATCAATAGAAATTGAATGATAAAAATAAAAAAAATTATAAAAAAATATTAACTTCAGAAAACTACAGTAATTAAAATGTGATGAATAACTTAATAGTAAATATTTTACTTTATCTTAAAAATACAAAGATTAAACATTCCTGCCGAAATACATTATACAGACATAATAAAATAATAATAAGTGACTACTAAATCGCATTTTAATTATTTACAGTTTTTTATGCTGTTATGAAACCATTGAATTATATTATTTTAAAGTATAAGCTAACACACTCAATTAATATAAAAAAAGTAACTGATATCTGTACCTATATCATTATTATTACTATAAGAAATGATTGAAACAAATTTAAATGAGTCACAACAAGTAAACAAATTATGAGTTGAATTAAATATTATGGAGTGCTCTCTTAATTATTATATAGATAAAAAATAAATTATTTACTGTAGTACATAGAAAAATAAATTATACATTTTTAGTTAAAAGTTTAAACGCAATAAGAAGCAACATTATTACATTTATATTTCTATAGGTATAAAAAGAAACAGTTGATTTACCACCTATAACATTCGTCGAACAAAATAAATATTATTTCTTTAACATTTAGCTTAATCATAAAATTATATTTACTTAAAAATATAACTTATTCGCCGCGGTATGTGAACGCAGCATCGACGACGAACACAACTCCGTTGAGGATGGACAAACCAAGCCTTGGTTAAACCAGTATTGACATATGACGATTTCAATGAAAAACCATTGTAATAGTTGTAAGACATAACTCCCGATGCAATAAAGAGAGCAGCGCCAATCAACACAAAGAACATGTCCTAAAATAACATTAAAATCGTTAATAATAATGGTTATTACATGTAGCCATATAGGTGGTAGGACAAGCTTCGTCTGACCCGGCTTTCCTCGGAATAAATAAATTGATGTATTTTCAAGTCATGATAAATACTAAAAACAAGTCAGTTGGAGACACGGTCAATTACTATTTCACCGTTCATTATTTTACAAGAGACGGGAGTTAAGTCGGTCGTATCATTGATTTATATAATAATATGGTATTAAAGTACATTATAAAATCAATGGTCGTGTACTTATAAACTTTACTATAGCTTATGTTTTTCTTTGAGAAATTATTTAAAATGTAGGAACCAAAAAACGATTGTGAATTGAGTCGATATTTTCGAAGTGTAATGTAGGTACCAGTGAAACAACTCAGGTGACTTGATTTATGTAAAAATAAATATTATGTACAACTGTTGTATGGAGCAAATAAAACAAACAGCTGATTATATAATGTATTAAATAACTGACCAAAATAAAAACAAAACAAATTATAACAGGTTATATTATATCTAATTGATTATTTTTTTTATGTAGGTAATTTAATTCTTTATACAACTATATCCTTTCATACTATAGCTAGCATACAAGTAACGACTAATTCTACCACTATAATAGTGTCTAACAACTGTGGTTTTTTCTCTCGAAAATTTATTTGATTAGACTTACCAGTCGTGAGCTTATCGGCGTTCCCGTGAAAAGTCCAATGAAAATTCCAGCCAAAATAATCACATAAACCGACGTAAGTTCCGGTAGTGATCATGATCGATGTGGTATCGCCACCCGGGAAACTGTTGTAATGCAAGACGAAAATGATGATGGTTAGAGCCTGTGAAAATATAAAAACCATACGATTATTATTATTATTATTCGTCATGCAATGTTCGCATTAATTTTTCTAACTTCTAAGCTATAAATTATAAATTAAAGGCCATGGACATAAAATAATTATGATGGAAATGTCGGTCGTGACCAAAAACACTCAAGTAATGAAAACTTGATTAATAATTAATGTATGCAGAGAGTGATTCTTTTAACACTTTAACAGCAACCACTCATTATCTTGAAGCGTATAAACATTTTAGATCATGAATGATTTATTTTAGAGCGATGAATGTATTGACTATACAACGTGTTTTTATTATTCTTATTTTTCTGCCATCGCCTTTTGAATCAGTAAAATAGTTTAGATTCTTTGAAGGGTTAAAAGAAAAAAATCCAAGTACTTTTCTTAATAATTGGGAAAAACTTAATCATATGTTTATATTCTAAAGATGGTATCATTTTTAAAATATTTTGAATTTCTTTGAGTTATTTATAGACATGTAATTGATGTAAAATGTTCGATTCTTTTCAAATAATTTTATTATTTCTACTTCTTAATTTTGGAAATATTTTTACGTAAACAAAAAAAGCTGGAGACAGATTCAACTAAATATTTAAAATCCAATTATGTTAACATTGTTATTAGTCTATATTTATTCGTGTTTACTTCAAAAACATGTTCAGAATTAAGAAAGCAAACTAAAAAAAGTTTTCATTGTGGCTGTATTCAAATATATTTGGTTTTAAGATTTTCTTTTTAAATACATTATTTGTAAAAATAACTTAATGCAATTTTATATTTTTATTTTAATTAAATTAGTATTGTTCCTAATCTGTAACCAATGTTAAGCATTTAAATAAACAAAAAAAGATTCACCCTGTATAATAAACGATATATTGGTACATAAATCTACATAGAATTGCGCATTTACAATATTCAAACACTGAAATAATATAGGTATACATTTTGCGTGTTTTATAAGTCATAAATAAATTATTATGATGGAAAAACACAAAAATAATGCAATTATACAATCTGATGAACATATATATACCTATATATTATGCAGTCACCTACTATATACGAAAAAAACTTAGATATACAGGTAGGTAGTCGTTATTGTTTGTTTAAATTGAACACACATTTTTTTTTATTTAAACACATTTTAAAAATTAGTTTTAACCGAACATGAAGAGAAACGATTTATTTCCAACATTCATTTATCCGTGATTTCACTCACAAATATGATTTAAAACATTGCTGCAGAATGGGTGTCTCATAATATTATTATATTATACTATCGATAAATAGTAATTACTGTATTAAATTTATTTTATGTATATAAAATAGAAATATTACTATAATGATTTATAATTTTTGCAAAACACAACGGTTAATGAACAAAAAAAAAATGTAAATTGTTATTGTTTAATTTTTGTACAACTACGCCGGAGTGGGAGATGACGTCTTGTAATAAAACAATTATTAATGTTAATACAACTTGATCTGAGTCTCCCCCTGACGGCGTCTCCATGCCAAAGTGAAATGTCTACGTAAATTATATTTATTAGGAAACGATTCCAAAATAGTCGTCGAAAGTACGTAACATAACAAGTAATAACCGTAATTCAGTGCGTTAACGTAACAACTGAAGCTGTGTCGGTGTGTTTCTATTTCCATACATAGGCTTTTCGACAGTGATCCGGTGGCATGACAAAATAAGCATTCGTGTCAACGATAAAATGTCTTAAATGCGAGTAGAATAAACCGAGAAAATAAATAGAATAGTGTCAAGGATCCATCCGCAATTCAATTCATACCACGCAGCTTTCACAAAAAAATAAATAAATAAAAATACACGTACAATAATATTGTGTCGGCAGCGGCGATAATATAATAATAATAATAATAATGATAATTATACTTCCAGCGGTACACAAGTACATGACATAATATTATAAAAAAAACAATGTGCCGAAACGATCCAGGGTCATTGCTATGAGTGTTTGAAAATTGATTCGTGTAAACTATTTTGCATTTAATTTAGTGTCGTAATCGTAACGATTATTATTACGCTGGTTCACATAATCACAATATATCATATCGGATGGGGCGCACATTCAACTACACGATAATTTACAAGCATTAGTCATTGCTATTTACTATAATATATGCATTGGGCATTACTGTATAGTAGGTAGGCCACTCATATTTACATTCTTCGGATGAATCATTGTAAAGTGCCCTTGAATGTGTAATGAAACGGTTCCTCGGTGAAAATACATAATATATACATACAGTATTATAATGCATACCCACGTTTTAAGTTGTCTTTAGGCGTAATGATAGTGTATACATTGCAACTGTACAGTAGAATTAAAACGTGGTCCGAATTTCAATTTTATTTAGACCCTGCAATTCAACACACGGAATTCTTTCGACGTTTTTTTTTTTTTTTTAAATTCCTACTATCATTGAGGCTATCAATGGTCGACAAGGACTTTCCGTTGGCGTTTTTCGACTAACTTGGAATATATCAAAATGTAAAATAAAAAACCTCCCACGGTCTATATACTCTAAACTGTAATGTGGGGAGGTCACGTTGTATTATAAGTATTGCTGGGTCGCATCATCAAGCCTAGCTGCATATATGTACAAAAACAATTACTCGGTTAAATTTGTTGATAAAATACATAATATTATTGGTATTAAACTATAGGTTGGTATAGGTTTGGTACCAACGCTTTAAAAGTTTAAACTATTGAATTAATGTATACCTACAATAATGCGAAATGGATAATAGTCAATAATAAAATATGTTTGGAAGATATGGGAGCCATGATTATCTGAAAATTATAGTAGGTAATTAATATTAATCTATTAACTTATTATATAATTTGTATATGAATTTTGTGAGTAGGTACCAATGTACCTATTATTTGTATTTACTAATACTATGAACCAATAAACAGAATAAAATAACTAATCATTAAGGATTGATAATAACCGTAAGTAGATTAAGTTTAAACTCTGGAAAACAACTACTCGTCCTAATTTTGATTTAAATTTGCCAACAAAAAAAAATATCTGCTTAACAATTTTTAGTGAAATAGGGCGGTTTTCATTTGAAAAAAAAGAACCGTTTGTACCGACCGCCATTCTTTAAATAATAAATGCATGACATTAAAGGACAAAGTTGTGCCTTAGAGGTGAGCATTTTTTGATTAATCACTCTGAATATATTTTGAATTGCCCATCGAGAACACATCATAAATTCATAACAACTTAATATTTTGTTGCTACATACAAATGAAAAATAGTTTTGCAAATATTTAAATAACCGGTATATTATTTCTAAACACCATATTATATAATACTAAATTACTAACATTATATATAATGGTTCAACACTATTGACTCTCGGCGATTCCAAGTGCACGTAATTTATTCACACCCTGAATTCGAAATTTGGATCAATATTTCTTGGTTAACGACTGAATAATATATACTGATAACGTTCTTCGTGTTAATGACGATTTAAAGCCAAACACATGGGTCAAAAAATGTATTCATCCCAATAATATAAACTGCAGTTCCACAATTTTCGGACTGCTCAGATAAAAAAAGGACACGCCTTCATTCACCGGGTTCGCCAAATTCAATCAAAAATTTTCAACTTATCAGGCTTTGAAGATCAGATCACTTTCCAAGCTAAGTAAAATAGGTGTACTAGAGAAGATCTTGTAATAGAGATGCATTGGCTTAAAGGGGCGTAAGTAATGTGATATGATGCCATTGTCGCATTCTCGCGAAACTGGCTAACGATTCACTATAGTCACTATATTATACAGCCCACTAAAGCTATATCCCTGACACTAACGTATTAATTGTTATTTTATTATTATTATGTCCACCCGGTCCAGAATGAGCATAATATACGTTATCCTATAAATCCACCTCATAGTATAAACCTTTCCTTTTATTCCTGTTACAACAGTTAAGTATGTCGACTATGTCAGTATATATTATAATAAATTATATTTAAATATGTTATGTAACCTCAGCGTGTATAAGCCAAACGCAAAGTTCTTCTAACTATAGTTATTATTAGTCATGTCACTCAATTTATTATGATTATTATTAATTTCCATTCTGTTATGCTTCGATGCGTTCATACTTTCCTCCACCACCACAACAAAGTACATATTATGTGTGAAGTCTATTTTTTTATTTTTTTCATTCACATTTAATATTACCCGCGCCTCTCCGTGTTAAAACAAAAATATAAAATCCACATATTCCGTTCAGAATGGATCTCGGACTGTGGCGGGGGATTGCTATATAACGCCCGGCTTGGACCAGTGTTATCGCTGTGACGTTTTAAAGTCTTTGTCCTAAGATATTATTATAAATAAATAAATCATACAGTTAATTTTGCAAAAATGAATAAGCGTAAGGTTCGTGTCGAATATATTATTCGTCTGGTCTGTTCGTAATGCGTTTTCAAAATTAACACATATTTGAACAAGATATAAATATATTGAAATTGACAAGTTTAAAAATGAAATCCTAAACGAGTGACAGTGAACAAATCTGAGTTTTATAATTATATTCTGCAATAATTTCGTTTAGACGAGGACACTAAACTGACACAGACTTTAATAAGTACCTACCTACTACACTAGGAAAATTCTAAAAGCATAAAAAAAAATATGTAAACTTTATAGGCTAAAAATATCAGACAATTATGGGGTCAATTCGTCAACATATGACAATATGTTATGTATAGGTACAGCGAAATTTTGTAAAAATGAACCTCAGTTCTCAGTGTAAGGCAATAAAATATGTATATTATGAAGTATCTATAATTCGGTTATAACAGTTGTGATGATATGTGATGAAATGTTTTGGAAAAAAGTTCAATTCGGGAAATATTTCGAATAAGTGAGGAAAGTTACTTATCTAAGTGGAAAGTAAAAGTAGTTTAGTACATAACAATAAAATTCTAATGAAACATCGTTTAAATATTGTTCCAAAGATGATGACAGCAGGACCATAATCTATTTCACCTAACATCCAGGTTCCAACATTCTTAATTTTAAAACTGCCTAAAATATTTAATTTGTAAAACCCCAAGCGTAGTACCTATTAACTGTAATATCATTTTAAATACTTGGCTTCAACTTTTTAAAAATTGAAAAGTTTTATGTTTGATATAAATAGTAATTTATTATGGGAAAAGTTGGTTTTGATTAATCATTTGGTCATGATTGGACAGTCATTGTAGACATTTAGTGCAGACTTGAATGTCTTAGAACTTAAACAAACAATATTGCTGTATTACTAATATTCTTAGTCTACTATATGAAGTCTATCGATCAATAAATTTAACTTTTTATATAATGGTCTACTATAATGTCACATATTTTATCCACGTATTACGCATTTACACCTACAAATAACAATCAATTACAGTGGTAGTCATATTATGACGCCGCATACACGAATATTAGGCTTATTGAGGTGACATTGCGACAAGATAATAATAATAATGTGTAACCTAAGTATAAAATAAGTAATTGAAAGATTATAATATACACGTTTCAGAGCACAATATATATGTATAGGTATATGTAATGTATTATTAGTCTCTACGTAGAATTATTAAATACTAACACACTTTAATATGCATACGTCTAAAAATGTACAATAAATTCTTAATTATAATACACGACGCAATTTTCATTTAACTACCTACTGCCCTACTATTAAAACACGCATGTCTTCTACGTCCGGCGATGTAATTTCAATAATACATATTATCTACCAATTAACGTCACTTGTATTATGCATAGTTGTTACTTAATACAATACTATTTAAGGCTGTCTACGATAGTTTTTACCATCTTGTTAATTCCGTGTATACAAATACAATGTTTACAAGAGCACAATATTCGTAGGTGACGGTTTATGATATCTCTAAAAGGACTCTGTACAAGGACGGCCGACTCGCCATTTAGAATTTAGAATTTAGAAAGTACCAACGCGCGGGCTCGATGGATTTGAACAGGTTAAAACGTTTCCGAATAGGTATGTACTAGGCATCGTAGCTACGTGTTTACAAAACATCATAAAAGAAACCATAATTTTGCTATATAAAAAAATTACCAACGACCCGAACGCGTTTCAATTACCTATATATATATAAACATATATAGGTAGGTATACAATATGCATAGATACTTGCAAGTTGACAGGTTTAAAAAAGTACCTACTTTCTTCGAACAAATAATACAATATTCGACCATTGATCACACCTACTGGTACAGTCAGTATATAGTATTATAATATTATATATTATCGCCGTGCCACCGGTACTAAATAATACCTTTGTGGCCATAAAAAAAGTGTAATAACAGCACCAAATAGACAATATTAATGGAACACGTGCATGCTATTCACACGGCGTTAAAAATGCAGCGGGGCCTATAATAAAAATCAATTATTTAAAAAAAAAAATAATACTAAATCATATTTACGATATATGTTTAAAAACGCTGCTGCTGCTTATTATATTACAACACTATAGTCCATAAGTAGTAGGTACACAGTAAAATTCGTCATAATATAATTTACGAACATATGTATGTTATATACTCACGAGTTCCAAAAATTTAATCATAGTAATTTTCGTGATTGCCATTTTGATGGTTTGGAGTCTTTGTTTTTATTATTATTTTTTTCTAGGCAACTGCAAAAAAAAAAAAAGGTTGACAAATAATTAATATCATATTATTAGATAATTAAATTAAAAATATAATAACACATTTTAGTAAGTTTCGGAGTAATAAGGCCACGTCCGTGTAGGCGGCTTTGATTGTGATGTGCCTCAAATATGGGAGTGGTAGCCGTGACCTTCGTGCAGCACAGATTAGATCATTGCTGATAAAATTATTAATAATAATAATAACAACAATAATAACGTAGAAAATCGTAAATTAATTTTTAAAATATCCGATGCCCCGAATATTATATTTTGTTCAACCGGAGGAAACTTTTGTTTTGATGATTCGTAATTAATATATCGTGAACCTGCTAGGTATCAAATAAAGGAAATTAATAATACTTTGGTTCGGCATTTGGGTCATCCTGTGTGAAGGACAACCAGGTGTGGTTGCTTCTATCCTGAGGCTATACTGTGATAAATCATAATATTTACCATGTAGGTACCGACCGATTTGTTATTATTTTTTATTTTTACAACCAAAGAACATTATGTCATCGTTTTAGAGGCTATATTTTATAGTCAACTACGATAAACATTTCGTATATAACTAGTAAGTAGGTACATATAATAGGAAAGAAGACTTGAATAATATTATTTAACAATTTGGTCGATAATATTAAAAATAAATTACTGAGAAAATGCAATTTTTTATGGAAGTAAATAATTTCCTGAACGATGTTAGATAAAAAAATATAACAATATTTATGAACATTAAATTATTCTTCGTATTTACTTAATATGATAATATACACATATTTGAATGATCAAAGTTGATTTTTATTTTAATGACAAGCTAACAAACTACGACGAGTATGACGTATATAATTAGTTTATTATCGTACAGAAATCGTTAAATAATAAGACCGCGTAATATATTTATTTATAATTTATATACAACAACATTTACGAATTTAGTTAGTAGGTATTATCTATACTGAATAATATGTCGGTCAACTGAAATGGCTGCTCTTAGCTCCAACGCAATTTTGCGTAGGCTTGTAATCTTCTATAAGTGCACAACATCCTTTTTTTAGTATTTAGACACCTAATAAATAATAATACCGTTGGTAAAACATTTTATTTTGAAAGGGAAATAAGAACAATAGAATAAACAAAATATATACCGGCAAAAATGCGCATATTATAACATGCTAAAGTTATTACTAAGTATAATACTAATTTTATAATAACAAGAATACAAGATACATGAAAAATATAAAAGGAAATTATAGAATTAATAGTCATTGTCTAAAAAGTGCATATATAATTCAAATTGTTTTATGACTCATTAATATTTAATATCATTACTATTTTGTTTATGCAGTAGATAAACTTGCTAATTCTAATAATTCAGCCCAAGGAATAAATATGTTAGTAATAATATAATGGTTTTAGCTTAATAGATGAACATTAAAATAATATTTTTAAAAACACTTCAACATTTAGGATGATAAAAATAAATATCGAAGTGAAGTATAAACCTTAGGAATGATTAATGTTTTCAGAAATGTAGAACTTTATAAGTACCTAATTCTATTTAACTTTGCACTTGTAAATGTATACATACATTAATGCAGTTTATAATGCGTATAGTGTATATACTTATTATTAGACGGATAAAAATACAAACCATATTATAAATAAACAATGTTAACAATTCCTACGAAGTGTTACAACTAATATTCACTTGAAAGTTGAAAAAAAAATAAGATGGAAAATCAATAAATAAATCGGTTACGTAGACACCTAGTACCTTATTAAAATATTATTATTTTATTATATTATTATATAAAATATCCTTTGGCCTGTTGGCTGTTGCAATAACCATGAAAAAATTTACTGAAGTCGTTAACTAATATCTGATTTTTATATCATATTTTTATTTTGTAAACAAATAAACCGGTTTCTAAAGGGTCATGGGTTCGCATCGTTTAATTCACAATATAATCCCATTCCAATAGTAGGTTTGGATTCGTTTGACTACGATTAGGTAGATATATATTATTATTTACTTCACCATATTTTGATGTATGCAAACTTTATAAAGTTATCTACTCACAATCTATACATTTTTTTAAAACGGCCATCGGCGAAATGCTAGCCGTATAACAATATGTAACAACATATAACTAAAAACAGCAGTAAAAATATTTTATATTTAAAGGAAATTAATACATATTTGTATACATTTGGATTTTAATGGATTAATGACACAAATGTACCAATTATATTTTCAACGAAATATTGCTTAATTTTAAATAACTAAAGATTGAAAATGACACTGTTTAAAAACGACTTCTGTTGTTATAGAGTAAAATAATATTCGGAAATTGCGTAGGTGCAGTCGTGTACAAGGCACGAGTACATCGTACATGTGTGTATAATAGACGTATATACACATATGTTACATTTAATCAAACATTATTATAATATTATAGTCCTGGTTGCAAATTGCAATCAACGTTTCGAATGAAATAATGTGAAAATTATTAAATTATTCTAGGTACATTGAAAATAAATTGTGTAAGAAGACCAAAAACTAAATGAATTACTACAATTTAGTATTTTATCGTACACGAAATCAGTAAACATAATATTACATTATTATTATTCCATAACAGATTGATATGGAGGTATTTAATAATAGGGGTATACTAGATAAGAATAGGTACGCTTAATTAATTTTGTATACCTACATATTATAGGTATGTTAGCAGGAATCAATTTATAACTAAGAACATAACTCGATAAGGTTAACCTACACTCGCGTCCCGTGCTACATTTTAATGATCGTAATATTGAAATAATCAGTATTTAGTACCTACATAATAAACCATCTAATAGTGAGGTTTTACACAGGCTCTCAGACATTAATAAAACGTATAAGCAAACGAATGTTGAGTTGGATACTGAAATATGTAATAATAATATATTGATAATAATTATTAGTATGAGAATATTAAAAATTAATCAGTGACTTATTCTAAATTACACGAACATAAAAATAGATCTTTATATATTAGCTATATTAAAGATAACGGAGATAATAAAATGTAGATTGTTTTCTATTAGGTCTATAATTTCTTTAATTTATGTAAGTAGGTAAGCATATAATTATTTTAAGGTAATAGTATCCAGAATAGAAAATTATAGTAGCACCCGAACACGAATAGACAAAAATAGGAATACAAATTATATAACTTAGAATACTGTTTAAAATGTTATAAAACATATTATTACATTTTTAAGTGCTTGAAGTCCCGAAACGAACGACCATAAAAAAAAGCTACAGATTCTAAATTACGCAGGGTATTTATATATTTTACTGACAGAAATAATAGTAATAAAAATATTTCTATAGAATCACGCTAATTTAAAAAAAAGAAGCTCTGGCACACTGTTCAAAATGCAGTATATAAGTAAATATAAGTAAATATAAGTGTAAATAAGTATCCTTATAGTAAATAAAAAAATTTAAATATACCTCAAAATGCTCAAATATTATTACTTATCAGCTAATGCAGAGGGGGTTCTAAAAATACAATCAAATATATACTATATGTATATAATATGATGATGTACCAGGTAGCCGTGAAAAGTTAAATGCATACCCCTAAGACCTACTCACCCCCAAAGGGCTAACACTAAAAAGTCTACAATTTATAGGACGCTGTCGTGGTATCACATATTATAAAATGCGACGATAATATTATATTTAGAACGCTAGCGGACGAATTCGAAACATTATATTATACTTCGATTTCAATCATGGTCAGATAAATATTACAGTACAATAATCGAAGCAATTTATTTTACGATTTCAACCAAAATTTTGGAAAATAAAACAAAGCGAATCGAAGTAATCTTATGCGATTTAATTTACAAAAACGAACACCGTACAAATCGAGTTGTGCACTTGTGCGATGCGACAATAGATTATAACAATAAAATATTATAAACATTAATAGGTATTAATAATGTATTTTGATTATCGTGAAAAAAAAAATTGACTTCTTACCGATACAGCGTTGACGGCGAGAAGGTCTGTGGCAAAGTGTCGGACTGGCGACGATCAGCGGAGCTTATATGTTACTGCGGTATAGTGTGGTTGCGTTATTGTTGACTGCTGTTGTTGTTGTTGTTGTTGTTGTCATCGATGAGTGTGTGCGCGCGCGGCGGTTTGCCACTGCTCTATCATGGGACGACCGCGTTTGAAGACGGCGTCCTTGGTGGGAGTAATCCAAAACCGCGAGTACCGTAAATATAGGTGTTTGGAGTTCATCGTAAAAATACATACTAACCAAAATTCCAAAACGACCAAAACTGATTTATACATTTATTCTTATATAAGCGCTGCAAATTGTCAACGATAATAATTAGGCGTTTCAATTTATTAAAGGTTTAGGTGCCTGCAGCAGTTTTTACTTTTTACAAGGATGTCACGCATGCAGTAATTACGTGAATTGCCGGGACATAACTTGGGTCCCCGACCTCATATTGTGTTCCGGAGGGAGTGCTCAGGAGTCAGGACTACACTTGAATGCCCCAGTTGAAACATATCACATTGTTATAGGTAATGCCGATTTAATACAAAAATATCTCATAAAAAGACTTATCGATTTCAAAGTACACATACTTATTTTAATTATACGTGCCTAAACGCCTTGAAACGGTTATACAAATATTGTCTTATATCATTCTGATTCGTTTTCAATATTCCTATAAATAATCAAACATTTATAAATACTAAAATTTGTTATTTTTTCATTTTGTTGAACCTACATCATGTACAATATGTAGGTACCTGTACGACACAGATATAGTATGATACTCTAATAGGGTAAACTATAGTTAGCCTCAGTCGGGTCCGCGCAACTGGCAACTGACAAGGCCTATATAATATAATATAATATTATTATTATTATGTATGATTATAATAATAATATAATCTATTTAGGACCTAGGTGGCTAGGTGAAACCATTGAATAATTACAATAATATGTACTTACATCCACATCGTATGTAATATAATATTATATAGGTACATAACATTTCATAGTTTCATAGTTTCATACTAATTAATAATACTGAATTATTGTAATAATATTGTAAATCTCAAAATCTGATTCAATGTTTACGTAGGATAACTTATCGAACGCGATCGTCAGGTTTTTCGCATTTATTAGTTGTCGAAAACAAACAACAGCTAAATAAACACCTTTTATTTTATTATGTACCTATATATATATTATTATATATTATTATTTAATTTTTAGTGTAGAAACATTAGTTACCTATAGCTTGGCGAGCCGGTTTGAAAAGCTTTAGGGGCTACAATCGGCCCGCAGCCATAGTCCAAGGTATTAGTATTAACTATTTTGGTATACAATAAATATTGTGAATTGTGATAGATACCTAGCACAAATTTTATATCACCTAATTTAGTAATTATTTAAGTAGATATCATATTGTTACCTACTTTTCCAATCATCTTTTTATTTGCAATTTGTATTTTTTGCTCATGCGTAGTTCAGCTTAGTAACCAAGCATTTTTCAGTCTTAGTTTCGACGTTATACTACCATTTATTATAATATTATAAACCATGTTTAATAATCAATATAACTATACATATTTGAAGTTTGTCATTTTTACGACACTGCTAATAATAGTTACACAGTAATCTACCGGAGTAGATAACCGTTGTCTTTACTTTTATCGTGAACAAATATTGTCGTGGAGAAAAGTAAACGATTGCTAATCGATAAGGCGTATAGATGCAAAGTTCAAAAACTTCACGAATTGACTTATTTTCAATTTTTTCGACATTATTCAAGTCCATAATTTGTATGCAGACACGATTTTAACTTTCAGCACTCGCACGCTTGTATTATATAATAATATGCAGTTACAAAATATATATATTATATACCTACAACATTTGAGTATCGGACTTACCTATACATATTATTTACCTATTTTTTTATTATTTATAGGTAATATAATATCGAATGAACACTTTTTCAGCAGCGGCACAACAAGAATTTTCCCGGTCCACCCCCGACCAACGCTAACCTGCTCTTGTTGGAGCTATTTTTTGTTTAATTGTTGCGGCGGTTGTGCGTGTACCTATACTCGATTGGGATAAAAAAATGACAAAGATGCGAACGACGACCTCGCCGTATTTTTTATCATATATATAGCTAACCTTGTCCACAGAGAGTTACGTTAATCGTGTGCGTGTTGCATACAGGGAGCTTTTCTCCGTCCTTCGAGGGTTTCAGTTATTTTTTTATTTTTTGTATTTTGCTCTCTAGTTTTAGTTGTCTGGTACACGCATACGCGCGGGTCGTCTGCAACAGATGCCGAAACGTTTAGTCCGATCTCGATCCGGCGACGATGACTGTTTTTAGGAACTCGCCCATCGCGTTTTCCGTCATATACCGACACGGCGGTGATGTCATCGTTCTATCGCGCACGCTCCCTCGAAAAAAAAAAACATAAATACATCGTGATGAATACGTATAATATATATATATTATTATAATAAATTAATACGACACGCGTTTGTAGTGGAGAGACTTCGTGACGTCGTCGTCGCATGCAGTCTGACGCATTCCAGAGAGATTTTCGTAGTATTTATAATATTATGACAATGTCGAGCGTTCGTATTTTTCGGTTCGAAAATAAATTAATATACAGCTT
Organism: Metopolophium dirhodum; assembly: GCF_019925205.1. NCBI lineage: Eukaryota > Metazoa > Arthropoda > Insecta > Hemiptera > Aphididae > Metopolophium > Metopolophium dirhodum. The sequence continues at coordinate 1,817,199 of NC_083563.1, read as the reverse complement.
AGATAATATATTATTCGATCAGCGACGAAAATTCTCGACACATCATGACTGCGCCTGTCGACGTACATGCGCAAACGTTTTGCGGTACAACTCTGCACTGAGTTTGTCAAAATCTAAGACGCTAAACTATAAAAACTCTGGACCTTTGACAGGTTAGGAAACAGGTAAAGCTATAATATTGCCTACCCAAAAACCACTCGTTCGAAATTCGATTCGCATATAGGTGTAGCTTAGGAAATCAAAAATATAGGTCAATCAGAAAAGTATTAAGACTCGCGGAAAAACAATATGGATGTATAAAATAGGTAGCGAAAAGCTGGAAAAAGTTTACTGTCAAAAATGACTTCGATTATATTATAGGTAAACGCTCTGTACATATGAAACATGCTAGGTGCTGTGCCTACGTACCTACATAATATTGGGTGGACTGTGTTTGCGCCTAAATGCCGTATTTGCGCCTATACGCAAAAACCTCAATTGCGCTTAAAATACGTTAAAATACTTGTTTGCGCCCATTACGTTACAAATAAATAAACTTGGCAACAACGTTTTCCCAACTGTTTTCATTTTTGAACCACTGTGAAATATTGGGAAATTTAATTTCTATATCAGTCGTTACTCGATATACCTTCATAGGATACTTATCTTTAATCTTATCTAATCTTAACAGTAAAGACAAATTTTTAATCACACCAGAATAATTCAATAAATTTTATTCTGTCAGTTCGAAGTCTGAAAAAAGTGGGACGAGAAATTTAAGTTTTACCTACTGCAATGTTGCCAAATTTATTTATTTGTAACCTAACTAGGCGCAAATAAGTATTTAACGTATTTTAATTTTATTAAGCGCAATCGAGGTTTTTGCATACTACAGGCGCATATACGGTATTTAGGCGCAAACACGGCCCTCCCATAATATTATATGCGCGCGCTTACCTATAAATTATAATATTATGTGCGGTGTGACTCTGCTGCTGCAGTCGTGCTACCTACCGCCAGCAACAACTGTGTTCCGAATGAACAAATAATAATGATAGTACTACATAGGTATAATAATATTATTATCTGTGCGAGTATACGACAAGCACGCCGTGCGGTTTGGGGGCACACACGTGTGTTCGAGGTAAAATAATATGCCAAAATTAAACATTTTGTGAAAATTGTATTTACCGCGATACTACAAGTATACGCACCTACCTACCTACCTACCTACCTACCTACCTCATAGATTCATTGCCATTTTTTTCTCATTATAAAACGAATTCGTCCGGTCGCGTAGGAAGCGTACCTATTTTAAATAAAATGACGCAAAATAATATATATTATTTATAAATGTATATAATACTAGTATAGCAATACTCGTTTGGACATCACTGTATAGGTATAAAATATAAACCTAAAATTATGCTAATTATTACAAATTTACAATACTGATTATTTTTTTTTTAAAAAAAACAAATATTGACAAAAATAAATACTACATAATTATTGCTCGGGCAATCTGAAGGTCATCTACAAACGTTATCTAGCGGTTCTTACATATATATATATATTGTAATATTATAATAAAGGTGTAGGTACATTTTTAATATATTATAATCTTCAAACGTCCCTAAGATGTATATTTTATTAAATTACTTGTTCAAAAATGTCAACTTTAACCCCCGCCTCGAGAGAGTTGAAATTTGAACTAGTCACTATAGAGGTGTTACTATTGTAAGACTGTACAATTGGTACATATAAAGGTATACAAATACCATAAATCATAATAATGAAAATATATAATAATACTGAAAATTTAAGAGTTAAGATTACTGTTATTAAAACTCAAACCTATATTATAACCAACGACCGACGTCCAACACAATAGCGGCCTAAATATATAGAAATAATACACAACGGTAAACGATATAGGTATACCATAATACATATAATAATTATAATATAAACCGTAAGAATGTATGACGTGACATTATATATTTATATATAATTATAACAAAGTATAAAATATTAAAATTCAAAAACATATTTGTCGGCGTGTTGTACAGTTTTCATAAATCACAATAGGTATTGAACATTATGGGTTACTTACAATACACTGTATGATCAACCTATATCTAAAACCAGACCTATTATAAATAACATTGTCCAAACTGTTATATCGAAGAGACTTAAATACCTAAACATATAGTTTTACAATTATAGGTATTATACAGGATGATTCACCACTATCACCAGCATTCTCATCCCATTTCTTCTTCAATAATGCAGTTACCCAAAATCTGATTTTTGGAATTTTTAAGAATACTCATAAAGACCGTATTTTGAAATTCTTGAGATTTTTTGTACCAGGTACATATACCTAAGCACTATAAGCAGTGTCAAACTTCTGTTTCTCAAATGGGAACCTCTCTTTTCTATTGTAAATTATTTAGTGGACAATTTTTTTGAAAACGTTGACGTTTCAGAATCGATTTTCAAACGAGTAGATTTTGAGTTATTTAACATTGTGTAGTTACTAGGATAATAGGTCCATGGCAATGGTGATTTGAAAATTGTAATGATTATTAGATATAGGTACTTATTAGGTCATTGATCAATATTAATAATTTGTAAAAATGGTCCAAGTACCTATATAGGTATAATAAATACTAGATCCAGTATTAGGTGCATCTACTTTATATTTATAATTTATGTAAAACCATTTTAAGGCCTATTAAACCTTAGTACCTATAAACATTTTTATAACTGAGAAACTACTTAACTACTCGTTGGAATACAAAATGCGTGTACCCATGCTCGAAGAGTCACCCTGTATAAATTTTAATATTATATTAATGTCTACATTTAATGAAAATTCCGATCGACCGGCGCAATCGGAATAATAACATTATGTTGTCAATCAATTACATTTTATCATGGGTGATAAATGTACACTATAATACACTATTCAGTAATAATAACAAATCAGAACACATCATATTATATAATGTTGTAGGCATCTCGACGACTCGACTCGACCAAATAATTTTGTACGAGAATAATAACATATTATAGAAACGAGTAAATTAAAAATGCAGCTATATGACTTTTCAATATGATTTAAATATTTAATATTCGTCGGACGTCGATCATCAATAAACGAATTTCAATGAATTAAAAATGGAAAAACCCCCCTTTGGGCTATAGTATAAAACTATTTCGTCATTACGAAACGAATCATTTAAAATTTTAAAATATATTATACCTATAATTTACAAACGAAATAATATTATTATATAAAAATAAATAATAATAATCGGTTTTTTTTTTTACCCAGAGAGAAAAGCTTACATCTTTAAAGACTAAATTAGATTTCTAAAGATTTCCGCCGATGTTTGAATAAATGTTTCTCCTATATCAGAATATTCATTAGGACATGGGTAACAATTTGTTTTCACAAATGTAGCAATGTCAATTGTTATCCATTATATAAGAACACGTTTTGTATTTTTATTTCGTAAACATAAAATGTACAATATGATTTTTGTTTACAAAATGATAAACTTGATAAACAAAATATTGTAATACAATTATCTACGTCAGGAACCAGTGAGAAATTCACACCAAGTCATAACGTTTTTACACAATAATAAAATTATCATACTTATTTTACATAACAGAAATACACGGAAAGCTTAAAAATAATCAAGTTTCCACGCTACATATAAGGTATTATTTAGTGCTTTTTTTTTACCACCACGACTTAGGTTTATATTATGTAAGTATGAAATAAACTGGCTTTATCAATAACCTTAAATATTTAAATTATCGTAAATGTTGTATAGGTCCTGCTAAAATTAAGTTTTGAATATTATAAATAAATAATAATAGATCACTTAAGATGAATTTATCGTACCTAATTTTTTGTACCGTTCAAATGACTCACTCACTCAATGACTCAATGTATAAAAATCTAGATATAATCTTTTTACAAATTTAATGTATATACTTAATAATTAATATTTATTATTTAATACCTAATAATTAATATTTATTATTTAATACCTAATAAATAATAATAGTTAGTATTATAGTAATAAAAATTCATAACTGACGAAAGAAAAAATATCTTCTACATTAGGTATAATGTATAATGTAATAATATAATGTATTATATAGTAGGAGGATAATAATACGAGTTATATTAATTTTAATGACTTAAATACCAGCTATTTCTAACAAACTCATCTGTATACAAATATGAATACTAAATTGGTACCTATTAGGATGAACAACAATATTAGTTACTAGTTATTACTATTAGTCTATATAGTTTGTTTATAACTTTCCCGGATATTTTAATATTTTATCATAAATAATAATTAACTAAGCTGCATTGCCAACAATACTATTATACTAATATATTAATAACATCCTAAAATGCTGACTTAAAAATAATATAGACATTTTTAGCAGGGCTGTAATTTAAAGCACTAAAAAAATTTGAATTATGCATACACTTTGGAACTCATAAGTAAAGAAATATAACAGAGTCGCAAAGAACCGATAACTAAATCAAATAAATTCATAATTATTATGTTTAAGACTTCAAAAATAATATGAGGAAAATATTAAACATGTATATAAATAGCTTCATAAATAAAAAAAAATGTTTGAAAGGATTTATGAAAAATAATCTTTATATTATAAAATATTATATATTGGTACAGATGTATAAAACAACAATTTTTTTTTTAAATCCCATTATTTGCATTATAGTCTGACATAGAAGTATACAAAATTACATTTCATATTAAGATTTTAGAATGATAATATCTTGAATCAATTTTGTATCTCATATATTTTAAATCCAACCAAAATTCTTCGATTGAAAAATAATTTAATTAGTAGCTTTGGTTATAAATACTACATGAACTAGATTGTAGTACAGATTGTTTTCATGTTGATTGTTGATCATTTATAATTATTGTATTAATTAATTTAATATTTTTTGTTAAAATAAATATAACCTTTCGATTTTGTACTTCTTTAAAAACTGTACTTAACATTTTCAAATAATAGAACACTAAAAATTATTCTAAAATATTATTAAAAAGTTAAATCTATTGATAGAAACACAAATGTAAATTATTAGAAGTAATCACTTCCTACACTTGTTCCATATTCATGCCTATCATTATCAAGTGATTACTAATTGATTCTCACTAGTTGTTAACAATCAAATATTTTACCGCAAAAGATTGAAAATCTATTATGTTTGCAATAATGTGGAGGTAGTGGACTTGTGGTACACATGCCATATTTCCATAATTTACTATTTCATGTTCAGATACTAACGTAACATTTATAAACATAATATTACTCTTTTAATAAAATGGTTTATTAATCTATTTACAGGTACCAGAAAATGAAATATAGCTAGTTTATTTAAAGGTCCTGAATTCCATTGGACCAAATTCCACACTTCACAAAACAAATAAAACTGTAATGTGCATGCTTTTCAATTGTGTTAAATATATAACAATAATATCTTAAATCGAAAAGCATATGGATCAGTTGTCTTAAAAGAAAAAAATAATATAAAAATTACACAACAATTATTATTATACAGACCATATTTTTTCTTTAATTTTTTTTTCTTAACATAATAATTCTAAACTACATTTAATTCTATCATTTTCTAATTTCATTCACAGTTGGCAAACAAAATTTTACACAGAATAAATAAATTGAGAAGAGAAAAATTATACCCGCGGCATATAATTTTTTTTAAATTTGTTTCTTTAAGTCAAAATGTATAGTTGGTACCATTCATCAGTGGTAAACAACTGTACGATCATTGGAAATAATATATTTATTATTATATTAATAATGTATTTCTGGTATATTTAATTGGGCGGCCCTTCATTATTATCATACCGAATTTGGCCATTGTTCAATGTGGTAATGCCCAAGCCATACAAATGACCACAATATTTCTTGCTGTCAATCATTCCTTCAAAATACATGTCCCTGATTTTAAAAAAAGCCATGCCTGTTAGTAGAGAATCACTACCAGCCTGGTGTTGTGGTCCAATCCGCTTCAGTTCCAATTGATCTGCAACTTCTTGCAGACCCCCCTTCAAATTTTTACAGCTCTTCATCAGATACTTGATGTCATACACACAAGGAAAGTATAGAGAGAACATATCAAAAAAATCTGACTCCTCTTGTGGCAATTTTTCATCGGTCAACACCTTGACTAAGTAGCCAAAATCAAAACTGCTGTGGAATGTCATCCATTTTATATTATCCATCAATACCAAACCAGATGTGATTATGCATTCAGCGAAAACTAAAGGTTCGATTCCGTTCTCTTCATGCTTCTTAAATTGTATTCTGAAAAATAAAGAAAATTTGACTGTGTTATGCTAATCACAACAATTATAGAAATATACTATTACCTGGAATTAGTCAATAACTCAATACTGTCTTGGGCATACATATCTTCTGACAAATTGAATTTAAAATTGAATTGCCAAGTAGTATATGGACCAGTGGGAGTTTTACCATCTTCGTCAAAAAATGAAAGCCCCAATTGAATGATCCTTAACAGATCAACATTACACCGCAACAACTGGTACAGATAATCAGCAGTTGTTTTAAAATCGCCAATAGGTCGGGCTACAACACCTGGGAATTCTGTATCCATAGCCACATAACAATATTTTGGTAAAAGTTTTCGTATTGACGTAAACTCTTCTTCTAAATTATGAGCCCAAACGTCCTTTATACCACAATCAGGTCCAACTCCAGTTTGTACTTCCGGCTCTCTCTCTTTTACCTCTTTGGCAGGTGGTGTTTGACTATTACCAGGCATAGTTTTTGTATCTTCACTTAACCTCTGTAATACGTACGATAGCCACTTAGGATTTTTTTCGTTCGCATCCGTTAAAATGTTATCATCGCTTTCTAATTTAGCGGACGGCTCAACAAACAATGTTCTTCGTACTGTGTTCCGTGCGTCTGCACTCAACTCTGTTTGTTGTTCACCTCTACTTTTCCCCCAAGTGGTATTTAACTGACGTAAATTATCTGATGTACCATCAACAGCTACACTTTTCATTGGGAATGCTTGGATATTGTTCAGCGAATAAGCTCAAAGTTTAATGATCACAGGCAATTTCACTACCTTGAACTGAAAGATAAAAATAATAGATATTCAGTATTGACATTATATTATTAAAATGATAAATAAATTAACTTCATAAAACTTTAGGTGAAGCATGATATTATTATTTTATAATAGACCATTTTAAAAGTCAATAATTTTTTATTATAAAATTAATGCAAATAATTTAAACGTAGTTTTAATGATGAGATATTAAATATATAAATGGTTCAGGGGACCTTATCTTTTTGAAGTAATAAATAAATAGTGAATACCTATTTATCATTAGACTTTAAATTAATTACATTCAATATTTATTATTGATTACATTTTTTTTTTATAATATATATTATTGATTGTTATTTATATTGATTTACATTTTATTGTTACTAAATATTCATTTAATAAATATACATCCCCACAATTCGGGCCACAAAACAGAAAATATAAGATAAATATATTTATATTATAATTTTATTTAATTGATCAATTTGAAAGTTTTAACTGAAATTTTATTTCCAAATAACTTAAAAAATATTGTCATTTGTTTTTAAATCTTAAATTTATGTAATAGGTATTAGCATAAGTCATAAAATCAATATGCATTAAACCACGCACATTTTTCAGAACTTGATTTAATTTCACAGATGAAATATCTAGTTTTATACAAAATATTATCATATAATTTGTAAATATTTATTAAGGTATATTATTTTTTTTAAAATCAAATTCTAAGTATGGTAAAGTGATTTTTGAGTTTTTAAATTCAAGTTTATTAAACTTATGTTTTAAATGTATTATTTTGAGGCAAAAAACCTTGAAAAATTATATGTAATAGCTGTTATAAAATTATCTAAATTGTTATACAGTAAAAATAAAAAGTATTTTTTAACATAAATTACATTTAAAGAGGACGTAATACACGCAAGTTTTGTCTTCATTTGACAAATTCACATAATTTCAAATTTTAATATCAGAATAAGCCTTTTTAGTTTTTACAAAATTAATTTTAATATTAGAGCGGATTGACCATTTATCAATTTTAAAGGTAGAAATATTATCCAGGACCCTGTGTTCGCTTTTTTTATTTTAATTTTAAAGCAAGTTATGGGCATTATAATTTTATTATAAGCCAAAAAGACAGATACAACACATTAAGTTATTAAAACAATTAGTTTACCTGAGGAAAACATAGCTTTGAAAGAATTTGTTCTTTGACCAAAAGTTTTTTGACTACCTGCAGCAATTATTATTCATCACCCATTGTCAAAAATTGAATAACCTGGATCTAAAAAAAAAAAATTAAAAATGTACCAATGTTTCTAAGCATTTAAGAAAACATGTAATTAATTATGTAAAAATACATTTTTACAGTAATCGCCTACAAAATAATATACTGTTATAATATAATATTATACAAGTAACAAAATACATCATGTCAATGGTATTGCTAAAGAAATAAGATTAAAATTATTAGTCAAATAATTTTAATTATAAATTTGTGATCTATAGAAAAATAAACACCATCGCTAAATAATTGAAACTTTAATGAATTTTGGTTCTATTTAACTACCTTTGTGCATCATTTCTATTAATTAGACTAAATTACGTTCCTATATTTTTTTCTACTACTGACCTTCAAGCAGTAGATTTTCAGAATACGAGAGAAATGTTTTGATTTACAGAGCAAAACAACTGAGGAGCATGGCAAAAAGTGCTAAATAGTTGAATAATTTATAACTATTTGACAAACAATGGCACAAAGTTACATTAAACAACAGTCAATGACCAATTATCAACTGGGCACTTGTTGCTATGCTTTGAACGCTGAAAATGTCACTGTAATGAAAAACTATGACATATAAGAAATGGGTTGAATAAAAATTAGTGTTAACACTTGAAATAATTGTACGTCAATGTAAGTTGCATCAATACATTATACATGAGTGCATAATAAATAAATTGCCGTGCAAGAATAGCGCGAGTCGTGGTAACAGGAATGATGCAACTTGATGAACGCTTAAGCGAAATCAGTAATATAGGCGTGATACCTAGAGATAAAACAGAATTTGTTAACTGAAACCGATGAGCCGGACAAATTAACCGAGTAAATTTTACACACAAAGAGAAAACAAAAAAAAATTATGTCCATCAACAAACCGACCGCATTGGTCATTATTGAATAAGTTAACGATTGTCGATTGTACACAGCAATAACACAAGTGTAAAAACATAGCCGTCGCTGTGAACTCTGATTTACAAAACAAAAGGTTATTTGATTTTTCCACGCACGACGATGCGCTTGTCAACATGGTCGAACAGCACAAAAAACCGTCATACCGTTTATGTCCGTAGGTTTTTTGGTTTATTTTACCGTAAACAATTTGCACTCAAAAGGTTTCCAACCGATTTTAAGTCGCGAAACGTTCACATGCCGAAGACATATGTTGCGGTTTTTCAGTATAGCGCCGTCACCGGGACAATAGTGTGGAAGCCACTCTGAGAAAGTGTACTCACGTTTACGTGGTCGCCTCCGATCGGTCTTCGCTCTTCACGCACAGATTTGGATTCAAAAAAAAAAATTTCAAAAAAAAAAAAACACAAACAGACAAACTTATAGGGTCTAGTCTAAACAGTTAAAAATTAATGATATTGCGATACACAATAATATTATTTTGTTCGGATCACGGCTGGCGGCAGGCTGCGGTCATGTAAATAGTGAATACCAAAACAATGGGCCTGATAACGGCCATGATAACGACGAGCATGGATACGAAAATCCGTCCATGAAAAAAAGCATCATTACTTACGACTTACAACAGTACTGCGTCTCGCGCTATTCCGGCCGCGGTTTCACAAAACAAAAAAAAAAAAAAATCGGAAAACGATTGAACCACAGAATGTAAGAGATTTCATTGAACGTCCGGAGTTTAGAGCTCAACAATGATATTAAAAAAAATTTATCATGATGTCTTGACGATCTATAATGCAAGGCTGGGCATTAACGAGTTAAAAATTAAAATTAAGTTAAAATGTTAAGTTAATTTTAATTAAGTTGATTAACTCGTTACTTTTTTTTCAAATTAACTTTTAACTTAATAAGTTACTTTTTTTCAAGATTAACGAGTTAACTTCAAGTTAATTTTATTTCAAAAGTATCTAAATTAAGTTAATTTTTGTCCGAAGAATAATGCAAATTTTTTAATGGGTTTTAACTTTGATGTATTAATTTAAATTTCCCCAGTAATTTTCTTGAGCGTAAAGAAAAACTATCTAATAAACCATATTATGTGTCTGGAATTTTTTATTTTTGCAAATTAGCAAATTTTAACTTTACACCAAGTTAAGTTACTTTTTTTTCAAAGTTAACATTTAACTTAACAAGTTAACAAAAAAAATACGAGTAACTTTTAAATCAACTTAACTTTATTATTATAAAATAACTTAACTTAACGAGTTAAAAAAAAATCGTTAACTTGCCCAGCCTTGCTATAATGTTGTGTCTCTTGACCACGACTGCTGTCGTAATCGGTTGAAATTGCGTTAGTTTACTCTTTATGTGTCCACAATCCAACGGCATAATTCAATGTACATACGCGTATAGGTATTATAAATTATTATTTATTACCTACTCTATTTTAGATAGGTCAGAGGCGTAACTATGTGGCCTATGAATCAATTAATAAAATAATGATATTATATAATATAATAGCTACAATAAACTATAAAGGTACCCGCAGCGGCGTACCCGGAAGGGTGGGGGGGTCTTTATACACCACCCCCTCCCACACACTGGCCGCATTGTGGTATAACATAAATATAAAAAGACCAAGTTCAAACCACGATATATCTTAACAACGGTTTTGAAGAAACATTCTGTACGTACGATTTGTAGAGGTTATTACGGTTTCGGGATCCAGTAACAACGACCCATATGGAATAGGTAACTGGTAACGGGTATCAAATTCTGATTTGCCCTGTTTAGCCCCACGACCCTCCGTTGAAAATTCCTGGTTTACCTACCTCCGTGCGGCGTGTACAGTGTGTGTAAATCGTAAATGCCCGGAGAATAAAAAGCGTTTCGCAATTTGTTTGGACAAAGTTTGAATTTTACCGTTCTGCTCTGCGAAAAACTTCGATATACTTTTATCATTATAATACTTAATAGGTACACACCTGCCTATCGTTATTGTCCTACGACTATGTGTAAAATACTTCAGGACATCTGTTGATTTTTCGTTCAAATTGGTGGGTCATAGGATGTGCAATAATACTTATATTATAATATTAATTATTATGGGTCTAAATGTTGGTTCGTACCTATTATACGATACTACATCATTGTAGCCTTGTAGATGTATGGTGCAAGACACCACAAGGTATATTATAATATTATTAATATTATAGGCAGGCATTTCGGGAGTTGTGGCCTCGTGAGGTCGTAGTTAAAACCATTTACAACCGCGTGTTTTGAGAGCATTGGTCCAGAGACCTGAACCGAAAACGAGTTGCCACGTGGAACCTGCAAAATATATGATATTGTGCGGGATACTGTAAATCACGTGACTCGTTAGGTAGGTATAAATAGGCCTTCGGGGCTATCATGGTCGTCGGATTCGGGTATAAGAACCTCATGTCCTCCTCACTATATATGGTCATTATTATAGTCATTACAGTCTGCCGCGGGCCGTATATAGTTTTAACGAAAATTTTAAACCACACGTTCACATTTATAATAGGTAATATGATATATCGTTTAATTATTACCAGATCAACATAATTATATACGCGCGAATTTCAAAAGGATGTTATTGTCTGTCCGTTTGTTGGCCGGCGCATTCACACGAATTTATTGTATTCTTATGTTTTTGAGTACCTACCTATAATATCGAGTAAAATATTAAAATCGCTCGTCAAAAAGGTGGGCAAGTGGTTGTCGTCATACAGTAGGCAGGTTACAATAGTGGGTCACTGTATAGGTAATGGATGATGTCAAAATTTAATTCAATGATGTAATTGCGTATTGTATATACGAGAAACGTTTCTGAGCGAAGACAGCCTATGATATTTCTTAGTAGGTATATTTGATGTTAATATTGTGAATAAACTATAAAGTAATTTATTTACCAATTTACGTGAAACCTTGTTTTAAATTTTCGATTCTTAGCTATAAATGTCGAACAGTGTTAATACAAAATCATTTTTAAATTTGATAAATTTTGTCAAAACTCAAACTTTAAATGCTTATAAAAAAAAATTATGCCTATATATTTTTAATATTTTTCAACTACTATTGTAGTAACAATTCAAGTATTTACAGTACCTAATTCGTTTTTGAATTAGAACGAAATAAGCTTATGAAAAAAATTGAGTTTTTTATATTTTTAATATTTTTCAATTGCCATTGTAACAATATATTAGGAGCCTTATATTAACTTTTCAAGCTTTTTGACCCAACGGGCAACGAATGACATTTTATTGATATATTTAAAAACAAAAAAAATTGGGAACTTGAAATGTCTGTAAATAGTTCAAATCAAGTCAAATATTTTGTGGTGTAAAGGAAATGCTTAATATAAACATTCAGTGAACATTTCGTGTATCTATGATCGTTTGTTTTAGAGTTATACCAAAAAATTGTTTTATTTTTACTTAAAAATTCCCGTTTTCTTTAATTTTAACCCCCTAAACTTTAAAGTACCAACTAGATTCACTGCTGTTGAAGAAAATCTAAGCATTTTTACTGTCCTAAAAATAAATAAAAAAATAATAATATAATATAGAATAATACTTTTAGAGGGTATAACAATAATGATTTGTCTAAATATTGTCTTAATCCCAAAATAATTTAATATCCATCTAAATTAATTAACCTTTTTTTTTTTAAATCGGATAGAAGTTCAAATAATAATAAAATATGAAATCAATAGATCAAACCCTCTCAAAAGTTCAAAATATTTTTCTCTATAATTTTTGTAATAGGTGTCTTTACTCAGCAATTATATTATATGTAAATTCGTTTCATCTATGTTCCATGGGTCTGAGAGAAAACAGATCTTTATTATTTTTGAACTCCTTTTATAAAACTTAAGAACATTTTATTGAAATTGAAATTTTTTGACCTAGCAAACATTTTTTATTGATATTTACGTAAAAAAAATTTTAAATGTCTATAAATAGCTTGAAAGTCAAAATATTTTTGAAAAATAAATGTTATATTGTAAGGAAAATGGCCATATAAAAATTTGGTGAAAACGATAAGTCGGTATCTAAAATTATTTGCTTTTGAGTTACTACAAAAAACAAAATCAATTTTGTCAAAAACTGGTTTTGTGTAAAAATTACGGTTTCTTGATTTTTTCAGACGCTTTTGGAAACTGAGAATTTTCTATTTTTACATCTCAAAGCTACAAGCTATTTTCAATTTTATACCAGAAACCAACCCCAAAGTGTTGAAGAAAACATAATTTCGACCACTATTCATGTGTACATAACATTTTTTTTTTTTTAAAACAATTTTAATGCCAATACATTCATCACTTGGGATCTAAAACAAGATTTTTTTATTTGAAAAATAAGCAACGACACCGGTAGTGACTATAAGAAAAGCCTTTACATCAGAGTCTTAGTTTTCAATTTGGTAGTACCTATATATGATTTTTCTTCAATATTGCCAGTGTATAACTTCTTTTAGACCTACTAATATTCCTAAAGAAACAAACATTCAAAACATTATGACCCATTAATCATAACAATTATTTATTATTATTTAATATTTATTATATTCACGACAATTTACAATAATTTCATGTAGAATTAACAACAACAATAGTAATAATAATAAGGTAATGGTAGTCTAAGTATCTACAGCCATTATCATTTATGTTTAATTATACTTAATTAAAAAGATACCTAAACTAGCTTAGCTAAATATAAGTAAACTTTCATTTTTTTCTTAAAGGAACAATTTATGAAATACACACAAAAATAACATAGCATGCAATTCACAACTGACTATAAGATTAACTCTATAGCATGAACATTAATTTTTTTATGTGCATTGTCACTTTTAAAGCTGTTAGTATGAATAAACCTTTACAAATTGTATAATTTAAGGAGACTTTCAACAGCAATAATACTTTCTTTTTTTTCATTTTAAAATAAAAACCACAATGAATTGGTTTAAAATCATTAATTAAATTATGTCACAAAATTAAATCAATAGTAACACTTAATCATAAAGGTAACTATCATACAAAAGAACATTATTAGTATAACTTTTTAGAAGTATAAATTATTTATAATACTATATAAAACAATTAGTCTGACAAAAAACAACAAAAGAAAAATATTGTCAAAACAATAGCAATTCTTATCATGAATTTTTAAGAGTATAAGAAACCAAAAACCATTTAATTTAAGGGTGTCCAACAATTAATAAAGTAATAAAAGAGAAATGTTAAGGCATATTTATGTCTCCTTTAAATAATTTATTAAAGCTTTGAGTAAGAATATAAAATGTATTATACTGATCAGTTTTGTGTAGTAATTAGAAGACAAATGTGCAATAGACTTTGAGAACAAGTATTAGTTAACATATTAATAATTACTGGTAGATTATTTAATTTATGTTTTAGATAGGCATTTCAAAGTTGACACCTAAGTGTTGTTCACGAGCTAGATTCACAATTTCAGACAATTTAACTGCCAAACGAGCAGCTTCGTCTAGATTGTCTACTGGTAAAATTTTCATACCAGAGTTAGCAATGCGAAGTTTTGCTTCATCTACATTTGTACCCTATAAGTTAAGAATAAAAAGGTTAATATCTATTACATCTAAGTGTAACAGTAACTATTAATTATGATTTATGATAATACAACTGATACCTGTAGACGGCAAATGATCGGTACATTAAGATTCAACTCTTGAGCTGCCGCAATTATTCCATCAGCAATGATATCACATCTCATTATTCCACCAAAAATATTCACCATAATAGCACACACCTAAATTAATAATAAATCTGATTTCAATTTTTTAAGTTAATATTATTACTAAATAAATACAATAATACATACATTTGGCTATTAATTTTTATAATTGTTTAATTTTATTAGAGAAAGCCTTATTTATAATTAGTAATTAAACATAATTCATACTTTAGGGTCTGATGTGATGATTTTAAAAGCTTCTTTCACTTGAGAAGCAGTAGCACCACCTCCGACGTCCAAGAAATTAGCTGGGAATCCACCGTGCAAGTTAATTATATCCATAGTAGCCATTGCCAAACCAGCACCATTTACCAAACAACCAATGGTACCTAACAGAATTATAGTCGAAAATTGAATAACAAATGTTGATATATAATATTTTATAGACTTTAATTACTTACCATCTAGTGCAATATAGTTAAGATTAAATTTGGAAGCTTCTACTTCTTTTTCATCTTCTTGAGTCCAATCACGCAAATCAAACAATTCTTTTTGCCTATACTCTGCATTGTCATCAAATCGGAATTTGGCATCCAAACAATAATCTTTAAAAACAAATTAACATGTTTAAATAAAAAAAAAAAATTGCTTAAAAAAATATTTTACTTACATCCACCAGTTGAAATACTTTCAGCATAAGGATTAACTTCAATTAATAAAGCATCTTTGGTAAGAAATAAGTCATATAACTTCAAAATAACATCTGCAGTTTCATCTTTCTTTTTAGTCAATCCAACTTTGGTAATCACATCTAAGGCCAGTTCTCTAGATATGCCTAAAAAAAATAAACATAAACATATTATTTATCAAAGAAGCTAACCATTAACTTAAGCCTTTATTAGAGATTTAAAAAGCTAAAACTATTTATATACTTTGTTAGTATTACTGAATATTAACATTATAATATGACTATGAAATTAAGGTTCTTGTCCATTTTACTTAGAACTAAGATATCTTCAATCATTAAAACTATAAATTCACTTAAAAAACCCATACCCTACTTATAAAGTACCCCTACAATATAAGTAAATTATATTTTTAAATTTGAATCATATTCAATTGCATTCTAGTATAAATAATAAATATGTATAAATTTTGAATAAAAATATAATCCAATCCACTTTGAACCTAAATACAAAGTTTATGTTACAAATACATTGATTCATAATCAAGATTATTATCTGTATACTACATAACTAATTGACCTTATGGGTTAAATTTAAATGTTTAAACTGTCTTAACAATCATTTTAAAATAAATAACTTCAATAACAATGTTGTTTTTAAATTAAATATATGATATTATTTTAGATTTATTAAAATGTTTATTATTATTATTTTTCTATTTTTAAATAGATAATATTTAATGACTCATTTCACAATTGAAAAACAAATTAATGTTAAAAAAAAAAACACGATATCAACTTTAATTTAAATGTAATAACAAATGATTACCTTTTGTAATATCAATAGGCATGTATAAAATTGCTTCAGGATTGTCTTCAGCAACTTTTTCTATGTTTACACCACCCTGAGAAGACGCTATCAAAACTGGGCCCTATTTAAAATAGGAACATTTCATGAATATATATACACAATTAATATTTCTTATAACTTGACTTAATTATTTTAATTGATTTATTCACTTACACCAAATGCTCTTTCCATCATAACAGCAAAATAAAATTCTTTTCTAGCATACACGCGTTCAGCTACCATAACTGCATTACAAATTCGGCCTTTCTCTCCTGTTTGTTTTGTGATCAAAAAATCTCCTAACATCTGATCTGATACATTTTCTGCTTCTTCTGCCCTGAATTCATAAAAATTGTATTGTATTCATACACATCAATATTATTATCATTGGGTATAATTGTAACTAACGTGTCGACCATTTTAACACCGCCTTTGAATCCTTTTTTGAAATGACCTAATCCTCGACCACCGGCCAACACCTGAGCCTTGACTGCAATGTCTGTGAGTCCCAGGCTTCGCACAAGTTCGGCTGCCTCCTTACCAGTCTTGGCCACCCCAAACTTAGGGACAGGTATGCCAGCACCTTTCAGCAATGAATAGCTGACGTGTTCATGAACATTGAGGTTGCGACGCTGCTGACTGTTATTCCATAGAGGGCATGCAGGCAATGACGCTGCAAAAAGCTATTTAAAAATATTAAACGTTAGACAGACATTGATATCATATTGAAGCAGGATGCCAATTCATTGTTGCTCTGGCTAGTCCAGAGCATCTCGTATATTTACATCTAGACCAAACTTCAGGGATATTTGACTTTAGTTGCCCATTGAAAACCCTTCAAGAGGACCAATACTGTAACTATCGTTGATGAACTTACCTTGGGGCTTTTCTTGCCCAACTTTTCCAGCATATACGAACTTTTAGTGACTAAGTTAGTCATGGTAGCTTTTGGTTCGGAGTGAACGGCAGAAGTGACAGGAGAAGTAAAAAATTGACAGGATTCCTTGCCCTTCACTCTTCGGTAGGTGAATAATTTTTTTTTTCATCGATTGGCCCAAACGGCGAACACCACTTGTGATAAGAATTAGACAGTGGGGGCTCGTAATCCGACGAAAAATAATAAAAAAAACAAACGTCGAAAACCACTGCGGTAGAAGTAAGAGCGGGAAATTTCAAAAATTGTGTCATTTCATTGTGACCGCAGTCCGATCAAAACGACACTTAAAACCCACAGCTGTACAATCTTGAACAATTTCAAGCATAGTCAGATTCGAGAGTTAGGATTACAAGTTTCAGAAATACTATTTAGACAATAAGTCTAGTAGGTACGATTTTTAAACATTAAGAAAGCTCACGGATGTCTTTAGTATCATATATATAGGTATAAAACTAGTTCGTATTAATATGGTCTTTACGAATTTACTGTTCACTGTATTTAGTATTTAATATTTTATTATAAACCATAAATAAAAACAAGTACGTCGAGCCCAACAAGGTTGAAGGTATACATTTCTTAAACGGTTATAATAAAAAATCAAAAGGGATCGTTGACATTTTACGAATCGTGAAACATAATGTTGTTCTTCTTCACCTTTTTCCAAAATTATTTTCGATTCCAAAACAGATATCTCATGTTTAATCTTAAAATAATGCAAATTAGTATTGTTTATAAATCTTGCGTAGGTAGAAAAAAATCCTATTTTTATCGAGTAGAATATCGTATAATTTTTTAATTACAAATTACCCATTTATACAATGTACTCTTGGGCTGCATCAGAACACAATTCTTGCTCAGGTAAACGATCTTTTAAAACGAATAGTTTCTAATCGTTCAAACTATTTGTACTCGTTTATATGTTTAATCGCAATGTATAATAAATTATTTAGGTCCTAACTCCTAATTATAAGTGGTAAATCATACGGGTATACAGAAAAAGAAAGCAAAGTGATAAATGATTTATGATACCTAATACTAAGGCTCTAATAATGAGACTCTATATAAAGAGCCCTACAATACTATTAATCACGATTTAAGATAGTATACTATCTTAAATCGTGCTATTAATACATTTAATAAAAATGCATAATTTATTAGTATACAAATACAATAATAAGCTATCTAGTTTGCACTGTTATCAATATTATTTTATGATGTCAAATATGGACTTAAAATTCTCCGTTTAACCGAAATAGGACAGTAGGTTGTCTGAGATCACTGTTCTATAATGGACAATGGCGGCGGACGCAGATAGTAGAGGGGTAAGGGGGCTTAGCCCCCCAATAATATATACATATTATGTACAGTGTTTAGTTGTGTGGAATTACCCCCCCCCCCATCTCATTGATTGTATGTTAAAAATGTCAGGGCCCCCTGAAATTCTAATAGATTTCCGCCTGATTCACGGATGCGTTAAATTTAAATTCAATGATACATTATGAATCTTTCTACACCAAAAACAATATTATGAGGTGAGACTAACAAATAAAATTTTTGAATTACAACTCCTTAGGGAAGTATGAATAGAACAGTGGCGGCGCGATATAGAATTTTTGGGTTAGTGTTCCCATCTATAAACTGGTGGGTGAGGTGTGATATACTGGCTAGAGGTGTTTCGGCCTTTGGGCCAAAACTTCAAATGTGTGGGTGGGTATAAAACAAACACAATGCTGTCCCATTTATAAAAGAAGTTCACGCTGCCACTGTGAATAGAATATAAATTATTTTTTCTTTTCTTGTGCAGATGTATAATGTGAGTCTTTGAACTTTTTCTGGTAGTACATTGTATCGATTAAATACTTTTGGGAATTAAAAATTGAAATTGTATATAATCAAAATTTATTTGTGATCATATTTTGTTATTGTAGTAAGAACTAAGAGGATTTATGGAAGTTTTTTTTCTTCGGGATTAACTTATTACGGGCACTAGTACTATGATGTAGTAGAACAGTACATTGCGATTTGGCCAGCCTACTATTAAAGGCAAGCCTACTTTTGTGTTCAAATCAAATTAAACATTTTCTTCTAGAAAGTACTACTCAATATTATAATTTGACACAAATGAAAGCCAGCAGCAACAAACGGTTATGTTACATTGAATATTTGTAGAGCACGTATTACAAATCTACAGGAACAAATTAATCAAGCATCAAAACTTATTCAATCATTGGATTTGTGCAAACCTTTTGAAACCATAATTAAGGAGTAGTTACTAAGACATAATAAACACTTGCCTACAAGTATTTTAATCTTGTAATTAATATCTTTTTAATTGCTTATCAATCATATATATGTGAGAACATACATATTATGCAAGCATTGAGTAATATAATATATGCATGCAGTTCAGAGTAGGTATTTTTATTTAAGCTTGGTCTGTTATATAAAAATACATTTATAAATGTAAATTCCTTCAAGTTAATAATATAATCAATCAGCTTTCTATAATTGTATTTTTTTTTTTGCGATTTACTGTTTTATATAAGATATTAAGATATATAATTATGATATATAAATATATATTTTGTTATACTCGAGCAGTCTTAACAACAAAAATGATATTGACAAAACCATGAATATTAAAAAGGAAATAGATGAACAAAAAAATCATCATTGACTGCTAAAATTTGTTAATTATTTCATTTAAAAATTGAAATTCTATAAATACTAGTATGAAAAGTATTTATTGTAGAAGAGAAGTTAATCTATGTCTGTATAAAAGTAAATTTTCATTATTTTAATTATTATTCAATTATTCAAATTCAAAAAGTAAAATATCAATACATAAAAATCTCATACAAGCCTAGATAACCTTCTTCTCCTCAATTTGTATAATAGGTGTTCATACTTTAATGTCACCCAGTAAGCTATATTAATGGAAATACGAAACAAGTTCCAGTATTTGACTAAAATTCAAATTTGTAATTAGTGTAAAGTGCTGCGGTTACTGACATGTGCTTGCACGTTCTGCTCTGCTATTCATTTTATACACACTACAGTCACTCACACTAATGATTAGTTACTTTGCAAACATTTACAAAATCCACATGCAAAATAATAGAAAATTGCCTATACCGAAATCATTAGAAATGGTCAGTATTCATATCCCTTAACACGTTGAACACCAAAGTTGATTTTGCATGCGCATTGCGCATGCCAGTGGCCAACATCATTTGACATCACACGAGTCACTAATTGTAAAATTAGTAGATTTTACGGTATTGTCAATACGGTTATGAATGTCCTATAGAAATTTTAAATATGTTCAGCTATAGCCACCAAAAATTACTTAATACAAAATAGGTTACTCTATGTCAACTACAGGTTGACACCGGCCATGGGCGCCCACCTACTTATGTTAACTACGGGTTGACATTGGCGTTTAACTTGTTAAGATAGAAACTTTAAAATTAGAAGTATCAACGTAATTAAAGAAACATGTATATTTTTTTTAAATCTTTGTATATTACGTTTTATATAAAACATGTAACATTGTTGGTACCTAAAGCCAAAACTGATAACAGCAAAAATTTTTTTATTTTAAATTGAGATAAAATCACCAACAGATTCTAATAAAAAATGTCAGTAAAAAAAAAAGGAATAAATAAATGGATTCTACAATAAGTATTTATTCTATTTATATATCTGTGAAATAAACAAAATAGGAAAAACCAAAAAAAAAATAACAGTATTCCAACCTAGGCATTTAATACGTCTACAATATGAGGCAGTTCCATAAACACCTAAGTGCTGTCTTAAAGTTATTATCTATTTCATTACAGGTAAATTCCCTATCAAAGTGTATTTCACAGACAACAGTCTTTCGCAATTCTTCCGGTCGTGCCAATTTTGAACAGAATTAAAAAAATTCTTTGTTGGTTTTATGTTATGGGATGTTTTTTATTTTTTGCTTAATGAATGACGAAAGACATCGTGAGACGACTTAGAAAGCGAACAACAATAAGAAAGCCATCATGAGACAGAAGAGACCCATGGCTTCAGACAAAGCAAATCCCAAAATTGCATAAGAGAAAAGTTGTTGTTTGAGTGATGGGTTACGTGCGTAACCAATGATTAGGGAACCGAATACTGTTCCAATTCCAGCTCCTAAAAACATAAAAATAAACAAAATTAAACACTTTATCACACTCTATCATATAAAAATAAAATAAATATAATCTGTCCAGCAAGTGTCGTCGCAGAACCACCGATAATTCAGTCTGCGAGACAGAGTATAAGTAAATAGTTTCATTAAAAATAGTTAATAAAAAAAAAAAAAACCAGTGCATTGAACAAACCTTTTAAAACATTCGTCTACGAAATATAAACAAATAAAAAGCAATTAAAAAAAAATGCTAGCCTTAATTTTAGATGTTTTATATCAAATTTTGTGGGTCAAAATTCTGAATAGTATTAAGGTAAAAATGTGAGTCAAAGCTTTTAATGCTTGCTAAGATCATATTTGATTTAGTACTCAAATAATTTAAACAAATCAAAAAGAGAAAGAAAAATTTAATTTAAAATTATGAATAATAAGATGTAAAATGGCTGTTCAGGATCATTGAATAGCTTAAATAGCTAAACTAGCTTTCAAGCTAATACTGATAAGTTTTAGTTAAGTTGAAGTTTTTAAAAAAAGTAACAGTATCTAATAAAACAAAATTGTATAACTTACATTTCCTGCACCATGCTTCAATCCCTTGTACCAATAAAACAATCACAATTCCAAAACTAAAATATCATGCAAAAGCTTAAAAATAAAATAGCAATTTTTTTGAAAATAGCAAAAGCTTAGTCATTACTTTTAAGTAATAGAACTTCTTAATAATAATGACAAAAATAGTAAAGAATGAAATAATATAAAATAAAATTGAAGGTTTATCTTACAATATATAAATTATACTCATACAAAAATTCTCTGATAGAATTATAAATAAGATGAAAACTATTTTATTATAATGACAAAATAG
Source organism: Metopolophium dirhodum (assembly GCF_019925205.1). Classification (NCBI taxonomy): domain Eukaryota; kingdom Metazoa; phylum Arthropoda; class Insecta; order Hemiptera; family Aphididae; genus Metopolophium; species Metopolophium dirhodum. The sequence goes on along the minus strand of NC_083563.1, from coordinate 1,794,612 downwards.
CATATAAAATACAATATCACCAATAAAACTTAATTATGGCATTTACAATGGAAATATAGTATTCAAATTAATTTGTAGTATGTAGACTTATTCTTTTAACTAACAAATAAAAAAACGGGTTCCATCTTAAAACTATTTAAAAGTTAATATTTAATTTATCTTGACATAAATTTTCAATGGAAAATCTATGGATAATTGATGAGTAAAATACCTCTTGAAATATTAAACCACATTTCCATTAAACACCAAATAACAATAAAAAAGTAACCATGATACACATGAGGCCCATTGCTTCAGCCAGAGCAAATCCTAAAATTGCATATGAAAAAAGCTGCTGTTTTAATGTCGGGTTACGTGCGTAGGCTAACATTAAGCAACCAAATACCACTCCGATTCCCATACCTGTGAGGATGAAAAAGTGTCAAATGTTAGGGGAGAAAATAAATGGAAAAGATGGTTGCACTAAATTATATAATTGGACCAATAAAAAGTAGAAATTAATATGTTGAGCAATGCATAATAAAATGCATAGCATATTATGTTAAAGTAAACATACAATTTTTATTCTTATTTTAAAGAATTTTGAATTAATAATAAATATAAAATTTTATTAAGCATCCCATAATTTTTAATAAGGTACATACATAATAAAATTATGATAAAAAAATATAGGTTTGGTAAAAACTCACACAAGCGCAAACACCATTTTCAAGCAGTTTATGTACATGTTAAAAAATTATAAAAATAGTTTATAATTGTTAATTTAAATACCTGATCCAGCAATTCCTACTGTGGCTGCACCAGCACCAATAAACTTCGCAGCAGAGTCAATATCTCTTGACACAGCTGATGTCTGGAATCCTCTGACAGCATTTACCTGATTTATTAAATAGAGATATTACTTGTTATGAATTATGATCAAAATTTAATTTTAACGACTTATAAAAAGTTATTTTACCAAGCTTCCGTTGGAAATAATGGCACTGGGAGTTTGTTGGTTTTGTGTGCTGGGTCCATTTGAAACAATGCTGCTAATTGGCCTGACAATGGATGCCCTGGAGTTGGAGAGGATCTAAGAATGAATAATTTTAATTTATTTTTTAGGGTGATGATCAATATCTAATACACTTATGCCGGATTGCTCAAAACATTTAATGTATCAATAGTGAGCTAATGGTCCCTTAAACAAGATTTAGTGGCCCGTGATTGGTCCATTAAATTTAATAAATTGGTTATGCAACCCAGCATTAATATGCTACTTTAGATCACTTGTATAATATGTAATATTCTATTAAACCTAATTAAGAAATTAAATCTTCAGAAATATATTTTTAATTCGGTACCTAATTCAAATTTAATATTCATCAATATTTTTAATAATTTAAAGTACTGTGTAACAATTATAAATGTACTACTTTTTTTATTTTACTATTTACATTTGTGTCATTGTAATAAACTTAATCTTTAAGTGGGTCTGCCATAATATTTCACCTTAATTAAATGAACATGATATGTATGTGTAATGGCAACTAACTTATTAATTAAATTGGGAAAAATAGTAAGTGTCTTTATCTATACTTTTTCATTTATGTATTCATATAATACACCAAGCATCAAACATAAAAATAACTAACCAAAATTGTAAGGAATGTTGAGACCTTAAATTTACAATGTGTTTACTTGATAAAAAAAAAGGAAATTATAAGGTAGCTATTACAACAATTGTTTTTTTTTTTTTTAAATTGAATGTTTGAAAGAAAAATATTTATGTAATTATATTTAAGTTCATTTAAGTTAGGTATCACAACAAATAATACAAATAGATCCTAAATTAAAGTGTTTAGAGACAATAGGTGATGGATACTTAAGTTAAAAATTTTGTTTAAAAGACTAGGTATCGTCCTTGCAATCACCTTCACCCAATTACTGCTCTTTAACCTCAAACCAACCCTATTTTTGAGACAAGATGAAACACACAATTCCTCTGACACACGGTAGTACCTTACTCTAAATCAATCGATCTTAAATTAGTGTAACCCCTTATACCCCTTATATACTTACGGCGGAGCGGACAGCGGGTGCGACGGCTTTGGCGAAGGAATACATGTTTGTATGTTTGTAGATTTGTTGCGGGCTAATGGAGTGTTAGAACTGAAATCATAAAAACACACGGGCACACAATTAATGAAAATGTCCAATTAACCTCGTGCTACGGCCGATTTAACCTTTGGCAAGGGCAAATTTGGAGGGGGCGGCGGTTAAGGTAAAACGACAGGGTGGGTGGAAATGCGCTGCGAGAAATCCTACAATCCAGGTCCTAGGAGGGTGCGAGCAAAATTTCGTTACGACGGAACGGAAATCGAAAAAATGGTAAAGTCCGGTTTTTGCCGACGAGGCGTGACCCGACTGGTAAAGATGGCGGACGGCGCGGATCGGTCGCTGCCTCACCCGTTGGCGTTGGGCAACGGTAGACGCGATAGCCACGACGCGGTGTAAATCAGTTGAGGCCTGCGATGCGTTTTCGAAAGATAAAATATAAGCAAAGATGAATTTGATGTTTTACTTACCGATCGCGGAGCCGTACAGACCGGGATGGATGATGCGAGACAAGCGGCGGTGAGAAAGAATGACAGACAAACGGGACGGATAGACACGACGTCACGGATACTATGCGAGTATGCGACCGGGTCGTGCGACATTGCGGCGGCCCGGAGTACAGCTCCGCGGTCGACCAATGGGAAGCGAGGGCGCCGGTGAGTACGGCAACATTGGAGATGCGACGGACGAAGCCCCGACGGCCGATCGAACAGCTGAGTACAGTGGTTACCAAAACTGGTGACGACAGGCCGGCCGGCGGGCGAACTTTTGAATCCGCGCGCCATGAAACCCGTCCCGCCATTTTTCAAAAAACGACTCCTCAGACTATAAAAGTTGATAATTTTTACTTTCTTGATTTTTAATCAAGTAAGTATGGTAGTTGAAATGAAAAAAGTCTGAATTTCTATTAAACAGGAACATAATAAAGATGTGACTCAGTAATGATGAGTAGGTGGGTAATTTAGCTAGCTTTAATATAAAATATTAAATATTAATCAGATAGATTTGATATCACACCCAAGCGGTATAACCACTTGTATAGTTGTATCCATAAAAACGTCGGCGTGAACAGTCCCAAAATTTCTATTTTTTAACTTTTCTCCTAAACTATGATAGCTAGAAAGTTGTTTGATAACTCATTAAAAAGGGATTATCAAATATAAAGTAGATACTAAATGTGGAATTAGAATTTTTTTTAAAAAATTATTTAATTTTTCACGGATAAAAAAAATAGTTATTTTTCGCTAGATTATCATTTAGCGAGGTTGATTTCTGAAATTGAAGAACGGATTTTGTTGTTTGGGGTCTTGTTAGATTCACATTGGCTAGGAGAAGTGCAGTGAAGATTTTCAGAACTTTATCTCCAATCGTTAATTCACTATAAAGCTTTAAAGCTGAAAAACATCAAAAAAACACCCAATAAAATTTGTTTTTAATGTTTTGTAGTGAATTAACTGTTAAGGATAAAGTTCTGAAAATCTTCACTGCACTTCTCTTAACCAATGTGAATCTAACAAGACCTCAAACAACGAAATCCACTCTCCGGTTTTGGAGATCTATCTTACTAAATGAAAATGATGATGATTTTTTGTGGGACTGTTTACACCGACATTTTTCTGGATTCAAATTATTATACCACTTGGGTGTGATATCAGTTAATAAATTTCTAAAAATTAAATATCAAGAAAGTTTACATGCCGATCCCTGACTTGGCAAGCATTTTTAGTTTGGTTTTGTACGACCAAATCGTCCAATTATTGTGTGATGTACTATTTTCGTTACTTAAAGACGTAGTCTAAATTTAATAATTGATACACATTTTTAAACTAAAACAAATAACCTGCATACACATTGCTTATATAGTTTATAATATTATTTATAAAGTCATCGCTTTTAAAGTTACTATATTATTGAAATGACAATTGACAATAAACAAAACAATTACAATATTATGTTGAATTTTATTTTAAAATAAAAATTATTTTAAGAAATCATGTTGTATTTTACACTTTATATCACCTATCAATCTGTCATCGTGGTTATACTGTTTAATCGTTTTCACCTTACTGGTTTCATCACTTGTAAGTTGTGATATTATACTTCTAAATATTTAGGTCCACGAAAATACCGTTTTTAAATCCACATACAGTATACTTTTAAGTTTTAACTATTATAATTTAATCCAATGCAAATATAATATCAATAAATTTGAAAAGTACCTAATATCAATTTATCCATAAAGTATTGACCATTCGTCAATGTTTTCTAAATTCTGATTTATTTTACATTATATATAGACATATACAGTATACAACATATTGTATATAATGATATTTTATAATTTGTGTTTTATTTTTTTTGGATTGATACGTATTGATATTGAAGTGTCGAAAAGTTAATAAATTAAATATCAGTCAAATTATTATCTTCAAATACCGTATTAATAACAATTTATTGTTAATTGGATAAATATTTAAGATTATATTATATTTGAATTTAACTGCCAAATATGAAATAAGTACCTATTCTATATCTGGAAATTGTTATAATAACTTATGACTTATAACTAATAGGTACAAATAACAGGTGTCAGGCACATAACTATAAGTCACTAAGATTACAGAATTAGGGCACCCTATAATTATGGCCAATATTTTTCTTGATTGGACAATATTTACTTACCCCTCCCCATAAAAATAATTAAACAATAAGTATATATACAATATAATTTTAAATTCTAAATTGAGCTTGAGCATTAAAATATTTATTTTTATTACATTTTTAGATTGTTATAGTATGATACTACATAGGCGCAAATAGCGTTTGGGATTTGGGGGAGGGACTAAAGCCTTACTTTGATAATATCGAATAAGCTTAAAACAAAATGTAGGACATTTTTGGGGGGCTATGGGCATTTTTTTGTGGGGGGCTTAGTCCCTAAAGCCCCTCCCCCTATTTGCCTTTATGTGTATGAAATGTGAGAATGGTAGGTAGTAACTAATAAGTAATAACGCAAGGTTTTTAAGAAGTCTACATAAGTCTTTTCAGTATATTATAGTAAATAGTAATTATGAAAGTACAAAAGGTATTAAGATGTGACGACAAGTGACAACCATAACAGTCAACTGAGTAGGTACTAAAGAAAATAATAAAATAGATACATTATTGTCATTTGTCAATATTATATGTTAATTAGTTAATTAAAACAGGTAATTTTGGGATAATAACAAATATCACAGTAGACGTTTTTAAATATAATGTTTAATTTTTATACTTAAACTCAATAATTATTTTAGCCTTAGGTATTTCTGATTTCAACAATATATTGGAATGGACACTGGTTAGTTAATATTTTGGTTTGCCTGGCCGTTCCTTATATAACTGCGTGCCTGAGTACATACGTGATACGTACATAACTATAAGCTAGCTGTAAATTCCTTATTCCCAAAGATGAGCGCCTTTAAAAACAATTTTATTGCAAATGTAATAGTTTCTTTTTTATAAATCTAATTTTGGATAATCCTACCAGGGGCAAACGCAAACATTTTATGTAAACAATTCAAAAACATGTAAAATGTAATAGCAAACACTCATAGATTTTTCGATATTTATTTGTTCGTATTTTTTATTAATAGGTACATAATTTATTATAAAAATGAAAATTTAACATTAAATATAGGTAATTATAGGTAGGTAGGTACGCAGATAGGCTGTAGATATATTTTGTTTGTATTGTAATGACTTGTAAGTTAGAAAAACTCATTTAATTCATTTTTATTTTAAAATGCATTAGTAATTACTAATTTTAATACGTATATAATATACATAATATTTGTAAAATGTTTGTAATTTAATAAAATGCTACATGATGAATCCACGGTAGCCATGTTCGTTAGTTATTTTGCATTTTAAAATTTCAAAAATGCAATAAAAATTGTAGTAATTTTATCTATTTGGGTACTATTATTTAAAAAATAAAACAATATCAACGAAACCGGTAAAAAGGCTATAATAATTTACAATTAACAAAAAAGTTCTCCTGACTTATTCTGTAACCATATTACCATAGTCCATAGTATGTTGTTGGTAGGTTAAGGCGTTAACTTTATGAGTTTTATTATGATATATATACACTACGCGTCTACGCGTGCGCGAAGTTAGGTATAATAAATATCTAATGAAGTAATGACTAATATATAATCATATACTGTATAATATTGCGTGTACCTAATGGACAATTATACAACTTCTGTTTGTGTTTATGCGGTAGATATATATAGGTACTGGTTTAATATTCTTCAAATAATACCTACTTATGCATTTTAAATACTATATGATTTCAAAATATGTGCACATTATTGGGACAGTCTGTATTCGTTTTAACTTTTGATTTGCAACATATATTATAAAGGTGATACCTATCAGCGGTACTGCAATAAAGTTGTACAAGTCGTACCTACCTACTGTAGTCGTATACTGTATAATATTTCAACTTGCAAGAATATGTCTGCGATATTTTAATCAATCGATAAAAAGGGTCACAGTGTTTGCTAGTAACGTCTAGTACGTCATTGAGACATAAACGCACGGTCGTATATTTTATATTTTCGTAAGTCTTAATCTAAATGAATAAATTGGCCTAAATTATTTGTACAAACCATCATTGATGATAATATATCGTACATAATACGTTAAACAGCTTTATCTATAATCATTAGTCACTGATGATAGAAATATACGATTATACAGAGTCGAGTAGTTCAGCTACCGAGGTCACGGGATCGACTGATCTACGTACCTATAAATATTATATTTAGTATGCCTATGCTATGCGATTAAAGAAGTTTCGTAAACTCGCGGTCGCGAATCGTTCGGATAGATACCTATAGTACAGTTGTATATTATAATATACGTTAAGTAGTACTTGAGTCCTAAAAAAATAGTAAAATAATGTAATCACGAGAACGGCGTTGGCAAATAGCAATAATAAAAATAATTATAGTATAGGCATTCGATTTGACCGCCGCCCACCCATAGTCCCCACCGACGGCGCGGTACAGCGGTTGCGGTACACGTTTCAGCAGTGTATCGGTTGAGGTCACCGCGACCACCAGTGAGCCCAAACTGCGAAACGTCACCGCGGTTACGGTAGTTCAACGTCTCTACCGCCAACGGCTTTCGCAGACCCGAAAAGGACATAATATTCGGTTTACACAGTATTGGGTTTTCGTCGAGAGAGGTGCCGAGTTCTGCCGCTGGCCGACCACGACCATGGACGTGCGGACGATCATCGACCCATCAGCGCGAACGGAAACGATTTTCTAACTACCAACGACAACGTCGCCGTACAAATATAGATCTCGGCGGAACATTGGCGCGGACGACGATCGACGACCGCTGCGGCGCTGCGCGGGTTGCTCGGGCGTTCGCGCGGCAGGGCCACATTGGAAAACAGCTGCCGCCGCCGCCCGTGATTCTATGGTGGGCAGGGGGAGTAGTGGACCGCGCGCGCAGTCAGCTAGTCGGCAGTCGCGATCAGCTGATAATCACGCAGCTCTGTTAACACCCAGAGACCCTTGTGACTTTCGTTCAGCTGCTGGATATAAATGGCCGTATTCCTGTTAAACGAATGTAAATTCAACAACTGCGGTTTGTGCTTCAAAAACCTTTACGATCTCATCCAGCACATCGAAGACAATCACATAGGTAAAAAAAAACAAAACCATTTTCACCGCTTTCCGCCGTCGGCGCGGCGCGAACGTGTTCCTAGGCCGGCGACCTTTTTTATTATATTTCTCGCCTCTACGCCCGTTTTCCTTTCCCTCCCGACCAGTCCGACCGCCGCGGTGACCTTTCCGTGCCGAGGACCGCGCCTCCGATGCCCCGTCGGTAGACTCGTGTGACCCAATTGTGCATAGATTTAAATTTAGATCCTTCCCCCCCACCCTTTGAGAAAATAAAAAAATTCTAGGTCCCCACTCCACCCCGGTGTGTTGTGTACTACTATATTTTTTTTTTCGACTTGGCCGAGGCCCCCTGTTTTTTTGTTTCTTATGCTCTTTAGCCCAAAATATGAGTTTCCGTCCACCGTCTTCTGTGATGAATTTCACCAAATCATTAGATCAAACCCTCACCCGGTTGCATTTTTGTCTGTTGATTAATATTAGCTACGAATGCATTTTATTTTCACTAATGAAAAATAAAGTACCTTTTAAAAGATATTTTCAGGCATTTATTTACATACAAGTTATTGGAGATAATTAATTTCTGAAGGCCATTTATTAGTTAAATTTATCAAATGCAATTAAATTTATAGTTCTTGTTAATTTAATCTATAATGTTATAATGTTTATTGATAGCTGATCACATTTGTATTTCATAATCTTGCAGACATTGTAATATGTTATACGACTACCGGTATTTCCAAAATAATTTGCACCATCATTTAATTAGTCTAAATGCAAACCCTAGTAAATTAATCAGTTATCACAATAAATTACTTTAGGTTTTATATTGCTTAAGATCTGTTATTTTTAAATTGCTTATTTTAAGCCATTAAATGTACCTATATTAAAGAAGTATTTATATAATATCAAGATAAATGAATAGCTAAATTTTTTTAAAACACAATAACTTGTATATGATCATTAACCTATGATCAAATGTTAGTTACTTCCTTTATATTTAAATTATATTGTCCTATCTATATATATATAGCAACAATGATCATTGGGTACTGTTAAGGCAATAATGAAATTGCCCATTTTATGTAGGAGTTGATATTATTTCCTAGTCATTTTAATTGTTAACTTTGTAATACCTTTACTGTAGCTCAAGTTAAATTTATAAGAAAAGGAAGATAATATTAAATATCTTGAATTGTAATATGATGATAAACTTATTGAATTCATATTAACTACTTAATTCATATTAACTATTTGTCAAGAATAATAAGAAAATTCTTTTATATTTTCAATGATATGTTTGATATGTTTGATATGTATGTACAGAGGTAGTTATATTTAATATGTAATCTTAAACATACTTTACACATACTATATTTTTTACGTATCATTAAGGTATACAATCTATTTTAGTATTTTTGTATTTGAAATTGAATTCTGGCATTTCACTTATATTAGTGATATTAACATACTAGAAACAACTGTCCAATGTCTATTGACAATCAAGTATATTTTTAATAAACCATAATTTAGTGACTATGTTAATAGATAGTCATTTGATGAATGCACCTAAATAATAACTTAGGCACCGAATCGAAATCCTATCTTAAAATATTATAAATTCTTAATTATAAACAAAATTACTTGTAAACTTACTTATACCTACTAACTTATACCTAATCAATAATGATGTTATTTATATATTATGCATCTTTAAATGTAACTGTATTATATATTTTTTTTTAAATCAAACTACATTTCCAATTACAAGCAATAGCAATACGTAACAATTTAAGTATTTAGGGCTGTTTTTACAATGTCCGGTAAAGCATCGGTTAACGCTAACTGACTGATAACAGATTTTATTACCGGCAGAATTTGGCTGTTTAAGTGTCGGCTAACTTTAACCGTACATTGTAAGAAAGGCCCTTAATTTGTTTACTTTTGTATATATTTTATTTTATTTATTTATTCAATTTTGTTTATTGATCTTAATACAACTTGGCAGTAAAGGCTATTACTTAGTATATTTTATTGGTTACAGACAATAAATAATTATTGTTATTGTTAAATATAGGAATTTATATTAAAATTTCTAAAAATATGAATATTGACTACGCATGACTACGATAGTGGCTGATGCTTTTTAGGCAATTTAATAATAAAGGGGAAACAATTTTTTTATTTTATTCAAATTTATTTTCACATGAAAAATTAGTAAACCTACTATAGAATTTTTAGTTATATACTTTAATACTAGTACAACAGGCACACGTTACCTATTGGCTATTAGTAACTAGTCTTACATTTCACTTTACAGTTACATTTTTGAAATCCTTGTGGTCCAGGCTAAACATGCTGCTTCCTGAAGAGTTCTTATTTTTGTATCTAATGTACTTTATAATATGGAGTATCATAGTTGTGAGCATAAGGCAATCCAATGAATGGAGTACTGGTTTCGATAGCATGGTGACAAGGGGGATGCACAAAATTGGAGCGTTCTCTTGCTGAACAGAGTATAGACTAACTCATCAAAGAGTATAAAAGTTGGATAGAAACATTCATAAAATTTACTTTATAACATTATCTACAATAGCTTAGAGAATATTTATAATTATAAAAATTCCTAATTAATTACGGCAATGTTGTAAAATAAGATTCATTTCATTCAAAGCATTTGGGTAATTTCTTGGAAAATGTTATCATTTCCTAAATTATCATCATAAGTAATATTTATTATTGAAACTATTTGTTTTAGATAAATATAACATTAAAGCTTACATTTTATATATTATGTATGTACAAAATGATGACACATCTCCAGTCTAAAAATGTAATTTAATCAAAAGCTAAAATAAAAATTAATCATAATAGGGGAGAGTTCATTCATCAGTTAAATATGTACAATTATAATATAATATACTTATTAAATTTTTGTGATAGAGTTAATTGGGAGTTAAATAAATATAGTATTTCAAGTTTATAACAAGACAACCATCAACTAATGTATTATTAATATTTCGGATGTTTAGATTTGTATAATATTCATTTGGATTTAACACATAATAGATACTGATCCTAAACCGATTGAGCTGATTGATCGCACTGAACAACAATGCTTGCCGCTCAGTTGTGTTATGCGGTTTTTCAGCGAGAATGTAAACAAAACCGACATCGAACCAGCAGAACCGGTCATTCAGCCCAAAACCAGTATTTTACCACCAGCACCCAACATATTCCATCGACCATTAAGAACTGGTAATTTAAAAAAACAACAATATCTTATGTGTATGCATTTTATTATTTAACTTTGCACTATTTCTTAGGTTATGAATCTGATAAAGGAGAAGCTGAAAATCTTGATCATATTGGTGACAGCAGTGACTCATGGTCTACTACATCAGATGCAATCGATGACGCTCATAAAAATGGTTCTAAGTAAATAATAAACTAAATAACTAACATTATAGTAATTAATCTGTTAATAATAAAATGGTTTGTTTTTAGTTCACAACAGAAAGTTAAGATTGAGCAGCCAATAAGACCATTTGCTTGCCCAATTCCGGGTTGTACTAAAAGGTATAAAAATGTTAATGGAATAAAGTATCATGTTAAAAATGGACATACGAACGGCAAGTAAGTTGTATAAATAATTAACAAATTCTTTTTTAGTTTAGAAAAAAAAACTCTTATACAAAATATAAATTGTTTTAGAGTTCATAAGAAGTACAAATGTCACTGCGGCAAAAGTTATGTGTCTATTCAAGGACTCAAATCGCATGCAAATGGTATGCATGCTGGCACCAAGATGACATGGCTAACAATGCACAACGGTGAAACTATTCAGGTGCCTGCCACTCCACTTTCACCTGATACTGTGCCCATGCGTGCAGTCACGTTAAAACACGTGCCACGCACCACTGCAGATGCAAACCTGCCACCTAAAACATTAGTCATCACCAAACCTCCTCCGTCCAACATTGAACCTCCCATTGTTGAATCATAATAATAATGCAGGGGAAGTTTATGAAAACCGTATTCCTATATAGTAAAAATTACCAGGAGTTCCAAAAGTCAGTCGTCATATTTAATGTCTTGTCGCTTGATTTTTTTTTTTTAATTTGAAGTAATTATTTTAGTTTATTATACTTACACAAACATTGTTTGTTAATAAATAAATAAATAAAAACGAATGTTTGAGTGTGTAATATTCAGGAAATATGTTTAGTACTGTCTTGTGTAGTTGGATGTCTAGGACTAAAGCATTTTTAAAGCTTGTGCATTCGTATTTTATATTTTATGTCGAGCTGTGTATAGTGTATGTTACCTTAAAGACTTGATTTCTGTTAAAAGAGTCAAATATTGTTAACAATAAAGTTATATATTTAAAATAAATAAAAAATTAATAAACTGTTATTTGAAATTTGTGTTCTTATTAAAAGATTGTTTAATTTTCAAATTCAAAAATTGCAGGTAATTTATTTAAGTGATTTCCTTATATGTCTCCTATAAGTTGTGTGTGTGCACATCAATATTTTAATATTAACGTTGAAAAGTTCCATGACTAAATATTTAATATCTTCTGACTTGGCATTGCATGGCTCGATGCCAATTTGTATAATACTTGAAAGATTTTCTATCTGTAAGTTGATTGTTGTTTGCAATAATTAATTTTATATTCAAATGTACCTTTTAATCAATCAAATAAATTATACAGATTTAACATATTTTCGTAATAAACCTTATTACATTTGCTACAATTGCATAGTTTTAATAATTAGTCCAAGAATTAACCTTGTGAGCTACAAATTTAAATAATATTTTAAGAACTGAAATATACTAATTATTTCATCACATCATATGATAAAATAAATTCCCTTACCTACTATGTAAATAAAAATCATATTTTTCTATCGTTGAAACATAATAAATATTGTAATTGTAATATTATATTTAACAGTTTGAGTACAAAGTGTTCAAACTACTCATACTAATGTTATAATAATTACATTTTTTAGATAGAGTAATAGTATCATAATATCATGAAATAAAATATGTTTTTACTTTTAATTATTCAAACAGAAATATTATAGATATGAAAGCCACAAAAACGGGACTAAATTATTTTTACCAATTAAGATAATAAAATGATTATAATCTAAGTCTAACATATTATTGTACTGTAGCCTGTAATAATAAGGCAAGTATTCAATATTATACGCCAATAATTGCATTACATAACTAGCTGATCCTGTGCACTTCATTGCCCATTATTATGCCTACTCCATAATATGATTCAAACTTTGTTCAATTCGTTATTATTTTAATATTCGGTGTAACTGTGTAAGTACCTAATGGTGTTCAAAACTTAAAAATTGTCTTCTATTTCTATTATAATCTATAATAACCAATGATAACAATTAATTTAACACAAAAAAAAAATGTTTGATTTCCATCGACCATCTTGAATCTCAAAATACTAGTGCAAACGCCACTTGAAAGTTTAAAATGCGAATTTTGGAAAAATTTTTCTCATTGCGAACCTCGCGATGTGCGTACGTGCAGAGTGTATAATTTCCAACTATTTAAGTTTCAAAGTTACACCAAGGTCGTACTTGTAGTTTTTACTTAATTCAACCTATATCGCTTCTACGGTGGTTTTTGATATAGCTGTATAACCAGATTTCGCCCGGGACAAGATGACCAATTAAATATTAATAGGTACAAATTACGGCGTTATATTGGTGTATCTCGGTTTTGGTGCACTTCAGTCCTCGGTTCAGATTTTATAGCTCTTGGTAATATATTTCCGAACGTAGTGCAAACTATAATACTACCTATCTAAACTTTCCTGATAACTCTAAGACAATCTCTGAAATTCGCATCGAAGTCTGAGTGGTTTTGAGTGTGTAAGCAACAATCATAGGTATAGAAGAATTATTTTATAAAATAAATAGACTCATAATATTAATTGTTTTAAGATATTATTAATTTTTTTTTCGAAGCCACAAAAAAAAATTTTCAATTTCCATCGTGAATCTCAAAATTCTTTTTGTGCACCTCTTTAAAATACCTACGAATTTCGGAAAATCTTTCCTTATGGAACCACTGTTCTAAATTTCAAGTTCATGCCATTGATTGCAAATATTATAATATAACGATATAAACATATAATATTCATAATCTATGTCCATACTTAAAATTCGTAGTTTTAAAGATGTAGCGATCAGTGAGTGAGTGGTATTTGGCATTTTTATAGTATACTATAGATTATTCTATTCACGATCAATCGTTTTAAAATTCCAGTAAATATTAGTGGCAACTCTAAAAATAGAAAAGGTACATGTTTTAAAGCTCCACTATATGATAGAAAAACATTTAAAGTAGGTACCTAGATAACAAATAATTATTATAAAAATACACTATAAAAACTTATTTTACTTTCTTGATTTTTAATCAAGTAAGTATGGTAATTGAAATGAAAAAAGTCTGAATTTTGAAAACTTCAAGAATTTGTATTAAATAGAAACATAATAAAGATGTAACTCAGTAATGATGAGTAGGTGGGTAATTTAGCTAGCTTTAATATAAAATATTAATCAGAGAGATTTGATATCACACCCAGGCGGTATAACCACTTGAATCCATAAAAACGTGGGCGTGAACAGTCCCAAAAGTTCAATTTTTTAACTTTTTTCCTAAACTATGATAGCTAGAAAGTTGGTTGATAACTCGTTAAAAAAGGATTATCAAGTAGATACTAAATGTGGAATAAAAAATTTTTTAAAAAATTATTTAATTTTTTACAGATAAAGAAAAGAGTTATTTTTCAATAGATTTTCATTTAGCGAGGTAGATTTCCGAAACTGGAGAAAGGATTTTGTTGTTTGGGGTCTTGTTAGATTCACATTGGCTAGGAGAAGTGCAGTGAAGATTTTCAGAACTTTATCTCCAATCGTTAATTCACTACAAAGCTGTAAAGCTGAAAAACATCAAAAAACACCCAATAAAATTTGTTTTTAATGTTCTGTAGTGAATTAACTATTAAAGATAAAGTTCTGAAAATCTTCACTGCACTTCTCTTAACCAATGTGAATCTAACAAGACCCCAAACAACGAAATCCGTTCTCCAGTTTCGGAGATCTATCTCAATAAATGAAAATGATTTTTTGTGGGGCTTGTTCACACCGTCATTTTTCTGGATTCAAATTGTTATACCGCTTGGGTGTGATATTAGTTAATAAATTTCTAAATATAAAAATCAAGAAAGTTTACATGCCGATCCCTGACTTGGCAAGCGTTTTTTTTTAATTTTCACTTTAAAATTAAACCAATCTTAGCTAAATATTGAGTTTTCTGCTCAAGTTTGATGTCACATAGGTTAGTATACAAAATTTTATTCGTGCAGAATTTGAATTATAATAACAACAGTCTACTAAGCGGACGTTTCAGCCGCATTTGTTGTCTCCGTCTTACACACGTACGGCATGGCAAAAACTCTTTTGCGCGGGAAAGAACAGAGAAGGTTACAGTCATAACCACTGAACTAAATTTAGTTCACTGGTCATAACTTAGAAACGAAATTTTCAGCACGTATAGCGAGAAGAACTTTGGCTGTGCAATATCGTTTTAATTTTTTTCCAAAACCCATTATTATTTGTGTTTCTTAAACTTTAATAACTTTTTTTGAAGTCCCGATAACGAACAAAATAAAAGCGATATTGCCAGTGGCGGTTCTAGCGTATGGACAGGGTGGGCAGCTGCCCATAGCAAAATTTCTGGTGCCCCTTATTGGGGAAGGGGGAGAAAATGAGGAATATTATTCGCTGTTAAAATCTAATTATAAATCTACTGTTGCCCATACGAAAATGTAGTCCTAGAACCGCCCCTGGATATTGCACAGCCAAAGTTCTCCTTTTTAGGTGGTGAAAACGTCGTTTCTTAGTTGTTATGACGGTAGCCTTCTCGTTATTCTTTCCCGCGCAAAACAGTTTTTGCCATGACTTACGTGTGTAAGACGGAGACAACAAATGCGGGCGAAACGTCCTCTTAATTACTCATTATCGTTTCACGTGTTTCGGCTTGATGGCTAATCGACAGATTTCTCTCAATGTCACATTATATCCGAGTTGAAAGTATCTCTAGAATGATGTTTTATCATAATATTATACTTATATTGGTACTGATGATATACGAGTAAAATCATTACAGAACCTGTCCTGCTACTATACAGGTATTTATTTATTATTTTGATATTGGTGGCACGCGTATCGGCATTTTACCAATCTTTTTAACTAGGTATATCGGGCCTTTGGGACTGAATTTTAAGTTTGTCGTTCTGTAATATTATCTCCGTGTATTGCCGTATCGGCTTGAACATCAAAGATTTTATATCAAGGCCTTATATTTTCCTCTCAAATACTGCTAATCTTAGCGCTGTCCCGCTGTAATTGAACTAATAATTAAAATTATTATCAATGTCAAACTATAAACATCAATTAGTGGTAAAAATCATAATAAATCATACAGTAGAACAAGTTTTTTATCTACCAGATTTTTACTGAACTCATTATTTTATTTTAACATGTTAGAAGTCAATCCAAAACATGTCATAAATTCATAACCTTTGAAATTTGAATCAATGAAATTCTACAATAACTTTAGTAGTGCCCACTACCCATGATAAGGACAACGGTTTTCATTATAATGATATAGTAGTGGTATTCAACATTTTTCGAATCGCAACCGCCTATTTTTATTTATTTTTTGCACCCCTTCTAAGAATTTATAATAGAACATAAATATTTTTTTATAGTGTATACTTAGATAAATAACCAACATGTTATCATACTAAACAAATAATTATATTTATATTATTTTTTTAAAACAATACTTTTTATATGAAAAAAGGTGGATAAGTGGATGTCGCTCTGCTGTACAGTAGGTTACAAGTGGGTCACTGTAATGGATAGTGTTAAATTTGAATTCAATGATATAATATCATTGTATAAGAAAAACGATTCTGAGCGAAAACGGTCAGTCAGCCTATGATATTACCAAGTATATTTGATGTTATTATTATTAATAAAGTAATTTATATATAACCTTTTACGTGGAGCCTTGTTTTACATTTTCAATCCTTAGCCATAAAAGTTAAACATTTTATACATTTTTAACTACAAAATAATTAATAAATTATAAATTTGATAAATGTCAAAATTTGAACTTTAAATGCTTATAAAAAAAAAATTGTGCCTGTATTTTTAATATTTTTCAACTGCTATTAGAACGATATATCAGGAGCCTTATATTCAATTTTCACGCTTTTTTACCCAACAAAAAATTTTTTATTGATATTTATAGAAAAAAAAACTAAAAAAATTAAAACTCACAATGTCCGTAAACCGCTCAAAAAGAGTGAAAATATTTTCAAAATTTTATGGTGTATAGAAAATGCTAATATAAACATTCAGTCAAAATGTCATGTCCCTACGGTAATTTGTTTTAGAGTTACACCAAAAACCAAAATCGATTTTCTCAAAAACAGATTTTGCGTAAAAATTCCCGTTTTTCCTTAATTTTTCTTTTGTTTTTCATGTCGCTTTTGAAAACTACTGGGAAATTTTTACTTTTGACCCCCCCCCCCCCCCCCCAAAGTACCAAATAGATTCACTTTCCTATCAGAAAAGTTACTGTTGAAGAAAATTCAAGCACTTTTTCTGTCCTAAAAGGTGATGACAGACACAAAAAAAAAAAAAATAAAAAAAAAACACATCATTGTAAAATCAATACATTCATTGCTTCGCTCAGAATCTAAAAAATTTAGTTAATTATTTTTGGCGTACCCCAGGTTGAAAACCACTAATATAGCAGAATTAATTATTAAATAATTTTATAATCAATGATTATGGTTAAAGAATATTTGATTGAATATTATAGTCTATTCCAAATAAGAATGGAAAAACTGCGCAGCCTTGGAACGGAGGAAAGCTGTAATTAGCCAGTATTTGGCAGCGCACCAACTGCAGCCAAAGAGACTGCATGTCATGCGCGAATGCGACATGGTTTCGTTGTGCGATTTTTCCAATTATTATTTGGAGTATTGAATACAAGTGTCATAAAAGTACTGGAAACTAATGGACAGCACCATACCACCTTGCTTACAGTTCATGGGGATGATACACGGTGAGTGAAAAAACACTCAAGCACATAGTTTTCCTCTCTCAGCTACGTCTTCATCTGCTGGTTTCTCTCTTAAAGCGCTGTGCCACTGTCCATAAGTTGTACAAACTTGCACTTTCGATAAAGAATTTAACTACAATTTTTGATACCAGTCCTATATGAGTGAAAGATTATAATAATAACAAAACAATCAATAATAAATGCATAATGTACCATGATCCAAAATTAAAATTATATTTTATTACTTCTAAAATATTGAAAAAAAAAATAAATATTTAGATTCAAAAAGTAAAATATAAATTATTATAATTATTAATACTACTGTAATTCAAAACTTAATTGTTATCTTATATACTTTCATGGGATTATTTAATATAATTTTTTGCAATGAAATATTACAAAATATTAAATAAGCACACAGATTATAATATGTAAAATGAACATCTCTTATGAGCCTGACATTAATTTTTTCAGCATAATTAAAAGAGGTTAGTTGATGGATTTTTTTTAAATTATTTATTTTTTCTTTGTCATCATTTTCAATAAAGCTTGTCTCATATCGTTGACCATTTTCTCCAATTCTTCAGCTTTGATAGTTAACCTTCTGTTGGTGGCTTCCAATTGACTAGCGCTGCCGTTTAGCTCATTTTCTCTGGCTTTTCGAGTGGCCCTAGACTTTCGAGATGCTTCGTTATTACGGTCCCTCAGTTGTCTATACTTATCGTCGGATGAATGATAATCTTCATTAGGCTTTCTGTGCTTAGGATAGTCATCATCGTCCGTTTGTATTGAAGCTGACGAATTACTACTACGTCGTTTTCGAGACCACTGTAAGGTTGGTGATACAGTTACATCTTTGGGTGTAGGTACTTCAGCCAAATTGTCTGTTTTTTTTTCCTATAAAAAATAACAATTATAAACTAAAACTGAATAAAATTATTTAGTTATGAACATTTAAACTTACATCAAAGACATAAGCTAATAGATTGAAAGCAGATTCTTGTTCAGTCAGCGTTTTTACAACTTCTGGTGTGTTTAAAATGTCACCATAACTAGTTGACTGAACTTGTTGTAACCCAACATCTAATCTGAGGGTTGAGTTTTTTCTCATAGATATGGGTTGTTTAAAAGCTGAATTCTCTAAAGGTATAATTAGTTCTATCTCTGGTTTGGTAATCTTTTGAAATTCGTCATCGATTGTGAAAACATTTTGAGGTGTTGAGAATGGCGCCAACAAAGCAGGCGCGTTCATTTGAAACATGTCTAAATACGGCTCGTCTTCTCTGTACATAGTTATGTCATTAGTGCTGTTACTTGAGTTTATAATCCCGGGTGCTTGTCTATCACATTTATTTTTTCCTATAATAGAACATGCAAATTAAGTTTAACAACTCAGATTACACTTTAATGAATAATAATCAACTATTACCGTTTGCACACATATTTAAAAATTCATCCACTAAGCCCTCCATTTTGGTGGGTGCATCGTACGTTAGTGAACTTGAACTGGTCTCCAAGACCGTTTGATGTGTTGATGGCTGGAGCAATTGAACGTTCACGTTTGGGGTGCCGGTTTTCTCGGCAAGACATGAAGATAACACAGTTTTGGATGCAGTAGAACATGGTGGCTTGGTCTAGATAAAACAATATCATTTAGTGTTACATCAAATATAGGTAAAATCTGTGTTTCAAAAAATAGTACTTACTTTTGAGTTCGCTTTGGTGCTTACAAAAGTAATGGTGCTTTTGATTCACAACAGTAATACCTCCCTTTTACAGGAGACAGTAATTCAGGGCTCACCTACAAAAAAAAACATTACAATTTGATTAGTAATATTAAATAATATAATTTTTAAATTAATAACTAACTATTTTCTTAAGAGGAAGCCATATTATTTTATGAACCCTTAAGCATTGTACAGCAAAATGTACCTATATTATATATATCGTAGGCACTTCACAAAACATATTTTTAAAAAAACTAATATGCCATAGGTTCTACTATTTTAGGTAATTAATAATAACCATAAAATTTGATGATTACTTATGTTGTAGTAGGGTTCAGTTTTCATTATAAAATTGAATAATCTAAAAACCACAAATAAGTTGTACAATTCTCATTGATAGATTTTAGAATGGGTTAATGAACTTTAATATTGACCTTGAGCATATTGGTTCTACAAAATACACATTTTATATGTAGGCGTACACCATGGAGATAATACATTTATAAGTAAGTCTTCTTTAGTATTTAGATTCTGTTAAAATGCCATAATTAATTATTATATTTAGTGGCCAATAGATATTTTGCTGTACCATCACCCCTAAAAATGTTTTCTATAGGGGAGGTCAGATAGGTAGTTTATGACATTTTATAACATGCACGACTATAATTTCCATTGGTCAGCTGATGAATCGATGCGAAGCGTTCTATTCATTTAAAATAAATCTGGATAAAAAAACCAAATGGATTTAGTAAATCAACAATAATATACAATTGCAAGCTTAATGATTGCCGAATAGAGTCTTATATACTCTGGTGAATTTAAGTTATAATATCTATAAGTTAAAGCAAATGATTTTTAGAAGTTTATAGTATCAACAAAAATCAACAGAATTATGCGATAGGTACCTAGTTTTTATATTTTATAATTCTAAAAACTAAAATATACCAATTAGTAAATACTAAATATTCATAAATCTAATATTACATAACCTCATCTACCTACTACGAATAATTATAATTCATATTAATACGGTACTGTAGGTATATAATTTTTAGAATTCTATTTTGGCCTTGAAAATAATTTCAAGGTTATTTAATGTCACTTATAGTATGGTGCCGAGGTGTTCTCAGAGTTTACCTAACTAAACATCCATTGCACCAAAATCTACTTAAAAAATTAAATCAACATTTAATTCATATTTGATTGTTTTATGGTTACTGGTCAGGTTCATACATAGATAATTATGATCTTTATTATCTATGGGTTCATAGTCTCAACAGGTTTGTTAAAAACATGTTTTCACATGTCGATTAAGGCTATAGCTCTGGTAACGAATTAAGATCGAAGATAACAGTCCGAAAACGTTGATTAAGGCAAGCTGGAAGTAGTGACATTAACTCATTACAATATTATAGTCCTCGTATGGGTTATAAAATGTCAAATCTACAAACATGATAATGTAACGACAATAATCTGAACACCTCTGTCCAAGTCGTAATAATATTAATATTAAAATGTCCCTATCCAACAGGCTAGAAAAATCGACACAATTTGTTCGTCGGCAAAAGAAAAAGGGGAAATACTATATGCTTACATAATTACAGTAAAGTAATGTAAACTTACCAGATGTGCATGCAAATTGCGACGCAAATCGGTGAACGTTCGACGCGTAGGTGATTTGCGGTGAATATGTAATTATCCACTGAAGACGAAAACGTACGTCGTCGTGGTACACCACCGGAACCGTAAAATATGTTCTCGAAGACCGCGTTTGCGTTGACGGGCGATTTCTCTCGTTCAAAGTCGGTGTGGAAAGTTGGCGGAGCGGCGTCGACGTCGATGGCGCGGAATAAGGTGACGAGCGGTCGTTCGGCAGAGTACTGTGCAGCACAGATATGGAAGTAGCGGCGAGAGAGCGGGCGCGGGTTCGGGTTCTGGCTTAACGACGACGGCGCGGAGGAATTTCGCGGGAACGCGGCGCCCGTCCAAAGTCGCGGCCCGCCATTGGTCGACGGTCCTCGGTGACGTCATTGGCGGCCAACCGCGGACGCCGACACGGCCGTCTGTCACGTCGCCCCACCGGCGACAATCTCCGGTGGCCGTTCGGGCAACACGTAATAATAATTGCGCACCGCCGCCACCCACCCGCGGCCCCAAGACTGGACCGAAAACTCGAACCGCCGTGCGTGTTCGTCAACGCCTGCCGCCGGCGAGGCGCCCTCCGCCGACGGTTACGTAGGTGCCTATAGACTCGCTCACTGTCAGGTTAACTCGCACGTCGTTTTTACGACAAATATTATTACCCACAATGTAATAGCAACTATTATTCAAACAATACAATATACCTTTTTTTTTTTTTAAAAATTTGGCTTTTATTAGAAGAATTACAATCTATACAAGGTACAATAAGTAAAAGTAATAACAATTAACAGACAAATAACAAGAATAATTACATGAGGAGGGAGTCACACATTTGTAACACCTCTAATATATATAAGTTTTAAACTTAAGTTATCATGTCACGGCACCATTTCCTTTTCAGACGTCTGGTTGGATTACCTGGAAGTGTTAGTGAACCTAATTCATTGATTAGTTGATTAGGAATAGCTTGGAGTTTGGCGTGGATACAATATACCTATAGGGCTTTGTATACGTCACGTTGTGTTTTCGAGAAACGGAAAAGTCGGTTTTTTAGACGTTTCACATCAGCTCCCCCTCGCGAGGTCGGCATAATAAGCGTAATACGTACATCGTGCTGACTATAACAGCTAATAAGCAGTATGTGACCTTTAGACGGAACCTCGTTCGCACGTGAATGAAAATTCCAATCAAGGATTCTCAAGGACACTGCTGTAGTCGGGCATTATAATAATTATTATATAGTTTTAGGTACCTACCCACCGCGGTTCACCACTTATAACGCGACTAGCGACCGCCGCGCCTATTGGCAATTGCAGATATCATATTATTTGCGCATAAAGGACTTTAAGGACTACTTTAATTTATAACGCTACTAGCCGATTACAGGTTATATACAGGTATCTGGTATATTAAAAAGACAAACCAACCAATAGTATGCGTATTTCGCACTGCGGCGAAAAATATTTCGAATCTGTGAGTCTTAGACCATGATATAGGGACGATCGTAAACTCAGCCGGATATTTTTTAGGTAAAAATCTTTGACGTGTAACCTCGGCCCTAATAAAATTATCATCCCGAATACTCCTTATAGCTAACTAATAATTTTCTTATAATATTTTTGACAACCATTTAGCATTATCCCAGCCCCTAAAGAAACGACGAGGAGGCAATTCTCACTATGCTCCAAACATTATTTTATTGTTTTATTTTCGTTTTTATATTATTATTTTGTATTCTTAGTATGAAATTGGTTATATAAACGTATAATAGTGTCAAAAACGTGAGTAAAATATTTCAGTGTAAGTGAATTTGTGTGTATTAATGTAAAATTGTAAGTGTAAAAATATACCTTAGTACAATTGTAGTGAAATAAATAATAATGTAAGTAAAATCTATTTATTTTAAGTTAAAATCAATGTATATGACGTGTTAACTCACCGATATTGCTTTGATTTTATACTTGTTAAGTTTTTTTTTGAATTTTGAAATTGACATGGTTAAAATCGGCCAAAATGACCTTCGCCCATTATCACCATGACCGTTTTCCGCCAAAGGTTATACTCCGATTTCAACCAAAAAATTAATAAATTATTTAGGATATTTTTTGAGAACACCTAATATTATTTATATCCCACGTTGTTATTATTATTATATAATATAAATAATTTAAGAGATATAAGTAATTAAGAATATCTACATTAAAAACATATTCGCGGGCACCTATGACTAGGTTCAAGTTAGTCAAACAAATCTCTGTTTAATATAGTAAATATTGAACATGTTATAAAACATGTTTAAAGTTTGTACTTTTTATGTAATTTTAATTTTTATAATTTAATTTATTATTTGGACAAGAAACTTGTGATATTTATAACAAGCCGAGTTTACAATCGAGCTTTTTTTATCGCCCCGGTGCCGATGCCATTTTGTCCTCACTCTGTGGGAACAACGAAAACGCCTTGTAGAATCAAGCAAATTTCATAATTTTTTTTTTAAT
This sequence comes from Metopolophium dirhodum, assembly GCF_019925205.1. NCBI lineage: Eukaryota > Metazoa > Arthropoda > Insecta > Hemiptera > Aphididae > Metopolophium > Metopolophium dirhodum. Next base: position 1,770,783 of record NC_083563.1, on the reverse strand, counting down.
TGCTAGAGGGAAATATTCCACAGCCCGCATCGATCTCTGTTTTTCAATATTTTACCCTCAAACTTTATAATGTGTCTAAAAAAATACAAGATAAAAAGAATTTTTTTATAAATTTTTTAATACAATTATTTGAAATAAAATACAAAATCATAGATCGATTCAGGCTGTAGGAAGTCTTCTTCTTTCAGATAAAAAAATAGTCATAAAAATCCGACAATTCTACAAAGCTTGAAAGTTATTCTCGTAAAGTCATTTTTTTCGATATAATACAACCCATCAACCCCCCTCCCCCCCTAAATAGATATCGGGTAGTAGATTAGTGGAAAAGTCTTATAATTGAGGTGGCAACTAAAATATAAAATTTAATTTTCAAATTTTATAGAATTGTGGAAAATTTGAAAAATTAGCACCGGGACCCTTAAGTACCTAAAATTTCCGGGCTGAGTTTACAACAAAGAAGGTAACCGTGGGCCAATTTTACATTTGCCCTAATATACAATATTGTATATTATGATCTTTGGTAGTAGGTACTAGGTAAGTACCTAAGTATCTAACTATATTATTTTCCACCCTGCAGTTCCCATATTCCTATATAGTTCATACTTATACGGCTATACACCTATTTAGTTGTTTTACTGGTTAGGTTCAAACTGATATTCTACATTTCTACCTAAAAGTCTAAGAATAAAAGTTCGGCAAAAATCCAATATTTCTAAAACCCCCCTTGTGTACGCGCTTGTGGTTATAACTAAATAGTTAACAATTAGGTTCTTAAAAGTTTAAAATATGATTCTAATGTGTTCTAAAAAACCTTAAAATATTCTCTTAATAATACTTAAACTGGTAAAATATGCTGAAAATATGTTTATTTTTACTTCAAATAATTTAAAAATCTGTATATCAGTTACAATAGAAACATACTATGGGACATTTATAGTATATATCATGTTAACATTAAACCTTATAAATTTATAATATTTATATTTACCACCCGTTAATTGCACAATGTCATGTTATAATATGCTTAAACTTGAAAGTAATTTTTGTATATTAATCTACCTTTTCTTTGGTGAATTATTTGAATTCAGTCACACTTAAAACAATTAAACAAATTAAACAATTATTAAAATTATTAAACAACTTCTATCATTTTTAAAAATATTTTCAATTCGATAAATGGACAAATAGGACTTTTTATGAACAAATAATACAATATGTATATTCTTAAATATTAAATATAGGCTCAATATTCTTTAATCTCCAAAATATGCATTAATATTATGTAAAATTAATTTTTTTCTACGAATTCTGTACTGGATAAGTCGTCCAGATCTTTTACTGCTATTGAGCTGAATAAAGTCAATAAATATAAATAAAAACCCAAATATCCGCTCTCTAGTTATACTTAAATTATACAATATAAAATAAATATAATACATTTGTACAGTGGTTGAGGGGGATGTCAACATACTATACGATTTATATAAGGTTAATTTACCTAAGATAAATAAAATATTAAATATAATATTATCCCGACTTAACTAACTTATGCCCTACTTGAGTTAAAACTCTTCGACACTTAATTCAAAGTTATTATTAATTAATTAACATAATGTTTGGAGCCTGATGTTGTTTTGACTTTTTTTGCTTTATTCATTGGTTTATGCTACTTAATGCTATTCAACCTCAAGACTTTTCGTAATACCTATCGGTTATCGCGAATTCACGACTGACTCGAATATATGATTTTCCGAACCGTATAACATATTTACGATTCAATTTTTAACACTGATAAAGCTACCCATATATATTTGATATATAAGTATTTACTAAATAAAATCACCTAGAAACTATAATTTTATACAAGGGTTAAATTCGAGTATTCGTGGAAATTAAATTAAATTTTAATTTTTTTACCGGCCTTTTTTTCGTCGGACTTTTGTTGGGGAATTATCAACCATAACATACGGAATTAAAGTATTAAACCAGAAATGTGCAAATTATTTTTAATAAATTGATAAGAGAAACATTTTTTATAAAAATTTGTGTTTTTAAAAGTATTACTAAAAATAATTTAATATTTACTACTGTGTAATTTTTAAATGTTTACTTTTTTTAATTTATTAAAAATAGTTTGCATATTTTTGGTTTAAATGTTGGTTAATGAGACAATTAAATAACTTTAAAATAAAAAAAAAAATACGTAAAAAGGTTGAAAAGTTTTTAAAATACATAAACAAATGCGTGATAGGTTTGGTTTTGATAAAAAAAAAGTTAATTGCCCATAACTTAAAAAATAAAAACGTTAGACCCACTCTTTGAAGAGTATTTTTCATCATTTTTGTATATTTTCATATGACGTCGGCCGATCACTTCGCCCTGGAACACATAGTATATTTGTTATTCCAGCTCATAATGCAAATATGGAGACGTTCAAAGGTTTATGATTTAGCCTTGAACCAAAATTAACTAATCTAACTACAACAAATTAAATTCAAAGTACCTACAATTAATAATTAATTGAAAAATGACAATGTCTTAAATTAATATAACTAATAACAAAAATGTAGTATTATAAAAGTAAAACAAACATCAGATTCTTTGAGTCAGCAGATTTCAATATCTCTCATCACGTACCTATATAGGTATATAGTTATTGTATGTAATTTAACGTAAAAAAAGTATTTGGATTTCTGAGTGTATAATAACCTAGTTTAAAAAATGATAACCCATTGGCCATTATAGCTCGTGATAAAAAACGTTGTATTAAAATTTAAAGCTTAAAAATAATTGGTAACTATATAAATCAAAATTCAAATACCTATATGTAGATATCTGCAATTATGCGATATCTACCTTTTTATATCTACCTACACAACTTAACCCTTATGGCTATATATATAGTATGTATAGAATATATAGGTAGGCGTAGGTATATCATATTATAATTTAGTATAGGTATCAATTATTGAATTATATTATATACGTTTACACAATTATATGTGTTGCGGCGTACCAATGCAGTATTTAGTTTTTGACTGTACCTAGTCTCAATAAATTAATCCAACATATAGGTATATAATATGTTAGGTAAGTATATAATATTATACCGAATAAAATTATTAAATATTTATAATCGTGATTTAATGTTTTATATTATTCATATTTATATGTATGACGTAGGTATTCTTACCTATACCCGTTTTTTATCTCTAAGTGAATATTAACATTTGTAATTTTGATATGTCTTGGAATTATTTTACTTAGCCACACAGGCACTGAATGTTGATGATAAAAATAATAGCTACATAATTATAACTTAAAGATAGTTTTAAGAATAATTATGAGTGTGGACTATTATATTATATTGACACAATGACTCTTAAAATACTCTCATCATATGTATACATATGATAATATAGTAGCCACCATTAAGTACGATATTATCTACGTATAAAGTATAAAATTATATTTTTGCAAACAAGAATGATGGTTTACAATTTTTTTGTATAGTATTATTATTTTGTATTTTTTTATAATTTTTAATCTTTTAATAAATTGACAAAGGAAGTCATTTAAATAAAAATAATAAAATCTAAAAACACTTAGGTACTTAAAAATAGTAAAATTAAATTATTTTCAAAAATCAAGCTATAAAATATTTAAATATAGCCTTAGGTGTATTAATATTAATCATTGAATTTACATACTAATATGTTCTTTTTGTATAAATATCTACATCAAATTGTTGAAGAAACTGACATGGAAATAGGTAGAAAATTATCAATGCTCAAGTTTTTATCTTAATAATCATCTTACTATAATATTATAATTATATATTCATGTACTGGTGTAGTGTGGACCTCAACACTCAACAGTTTTTAAATATTTGATAATTCTTTAATATAAACTAATTGTCTATCTACTTATATGTATTTGTCAAAAATTGTCCATTTGGTAATGTCTTTCACTATATGTTATTATATACCTATAACCAATTTACGTAGGTATAGGTATTTCAAAAACTATGTTTAATTTATGTGTATAACTGTATATTATAGTGTATAGGTATAAGCGTACAGCTATATTATAGGTATCTACAAATACCTACATAAATTATAGGCATTAGCACAGAGCACTGTTAGGTATATCTATATATAATATAGAATTTTTCGTATTTTTTATTTTATTATTCGTGTACATTGCAGACCAATACGAGCAATAGTTATAAATTCGTTTCGTATGACATAGAATCATATACCTACATTAAATTTAGCATATTTTGGCATATTTAGCCAATTTGGCAAACGTATTTTACGAATTTAAATTATATATTTTACCTATATATTATATATATTATATATATATTTGTATAGAACATAATATGAAATAGGTACTAAAAATTAAAATACTTTGAAATTATGTTTAACCAACACATACACAATCAGGTGCGCTCGAATTCATATAGGTACTATATACATATATAGGGTTCAAAGCATTCTAACTCCCATTCTTTTCTTTAATAATGAATTTATTAAAATTCTGATTTTTGGAATTTTTGATATACACTAAGACCATATTTTTAAATTCTTTAGATTTGTAGTAGGCACCTACTTAAAAAGTGTTTTTGGCGATACAAACTTTGTAATGATTAATGTTTCTTAAAATGAGAACCCACTATTTTTCTAAAAGTAATTATTGGAACATTATTTTGAAAATTTGTATTTACCTAATTTAAAATTCAGACAAGATATTACTCAGTTTTTAAAACTTAAAACTAAGGATGATGGTCCTTAAAATCGGTTTTATAAAAATATAAAATATATTATGTAATATTGGATCTAGTATTTCTGTATTAGTTATTTTTACAAATTATAAAATAGTGTTGATAAATTAATATTAATTATTACAATTTATTTTCAAATCATTTAAAGCCCTTGTATCTTACAAACCATTATCATGGACGTATTATACAAAGTACAAACTCAGATTTACTCAAAAACTTCTCGTTTAAATTTTAAATACTTTTACCCAGAAAAATTATCTGATAAATAATTTACAATAGAAAAGGGGACTTTCGTTAGGAAAAAACGGAAGTTTGTATCTTCACAGAATTTCCTCAAGATTTATGCGTCTAGAAAAAAATAATGTCTAGAATTTGAAAATAATATGGTTTATAAGATTAAATATAATATGTAAAAATATAAGAATTCTGATTATTAATAAATTCAATATTAAAGAGAAAATAATTAAGGCGATAAGCATGCATACTCTGTGAATCACCCTGTGTAATATTCAACATATAATTATGACAAGCCTGTGAAATTTTTATTTCTGAGGCACTTTATCTTAAGGCTTTAGGTATAGATGTAATATTGGTTATATCGAGGTCTTACAATTAAACAATAAATTCTCGAGATTACAACCCACAAGCAATATTTTTTGGGGAATGTGGGTACCTATTTACTTAACAGGTTCACAGTCATTTTGTAGTGAAACATATTTTATAATTACAGACTACAGTTATATTACTATAATAGGTACCTATTTACGATATACTAGCTATATTTTAAATACGACTTAGGTTTCGGGTATTGGGATGATTTAAAACATGCAGGTAATAAACATATTTATATTTGTATGTAAGTATAATAATTAATAATGCAAAAATTGTTTTGGTCGTGAAAAAAATGTAATTTAAGTAGTTGTTAGTCGTGACCAGTGAGGTCATAAAATGTTCAAGGCTATTGTGCCAGTGTATACAGGGTGATTCATCAAGCATGCTCACACTCCTTCTATCCTTTAATATAAACCTTTCACGCTGTTCCGCGTAGAAATAAAACTTAGCGCTGTAAAGTTGTGATAACATATTATATTATGCTAAGTAAACTGAGTATGGAAATATAAGGTACCTACTCAATAATAAATACTTTAATATACTATTTACTTGGCAAGAGTAGTTAAATAGTTGTGAGGTTAACATACCTAACATAATATTATTATTAAATATTTAATTATTAGTTTAAAAATATGAGAAGCTATAGATAGCAGGTACTTACAACTTAATACTAATACTTTTGGTTTTATTATATTATCACAACTTTAAAGTGCTAAAAGTTTTTTGTTATACACCGAACAACGTTAGGGTTTTTGTTGTGACTTTATTTCTCGTTTCCAAATATATATATCACATCAATAAATCACGTGTATCGATGTATGTATAGTTATATTATAGTTATTACTTTTAACAGACCAGCTCTCGAGTATAGAACACGGCTATATAGTCGACTATTATCTATTATATATAGCCGTGGCCTAGACTCGAAGTATCGACTCTCGAGTAAATGACGCCGCCGCGCGGCCAAAGTTTGCACTCGCATCCCCACTATACGCCATACGGAATCATACTATTGGAATGTCGGTGTATACTAAATCCTGAGGGACAAGGTATAATGTCCAATACATCAAACCCTATAAAATAATCTACAAAATTGTATTAATGTAACGCATTTATGTAGATATACAATACAAAGAAATTAAGACTATAGGTATTTTATTTTCTGTTGAAAATAAATTAGGTATAAGTAAAATCAATGGTAAATCAATTAGTTTAACTCTATATTTAACCTATTATATCTAATATAACTTGATACATTATAAATTATAATAAATAATAATCATATGTTGCCAAAATCAAATCACATAGGTACCTCCTCTACGACCTATCTACCGGCTACCTGCTACCTAAATATTATTATATTATTTCATATAATATAGCTGACTGTTATCACCGTAGGCATGTCACAGAAAAAAAAGATACTTACAAAAAATAGAACACGTAGGTAATTATAGCTAATACAGAATTTTAATGAAAGTAATTCAGTTTTATTAAAATAATTTATTCTCTATAGCCTATATATATTACCATTTATTGTTATCGCAGCTACGTTTCTCAACAACATACATTTTAACATTTTCTTGTTTGGTTTTTTCAATGTTCGTTGTTGCATGAACACGACTTACACGTCTTCTAATTTTGGGTGAAGCAGTGCTTGCTAGAAGGTAAACTACTTGTATGTAGTCACGGTGGCTTGTGATACATAGGGTCCAATTGTTGTTCAGGCAACACCTTCAATATGGGTGGGCGGGTATCGATAGAAGAAAAACAGGGCATTTTGTAGGTATAGCAATATTATGAGGGGTATAGGTCACCTAAAATTATTTGAGCTGAAGCAATACCAATTTTTTGTATGATACGCGTCACTGTATGTAGTTGTTAGCCTAAGACATCCCGTTATGATCCTGCATGTAGATATAGGTATACCTAAAACATCAGTGTTACACTGTTACGGTCTTACGGATATAAGTTGGCTGCTAAGGTTCATCTAAATGTGAATAGACTTACTAACTTTGAAAGTAATGAAAGCGGGTATGTGTGTGTCGCTCTGCTGTACAGTAGGTTATAAGTGGGCCACTGTAATGGATGTGGTCATATTTGAATTCAATGATATCATAACAATATCATTGTGCCTATACTAAAAACGATTCTGAGTGGAAACTGGAAACGGTTTGTCAGCCTAGGATATTTAAATAATATTTATATTGCTATTACTATAACGATAAGTTGAATTAATATTATTTGAATATTATCGTATGAATATATTTGTATATAATAATACAAGTACATTAGTTATAGAATGTCAAGTTCCCACGAATAATATTTTTAAATTACAACAAAATAACTAAAATCGTTATCCTTGAACATAAAATAACTATAAAAATAAATCTGTGTTTTTATATCTTTTAGATCTTTTGGTTATAGAATAACATACTTACATGGAACCTTGTTTTAAATTTTCAGTTTTGAATCCTTAGCTATAAAAGTTGAACATTTTATAATTTTTTAAATTTTCAATTTGATAAATGTTGTCAAAAATTAAACTTTAAATAATTATTTGAAAAACATGCCGCTGATTTTTTTAATATTTTCCAACTGCTATTGTAACAGTATATCAGGTGCTTTGTATTACACTTTAACGCAATTCAAATAAACTGAAAAATTTTAATTTAAAATTTTCCGTTATAGCTCAAAATGAGTCAAAATATGTTGAACATTTTATAAAGTACAGGAATTGATAAAATAAACATATGGTGTAAATTTCAATCATCTACAGTTATACGTTTTTGATTTACAACAAAATAAGAAAATTATTACATGAGAAATCCAATTAATATCCAATGTTGTAAACACTTGAATTAACAAACGCTCATAAAAATTTAATTTGACTTTCCGTGGACATTTTTTTTTTTTGATAAATGTAGACAAACTTATGAGGATTCCTGAATAAATTAGATTTTCAAATTTTAGATTTAAAAAGATAAAGTTTTATGGTTTTCTACCAAAATCACGAAAAAAACAAATTAGGTAAGTACCTATTAGAGTTAAAATAGGAATTTTTTCGCAAAATCAGTTTTGAATCAAATTTATTTTTATTTTTTTGCTGCAGTTCAAAAATGAATAACTGTACACTTAATTTTTTTACCAAATTATTTATCCAAAATTTTACCATATTATAATTTTCTATTCTTGATGATTTATAGTCATTGTTATTTGTTAGGTTTCGCCATTGTTATGTTGTATAGCCTTGTAGGTAGCTGTTAACTATTCTCGTTAAAATCGTATCTCGAATGTAATGAGTCCCACATCAGGGAAGATTTTAAAAATGTCTAGTCTCTTTAATTAGTTTAATTACCAACAAGATTTTGAAATCCCAAATTTTGAAATGTAAAACAAATTTATTGAGTGATGCTGACTGTAAGTCTATATCATTGCTGCCGAGTGTTATCACACATCAACTCGTCCCTGGGCCCCTGCCATTCTTAAATTTTGGTTACCATAATTTTTTTTTATACTTGAGATTAAATGTATTTCAGCCCTATACCCATTGAATAACTTAAATTGTGCTTAAGCTGAATGGATGGATTACAACTTAAATGATAATAAATATAATATGCATAGGTAGGTAAGATTAAGAGTGTCGAACTAATTTTTGCTAAAAATTACCTACATCGCATAATATATTACTATACGTTATTAAATATTATACAGTGAGTTCCGTTTAATGAGATCACTGCTTTATATAGAATCAACGTTAATTGGAATCAAAAAAGATAAACTCAAACCAAATCGTATGCTACGAACATTAAATTGACCTTTAATTAGAATCAATACCTATATAATATGGGAGACCAGGGTACAGCGGATGGCTGAGCAAAATGAATAATGTTAATAACTTTTTCAATATTGGTGATTAAATAATAATGAGCATATAAAGTTGGCAGCAATGTGTATTGTCATAATGATTTATTATAATTCACTAGTTTACATTCGCCATAAAAACGTTTATACGAAAATAGTTAAATTTCTTAAAAAAAATACATGAAAAGAATTTAAGGTAACTTTTTTATACTAAGTTTATATGATTATTGAACACAAGTTCCTAAATCACGTACCTATACTTAAAAAAAAAAGTTTATTTAAGAAAAAATCAATCCGAGCAAAGTGGAAATATCACCTTTTTAGAAAATATTTTATTTTTATTTGATGACAAATATCTGAAAATGTCATATTTCGTTTATATTATAATATGAAAAGATAATTTCATGTTTTTTTTTTATGATTATGAAGAATTAAATATAATATTTAAAAATGTTGTTTTTTTATTGTGAGTTAATTTATTAATATGTGTTTGCATTCATATTATTCAATTATTAAATGGATTAACATAAATTATTTATTTATCTCATTGTTTACCACTTTGCCCACCATATGTTTTCACTTTGCCCTAGTGCCCCTACTATCCGGGCATAGTGAATAAAATTCCACTTTTAACATTTTTTCATTTTTTTATTAATTTAGTGCTTAATAATTTTTTTGAAGGAATAAATAATGAATTTTTGAAGTCAATTTATGATTATATTAAAAAACAGTTCTTAAAATATTAGTTTGGACACCATTTTTTGACACATAAAGTTAACCTATGCGCTTTGTCCTAGTCTCCGCTACTAGATAATTGAATCACTTTTATAAAAAAATTGATCGATTTTCAAGCTGATAAAAATAAAATAAAATTCATAAGCAAATTGATGTAAATAGAGAAAACAATTTGCCTCTTTCCTAAAAACAGAAACCGAAAATTATGTAATAATATATGTTTTAATTTCAGGTTATTATGAAAATCAAATTACAAGTCACTCAAGTCAAATCTAAAATAAAACTGATGGTTTCTTTGCCTTATTTTAAATGTACCTATTTTTATGGTTTTTTTTTTTATTAGAAGTTTACATAAAAATATATAAGTAGGTATAGAACCATAAAAAAAAAAGTTTTGTGGAATAAAAAAGTTCATAGAATCAAAATTACCTGCACCAGTTTGATCAAATTAGCGAAACTCATTGCAGTAGTATCATACGTATAGGCATATGTTATTGTTACCTAATTAATTGTTTTAAATTTAATTGTGTATAAAAGATAATAATATACCCACGTAATCAGTGGTGTAGCCAGGATTTTAAAAGGCTATAGAACGATTAAGAACGTTATACCTTTTTGGCCAAACGATTGAGAACACTTAAAATATTAACAAAAACCCAAAAAAGAATACGATTGAGAACGAATTTATTCGTTCAACGTTGCCTTATATTTTATTTGGCTATTGAAAGATTCAGTAATATAAACTATACCTAAAATAAATATTCTTGAAAAAAAGTCATAAATTAATAGTTATAACCTTATAAACATATAAATCATTTAATAATATGTAATATATAATATGAAAAAAACACGTAATATAATATATAGAACTTATAAAAAAATATATAATAATATACAGAATGATTTTTTAAACATGCTCACCTCCATTTATTTTGATTTTTATAATTTATAAGTATACCTGAAGACCATATTTTAAAATTCCTGATCATTTTGTACTACGCTCGAGGAGTGTCTTGTGGTGATACAAACTTTAATTTTTCAAATGAAAATCCTCTTATTTAGGGGATGTATCTATATCGAAATTCTAACAAGTAGTTTCTGAGTTCATAAAATGCTCATACCAAGGATAATAATCATTAAATATGGTGCTCAAACTATTGTTCGATTAAATTTGGCAACGTTGGAAAATAAATTAAATATCGAGCGTTCTCAATGGTGTTACCAAAATAACGTTCTCAATCGTACCGTTTTAAAATGGGGGAGGGGGCCATAGCCAAAACTCTATATTTAAAAAAAATACTCAACAATCAACAATAATAATTTATTTTTATGTTTTTTCAATGTTTTGATACGACCAATGGAGGGGACATGGCCCACTAACCCCCCTCCCCCCATGGCTAAGCCACTGTAAGTTATACCGAAACGGTGACAAGTTTCAAGCAGCATAATAAATTTAAACATAATAATATAGATATTTATACGTATATATTTTGTTAACATTGTTCACTTTTTCAGTCAGACAAATAATTAGTATAACAGTAATATTCTGCAGTATTACACAGAAAATAAGATAGGTATACATAATATAATATAACATATTAACATAATCTAATCGCGTTTTAATTTGTGTAAATAAAACCATTTGATACATTTTGTACATTTCTCGGATGGCATTTTTTATTTATTTCAATTATATGTATATTGTATACCATATTTGTACAATCAGAAATCACGAGATAAATATGAAAAATGATGTAAAACGGTAAAAACATAACGTTAACATAATAGGTCTATATAAAAAATATTAGATATTAGATATAAAGATAAGGTTTATCTTGAAATTAAATAGATTAAACATTCCTGCGCACAAAACATTATATATATAAGCATGATATTATGCCTAGTAAATATTAATAAATAATATGCGTATATAGGTACCTACTAAATCACATTTTAAACTATTATAGTTTTTATGTTGTTATGAAACCATTAAATTATATTATTATTTTATATAAACGAACACACGCAATTAATAAAAATAGCTGATTATTATTACTGTAACTCTGAGAAATGATTTAAAACAATTTAAGTGAGCAACAATTTACAATATGAGTAAACACATTATGGGTTGAATTAAATATGGCTACTCGGCCAAACGGTTATTTTACTTATTACTTATTCCTATTATGGATTACGAAATAAAAAAATAAAACTGCTGGTGTTAGTTAAATGTTAATGTCTTCTGCTGCTTTTTAATTAGTTTTCCTCATTATTAAAAAAAGTTTTAGTACTTTCTAACTTATGCTTGAAGTAGGTACCTATACTAGTTTAAATGATATTCTACCTGAAACTATCCTAAAAGTTAAAAACTTAATTATTTTTACTGTTTCAAAAAATTTCGTTATACAGAGTGATTCACCAAGTAAAATCACCCCCTTTTTTTCTTCAGTAATGCAGTTTTTCAAAATCTGATTTTCGGAATTTTTAAATATCTATAAGACAAGATTTTTGTGTACTACTTAAGGATAAGTGTCGTGCGGAGATACAAACTTCTGTTTTTCAATTGAGAACACCCTTTTTCAACTGTAAATTATCCGTAGGATGATTTTTCTGAAATTGTTGACGTATCAGACGTATCAAAACTCGTGCGGGTAGTTTTTGAGTTATTCAACTTTATGTTCCAAGGATAAAAGGTCCATGTTATTATGTTAATCGGTTTATAAGATATTATAGCTATGGTGATTTGAAAATTGTAGTCGTTAATATTAATTTATCAATATTCATAATTTGTAAAAATAGCTCAAGTAGGTATAGTAAATACTAGACCCAGTTGTACGTCTATTTTATACTTGTGTACTGTGTTTAAGAACCATTTTTAAGGACTATTATCCTCAATACAAACATTGTAATAACTAAGAAAGTACTCATTCGAATTTTTAATTAGGTACATCAAAATTTTCAAAAAAATGTTCCACTAAATAATTTACAACAAAAAGGGGGCTTCTCATTTGAAAAAAAAAACAGAAGTTTGTATCACCACAGGACACAACTTAAGTAGTACCTACAAACAAATTCAATAATTTGAAAATATGGTTTACGAATCTATGAGTATATTTAAAAATTCCAAAAATAATAATTTGAATAAATTTCATTTAGGAGAAAATAAGGGTGATCATGATGCTTGGTGAATCATCGTGTATAAACAAAAAACATTGTAAAACCATTAGGTATAGTCGTAGGTATAAGGTATTAGGTATATCGTACATACTCTACTCAAAATGTAAAACTATTTAAAAGTTAAAACTATTTAATAATCATACCTGATAGCTGTGTATGTCTGCAGAATGCAGATAAATGTATCACATTATTATCTAACACATTTTCTCGTTATTATTTTAAAATTAATATAGTAGAAAACATATTATTTCACTTAAAATTGTCGAACATTATTTGTGTTGATTTCCACATGGACATCTTATAATAATTTATAATAGTTAAAAATTATTTTTTTTTTATGACAAAATATGATAATGCAACAATTCGTTATAATAATGATTAGTATATTGGTATTTGGTAGTGTATATTATTAATTGTTTCACCGTCTTCAAAAAATGTACGATATTATATTGTATTATAATCTAAAATTTTATGAACCTACTCCAAAGTAAAGATCTAAGAATACCTACGATTTTTAGATTGTATTTATGTTGTTATTATAATATGTAAAATGTGCATGTATTTTTGGCAGACCAACCGGTCATCTGTGGAATGTTTTCGCTTAATTAACTAATTAAAAATATTTAAGTACACTATATATGACTAAAAATGTGACTGATGCAAAAATAGGAATGAATAACTGTCTAAAGAATTGTTTATTTTAAAAATATCTACAACAAGATGAACAAACAAGATTATGTTTAATGCGACACAAATCGGTAAATATAATGATTGAAGATTTAAAAATATTATCTATTTTTTTTTTATCAATTAATAAATTTTATAAATTAACATTAAGCGTGCATAGTTACCGTACTATAATATGTTAATATATGATTAGGTATTTGGTACTTACCTGTTATAATATGTCCCTATTATTACGGCCTTGCTTACACTACAGCCTACGCCCTACGGGTTATATTTTACATAGGTATTCTGTGCCTACACGACCTCTACTTATTTATATACTAATTAGCAATTACCAAAGACCAAACTACCAACTATAGTAATTAGGGTTATATTATTATAGTTGATATAATATTATTTATTACCAATATTACCAGGCCTATATATAGGCATATTATATAGTTATAGGCTATATGCAGTATACATAATATGGTTTTAAATTTGTATTTAATTATATAAATATAATAATATGTGGATACGGTGAATTAAGACGAGTGAGTGCTCGGGAATTCGATACCTATCTGTTTTTTGGATTATGTCTGGAGCAAGAATGTTGGTTAATGCAATCGTATTTTTTTTTGTGTCTGCCTTAAAAACCTTGACGGTACAGGTTTCTGGTAGAAAATTATATCAAGTTTGTTCCTTACGCATAACTGAATTTCGTCAAAATCGATTAGGTTAAAAAATGATTAACTGTAGACTTAAGCGCGTTTCACCAAATATTTAAATAATTAACGATTAACATTTTCTAGATATGATATAATTTTCAAAATATTTCGGCGTTTTAGATGACATTTAGTATTTATAGACATTTACAATTTTCGATTTATGTAGGCATAATAAAATTGTAAAGCTAAAAAAACCTCGACAATTTAATATACCTACCTATACAATTCCTCATATTAAGTTATTAAACTAATATTAATAATAAGATATCAGTATGAGACGTAATTTATTGTATCGATTTAAAAATATCGAAAATATAGTCTGCAGTGGGCATAAATAACGAGTAGGTATTTTTAAACTGTAATATTTTACACACTTATATAATATAACTCGCTTCAAAATTAAAACATTGAAAAAAAATATAGGTAAATAATTCCTATAAATTGAGTTCTCTGCCTTGAATCACTATCATCTATAGACGTCAGACCCTTATAGTTATTGTTCATTATTAAATGGACAATTAGACGCACCTCGTTTATTATAGAGACTCGGCGGCATTCGCGGTTTCAGCAACGCTCGATTTCCGGGCACTTTTTACATATCAACAAGTTCATCTAACTTTGCCGCTAACGCACCCCTCCCCCTATAGACGATCTGTATACTTTATAAGTTTTTGACATATTCGTACCTATATGTATACCTAGCTATATTTATCTAACAGTTATCACTATTCACTGTTATATCGTTCTTATATTATTTTTATTTTAATACTTATCTTTGGTACTATTTTGTTTTATAATTTTATTACATGTTTCTATCTTTGTAAAAGCCAATTATTGGTGTAAGTTTATAAACATAAAATAAATAAGTTCTTGCAGGCTGCAGGAACCGCTAAAAATACATTTGCAACATCTTTTTTGTGCACATTTCATGTTCAAATTTTGACAAATTTTGATATTAAACGATGTTTGTACTGTTTGTAGGGTCTTGAAACTTTCATCATTACGTATATATATGGTATATTATTGTTATACCAATTATATTTTTAAAAAATTTAGATGAATTTTAAGCCACCTATAATTTATAAACATATTTACACCATTTTACTGTAGGTACACTGCGGACTTATAAAGATGATATAAGTTAACGGCAGCTGTAATCTATATAATATTATGATAGTTTAATTATATGGAAATAATATGAAAATAATTATATCGTAATACTATGATAAATGTAATTAGTTTTGAGCAATAATTAGTTCGATCTATCATGTTACTAATATAATAATAAATTACTAATAGCAATATAAATAAAATATCCAGTTAGAAATATACAGAGACTGACATACCTCCCAGAATCGTTTTTTCGTATACAATAATGATCGATCTTTGACTTCAAATTTAACACATTATTCGTTGCAGTGACTTATTCACTGACAAGGAACACACTCGACACCTAATGTATACTACCATAGAATGGGCAGATAGATGAAATGTAATTTTACTTTTCTGTGATACTGCAGACTACAGTGATGTGTGATGATGATAAATGATAATACTATAATATATTATATAATAGTAGAACGAATTTTCCTGTTTATATTTGTAACGAACATAACGTATTATCGTCGAAACATTTTTTTTTTTATTAAAACTTTACAATTCAACTATACAATGGACGAGCTGCAGTATTTTGTAATAAAACAAACAAATTGGTTGACATATTGGTACATGATTAAAACTGAATGTTACTCATAACAATGATAAGAATGGTATGCTATATAGGCTATTAAGTAAATACTACACTGTTATTATTAACAATTAATATGACCATTGACCATACGAGTATGGGTTGTCTGTATTAAAATAATAAGTAATAATATAGTTAGATAATATGTTTTTAATTCCGTACACAATTTGTTACACGAAATACAATAGTAATTTTTTATTTTATTTATTAGAATAAACGACAATCGGCAATAACAGTATTTGGGTTAATATAAAATAAAATATAAACTTAAATATATTTAAGTATAAAAATGAGATCGACAAATGTTTAAAATTATATTGTTTAGTATTTTAGTTGGTGTAGTTATGTAGACATGGTCATATCCCCCCTCGGAGACCAAATTTTGTACACAATACAACATATGAATATGATAATATGAATAAAATATATTATGTATCCTGAATGTATATTTAAAATTGTATGTCTCCGCCTTGAAAAAAATATGACGTATATCATCTATTGTGAATGAAAATAAAAATATATTCATTTAATTTTGTCTTATACCAGTTATCGTTAAAGGTATGTGTAGTTTTTGAAACTCACCGTTACAGCAGTGGCAATTCTCCCACAATTGGTTATCTGATCTTTTACAACGCCATTGGGTGGTTCTACTCAAAATAATGCATCTCACTTTACACATTATCCAGCAAGAAGGGGTCGGTTCTGACACCAAAGATGTTTCCTACGAAATTCCGCAAGTCTTATTATCATTTGGAAAATCACCATCATACTTTTTCCTCGTCTCGTGATCGCCATAGGAGTTCACTAACAATACGAACGTCTGATTTAATATCAAACGAATAAGACAGAATTTTTTAATAGATTCGTTTTATATTACAGGTTTTTAAACTAAAAGCATCAGAGAGATCAGTTGAAATTTTCCGACGTGAACTATAGTTCAAACTGATCCACTGCAGACAATTCCTAGCGATCCTAGTGAAATCCGTCACAACTAGCCGCATTAGCGCTTCACAAAGGCACACTCAGTCCAAGCAGTGACCAATCAGCTATGGTAATTATATTTTATGACCAATGTGGTGACATCGGTCCACGGTGTGATTTTTTACACATTGTTAAAGATACAAATTTTTCTGTCTGATTTCATTTTTCAAAAAATATCACCCCTGCAGCAGCAAAAAGAGCCGTACCTATGAAGTATAATAAATGATAGACTATAGAGTTCAGTTGTAAGTAAAACCGAGAGGGTAATTGATCAACTTAGTACAGGGGCGTACCCAGGAATTTTTCAAAGGGGGTCCAAATTTTTTTAACATGTAAAAAGTATACAATCAGTGGTTTTTGCACTTTAAGAATTTTAAATTATGTCAATAAATGGTGGGGGGTGCAGACTCGACCCCCCCCTTGGATACGCCCCCGACTTAGTAGGTGTGTACTTTAATTAATTACTGCACGCATAAATATTAGTTGTATATTTGTATCGTTGTAAATATTGTAACTACATTTATGTATAGTTATTGATTTCACAATGATTTCTATATTTACAATATTTAAATTTAAGAATTTTTCTTTTATATAATAAACAAATGTTTATAAACGTATAATTACATCGGTTACATTTACGGCTTTACAGCCAGTTTTGTTAAGTATTCGAATACTCGTATTTACTATTCAAATACTTATCAAATATTTTTTGAGAAGTGTACCTATTTTAAATACTTTTAAAATACTTTTTCTTTGTATTTTGTTCCAAAATACTAAATACTTTTTTCCTTTTTGCCATCGTATTTTAATAGACAATATTTTTGTTTCGTATATTACAGTTAATTTTAAAAACTGCCTAATGTTGAAATATTATTTTATAATGCTTCTAAGAATTTTTAAGATTTCATTAAATACGCAGTCACGCAGATGACACAATAGGTACGTAAAAGAGGTACCTACCTAAAATTCATATCTATCTTGCTTGACAATAGAATAGGTATTTGACATCTGAAACAATTCTCAAACCAATTAGATTATTTTATTAAAATATTTATTAATAATTTTTAGTATATATTTGTGATGAACGTGTCGACTAATATTTTTGTACACAAAAAAAAAGTAAAGTTTTTTAATAATTTTAAAATGTATTCGTATTCATATTCTAATACTTTTGAAAGACAGTATTCGAATAGTATTTCAAATACAAATGACACCAAGTGTATTCACCGGTATATGATCAGTAGCGTACGCAGGATTTTAGTTCGGTTAGGGTCTTACCTGAGTAAATAATAAACATTATTTTTTTCTAAACTGTTTTTATATAACAAATTATAGTTAGTCTCAAATTTGGTCATCTATAGAGCCACCTCGGGCCATAATAAACGTGATAATAACCGATGAACGATAATACACCATCAATTATGGCAGACGTTTAGCAATGTTCTAAATCAGCTAAAAAAAAACTTTATATTCAACAATTTTTTTTTATATCTATAAAAAATGACCAACAATTGATCTGTGTGTATCAAATTGGTGGTAAATAAGATTTTTTTGTAGAAAAAAGAAATTTCAGGGGGGTCAGAACCCTAGAACCTTGCCCCTGCGTACGCCACTGTGTATATGATATATTCTGAATACATTTGAATAGTATTCTTAACAAGACTGCTTATAGTTTATATTTCAGAAAGGATTTATCGATCCGCCAAAACATCATCCAGGTTTAAAACTTTGAAAAAAGTTATGCATCGACAAACGACTTCACTGGCTATTGATTAGGTGATGCGTCCAAGTTCGTCACAATCGTCTAATTCGTCGTTTCTCAACCTGAGGTACGCAGCAAGCCCGTAGGTGGTACGCTGAGAAAATATCCCTTTATAAAAAAAAAATGGAATGGATCATTACTATCACAATAAATATTATTTGGTTTATTTGATATTAATTGTGATATAAATAACAACTGTACACATTTCATTTTCTTTTTATGCATTAAATGCTTAAATGATCATAATTTTGTAGTTGCTAATAAAATAAATTTCCATGCATGTAAAACAACGTATTCATTTTTTATAAGCAAAAAAGTAAACGTTATTTGGTCAAGTGGTACATGAAAATGTTCAAACCGAATAGGTGGTTCGTGGATATGAAAAGGTTGAGGTCTGGTCTAATTCACCCGACACCCAATGTTTACCTCTCATTATTTAAAATCGTGTCTATACCCGTAACTATTAAGATTTAAGACAAATCAATTAATTTTAATTTGTTTTCACGCTGAAGGTATTTGTTACAATATGATTTTAATATTAAGCGATTAACAAATATGTAGATATTTCTCGCGACGATTTAATTCAGTTGACACAAAAGTATAATTATAGCCACTTCAGCTATAGTGTAAATAAGAAGGAACAGATAGTATATAGAATATAATTTTAATAAGGTGTTTATTGTTTGGTTATTATTTCAAAAAAATTTGAAGTTGTACAATCACAATATAATATGTGCAATGATCCAGATAATAGTTTAAAAAAAATAATCAACTTAATTTCAACAGAGTTAAGTAAATAATTTACATTTACTCCATATTAACTTTAAACATTTAGAAATAGCTGGTATAGATTGTTTTTTTTAACTATTAACTTATATAACTTGACATTCTTAAAATCTTGACGTTAGGTCGTTGTCTTAGCTTAACTTACTCAAGTTAATTCTTTTCGCATTGACTTGCAATATCTACCACTCATTCCTTAACTCATGAAAAAATAAGTTCACGGTTTACGGACATTTTAAATTTTTAATTTTTTTAGTGATTTTTTTTTTATGTATATCAATAAAATTTTATTCGTTGGGTCAAAAAGCTTGAAAATTAAATACAAGGCTCCTGATATATTATTACAACAGAAGTTTAAAAGTATTAAAAACACATATTATGCACGTTTTTTTTATAAGCATATTTAAAGTTAAAATGTTGACGAAATTTATCAAATTGAGAATTTACAAATTATATTTTATCATAGTTAAAAAGGTATAAAATGTTTAACTTTTATAGCTAAAGATAAAAAATTTAAAACAAGGGTCAACGTAGGTGGTTAATTGTGTAACCAAAAAATCTAAAAAAATATATAAATATCGTTTTTTTTTATAGTTATTTTATAGTTTAAATTTAATAGTTTAAATTTGGACCACGGAATTATATATTAAATAACAAATAATAACGATATTAGTTATTTTTTTGTAATTTAAAAATATTATTCGTGGGTAGATGAAATTGCTCGAGTATATTATTAATTTATTCAAATATTTATTTATGATAATATGCAAATAATATTAATTCAACTTATCGGAACCAGTATTAATATAATAACAATATAATTAATATAATATAAAATATCATAGGCTGACAAACCGTTTCCACTCAGAATCGTTTTTCTTATACAATGATATTATTTCATTGAATTCAAATTTAACATCATCCATTACAGTAACCTACTTGTAACCTACTGTACAGCAGAGCGATACCCACTCAGCCGCTTTTTAAGTGGTGTTTTCGAAAGTTGTTTTTTTCGTCCTCTATTGTCCCATCCACTACGAACCCGTGCAAATATTTTACAAAATACATGTTGCAAACAGTTGAACAAGTAGTTGGGATTAATTTCACGAAAACATTCACCAACATTTAATTCTTAGTACAGTTTTTGGAAATGGTGTTGTGCAGGGTACCTATACATTAAACATTTTATTACAGACTTGCAAATTATTGGTGGAGGCAATAAATATTTTAAGTCGAATAAGTTAATGTGGGTATAGGCCAACTCCACGAACGAAGAAAACGGTATCTCAAAACGCCCCTCGCTCAAAATTAAAAAAGCCGTACAGGAACCAAAACCTAAAACAAAACATCAGCATCAGTACGTTAAACTTATGGGAGATCCTAGTGAAGTCAACCTGTGTAAGCAGATTATCAGCCCCCCCCTCCCCAAATAAAAATCCTGGCCTTGTCACCGACCTAACTTATACACATTTTTAACGAACAATTTTATTTCCATATAGGTACAGACGGTTCATCAAGCATGCTCACCCCCCTTTAGTAATAAATGTATTCAAATTCTAATTTTTGTAATTTTTAAATATACTTAAAGAGTGAAGACCATATTATTATCAAAGTATTAAGATTTTTTCTTCTACTTAAGGGTATCTTGTAGCGATAAAAACTTCTGTTTTTCAAATGGATCCCCTTTTTACTTTAAATTATTTAGTTGATCATTTTTTTTGTTGAACATTTTGATGCAATTAATACGAAACTAGTAGTTTTTGAGTCTGTTTTTGAGTTATTAAAATGTTTGTATTAAGGATAATAAGTTTACAAAAATATAAATTAAATCCAATATTGGATCAAGTATTTATTATACTTGACCATTTTTACAAATTATAAATGTTAATAGATTAATATTAATTATTAAAATGTTCAGATTACCATAGCCCCCATATCTCTGAAACCCATCACCATGGAACTTTTATATCCCTAGACCTTTAGTACACAAAGTTGAGTAAATAAAAAACTACTCGTTCGAATTTTAATTTTGATACCTAGGTAGGTACCTACTTCAAATTTTTCAGAAAAATGATCCGCAAAATAATTAACAATAGAAAAGTGGTTTTAAAAACAAAAGTTTGTGTCTACAGGTCACAACAAGTCCCAAGTAAAGTAATTTAAAAAATCTCAAGAATTTTAAAACATAGTCCTTATAATCCTTAATCCTTATTATATAGGTATATTTCAAAATTCCAAAAATTAGACTTAGAATGCAATATTGAAGAAATAAAGGGATGTGCATGATTGGTTTGTGTGAACATGGGGCATGAATAATTATCCTTTTGTGTGACACGGGTAGCATGTTAAATGTGCTAAAAAATCATTCGAACACAATGTGTTTATTTTAATAATTATTAAGATACATATTTGCCCATACTACTTCTAGTAAGTACTATAGGTACCATAAAAAATAAACTTAAACAATTATGAGTAAATAATTTCCAAAAATGTTTGAAAATTACAAAAAAATGAAATAGAAAATAATATACACGGGGACAAACTCGAGTGACAAATAATAATAATATAATACAGTAAATTATATGGGCTAAATAATACAATTATATAATGTTATACAATTTAGGCATATATCGATGAGGTTAGGACTCAAATCAGCATGGCGTGTCGTCTCCTGTTCACTTTCAACAGTACCTGCAACATCGCAAATTTCCGTTCGGCGGAACCAATTTTGTGTGATCAAATTTAATATAAAAGCGAGCTGATTTAAATCATCAAACTTAAAGATTAGAATGTTATCTGCGTTTGTACGTTATATTTTAAAAATATTTTAATTACTAAGCGAGTTATGTCCAGTTAAATTGCAATATTCTACATTTGTACCTACGTACAACTCACGTTAAGGATTATTTAACGCACTCTGGTTAACAATGATGTTTCACTCACAACTCGTTTAAAAATTGGAATATCATAAAAAAAAACACAAACACAGATAACGTCCTTACCATAAAGTTCGCAATATTTAAAGGTTAATTTAGTCAATAATATTTAATCTAACAACACAGAATCGGTGTTGCTGAACCCGAATTTGTTGTACATACGTCTCTGAGACAGAGACAAAACATTCGAGTGTGACGCGCTTTTATGATTATATAAATATTTAATAACCATTATAAATTTATAAAGAACAAAATGGCATTCAGTAATTAAAGTATTATAATAAATTATAATATAATTTCGTTAAGACACAGTACCTATCTAATAATAACAGGTCAAGACGTATAAATTATAAGTTTTATGTGCGTTTGCAAACCTGTTATGTATAGCCATGTAGGTACTGTACGTATAGTGTATATTTTATCAACGGTCTTATACTTATAGATCTTTGGTAAGAGGTTTGTTTAATAAAATTCTAAAAAGATAAAGATAGGAATGACTTCAGTCAATAATTCATGTTTTAATATTTAAACGACAGTTTCTACCAGACAGCGACTAGACTATAGGAGCTAAATGAATTCTTTGAAACAAAATCACTTTCTATTTTTTTTTTGGTAAATATATAGGTATATTATATAGGTGTATTATAAACACGAATAAGTGAATATTGTTTTCATTATAGGTAACTGCATGTAAGCAAAATTTTAGGTCGGGGTAATAAAAGTCGTTTAGAAAGTGTACTTGGCCTAAAAATTATTTACGTCTGAATCATCATTTACCACGTATAGGTATAATGTGTAGGTAGGTATTAAAATTCCTACTATACAGGGTGTAACAAAAGGACCTGATAGATTAAATAACTTTTGATCTAATCAATATTTAAAAAAAATGTTGTATGTATAATTTATAGTCACTTGCGCTACACGTATGACATAAAAAAAATTATTTACATTTTTGAACACTGAAAATAAAAATTTGATTTAAATTTTTTGGTAAATATCAAAATAGACAATTTGTAAATCTGATAACAAGAAAAAATGTTATGGTAAAAACATATATCCAAGTCAAGTAGTTTATTTTTTAGAATTTTTTTAAATACCTATCGATATTTTTTTGAGTATAGGTGCCTCCTAAATTAATTTAGAACGTAAAATAACTTTTTTCAAAATATTATTTTTGGCAATTTCCTGAGTATATTTCTTAAATTATTTACTAACCATATAATTTTCATAATTTTTGTCATACATTCAAGTAACACAATTTTTTTTTGTCTGGTCTTTCTGTTAACACCCTGTATACACCTATACTAACATGGCTACATAACTGGTAATGGTACAGATTCCTTTGGACCAAATATCTAACTGAATACAAATAAATCGTAAGTATGAAAAAGTCCCAAGTCCTGGTGGGAAGGAGGTGGCTATCGTAGACTGCAGTGGTGTTTTATTTAATACCCTTTATTCTATATACCTAAATAGTAAATATTAGGAGGTACAAAATTCTGAAAGCAAAATAATAGACAACCGAATATAATATTTTGCGTTGATTTTATACCTTATTAACGTAGCTATATATTGTATAATATAAGGCTCTAATAATAAACTAAGTATTAAACTATAACAGAAAAGTAGGTATATATATGTATACTTACCTATACCAATGTTATTATTGGTAATCTATGGTTTTTGGCCTTTGGGTTAGTTGGATGGAAAAAAACGAATTTTCGATAGTCTATACCGTTTCAGCGGTAGGTATAGAGGTATATTGTTATGGATCAGCGCTAAGCTGTTGGGAGGGCGGAGGGCCGGAGGGGTGTCTTTAAATGTAACTAGCAATGATAAATCATTGAAGACGCGAAAAAAATAGGTCAACCCACAAAATAGTCGAGAATTTATATTGTGAACGGGTACAATATTGTTATCAAGAAATGGGAATAATTGCCACACTATAGTTACTTATCTATAGATAATGAACAATTAAAAATCAGTATCAAGATACCAGATACAAGATACTTGATACTATTTGTCTTTGGAAATTGGAGTACCTATCATGAAACTTATATTTTTAGTATTTAGATTTTTGATACATATAATTTTAAAAAAATAGTCACGTTTTTTTTTTTTAACTTACATTTATTCACATTATATATTTTGTATGAACTCATTAGAAATAATAATATTCTACAAGGCAATTAATAATTAATAATTATGTATATATTATTTTAAATAGTCAGCATAAACAACAGTCAATAGCTTATTACTATAATTATAGTAGGTAACTACTAAAGTACTAAGTATCGATTTATGGTTATTTTGGTATGTTTAAATGTTCAATGCTAATGTATAATAATAATAATAATAATAAGGATTATTCATTTACTTTATTTTGAATATGGCTTGTTATTTGTTTCCTTTTAAAAATAATAATTCATCGAAAATAAAATGCGACAATTTGGTCCTGGTGGGATTACCTATTTATAAATCCTGAAGGCGAAAAAAAATATGTTCGATAGGCGGATATTGGGAGGGACTTGGGGGGGGCTTAAGCCCCCCTGAATGTAACAAAACCACACTAGATGTCAAAATAAATTGTGTATTTTAATATACCTGTATATACTTGGTGCCTTTGCTAGAATAAAGTAGGAGTACTGAGTAGCCACTAGTTAGTAGGTTAAAGCGTTTAAAATGTATGTTTACGCTAATAGATAAGACAAAAATGTTGAGCCCCCCACGGATGTGACCAAATATCCGCCTATGATAGGCGCTGAAGAGAACAAGCTGGTATTCGTCAAATAAAGATTTCTTTTTTATCAAATACGATCAAATACCTACTATACCTCCAAAGTAAGGATTTGCCTAAAAACGTACGCGTACCCTGCCCTTTTCGAACAAAACATAAAATTTAATAATTATTAATATTATATACTTTAAGTCTGTATGTTATACTTATAGACAATTATTAAATATATGTATAAAAAAATTATACAAATAAATAATAATAATTTAAATAATATTATTATAGGACATACTAGACTTACCCACGGATATCTCATGTCCAATGACGAACCCCCCTTCTGTGAAGCCTGCGGCCAACATCTCACCGTCAAACACATCTTGACTGAATGTCATGTTTACGACCAGGAGCGAATGGACCTCAACTTGACCGAAACCCTCGACTCAACTCTCGGACCACAACCTGATCAGAACAAAAAAAACGCTTAAATTTCTTAAACTAACTAATTTAATTAACAAAATATAATTGTATCTATGAACCCTATGTATATTATCTAAATTATTATTAAGAATTGTGAACTAATGGCCTTTGCTGCCGAGTTGTTTTTAAGATCAATAAAAAAAAATTTAAATAATAAAATAATATTTTTAAAATGATTGCAAACATAATTTTGAAAATTATTTAAAGTATAAGTTGCATACAATTTGTAAAATATAATAATTATTACAATTTACATAATTTATTGACAAATTCTAACTTATAGCAGTTATAGGTAGGTACTTTTAATAGTTTTCAAAATTATATTTGCAATCATTTTATAAAAATTATATATTATTTTATATTTTAACTAGCCGCGAGCCGTCCTGTCACAGCTTCGCCCGTGATTAGTTGTTTATTTCGCCTTCGGACGATGATATGTTATTCAAATTGTACCGTTTAATGCGATCGGCAAGTAAATATAAAAAATGGTTAATGAAAACGTATTGAAATGTTCCTAGCAGTATTAACGATAGATATATTTTTATATTGTAAATAATAATATATTTTATATTTGTAATCTCCAAATACAGAACATAAAAATAGATAAAATACTGTGTGCGGAAAACCATTAAAACCCGTTCGGCGTCGGGCGGATCGTAACAAGTTTGAGTCATTTTTCGATAACGCAATTTATATAAAGATAAGTTGATCGGTGTTTTCCATACAACTCTTATAATATTAAAACTATTATATTAATTTGTAGTTTGTAATTTCGGCAAGTGTTTATTTACGACGGAGTGCGTAAACGATTATAACTGGTCTGTAATGACGAATAAAATTAAATTGTGAATAATAGATCACTCGTAGGTGTATTCGGTATAACCTTGTGAAAAAAAAATTGGAAAAATGTTAAATAGCGTCGTCAGAAAATTGGAACATTCAAATACAAACAATACACCCTCTCCCCGAATCGCCGTGGTTTCCCTTAGTTTTACACTATGTTTAGTCAATTTTTGTACTCCCCCCCTCCAAATTAAGCCCTGGATCTACCGCTGGTAGGACAAAAATATTGTGAAGTAATGTTTTTCATAAAACCAATGATGATAATATTATTGGCAGTATATTAGCACAGGGGAACAGGTAAACCAACAGGCAGATGGACATTTTTCTCATGATATCCCGAGATATTCTAAAGGTTAAGGTAGATACCCTAAAATGTATGTCAGTAAAAACTAAAAAATGCACAATGTACATACATAAATAATAATTATAAGTATTATAGTAATAATAATTATAATATTACACTTGTACATAACCATAATTAGGGAGATAAAAGAGCGTAACTAACTTCATGACTTTATGAGGTAATTTGTTTCTATAGAAACCACATAACTATGTACGCATAAACAATACACAAACTAAAAATGTACTGTAAACAAAATGTCTGAACCCAAAAGAGCACCGGTGGATTTCTTCATAAAAGTAATACTAATCTTAATTAAGACACTATCAAATTAAAACAAAATACTAGTAGAACATTATATTTTAATAATATTATAGATGCATAGTGCATTGGTGGCTAAAAATTATAGTACTGCGTTGGATTTCTGCAACACAAGTAAAATACTAAACTGCATAAATGTACATATTTGGATGTCGTTATACATTATTATAATTTATAGTTTTGAGCTTTGAACAGACAAATGAGACAATGATGACATTTCGCGAACTACTTACAAAAAAAATTGACACGAGTGAGTACACTGCATTATATCTGTTAAAAATATTGATAAATATTGATATCATGCAACAGTAAATTGCCATCCAACACACATACAATTAAATCCAATCGCCCCAAAACAATGAATAGATATAAATTATAAAATACACAGTTGGAATTGAGGGACAAATGTGCAAAGTGCAATCATAATTTATTATAAAAATAATATTTATTATTTATGCTTGCTGACACAAAGCTATTTTTAATTTTTAAGAAAGTTTTTAACAGTTAATAACTAACTTTCTTAAAAGTCTGTTCATCAAAACAAAGTTTGTGTGTAAACACTCATTTGTTCTTTTCAGTCATTTTTACAAGAACAAAAATAAATGTTGATACTAAGGTTTTAACCATATAATCAAAATTCAATTGGGTTTTTTACATATAAACTAATGGACAGCGCATGGAGAGAGAAGTCAGGGGTACGATATAGAGTGAGCGAGAAAAGAAACAAAGTAGTAAAAAGTATACAGTTTCTTATGTAGGCTTCTTCTTAACTACTTTATATTCTTACTCTCCAAGTTATATGGTTATATGATCACATAGCATTGAGGTGGAATGCGCTGTCCATTAGTTTATAAGTCTAGGTTTTTTTTTACCATACTATATATGCATATGTGCTCAGGCAATTAAATTATAGACAATGCAATTTACTGTTGTAAGTTGTAACCACTCTAAGATAACACATTTGAATATTTGATTGTCATTTTTAGTGGATGAGGAATCAGATAGTACAGATTCCAGCAGCAGTAAGTCTAGTTTGTCGGAAAGTGACAATGATCTGATTTGAAAAAATAACAAATTAGGTATTTAAATCTAATTATATTACACACACAATTAATTTATTTACAATTCGATTAAACAAATAAATCGGTAAATATTTTTCCATTTCAACTATTTAAAAACTTAATAACTAATTTATGAAATAAATATACTAATTACTTTAGTTTTTTAATGAAAATATGACATTACATTTGTATACAAATATTGTTTTGGACCAATCAAGGAATATAATTATCCAAATTTGCATGTCTTTTTAAATGCTACAAGGACGTTAGTGAGTCATTAAAAAGGTAACTCACAAAAAATTTAAAAAATAAAAATTATTTGATTAAAATAATATTTTTGCCCTCTTTCACAAATTTGTATTTAGTTTTTTAATTTAATTGGCAACAAATCATCCATTAAAACAAAACCTTCAAAATATCCACACCCTGTACCGTGAAAAAAGGAGAACAAAAATTATTATAAGCTTTACATTATATTAAACACATAAACATAAATGCACGTACACACACTCACTGGTACACACATATATAAACATATCGGTATTACACGTCATATAAATGTAATAGTTGTAATAAAATAAAGTCTGCATTATTTGAAAAATAAAAAAATTAAACACTCTTTAACAATGTTTAAAATATAAATGTAAATACTTTACAATTTTTTCTGTTTTTCTATGTACATTATTTATGTAGTTAATCATGTAAAAAAAAATATGTGCAGATTTATTTTTGAATGTAAACAACTATTGTGTATGAAGCAGCAGTCTTGGAGTTTGCTTGTAATTGTACTAACTTATATAAAATATTTTGTAAGGAACAAAAAAAAAATTATAATAATTTAAATTATAAAATACAAATAAAAAAGGAGAGAGATTTATTTATAATAAAGGAACTATTTTATACAATATTAGTACCTAGATGTAGTTGATTAAACAATTATACATAGCCAAATACAAACAACAAAAATTAACAACAATGACAGATAAAAATCTAAAATTGTTACACTAATTTCATTTTAAGTAATTTTCATAATGTAATCTCAAATATAAACAAGCTAATTAAATATGAATTTATAATATTTCATATACAGGGCCGCTCCAATTTTCTAACATGATACGTTTTTATTCGTGTAAGTATCCACTAACAAGAACAATTCAATTTAGTCCAGTATTATTTATATTTAATTTATTTAGACTGTTGGGCTGTTTGGATGTTTCATCATTTTTGGGGCTAAATACACATTAGGAATCAGGCTACAAACAAATACAAAATGTAAGCCACTTGAAACTAAACTTTATTTGTTCCAAAAATAATTAACATTAATTTTATTAGAAATAGTTTAAGGTAATTGATAGGTACCTATATTATAATGTTACCATCAAGATCAATAAGTTCAAAGTATCTATCAACTATCATAAATAATAGCTTGATATATGATATCTGTAAAATATTATTATTAGTGTTATAACTTAGATTATGCATATTACACTTATCATTTACAATATTTCAGTAAATAACTCATAATTACAAAAGGTAATTAAAAAAATGAATTAAAATGTAAAATTGTATTTTAATAAATCTTAAAATAAAATAAAAATATTATTTTTTTTTGAATTCTGAGCCTTTTTGTGGGTGACCCCCTGGGCAATTCCTCGCATCACCCATAGCTTCTGCTGGCCGGCCCTGTTTATATAATATCTACACATTATACAATAATATCTTAGCTATAATACCTATAGCTATAATATTTCAATACCTGTGTCATTAACTTCGTTTTAGGCTTATATAGACATTTTAGAACCTTAAACATAATTATTATATTAATATATTCTTTTAAATAAAATACAGCACATTTACAGATTAAATTAAATTAAGATTAAATATAACATGGCAACAATAATGAAACGAGTCCAAGGGAGGGAAAATGAAAATGATGTGAAATAGTTACTTAGCTACAATTTACAAGTTTAAATAATGTATAATTCAGAACATGAGGAAACAGTAGGTATTCTTATTATTACATTTTCATTGTAATTTAAAATTTGTTTTGTCGTGTGTTCACTAGCCTGTTGGTATTTTTAAAATAAAAAATACAATTTGAGAATTATTTAAGTTATCAAATTTAAAAATATTTAAAATATCCAGTAATTTGTTATAGAAAACCACATTGAGTTTATGCTAAAAATAATTACCCCCTCCCCCCGTCACACAAAAATAAGGGGTGCTCGATAAAATAGATTTTCTTTATTCTGTTAATTAATATATTTTATTACTTTAACATGTCATATAAATTGCAATTAATTTAGGTAGTTCAAATGAAAAATATTGTACAATTTGTTTATGAAACTAATATTGGCATAGGTAACAATATATTATTAGGTTTATTTTAACTATACATAAGAAATTACAGGTAATTTACATTTTATTATTTCTGTTAGTTACTCGAGGCACCCTTTATACATTAACAATAATTGTTATAACAATAAAACTAAGCGTTATGCTAACATAGTTACTCGTAGTAACTAAAAATTAAACTTGCAAAAACTATGAATAATAAAGTAAATTAGGACGTGAAAGTATTGTTGTTAAGTAATTATTTTTAGCTTAAACATTTAGATTTGTTACAATTAACAAATATTCCTATAAACTCGTTTAATAAATACAATTAAAAACTTATTTTTGACTAATATTATATACAATATACATATTACACTCAGTAAATACCACCTTAAAATTATTGGCACATTTTTTTTTTTTTAATATATATAAGGGTGGATAACTTGAGGTAGAAGAATATAATAATTATTAACTATAATGGTATTAATTTAAGATACACATACAAATAGAGAAAATCAATTTTAGTAAAATATTTTGTATACGTTATACATACATCATGTGTGACACAAATAAGAAAATTCATGAGAAAAATATTGACAACTAAAAAAGTAAAGTTATTTTATATGTTGTCTTTAGACTGAATTAACAACAGTATGACAAATATATCAAATTACTGGTAATTAAATTGTATTAGTCAAAATGTATTTAATAATATTGTTTAAATCATTTAAACTAAATCCCAACAAAATTGATTTTTTTCCAATATTCAGAATACAATTATTTCAGATCCTCCTTTAGTATGATCTCTGGATTGTTTAAGACAATTAATGAAAAAAACTGATATATACCTAAATATATTTAAGTAGTAAGTGATTGTTCTTTTGGAGAATCTCTCCCTATTTTGTTTTGTATATGATTATACATTACCATAACTTAAACGAGGGTTTTTTCTATAATTATAGAAAATATTGTTTATGGAAGGGTTACATGAATAATAATACGCAAGACATTGTCACCGAACATGGAAAACATAATCTATAATATTGATTAAGTTAAAAAGAAAACATTTGATGAGGGAAGCGGTGGGTGGTCTGGAGGTATTCACTTACTACTTTTGTACATCAACAATCAAATTACTTATTAAGGAGTTTACAAAGTTACTTAGATAGTTAACTTACATATAAGGAAACACCAATGTCTTCTTCTGCAGAAGCTAGGTTGCATGTATATTATGCTATTATACAAGTAAAATATTTTAAGGTGCTAACGATGTTACAGCTGTTCCATTATATTGACGGCATTGCCATGTAATGCGTTCCATTACACATGATGCCGACAGCCTAGCTTCGGCATCATGATCCCAACACTCTTCCATTGTATCACACAGAGCTATTAAACCCTAAAAATAATTTTAACAGTGTCATATATTAATAGATGCAATATTTTAAGATAATTTTTTAATAATTTCTTACTGGATGTGATTTCCAGCTATCTTTAAAAGCAGGTCTTAGTTTTTTATGTACTACACATTCTTGCATGTCTTCCAATGATGGATGTTGCCCAACTTCTTCTTCAAAAGGTAACCTATAATCTGGTATAGCACCTTGTTGTGCTGTACATCTGGTTGCTAATTCCCATAGTACTAATCCACATGCATACATGTCTATTCTTAAAAATGCATCCCTGGAAAAATTTATCGCTCCTTCTAGTACTTCTGGTGCCATGTATCTTCTCGTACCAACCTAGATAATTAATAAAAATTAATTTTATCCTTTATTGTTGAAGGTAATAATGGGTAATTACCTGCCCATGTGTATCACCACACGACTTGCCAGGCTGAAAAACCAAAGCGAGACCAAAATCAGCAATACAGGCAGTTAAATCATGTTTTAATAAAACATTGTTGCTCTTAAAATCTCTATGAGCAATGGCTGGCTTATAGTGATCTGCACGTTCCGATGGAATCTCTTCATGCAAATGCATCAAACCCCTGAACAAAATAGTGATTAAAAACCATGTTAAACAAACTGTATATAATATTTTACCTAGCCATAGACTGGGCAATATGACAAAGCTGATCCCAAGTTAATATATTAGATTTCAAGTAGTCGCATAATGATCCATAGTCATGATAAGCGGTAATCAACCAATATTCATTTTTGGCACCTTCAATAACACTAGCATGTTTTTCAGCTCCAATGAAGGATAGCATATTATCGTGTTGCATGTGTGGTAGTTGATAAATGTCTTGTTCAACTAACCATGAGTTTTTATCCTTAAATCAAAATAATAATATACACTAGTAAAAAAAAATAATTATAATAATATTAAAATTGTTACCTGAGGAGGGAATATTTTAACAGCTACTGTATCTTTCTTGTGAAGAGCTTTCCAAACAGCACCATAGCGACCCCTTGCCTTCACTTCTACGAGTTGTATTGGACGATTGCTAAGTATTGGAGAACAATTTCCTAAGTGGGAGCTATCAGACGACGGAACCTAAATACACAGAAAATAATTTGGTATCAAAATTAAACAAAATTAAAGCAAACAGTTTGTGTGATGTACATCATTAACTTAACTTACCCACTAAAGATTTAAATTCCAAAGTAAGTAATGTTAAAAAAAAAAAAACCAATTGTAAATTACAATACATTTTTTTTAATTATGCATGAATTGTAGATTAGGAATGACTATACAAAAGGTAATGAATTGATTATTGAATAATTAGTACAATGATGATACTAAAGAATTTTTTTTTCGAGTTTTTAATATTAAGCTAAATTATTTTTAGTAGATCATAGATTTATAAAAATAATAATAATTTTAATTGAATTGAATCATAGAGTATGGAATAATTTAAATTAAGAAGATACTGAAATCCAAGAAAAAAATTGGTAAACAAAGTTTTCTGGATTTTGAAATTATTTAAATACAGAATATGCTTAAAATAGAAAGTTGTGTGCAAATTGTTATTCATACACATTACAGACCTTACTATAATTCTTAAAAAATGTGTGGGTTAATTTACAATTTGTATTTGTTTTTTAATCTAAAATACAATACAAATATTAATATCTTATATATTAATACCACAAAATGATAATAGTTTTAAGGCATAATTTTTAAATTTTTTTTTATAAGTTTTATTTTGGCCACAGTTAGGTTTTAATCTCTTTTTAGTCAACAGCTTTGTTCAGTGTTTATTACTGAATATGCATGTGAAATGAGTATCTCAAATTTATTATTTTTAAGCCCATAAGCGTGTGCAGAATTTCTGGTAGAGTAGTCATACATAAGTACATAACACATTTACACACACACAATATTATGTATATATTCATATTCATACCTAAGTTATAAAACTAATTTGACTGGGGTAACCTCTTTTAACTACATTTACCATAGTAAAAAAGTATTTTATGATTGACTATCAATTATCATAATAATAATATTGTATATTGATGGGGGGGGGGGGGGGGAGGGGGAGTTCGCAGAGTAGTCAAGTGCCTACCATGACTGCCCCGTGCGCACGCTTATGTTTAGGCCTACAATAACACGTCATATTGACTAGCACAGGGGTATACAACATTTCGATACACAGTGAACGTGATAATAATTAAAATTACAATTATTAGAGCAGTTGTATTAAACATATTTATTAAGAAATAATTATTTAATTATTTAAATAATTATTAAATAATTAAAATAGTATATTGTGTGGTGGGGGCGGAAAGTGAGCTATGTCAGTGCGAGGGTTGCATTTCACCCAAGACTGAAATTTCCATCCTGCACGAGCCATACATACAATTTTTTTATCACGTGTCTGCGTTAATCGATCAGTGGCTGGTTGTGCAGGGGATACAAATAACACTTTTGGGGATTTCCAATTTAAAATCTGGCACTTTTGGGAATTCCCACTTTACCACCAGCTGGATGGAAAAAGGTCGCTTTCCAGCGCTTCAACCAAAAACTAAACTTTTGGTGCAGGCACGACAAAAAATATTTTATCTAACAAAAAGTAATTACTACCAAAGAAACAGAATATTTAATGTACTTACATGAGAAAATTGAGGTATTTTTCTTCGTTTGTATACCCAATAGACAAATAGAAACATACTTGCAACAGCTACCAGAGGTATGGTAGAAAACACTATAGTATGTATTAATTCATTCTCATCACGTAATGGTTTTGCAGCTAAGATAGAAAAATGTATTTATTGTTAAATTGATTGTATAAATTATATTATATGTATATTATTTACATGTAGTCTCTATTCGAGGAGTTGTAGGTATAGGATCCCACATAAATTCCGAATTACAAAAATCACCTTCGCAACAACAAAACATTAAGCCATTAGGTTTCATTTCTTCTTTTTTGTCTTTGCATTGTTTTTGGCCTTGGCATTCAACATTGTTCAAAAAACAACCCTATAAATAGTAATTAAAATAAAAACATGATCAAATTAAACACAATTCTATAAAAATTATGTTAGATTACCTTAAGATTAATTTCTAGTTTATTTGTCTTAGTATTGTTCGTCCAAACAACATAACAATATGATGGTTTATCATTTTCTCCAGATTTACAGTTTTGAATAGCACTAGTACAATCTTTTTCATTTTTATGTTTGTCACAAGAAGTTTGGTTGTAATAGTGGCATTTGGTTTCTTCGTATTTTTTGTGGCTAGCACAACTGCAAGTTGTTAGAAGTAATACAATACTACACCACATCCATATCCATAATTGTTGTTCCATTTTTTTTCTCCACTTTATTTTTTTTACTGTTTTACAGTTTATTTTTATTTAAAAACTGTTATCTCCATAGTCTGAAAACATATAATTAAAAAATTAAATACACTGAAAATCTAATTTTTAATTTAAAATCAACATAAATTTGAACAGTAATAATATTTAACTTGCTACATAGACTTTATATATAATATATGTAGTAGTCTCGCTTATCAGGTCATCCGAGACGACATACTTAAAAAAAAATCTTTAAAAAATTTGTAAACAAACTAAGTAGATAGATATTTATAGCTAAGTTATTTTTTATGGTAAAATAGTTTTACCCGGGGTTTTACTTATCCAAAACTTATATTTTAAAACTGATTTATCATATTGATGGGATTCGTTCCCTTCAAATCCGAATTAATAAAACTATTAAAGCTGTGAAATAATAAACTATATTTATATATATATATATATATATATATATATATTATATAATATATCAAATTTGTATTCTCAATTCTCATATGAAAATTGAACATTGAACAATGCATTAATGTGGATATATAATTATCAAAGCTTAGAATTTAATGTATTAAAAATAATCCTAGAGATTGTTTCAATATAAAAAAATATAGGTATTCATTCAAAATTATGTTACTTATATTGTAATTAAGCTACATGGGTTGAATCAAAATTACAAAGTACTTAGAATGAATATAATTACATTGGCAACACTTGGCAAAATTATGAAAAAAAAGTGAACCCTGCGTGTAGTTAAATTAATGTGGAACCCATCTAGAAAATAGAAAAATTTTAGTATTATCTGTTCAAATCAAACCTACCTATTTACTTATATTACTAAATTATTTTTATTTAATGAACTGTAACTAAAAGTTTTCTAAAAAAATGTTAAAAATTAAGTTTTTTTAAATTTTGAAACATACATTATAATTTCAAGTTTTTACTCATACAAAATAATGTTAGCATAATTAAGACACATACCTATGTATTTACCAAATAATAAATGTAATAATTTGTACTTTTTAAAAAAAAATTTTATTATCAAATAAAAATGTACACACTATAATACATTAATAGTGAACTATAGGAACTTGGAAAAAAAAATAGATCAGTAATAAGCTAATATGTACTCGTTTCAAGAAATTCATTTATCTCGTCTTTTTGTGTGCAAAATTGACTATTATATTTTCCATGTCAATAGCATTAGTTTATTGTCTTTTAAATTTCAATATTAAGAAAAGCTATACTTGAAAGTCTATCTTGTCTGTTTGAGTTACAAAAATATTAAAAGTTTAACATTTGAAAATGATCACTCAGCTGAAGCAGATGTTACTAGTATATAATTATAAATTATAATACCGATAAATACATCAGGAAATATAGAAGTCAACTCTTACTTGACAATAGTATCAGCTAAATCAGACAAAAATAGACACCAAGAATTGAGAAGCATTACACAGGCCGGTTAATCAATTGCAACCTAACTATTTTTAATTTCAGTTATACAGGCCACAAAAGAAACGTTTATGTACAGTAATGTGTACAAAACAAAATCGATCAATTGTTCAATCTCCATTATTCATTATTATAAAAAAAGATTTTGATTTATTTCATTCCAGATATTTTTAAATTTTTATCGTTAGGCCCTATTATAAGCTGGGGCCCTGGGCCTGTATGTTTGACACACCCGGTTATTGCGGCACTGAAGTTAATAGCTTAAGTGTTAAGTACTTGTAATAAGTAATGTCAACTTTGCTACACTGGTTATAGTTATGTATATTTTATAATTACAAATTAATGAAGCTAAAGATCATTGTTTTATTTTATTTTAGAATGTTCAATAATAATAATTGTTATGTTATTTTGTGAAACCCTAGGGTGATCATTTGTTGAAAAGTTTAATTCTAGAACTTGTCTCTTTGACTGATAAATTGTTTAATAAGCTAAATGTATAGGTAGGTACAGATAGAAAAATATACATTTTTAAATTTCTAAATAATACTTGATGTTTTATGATGAGATAGGGTAAACGGGAAAAAAGTCCCCAGTAACAAAGTCACACGGCAAAAAAGTCTCCCGTTGCAGCAGCGGTGTATTTACAGGGGGGAAGGGAATTTGGTAGATCAATCCCTCCCCTTTTCTTTTTTTTGCTATGATTTTATGATGTATTTTCCAGTTTAAGTAAAACCCAAAACACCTATGAAGAAATGTTCAAAATAATTTTGAATGAGTGTAACAATCGCGAACTATACCCAGATCCATTATACTTTAATGTTGATTTTGAAATCACAGTTCACAAAGCTGCCAACATAGTTTTTGGTAAACACATTTTAATTTGAGGGTGCTTTTATCATTTATCCCAAAGCACTTACAGAAAAATACAAAATCTGGTATTGAGTAAACAATATAAGGAAGACCAAAACTTCAATTTATATTGTGCGATGATGGATGGATTGGCTTTTCTCCCTGTTGATAAAGTATGTGAGGGGATGAATTATTTAAAACAAAATTGTCCAACTGGAGCAGAAGACCTACTACAGTATTTCGATGAAAATTATGTTGGAGGTACGTTCAGGAAAGTCAGAAAAACCAACAATATAATTTTAAGAAGAATACTACCATTGTACCAGAATCATGGAATGTTAATTCAACAACTCTATCAACAAATCCACACAGAACAAATAATGCTTGTGAAGGCTGGAACAATAGGTTTTCACATCTCGTTGGCATTAAACACCCAAGTATTTGGAAACTGATAACAATAATGTGTCAAGGAACGGACAAGGCAAGAATGGCATTGGCTGAAATAGGAGAAATTAATAAAAAAAAAGACAAAAGCTAGTAAAAAAAAAAAATTGAAATTTGATTAAACATTTTATGTCAACGTTTTGATGAAGATGAATCTGCAGATATTCCTATTTTTTAAAGCAAATAGGTCAAAATATAAGAAAGAGATCTTTTATATCTAAATAAAATAATAAATAGCCAATAACCCCGGTAGTTGAGGCGTATTTATAAAAAAAAAAAAAATAATAAATGTGATTTTTTTAAACACTAATATTTTTATAAGATATTTTTTTTATTATTGAATTATTTTACGATGGGTAAACAACATATTATCTGAATAAATTCATTTTTATATATTTTTTTAATACTATTATTATAAGATATTTTTTTTTATTTTTTAAATTAATTTACGAGGGGATTTTTTTTCCTAATATCATGAGATAGAACCTGGCTAGGTAGATCCTAGATCTGTTTAAAGCCTGGTCTGACTTTTCAAATTTTTAACTGATTTTTATTTATTATTATTACATGAATATTAGATGATTTATTTTATT
Source organism: Metopolophium dirhodum (assembly GCF_019925205.1). Classification (NCBI taxonomy): domain Eukaryota; kingdom Metazoa; phylum Arthropoda; class Insecta; order Hemiptera; family Aphididae; genus Metopolophium; species Metopolophium dirhodum. The sequence continues at coordinate 1,731,796 of NC_083563.1, read as the reverse complement.
GTTGTATTATTTTTATTGTGAATTAATTAATTTTATTTATATATAATGTTTCAATATAAAAATCTAGAAATTAAAATAGATTTAAAATAATCTATGTATCCACGATTTTAGATTTATCTTAGGCAAGTATACAAAAGTAGATATATTTTCCAATGTAATATGTATCAGAATAATTGTACCTTCTTAATCGAAAATAACCACAATAAAAATATGTTTTGTCAAAATAAGTAATGAACAAGATCTTTCTTCAGTAGAAAAAGAACTGATTAATGGTAAGTATTAATTTAACATGATTTTATTTTTCATTGTTTACTGTAAAAATAAAATCTGATTTATCAGTTTGGCGTTTGCATTGACAATCTCATGGATTTTTTTTAACACCCAAAACAACCAGAATAAATTTACATTTAACCGTAATCAGCAAAGTTAATTAAGCCGAATCACTTGAATTCAATAACCGGAATTTTCTTTTAATACTACCTGAATGATGGAAGGAAAGTCTTTACTAGAAAATTATTTGGCTAAAATTGTTGTTTCTTAAACACTTCTATTCAAAATATAATTAAAGAATAATATAGCAATATAGGTATATAAGTAATAATATTATAAATAAAAACTGGCAATAATACTGATTAGTACAGACTTGTGTAAAATCAGATTCTGAACTTATACCTTTGACGTTTTTGAATCAACACGAAGGTAAATATATTAAATATGATTATATATATCTAACCATTATTATCATATTGTAAATAGGTATTTTTAAATTTTGTTTTTATAAAATTATATTACTTTTTAATATGACCTTTTGTAAGGCCAAGCTGACAAACATATATCAGCTTATCCCCTGTTGCTTAAAACGTAATCATTCCAATTACTCAATTTGTTATTTTAAAATGTAAAATTCTTTATCAGTTACCTACCATTCTTCATTAGTCTAATAAAGTAATGACTTATAGGTAAAGATTAGGTGATATGAAATTAACTGAATCATTTATAAACCACGGTAATCCAGTTTTACTTAATTCATAATGGTTATTATTATTTTTATTTTTTTGCATGCTCTTTTGTATTTAAATAGACCTTAGTCATATTTTGTTTTTGTCGTTTTAGAACAAGAATACATTTCTGATATGAATTATTCGAGGAATTATTACTTTACAAATATATTTATAAAAATAAAGATAACCTAGTTTAATAAAGCTTAAAGTACTAAGACTGAAGATAAGTACTTAATTGCTATTTAAATTGTTTTTGATGTACCTATTGTTGAAAACAATTAACAATAAGTCGCAATAATTAATGTACTTTGCAACTGTACAATATATCAATTTGTGTACATAAAACAGTATAACGGTTGTCACTTTCTGTTATAAACTTAATAAATTAACAGTCTTATGAAATAGTTATTGATTGACTGTAATTAACTAAACAATATTTTTAGGTTAAATCAACAACTATAAGCAAAATATTTAATTATTGAATTTGATATTTTGGGGAGTACTGGATGTATGATTGTAATTCAAAGAATTTGGTTACAAGTTGCGTATAAAATTAAAATTGATCAAATTAATTGCACGTTAATTCATATTTGATTTATAAAAGACTTCTGATACACAATTAAAATTTAAGTTCTGTTTAAAGCATTGATAAGATAAACTATAGTACCTACCTAATCCTAATATGTAAGTTTTATACCTACATGAAGTATGAACTTTAAATCATACAATATCATTGTTATTCTGTCGATAGACATTAATGGAAAATACACAGATTTATAGGAAGAATGTATTTCGATGATATCATAATGTGCATGCAATATTTGATTGTTAACTTCAAACGAACGAACTCAAACAACGGATCTACAAAACAATAGTGCAGCACTACGATTCATCGTTGCGAGAACTTAATAGTAGTCTTCGGAAATGTCTTGTGCATGATTGACTAGCATATAATTTTAGTAAATTTAGTATCGTTTTGCTCAGATGGAGCTTTGGTGTTGGGATATTATATTGTTACTCACCGAGATTACATACGATGGAGTATTGACGATCTTGTTGCACGTCGTCGAATACAAACGCTCAGCTGAGTCTGCATCATACGCTACATGAGACGTATTAACGCACGTTAAAATGTTAAGTCGAAAGAAAACGCACATTAATTACAAACAAATATGCGAATTTTGCGATAATAGCATTAATAACAAGAATTTTTAGTGATTTTTTCACAACAAAAACAATATGGACGACCCCTATAAAAAAAAAAAGTATTATTGCACACAGAAACAGTGTGACCAAATAACATATATTGTAAACAATTTGATAAATTATTGAACTTTATTTGATTTTTATCGTTCAACAATGTAAAAGCACATTTTTTAAAACCTTACACAATAAAAAATAAATTTTAAGTTTAATAGAAAACGTTTGCTTAACACTTTAACGAGTATATTGGTGATTAAATTTGAACAGTTTTCATCCCAAGCGTCGATTAATCATCCCGTTTTGAGTTAATTATAATGATAACCTCAGCCTTAAAAGATAATCTTCGAAAAGTGTGACGATAACATCCAATCATAATGTGATAACGTTATGTTATTATTTTCAATTTTTATTGTTATTATTATCATTTATAAATTATAATTGATAAAAGATACAAGTGTCAAGTTTAGTATTTTATTAATTTTTCACACGTGACTTTTTTAGAATTGTATTTTTCTTAGTTATATTAAAATTTAAACAAAATGGGGAAGACAAAAAAAAAGAATATGAGGAGTGGAGTAGACAAGCCTTATCCTAATTTGGCCGATCAGATTGTTAGTGATCGGGTAGCGTCAAAAAAGAAAGAACCAAAGATACGGTTACGCCAGGATGAAAGCGAAGAGGTATTGACTCGAGAAATGTATACAGTATAGCTGTATAAATGTATAAGTTTTAATTTATTAATGGATAATTTTATAACTTAGGTTATTGGTTCACAACTGTCCAGACGTATATTGGATCAAGTAAGAGAACAAAAGCAAGAAATAACTGAAAGCGGTAAGTTGAATGACAATATTTGAATTAACTATATGGGTTTAATGTTAACATTAATTATATATGTGTTGTTCTATTATTTTAGAGGGAACAAACAAAAATCTACTCACATCACTAGGCTCAGGATCTGATTCAGAGGAAGATGAAGAAGAAAAACCAATGTTTGGCGAAGGAGAAGATGAAGATTATTATGAACAACTGGTAAATATAATGAAAATAAAAGTAAAATTCTCATATATTGTATGTCTATTGTCTTTTTTTTTTACAGGAAATCAATGCAGATGATGAAAAAGCTCTAGAAAAGTTTATGTCTAAAAAACCTGAAGCTCGATTAACTTTAGCTGATATGATCATGGAAAAAATTACTGAAAAACAAACTGAAATACAAACTCAATTTACAGATGCTGAAAGTAGGTTTTCAAACTTTTTTAAAATGCCCTTGATGATTAAAAAATAAATAAATAAAATACTACTAAATAGCAGCTGGTACCTATGATATTAGTTTCTGATTAAAAATAGGTATAATAATTAATATTTTGTATTATTGAATATAATTTGTAGGTGTCCAATTACAAGATGTAGATCCACGTGTAATACAGATGTATAAAGGTGTTAAACAAGTGCTAACCACATATCGAAGTGGAAAATTGCCTAAAGCATTCAAATTGATTCCAAAACTGCGAAATTGGGAGCAAATTTTGTACATAACTGGTTAGTTACGCTTGAGTTGTTTAACATTTAGACATTTATTAATTTTTCTTTTTTTTTATTTAGAGCCTTCTACATGGAGTGCTGCAGCAATGTATCAAGGTATTCGTATATTCGCATCTAATTTAAAAGAAAATATGGCTCAAAGATTCTACAATCTTGTTTTGCTACCTAGAGTTAGAGATGATATAGATGAGTATAAAAAATTAAATTTTCATCTTTATCAAGCATTGAAAAAAGCTTTGTTCAAACCTGGAGCTTTCATGAAAGGAATACTTATTCCCTTGTGTGAAGTAGGTATTTTATGGTAACACTTCAAACTTGTCCTTTTATTAATAAATATATATTATTTTCTTTTAGAGCGGTACTTGTACTTTACGAGAGGCGATTATTATTGGATCAGTTATAGGCAAAAATTCTATCCCAATGTTACATTCAGCAGCAGCTATATTGAAATTAGCTGAGATGGAATATAATGGAGCTACATCAATATTTCTCAGAATACTTTTTGATAAAAAATATGCTCTTCCATATAGGGTTGTAGATGCAGTTGTTTTCCATTTTCTTGGGTATGATAATGTGAAAAGTTTTTTAATTTTTTATAATTAATACAATAACTATTTTATGCATTAGATTTGAACATGATGACAGAGAATTACCAGTTTTGTGGCATCAATCGTTTTTAACATTTGCTCAACGTTATAAGACAGATATAAGTTCTGAACAGAAAAAAGCATTGTTAAAGTTACTCAGAACAAAATCACATCATACTATTACACCAGACATTCGCCGTGAATTAGAAAGCTCCACATGTAGAGATATAGAAATGCCTGAGCCTATGTGATTAGCTTATATTGATATGATAATAATTATTATTCTTGTACGTAATATATTATGTTGATTAATTTATCATTTTCTTTATTGAACAATAAATTGTACAATTGAACTGATCTGTAGAATGTACACTAATATTTACACAAAACTAAGTTATAAATAAAAATTATAGTCAGGATAATTTAAAAGAAAATTAACTACTAAATTTTCATGATCACAAAAGAAATTAGTTATTAATTACATTGGTATAAATCAAGATTCTATGATATGTAATTCCCACTTTGATTAAAAAATTAAAAATTGTCTGAATAATAAATTAAAATTAAAATATTGACTATATTATTTTATTACCACTCTCATATGCAATTGTTAAGGGGATCGCATGTCACTTATTTGTTTTTACGTATAAGACATCAAATTGCCTTTACGCGACCCCTTATTAAATCACCGCCTTCAATCCCCTTAAGGTGCATTGCTATTAGGTACCTCTAATCTCTATACTATAGTCTATAAAGTAATTCGGCCCCTTTCTAGCGATGTCACAAAGAAAAATAAAACCTTATTACCATCATTGAATAAATATACATAGATTAAGCACATAAAAATCTTTGCAAGAAGAAAAATGATTCCGTACCAGCTTATATGTTATTATATATTTATATTGATATAAGTAATTTACTTTTCTATAAATAATATGGAAGTTTTAACTAATTTTCAACAAAATTGAAATTGAAAATTTAATTATAATATTACTTATGTTTGTGGTATAAAATATAAATACCTTAAAATCATATAAAACTTTCAAATTTCATTGAGTTTGTGTTTACTTTATAAATAATAATATACATAGTGGTGAAAAGTTTAAATCCCTTCAAATAATATATTTTTATTACTAAACAAACTAAAATCATTATTTTTTGTTGAAATACCTATCCTGTTTTGTTTGAATTTTATATGTTCAAATGTCTATAAAAACAATAATGTATTTTTAATATTATTATTATGTTTTTGTTAGAATAACTTATGTGGGAGAAACTTTCCATTAAATTATTAATTGCTAGTTGTTAAAATTGAAAATTTTTTGGAATTTTCAACTAGCAACCAAAAATGTCTTGAACTGCTATACGATTAACTGACGAGGGATTGTATTCAATTCCAAGCTTTTTGATGGAGCATAATGTACCACTAAAAATAAACTAAAAATTTAAAATTCCTTTAAATAGCCTAAAATTAGTTTAAATGTTTCAAAATTTTTTTTGAAATCTCGAAAATTTGCAAATTATTGTACTTACAGCTCATAATTTATTAAAATTTCGATTATAAATTGAATTAACCCACTTATTGTAATTTGCAATGCTGCTCGGTTCTTGATAAGTTGTTCTCATAACAATTCAAAAATATTGAAGACAGAATCACAATTTTGTATTATAAGTTCAAATTTTGATGAAATTTGTCGAATCGTTAAAATGTTCAGGATTTAGTATTACTATATTAGTATTACAATTACAAATTGGGGGATGAAGTGGCCGAGCGGACTAAGTCGTCGGTTACTTCTCAGACATCTGTATTGAGAAAGAGGCCGCCTTCCCCTGACCGCACATGGCAGAAACCTACGGGTACCCAATTTGAAATTTTGCCAAACTAAAACAGTAAAACACGTGTTTACAAAAACCTTCTGTACCCTACCCCACAGTTAAAAACCACCCGATGCGGCCTAAATTACCACGAGTTAATAAAAAAAAATTACAAATTATATGAATTTTTAAAATACAAAATATTTCTCGTGATATTAATGAATTTTTCTGTATTCCTCACTTTGCAGTAAATCCAAGACCTAGGGTAGTTATTTCATGATTTTAAAATAGTATGGCAAACAAATTATACATATTGTAATTTATAGGTACATGGTATACGTGCAACTGTGCGAGTAGGAAATAATCGAACTATCAGGAAGCTTAAGGACGAAAAAACATGTTATTTTTACCGATTCGTATAATAATGCGAATCGGCAAGAACTGGAACCATAAGCGGAAATTTGGTTAAATTACTGGGGGCGGGGGCTGAGCATTGTATGCTCATTACACCTATATAAGTACCACTGTACTAAAGCCGCACGCAAATATTTATTTCAACAAGACAATGTACAAAGTTCGACATACTAAACAATTATTTGACCATAATTAAGTTTAAAAAAAATGATGTGCCTCATCTTTAACATTTTAGAAGTATTCTAAACAGAAATTATTAAGTCATTCATTTTTAATTTAGAATTATAACCAATGGCAGATTTAAGAGTTAAAAAAACGTCGGCAAATCCATAAGAGGTGCATCGTACAAAATGTATAGGTACCTAAGCAACATATTATTTACCCCCATTTTACTAAACCACTCGCTTCGCCTGAGAGAAATGATGACCAACGAATATTAATTTTATAGTAACAAATCATCTAAATATCTAATTAGAATAAGTTTACTGTGTAGGTATCTACTGTGTGTCTGTGTAAAATGTAGATAATAATTAAAATTTAGTTTGACAAAAAACCATTTTAAAATATAAAAAAAAAACGTGAAGCTATAAAGTTATTCATTATAATGCTATAACATTAAAAATATCAAATAATTTCTTAGGCATAATAATTAATTTATTAAAAAAATATAGTGTATCGCTTGTAAAATAAATTGTAAAGCACTCAAATACAATGCGATATACGGTGAAAAACAAAAATGCTTAAACTATGTCGATTATGCCGATCAATTGGCTACAAACCCTTAATAGGGGTAAAAGGTATAACACAATTAAAATAGATTTTTTAGTCATTTTTTCCAATTTCTAATAAAGAAATATATTATTTTCAAAAAAATCATGCAGTGTATGGTTAATACGTAATTCCATCGAAACTGGGACGACGCGCTACGCGACGGGGACGATTGCTGATAAACAACCTACCTATGGCGGGTATTATTACTTATTATTAAATATTAATACTAGGTACATAATTACGATCGTTCCAAGTTATGATAATAAGTTAGTAAAATCTTAGGAATTAAAATTAATTTTTATCACAGAATATTTTTTAATTCAGTTATTAAATATGAATTTTACAATTATAACAATTACTGTATATATTTTAGTCATTTTAAAATTTTGTGGGCCAGGGGAGCTAAGACCTGTACTTTGAACTTCTGGGGGGGCTTAGTCCTCTCAAGCCCAAGTCCCATTTCCGCCTATGACTGGAACTGTCTGGAAGTAATATAGAATTATAGTCCGTCATGCCAGCTAGGACCTGTCCCGTTAATACGAGTAGAGTACCAATAAGCATTATTTAGATAATTGTCAGCACTAGTCGAAGGCCTAATACTGAACTTATGATTGTGCATTTAATAATTTTGAAGTTAAAAAATATGCGACAGTGAAAATATTATATTCTTATTTTGTTAAAAGCGTAAAGTGATCGACTTATTTGCTACCTATCTTTCTCAATACGTCCCAACGTTGTACCGAACATGCTACGTCGTTTAAACAAAATTATTGTCGTAACGATCGTCGTGGTCTGCACAGCGACCACTAGTGGCGCAAATCATTTTATTTTTACAGGGGGCAAACCTAGACATTTACCAGCCGGCACTCATCCACCATAATTTATCATTATGCGTTTTACGAGTTTACACTTAATCGTAGGTACAATATTAAATTTAGAAAATAATTATTAATTATACAACCTTAACGGTGTAATCGGTTATTATAGGATCTATAGTATTATAATTATAACAGGTACACACAAAACATAGGCGCAATTTGGGGGGTGCTTGGGGGTGCTTAGCACCCCCAAAATTCATATTAGCACCCCCAAATTATTTTCAACAGCATCATTTAATTGTTATTGGTTATACACGTATTATGTCATAGACAACAGGATAAATTAATGTCTAAGATTTGACTTATATAATAATAATAATAATAATAAATAATAATATAAATTATGTTACCTACTTACCTATATAGGTAGTATATATTATATAATTATAGTAATAATACCTAGGTATAATATATTGTATAAAATAAAATATCAAATATGATCCTGATACACACATAGATAATAAAGATAGATATCTCTATACTAGCCCGTATCCGTAGGTCGTAGTGTGGTCGTAGCCAGTAACAGCTTATCAATGTCTTTCGCTAATCTGGTAAATAGAAATAACCGTCTAAAAATAGAACGCTCATAATCAATTATTGTCGATTCGATGTGACCATTCTGATTGTATTTTTTCTGTGAAAACACACAGGCCGCACCATCAGACCATAATCATATACTCGTATTTTTCGAATCGTTAAGTCTGTGCGAGTGTGCGACGTACGTGTAACGTGTTTTATTGTTTATCCTCATTAACTTCCTATATTTAATTTAATTTAAATTATATTTAATTTTATTTTAATTACCTACTCAAGTTGTTATTGTTTTTAAATTTTATTATGGAAAATACTAAAAAGATTTTTAGTATTTTCAATTTTGAAAAAAAGTCAAAAAATGATAATGATAAACACCAAGAAGTAAGTTTTGATATTTATTAAATGAAGAAAAACCATCTTTATAATCATCATAATGTTAATTTTGATTTTGATTCTTTTTATATTTTTAAATTTATTTAGTTGAATTCTGAGGTCGTTGATGACCCTGATATTGAAATTATAGAAAAAAATGTTATAGTGAATCAAACTGATGCTAATCTTGTCGAAACATTTCCATTTCAACACAACAAAAATGAACTCCAACATTCTGATTGAGGAAATCTTGCAACTGGACCTTACCGTCCTGTTTTAAATGTAAGTTAACTTAACACTAGGTAAAACCTAGTATAGGTACTAATAATAAATATACCTCATTTAATAAAAATATTAGGTAATTTTCAGTTATTGATATTATATTTATTAGGTATTTATAGTTGCTGGTAAGGTAATTTTAATACCTACCTATTTAATTTAGGTACTTATATTTGTGTATATTGTAGTATAATAATCATATTATCATGTAGGTGTATAAACAAACTAGATTTGGTTCGCAAAACAGATCGTTTAGTAGCGAATGGTATAAACAATATACTTGGTTGGAGTATAGTATAAAAAGCAATGCAGCATTTTGCTATGTATGTAGAATGTTTGCTGATGAACTTATTGACGAAGTTTGGACAAATAAAGGATTTTCGAACTGGCAAAAAGTAAGTGTATATTTTTAACTATTTTTGACAATATTACTAAGAAAATATATCAAACTTTAAAGGATAGGTATTTATTAAAACTTTATATTTCATAAGACATGCATTTAATTTTTTTTTATTTAGCTTAATGAAAAACTGAAAAAACATACCAAAACAAAGCGACATTTAGTTTGTCTATCTAAGATGAATGGCTACTTAGCTTGTAAGAAATCTGGTTCTGTTATGGTGAAGCAGTGTAGCGGCTATAAGGAACAAGTGGCCAAAAACCGTGCCTACATTGGTACGCTTATTGACATAATATTATTTTTGGGAAAACAAGGTATTGCTTACCGAGGCCACAGAGAAGATGCAGATTCTCTAAATCAAGGTTACTTATTAAACTTATTTTATACTGCATTCATATTTAATTAAGTTAATTTTTTCAAGAGTATTTCTATATACATAACAATTTTCAGGCAATTTTAAGGAATTATGTGGACTTTTATCAAATTATCAGCCAGATTTCAAAAACAAATTTGATGAAGCAACAAATTATACGAGCTGGTCTATTCAAGATCAATTAATTAAATTGTGTGCAGAAGATATAAGAGAAACTATTGTCAAAGAAATTGATAAGATTGGTTTTTTTGCTTTAATGTGTGACGAAGCTAGGTTTGTTTTATGCATTTTTTTTTATAAAACTCCTATTTTTTAATGCATTCTAATTTATAAACGTTTATACAATTGTATTATTGTAGATGTTATAGAGAAGAGCAATTGTCAATTTGTGTAAGATATACCATTGACTTGGATGTATATGAAAGATTCTTATGCTTTGTTGATGTTTCAAAAGGACAAACTTCCAACAATATCGTTACTGCACTGTTTGAATGTTTTGAAAAACAAAAACTGACTATGTCCAAAATCAAAATAATCGCACAATCATATGATGGTGCTAGTGTTATGTCCGGACACTTACGCAGTGTTCAATCAAGAATTAAAGAACACTATCCATACGCTGTATACACTCACTGTATGGCACACCGCCTTAATTTAGTAGTTGTAGATACATGTAAGACAATAAAGGTAATATAAAAACAGATCAAATTTATAGATTTGTAGATATTCATTTCATATGTGTTATTATATTTTTCAGAGTGCAAAACATGTTTTTAATGTGCTTGAAGCAATATATGTACATTTTTCACAACCATCAAAAAATAAAAAGTTATGTGAAATGCAAAGCAATCTAGGATTAAATAAAGGAAATTTATTAAGAATATGTGACACAAGATGGGTGTGCAGATATAAAAATTGTGTTGCAATGTTGAAAAATTATTCCAGCATTCTTAATATTCTTAACGATGAAATTGAGGAACAAATTGATAAAGATGTAGCACGTGCATTAGGTATTATTATAGGACTTTCATTTAAAATAGTTATTTACATATTATATAGGTTCATTTATAAAACTAAATAAAATAATAATATTAATGTTCAATTTTTTGATTTGTAAATTGTAGGTATTTTAAGTTCTATTAATAAATTAGAATTTATAATAGTTCTTCACATATTGAATGAAGTGTTAAGCATTATAAATGTTTTAAGCAATCAACTTCAATCTAAATCTGCCACCTTGGGCAAATCGAGTAGTGTGATACAAAGTGTGATTTCTACTTTTGAAAATCAGAGGAATGAAGATGGTTTTTTTAAGCTCTGGGAACAGATTAAGGAATTTGCACAATTAAACCAAATAACATTGGAATTATCAAACTCTAGTAAGAATTAATAATTTAAAAATGTGTCAAGAAATAATGTATATTTAATATTTATTTTTAATACCTAAGTACTAATGGTTTTACTTTTATCTACCTAGGAGCAAAATCTAAACGCAAACGCCAAGAGCCACGTCACTTGCAGAGTTATAATCTCGAGACATTAACTGGAACACAAAGTGAGACAGAATGTAGAACTGTTGAAGAGCATTGGAAAATCATTTATTTTCAAATAATTGATGCTGTTATTGTAAATTTAAAATACCGTTTTTCGGATGAAAGTTTAGTTTTAGCTAACTCATTAGACCAGTTTATGAAAATGGATTTTGAAAAAGGTTCATATTTCATCAATCATTACAAGGTTCGTAACTAGTAAATTATATATAAACTAAATAATAATAACTCATTAATTGAATTCATAATAATTATAAATAGGTACCTAACAACCATGTATATAATATATTGTTGTGATTAATGTAATGTAGGTTAATTTTGTAAATAAAATAATCATGTGAGGATAATATAATTTCAGGATGTTGTGGATATTGATTTAACATCATTGAAAGCAGAAATGTTGCTGACAAAAAATTGTTTACATAATAGAAATTTGGATTTTGATATACTTGGAATAAAGAAAGTGGTGACTGAAGATGTTTTTCCAAACTTGTTTAAACTTATTCAAGTAGGATTAGCTATTCCTATAAGCTCAGCTACTTGTGAAAGGTCTTTTTCATCTATGCGCCGAATAAAGAATTGGCTTAGGACAAGCATGGAACAGTCAAAATTTACAGATTTGTCAGTTATTAATATTGAGAGAGATCTAAGCAATAAAATTGATAAAGATAAAATAATAAATAATTTTGCTATGTCTCAAAGGCGTATATCTTTAGTATAATATTTAATGAAAATAAAAAACGTATTTACCTGTATTATATATTTATTTTTCAAATATTAATAATTATTGATTAATCAGGTATTATTATGAATGCATGAATGGTGTTATGAGGGGGGTGTGGGGGGCGAAGCCCCACACGGGTTTCTTTGGTCCACATAAATCTAGCACCCCCATAAATTCAGCCCAAATTGCGCCTATGACACAAAACGACCACCAAGTCATTTAGGTTAGTGCAATAATTACAAACTTCTAAGTTCAAACACTTGAAAAAGCAAATTGTGACTGTAGTTTCAGTTTTAAGTTAATAGAAACAAAAATCAAACCGTACATCATCTTTGAAATTGAAGATTGGACTACTGAAATTTGAATTACAATATTATGTTCCGTTCCAAAATGTGACGAGAGACACACACAAATAAAATAACACACATTATCGTAAGACCTTTACCTACATTCTTAGTTCTGCGCCGCTCAGAATCTAAAAGTTATAGTTGCTTTACCCGTCAATCGTCACTGGTCGTTATTGATTTCTTATAGCATCAGTAATCTGTATACGAATAATGAATTTTACCTATATACCTACACTCAATAACAGTGTTTATTTATATTTAAAAAATATCGTATAATAAACAATGCAACTGAGGCGGAATAATAATTATTACTACCTGTATATCGTGGTTCCCGCCTCAGTGATGGTGATAATACATAAAAAAAAATGGTACCTACCTAAAAAAAAAAAGGAGTATAACATCTTATTACTATACATGTCTACATACTTATGCGGTTGTGCTTATATCTTTACACGAAATATTGGAGTCTTCGTTTGAACCCTAAAATGTATTCACGAGGGAAATCAAACCTATGAAATTCCATGAAGATTTCCCATTTGTCAGTTATTAGGTAGGTACCTACTTAATATTTTGTTTGACGTATAGGTAGGTCATAGCTAGGTGTAGAAGGTAAACACTACATCCATAAAATATTAATAGTTACCTAAATAAATTCAATTCGACTTTGTATTTTTCATTTGATTATGACGAGGGGCACAATACGTTATTTCTCATCCGTCCTAAATATGAAACAATAATCAATATTATATTACGTAGACTGTGCATTTCACATGGCTATAAATTATATAGCAATGCTATGCTCCAACTTCGTTTTAATGATATATGTAACGGAAAGTTTTTAACTGTCGGAATTATAATAGGCGTACTTCCTTCAGTTCCTTCACACAAAATTGCCGTAATGCAATTGGTATATTGAGCAGCTATATTGATAACTTGAAGAAAACTTTGCATGTCCCTTCAAGATTTCAGTATAGGGATATTTATGGACACAGTTTCGATTCTAAACGAAGCAAGAACTGTCTTTCAAAATACCACTCATCAACTTACTATATTATGTTATTATTATTGAATAATTTGATAGATACCTAGTGAAATGATAAATTAAGTGGAGTAAGATCTGTTAAGGCGCCCGGTGCCGATACCATTTTGTCCTCAAAAATACACTCTGCGGGAACAACGAAACCGCCTTGTGGAATCAACCAAATTTCATAATTTTTTTTTAATTGCTAAAGGGAAATATTCTACAGTCCGCATCGATCTTTGTTTTTCAATATTTTATTCTCAAACTTTATGATATGTCTAAAAAGTACAAGATAAAAAGCATTTTTTTACACATTTTTTAATACAATTATTTGAAATAAAATACAAAATCAGAGATCGATGCGGGCTGTAGGAAGTCTTCTTCTTTCAGATAAAAAGATAGTCATCAAAATCCGATAATTCTACAAAGCTTGAGAGTGATTCCCGTAAAGTTATTTTTTTCGATATAATACACTTTATATCAACCTTCCCTAAATAGGCACCGGGTAGTAGATTAGTGGAAAAGTATTATAATTGAGGTGGCAACTTTGAAAAACTGTCACTGGGACCATTATTATTTTTTGTACAGATCTCCCGGCTGAGTTTTAATAACATCCTTTGTTTTTAAACATGAAAGTGATTTAACCTAACGCATGTAATAAACTTAAGTTTATTATATTTTATACGCAAAAAAACTTTGGTTATTTAAAAAAAATAGTGCACGTACTTTTAAGAAGAAAAACAATTTAAGCTTATTAAAACACTTCTTAACTTTTGTACATTTTAAATCTAATATATAAATTTATTATTATATATAATTATATATAGCCATATCGGTAGGTAGTGTTTTAAAGACTCAATTTTTTCCTGTTCCTTGACAATATACTCATTGATTTCTTCACATGTCTTGGTAGGCACTAGGCTGACAAGTATATTTCCTTCTGTATCTACAATTTATAAAAACACTTCGTCGGATTATGCTAAGATGTTTGATCCCGAATGACTTATACGATCGGGAAGACATGGAAGACTAAAATCGGACCGAGGCATTTATCTTTTACTGACACACAATTACACGAATTTCTGTACCTACCACTGTACCAAGTTGATGAAGACCTGGTAGAGGCCAGGATAACTCCTATGCACAAGTGGCACAATCGAATCGAACACTACAGGGATTAGGGCATAGGCGTCTGCCTAACCTTAGCTGGTCTATAAAAGATTATTTTTGTCAGTGGATCAACGTCATTTCAGTGGTTACGATTTTTTCAGATTTCCATATTGTTTGTTACAATATAATACATGAAGCATTTTGTACGGTCAGACTTGAAACCATCGATGTTCATAATATTATTATTATTATTTATTATATACAATTAATATAGTACCTACGCGCAGGTGTCCAAATGAAAGTATCTATTTATTGTATAATGTATTCAATTATCGATACTTGTGGTCAGCAGAGGGCGAAATGTTTCTAGATTTTCAGCCTAAGACGCTGGCCGAGCACATGATTATATCTGATTATATCTCATCCGACTTATGACGGGTCATAGTTGATATTTTGGCAAGACGTATCTGCATCAAATAGGGAAAGGAGAACTGGGGCAGGCCATCATGGCGTAATTTAAATCGATGATGCAGAACACACTCAGTTTCATTGCGGGGCGTAGGCTGGAGAAAGTCAAAAAAATATTCAGGCGGTAAGGCTCAACACCAACCAGCAGAAACCGGGTGTCCTCAGGGGTGGCTCCAGAGACATGGTTGGGGGAGGCAGTCATAATTTTCAGAAAATTTCGATATTATAATATGATTATTGTTTATAATTTTGTTTTTAACAATATACAATTGTTTAAAAATACAGCTTGTGGGGCTGCGGCCTGGAGCCTACCCTGAGTGTCCAGGTGACGATGATGCTGTAAAGTACAAGTATGAATTACAAGTGCCTCTGCAATGGAGAGCTGTCTGAAACTATAATGTGTTCACGGTTATATCATTAAGGAGGAAGCGGATTGTGAATGAGAAGCACAACGAAGCTAAAAAACTAAGATCGTGATAGTTGAAATACACTTCTACGGGCCAAGCACCAAATGGTCGAGTAGGGGCCACCTCTTTTTGTCATTAAACATTTTTTATTCTGATGTATGTATTGATTTGTTGTTAAATAAAAGATTTTAGGGTCGAGGCGAATTATTTTCAGATGTTTCTGAGCCCTGACATGGCTGACAATACCACTGAAATAAAAAGAAAAAGGGTATACTATGAAATGTATAAATTATTTTTTCAAACCGTTCCTTTACAATTCCCCTCTATCAAATACCAACCATTACAATAGATTTTTTTCATAATTAATTTGATTATATACAAAAAAACTAAGCCCGGATATATTTGATATTACGTTATTTAATACATTATATTAATCACATATTGAAAACAAGTAGCTACCTATATAATAAGAGCTTCTCGAGGTTTTTTCTTTTTCCCGACGCCAAAGACAAAAAGGTAACCACAAGTAGTATTCGTTAGTCGTATTCGTTAAGTATAACTACTAGTCGACTACCTATTCGTTACTTTATTGTATCAGTACTCTATAGAACCCTATGGTTGACAGGACATAATATTATAAGTTGTTAGTGGACAAAGGTAGGTACTGTTTTTTAACAAACCTCGAACTCGAAATGAATGAATAAAGTTATTTGTATAAAATTAGTTTGTAACTATTTGAGAAAAAATAAGTAGGACAATATTCAACAAATTGTTTCAGTTAACATGCAGATTGGTGCACGTATGTAATATTTAGAATATTTACCATTGGAATATTTACTCAATAGCGATTTCTCGATAGAGCAGGTTTCATATATAGTTTATTGTGAATGTAGTATATACGTTACCTATTGATTTACATTTTGCACTTGGGTCGGCTTTTGTTTATTGTAAGTTTGAAAAACTCATCAACAATAGTAATAATGAAGCTTTTAATGTATATTCATTTAAGATAATACTGCAGTTGGATGTATAGTTGTTGTTATTGAAATAGGTACCTAATTAATCTTAGGTAGGTAGATATCGTAGATATATCTACTAAGGAAAATGGCAATTCTACAAAGGTAAAAGGGTTGTGTATTCAAAACAAAAACGGGTTAAAGATTGTAATCCGAACCAAAATTCAGAAATTCAAACATAATTAATAATCTATATGTACCTATATAATATAATTATTTATACCTATTGGGTGAATTTTCATTGTGTATTATTATTATTATTATTATTATATATATTTCATCTAATCACAATTATATTGTTATAATACTTTATAAGATATACCATGTACACAGTCCCTATACCAACAAACTTACATTTATATTTTGAAGATTGTCTTTTATTTATATTGAAGAATTGTTGATGTTCTAAGCTTCTAAATACTTCTTATACGCACGAATGAAAAACAAGTCACGCGTAAAACGTGTATTTTTTTGTACTTATTTATTCGTTGATAGTTTTAAAGGATAAACTATACGGTGGACTTAAACCAGTACGAAATCGTTTCAAACGCAGGGGTAAATATTTTATTATGGTTTTACGTTTAGCCTCTTAAAATCGTCTTTTTAGTTTTCACAATTTCATCGCATTTAGATGAAAAAATCTAAGTTTATATTATGTCAATCATCATAACAACTTACGAATTTAATCTACCATTAATTAATGATCGATTGCTTGTGTTGTAGGTAATATTTTTATTTTACACCTACATCGAATTAGTTGTAATTTCATCTTGATATGACGTATGTATATATTATTATTTATATTCACCGAGTGATTCAATTAAGGGCACTCATTATTCAAAAAGTATTAATGTTTTTGAAAATATTTTTTTTACATGGTTTTAAGTCGTTACAAAACAACGTTTTTATTAAATAAATTATATTTTTATTTTTTTTTTATTCTAATAATTTTTTAAGTTTTACTTTTTTGAATTACAACATAGGTACAACATAGTTTTAATTTCATCTTTGAAAACAGCGTATTTTGATACATAAAAATCGAATTCAGGATGAGTAGTTTATGAGTTATAAGTATTTAAAGTTTAGTTGAGTGAAGTCTGTAGTGGACCGACATTTCGAAAGGGGAATGGCATACCACCCCACTCCGCTCATCAAAATTCAAAACTTTAAATATTTATAACTCATAAAGTCATAAGCTACTCGTCACAAATTTAGTTTGTATGTACAGAAATATTTAAAAAAAATTCTGATTTGAAACATGAAATTAAAAAAAAATAAAAACTTAAATAAAATTATGGATACAAAATATTAAAATATATATAATTGTTATATGATATTTTTTCAAAACATTTATACCAGGGGCGCCATTTCAGTTTTAAATAGGGCTGCCAAAATTTTTACCGGGCCACAGTTATAACAATGAAAATTGAAATGTAGCCATGTTGGAGTTATTTCTAACCTATTACTACTAGGGACGAAAAATAATTAATATCTTAAGGGATAACACTAATAAAAGTATAATATCATTATTCATTAATATACATTTTCTTTCTATGTCTTTAATATCGAAGTATATCTATGTATATCCCTTTATTTATAAAATATTTTTATCTTATATCAATTATTTCAATTAATTAAATTCAACTGATACATCGGGCATCGGCGCCAGCATTAAATTAAAGCAGGCCAATATGATACGGTGAAAAATAGGGCCGCCAATGTATATCCTGCGATACCCCTAATGGCACCCCTGATTTATACTTTTTGCAATTATGAGTGTCCTCCAATGATAGAAGAATCACCTGGTAAATAATATATCCGATATGAAATTGTTGTCAAATTGTCTTGGTGGAGGTAATTTGTAAATTAGTTAAATAGAGTATAAATGTATGATTCATTCGAGGCAATATTTTATTCACTCAACCTACCTATATAGGTAACACACTAGCGTTAGTGTAAGCCATTCATTTGACTATTCAAATGTTCCTGGAATTACAATTTCATAAAGCGGTGTTTTGGTGAATTCATAATTGCTGTTTATACGATATTATGACGTTGGTTGTACAGGGTGGTCTTCTGTTTCTATGCGTGTGTACTGTACATAATATAGTTGTTTTAGGATCCACACCCGAATTGTAAATCAACATTTTTCTTAGCTGCAGGCGTTTGTGAATTCACCATGACAATATTTTAGAAACATATTTACATATACATATATAAATACTGTTTGATGTATAAGTATATAATTGATAAATATTTAGGTAATACCGACATTTTAGATTCCGGGCGGATCAAGAGGGTCTGAGCTATTCCGATGTATTGATGGTCTTGGTAGTAAAATAATGATGTGGTTTATTTTTATTTTTTTTGGAGGGAAAATCCTTTATAGGGCAGTAAAAATGCTCTGAAAGTTTCATGTTTTTCCTGTCCAATATAGTGGCCATATTATGTATATATATATACATATACGCATACATTGGAAATAGAAAACAGATTGTACGTAAAACAGGTTTTTTTTTATTTTACCAGTAGTTTTAAAACCCAGTTGAAAAACTACAAAACTAAAAATGTTAAATTTACTGCACATTCGTTTTTAACAAAATCGATTGCTTTGTAACTTAGCAATGATACTCAAGAGACAAACATTTTTATTTATATTTATTTTGGTTTTTTTTTTATTGCGTAATGTTCTTAAACGTCGGTTTACCTATTCATGTAAGCATACAATTTTCGAAATAGTTTTTTCTTTTTTTTAAGAATGCGAATGTTCAACAATTTAATAAATTAAGCACAGTAAAATGTTTAGATTTGATTATTCAGAACTTTAACATAATATTTTAATACGTATACAATACCTACTACAATAGTAAAATACTATAATATACAAACTGTAGAGATCTGACTTATAATAATTAATAGGTATAGTTATTAATTGTTATAAGGAATGTATAAAGAGAAAAAAATCTGATAGTTACCAACTAGATAAATTGCTATTATGTAGATCGAATAAAATACATATCTATCATTACCTACGTAATATAATTTGTCACATAAAAATAAAATGTCCTTTTAATATACTTATTTCCATTAAGAATTTTTTTTTTTTTATTAACTATCCCGCGCAACTCAGGCCATTGGATGGTTATTACTGTGGGGGAGGGTACTGTAAGTTTTAAACATGTGTGTTTTGGTTTTGGCAGATTTTTTGGTAAGCACCCGTAGGTATCTGCCATGCCCTGGATGGGGGATGGCGGCACTTCTCTCCGGACACCGTGACTTGCCTGAAGAAAAATGCCCCCCGTGGCCGGCATCGAACCGGCGCCGGTGTGCGTCGCAACCGACGGCTAATCCGCTCGGTCACTCGGTCATTCCGTCCCCCCATCAAGAATTATAGTATTGGAGATTTAATAATATATTTGAAATATTAACATTTAAATAGGTACCTACTTACGAATTATATAAACATTATTACATTAAACACTACTATAAAGTCTACAAATTAGACTATTTACATTATTTATCAATAATTTTTTTAAGATTTGCAAGGCTCAAATCTAAAGTCAACTATATAAATAAATATAATATTTTGGATTCTGAGCGGAGCGATCAATGTATTGATTTTACAATGATGTGTTTTTTATTTTTTATAATATTTTTACATTTTTAATTCATTGAATTAAAAAAAGCTATGTCCTATATAATATACCTACCTATAGGTATCAGGTACGGCTATACGATATACATAATCAATTAGTTAGTAAAAACTGTATATTTACATACCTAGGTACCTAATTAATTTATCATGTCCTATTTTCTCTTAAAACATGTTTGATATAGATTAATTAGACAGACCATTTATATTTTCTACTGCCCACATAATTGCAAATTTGTTTCGTAATATTTTAAACTCATTTAACTGGTCATATTCAAAATAATGAACAAATTTCAATTATTTATAGTTCAAAATATAATCTATTTAATCAAACGTGTAATACAAATAGGGAATCAAATTAAAATTTAGTTGCTTATTCTATGCGTTGAACACTTACAGTTACTGAATGATTTAATAATAATTGGTTTTATATTTCAGAATTTCTGAAACATTACATACAAATAGTCGTAGTCAGCTTCACGTGTAGAGAAAACCGAGTTTTCAAACTTTTTATATAATGCTATAAGAATGCCAGAGAAGTTATCCGTGGAAAAATATACGATGGCAATACATAAATATCAACACTAAATATTTATTTCAAACAACTTTCACGTGTGTTAAATATGTGTAAATGATTTTAATCACGTTAAGTATATTTGAAACTAAACAGTATATAGTAACTATTTAATGACATTGATTAGTTTATGGATAGCTGTTAAGTAGGTATAACCACATTGTATAATGTATTGTTGATAGGTACTTAATTCGACGGCCTATACATAAATATATAGTGTCGTATAAAATATTTTTTTATTCACTATTTTGTCATAGAAATTTAATTGGAAAAAAAATAGGCTACAGTATAACAAATAGAAAAGTGAATGTTTTCTCCTCCCCAATAAGTTGTAGACCATAAAATAAGAATTCGTGAAATATGTTTTTAAGTTGGGGTGGTATTTGGGGGGAAGAGCCATGCAACAGAGAGGGTGCGTGTAGGTGTATGATGAACACCCGACGGCAAGCCCTTCAGTATCATTTTCCTCTCAGTCCCGTTTGTGTGAAGGTGAGCGTTGACCGCTTTAACTCGTCCAAAAATATAATTTATCGTTTATTTTTTTTTTCAATCAGCATCAATCGAAGTGGTTAGGTTTTTTATTTTCTAACAATACAAAGATTTACTTTATAACACAACGTTTAAAATCATTTTTCAGTTTGCTTAAATCTCTAGACAATTGTGTGATAATTATTGTTGAGCATTAAAAATTGCCCGCCAAATTTACCACGTGAAAACATGGATGATCTTGTAAGTATATTTGTATATTGTGCATTATCATTATTTGTTATACTTGGTTTATACATAACTTTGTTATCGTTTAACTATTATTTTTTTTACTAAACTTTTTAACTTTAAGTTGAACTCAAATTTTAATATTAAAATAAATTCATACTATCAAACAGTTAGGTACATAAAAACTACTAGTGCTTATTATAAAATAAAACAATTAATATAGATTAAAAGATATGAAATTAAAGTGTGTTGACTACTGAGTAAAATTCATAAAATGTATTCAATGGACATTATCAATACGGCATACACTCAAAGAATAATGCTTGGAATCCTTCTTCTTAAATAAACCTAAATGTAAAATGATATTTTTTAAAAATAAAAATATTGTAGTTATATTAAACTAAAATGGATTAATATTTAAAAACCTATTGATTTTTTTTTTTTTTAATGTAGACGTTTCTATGAAATACCTAATTAGACTTGACTGAATATTGATTTAATTTGTAAACAAACATTAATAATTAAACTTCAAATAAATATCAACTTTTATTGGTCAGTTATTATTTTTTTTCTTTAAATATTTCTAATGCGCATAGAGTAATGTAATCTACATACTTATTTATAATACCGTATATTTACTTTGTGTTTATTATTTTTGAATATATATTATATATTATACATATTATAGTTTAAATTATAAAGACTCAAATCAAATATATTATTGTTATAATTGTTATCTTGTCTTGTAAACTATTATCAAAATATATAAGATATTTTTAGTAGGTTTTAGTTGGACACCTACTTGATTTTTATTATTTTTAATACGTTTCGAAAATAAAATACAACACTAAATATTTGTAAAAAATATCATTTAAACATCAATGACAATTATTGACAAATATAATAATTATGGTATCAGTATTTATTTTTATAACATTTTAACACGTGGCTTATTAGTTATTATAAACAATTACATCGCACATCTTCGGAAGAAATTAAATTTGATAAATAACTTTATATAACACTAAATCAAATATTACGTACCTACCAAGTTATTTTGTAACGCTATTGCTCATCATTGCTTTTAAATTACCTAAGTACAATAGAGGTTGAAAACGATTTTATTGAATCCATCATAGGATAAGGAGTAACATAGTAAGATAGAAAATATTTTAGGACTAAATTTAAAATTGTAATTTATCGGTATTGTAATCCACGTTCAATATTTATAAATGTTCAAAAATTATAAAATTTTTGCGAGCACTTCTGTTCGAAAAATACATTGTTTACCACGTTTATATGTAATCGTTAATATCTGTGCATTAGATTAATTTAATTCGGGTATTAGGCTAATGCTTTTTTAATATTTAATATGATTGATGAAATTGAATTAATTATTCTGATGCGCATTAACGATTGCAAATAAACATTAAAAACGTGCGAAAGTTAAAAAATATAAAATAAATTACTGATCCCTCCTTTTGTTCGGTATCTTAAATTGTTTCAACTTTTAGCCTTAAGCCTTTAAAGGTTTCATTATTATGTAGGTACTATGTAATATAGGATAATGCAAGGTATGCAAAGTGGACCTAAATTAACTGACTGCTGACTGGATTATGGCACTTTAAATTTGATTTATCGCGTGTTGAAGAATGATGTTTACTAATAGCGTTTTTGTGTAGAAATATACATATTACTATAGGTTCATATATCAATATCATATTATAGTAGCGCATGCGATGTAGAGGGCCATTCTTTTTAATGGTAGCACATTTTTCGAATAAATCAGTTTTAGGCGATTTCGCTTTTTAATGAGCATTATTAATGGCTATATATATATATTTATACACACTATGAATATTTAAGACGAAAAAAAGAGAGGAAGACTGGGTAGGTAGCATATCAATGTGTTTACCTGCAGCAGGGGCACAAAATCCTAATTACAACCGGGGCCTAAATAACGCAGGAATGATGTCACTACCCTTTTTTTTAAATATTAATTCATCATAAAATGAATATACACGTACAGGTTGTTGTACCTATTCATGTATGAAAAAATATTAAAATGTAAGAATGATATGTTCGTCATTTATGTAACAGTGTAACCGCTTAAATATATTTGTACAATTTATTGTAATATTATTCATAGCGAGGGAATAAAAATGAATAGAATAGGTATTATGTAGTTTAAGTTGACAATTTAATAATTCATAATATGGAAATTTAACTTCTATTACAAACATTTTGTAGTAAATGACACGTATGAAATACAATATAATTGTAAACGTATTACAGTTTTTAAAGATATGTTAACATAACATTTTATATGGTTTTAAAATGAATTGAAAATTGTATACCTACTGTTACACGATAATATCCTTTATAGAAATTGAATGAATATATTTTATGATATTAATATTTAAAAATATAAGTATAACAACATTTTTTTTCTAAGTTAAAGAGATTACATTTATAATAATTTATTTTCAATAATGATTAATGACTATATAAACATAGCGTGAAATCAAATAAGTTGTAAATTGTAATAATATTCTTAATGACTAAAGTAGGTAATTATAATTTTAAAACAAACAATTGATATTAATGTTTGGAGGATAAATATATATACCTATGTCCTATTAATTGTAACGGTTTAGAGACTATATACCTGCAAGATTGTTATTAAATATTAACATTTATAATATTAACATTGAAAGTAGGATTAAATACATATTTAAATGGCTACGTTCCTTAAGTTTTTAATACTTAAGTCTAACAGTAAGTCGATTAGAACTACACATTTGAATGTGTTTTATTTTTTACTTGAATTAAGTAGCAGTATTATACATATTAAGCTCTTTTTAATATATTGACTATTTTAGAACCGTTACCGAAGAAATGACAGACTATAATGACATTGAGTACGGTAGTACTATTTTATGTACTCCTTCTAACCTCGTTCGGGATTCAGTTTTTTTCTTGGATAGTAGTTTATGCTTTTATTTTTTCTCCTACAATGTATTACATTAAAACGCCACCCAGTATGGGTAGTATTACAGTCATCTATCAATTCATTCATCGTTAAAGAAATAGCGAAATATACTTAGGTGCATTGAAACAATTTGATTTTTGTGTTCAGATTTAAATACTTAATGATAATAATAATATTTAGGTTCATAGGTAGGTATTACTAGGTATTAACAAAATACATCAATGTATATTATAATAAAAGTTATTATAGTTCTTAAAAATATTAAATACCTCTACCTATAACGGTTATACTTAAATCGATGTGCAAATAAATCGTACCCAAAATACGATAAAAGATCCTTGTTTTCTTATTTTTGGATTTGTAAGGGAAGTAGGAAGCTTTATAATATACTATATTATATTATTATATTGGTTTGAACTTTGGATGCTTAACAATGATATATTATGCTTTTTATTTATTTTTTTTATTATTATATTTAGGATCGCTAGCGATGGTTATGTATCAATGTAGAATGAATGTCCTAAAAGTCATATAAATCTTTCTCTAGCGCTTGAAAATTAGACACATATGGTAATTTAGAAATAAAGTTTTAAAATTTCTGAGTAAAAAAAAAATACGTTAACTTAAAAAAAAAAGGTTTGGAACAAAAACTATATTTAAAATGTGATTTAAAAAAATATTCAAATGAGTTCGTTAATATTAAAATTAACCGAACGGTTTATAAAAGTATATTTGTTTATTTAATCAAAAATATTTAAGGGTTAAAATAATTTGTAAATACTTGTGATGCACTAGAATATTGGTACTTTGAGGAAACTTCAAATGTTCAACCATCAAACTTACGTGTATAGTTTTGTAGCCCATTTTTCCACGTTAATAGTTAATAAATGATGTCCCAGGTGAATTAAATAATTTGGAGTGACAGGAAAATGGAAAATCCATTACCTTATTACTTTATGTATAGGATAGTAGGTAGGTACTATTCAATTCCCACGAGACATTTATTTCCCAATAATAATGTTTATGACGAGTTAACAGTTCTAAGTTGTAATATTTTATTTATTTGTTCAGTTGTATACTATTAATGGGCTTAAATTAATAATATTCTCTTTGCTTGTATAAGAAAGCACTTCAGACACAACTTACTACCCTGCAGCGAGTATCAAAAATACATCTCAATCGAGTGCTATATATTTTATCTTTATTTAAAATGAAAAAACAAGAAAATTAGATTTTTTTAGGAGATAATCTCAGCTATACTTAGAATTGTTTTTTCAAATAGAATGATTTATTATTGCTTTCAAGTTAACAGACATCCAACCCCATACAGTAGTACAGCTCTCGTATTCCCTTTTTTTAGGTATTGCATCTTTTACTCCGCGATTTTATATCTTCTATATTTCATTGGTTGTCACGCTTTATAAATGTATACACCTATAATATATTGATCTTATAGTGGTGTCACAATATTAATTCCGCCCTTAAGCCAATGCCAATCCAAAACAATGGTCTACACAATGCTCTGTATACAGGTTTAGAGTTTAAACCTACACGTCTTATAAATAGGTCCTACACGTGTTTTACGCGCAGACTTTGGTCATAAAATTATTTTGTTACAAAAATAAAACATAAATAATTTGTTTGATGCCCAATTATATTTGCTAGCCGTTAGCTGTCTTTATAGGGATTACACGAAATCTTTGGTTTGATAAATCACACATTTTCCCTAGTAGATTAACGCAAAAATGTTCGCTCATAATCACTTTTATAAACTATCATGTAAAGATGGGTTTAATTTTTAATATTCAGATTTTTTTTCATCAGAGCTTTCCGATTTTTGTAACAGTAAAGATCGGTAATCTTTACTGTTACGAACACAAATATAATATTATGGCGTAAACAAATTAATGCGATTGAAATTTCAATTTGAATAAAAAATACTGTTGGTCTGGTTTCATGACAAACTTAGGTATGGTATTATATGGGCCAAAAATATTGAACGGAATACTATGCGGGCAGCATAAAAAAACCTTATCGAAAAAACATTTCACACAAATTGTTCAGGGAAAGTGCGTAGCCACCACCACGTAGGTAACACACATGACATAATATGAATACCAAAATGTATTTCTCTCTGCTTTAACATGCATGCACGAAACATAAATTGTTTCTATTTATTTTTTTATTTAACTGTTGTTGCTCTTTGTTTTAATTTATTTGTCCGACGATCTTGGTGGCCGTGATCAGAAAAAAAAGAGTCGTGGGCCGCGCGTTTGACACGGCTTCAGGTGTAGAGTATTTTAATTTATTTCGAGTCGATATTATTCGAGACGAAAGTCCGTTATGCCATAGAGAAAATGGTGGACAAAATATTGAGCCTGTGTAATAGCTTACATAGGTAGTAAAATTTCAAAATAAGAAACAGTATAAACATGGGAGGCCCAACTTTTTTAGATAAAGATCTACTGAGAATGTATTTTTCATTTGAGCAGCCATAAAATACACATAACTATTGTCGACAGCGGTCACTGGGATTTTTTATGGGGGGTGCTATAAATGTATAATAATAAATTCTGACAAATGGGAATCGTTTTTGAAATCGACCACGGTCGTCCGTTTGGCCGCTTCTGGAATATAGCAAAACAGCCTATAGAATATCGAGAAGTGAATATAATAATATATAATAAGTGAGTATCATTTTAAGTTTGATTTTGAAGAAGATTCCAGGACTCTGAAATTGGGTAGTGATTTGAAAACCACGCAACTTTCATAATTTTTTTAATGTTTTGTCTTTTGACTCATATCCAAAAACACAGTGCGTATATTTTGTCATTTTGGATAATAATTACGAGTTGTCTCGCGTTTGCCTGATGTGCGTCCATAAAACGATCATATAACACAACATAATATACCATAACGGTAGTCCACGCTGAACTGATGAAGGTTTAATTGATACTGAAAATTACACTACCACATCAATGATGATGTCTGACGCACCGCTATACCTACCTATTCATTAAATTAGTTAACGTTGGTCTATTTGATGTGTAACAACCAATGCTCTATTAGAAGAAATTGCGATACCTATATTATTATATGCGTGTATATATAATATTCATTATATTATGCGATTCACATATTTGCATATTTGCATATTTTGGAAGATATTATATCAATAAATTGAGTAAAGAAGGGTTACAGTGCTAAGGATGTGTAAGCAGGCAAGGGTGACCGACCCCATATAGTCGTGAGTGAAGGGCGAAGGGAAAGAGGAAAAATAAGAAGCTTATATTGATAGCGTCATAGAAGTATTGATTGATTGATTGATTGATTGATTGATTGATTGTAGATTGATTCATAGATTTTTGTAGGTATGCGTTAATATTTATTGGCGGATTTGTATATTTCAAATGTATATTTTAATTTTTGTAAGCCTAAGTTTTCATTTTAAATTTTCCATTGTGATTTTCAGTCATGGGTATTTGGATCATTTGTTTTTCATAATATTATATTCCTTAAATATAACCTAGTTTTCAAATATATATTTTTCATATTGATATGATGATATTGGTGTGTCGGTTTTGTTCTCTCCGAATAGTTATTTTGTAGGTAACTACTTACTAGTTAGTAGTTACTATATACTTACCTACTGGTTAATGGGGTCAGGATTATTGATTATGAGTTTTATTTCATAGAATTTGAGAATATTTGAAAAGTCAATATTCGTAATGTTAGTTGAATACCTAGTAAATATTTATGTTTGTATAACATGTATAATATTGTGTGTTAATTATTATGTGTGTTATTTTATACAAACTAACAAGTAACACTAATCAATGGGCGAAAAAACCCGTGTTGGCCGTTGGGAAATGCATATTGGTCAAACATCGAACTGAATGTCAGTATGTCACGTTTCAATAACGTTTGGAAAGTTTTGAGATTATTGAAAGTGTGTTTGACATTATCCAAACTGCCACAATAAATTCTAGACATGCTAATATATTATAATGATGACATAGTAGGTACTGCATAACATTACTATTTAAAAACTCACAGTTTTAGACTTGGCTACTTTGTATGATTATACGTTGTGCAGATAACATAAAAAAGATAGGTAAATAAGTGGTTTTAATTATTTGTATGCGATTGTGATTTAGATATATTCGTATTAATAACTGAAATATAGTTTAGTAAGTACAATTGATTTGTATTTTTTATATTTCAAACTAGAAAATTTTATCAAATGCCATCAGGGGTTGTCAGACTTTTTAGGTAAGGGACCACTTATTATTTTGAAACAATGTATCGAGCCGCATTCGTAATGAAAACATCTATTAAATGATTAAAACTGTATTAAAAAATACATGTTGTATTCAAAATGTGTTCACGGGCTCCGAATAAAGACGAGGCGGGACACGGGTTGAACCCTATTATACTTTAGGGAATATATACTGTATACCTTATACACTTATACAGTTACACGGTATATGGTACAACTGAATATGGTGTATTGGTGGTGGTGTCTCACCGTGTACTCTTAGTGAAATGCCAACATGCAAAACTTCCACTGTTTAAATAAATCAAGTTTATAATAAAAAAAATATTTTTTTGATCGAAAAATTAGTAATGCTGAATATTTTTAAAAAAATGTCTGCAGTGTACGTTAATAGGAGCCTTGCATTAAATTTTCACGCTTTTTTACCCAAAAAATACAATTTTATTGATATTTATAGAAAAAAAACTAAAAAAATGGAAAATTGACAATGTCCGTAAACAGCCCAAAAAGAGTCAAAATATTTTCAACATTTTATGGTGTATAGAAAATGAAAATATAAACATTCAGTAACATTATCATGTATCTACAGTTATTTGTTTTTGAATAACAACAAAATAACAAAACCGCTACATGAGAAATCGAGTGAATGTCCAACATTGTAAAAATATGAATTAAGGTAGACAAACTTATGAGGAATCCTGTATTACATTTTCAAATCTTAGATTTAAAAAGAAAAGTTTTTATGAATTCTCAACTCAAAATAATTTGCTTTTTTTCCGTATTTTATTAAGATTTGAACTTTAAATGCTTATAAATAAAAACTGTGACTAAGGATTTTTAATATTTTTCAAATGTCATTGTAAGAATATAGTAGGAGCCTTGTTTTAATTTTTCAAGCTTTTTTACCGAACAAATAAAGTTTTATTGAAATTCGTAGAAAAAAAGACTAATAAAATTGGAAACAGAAAATGTTCCTAAACAGTTCAAAACAAATCTAAATAGTTTGAAAATTTTATCTTGTATAGAAAATGCAAATATAAACGACCAGTGAAAATGTCATCTATATACGTTCATATATAGAGTTACACCAAAAACCAAAATTGAATTTTGGAAAACCGATTTTGCGTAAAAATTCCCGTTTTTTCTTAATTGTTCTTTTATTTTTCCCTGCGCTTTACTTTTGACCCCCAAAAGTACCAACGAGATTCGCTTTCCTATCAGAAAAGATACTGTTGAAGAAAATCTAAGCATTTTTACTGTCCTAAAAGATGATGGCAGACCCAAAAAAAAAACACAATCATTTTTATGTTGTTTTGCCCGGCGTTTTTCAAAACTATTAGGAATTTTAAATTTTGACCTCCCCAATGCACCAACAATATTCACTTTCCCATCGAACAAGATACTGAAGTTGAAAATCGAAGCATTATTTCGACTACTTATCGTGTACATAGACACAAAAAAAAAACACATTATTGTAAAATCAATACATTCATCGCTCCTCTCAGAATCTAAAATTAGATGCATATTTTTATTATTTATATCATATATTAGTGATTTAAAGTGCATATTTTGATAGTTTTTAATGCATGAATTACTGGGGCCTAAATTAATAATAATTAACTAATAACTTCTATGTACAAATAAACATGAAATGCTTACTTTATATTCTGAAACTGTTCTTCATGATAAAGACTATAAAAGTATTGTTATTATTTATTAACAATTTAAATTTAAATCTACTAGTAGGTACCATATAAAATAGATGTATAGTTGTTGTTTAAATATTCATACCTTGTACAAAGTTTTACTTTGTAATTTTGGATTTCGCATGAGTTATGATTCTAACAGAAATCTGAAACTAATTAATAAACTTGTAAATGGTGTGCTGTACATCACCTTAAGTAGTCATAATAAATTAATTGTTAAAGTATGAAGTAATACATTTGATAAATTTGGGTTCATAAGAAATATAGGTATATAAGTAGGTAATTATACCAGGCACTTTATAATCAATAATCAAGTAAATTAAAATTTAGTCTTCAATTAATATTAAACCAGTATTAAACATATCAATAATTTTCGCACAGAATAATATCGTAATATCGTAGGTAGTATGACGATTCTTTTTTACATATTATAATTTATTTAAACATATTTTTAACATATTTTTAATGGTTTTATTTTTAAATCTTATTTATTTATTTCTTATCCATCAATAATTGGTAAGTAACAATCTAAAATTTGTACACCTCTATGCGAAGTGAGGAATTTATTGGTATATCAAAGATATTCTATTTTCCGTGAACATTTTTAGTTGTAAAATGCCCCAAAAGTTTCTTACAGCCGTATTTATCAATTGAAAATCGAGTCTAGTTGCTCTACTTAGGGGTAGCAGGTACTTTCCTTAGTAGTTTATATTAATTAATAGTTGCTACCTCCTTAAATGCACGCAACAACATGTAATTATTCATTATTGTTCAAATTAATTATCAAATATCATAAAGATAGAACAAAATTCTATAATAAATAACTACGAAATAAATTGTAATAAGTAGTACCATTCAGAATTCGACTTGACATCGTAAAAGACCTTCGTCTACTGTGCAGTGAGACAAAACAAAATCTTTTCAAGCACACATATACGGAGTATAAAAAATAAAGCTTTGTCGAGTTAAATTTTTTTTAAACGATATTGCCAAGAGTTATTCTGCACAGACGTCCTAGAAGTAGTGTATTTATCCTTTTAGTTCAATCTCGTCTTGAACATGCCTCATTTATTTGGTACAATGATTATAGTATTACTCGAAATATCATGATTTAGAGTCAGTTGACAGTTCGGTTAATATGTCATCTTCTAACTTATCTTTGAAATATCGTTTTCAAAGTTAACGTGCACTAAACATACATTTTCTAATAACATTTTATGTTTTATACAAATAATTACAATAAAATACAAAAAAAACTTTCAGGATTCAATATTTTTGTACAAATTCATTAGCGATGTCTAAATTGTTCAAAACTTCTTAAACGACTCCAATATTCCAGCAACACTTTAGTGACACATCAAATTTATACGAGAAATACAAATTTGTTCAACGAAAACAAATCGATATGATGCATATACAAACAAATTCCGTATACGGTCAATATTTTAAAGTTTATAGAGTGAACATAATTTTGTCATTATTGAAATATCTTCAAATATAATATCAATATAAAATGGGAATAAAACTAATTCAATTTTCAGAAGTTAATTTTCGTCAATTTTTATCCATTATATAACATTAATAATGAATATTCTATATTATCATGTACCTACACAACTGTTCATATCGTCTACATTTAAAATTGTAAGACAAAGCTTTATCCCGTAATAAACAACTAAAAATTCAATTATTTATGAATTTTTTTTCGTCCAACAATGTAATTAGATGGAAATTTTGTTATTTAAATAAAAACAGGTGCACGCTGACATATAAACGAGTTCCCATCTAAAAAGAATACAGGATGGTTCACCAAGAATTCTCACCACCATTTTATCCTTTAATAATAAGACATTTATTACAATTCTGATTTTTGAAATTTTTATACCTTATTAAGAACCAAATAATTTTAAAGCACATGGAATTTTTTTCAAATAATTTTAGTAAAGTCCTGTAGCGAAACAAACTTTTTTTCATAAAATCAGTACTACTATATATTTAATCCAGTACTTATTAGAGTCTATAGGTACTTATTACTCGGGCATTTTTTTAAACTGTAAAACATTAACAATTTAATTCAATTTTCCAATAATCATAGCTCTCATTACGTCATAACACCTATATATAACTCCTATACTTTATCATGAAATGTTAACCGTATAGCACTCATAGCTTAACGATATTCAAATATTACCCATTTGAATACCAATACATTTAATACATTAAATTATCAAAATGTGAAAAAAAAATGTCTGTTTTACTTAGGTACTCGTAAGTACTGTGTGATTTTCATCTCCCTGATTTCAAAAGATATGAAATGTTTATATAAAAAAAAATCAACAGTGAAATTACATTTTCAGCACTTTCAGTCATATTATTTATTTATTTTTCTTGTATGAATATTTTATTAATTTATATGCCCAGGGACGAGAGATTTATTTCTAAATTATATTTTCGATTTCGTTTCCAAATTCTCGTAATTGTATTTTTTCCTTTGTACAAAAATAAAGTATTTTTACTACCTACGCTCAAAATGTATAAGTACTACACTAAGGTACTAATATTTAATCAATTTCTATTTTTCTCTTTCGTTTATGTTCTTTGATTTATCTAATCTATTATATCCAATTTATTTATTTACAATGATGTCTGTTTTTCATGTGTACACGATTAATAGTAGAAAAAATGCTTCAATTCTCAACTTTGGGGGCGGTTTCTGGTATAAGATTGGATCTACTTTGTACTCCTAAGGTCAATAGAAATTTCCTAGTATTTTTCAAAATAATCGGGATAAACAAAAAAAAATGTTCACACTTAAAATCGATTTTGTTTTTTTGGTGCAACTCAAAAACGAATAACCACAGATATTTGAAATGTTAATCTAATGTTTATAACTAGCGTTTTATAAACATTATAATATTCTCAAAATATTTTAAACTATACCTATACAGACATTTGATGGTTTTTATATTTTTTAGTATTTTTTTTCTATAAATATCGATAAAAAATTGTTTGCTTGGTCAAATTCTGAAAATTAAATATAAGATTCTACCAGTCGGATGGCACTGCTGGTTGATTATCTGTACACGTAAATTCTTGATATGTATAATTTATTTTAGGCAATAGTCATATCAAAGTTACTTGTTGTTCATAAATGTATAAATATTGTGAATTCATTAAAAAAATGTATTCAAAAAATAGGTTCCTCCTAAGATTTTACTATAGCTATTTAAAAATATAAAAAATACCAATACAATT
Source organism: Metopolophium dirhodum (assembly GCF_019925205.1). Classification (NCBI taxonomy): domain Eukaryota; kingdom Metazoa; phylum Arthropoda; class Insecta; order Hemiptera; family Aphididae; genus Metopolophium; species Metopolophium dirhodum. The sequence goes on along the minus strand of NC_083563.1, from coordinate 1,697,812 downwards.
TTTTAATAGACATTTAAGATTAGAATTGATATGAAATTATATGATCAAATGAAGAATAACAATTTTAGTTATATCGTTGTAATTTAAAAATCTTATTCTTGAGTAACTATACTTGATACTTTTAACGTACGACCTACCTATATTGCATATACCTAATTATATTGTATACAGTCCATTATTAAATACAATGTTATTGGAAAATATTAATTCAACCTACCGTTCTGATACTACCGTTTAACTAATTGTAAAATACATTACTATAATAGCAATATTAAAATATGATAAATATATTCAAAAGCATGGGCCGACAGACCGTATTGCTCAGAATCGTTATTCTTATGCAATGCAGGTAATCATTGAATTCAAATTCAACACATGGGTACAGCCAAAGGCCAAACGATCTGTTGTTGATTCGTCTGTAACACATCAGAATGGAAACAATATGGCACCTAGTCGTCTATATAAAGTAAACATTATAATATAAGATAATATTTTGGATCTTGGTATTATACTATCGTAATTAAAACAATATTCTAAGGATTTACAGAGCCGATATTGTTCTACGGGAGTAGATATCCTCTCACGAGACTTGCTCAAGATAATACGCCTTAGCATATTAGCGTAGTATTTAAGTAGGTGTACGTATGTACGGATCAATAAAATAAAAATGTCTCTGCCTTCATAAAGAATATGAATTCTACGTCCTATATAGGCCTGTTAATTCGTGTACTTACGACAATATTATGTACCTTTTGAATAGACGGTTGGACGTTTGACACTGCTCTGTATATAAAACAAACGAAAAAAACGCGTTTTTTTTTTTTTTTGTAGACTAAATTATTAATACATTTTATAATATTACCTGAATAATTTACAAATAACGATACAATAAATTATACTCAAAGAAAATAACAAATAATGATGACTTACAATATAAAATATTGCAGTTATTTAATAATAATTGTAAAATATAATAAAAAGCAGACATTCGCCGCGAGTTGGCCACTGTTAAATGGACCGTTTAACCATGAATTATGTGTATTCAACCGACGTGTTTTATCACATATAAACTCATATTATTTTTATAGAGAAAAAAAAGGGATCTATCGAATAAGTAAATTAAAAACGTGTTGAATATTTAAAATGAAGTATTATTAATTTCCGTATACATTTTTTAAGAATAGAAAACTGCAGAAATACTTAAGTTTCGCGAGCTATTTTTATTGATTTAATGATAGTTTAACACAGATGGTACCTATACTTGTAAGAAATATCGAAAAACTCATAAAAGTTTTAATGAAAATTGTAAGAATGTCGAAAAACCGAGAATTTCGTAGATAAAAAAAATGAATAGATGAGTAAAAACAAAAATCAATCGGAAGGTTTTCAATTTGTTTGCTATAAAATTAAAAATAATCCAACAAATAAAAAAAAAAACTATTTTTGGAATATTCTAATTATTGTTTTTAAGTTTTATATGATATAAAAGAAAACAGTAATTATTACACTAACGATAACTAGTAATGTGGTTCATCGCTCATCCAAAGCCGTGATTATACACGATGTGTAACGAATTACGGATCATGTTCACTCATTTGACTAATAGGTAGGTACTTTTAAACATATAAATTAAATGTTTTTAATTGTATTTTTATGAATAGACTATATACCCATTTAAATTGATACACGCCCATAAAATAATAATTTTACTCTAATTTGTAAAGTATGACGCGAATACCTGGCAACAATACTATGATAAAAGGGTTTACAGAATATAACAACACATAACTGTTCATTGTCTTAGCTCTGCTCAAAACCTTAAATTAGTTACATCTCCATAAAAACTTAATTTAGCGACTACTGCATAAAGTTAAACTTTTAGTTCCCATTATCTTGTACTACTTAAAAATGTAGGTACTTATACATTATTGAAAAAACTAAAACTATTAAATATATAATTAAAAATTATTTTCCACATTTTTTATTGTAATGATACAATGGTTCACTACAATGGAAGAATGTTAATATCATGAAGTCTTGTCGTATCCAATCGGAAGAGTTTTACATAATTCGTATTTTTAGTCTGCACAAGGCAATTGTTTTTCAACGAAGAAACTCTTTATTTCGATTACTTTTAAGTTTAACGAATTTTAATATATTGTTATACATGCTATGAGTTTATTACAAAACAACGTATTTGAAAAAAATTATATTTTTTATTATTTTTTTTTAACTTTTGTAGTTTTTTTAATGTAAACATAACTTTTTTACTTCATATTCCGAGCAGAATATTTATGAAAATCGAATTTAGTTCATTAGTTATATCCTGTAAGTATTTAAAGTATTTAACTACCTACAGGCTTCTAGTTCTAAATTTTATATTTATACATCGAAATACTCTGAAGAATATTCTGCTTCAGAATATGAAATAAAAAAATGTATTATTATCATTTAAAAAAGTTTAAGAAAAAAAAATGACAACGATAGAAATGTTAAAAATACGATGTTGTGTTGTTAAGACTCCGAATTATGTAAAAGAAAATTGTTACAAAAACTTTTGAAGATAATAAGTGTTTACAGTAAAAAGAATCACTCACTTTTAGTTTTTGATTTTAAATTCATAAGAACATGTTACAATAAAATTATTTGTCATTCTTTTTATGTATTACTTCATCAGAGCTCGTGGTAGTGATTACATTTTATTCTAAATATACAGAATTATACAGAATATTATCACATCGGTTGTCAATAAATGTTTTAATAGGTAATTATTAATTAATATCGTTTGCTTTAGTTGAACTCAACTCGAACTAAAAAAAAAAAATTGAATGTTTTATTTCCTGTTGAATTATAAATTGCCAATTTATAAACTAATCATTTATGAAAACGATTTTACATGGGTAACTCATATTTGATGAATATTCAAATAATACAATTATTATATCAATTTTAAAGTTTTTTGTACCTAGATATATACTGGATGGCAGGAACATTCACTGTGAAACACCCTGTACACTTACATGTTAAAAGACAAACATTTACAAGATTAACAATAGCACAAAAAACGTCTTGTTTGGACATAAAACTAGATATTCTCGTTGCGGTTGGTCATATAGTGTTCTCGTAGAATTTTATGATTATAGATTGCTACAATGTTAGTTATACGTGGAGTTCTTACATTTTTTGTAAAAATTTAGTCTGAAGTTGTGAAGTCTGAGTAACACATCTAGTGCGTTCAAAGACAAACCTACGTAGTACGTACGCGACATGCGTGTACACTGTCATATTATTATTATTATACTGTTCATTAATTTTAATTTCATGTTTGTTGTGAGTACATATTATAACATATTTTGTAAAACAGTCTCTGGACCCGTTCAGAGTCAACATAATTGTATAGAAATTTGAAAACGCGAAATTTCTATTGCACCTCTTTGTCTTCAATATAAAACACGCTCGCGGCTTGCCCGAGGTAAAATAATACACTTCTCCTCTTTTACCTGTTATTCCCGCCGCCATTAATATATATTATTAATGTTTTTAATCTAGTGCTGCTTGATAACAAAGTTAACTCGATTATACAGTTTGACCCATATTTATTATAAACTGTATTCGCTTATTTAAAAAATGTATAAATTGTTTTATTGATTAAAAACAAAAAAATGTTTAGGTTTGTTCAGTGGTTGTTTACATAAATATTTTCTGTAGTGTAAGCTCAGATACTTTATTTTTTTAGTACCTACGATTATATACTATTACAGGATGATAAACATTGTACAGTTATAGCGGCATTACATAAGACATGATTCACGTCATAATAATATGTGGACACAAGTTTATTTTGTTTATTTTTATGCGAAATTGAGAATAAATGAAAACTAAATAAAGTGTATAAATAATTAATAACTTAATAAATTGAGTTTAGTTTAAACTGTTGATTGGTAAATTACTTAATTTTTTTGTACAACAGTAACTTTTAACATAATTGGCAAAATATTATAGTATTTTACTTAAAGAATATAATATTCGAGAGTGAAAATAAACCTCAAAATTAAATGTATTTAATGTTACTGACCCAAAAGAATTATTAAACCAAATACAATTTAAAAACAATAAAGTAGGTAACTGTCAAGGGTTAAGGAAAACTATTATTACAATAGTGTAAGTTACAAAACACCAGTCACCAAATGTATTTCTCTTTAAAATGAAACCTCTTTTTTATGGTATTTTTACTCTTATATAATACTACTTAATGGAATTAAATAATAAATATTAGCAGTGTGATTGAAAAATAAAATAAAATGTATAATAAGCGCAGACCGAGTCAGTTATTAAGTCAAAATAAATTATTATTATCAATTAAATTCAAATTCGATAATGTTAAATTGTATACGTAAAAATATAAAGTTTATTGTAAAAGATGCGTAAAAATATCTACCTATCTATAAATAATACAATTTAATTAAATGATATACAACTATCTAAGTATGTGATGCAAATAACAATACAATAATATTATGAACCTAAACCAATTACCTGAGGACATATTCAGCAGCCTACGACCAGAACTTCCAATACCTTGCATATCATTATCCTTCCTCCGGCAAACCGGATTGGATGAATTAATATATTGTAAACCTATATAAATTTGTCACTACTATTTATACTATTTTCATATTTTCATATTTTTAGATTTAATCTTTTATTGTATTATTCTTATTATATATTTTTAAAAAAAATGTCTTTCACCTGTGAAATATTTTGTAAAAACAATGAACTCCCAGAGGCCATGATGCCGAGGGTTATTTTTCACTTGAATAAAATTATATTATGAGAGAAAATATCAACGAGACGTGTAGCTCCGGAAGACTCATCGCATCGATAAACTTCAGACAATATATTATTTTCATGAAATGAACAATACCATCTATAGTTAATACATACACGTAATAACCAACCAGCGACGAAAATCGCAACGAATGGTCTCAACGGTACGCAGTATAATAGACACCATATTGAAACACATAATCGGCGATTAAGTGGAAAACTAATTTCTTCCTCTACGGTAAACATCAATTCAAATGGTGACAATTCGTTTGACCCTTAAACACGAGACTATAATTTCAACAAAACCAACGTATAAGCTTTTTTTTTACGTAGAAATATCAAAAAATAAGTAAGAGAAATCATAACTCGGTGACGCGCCAATAATTATTTTCGGTTTTCATTAGTGGGATTTATGAGTTCAAAATGAAATACAACCGACAACAATATAGGTCAGTACTTTTATGTTACATATTAAGCATATTATTATTTATTGTCCAACCAATTATAATCTCAAAGTGCTTGAATTCACGTATTATTACCAGTTAAAATGTCATACAACAAACAAAATAAATACATGTACCTATCGCTCCGCTCAGAACCTAAAATATATATATTAGAAATACTGTCTGATGCATGAAATAGGTACAACGTAAATGTACGAAATAATAGTAAAGATTTACTATTATAGACAACTATAGTACAAGTCTAGTACAAAACATATATCGTAAAATAATGTTTTTATAATAGCAACGATGGCATTGATAACTTTGGAAACACATATTATCTGTCTATATATGAATACTTTGTGGGTGTGTATGGAGGGGGGGGGGGGGGTTAGTTAAAATATCGCATTATGTGTAGTAAACTAGTAAGTAACATGTAACAAAATAAATAACCACAATAAGTATAGAGACACGCAGACACGGACAATTATTAAGGAGCAAACGTTTTTCTTTTTATTCGTGATTATATTATCAACAATTATAATAATAATGATCAATTAATACTATAGTAGACGTGTTGTAAGTTGTCTAACGATTGGACGTTATAGGTGTCCATAAAATAATAATAACGGAGAAAGCAGTGAGATAGCGTTTTACGGTTTGTCGTTAAAATTTCAATATTATAATTAATCATGCCTCTATCAGTGGCGGTAGGTATATTAACCGATATTATAATACAATTATTATAGTCATCGATTTATTCGGCGGCGGCGGTACATTTGAACGCCTTCGGTTCGAGACGACGATACGTTTCATATCGGAATACTCCAGTGCGCGCATAGAATTACTATAATATTATTACGATCATCCCAACGGCGGCGACTATCATAAAAGCGTTCAATCTTCAGTGTGCATTGCTATTGTCCTGTATTTGCTAGATTTGATCCGACAAATACCATTATAGCTTTTCAATTGGCAGTGTTCTCCACACACTGCGATAGGGCTTATATTGTCTGAGAATTGTCCCGGGCCTCGTAAAACACTGCAACACCAACAACAATATATATTATAGCGAGTATATTATTATATGGACGAACTGTACATCTTATAATTCGGGCGGTGGATTGATTATTATTATTACTATTTATTATTATTTTGTCGAGTTCATAGAATTTTGTTTACTAATGTATGCGAAATACAAGTAAGTATATTACAAAAACTTGGAATAAATTATTTCGAGAAAACTCGAACGCAATATCGTTATTTATGTTTAAATAAATAAATAACAATATATTGATGGATTCCGAACAAAATGTGAAAGCTATACTCTGCAACGCTCTTTCTTCTCGGAAATAAACTTTTTGAAAAAGTATAATATTCGGGGCAGATATTATATAGGTGGATGCATTTCAATAACTTCACTTACAGGACCTAATTTATTGATAACAGAAAATAGACCGCAGGTTGTTGTTTCGGTTGATGTATAATCCATGAATAATCACCATAATATTTCTAATAGGAAAACGAATAATAAAAAAATACATACCTATACACAATATACATATTATATGTGAGTAAGGACAAAATTAATTCGTTATTTACCATTTTAGAGTCGACAATATTCTGTGACGCGATTTTTTTTTTTTGAGATCAGATTTATAGAAAAGTCCAAATATATTATAAAACACAACTCGACGCTCGTCTGCTATATAGAAACAGAGAATATATGAAGAACTTAGGTCATTTCTCCATAAAATCGTCAAACTTTCAAGTTGAAAAATAACAAAAATGTTGTTATTTTAAGAAATATTCAAGAAAATATAATATATAAGACGGCAGAATGCTATCATTTTATGGCGATGCTTTTATTATTATTTTAGATTTAAACTGGCACAAGAGATGTATTGGTTTTATAATGATGTGTTTTTTTTATGCATAACCATTGTTCAGATGGTAAAAAGTTCTTCAATTTCATCTTAACCCATCTCTAGCAATTGAATCATTTCAAAAAACCAATACTTAACTAATAATTTCCGCAATACATATAATATACATATATATATTGATTCAAACGGTCAAGTATATAAAATTCATAAAATAATCAAAAAATATTTCTGCTATTCGAGTTGTTGACAAAATTTATTTTGTAATTTTATGTCAACTAAAAAATTTATAATTTTAATATTGTTTTATATTTTTATACAATACATTTTGATAAAAAAAATGCTATTTCTCAGTCAAAAATGTATGAGTTTTATAAGTTGTTATGTACCAATTTAAAAATATATGGGCTTATATTTTAAGCGTTTTAAGTTCAAATTTTTACGAAATTCGTTTAAGTCTTTAAAATGTAATTCAAGGTTCATCGTGAGTTTTGTTATATACATTTAAAATTACTACGCACCATTTGTTTTAATAGGCATATGATGATAAATTTGGAAAATAGTTATTTTGATGTAGTTCAATAAATTAATTCAATATTAATCGTTAGGAATTGACATTTTTTTTATTACGTAAGACGTAAATACCTACTCATAATATAAACGTAGGTAGTATAGGTACCTATTTATATAATTTTCGAAATATTTAGTCTAATTTTAAGCTATTTAGTATTTTTACAACGAAACTATTAACATGATTTTACGATAATATGTGGTAGGTACTAATTTATAACTTCTAACTCAGTTATAACTTATAAGTTAATATAACAATAAAAATAAATAATATAATATTAGGTTCGATGTTTTTTTTCAAAAACTAGTTCAATATACCTATTACCTACCGTATAATTAATATCGCTAATATACTACTTATTACTAATTAATAATTTTACAGTAATACTAATAGCGGTAGGTACTATAAATAAATTATAAAATATTCGTATATAGAAGTATAGGTATAGTGGCTGAAACGGCGAAGTCTACGCTTGAAAACGATTTTCGTATGAAATGAATCATCATTGAATTTAAGTGTAACCGTGACCCATCACAGTGACCTACTCATTGACGAGTTACACCCAAAATCTACTATACAGTAGAGTGACCTTTTTTTTTAATACCATTTATCAAGATTACCCATATATTTATGACAAAAATATAAAATAAACAAATAACAAAAAAAAATTAACGAACGACTGCACGGTATGGAAAAAAAAAGATTATAGTATACGAATCGTATAGTAATATGATTACATTTGAATGATTCGGACGACTCGAGAGGAGCATTTAGTTTTGAAAACAAAACGGACCGCAGCGTTTTTCGCGATTGTCGATCTTCATCTATGTACTTTCGTCCGAGAAATCGACACGAGCAGCATCGTTAAAACTGGATACCAATAAAATGCCGACATCGCATTGTAGGTTAATACCCCATATAGTTTTAAGACATGTATATCCATTAAAGGAGGGGAAAAGATTGCGAAAAGCATCACGTGAATCTTCCACCGCCGCCGCCGCCGCCGCCGGTCATTAAATGTATTGCCGCAGTCACTTCTATTTGTTGGAACAACAATTTTTGCTTAGTTTAATGCATTTCCCGGCGTTCGTTTAATCTCCAGCACATATAGAGGTCCTGCAGCGCTCACATTTCAAAACGACAACAACTACTGTATTATTGCCATGGTATTATACACGGAAAATGCCGGCAAAGTGGGAAACCCTCTCTGCCCGGGATCAAAAAACAATTAGACATATTGCAATGGCGACAGTGTAATTGTAACGTTATAATCTTAATTTAAACGACGATTATCGCTACGATATTTACGATAATGCGTCCGCGCTCGAGCAGCAAAACAAATAATATTATAATATTATTTTTTTTTTTTTTTATTGATCTCAAAAAAAATTAACATCGACAGCCAAGGCCATTAGTTTACAAATAAACATTAATTAAATACAAAATAATAACATTTTTTTTTTTTTATATAAGATTGAACAATTTGGTTTGTTTTATAAACTTTATTAAATCAATGTTTTTTTCATGATTGGGTCCGAGTGAAGAGTCTAGGTTGTTGGATATCTGATGTGATGTCCGCTCTTGGTTGAACATTAAACAGTCTGATATTATATGTTTGACGGTTAACAAGGTTCCGCAGGTTTGACATATGGGAGCTTCCTCTCTTGCCATCAGGAAGCCGTGAGTCATTCTGGTGTGACCAGAACGGAGTCTATTGAGATAATATTACTGTCGTATCATATTGTTGTACTTTTCGTGCGTCCATTGTTGTCGGATACGCACAATAATAATACAATAAACGCGGCCGCGGTGACACGTACACCTACCTACCTACACCGTATTATATAAATAAAATAATAACATTATAGCCTAAAATAATATTAAAAAAATCAATGACGCAGTTGGCGAACGTTGTTGTTATTATTTATTGCTGTTTGGGAACCATAAAAAAAAACTTACTTGCCATAACAAATAATTGCTACAAACTATATATTATTGTGCTATTGCGTGAAAATCAATTCTTTAATATAAAATAATAATTGAATTTCGGCCAACGCTCTGACTATCTGGTAGTTTGTAGTTTTCTGTCCGTATCGTTAATTTAAATTGATTGCACATTAATATCGCTCGAACAATATAATAGGATACGTCAGTATTGATAAAAACTACACGCATTGTTTGTTTTATGGATAAGAAATATTTTGATATTTCGTGATTGTGTCGTGGGCGTTTGTTTTAGTATAATACCGACTTATATATTTGCAGCTAACCTACCGCGGCTTGAAGTACATTAATGCGTTTCTAAGTCTAATTGAATGGGCAGCGGCGCAAATTTAAGCCGCGGGCCTCTAATAGTTGCACAACAGTTTTTCTTTTTTTTTCATTTTTATGTAAGATACTATAAATGTAGGGTAGTAAAAAATATTATCAGTGTCTTAAATCGACTTAGTGCATTCGGCACTGGTGTGGTGAACCGCTGTTTTTACGGCACTGCTTATTTGAGTTTACGTACATACTTATTCGGTTGTCACACGGAATTATCTACCGAGCGAGACGAAATCACATGATACGCGATTAAACTTTAGTCAATTTTAGCACACTTACAATAATTTATCATTTAAATATATACTATATATTTAGGTATATATAAAGACACTGTTCATTAATTTGCAGTTTATAGTTTGTAAGTTCTCATAATTTAGTTGCTGAGTAGGTGGTTATTGTTTCAGTGGTGTTGCAGGACGTGTCTGATTTACCGACCACGTATTCGTATGTATTGAAGCACTGTTTTATTCTTAAAATTGTAATGACAGTTGACACACAACAATATAAAACGGTATGTCATAATACTGAAGGAAATAAATATAGAGAGACGATGATATTATATGGGTACTTGTTTGCATTTAATTATTAATTATACATACACAACGACAATGAAATGAAATTATTAAAACAATTTGAAATAAAAATACTGATTTTATATCATACTAATTTGTATATAGTTTTGTGAAACAGTATTAATTAGAACGTTTACATATTTTAAATTGGTAATTGCGTTTTCACTCCGTTAATGCATTTAAGAAAAAAAAAAATACTGAGAAATATATTATAATAATTTAACAGTAAATACAGGTCTGAAGATATTCTCTGATATTTTATACCCACAAAGTTGTTTCACCTCCACACACAAATTTATTACGGTGAAACTTTTGAAGAATTCTTTTTAAATTTAGTAAACCAGAACGGCTTAGCATACTTTTTAAAAAAAAAAAACGTCTACCTTTTTCTTATTTCATTTTCCGTTTTCTAGCTTTATTGCAATCGTTCTCTTTTCCTACCGATACTTGTCCGGTTAAAAGGTCACATATTATATTTTCTAGATCGAAATAGGAATTTGCATTACCTATTTGCATTAACATCTCGCCTAGACTTATTTTTCTGTATTCTATTTTTAAATACATGCAGTTGTATTTTGACACCGTGAACAAATTATGTATTCTCCGTTGCAGCATTACCGTCAAGATTTTCGTATTTTGAATTTTCGTACAACGTAGACTTTAGTATGCTTATATTGATATATGTATAAGGTGTTTGTATAAAGTTTAAAGTCTATAGTAAAGTGTATATAGTTAGACCGCAAACTTTATAAAAACACGTATATATTTAAAAATGGAATTAAAAACGCATTAAACTTTTTGAATGCATATACATGTTTTACATAATATTCCCATTTATACGCCTTTTGTATGATTAATAATAAGCAGGGAGGGAGGGATGGATGGATGATGTAAATGACAGGGTTAAATACCCTTTTCAGTTCACCTAAACAAAAACGTTCTGGTAGTAGTCCAATGGAACTTCTGACGTAGCCACGTGGTTATCTAAGAATATCTTGAATTTAGTTTATATTTATGTTTATAATATACTCACTACTTACTAAATTTGAATATCCTGCTCTAAATAAACAAACTTTCAACGAGCGTTGAACGTATGTTATGTTTTGAAATTCGTTTGTTCATCTTTTACGGTACCTACATTACAATATATTACTATTTCGTCATAATACTACGAGATATTATAAACAAACACGAAACTATCGTGTGAAAATCTACGTTCATAAAACATAATAATAATATGTTTTAAACAATTTCTTGTTTCGTTTTTTTTTTTTTTTTATATACCTGCATATAACCTAACCATGCGTATGATTTTTTCTCGTAAAATGAATTGTTTAAACAGTTTTCAAAACCACTATCATCACAAGCATAAACGTACACCAATAAAATCACGACACATTATTTTGCTACGGTATATACAAATCATGTGGGTACGAACTATAAATATATATATTATAGCATTACATCGCGCTGAAATAATACCATTTGTTTCAATGAAGAATGTTTGCAATGTTTGTCATTACTGCGGTGCTTTCCACTGTTGTGTTATAATTCACAATGAAACAGACTCAAACAGATCATATTTTAATTAATATATTATGTGGTGAACTGCAGTGAATCAATCCATAATTATATGTTTGTTTGTTTTTCAAGTGTAAAATATGTTTGTAGTACTATTAAATATTAAGTAAACAGAGAATTAATTGCAATCTCATTAAACATTGTTACACTTGCCCTTATTCCGGTATATTGTGGCCGGGTAGTGAAGTATTGATCGGAAATTACTTTGGTAATTTAATTTCGAAAAACGTTTAGCTAAGTAGCTCGGGGTTGATATAAAAACGAAATTCTAAAGTCGTAGATTTTATTAAATTACCTTTAATTATATATATATAGGTAATGAAATCTTTAAGTATTTTTTCAATGTTGTTTATTTTATCATCGGAACAGTAAACGCTGTATACTGTAGGATATTATGTATATATAATACCTATGTATATATTATATACCTTGGAGCCTATTGCGAAACTTTCGAATTGGTTATAATATTATGTTAAAATTATTCTGAACGAAATAAAAATAAAATGTTTGAAATTACCCACATACTTTAGTCGCGTAATTTATAAAATTACATTATTGTACAAATGCACAATATAGTATTTACTATTTTTAATCGGTGTATACAATATAAGTCAATGTTATGTACATTAAATATTAATAAATATATGTGGAAACATGAAATTGGAAATACTCAACATTGGCTCCGTGCAAATTGAACTTGATCGGAAAATCTAGTATTGTATCGAGAAAAAAATACCGATTTATATTTATTTGTTGATTTTTTTCCCCGTAAAATCGATGCGTACCTATTGCTTTTACATATTTTCTATACGAAACGTGTCCCATATTAAGCTCGTTCTCGTTTTTCATTGTTAAAGAAATGAGATAAAATATTTTCCTAACCTTTTCAAATTTCGTATGTAATTTTTTTTAACGAAACGAATAACGCGTATTTGATTTACAACGATATGTGTTTATTTTTTTAGTTATACTAAGTTAGTTAGTTTTGTCAGTTATCATTTTTTTTTCTATACAAAAGAAAGAAGTACTCTAAAAGTTTCATGTAGACTCGCGGAAAAAAACTATTAACAATCGCGAAGGAAAAAAGTGAAATTTACGGCATACCGGTTTCTAAAAAAAATCAATTTGGGTTATTTTGTTATAATTCAGAATAAACGATCAATCTTGAAACTTCAAAATTTTCACAACTACAAATATTCATTCGAACATTGTTATCAATATACAGACCTGATAGAAATTATCTAGAATGTTTTTTAATGTTCAAGTCCCGTATGGACGGTTTAATGGTTTTTCGGTTTATACGCGTAGAATCATTAAACTTACTACTTTTTTAATTATTTTAACTTGAGTTAAAAAATCTCAATAGCAACTTAGTCAACATTTTTTCATTAAGTACATCCGTTTCGAGTACGAATCCAAGGAGATCTTTTAACTAAGTTACTTTTAGATTTGTTTTAATAGGATTCTTACTTTTGTGTACTTAATCGGTTCATACGAGATTTCTCGTATTACTTCATTTAACCATTAATATGTATAATTATTCATACATTCACTACGTACAATACTTCTTAAATTTGAAGACCTTTCCTTATAAGTTCAAATAATAATGCACCGGCGCTATCCAACGCCGACGCGGACAGATGAAGTCGCGGACCCTGTATTCTTTCAGACAATCTGAAGTAGGTACTATTATTCTATTTTAACAGACTTGTACATTAGAAAGGGTCGGTTAATTTAAGAGTAAATAATTTTTTAATTTATTGCATACTGTAATTGATATTATGATATAAGTAACATGGTCTTCAATTTCCAGACCTAACCAAGCAGATTAAATATTTAAAACCATATTTTCCTGTAATACAGGGGAAACAACTAAACTGAGTTTCGTTAGTAGGTTAGGTTCGTATTGCTCGGGAAACCACTATCGAAATTGAATCGTAAATTCTTTAAATATTGTGATTTAGATGACATTTACCATCGATGGTTTACTATCTCCATTGACACAATATATATAACGGTCATTTTGAATTTTATAGATCATTACTGCCCGAATATGTGTGCGTTCTCGTGCATGACTAAAATAAAACCAAAAATATAATGACCCACTGAAATAAAAATATGCACGTGCCTTCAGCCCATTAAGCGTCTTATTCTACGGTTTTATATAAAAATATTTATTACTGTGGAATCAGCACTAATTACGGATATTTATTGTGTACATTTCATACATAATATTCCATTTTAATTACTAATTTGTACTTTTTAATTGACTTTTATACGCGTTTAACGCATTGGGTATAATAGGTCGTATATGGCTTAGTTATTAAAACGTACAAAGCAAACATATAATCGTTTTTCAAAAGTAATGATTTATGAGGCGAATGATTCGAGATAAACGTGCGTGATGTATTGATTCTGCCGTCCTCTCTGCGTCCTGCCTGCGGTGTCATTTTTAATTTATAGTTTTTTTTTTTTTATTACGACAATCATTCCAATAATATGCGATTTCTCAGAGGTTTACGGTTATTTTTTCGACATAATATTTAGAAACTTTTAGACGATGACATATTATTATTATTATTATTATTATTATGAGTTATCAACACGGAGTTTTCAACATGAATGACATTTTTGCAAACGTTAGGTATTTAATGTTTCTAGAGGAGTTTATTACTTTATGTAATAACAATAAATTATATGGCTTGGTGTTCTACGAATATCGGAAATCTTTCAATGATTTTGTTTTTATTTTTAAAGGCAGTATTTGCTTTGACGTAACGGTTGTATTAATAGTATCATACCGGATGTTTAGAGAGGAAGTCATTCGTCTTTCTCTGTATTTCGGTGGTCCGGAGCTACAACACAATAATATTGTCGTAATGCTCGCTTTTAATGATCGTGTTGTATAAACGAATAAATGTTTTTAAAAAAATAATCGTCTTCTTCAAAGCATGGCTCAAACGTGACTTAGATATTTTTTTTGCGAATTATTTTTGAAAAATTAATGTTTCGCATGTCAGAGGGCAAATATTTTGTAATTATGTTTTTATACAATATTATATTTGTAATGTGTAACATGTATAACAAGTATGTTTTATTATTTTCAAAAAAAAAATAATAACGATCTTAAATATGTTTAGAGTTCAACGATCACATAAAGACCTAAGACCGACAAAACCCATAAAATTACATAATTTTTATCAAAGTTCTAGCCGAAAATAAAATAATAAAATCACCATGTTAACACAGATTTATTTAATTTCGTTTATAAGCGTATGTATTTTTTTCTTATACCTATATGTTTATATTTTTATATTTTTTCTGTCACGTCTATCTATCCACAGTTGTCAGCTTTCTTTCGATATCAACCACAATACGACAGTTTTGTCATCTTCAGAATAATTTATTTTGTTTTACTTAAAATTCTATACATACAATGTTCTATCTTTTATATAGATCATATTATATTTTATTTAAGTTTCTAAGAGAAGCGAGAAATGTATTGGTTCAACAATGATGCGTTTTTATTTTTTTATTATTTGGTATATTTGATCATGTTTTTTTGGTAGAAAAACTGCTTCATAAGTTTTATGTGACCACATAACAATCGATAGAATATCTTGCAAAAACGGTTCTCAATATATTGAGGTCATTTTTAGAATTTTCCATAAAATTTTCAAATAACGTCATATAAACTGTGCAATATCACATGCATTTTAATAGACCATTACTAATTTTTTCTAATTGGAAAAATTAAAACTTAGAGAATATTGACATTTTCATCGGTTCAATTTTATAATACTGACATCGTAAAAATGTTCAACGAACATTTTTGTACTCTACATAGAATTTTTATAAGTTTTTATATGTTCACAAATTTTTAATTTAATTAAAAATGTAATGCAAGCTAATTTACACAACGGGTGTCCAACATTGGGTCTGTTATAAATAAAACAAACTAGTCCTGGTTTATCTCTAATATCCACTCTATAACATATCATATTTTTAATATGATTAATATGTGTACCCGACTTAAAAAAAGTATATTCATTTTAAAGTGCTTGTTAAATATTTCTATTTGAATGAACTTTTTAGTTGAAATTATATTGAAAATATATTTCATATAGGCACATATATCTACACTTTTAAATGTTTTATAATTTGAAATTTGTTCACAATCCGCAGCGTCATACACGCATATAAAACTAAAGGGCAAATGCGGTGACATAAACTACTGGACGTATGAAGAAATGTGATGGGTCAGGTGACACCAGCTCTCAAAAATAATGATGAAGTTGAAAATGTTAACTTTAATATTGATGTCAGAAGTGCTACAATTTAGTGCGTAGGTATGCGATTCACTTAGTAGACCTTATAAAGTTCCATTTAAAGAAGTTTCTTTGTCTACGTAAAATGATTTGATTAAAGGTAGGTATATTAAAAGGAGTCCTACGTAATAGTTATGCATAGTCAGTACCTATAATATGTGAAACAAAAACTCGGCGAAACAAAAATTGTCCGTAACTTGAGCACGTCATTATATTTCCTAGTTATTAAATTTGTTTCCCCTCGTGTTAATAATCAAATTAAATATCAGGCTATACAATAAATTGTGGATTTTCTGAATAGAAAGCTCTATCTATTAGTCTCACGCAGTCCGTATAAAATGTGTTAATAATATTGTGGTGTATTTTACGCAATTAAATTTTGATTTATCAAATATGAAATTGTAATGATAGTATAATAATATATGTTCATTTTTGTTTCGTATTTGAACGCAATTATTTTGATGTTTAATATTATTAGGTTCATTAGGTAATCATAATGAAAATTACATAGGCGGATATTTGGTCACATCCGTGGGGGGGGGGGGCTTAACATTTTTGTCTTATCCATTAGCATAAGCATACATTTTTAAACGCTTCGACCTACTAACTGGGGGCTACTCAGTACTCCTACTTTATTCTAGCAGAGGCACCAAGTATATATAGGTATATTAAAATACACAATTTATTTTGACATCTAGTGTGGTTTGTTAAATTCAGGGGGGCGTAGCCTCACAAGTCCCCCCCAAAATTTATATTTTCTATGGACAATTAAGAAAAACAAGATTATTGATTTTGAAAGAAAACAAAATTAAAAATCAATCGATCATAATAATCGCATAATAATATAGTTGTTTAGGACTTATTTGTTTATTAATTGTGTCGTAATTTAATAATTATTATAATTTTTAATTTGTAGAAAAAATTGTTGACAATATTTTGGTTAATTATAGAAGTAAATCGAGTTTAAAGACACAGTATTTATTACATATTTATGGTATTAATATTTATTACGATCTTATAAAAACAGACCACCACAGGAAAAAATGTAATAACGTTGATGCAATAAATGAGTTACCCCGTCATACCCTACATCATAAATAATATAGACTCTCAATTTTAATTTGCTTTACTTTTATAATATTATTATTGGCAGTATATTATACGAGTGAACCGAGAGGAGCATACCTACGACAGTAACACAGGTTTATAGAACAAATAAATATATTGTAATAATCACGCACGATTCCACTTTAAAAAATATATTTTTTTGGTAGTCAAAAATTATTATCACTACCTACAAATATGTTTTTTTATGCCCTATGTCAGAGTGCCAATATATGTATTATGCTTTACATAATATACTATATTAATAATAAAATATTTAAAATATTATACACAGTGAAACTTCTATAATATTATACAACGAAGTATCATGGGGAACAACAAAAATTTGTATTATAGAGGAATTCGTTAAATAGAATTACGACATTTTCATTTTGTTTTTGCAAATACATTCATATTTTATATTAAATTTTAAAAAACCACCAAATATCATATTATACATATTAGCTTTACTTTGTTTAAACTTATCTCAAACGTATTTAATTTATTTTTAATCTTAATTTAAAAGAAATTATCAGGGAGTTCAAAAACTGACATACATTTACGTTTCGAAATTTTTTTTGTGCTTATAGAAAAATGACGGAAAATTTTATCGTTTACGTCAATATTGAAACCGCAGCACTGGAGCAAAATTAACCGGCTTGCCTATACCAATGCTATATTTTTATCGGATACTATAAAATTGTATGTATTTTAGAACAATATTTAATATTTGATAGTGATCAAATTTACAAAAACTGGTTGATCGATCATTGAATAGTTTATTCGTTACCTATACAGAGATAAATTTACGAATGAAATGAATGAAAGTCATGGCACTCAAAAATATTTCGTTAAACTGAAAATTGTCACGTCATATCAGTTTGACAGTAATTTGTGTATTATGAAATAAGGTATAGGTTCACTACTGAGTCTATGAATGACCCTTCTTGATGCCAAAAATATTGTCATAAACTATATAGTATATAATATTGTTATTCACTTTTTGAAAAATGTTTATAATAAAATTTTTTAATGAAATATTTTCGATAGTGGTGACCGCACTAAAATCATATAATATGAGAATAATGTTAGTAATCGTTATATTATTTTTCTTACGTTTATGCGGATAGCCGAAGGACGTTCTGTGTCTGGCCAAAAAATTCTACTTCAAATTCTGTCGTTTTAATTTTTGCTTCACTATATTAATATAGTCTAAGTCCTTACTCGAATGACGATATAGTTATTGCCCAATTGCATTTGTTATTCTCGCCATATATTTAAACAATACTTTATCGGGCGAGTCTTGTGGCTTGTTTATAATTGATTCACGATAAAATAATTCACTACTGTTCTGAGCAAAAGTTTTGAAAAAAAGTCATGTCATGTCTGTAAAATCAATTTTCCATCAATAATGTTCGGGCTTCTTCATTTGTGCTTCACATATTATTATTGCGAAATGTGATGGAAATATAATCAATGACGTCAATTATTATGAATAAGTATTCTTTTGTTTGGCGCCAACTTCGAATTCTGTAAATGAGATGTCGAGTGGGAGATAATTAATAAAAATTACTACCTACGTAGTATGCCATAATGACGTTACTACCTACAGGGGGTAACCTAAATTGCCTATTCAACACGCCGTGTTACACAAATCATAATGTGTTTCGGTACCAAAAATGTCGTTAACAATTACATATTAATTAACATAATAATAATTATTTCTATACTAATTGTATACTTACTTAATACTAATTAGTAATTATTCAGTCTATGAAATGTATATTCTTCACGTTTTTAAAACACTCAAGCATAAGACTTTTTATATTATAACTATGGTAATATACTGACATGGTTAATAACCATTGGTTATATTAAATTACCAAGTACCTAGCTGAATATCCCGGCTTTGCCCGTGTGCAGTTTTTTTTTTGTGGCAAATCCTATATGGTTAGGTTATGTGCTATATAGGCGTACCTCGGTTTGAGTATATTTCTGTTTTAGTGTACCTACCTCAGTTCACGGACAAATCGGCGTCAGTGTATCCAGCTTTGTGAAATAATTCGACCTAAATATGGGCAACCACAAGTCGGATTTTGCACTTGGTATATTTTTTAGCGTGGTTGAAACTTCTTACTCTCCAAACTTTCCTGTCATCGCCAAAAACCATCTCTGAGATTTTTCTCAAATTCAGTTGAGTAGTTTTTGAGTATATAATAGCTAGTAGCTATACATACACACATATTTGGTTTTAAGACGTAGGTTGTTTATTTATTCGATGCCCTAAGCGCGACAATCTGATGCATGCAGTATCACTGTACTTGATCGGCCCGAGTAACCAGCAAAAACCAATTAAATACAAAAAAAAAATTTCAATTTACATCGTGAAACTCAAGATCCCCGTTTGACCACCTATTTAAAATGCGAATATCGGAAAATCCTTTCTAATTGTATATCTAAATCATTAGAAGAACCACTATTCCAAATTCAAAGTTCATACGTTTTGTAGTTTTTAGGATGTAGCGACGAATGAGTGAGTGGGTTGATTTAGCTAATATTATATATATTGTATTATGTGTCCATAAATATGAAAAAAAAAATATATTCAATAATTTTAGTTGGTTCATTTTTTGTCAATATTATATTTAATAATATTATTCATTAAAACAAATATACCGTGTTTACATACATTTTAGATTTTAATATTGAATAAACAATTATTTAACTAATCAATCAATGAACCATTTTACAATATATCTGATAGTAATATAATAGGTAAAGTTATTGACACGTTATTTTTTTGTTTTAAAATCTTTTCATAGCGCTTTATTTAACACTAATGATCTTATTTTTAACTACAAAACAAGGTATTCCTTAACATTTTTTGGTTATTGTATTTTCAACGCATGAATAAAATGAACCACAAAAGGTTAAAATAAATTACTGAAAACACGTCCATTCACGACAAGTAATAGTTACACGACAACCCCTTATAAGATATTCATTGGATTTATGGTATTGCAATTTTCGACAGATATAAACTATACAATGTTTTTTAGAAACCACCCCTTTCAAAAAGGCGACACATAAATTTCTAAGTCCGGTGACGATAAAAATCTTCATGTGCATCATATTTCTGAGAAAAAAAATAACGTAGAAATTTGTTTAATGTTTCAACCTTTTATTTTCGTTATTGCAACAGTCGGATAGTATTCTGTATAATGCAATTAAATTATAAATAATATGTAATTTATGTTTATTCGGTAACACCACGTATAGAACCAAATATAATAGTGATACAACACCACTTTACGCAATTAATAATATAGTCGAAAATCATCATTGTAAAAACCCCTTAATGTACACAATTATATAATCAAATCGTAAGCTAATAACCATGATAATATGTTGGTGCTGTAACAATAAAACAAATTAAAACATTAAAAAATAGTCGAAACTATATATATATATATATATATATATATATATTTTAAACAGTTTACTATGTTTTAAAAATGAGATAACAAAAAAGAAAAGAAAGGTATTGGTGATGAGAGTAAACAGAAATAGCTCATTCGGTTATTTTTTATTCGACTTTGTATACACAACTTCTGATTACTATACTCGTCATCCAATATATTATCGTACAGTCGTTCCAATAGAACGCATATTATTACTGCAATACGCTATCCATCGATACATATTAAAGTGTATAAATCTCATTTTAGAGTACAAAACGTATACGTTACGTTAACACGTCTTGACGAATAATAACGACAATACGACACGATAACATTTAAAATATAATGCGTATGGCATTGCTATTACTTATTACATAAAATTATGTTTCACGAAAGAAAACGTTAAAACCGATTCCGTTTGTGATTTGTCACCCAGAAATATAGTTAAGCGCTTGTATACGTATGAATACGAGCCCGGACAAGCTGGCGATAGTTTTTAATTATTGACTTAAGTTAAGTTGATAGAAAACTGATTTTAAAAAGTTTACATTTAATAGTTATCCTAATTTTTTGTTTAACCCATTTAAGTTAAAAGTTATATGGAAACTTACAATTAACTTATTAACTTAAGTTAAAAGTTATTTTTTTCTTATATTATACATAAATAACCACTAATACGGTTAGGTTAATCATAAAAAGTAAATGTTTATTCAATGTGCATCATCAATTATAATTTTATTATACTTATTATTTAATTATTCATAAGCTAACGTAATTTAGATTTGATTAAAATATTTATTAAGTTTGTATCAATGAAAATCAGTTAAGTTAATAAAAATTAAATTTAAAAAGTTAAAAAGTTAACTTAACTTTAACTTTTTTACTATTTTGTGCCCGGGATTGCGTAAATATATAATAAATGTATTATAAGTATTTGAATCTATAATATAATTATTGCAGGCGGTCCGGCTGAACCATAAGAAAGAACAAGTGATCATACTCGACGAAGATAACATGTTATTAGACGATAAAATGATCTACACGTCGCAACCGAAGATTTATCCATTCGCTGTAGTCCTCAGACTTCGTGTGCTTCAGGTACGTAGTATTCATATCAATATTGAAAAATTAATATACAGTTAAACCGTGGTGTAATATTATTATGACTGTAAGGCTCGAACTCTATAAAGAAAAAATATAAAATTACGTTTCGTGTTTGTTGAACGCGGAAAGAATGATTTAGACGAATCCATATAGCGTGATGTACAAATGTTATAAAATAACGCGAGTAAATAATCTATTATGAAATTGAAAAAATCGACGGCATTTGATGACGGGTTAAATTTAATTTGTTTAATGTAACTGTTAAACCGAAGCATCTGGTAAATAATAATTTAAATACAACTTTGAGGTACAATACGTGTAAACATTTTCTGATGATAACTACCAACATTTTTTTTACTACATATCATTATCAATCTTTAGAAATTGTATAATAGTACTGAGTTAATCACAAGTTCGTTTCATGACACTGTATATAGTTATACCGCTATGGCGCTATACATACGCATTTCAATAGTTCAATTTTCATTTTAGAAATTCAAACATCAAATAATAGTGTGTACAAACATCGGTGTGAAAATTGAATTAAAATCGTTAAATATTTTCACCTCGTGAACGTTGAAGATTATCCAAGGTGTCAAATATAAGGATGACAAATGACGGGATCGTCGTATTCGGTATTGAGGATATATAAGAGTTAAAGCCTCGGACAAACCCCTAGCGTTTCGCGGTATTTATCTCGCTCGTTATCGAAGGCATTCAAAACCGAACTTTTACTTTACAATTTGCTTAAAGCGGCGTAAAATGCTTTCACCGCTGTGGCAGTTTATTTATTGTTTTAGTGCAACGAAACGTTGTTTAAAATTTAATTTTGACTATGACAAGACATTCAAAAAAACCGTTTATCTTCATAACGAAACTGTAGACACGTTTTGTATACCATGGCTATACCTCGATTTTTATTATATTTCTGTACAACTTATATAGGTATAACAGCTCCGCGGAATCATTGATTAATGTACCATAAATAATGTCATTGTAATCGCACAATATTATATAGAAAGCAAAATACATCGTATATATTTATTTACATAATAATATACAATTTTCCTGTACGGTTCCTTTGACACGTGCACTTTTGATATTAATTCTAAACGTTTTTTAGAAGCTCGCCATTGTTATGATATGTGTTCGCTATTTTTACGTTTGATTAATACACTAGAATTTACCAGGCACATATTATTATTATTAGTATAAGCACTTAGTGTGGGGTTTCAAATGGGAGATGCGATTATGCGCTTGCTGAACACGGAAATAATTAATGTGCATATAGGTGTGCGCAGGTATGTATTCGGCCCCGTGAAAAGCTTTCACAAATTATACATTATAAAACAGCATATATAATCTCGGGGGTCATTTTTGGTCGCGACTCTCTCTGTACGTCGTCCGTTTAGTTGTATCCGTTTTAAAATAATAATACGCACGCCCCGCGATTGTTTCGACGAACAATATATTATATTATTATACACATTGGGTATTCACTTTGCGGTTGAAAAAAAAACAACAAAAATGATTACTGTAAAAATATGCCTTTTGCTCACTGTGCAATGTAAAAAAACTTCGATTTTCGTAGTTTTACGAAAAATTAGACGTGCCTACGTAGTATTATATTCTTCGTACAATATTATATGGGATTCGCGACCAGTCCAAAATATGTTCAAAATATTGTTTTTCCATCGGTCTCGTCCACACGGATCAAATAAATAGAATATCGAGAACCACCGTGCGTATTATGTGCGACTGGAATACGTCATTAAATCGATATAAAATACTATGGAACCACGCGAGACAAAGCCCTGCGCCACTGAACTACTGAACTTTGTGCGGCGTAGCGGTATTTTTTTTTTTTTTTGAGAATTTATGAGATATTAACTTATTTTCGTAAAGTCAGCGATGTCGTTGATACATCAATAGTGATCTCGTGAAAAGATTTATCCCCCATAACACCACTACCTACCTTTAAAAAATAAACATTCTTAAATTGACATAAAAATAATATAAGAATGTCAAATTTGACCTCTTTTTCTCAGAAAATATTTTTTCGGTTGCTATTTTTTTTTCCATTTTCTATGAAATTCAGTGCACGTCATTTATAAATAGTTCAAATACCTCTTGAATAATATGAATAATATAATATGGTGTTTGATAAAAAAAAAATACATCTTTAGACTTCTGCTATGTGTAATAACCTCAATTAAAAACCATTCATCGAAATAATTTAGTATAAAAGTCTTAAAATAAATTCCTTGAGTGAAAGATTTTTTTTCTTTCATTAATCTAAATTAAACGTTCATAAATGGAAAATTATAATTTTTATTGCCTATATTTGTCTATATATTATACTATCAAGTATGAAAGCCTTAAAAAGACAATAAATAGGCATGCCATTAATATCTTCAGCAGGATGTAATGTTTTCTTTATTGTTTTCTTCTTTATTCGTATAAATATTAAATAGATTTGAACAAAACAATGTCTATAAAATAGTAAAATATAGTTGTAATACACTCTAATTAACTTCAGATTGTTATTAGTTGTAATTAGAATTCGTTTTTGTGTTACGCTTCAATTTTGGTATAAAAGTCTTTGATTGGTTCGTAAAAAAAATTCCGTATAGTGAATATTACGTTCAATTTAAATAAAAAATGTCTCCAGGGTCTTACTTCGTGAATTTAGTATATATTCAATATAACCTGAATACATATAAATCTTTTTCAGTTCAATATTTCTATCATTAAAAATTATATTTTTAATAATAATGTAATCAACTTCAACTGCAGCATACATTTATAATGCCATATAATACCAATACTAGAT
Organism: Metopolophium dirhodum; assembly: GCF_019925205.1. Classification (NCBI taxonomy): domain Eukaryota; kingdom Metazoa; phylum Arthropoda; class Insecta; order Hemiptera; family Aphididae; genus Metopolophium; species Metopolophium dirhodum. The sequence goes on along the minus strand of NC_083563.1, from coordinate 1,672,780 downwards.
AATATGATTCTCCTTGAATAGAACCAGAGCACAAATATAGAATTAAAATAGATTTCAATTCAATGGTATGAATTATATATATACAAAATTAGCGGGAAAAAAAATGTATACCTAAAAAAATCCATGGGAGTTTAAATATAATTTACTCTCACGACGTTAGAGCCGAATAAATTGCTCAGAAGTATTTTATGTCCTCTCACTAACTCACTCTCTTTCTACATATATATATATTTCCTTTGATTTATATACGGTACCTAGTATAACATATACTACTTGGACCCTGCTTCATATATTATATATTATTAAAAACGTAATACGTGCTCTCCCTGTGTAATTTCAGGTTTTTTGTAATCATTGTATAGTTATAATTATATATATTTTTTTTTTTTTTCAGATAGTTTGCGGTATTACCGGGTTAGTTATGGGCATGGTCGCCACTATAGAAGAAAAGGGAAAAATGAACTTGGGCTTAGCAATACCGGCTGGAATTCTGACAGTTATTGCTGCAGGTATGTATAATGCTATAATATATATTATATATGTATAATGTTATAGTATATATATATGTGTGTATATGCATTATCGTAGTTATTAATGAATAGGATGTTTATGATCCAAAACTCTAAAAAATGCATGCAAATACGCCCAACAAATATCAAAGTGTGGACTTAAAGTAATCAAATATGATATAAAAGAATTGTTCATGTATTGTTCATTCAAAATAAACTATTCATTTTTAATAAATTAATAATAATATAACACGTATATTATATTGTTATAATAACACGTTATATTCGTGCCTCCAAGTGGATTGTGACACCAACATTAACATATAACTTTGAGCGTTGCCTGCAGGCTATGGGTATGTGCCATGTATTGCCTACGGTATGTCAATAAAAGCATGTATGACACGCTTGTTAGCCTGAACTTGCTGATCTGTACAAGCTAAATCTAATAGAAAAAATATATATTTTTAAAAATGTTCTTAATAATCTAAAATCTTAGAAAAGTTACGTACCTATACCTATACAATTTACAAAAAATGACCAAAGTATAAAAAAATTTCCTCAAAACAAAAGCTAATACATTCATGGCTATAAATGCAAAAAAAAATTAATATAACTGCTTCTATGCCATACCAAACGGATTTATAATATCTGCAATGCATATAAAGTGATGATCTCCTTCCACAAAGAAACCGGGCTGGACAAGTAAATTTAGTAATGATATAATATTTCTTGAACATTTTCTATAAACAAGCCTGTGATGGATTTGTTAGCTAAGTTAGATTTTTCTGAAAATATTTTTAAATGGACATCGAGATTACGTCCTAAAATCAAAAACAAAACAATTAGTTTGTATCATATGATGTTTAAATTTTTCTTTCAATAATTTCTATCAGGTACAATCTATTAACCTACATTTTACTTATTTTTAATGTTTTAAAATGTAATAATTTAATACTATCATACTAAGAAGATTTTATATAGAGACTTCATATTATTAAATTTGTTCGTACAAATAAATTGATTTCTCACAAATTATTTTACATATCAATATATAATTAAGAGGTGACGATTTTTTAACACACTAGATACATCATGCAAATATTTTTATAAATATAGATACATTTACCGACTTATTTAACAGTAAAAACTGTATTGAATTTATTTGATTTGTGTGATAAAAAATATAAATAATAAGAATGATTAACATTTTTATGTTGACTAAAACGTGTTGAAAAATAACCATCTTTAAAACCTATTAAGTAATTAAATGTGTACACAATTTACGGAGACTCAGCGACAACAATAAATGTAACCGTATAGAAACATTGAACATAGTAGGCATATACACTATATAACTACCCATTTGCTTTTATAATATTATAATTGGAATAAAACATGCAATAAGCCTATATATTTTTCATCAATGTACTATGACTCAATTGTGTCTAATAATGCAATCTCCAACGATAAACATGTATAGTATTAGTATATACATTAATATGAATGCAAAACATTACCTAACCATATTAGAATTAGAACAAATTAATAATTTTTAAAATTCAGCTATAAATTCTAATGATATAACAACAATTTTCTATTGGACCGTAATAATTTACAGTGCGATAGATTCCATTAAATATATAAATGTATTAGTCAATAACATTTCTGGAATGAAATTATTAATTTTAACAGTAAACATACCACTACAAGCATGCCATGTGTTTTTAATTAAAATTGTTCTGCGATGGTTTGATAATGGCACAGTAAAAAAATAACTTCTAAGAAAACATATGGCACCTATGGAACATTAAAATATATAATTTATTTTCTAAATTGCGTGCTGAGTTACATATTATAACTAATTAATTTAAAGAATAATATATAAAGACAAACATTTTTTTTAAACAAAATAACTGATAGAGAAACAAGTTGTAAATAAATAATATTGTGTTAACGCTCAAGTCAACTGAAAAATAATAATTTTAAAAAATATTTTTTTTCTTCTTAATACTGTGTTCACTATGTATGAATATAATTTCAAAATTTATTGTTAACATTATATAGATTGTTTGACTACAACTTAAATGGTCGTCGTTAAAATACATTTAGACCATTACATACACAGTATATCATTTTTACATGTGAAATTATAGCACACATTTCAAATAATTTACAAACAAAATTGCAACTAACAAACCATTTTCTCCTTGTGTCTATTTCTAAAGTTGATACACTATTCACAAATCATTCAAATGACTGTACAATTATTATTAACATCTATGGAACGATAAACGAAATTTTATAAGCAAATATTTTTGGTCACATTCTACTCGTATGCACAATACCCCTCAGACAATTAACAAGCTTTTTCTGTCATCACCAACTAGGTCATATTAATGGCTCTCTAAAACGTTGTTCTAAATCAGTTTCATTTGTACTAATTTATGAATTTATACCTAACAAAATCATGCGGCTTTACAAACATTTCAATAACTATGCTTTTTAATTAAAAAATACGTTCAGCGAACTGTATGGCAAAACAATAAATGTAAATTATTAATTCGACTATTGTTAGAAATATTGAATATTATAGTTGCTGCCGATGTACTGTATGAGCGAATTATTCGATTAATGTGTCTACTCATTGGGACACAATATTCTCATTTAATCAACTAATATTTTAACGTAGTCAATTAGCAATGAATGGCTTCCACCTGTCTGACAAACGCAAGCAATCAATCTAAATTGCCGGCAGTAGCGCCTAAAGAACCAGAATGGTATTCACCCGATAAGTTTCTAACTTGAAGGAAATCCTACTTTATACCTATTTACTTGCTAAATAATTTGCACGTGTGATTTATAAACATGAATATTCAATACGAATATAGGTAATATATTCAAACCAGAATCCACAAAAGTAAATAAGATAAAAACTAAAACAACTAAAGATAACAAATAATTTGTTCACAGCGTAAGACAAATATAATTTCCAATGTATAAAAGTACATCTTCTATTAAATATCATATCATTACGTTTTTATTTATAAGAGTTTTAAGTTAAATTCATATGTATAAAGAAGCAAGCAGGGTTATCCTGTGAAATTTGTACCTAATGCACTGCAAAACTTATCCAAACAAACTTTAAACATTTACTATTAAAAACTACATTGAATGTTTACTATTAAAAGTCGCATTATACGTAAAAAAAAATGTTTAAAAGAGTATTATAGAAGATGCATCTAATCACATTCTACTTAAAAAGTTATAAAATATTTTAATTATAAAGTGAAATATCATAATATGATATTACACTTATCATATAGACTTATATACATATACATTTATTTATTTTAGAAGAAAAAAAAGGTATAGTAAAAATGATTTATTGTACTACAATAATAATCCTTAAATAATAATAATATATAAGCACTCTTCAATTATATTGATTCAATTTTTAATTGTAAATTATACTTATGAAAGTTTATTCTTATTCATTGGACTACTTTGAATAAATTGACTTATTTATTGTTGCCATAATTTTTTATCATCGGTAATATAATTTTACGGTTACGAATAAATGGGTAAACAATAATAAAACGGTATTAGGAATTATAAAAAGTTATATAATCGTAATTTAATAATTTAATAACTCAATAGTTAACATTTATTTTAATGCACCTAAAAACAACAGAATGAATAGTATTAAATTATAACATGATCAGACGACATAAAGTTTTAATAGATAAACTAAAATAACTTAACTATAACTAAATAGGTACTTACACAAATCGGTTCATTTATCTTATTTATGTGTTATAGATCCAATAGGCAAAAATTAAACTGAAAAATTAAATAATAACTAGTTGTGATATTTATTTTTATTTATAAACTTATAATTATACGTTATAAATATTACACGTGAATATATTTTTTATGGGATTTCATAAAATGTTTAGATTAGGCACGAATGAAGTATACGTTAATGTCATAAATAAAGTTATTCAGCAGTATACCACCAATATAAATGAAAAATAAACAATGAAATAATTCATCATTTTAAAAGTTTTATATCAAATTTATTTAATATTGCCCTTTAAAATGCAAATATTGAAATATCTAATTATAACATTTTCTATCGACGATTGTATAATTGGGAGTGAAAAAAACGTCCGACATAACTTTTGCATTGAATCGCACCAATCGTGTTTCTATTTTTGTCAATGTAATGTATTTTTCGAAAGATAATAAACAATATTATAAAACAATGTTAAACATTTTGTCAATTTATTAAACAAATTTTCTAGAGTTAATAAAAATGTATTTCTATAATATATTTATTATAAGTTATAGTATGGTAATATATGGTTATGCCCCACATACCTATACAATTTTACAGTTGTACCAAAATACCTTAGGAAATATATAAGGCGAATTAGTTAAATATTTTAAAATTATTTTTCAAATAGTTAATAAAGAAGCAAAATAATAAAAAAAAATGTCTAATATAGGTAACACGGAATTAATTTAGTCAGTACAAACTTTTGGTTCTAAAAATGTTCGGGTAGGTAGCGTTGGGGTGTTCTCAAAGTATCATATAACTTCTGTATCGATTATAATGTGATTAGGTACTTATATTATGTCAACATAGATGGTATTTTATAAGCCGGTCATATTCACAAATTCTCATTAATTATCGAGAAATAATAGGTACCTATATTAATATATTTAATATAATATAAGACGCTGTAAAGTTCCAAAGTATGCGATAAAAGTATTAAATTTAATAATCCACACTATTCATACTATTCAGAATTCTCTATTCATATTGGAAATATTTAATTTACCTAAAACATCTACCTATATATTTCGAAAGTTAAGACATTTTTTTTAACTCGCGTGTTTCGTTATTATAGAAGAATGTTATTTAAGTTTAAAGTTAAAAATTGCTTTTTTTTTCAGTGTTTAAACTTGTAATAATTACAAGTTAAATATTTGAGGAACTCAACTTCGTTAAAAATCAATTTCATACATTCATTTTTTAGCTGAATATTTATATTTTATGCCAAATCGGGATAAGCAAATTTGATGAAAGAAAGCATACACAAAAACTGAAAAAATACATTATTATAATAATCAAAAAAATTCATTATTTTTGACAGAATAAAAAAAAGAAAGGACTAAGGAGGACTCCCCAATAATATTAACTAGTTGAAGTTATAAATTATATTAGTTAGGTTAAATATTTAAATTTTTTTACCAACAAACAGACGCAATTAGGGTCAAAATTCTGGAGGGGGGCTACAGCCCACCTAACAAAACTATTAATTTAAAATAACCCATAGGCGGCTCATATCTAAATTAATAAGGAATATTTGGGGGGGCTAAGCCCCTCCCTAGCCCCCCACTATAGTTGCACCACAAAGTTGACAAATTTTATAATCAACCATAGCGCATGAAAACCAATAGGAAAATTCCTAATGAGTTGTACTTACCAGCATATTCCTACATTAATTTAAAAATATCAAAAATTCATAGTCACGATTTTTTTATATAGATCACTCAACTAACTTTGATTTAAATATCGAACTGGATTATCTGGTAGTGCTATTATTGTGAGGTTTAAAATGAATATATTGGAATGAGATTGCACATTTCTATACATCAGTATTAATACACATTATTTTGATCCCTATTCTAATAAATCCCTAAATCTGGGAATAGTGCATTAAACACTTCGGTAGTCTACAATTCAGTATTTACCGATACATAATATTATAACCTGAAGTATACCATATACCGCAGTTTCTGAATTTTTTATTTTTTATAATAAAAACAATAATTTGTACAAAACAAAATATAACATTGATTTATAGGGTTTATATTGGGAAAACAATTGACTTAACATGACTATAATAATTAATTAACTGGTTAGAGATTAGTTACTACCTACATATCATGAAAACAATTTGACTCGTTAAGTTAGAATAGTTATTTTTAAATTAAAAGTAACTCATTGAATAACATAGTTAAAAGTATTTTTAAGTCGTTTATGCTAAGCCTTGAAATTATGAAAGTACTTTTAATTCTATAGAATGTAATTTAAATTCTAATTGACAATAGTTTAAAATGTGAAAATAAGGCTGAAATAGTTTAATAGGATAATAGATTTTCAGGCAAATATAGTTTATAAACACGTAATCAATAAGTTTGAATTATGTGATACATATAAATTTAAACAATCCTGCATAGTTAAACATTAATAAATATAATATCAAATATACTCAATTTAAATTATGAAAGATAAACCAATACACTGTATAACATCAATAAATTAATTAACAATTAATTTACAATCCAAGACTATTGTTGCATTTATATTTACTTATGATTATTATATAAATAATAAATATAATTCTGTAAGTTAGTTAAATATTTGTTATTTAGAATTTACCCAATAAACTTCAAATACAAATATTCCCGCATAAAATTATATATTAAAAGGAAATGTTATTAAATTTAAACTAATTAGTAAAGTACATTTATTACGTACTTTGTTATTAATTACTAATAACAGTTAACCTGTATTTTAATTTTTGAAGGTTATATTTTTAATTAACTAAAGCTAAAACCAGCTAAATAAAAATCATCATAATAATTAATATTACCTTTTTTTGTTTTATAATAATTACGATATTTAAATATATCAAAATGTAACGACAATATTTTACTTTTTCAATTTCATTTAATTTTATATTTTTTTAAATTAAATTAAATTAGGTATACGCATTCATATTTTGTACGCCTTTTATTATAACAATTATAATTTGTAGTGACATTAAAGAAGTAATAATAACTATTTATTAAAAGATTAACACAACCAGCTGTGTCTAATTGGAAATTATTCTTATTATTTTACCGACATTTTAAAACCTGGGCATAGAATATTGCGATTTATAATTAAATATTATATCCATACAAAATAATTATAGACCTTTTATGGATGATAAAATCAGTTTAAAGGATTAGAATTTAATAAATATAGTGATGATGATAGTGGTTAATGTGGTCGTTTTTATATTGATTATTTTTATTATTTTTTGTATGTAAATGTTAATTACGCGTTTTCGTTTTTTTTTTTTTTATTTATGTTACCGGAAATATATGAATACATCTGAAGTTATTTATAATGTCTAGACAATATAAAAAAATGGCAGGTATATAATGTGTATAATGATCACATTAATTGTCATTTAGTAGGAACTAGAAATTATAATGCCGAATGAAAATCAGGCTATATGCAACAAAAATAATATGACAAATGTTTTATCAGTGTAGGGGTAGATTTTTCGAACGATACTAATATGACTTGTTCAGACTATTTTATTATACATAACAGGAATACAACATCAAAAACTGAGGGGGACGTCTATATAGTCGTCCAAAAATTATTTATGTGTAAAAAAAATCGTTTTATTCCATATCAGAGTAAACAATGAAATCTTTAATTCGGAAATAATTAATTGAAACATCAAAACATGACATAATTTATGTACGAATATAAGTGATGGAGTTATGGGCATATTATATAGTTATAGTATATACAGAGTGATTCACCAAGCATGCTCGTCCCCATTTTTTCCTTTAATAATTATTATTTATTCAAATTCTGATTTTTGGTATTTTTAAATATACTCAAAGACTATATTTTCAAATCCTTGAGATTTTTTGTACTACTTAAGGAGTGTCCTGTGGCGATACAAACTTCTGTTTTTCAAATGAGAACACCTCTTTTTTACTGTAAATTATTTAGCGGATAATTTTTTTTAAAAATGATGATGTATCTAATTTAAAATTCAATTTAGTAGTTTCTTAATTATTAAAATGTTTATATTAAGGATATTTAAAAATGGTATTACATAAATATAAAATAGATGTAAATTGGATCTAGTATTTATTATACTTGGGCAATTTTTATAAATTATTTATATTGATGACTACGAATTTCAAATCACCATAGTCCCCATATCTTATAAATCCATAACCATAGACCTTTTATCCTTAGAACACAAAGTTAAATATCTCAAAAACTATTCGTATGAATAATTTATAGTTGAATAGGGGTGTTCTCATTTGAAAAACAAAAGTTTGCACCTCCACAGGATACTCCTTAAGTAGTACAAACAATCTCAAGGATTTGAAAATATGGTCTAACAGTATATTTTAAAATTCAAAAAATCAGATTTTGAATAACTGTATTATTAATGAAAAAAGGGGGTGAGCATGCTCGGTTAATCACCCTGTATATATAGTATATACTCCTCATTTAACTACTGATTTGTATAAACATTTTATTATTTATTATTGTTAGGTACCTACCGTGCATATTTAAATAAACAATTGTTAAAATATGTGTGCATCATAAATATTATTTTTCTGTTTTTATTGTTATTGTTTTACCCCTGAATATATCGGACGCTATTTTAACTTAATTATATTGGATAACGTTAACTATAACAATAATCACTAAACCTCTCCCTGTTCAGTGTGTTATATATAATATATAATATTTTTTATTTTTTTTGTATGGTTTAGGCAGTATGAGATATTATTATTATTATTATTACTATTATTAAACTTCGCTATCGATCACGAGAGCAGGCATACGAGCATAAAGCCAGCATTTTATCTGGCGTGAAGTATTCAATAGACAAGAGAATTATTATTTAAGTAGGTAAAACCTTTTATTAATATCAATGACTATCACATATTCTCATTGACCATGTCTTCAAAATTATAAGAGCGTAAAATATGAACGTGATTGAACAAATTATTGCTAAGTTATAAAACAATTTTTTTTGCTTATTAATTTATATAATATTACAAAATTATAGCATTATACAATTTGTTGTATATTTGAATGTTTAAGACTGACATTTTTATAGTTTCTAATTATTTTTATTTATAGTTATTTATTCAGATTTTTCATTTTGTTTAGTTGGAGTTGATTATATTTAATATCTCTTCAACATTTGAATGAATACATATTCAATCATAAAAACAACATAATTAGGAAATGCCTGCTCTGACTACTCACATGTTTGGTAACCTGCCTTTTTCTTAAAGAGAGATAATATTTTTCCAGCAATCACATACGATACTAATATTATTACAATAAAAGTAATAATCTGAAAAATAAAATAATACAATTTTAAAATGATGGGGGTGTCTAATACTTATAAGTTATAAGTTATTGCGGTATAGCCTATACAAAGCACGTGCTAAGAACCACACGAATAATAAATAATAATTATTTTGGAATAAATATCAATGTGTTCGAGACTTCGACATAATATTCAATATTTAAATTGTATCTCTGATATTTTTTTTGATAAATTAAAGTTCTACGGTTATATATTTGATGAAATTTTAGATGTAATCATAATAATTATTTTAATAAATTACATTTTAAAACATAAACCATTACATTTTCAACAGCTTTAGATTGAAATACAAAATAATAAATACACGTTTGACTCACTAAAAAATGTTAACATATTATTTTCCACATCAGATTTGCACTCAACATCCCAGTCAACTGATATTAATGGTCTTAAAACATCAATAAACATATCTAGCTCGCAAACGACGAAATCGCAACCACGTACATCTAGTAAATATGGTTCGTGGTTACTTGTGTTTCGATACGATATCTAAAATATAAAATTATTAACCAAGAAATAATACTAAAATAAAACCATATGAAAATTATAATATCATACTGCAGTTCTGGTTTAGTTAATCGATTTAAAAAAAAAAAAAAAACGTAATTCATATACCTACTGATTTATACATAGGTACTTTATTCTTAAATGTATTCATACTTTATATATATTACCTACATACTTAATATTTATGTGTGCAAAAACTTACTGTGACAACATAATTTCCTGTAGTGTTTAACCGAAGTTCAATCATCAAGACAGCTGCTTAGGGCACCAGTAAATGTTCGTATAGTTCAAAAGCGTAGTAAATTAACTATAGTAGTATCATGAGCTGAATAAACCCAAAGCATTCTGTTAGGACTCAGGGTACCATTTTTCTTTTCGTACATATGGGTTACAATCTCGTTAAGTAAAGGACCCGAATACAAACCAAACCTTTATTCTAATATCACTATAACCATTATAATATATAAGTATATAACAAACAAAACACTCATAAAATATACTCTAAAACATTGTTGCATACTGTTTGATACTTGAAAAATAAACTAGTAAGTACATAAACATTTGTCGATGATTGGCTAATTGGCAATTCATTTTTCATCGACAACATGCGTGTTATACAAACAACGTATATTATATATTTATATTATATAACATTTAAAACATATATCATGAAATGAATTTTGTAAATTGCGTAATTCTTGGGTCACGTATTTCAATTTCAATTTTTATATTATATTAAGGTTCTTTTCGATGCTTTCCATTGCCGCACATGGCCCAATGCCGGGCAAAATACATAACCAGCCCATACCGCGCAAAATTCATAACCTTATACGTTATACCACGTTTAAAAATGACTCGATATTCCGCTTGCATTTGATAAAATCAATATCCTAAAAGCACTTACGAAAATGGCTCAAGACCACACAGATTCTTTAGAATCCATAACATGTGTCAATATACACATAATGTAAATTAATTTTAATAAATATGGAATATTCTTTTTTTTTTTATAATGTTAAAAAATAAAGAAAACATTTTTTTATTAATACCTAATAAAATGAACGTTGATCAAATTTGTATTTGCTTTACAAAAAAATAAACATTTTAATCGTAAAACGTAATCTCTTGATCCTCTTAGTTGGCTTAGTTATTTGAAAGAATTTAAAAATTGTACGCACATCTACATTTAACTATCACGTGTCAGGTACTATTATACTATTTATAGATATTTATAGATACTCCGTAGGTTTACTGGAATTTCATTCCAAATTTTTACATTTTGTAGGATAGGTCAAAAATAATATATTATTATTAATCGTTTATGATATATGGACTGCTGGTTATGTTATGTATAGTAACAAATATTTAATAAATAAAATTAGAAAATATTTGAAAATCCGGTAACAGTTGCGTACTGTGTGGTATTAGGATATCGGTAATATCGAAATATTTGTGTATGGTCTTGTCCATTGCGGTTTTCAAATAATTTTGCTGTGATGAGCAACGATTAAATATTCTTTAATGTTTAATTTTTAAGTGTGGTTGGTTTAAAATAAGTTCAGTAAAATATTCATATTTTTATGGGAGTATGCCTTAAACAATTATGAACCTAAAATTTGCCTAAGATAACCTTCAATAATATACATAATGTATGATTATTGCGTATATCATGAAAACGAGATTTTTAGAAAGAAAAATTTAAATTTAACAGCTACCCAATCGAGATTCAAAATAAGAACCTGTAGAATGCCAATTAAAAAAAATAATCATAAAAATAAGTAATACTTCATTGTATTACTGATTTACGTTATTGAGTATGCAGATCTTAAAAGTCATTGTTCGTTTTATTCGTCTAAAAGGCTAAATCTATGCCGTACCTATATTTATTTTAGTAAATAAATTATTATTATTTATAATTTAGAAAATCACTTGCCAGTTTTTAATCTTTTCAAAGTATTAGTGTGTGTTGCCAGTTCTACATTTTCTTTAATTATTCTCAATAATGGTTCAGGAAATATAATCTTAGTCCACTTCGGTAATGTGTAGTTGAACTGTGACTATAAAACAAAATTACCTATTCGTTAAGTTAAATTTAAAAAAAAAAATGTACAATTTAAATGTCGTAACTCGTAACTACTCAAAATACACAAAATAGAAAAAAATTATAAAATTATTTTCTGTAAAAATTGTCTAATACACTATAATACCCAAATTAGATGTACTTTTTTAAGAAATAATCAGTGATTGGAATATAGTCGAATAGATAAAAGAAACACTAATTAAATAACAACCTTAGTAATATTATAGTGATCCTAAAATGATTTATATTTATTTTTTTTTTATTAAATAATAAAAACTTAGTAGCATTTATTTTATTTTACAATACGGGACGAACTCATTACATAAGATAGCAATACAGTATACAATTAATGCTCAACGAAAACGTCGGAAACTATAGGCTCGTTTATTAAAGATATGAACATGGCTATTATTTCAAATGCACAATTAAAATATTCCAGATATAAGCTATTTATACCGAGTGATTCATTTAGCACTTATATTATTTCAAAAACTATTAACATTTTTCAAATATTTTCTTACGTGGTTTCAAGTCGTTGCAAAACGATGTTTTTTTTTTTAAATTATATTTTTTAATACGAATGATACTGCTGCAATTTTTAAGTTCTTACTTTTTTGAATTACAACATACAATTTTAATTTTACATTTCGGAGCAGAATATTTTTAAGTCTTTGTATACATGAAAATCGAATTAAGGACTAATAGTTAATGAGTTATAAGTATTTAAAGTTATAACTCATAAACTACTCTTCTTAAATTCGATTTTTATGTATCGAAATACTAAGAAATAATATTCTGCTTTGGAATATAAAATTAAAACTGTATGTTATCGTTCAAAAAAGTAAAATAATAAGGATAAACATATTGAAAAATAATTTTTGTTTTTCAATGTTGTTTTTAACGACTGAAAAGTAGCAACCACATACATTTTTTTTTTAAACCAATATTATTTTAAATAGTTATTGGTTCATGATAAAAGAATCACCTGGTGTATATTATTATATTAAACATAAAACATTAATCGAATATATGGTCAAAGTATCAATATTTTTTAAAAATTAAGAACATAATATTTTAATAATAATTGCATTTCAATATTAAAAAATTATTTCAATTAGTTTTATTTCAGTACCTACATCGGTAGTATTTAATTTTTCAACATGTCTATGTTTATCTTTAAATATAAAACGAAGTTACAAAAATATATGTACATACCTACCTACCAACCTTTTAAGTTTAAAATAGTTAAATGATGATCAATAAAATAAAACAACTGATAATTATTAATAAACATAAAATATGAAAATATTAAATTCTAAGCAAAAACGTATAAGTACAGGCGTACAGCTGTCGTTATAAATTAATAATAATTACAATATAAAGCACCGGAATAAAAAATAATTGGTGAAATATTTTAATTCCACCCAAAAATATGAAATAAAATTTATCGTCATAATATAATGTCAAATTATAAAAAAATGCAAAAATCTATTAACAAAATTGCTTAACGCATTAAATGGATATGATGGATCAGTCAGTGGGTATAATTATATATTAATTATGAATTCAAAAATATACAATTTACAATACACATATAATTTATTAATGTATAATATTATATGTTTAGTATTTACCTATACAAGGAGTGCATCATATAGCAACGCAGTAGATTTTATGACTGATTTTTTACCCATTTCAAGGTTGCTAGTTTTTCCATGATAATCGAACGCCGAACTAAACTGGGCGTAAAATTTTTGTACCTCGAAGTCGTTTACTACCTTATCCATATGTTGTGAATAGAGTGGACAAGACTCTGACATTGACCATAACTAAAGGAGATCCAATACAAACGCATTATAATCATGTTCTAATACTATAAGACAAATTATTAAATTATACACAATCATCGTTTTGTTTTTGTATAACACTTGTACCTATATCTATCTAGGTAACAATTATATCGAAAACAAAATGCATACTCGTATTTAAAATGTAACCTAACCTCGAAAAATGTATAAGAAATGACAAATGTTTAATACCTATCTACTATTCGATATTTTCAACGTGAACTCAATTATTTTGAGTTTATTATTATCTGAAATCCAAATGAACTTAGTGTCGTCAGACGAAACCGAGATGAATAGATGAAAAAACGTACGTTTTCACGACAAATTGAATATTACGCCACCATGAGTCATGACCTCAATGCGTCAGTCTGTCTACTTGAGAAAAAAAGACATTAAAAAAACTAAAAGCACTCTAAGCATCCGTCTTGAAACCTAGCCTACAACTAATTTCTCAGCTGTATATTATATAGTTCACTCTCGGTTTTTACTTGCTCTGCACAAATTATGAATACCTTGATACGTGACTTTTTCTAGCTCAGCCTTTTTTCCGTTTTAAATAACTATACCGCGGTACAATATATTATTTTAATTGGTATGCGTAAAAATTAACAAATCACCAACAAATAACAAAACATTTATTTCGAGAACGTCGTATGAATTCGTTCTGATGAAACGCACCCAAACCACTATGTACGATATCATACATACGTTATCCGTGGACTTTGGCACAGTATGTATTGGAACTATAGTTGAATGTGCTTTCCAGGTTCCATGTCCCAATCTTTAGGTCCCGCGGGAGGATACGAACCGGCTAGATTAGCTTGGGCACTCATTATGGTCCGATTGTAGTCACAGCTCCGCACATAAACGTCTTCTGCAGAATACACTTCCGGCAACCATTCGCTGTACCGATTTTTCAACCATTTTCCCAGTTTAAATTGTTTTTCTACTCCAGACTAAAAAGTAAAAAACATAACCCCCCCCCCCCCCCACAAGTCCATCGTTTCAAGGTCGAAGATAATGCACGAAACGATGCGTGTACCTACCTACTATATATTATAACATATATTTGTTATGTATTTAGCTTATATATACCAAGATCTCATACACACATTTAGTAATATAATTATCTGTAATATTATAAATTTTAAATTTAGTATAATTATTTTTTTTTTTAAATCGTGTCAATTTTTGTAATTTTACAAATTACAAGTATAACACACTATACAATTTTCAATTTTCTTCATTGAGTAGACGTTATACAATACGCAAGACAATAAATAGCAAGAAGTTATACGTATTGCATACATCAGCGTTTAAAGTCGTTATAAAAAATATAATGGTACAATTGTAAGACAAAGACAATACTCGTTATCCTTTTCAGATTTTCAAATGCGCAATTAAATTAATTACTTACAGGAGTTAGTTGGCCAAATCCCATTGGCCAATAAGATTTAGTAGCGTTTAGGGTCGTTTGTATAAGTACGCTCAATTGACCGATCGCCGTGTCTGTACCTACGACTAAATAATATTAAAGAAATCGTCTTAAGTAATTATTATTCTGAAATAATAATTATATGTTGATAAACACGATATTATGTAAAGTAAGAATATTAATCATGTTTCAATTTTCATAAAATGAAGAAACTATTATTGAACATATTTTGTCATAATAATAAAAAATTATGAATAACCAACAAATAACCTACACGATCATTTTAAGAGTAGAAGACGTAAATGAGTATGAAATACGGATCTTTTTCAGTCATTGTCAACAGTGTAAATTAGTTAGGTTATTGGTGTGTATAGATTTATAAATTTAGTTGTGTATAAATTAGTTACAGAAGTACTAATAGGTACATACTATAGACTATGACACTATGTAGTATATAATCTAAATACAATATATTATATTCAATATTCATAGATAATAGAAGCATGGATGAGACTTTGCAGATTGAGGTGACTATATTTTTGCGGTCGTTAAGTGATAGCAAACTGAGGCCGTTTGTTTACATTTTTGTATAATATATTGATAGTCGAATAGTCGATACTCAACCGTCAATATAGGCATACACTTAGTTGGCCTCAATCGAAATCATTGATCACCGCTGATAAGACGTTATGTCCTATTCATATTTGTACTATCCATGTATATTGTATATAATATATATCAGTGGCGTAATTGCGGGGGGGAGGTGGCAAGAGTATCATTTTGCCCCCCCCCCCCCCAAATAATCCACATTTAAAAAGTATTCTTAAAAAGACCGTTAACATAATATTATAATAATATTAAAATATTTTTTTCCTCAAATTACTTTATAAAAGTTTATATTTCTTTTAGGTTTCTCTTGTTGAATAATATTATATTATTGAAATCGTGATTATGACTACTTAAAGGAACGGTTAATTTTATTGCCTCCCCCCCTAGATTTGTATCCAGTTACGCCACTGATATATATTATACATTTTTTATAGTATTTTATACTATTAGATAATTTTAATTGTATATAATATATCATTATCCTAATCCGGTAATAGGTATATATATTAATGGTAACAATATGCATGTGGCCTATGGTTATGCCTGTATGCTCGCTTTCCCACCTACATGATTTATACTTTCTATAATTCGCAAGTGATTGTTATTATATTATTATGGTTTTTCAATAGAAAAAATAATATAAACTATAATAATAGCCAATAGGAACATCGGCAGATTCGATGATATTCAAAATTTAAACACATAAATACAATTTTTCGAATTCAAATTTTCGTTGCGGATAACCGGTAGAAATTACATAATAATTATTATTATAATTATTTACGCATATGAATATCATTAGAATATTAGATATCATTAGATACATACTAGTGTGGAAAAAATACAATATATCCGTATAGGTATTCACAAGCCAAAGGATCCACGCTGACAATGTTTCCAATATTGCAGATAAATATTATCGTTGCCACAGTTAATTTATTCATATTTTCAAACCGTCGCAGAGTTTAATGTTGTAATAATATATATATATATAAGAATACTGTGAATACTGTGTTTGTATAATGACCATTAATGTGCTATGCTAGAACACACTGATCAGGCAGTAGTATTATATACGTAACAATGATTACAATATGAACTGACCGAAATGTTACATACCTATACGTACAAACAAATAGCAATACCTAATCATTTAATAATAATTGTAATTTATAATAATATTATATTGAGTTCTATACGATCATTAATTTAAATTATAAACTAACAGATTTTCTGAGACAGTTATCTAAGAATATATTTTATCGTTTAATTAGCTTATATTTATCAACAAATACTAATAATATGATTTATGTAATGCACTATGCACTACATTTATCCACTTAATTCATTTTAAATGATATCCGACGTCCGTACAGCGTATAACAGTATTATTTTTTTTTTAAATTGAACGATTTTTTCAGAAATTAATTGTTTTATTTTTATTGAAATATCATCGAGTATTCATTTCAATACTTAATAACGACTTGACAGTTGACGATTACAATATTGCATGCGGTGAATAGTAATAGTGGTACAAACATGTGTATGTGGCAAAACACTTTTAAACTCGTATTTAAATATTAAACCGAATAAATTGAATAAATACAAAATACAAGATATTAGCTAAATACAAATGAAAAAATGGGTATACGACTATTAAATATAATTATGTTACTAATATCGTTAATACTATAAGTAGTTTTTAAGTCATTTAAAAATATTATAGTTTAATTAACTCCCTCCTCACTTTTTTACATCTGTACCTATTGCAAAAACTTAATATTCCATAGAGAATATTTTGTGTATCTCTGCTTTTAATTAACCATATTGCCGCACGATCGGTTATCTTTACTATTATATTATAATCTCATTATTAATTGGCCTTCGTAGCTATACATATGTTATATATATTCATATATCACGCATTATTATTATTATTATATCATATTATATTGCATTATGTCATATTTCTTGTTATTATTTCCATATGTATACAAATAAAAAATATATATACCTATAAAGTTTATAATAATGCCAACATATTATAGTGATTAAGGATAATAATTAAGGAGATAGTAGAAATTAATTACAGAAAAGTATTTAGAACTGTTGATATGAGGGAAACGATCGGTCGAGCGGGCTAATGATAGAATTTAAGTCTCAAACGAATCGGGATAAAATATAAGGAATATATAGATGGCGACTAAGTTAATCCGAATTGTGAGTTATGTAATGAATTTTAATTGTCTGTAATAAATTGTAGTATATTTAATATGCATATGAAATTAACTTTTGATGAAATAATTTAAGTTTTCAGTGTTTAAGATAAATATTATTTCCAGCTTATGGCAGTTTATAAGTAGGTATATATTGATACAAAGCATAAATTATATTCGAAGTTCTTATCATAATAAAGAAACCACAAAATATTAGTTTTACATAAGTTTATTAAATCGCGCCAAACATATTTCTGAACGACGCTGTTTTAGTAATTTTAACGTTAAACCATTTGTTTAGGTTGTCAATTAAATGTTTTATTGTAAGATTGTGCAAATTAATACTGTCAAACAATAAATCTTTAGATCAATCAGATATTTGGTATATGATCAACTAACGAGAAATAAACATTTTAATAACCATATTGTATACTTATACTTCTATAGTTTTATGAATTATGAATAACGACGTATATAATATAATATACCTAATATTATATATTATTTCAATTTCCCTTAAAAACATTTTTATTGAATAATCATTATTATGTACAATGTAAATATATTTTATTTGTTTTCTAATAACTTGGAGATAAAATGTACAGTTAGATTTTTATAATAAACAATTTCAATTTTCAAATAATCGTACAAATATATATTATGTTATTAATTATTATACATTATGAATTTGAACTACCTATATTGTCATTGTTATTATTGTTTTTTAATTGTGTGCATAATCTTGCATCTTTATCGTACATCACCAACTAATATTACTAATATTTTTTTTTTTTTTATGAGCTTATAACCTAGAAATTGATGCTATACAATGAATAAAATTATATATACAATTTACATTTATAAGATTTCAAAGATATAAAAATAAAGGGAACAATAACTAAGTAAAATTCCCAATAACGTAAAATATAGGGATATTAAATGTTCTACCTCTTTTGGACTTATGTAATTACTTTTAAATGTTGAATCCTGTTAGCTGAATAAAAGGTTCATAATATAACATGAGCTATACAACGTCAAAGATCAATATTTCTTGGGTCATGTTACTTAACGTTCTTTTATGTTCCATTATGAATGAATGCTTTACGAATTATGGTAAACCAATTAATGGCATTATCTATAATAAATACGTTTCACACTTTTACCTAAATGTCAACATATATTTTTGGTTAATATTGTAAAAACCTAGAAATAATTTGCAATTAAAAAACACTTAAATTAGGTATTCTCTTCGTTATTATCTTAATTTTTCAGTCGTTTTTTGTTAGGTTAAAGGTCATTATGGGACCTTTGTTTAAGTTATTCGTAATATTTTTTAATAAAATGACTGAGTAAGATCTTTTCACTTTTGTACTGCAGATCAGAATTAAAACTAACGAAATACATTCATTCAAATGTGACTGTGAAGTGATTTATTGTTCGCAAAACACAAAAACAATAAATAAATTGATAAGCACGTCATGTTATAAAATTGCGCCTAACCTTATTATACTAGCTTTTAATTATAATACATTAGAAAATATAACCGAAAGGGGTGACTCAATCAGTGTAGTATACACATAATAATATAACCAATAATATTATGTTGACCAACCAATTATAACTTGTTATAATAATCGTACAACCACTACAACCTATTAATGATTACCCAGGTACTATATAGTAATAATAACTAATAAAGGCGTTTTCCACCATACCGCACTGGTGCCATAGACCTTATACCAATAGACGGAGCATTTACTTGTATGTAGGTATTGTCTTTTTAATTTTAACTTCTAATAACATATGTAAATGTACAATGGCAACAATTAAAAATGAGGATTTTCTCCCAGTGCAATTACTCTGATTCACGGCAAAATTAAAGATTCTTATCATATAGCAATGAATGTATTAATTTAACAATGATGTGCTTTGTTTGTGTCTGAGCACTAAAAATGCTCCAATTATCAACTTTGAGGGTATTTTTTGGTGCCTACAATTGAATCTATACGCTAACCTAACCTAACCGAACCTAGCTACAGTATAGTTGGTACTTTTTTAGGTAAAAAGAAGGTACTTAATGTTTTTTTTTAAATAAGTAGACAAAATTAACGACGAATGCAGAGAAATGGGAATACGTATTTATACGCAACACCAGTTTTTGTCACAATCGGTTTTTTAGTTAAAATTTAACAATTTAACCGTTAAATATTTATCTGTATAATATATAAAAATGAATGTTTGTCTGTATGTCCTTTATGCATTCCTAAACGGCTGGACCGATTTCGATGATTTTTTTTGTGTATGATTGAGTGGTTCTCTGGATGATTTAGGTTCACAAATGGACCCGGAGGTGCTCAAACAGAGATTTTGAGATTTATGATGGATATTTTTGCTTAAAAATGGTTGTTATTGGTTATAGGAGAAATGATTAGTAGAAATTAGTATTTTTTTGTATATTGGTTGCCATTGGTTAAATCTGGCAGAACAGGTACAAGCATGCATCACATCGAATTTTCGCACATTGCCCAGCCACCTTGCACTTACAGCCGCTCATCAGTGTGTCCGCAATCCACCATAGGTGGATTGCTTACTTGATATGCTGTCGCACATTGACCGCGATCCGACGTATTCGGATTGCCCACCAGGGTGGCTGAGTTGCACTTACTGCAGCGAGTTACACCCAAAAAGAGTTGAACAATTACAATTTTTTTTTAAGAGTTGTCATTTTTTACGGGCAACGAAGTGCGTGGCATCGCAATGAAGTGCGTATTAGTTGGGTATATTTTAGTCCCTATATTTAAAATGTTAACTTGGTTGGAAAAATTTTATAGAAACACTCACACAAGAAAAAAATTAAGGTTATCACACACGAATACATCAAAAATCAAAATTATTTTGACCATGATATTTTCACTTTACCTACTTCAATAGTTACAACTCACAACTATAAACACCAATAATTTTCGCTAAGACTTGAATAATAAATACCTATCAAATATAATAAATTTTCAAAAGTTCAAATATTTTTAGCAAAACGATACCCCTGATTCCCCAAAATAATTTATGGTGTAGCAAAAACAACCCTCGATACACCTTAGTAACGCCTATGAGTCCATCGATAATATTATATATTTTAACTAATGAAAACTGCATTACAATATTCGTATATATTATATTATATCCATAGTGCGCACAGGGGGTGACGGGGATGACTGGGCACCCTTGGACCCTTCACCAAAAACGACAAGGGCCCTAATTATTAATTAAGTGTAAATTAAATTAATGAAATTATTGACGAATTCAAAAATGTTGTTCCTTTTAAACGTCGATTATCATTATCGGATTGTATATCTATATATTGTTATGTAATATTTATTAGAATGAATAATGAAATAAAATAAATATTTTTAGTGCATTTGATATCTTTAAAACATTTGTCTGTATCTATAATTGTTTTCAAAATTACTGTGGGCCCTAATTTTTAGTGTGCACCCCCGGAACCAAAAGTCTGCGCACGCCTATGAATTTATATAACGAACATAGGTCAGTAGACCTTTCAAATTTATTAATTAACATCTGCAGACACGCAACAAGTGGGAGTATTGGATGCGAGTACTTACACGCCGGGACACCAGAGTACTTGACATTTGGGTTAGGGGAGGGACACTAATGTTAACATCACACGCTACATTATTTGTTTTTATTTATTAAGATTTTATGGGCTGATCCCTTTAAACAATAGTCCATAACACATTTATATATACAATAACAAGAAAAAATACTAATTTTACAATATACTTATATAGGTACTATAAATAATTTGAAAAAATGAAGGAGGAGTCCACATTATCAAGGGACATAATGGATTAATTTAACATATAGTTTGTAGAATATAGGGGGTAGCGGAATAGACAAGTGGACAGAATGTCGGACAGATCGTCGAGGGTAGATGAGTCTGTTTTTTAAGTAAAGATATTTTTCTAAAACAGGAGATTTACCGAATGTCTGTGATTCGTGGATGTTCGAGGAATCTAATCTGAGCCTTGTAGCTACAGGTTTATAATCATGTTGCGTATGATAAGGGATTCGGAGCAATAAGAACCAGTGAACCTATCAGAAACCGTCTCTGCACACGTTCAATTTGGCGAGAGCCGCTAATTGTATGCGTATCCCAGATATACTCCAGGCATACTCCAAAACACTCCACGCCAAGTAGCTGCAGAGTAGGTACCTTAAGGCTTAAGGGATGATTTGTCTCTGAACGAATGTGCAGTTCGCGTAATAAAGACAATAGGTGATTTCAATTCCTTAACACATACCACGTCCATAGTATGTGGTCTAGAATCCAGACAGATATTGTTAGTTTGATACCTATATAAGTCTGCAAGTACAAGGCAATTACATATCGCTCTGAAGTAGCGCGCCATTTACAATTATGAGAAAATGTAATTATAATTTGATTCGGTAGTAATGATTTTCCATGATGTTATGTTATACAGCTGGCAGCATTTACACGAGCCACGGTTTCAGCGGTTACCGACCGCAACAGCTGTGCGACCCGCGACTGCAACCGTTCCGGTTTCTGGGGCCCACCGTCCGGTCCGCGGTGGCGCTCACAGTGCTATGGCTCGCCGCGTGTCTGTTGCACGCCTGTCTGCTGTACGTCTCCGCACGGTCGCTGTTCCGGAACGGGCAGATCGCCGTGCTGGCCACCATACTCATTTCACTCACGTTGCTCACGTTGCTGTCCACCGCCGCGCTGGTGCACATCGACTGCAAGTACGATCCCGATTGACCCGGCCCGGAGGCCCAGGTGCCAACGGCTTCGGTCAGCGTGATCGGGCCCAGCCATTTGTCCACGGACAGAGCCACTAAGGTGGCGTGGGTCATATAATACCACGTATACCAAGGTATACCGGGTGCGGCGGATGCCGTGCGTCAAACGCTCCATGTTCATATTACAACATTATGTATATTTTAATTTTTATGTATTCTATGTATTTTATATCGTGAACATATTTATGTGAATATGACCGTATAAACATCGTCGACTTAGGGCTCAGTCAAACAGAAAGCGGTCTGCCTGCGCGGGCACTGTAAAATAATACAACCGACCGCTGCCCGCCGCGGTCAGCGTACCCGTAGACCATGGCAGCCCGCTCTCTGCTTGACCGACCCTTAAGGGTCGTTCTTACAATGTCCGGTCGGCTAAAACGCTCTAACCGACTGATCACAGATTTCATAGCCGGCAGAATTCGCGGCCGGTCAAGTGCCGGTTATAAGACTAACCGGCAGAATTCTGTTTCACATATTATAATAAATTCTTCTGGTTAGCGTTATCAGACACTCGACCGGACATTGTGAGAACGGCCCAAAGTAAAGCTTTGTATAGTCATCGTAAAATATAAATTACGAGCAATATAACATTCCCTACGTGAAAATCGTGTTTTCGTATATTATCAAATACAAATATGATCAAATGTGATAATATGATCTTACATTATATTATTGGTACCAAATAATGAGAATCCTGCTGTCAAAATGTGATACCACTCAACAGTTCAGTTCCCGAAACCAGACTTTTGAACACATTTCTGAACTATATCCAGTGGCGCTCTCAGGAATTTTCAATTTGGGGGGGGGGCTAAACCCCATGATCCCCCCTCCGTGAGCACGTCCACTAAATCTAATCCGGAAAATAATTAAATTCAAAAAAAGACATTGATTCATACAAAGTATAATATTTTTTGTAATAAAAACATCCTCTTTTTAAATGGAAAATTAGTTTTATTTAAACAGTTCACAGAAACCTAAATATTTTATTCTAAAACATAATAAACGTCATGTTCATTTTTTTAATGAATTTTATCGTAAAATGTTCAATACCAAATAATGCTTTATTTTTCTTCAGATTTTTTTATTCAAAATAAGAATTCAAGACAATAATTTTAAAACTTTCAAAGCTCTTATTTATTATTATTATTATTATTATTATTATTATTATTATAATTTTATTTTTATTTTTAGACTTCGGTAAATATTTGTAAGCTTAATTTGTCCATTGTTCGTTATATAAATCATTTCCCCAAATGTATAATATGTAAATGTGCAGAGTAAAAAAGTTTTCAACAAAATTCAATCGTCAAAGAATATATTATATTATATTATACAAGTTCAATATAAATGTTAAAAACCATTGATTATTAGGTTAATAATAAACATAAATAATATTTTGCATACATATTGAATTGAATTTTCGTTTTTTTAGAGTGTTATACTCTTTTTCTTAGTTCTAAGTGTTATGTTCAAAAATTATTTTGTTTAAAAGGCAGGTATATATTTTTTCCTTGTAACGCCGCCACATGGGACTGAACTGTTGAACTGTTTGTAGATTACTATTTGCTTGGCCCTCATGCAGTTTAATAGGCATAACTAATTGGTATTTTGTTAGATTATATTCAAAATTAAAGACTATTAAGATTATTTTTAAAAATTGTTGTTTTTATACTTGAACTATACCTTTAGTTTAATATCTAATCATGATGCTAATTGTTGAATTTCAAAGTCATTAAGAGGACGCTACCCGTGCATTTGTTGTCTCCGTCTTACACACGTACGACATTGCAAATTTTCGTCCACTAGTTTCAATAGTGCCCTGTTTGTTTTGATATTAGAGTGAATTGACCTATTAGCAAGTTTTTAGGTATGTGCTTAAGCGTCGGCTTTTATTTGATATTTTAATTTTTAAGCGAAAATTGTTATGCATTTTTATTTGTGATAGGTACTTCACTTACCCATATCTCGCACGAAAATTAAAATATCGAATAAAAACCAACGCTCGAGCACATATAATGTATATAGCCAATATAGGTACCTAAAAGTTTTATTATATGTGAATTCACTCTAATATAAAGTATAAACGCTATATTATTGAAATAGTAAACGAAAATTTGCTACGTTGTACGTTTTTAAGACAAATACAACAAACGTCCTCTTAATATATTACTTGATATTACAGAAATAATAACAACAACGTAACACAGTCCACAATATGTATAATATGCCTCATAATATACTTATGCGCTTAAGAATAATTTAATATTTATTTGTTTTTTTATTTAGGAAATTCGTATTTATTATTGTATATTCAATATAGTTTTTAAACTTTTGATTTAATTTACGATTTGACATTTGTTAACTATATATGTGTATTATAATGTCCTGATCCAAGACTTCAAGAATAAAAGAAGATTTACAAATAAAATAATGATTATAATTAAATATGTTTAGACCAAATGTCATAAAAAATAAGTTTATAATTTTTATGATCAACTTGAGTTTCATAACTGTTAAATATGTACGCATGTAGTCATGTAGAATATTAAAAAAAATGTACAAAAGATATATTATAGGTTGTTTTTTTTTTAAATAAATA
Source organism: Metopolophium dirhodum (assembly GCF_019925205.1). Taxonomy (NCBI): domain Eukaryota; kingdom Metazoa; phylum Arthropoda; class Insecta; order Hemiptera; family Aphididae; genus Metopolophium; species Metopolophium dirhodum. The sequence goes on along the minus strand of NC_083563.1, from coordinate 1,646,921 downwards.
TTAATTTGTATATAGTTTGAAAAAATAAAATGACTAAAAATTTCAATTTTATTAGTTTTTAATTAGTATACCTTCTGTATAACTTAAAAAAATTGATTTTGTTTGAAAATTGTTGAAATCAAATTTTTTAGAATATACAATATTAAAATGACATTTTTGATTTTATTTAATGACTTAGCTGTGATTCATATTATATGATTGTTCAAACGTGATACGAATAAAATTGAAAGCTTACTTAAAAATACGAGTTATTGACATCAGTAAAGTAAAAACCATTACAGGTCACTTGGGGTCTTGAATAGACCCTGATTCAGAAATGACTTAAAGTCATGATACCTAACCCTGATACCAAAACTTTAGAAAATCTATTTAAACTCTATATTATTTAAAGTTATCCAGTTATAATTTCTTACAAGCATATAGTATTTTTAAATAATTTTAGATTCTGAGCGAAGCGATTAATGTATTAATTTTACAATGATGTGTTTATCTTTTAATTTTTTTTTGGTTTTTGGTGTAACTCTAAAACAAATGACCGTAGATACATGCAATTTTCACTAGTTGTTTATATTAGCATTTTCTATACACGATCAAATTTTGATTTGTTTTGAATTGTTTACGGACATTTTCAGTTTCCAATTTTTTTAGTTTATTTTCTATGAATGTCAATTAAATTTTATTTGTTGGCTAAAAAAGCTTGAAAATATAATACTAAGCTCCTAATATATTGTTACAATGGCTTTTGAAAAATATTAAAAATCCATAGTCACAATTTTTTTTTAGAAGTATTTTAAGTTTAAATCTTGACAAAATATGGAAAAATCACGAAAATGAGCAAATTATTTTGAGTTAAGAATTCATAAAAATTTTTCTTTATAAATCTAAGATTTTAAAATGTAATACAAGATTCCTCATAAGTTTGTCTACCTTTATCACGAAAAAATGTTTACAAGAAAATCAAATTAAATATTTATGAGCTTTTGTAGTTTACATTTTTACAACATTGGATATCCAATTGATTTCTCATGTAGTGGTTTTTTTATTTTGTTCTCATTCAAAAACGAATTACTTTAGGGTCTTAAAAGTGTGAAAATGTAATACAAGGCTCCTGATATATTGTTACAATAGTAGTTAAAATAATACGTAAGCACAATTTTTTTTTTTTTATAAGCATTAAAATATCAAATTTCTTTTTTTTTTGTCATATTTGTTTTTTATTTGTACAATCTGTATAAAAATATAATTACAATAAGCACAATGGAGGGGTAATACAATTATAGGGCATTGGTCATGGTTGGCTTGAAGAAGAAGCTATTCATTAATAGCACTTCATAGTAAAAAAATATCAAATTTAAAATTTAATTAATGCTTTGTAATGGATTAAAAACGTAAAACAAGGTTTCACGTAGGTATTTAGGTTAATCTGTAACCAAAAAATATAAAAAATATAAAACAAATTTTTTTTTATAGTTATTTTATGTTTAAATTCGAATTAAATTACAAATTAATTAACCAAGAATGACGATTTTAGTTATTTTGTTGTTATTTTATAATATTAATTCAACTTACTGGCTACCGTATTATAAATTACTTTATTCACAACAATATCATCCCCCCCCCCCCCTTATGACTGTTTTTAACCTGTCAATAGCGCTATAACGGCAAATAATCCAAAGAAGAATTGGAAATCTGGGAAGAAGATTAAATCTACCAGAAAACCAGGAAATTGTTATTTTTGTAATTTGCCAGACCATTGGAAAAGTCAATGAAGAAAATACTTGAAGAAGCAAGTGCCTCCCACATTTATTACTTATTTTAAAAAATATGTTGGGGCTGAAGCACCCTCCTTAACTTTAAGGTCTAGTTACACCTATGGGAACTTTGGTTACTTGACTCGGGAGCATGATGGAATCATATGTGCGGTAAAATAAATTGGTTTTATAATTACGTATTATTTAACAAACCAATTCAAGTAAGAATAGGTGACGGTTCAATTTTGTTAGCAGAAGGAAAGGGTAGGTATAATATAAAAATATTATCATTTGCAAACAATAAATGGAATAATAATTATTTATTAGACTTACTATACATGCCGGAATTAAAGTATAATTCATTTTCGTGTTGTACAGCGTCAGATAAAGGCTCAATACTATCATCAGATAAAAATAAATGCGCGTTTTCAAGAAACGGACAGATGGTCTGTACAGGTGAGAGACAAGGAAAACTATTTAAATTAAAGTTCAAAGTCATCACCCTTATTATAGAAGAACCACAAGCGAATATTGTTATCAAGGACATATTAAGATCATGGCATGAAAGGCTAATAATAGTCATCCAAAGTATGTTAGTAATATATTAGAAAAATATAAAATGAACAGATAACGAAAATCACTTTTTCTGTGATTCGTGCGTAATCGGTAAACAGCATAAACAAACATTTAAGTCTAGTACAACAAACACATAAGTTGTAGGAGAGGTAATACGTCATGCTGATTTATAATATTAAAAGACGATTATTCGCATTATAGAAAAGTATATTTTATAAAATATAAAAGCGAAGTAAGGGATATGATCGAAACGGTAATACGTAAAATAAAAACTGATACCGGTCAAAGTATTTACGGACTGATAATGGCTTAGAGCTTGTAAACAAAGAAATAAGGAGTGTTTTACAGAAGCGTATGGGATTAGTCATCAAAGAAAACCGTTCCATACATACCGGGGCAAAACGGGTGCAAATTGTATGCATGCAGATAAATGGAAACAGGTCATGGGTGAGGACTACTTGTGAAGCAATACTATATAACTATTATAATTTAATCTTTAATTAACTCGATATTTTTTTACCATGGGGATATATTTTAAAAAAAGGTGGATAAGTGGATGTCGCTCTGCTGTACAGTAGATTACAAGTGGGTCACTGTAATGGATGGTGTTAAATTTGAATTCAATGATATGATATAATATCATTGTATAAGAAAAACGATTCTGAGCGAAAACGGTCAGTCAGCCTATGATATTACCAAGTATATTTGATGATATTATTGTGAATAAAGTAATTTATATATAACCTATTTACGTGGAGCCTTGTTTTAAATTTTCAATCCTTAGCCATAAAAGTTAAACAATTTATACATTTTTAACTACAAAATAATTAATAAATTATAAATTTGATAAATGTTGTCAAAATTTGAACTTTAAATGCTTATAAAAAAAAATTGTGCCTATGTACTTTTAATATTTTTCAACTGCTATTAGAAGGATATATCAGGAGCCTTATATTAAATTTTCACGCTTTTTTACCCAACAAATAAAATTTTATTGATATTTATAGAAAAAAAAAACTAATAAAATTGAAAACTCACAATGTCCGTAAACCGCTCAAAAAGAGTCAAAATATTTTCAAAATGTTATGGTGTATAGAAAATGCTAATATAAACATTCAGTGAAATTTTCAAGTATCTACAGTCATTCGTTTTTTAATTACAATAAAATAAGAAAATTGTTACATGAGAAATCGAATGAATATCAAATGTTGTAAAAATATAAATTTCAGACGCTCATAAAAATTTAATTTAAGTTTCTTGTAGACATTTTTTTTTTGATAAAGGTAGACAAACTTATGAGTTATCTTATATTACATTTTAAAATCTTAGATTTTAAAAGAAAAATTTTTATGAATTATCAACTCAAAATAATTTGCTAATTTTCGTGATTTTTCCGTATTTTGTCAAAATTTGAACTTTAAATGCTTATAAATAAAAACTGTGACTAAGGATTTTTAATTTTTTTCATCTGCCTTTGAAACAATAACTTAGGATCCTTCTGTTAAATTTTCAAGCTTTTTTACTCAACAGATAAAATTTTATTGATATTTATAGAAAAAAAAACTAAAAAAATTGAAAACTGACAATGTCCGTAAACAGCTCAAAAAGAGTCAAAATATTTTCAGTCAAAATTTCATGTCTCTACGGTCATTTGTTTTAGAGTTACACCCAAAACCAAAATCGATTTTCTCGAAAACAGATTTTGCGTAAAAATTCCCGTTTTTCCTTAATTTTTCTTTGTTCTTCACGTCGCTTTTGAAAACTACTGGGAAATTTTTACTTTTGACCCCCCCCCCCCCCCCCCCCAAAGTACCAACTAGATTCACTTTCCTATTAGAAAAGTTACTGTTGAAGAAAATCCTAGCACTTTTACTGTCCTAAAAGGTGATGACAGACACAAAAATAAAAAAAAAAACACATCATTGTAAAATCAATACATTCATCGCTTCGCTCAGAATCTAAAATTAAAATTAAATATTTAAATAATTTAGTATATTTTAATTAATATGATGTGCGCTGATTCGTCTCTCTCTCGAGTGTATGTTTGCGTTGTAGATCGTTTGAATGTCATATGCTTACCCTAATAATTATCGTGTGCTAAAATCTCGCGCTGAATTGTCACATGCTGAAATTCTGCCTAGAAATGTCGCAGAACATGAAAAACATTGTTTATAACACACGTCACACACAATAAAGAAATATGGATTAATAATAATATATTTTATATGTCGTGGCATTGTCATCTGATTTTTTTCATACAGTAGTGTTTTTTTGGCAAAATCCAAATAACTCGGTTGTCCGATACCACCCCAATCGGCAATCTATATCTATGGTTTTGCTCATTACAACGATAATTGCTGTATTAAAAATAATTTATTGAAACAGATATGTACAACATATTACTATAGTAAACAACGCACAACTATATGATAGGTAGGCAAGGTAAATGTATTACGAAAAGATTAATGTTGTAATTCATAATCCAACTGTAAAAATACTTTAAGAACTTCACATAAATTGTACGAAAAAATTGAACTGTGCATGTGATCTATCACTTACGCCTATATATTGAGTGCTGTTAAATAGTGTTAAATATAATCTTTTAAGTACCTAATCATCGCTTACAACACGTCTGATGGATTAAATGTTGAGATACCCGCACCAAGCTACACCATAAAACTTAAAATTATATTAATATTAGATTTATAAATTATTTTTACTTTTTAAATTATAGAAACTAAATTTCTAATTATTGTGCTATCCGTGTATGTTTAAAATAGTTGGATAAAACTCATAACAGTCATAACTGTAGACTTTTATATAATATATATTAATTACTAACTCATAACCTAAATTTAAATTTAAAAATTTAAGTACAATGTATCAAACCGTTTAAACTCCGATTTATTTATTCATGTATAGCTTAAATATTAACTAATGAAGTTAACATTTATATCAATTTTAGATGTTGGGCGATGGAATAAGTGTATAGTTATAACTTTTAACACTGATTAGTGTTTTGATTTTGAATTTGAATTTTTGAGCCATTATATTTTGTATCTGTAAAAATGCTTAAATTTTCTGGTAGAATTTTAGATCTAGTTGGTACAAGGGGATAAGAAGTAAATAAGTAATGCTTTTTGAAATTATTAAGAAAAACTAAAAAAAAAGTTGAAAAACGGGAATTTTTACCAAAAAACATTTGATCAAAAATTGTTTTTTTTTTTGTAATTCAAAAATGAATAACTTTAGATGCTTGAATTTTTCACCTAATATTTATCTTTGCAAAATTATTGACACGATACAGTTTTAAAATAATATGTTGTGCTACTATTATAGACATTTTAGATTTTTTAATTTTTATTAGTTTTTTCAATTTGCTTGATAAAAAATGTTCATGATTAAAAAATTAAAGCAACTAATCAGCATACCCTCAGGCGTCTCTCAACTTCTTTACTCGTCGTCATCTCTGTGTTAAATTTGAATTCAATGATAGAAACCTTATTTAAGATTTTAAATCCTTGGCTATACAAATTGAACATTTTATGAAGTTTCAAATATAAAATTAATCGATTTTATTGAGCTATTTTAACGAACCTAATTAAACAAACTGCATTATGAGGTGGTTGGAAGTATTACCCCTGACTATGCCTTTACTTGCAAGAGTGACAATATGTATTACAGCATACCTAATTATATTTACTTCCAAAACGTCAAACTTGTGACCGTAACGTAAAATTATTTTACCAACTAACCAGTGCAAAACGTATTGTAGGTATACATCGGAGATCCAGGTGACCAGGTATATCTAATATACACTACGAACTAAAAGCAAAGTCAAAGCAAAGCTAAAGTCAAATTTAATTGGTTTACCATTGACTAATGACTATAAGTACGTGTCGGTGTGATAATTCGAGTTAAGTTCACATGATGACACTATAATCGAAAGTAATAAATTTATTGAGATTTTTATCGCATCTTATACAATTGCTGTTTTATGCATATTATTAATATTTATGTAGGCATTACGTACATTATAAATATTTACAGTAAACACTTTTATCATCATGCCAACTACACAAATCTCTTTTTAAAACGTCTATAAATATATTATATTCTCTTAATATATAATATATATATACCTTTCCGTGTGTAACAGTGGCGTATTTACGGGGGGGGGGAGTATGTAGGATAGATCCCCCCTTGACTTTTTTATTTGTAAAGTTAAGTTTTCTTATCTTCTGTATTTCTCAATATGATATTACTTTTAAGTATGTCGGTTTTCTAAATGTTCTAGCCGTGGTAATTTTACCGCTCTGATATATACTATACGCCTATATATAGTGGTGACCACGATTTAAGATATAATACCTTAAATCGTATATCTTAAACCGTGGTGGTGACTAGTCGTTCACGGCATATATGTGACTATTGGACAACAAAAACATATACCTCTATGGTAGTATGGTGTACTGTATTTTTTAATTTCCTGCGAATTATGTTCCATGCACGAGTGTTCATAATAAACCCGATAAATAGTCGGTAAATAAAACTAAATTACCACGAAGACTGTAGATTTACCATGGGGCGTGGGTTTATTTTTAGTGACTGGAGCGTAGTTAGTGACTGAACAAATTGTGTTCACCTCTGAGTTACATGCTTTAGATCTATGCAGTAAAGAGTTGTATCCAAATATTCATGAACTCTTGCAAATATTTTGTACTTTGTCTATATCAACTGCTACACTTGAACGATGTTTTTCAAGTTTTTATTAAGTATTAAGTCTTACCTAATAAATAGTATGACAGAAGTAAATATTTTATCAATTTTCCTATCTAATATTAAATAATAACTATAAATTAAGTAGTAATTATTATATACTTTGTTTATTAGAACCGACTTACAATCATAGTTTAAACCTAGGTTACGCTTAACCCACTGATTTTACCAGTCGAATTCCGCGGTTTAACATTAGTTTAACCATTGTAATACGGGCCCTTAATGTGTTGGCTTTATTGGCGTGTCACCGATTAATACAATAACTATGCCAGATGAGGTTATTGATGAACTGAGCATCCAAAAAAAAAATAGAAAACAGGATTTTGTATTATAACTATGTTTTTTGTTTATCGTATTAAACACTGGATTGGCGTTAGTATGAATTTATAATAAATGCCATTAGGCAGGTGCAATTTGTGTTAGTTCTTATTTCGCATTGATTCACACTAACCTCAATAAGTTAGGGGATTTTAAAAATGTATGTATTTACGGGTGTACCTATTATTATATATTTCATCCCTATCCCCTAGAAAAATTCATAAATACGCCACTGGTGTGTCTACACCGATTTTTTAAAAAAAAATTTGTGTTTGCTTGAGTGGGTCCTTGAATGGTTTAAATTCACAATTGAACCCGGTAGGGCTAACCCGGGGAGGTGCTCAAACGGCATTTTGATATTTACGATGGACTTTTTCGTTTATAAAAGCATATTGGTTATTGAAGAAATAATTAGTAGAAATTGATATATAATTATTATTATAGTTGCTATTAGTTATTCGGGCGGACCCGGTACAAGCATGCGTCAAATCGAATTTTCGCACATTGCCCACCAAGTTGGCTGAGTTGCACTTATAGCAGGTGGATTGCCTATACTTGATACGCTGTCGACGCTGTCCGACGTATAGCTCCAACGATTGCCTATCAGGGTGGCTGAGTTGCACTTACTGTAGCGAGTTACACCGTAAAGGAGTTGAACAATCACAATTTTTTTAAGAGTTGTCATTCTTTACGGGCAACGAAGTTCGCGGGATCAGCTAGTATTTTATAAATATTCTATTATGAGACTATAATATAGTTTATAAATAACTTAACACAGTAACACGCTATGTGTATAATACGTAATTTATGTAGGTATATGACCCATTCGGATTTAACCGTTGTAAGAAAGGGCATACATGATTTGCGTTCTGATCATTTAAATTTCGTAAGTGGTAGGTACCTACAACTCTCAACTTTAAAAAAAATGTTTACATAATATTCATCCCTGGTTACTTTTTAATGCACTTACATTATAGTAACATTTTTAGCCAGCCCTCCCTTCCCCTCCATTTGTCCAATCTACATCAAAATACCACCAAATATAGTAGGAAATCAATTGCAAATAATTGCAAATCAAGTTTGGCTAGTTGCTAAAATATTTTTTTTGTATACAAAAAAGTCCCGGTCCCTGACTAGCTAAACATATTTAAAAAATTTCAATATTTTTTTTAAAGCATATAAAGTTAGAAGTTTGACCAAAGAAATAAGTCAAAATTGTGAAAATATGCAAAGAGTTTATAGTTAAGAATGTAGTGTTCAATTTTTACAGTTGAGGTTTAACAATTTAATACAAGGTTCCTCATAAGTAGTCAATACTGGGACCAAAAATATATTAACTATTTATACATGGTACAACTGCACAAGGCGGCATTTTATCGCCTATTCTATATTTCTAAATTTTTGAAAAAAAATTTCCCATTTTTTATAACGAATAAAAAAAAACCTTAAATTTGTTCATATTTATTTTTTAAAAATCACTTCATCAACTCGTTATAAATTATGTATTTTGGTGATAAAAATAATAGCAGTAGTATAAGTTTTGCCAAAAATTTCCCGGTTAAAATTAAAGAAAATGTGGATACCTATTGATGATATTAAACATAATATAGGTACAGATACAAAGTATGTGAAGGCTAGATACATATTTGGGGGGCTCAGGCACCTAATTGCGCCTATGCCTATACTTAATACGCGTTTTACAAGTCTGTAGTTTCACTGTATCCGGCTATGTCTGTACAGTCATGCCTAAATGTTACGTCCTGTACTCTGTAGTCTGTAGGTTATTTAAGTACTAAAAGGTTATCATTTATCACTTATCATTCTACGGTTTATACATTTATACCTACTTAGTACTATTGTATAGTTATATACTAGGCACTTACATTTAATACACTTTAATAGCACTTACCTACATATTAATATAATGAACCGCAACGATTTCAGGTATTAGACATTATAGTGTATTGTATAGTTCAGGCGAGCCCTACCTTTTTCAACTTGCGATCTACATTCGAAATTTATATTTATAGCGTAGCTGTATATGTATACCGGTTCATTTTGATAAAATATTCAATAATTAATATATTATTATTATATTTGATCACTAATTTATGACTCTTATCACTTTATTAAAATTAAAAATTGTAAGACAATTTGTAATACTTAAAAGCTTATTGAAATAACATTTTTTTTTTAATTATTATTTTTATTTTTACCTTTATCTATACATATATAGAAATTTCCAAGGCTGGGCATTAACTTTAACTTAACTCATTTGTAACTACGCTAACTTAAAATCAACTTATATTATTTTTGATATTAATTTTGAATTTTCATGTAACACCATCGCACCGTACAGATAGGACGTTGGTGGTCTGAAAATAGCCTTCTTTTGTGGCATTGCACACGTTTCACAATGTGCGGTGAAAATATTGGTAGATGTCGTAGAAAGCGAGTTGTACCGTACTCCGTTTTTATGGATTTGTATGTCCCGTTGGCGAAAGTTGAATCAAAATACACCAAAATATCGTCTAATTCTTCCAATATGATTTTAAAAAATTGGATAGTAGTGACATTCTTACACATTTTTTAAACACTCAAAAATTATACATAAATGTATACATTACAAAAATTATAAATTACTTTTTTTACAATATTTGCAGGAAGAAATGCTAAAGCAGGAATCATTTTAACAGCCTCTCTAAATTGTTTGTCTTGTTTATACTTTATATAACTAACGGCTAATCCCAACTCTTGAACTTTTCGCCAGATAGATTGGTTTAAAATTTAAATGATAAGAACACAATTTCACCGATACTTCATTATTAAATACTTGTCAGTACCACAGAATGTTCGAAATCGATTGACATTATATTGAAAGTGATTCAAATGTATCCTCTAGAGCAGTCAGTAATTCAATATAAGTTTCTTAATTTGTACGCTGAAACAAAGCGTACACAACAGGAATAATAATATTTTCTATACTTGAGTAAAATATATAAACTTGATAAAAATCGGAAGGACAAGAAGAATATGTTCCGTCCATATAAATAATTTTGGTACGTTTTAATACGTCAATGCACGTTTGTTAAGAGAAAATTATAATACGGTTTTCACTATTTTTACTGTCATAAAATAAAAACGACTGAATTTTCTTTACCAGTCATACTACAATATGTTCCTACCTGTAAAATATCATCCATTTTTTAAACTTTTTGATAGATACTGCTGTGAATACGCTACAAACACCTTTTAATCGAATTTTCATTTGCAATAATTTTTTTGTTTTTGTCTGATAAATTAATAACATTTCGTGTAAAAATTCGAGATGGTAAATCATATAGGTTTCTTTTTCTGTCTTCTTCATATTACATTTGACTCTCTTTACGTTAATTATAAATCTGTATGACCTTCAATCTTTATGACTGTGAGCTCCAAATTTAAAACGGTAGTTATTTCATCGTCTGTTGTAATTGTTCCAGTGCACAAGTCTTTGTGAACACACACCCACCGGATTCCCAATTTTAATTTTTTTTGTTCACAGCATAAAAAAATGTTGGAAATGTGTTTCTTTTTGTCTTTAATCACTCTATATTTGTACTATACAGGGTGTAACCGAAACCTGTTACACCCTGTATACGCACTACAATATGAACAAAATATAACTGTGTAGAATTGTGGAATTATTGTGGAAATGGTAAGCATAAAAACATTTTATCGAATAGGTTTATCTTAATAACTTTTGATATACTAAATATTTTATAGCTATTTGAAAATCATTTAATGTATAGGTATTAATATAAATTTAGAATTTCAGCTCACAAACCTGTTTGTCTGTATAATAGTGCACGTAAAATCTTTATTACGTACCTATATACTATATTACAGAACTGTTGATTAAAAATAAATGTATTGATCGTTAGTAAAATAATGAACTTTGAAGAAATTAATAAATAATAACGATTACCTCAATAACCTGAGAACCGAAAGAGTCCTCTATTATCAAAATATGCCGGGGACCAAACGTCCTATGGCTAATAACTCACGTCCGTTTCACCAGCCACCCCCCCCCCCCCCCCATATTGAAATCCCCGATTTTTTTTTTTTCGTTCCGGTACAAAACGTCCTATTTAAATAATTGCCTTGAACGAAACGTCCGTGGACGAGATATTTTGACAGGAACGAGATACGGCGATGTTCGTTGCGTTGACGTGATATAGATGTGGACGAGTAAATGACGACGCGGTGCCGTGCGCGGAACATACTGTAATGTCCTTATGTAATAATTATGTCTATAACCTAACCTTTTATGTTTTTGATTGTTGTTCGTGATTAATTAAATAAATATCAAAATGTCTCTGCCTCCGAAACACACACGAGACAATAGGACGTTCGCCAACAACGCGATCGCAGGTTTCATAGTTTTGCCGAAAATGCGGAATCAATTATTAGAATCCGAGACGTCAACACCGCCCAAAACATCGTCATGGTCGCCAGGGCCGGATTGGACAAATTCGGCCCACCGAGTTTTCCGTACTTCACCAGCACATTTACAAACTGGCGGCCCTTGGGTACGTTCTTATTCGGAGCATAGTTTTTTTTATTTTATAGTCTCCATTTCTTCAACTTTTATTTCTTAACATATTTTCAGTCAGCGCGGCCCCTCATGACTTAAACGACCCAAAATTGTCGCGGCCCACCGAGTTTTACTCGGTAACTCGCCGGGCCAATCAGGCCCTGATGGTCGCCCGAGGATTCGTTGACTATAGGATAAAATATAATGCAAAAGAGGTGGGCAGTTGGGTGACACTCTGCTGTACAGTAGGTTACAAGTGGGTCACTGTAATGGATGGTGTTAAATTTGAATTCATAATGATATAATATAATTGCATAAGAAAAACGATTCTGAGCGAAGACCTGAATATATTGAAATTTCTAAATATATATTTGATGATGATATGATGATATGATATTATTGTGAGTAAAGTAATTTATATATAATATAATAACCTGTTTACGTGGAACCTTGTTTTAAATGTTTAATCCTTAACTATAAAAGTTGAACATTTTATAAATTTTTAACTACAAAATAATTATTACATTTTAAATTTGATAAATTATGTCAAACTCGAACTTTAAATGCTTATAAAAAAAAATTGTGCCTATGTATTTTTAATATTTTTCAACTGCTATTGTAACAATATATCAGGAGCCTTGTACTACTTTTTCACCCAACAAATACAATTTTATTGACAATTGTCAATTATAGAAAAAAAACCTAAAAAAATTGTAAACTTAAAATGTCCGAAAACAATTCAATATTTTTTTGAAAATTTTGTGGTGTATAGAAAATGAAAATATAAACAATCAGTGAAATTTTCATGTAAATACAGTTATTTGTTTTTGAATTACAACAAAATAACAAAATCGCCATATGAGAAATCGAGTGAATATCCAATCTTGTAAAAATACAAACTTCAAACGCTCATAAAAATTTAATTTGATTAGCTTGTAAACATTTTTGACGAATCTTAGATTTGAAAAGAACATTTTTTATCAATTCTTAACTCAAAATAATTTGCTAATTTTCGTGATTATTCGGGTGTGATTTTTCGTTCGGAATCTAAAATAAAATCGTATAACATAATTTCCGAACGAGAAATTGATTGTTAGGCTGACACGTGTATTTGTATTTTCTACTTCAATATACGAGTCAAGTCTTAACTACTAGCGGCATCGTGGCAGGAGTGTAGGACGGACATGTTACAAAAGTGTAACACGCCATGAGAGTTAATCACGTGCACGATTAAGGCATATTATCATTATTCTTTAATCGTGATCACATGTTTATTATTAAGGCATTTCGAGAGTGTTATCAAACAACCATATGATCAGAACATCAGGTTGTCCTTATCAGTGTTTACAATCTAGAAATTCTTACGATGTCGTTAGAGTGATGTTTGACTTTGAATGTCAAATGTGTTAGACTATAAAATTGTAAGTACAAAAAACTTTACAGGGTCAAATCCTCTCTAAATGGTGAGTATTTATAGTCTACAGAATTGTTTGATAGAACAAATAGAATCCTACCCAATATAGACTATCCGACTTCCTTATTCTCCCGAATATTATAGGTACTCAGTATTTTATCTACCTTCCTTTGTGTTTTATTTTATATCTAATCTCTCAGTCCGACAGTAGGTAGTAATAATAAAGACTATTAACACAGTTCATTGTTCATACTTGATACTTACCAATCACTCAATTGTGTTCATCGCTTATTTGTTATTCAGCGGCAGTTACCGGTGGCACACATTTCAGTAACGTGTCTGATGATAATAATAACAGTGTTTAATAAAACCAATAATGGTATTCACACAAGTGGTATCCATCAAAGACAAAGCACCTGGAACCAAAGTATACAACTATGCTGATTCATTCTGGTGTACATATATTGTGTCTGTGGTGGCTGCCAGTGTTGCAGAAATATGTGAGTACTTTTACAAGATCCATATGATTCCTATGTAAGTGCAAATCGCCCAAAAATATTAGGAGGACTTAAGAACCAAACAAATTTCAGAGGAAACAAACCCCGCTTTTAAAGCTAGAGGTCTTAAGTTAGGATTCCGAAAAAATTTTAATATTATATATAGCCTACGGAATTGATCCCCCCCTCGTAAATACGACACTGCCTCACACTCCTTACTTACCATACCTCATCTGTTACATTTTATATCTATTAATAAAATACATTATAGATTTAAATCAATATTATGCAAGGAAGCGAATTTTTAGAAAAATTAATTCATTTTAGCTTATAGAAAAACATGGTTTTTTTTAACACAAAGTTTTAATTATGTACAAAGAACTCAATTTTGTATTTATTTATATTTAACAAATTTTTTTTTAGTTTTCAGTTCTTTTTGGACCTATATTATAGTAATTAGCTATATTTTAAAATTTTTATTACTTTTTTGGATAGTTTTTAACAATTCTTGATAATTAAAACTTTATATACACAGGTTATGAATTATTTTTTAATTTTTGTCTAATATAGGTTTTTGTAAAAGAATAAAAATTTAGTTTTTGTATTAATACAATTTGATAGATTTTTAGATACCTAGACGTTTATATTTTTAATATTTTTTGAAATTTTAAATGCATTTTTAAAGTTTTTACTGCATAAAATCCCTAGTAATAACATTTCATGTAAAACTTTTTTTTTTTTTATTAATAACTGATAAGTAATGTACTTATTTACAATGGACACTTGTTTTTCATATTTATTTAAAATTGTTTTATTATTAAGGACTACCTATAAATCATTAGATGTGGCGAATTGGTAAGTCCGATAGTCTTATTAAACTCTCGATAGACCCATTTTAGTGGTACGTATTCAAGTTCTTAATTATTCTATAAGAATATCGTGGAATTCCTGGTGCTGGCATTGAAATTCAAGGTTCTAAACTAATAATCCGACCCAAACTTATATCTAACTATTTATGTTATATTATTTTTTTCTTATGCAGTGACATACCCATTGGATTTGACCAAGACCCGTCTGCAAATACAAGGTGAAGTAGCTACAAGCAGTAAACCTACACAGTATAGAGGCATGTTAAAAACGGCTATCGGCATTGTCAATGAAGAAGGTGCACTAAAATTATGGCAAGGTGTGACGCCCGCACTCTATAGACATGTAGTGTATTCTGGTATTAGGATTGTATCGTACGAAACCATGCGTGATAAATTATTATTAAAAAACGAAGATGGATCATTTCCGATATGGTATTCACAAATAAACAACACACATTGGTAGATTCTTTGATTTATTATTTAACTTCAGGAAATCGGCCATAAGCGGAGTGATGTCTGGTGTTATTGCTCAGTATGTTGCTAGTCCAGCTGATTTGATCAAAGTTCAAATACAGATGGAAGGCAAACGACGTCTGATGGGAGAGCCTGCTAGGTATACCTATTATTTATTGTTTAACTATTTATTATTATTGTTGTGCAATCATTTAAAATTAACTTGCATAATACTTTATCATTTTATTCAAGAGTGTTAAGTGCAGCACATGCGTTCAAAAAAATAGTATCTGAAAGTGGTGTCCGTGGTTTGTGGAAAGGTTCAATACCCAATGTACAACGTGCTGCTCTTGTAAATCTTGGTGATTTGACTACTTATGATACAGCTAAGCAAGTAATTATGCATAAAACTGGATTACCTGATTCCCATCTACTGCATTGCCTTTCTAGGTATACATTTATTGTTTTTATTATTTTACATAAACTGTTAAGATTTCTAAGTGTGATTTATTATTCCAGTATATGTGCTGGATTAGTAGCAGCTACATTAGGAACTCCAGCAGACGTTGTAAAAACACGTGTTATGAATCAACCAACTGACAAAAATGGAATGTAAGTTCAATCACTATAAATGTATTAAGAAATGCACTTTTAGGTAAATTGTCTTAATATATTTTTTTTTCTTTAGTGGTTTGATATACAAAGGATCTTTAGACTGCCTGTTGAAGACTATTGAAAATGAAGGGTTTTTTGCTCTTTACAAAGGATTTTTACCTGTCTGGATTAGAATGGCACCCTGGTCATTAACTTTTTGGATGAGTTTTGAACAAATACGCCATATGCTTGGTGCTACTGGATTTTAGAAATTACAGAGTATAATCATTAGATCTCATTTTTATTATGTTTTTCATCTTTTACAATAGTTCTAAAATATGTCAAGATGTTTATTTTCATATTCTCCGTGATCGTATAGAAAATTTAGGTCATGAATATACACAGTGCACACTACACATAATTTATTTCATAGAGTCTAGAGATTGACTTCCGTACAAACTACAAGTACTATGGATTATAATTTATATTATTAATCAAAATCAATGATAAGACAACATTGTAACAATGACAAACCATCTATATCAAGCAATATGGAAAAATGTAGGTCATATTTCCGTTACTGCAGGCTTAATATAAAATTGGTAAAAATTAAATACTCTTTATTTATTACCATATTGAATTAACTTTATTTTTTTATTTAATTTAACTTGATTTGTGATTGTACCATGGTTCAAAATATTGAGATTAAATAAATCAATGTTTTAATATTATAATTTCAAAAATAAATTATTGAACATTAAAACATTGGTAAAAAAATATTTAGAAGTTAAAGTACTGATAACTTGTTTTGAATGATAAATTTAAAAATATGTACAGTACTATAAAAAATGTGGTTTTTTTCTTTCAATTAGGTAACATTTATATGATTTTACTCTGATCTTACCCTTAAACCTACAGTAAAAGAAATACATATTACAATTTTTCTATATTGTATATTGAAATGACGGACAGTTAACTAATGTTGATATAACACCACCTTCAAAATTAAATAATTAAAAATTGTGTTATAGCATCAAATATACATTACTAAGGTTTTCATCACTTTTGGCTCAAACTCGTGTCGTTATTAGTGTTATTTATGTTTAAAAAAAAACTGTTGTTTTAAATTGTTTGATAAGTTAACTATTTAATCTAGATTTAATGTTTGGCCAAATACCAATTATTTTATTGTGTTAACTAAAATATTTACCACCCTAATTTATCTGTCAATTGAATTTACTTGTAAAATTATCTTTTGTTTGTACAAATTAACAATACATACTACAAATTAACTATAATTTATAGAAATATTAATACATTTCTATAAAATAAAAGTACTTTAAGTACTTATACATAGATACATTATACTATCTATGATGCCAATTAAACCCAATATCTATTGCTAACACAAATTGTTGTGTTTTTATTCAATTGCATTTACATACAATTCAAACTAAATTAATTATACTTTTACATGTTAGGATATTAGGCTGCCTGGTATAAAGTAATAAAATATCCAAGTAGAAAATGTATTTTTTTTTTTTGTAGTAATTATGTTTTTTTTTCAATAAACTTAGTACCATTTTTAAAAGTATTTAATTTAAATTTGCCAAAAACTGAATTAAAGTTCTATGTAAATTAATATAAATAAGAGACCACCAACAAAACTTTGTCTATATCCTACTGTAATACTATGAATAATGATGTATAATCTGCTGTATAGTAGGTTTAAAATATACCTCGTCACTGTACTCAACTGTAATAACTGATGTGTTAAATTTGAATTCAATGATCATATAATTATAAATCATTACATGAAACTGTGTGTCAGACCATTCCTAAAGATATTAAATAAATAATAAATATTAAATTATTTATATAATTTACTAGCTGAACCTGTGCGATTTTGCTGCCTGTACAAATAGCAACTCTTAAAAAAATTATCATTGTTCATTGTTCAACTCCTTCTGGGTGTAACTTGCTGCAGTAAGTGCAACTCAGCCACCCTAGTAGGCAATCCGACTATGTCGGATCGCGGACAAAGGGGAACTCTTTCACCTTGGTAGGCAATGTTCAATAATTCGTTTTGATGCAAACTTGTATCTGATCTACCCGAATAATCAATATTAATAAATACTAATTTATACTGTAGACTAACCAATGGCAACTATTAATAAACAAAAATAAAATTTCCAATTTCCATCGTGAACCTCAATGTCCCTGTTTGAGCACCTCTTAAGCGGTCCTCACACGATCAATATTACTGACAGTGTGAATTTCGACTAATCTTTTCTTTGCACGGTGAAAGTATTAGAGGAACCACTATTCCAAATCAGTGAGTCAGTGATATTTGGATTTTCTATAACATATACATTATAAAAATACAATCCCCCTATCCCTCCCTTCTGATAAAAAAAAATAAAAAATTGGGCGACGCGGTGACACTCAGAAAGGTATTTAGAATATCTCTGTGAAAAAAAATTGGAAAAAAATTTTACAGTGTCGTCACAAAATTGGAACAAAAAAAAGGCCTGTTCTTTTACATTAAATATATAAGGATTTATACTACCACTAAAAAAAAAAATGTACATAATATTATTTTCTACATTTTTAATGCCTGTAAGAATAATATATGATGAACCTTATAAGTTATAATACATTTTTAGGCTTCAACTATTAAAAATTATAAAATATTATGAATTTTACTACAAGATAATATCATAATTTTAAGCAAACCCCACACTCTTCGTTGGAAATTGAAGCATTTTTACTGCTCCAAAAGGTGTTACCGATATAAAAATATTAAATAAAAACTTATATTGTTGTAAAGTACATTATTCATATATTCATTGACGCAAATCACATGGGTGCTTAGAACACTGTATTTTAATGCTAGCACCCCGAATGTCGTGTGAATCTGTTCCTTAATTCACACTTTTTGTGAAGTTATATTTATGACAAAATAAGCTAAAAAGAATTTTCTTACAAATGCACACACACCTATTAATACAGTATTGGTTTAAATATTAAATCTTTAATTTATATTATTTTTTTAATAGAGATGTCATATATGTAACGGTTATAAGGAGAAATATCGGTAAGAGAACTTCACGGTTTTGCTTCCTCTAAAATGGTTTGGGTGTTTAACCCCCCCCCCCCCCCATAATATTTTTGGGTTATTTGCGCCTATGCATATATTTCATGTAGAAATGATTTACTGTCATTCTTTATATAATATTCATTTTTAATTTTACATTTAAAATACCTACACAAGTAGGTACTATAGGTATGTCCATGCCTGAATTGAGTGGAGGTGTACGATTCCTACGCCCTATCAAAAACTATATGTTAGGTATTTTTATTTTACGATAATAATGCATTATTACCTACGATTATGAAGCTCTTAGTAGTTCCGTTGATCATAAATACCTATTAGTATTTGCGTGTAAAAAATCAGTACCTACTTACATCATAAATATACCTATTACAATAAAATTATTATTTACGTTGTATCTCATCTGTGAACCAGACCTGCCTGTAAAAATGTCTACCTACGCCCCTGATTAAGAAACTTCCACAGTCCACAGCACCACCAACCAAATATTACCACGGTCCACCAAAATGTTATCGTGCTTGAAATATTAACCAAATCTTAAAAACAATAAACTTGCGACCAAAATCATAACGCTTAGTTTTTTTTCAAGACATCTGTTAAGAGGACGTCTCACCCGCATATGTTACTTGAGACAACTTGTCTCCATAGTCCATAATCCATCTTAATTCATAATTATTACTAACGTAAAAAATATCGAATTTACCTACGTTCAACAGAATCAATTTCGTGTATTGTTAGCTTTGATATTAGAGCGAATTGACCAATAATACCAAACATAAAGGTAAAAAAGTAGGTCGGCGCATTTCGGTGGTGAATGTTTGTCCATCGTCCCTTCGGGCCTCGGACAGGATAGTGTAATTTGATTGCATTCGATAAAAAAACTATTCTGAGCGGACGAGGGAATCCTTTTTATTTAATTTTATTCGTTTCTATGGTGATAAACAAAGCGTTTTAAGAACAGCTTAAGAACGATTTATATAAATAGGTAATTTATATAATTATAATTAGGAAATATCATAAAAATGAAAAAAAATATAAAAGAAAAGAAAAAGCTCATAAGACGCTCAAATGTTTTGAAAATTTTACCATGTCTAGGTAGGAATAATATAAGTAAACAACCCAAATTTCAAGTTTTTACGAATGTTTTTAACCGAATTACAACAAAAAAACTCCCAAAATTAACATCATAAAATAAAAAAATAAAATAAACACCATTGTAAAACCATTACATTTCTCGCTCCGCTCAGAATCTAAAAAATGATCATTGTTTGTAATATTTTGCGTGTTGGTTTTTACGATATTTTAATATTTTAAGCAAAATATGAGTAGGTAAGTAAATATTACAATTCGAAAATACAAATAATACTGTAAAAAACCAACATAATATACCTACAAACACAGATAATATTTGTACCATTAAGTTGAACACCTATAGATCAATTCACTCCGATATTAAATACAACAATGAACAAAACAAACTTGGTTCTGTAGCCGTACGCAATTTTTTTATGTCGTAGGTTTGCCTACTTGTAACGGTAGACTACCAAAAAGTCTGAGGTAAAAAATTCAACGGTAAAAAATGTCTAACCATAAAAAGTTCGTGGGGAAAAAGTCCAGTACCTACATATTTTAGGTAAAAAGAAAACTACGATGTGATGCACAATCAAACGTTCCAATTAGTATTAATATATAATGAATAGTAATTTAGATTTTTTTTATAGGTAATGATACTAAGTAATTTTAATCATCGAACTTCTTTTTTAAATAAATAATTTTAAATTTTGTTATACATAAACATAATATATAGGCATATACCCGACTTTTTTTTAAAGGGCTTTTACTTCGGACTTTTTACCGCGATTCACTTGTAACTTATAACTTGTACTTTCGTAAGACGGAGACAACTCTAAACTCATGTGTGTGTGATGTCCTCTTAACTTCTTTGATATAACATCAAATCTTAAGTTACAGGTACTTTTTATAATTTATATTTTTCAATTAAATAGGATATAACATTAATTTTTTTTGTCAGGAATTAATTAAAAAAGCTCTACAATGTATATTTCTACATTTCAATGATGTGATATACTGATATCAATTATATAACTACTTTACAAATTAATCTTGACGTATTTTATTTCATTTATTCAACAGGTGGAAAGCCCAATACAATATATGGTTAATTTGGTAATTAGGTACATGTTGCATAAAAGAAAACGTCATACAGATAAAACCTCAAAATTAAGTTAAAATAGGCAATGTTAAAAAATATAGGAAAAGGAAGTGTCAAAATTGGCATGTCTCATGCAGCGTGTAAAAGGTCCATTATTTAAGTAATCCGTAGACTTTAAGACACGGTTGAATGATACAAACGGAACAAATGGCACAAACGCAATGTACCTATACCATAATATTACCTATTACCTATATAATAAGTAATGAACTACCTATAATGACCGTTACAATATAGTTAAAAGCTTAAAACTTTGTTTGTATAAGTGTATAACATAACTTAGATGATATTTTATGGTTAACTAGCGTATGAATAAATGATTGACATTATTTTGCTAAAAAAGGTACTTCATTATATTAAATAAGACTATTTTTATGACTATTAAATAGGTATCTAGGGAATCTTCTATTAAAATGTATTGTTAGCTATATGGAAATGGAAACTTTTATGAATTTCTAACTGAAAAATGTCGAGATTTTGATGAATTTTTCAACATTTGAACTTTAAATTCATATAAAAATAATCGTGCGCATGTATTTCTAATACTTTTAAACTTCCATTAAAAAAACTTATAAGGAACCTAATATTACATTTTCAAGCTTTTTACTAAGTGAAAAAGAGTATATTGAGAAAAATTTCTCTAGGCTATAATTACCTACAAATAGAGTCAAAACATTTTTAAAATGTTACTATATATGACAAATGCTAATATAAATATTTGGTGAAAATGTCAAGTGTACGGTTATTTTTGAATTAGACCAAAAAAATAAAATCGATTTACGTATATAAATTACCATTTTATTTTGTTTTCTTGACGCTTTCTAACTTATAATGTAATTTTCAATTTTGACCTCTCGAAAATGCCAACTAGATTCACTTTTTTATCAAACAGATGCTTATGTCGAAAATCGGAGCATTTTTCTAGCCCAAATGTTGATGACAGGCGGAGCAAAAACACCAATTAATTATATCTATTATGTAGCCACGTAATATATTTCGATAGAAATCGTTTAATTATGAAGATTGTTATTTTCAGTTTTCTCAATAAACTTTTTTTTTAAAGTGATAGAAAATACGTTTAGATATTTACTTTTGAACATAAATTCACCTTCCCGACGTTAAGATTTATGCCTACTGTAGTTTATGTAGTATTCTTTCAGGCGTTCGCCATTCAGTCCATACTTTTTGAAATAATTAATAACTGACATGCCTACATTTTATTATTATTATTATTATTATTATGAGTAGCCAGCGCAATATTATAATACAAGATCATTAAAGTATTTATTTTTGGCTACCGGTCAAAATAATTAAGATAATTGACGTGTCAAATGCGTTATTGAATTTTTCATTAGGTATACCTATATGTTTGATTTCGAACAAAATATTATACAAAATGTAGACATTTTTAAACATATATCATTAACATTTTTGTTTATACAATTAAATATTTTATACACAAATAATGCCTACTTTATATTCTATGAATCGCATGTTATTCTATTTGAAATCGACTGTAGATGGACTTTTTTTTTCCTTTGCCGGTTAATGCTTATACAGGGTGATTATGTACCAAACACGCCATCCCCTTTAATTCATTAATAATGCACTTACTCAATTTTATTATTTCCGAGTTTTAGAATTTTTAAGTGTAGGCAGTGGCCGTGGGCTTGACCTTTTTTCCTTGACTCGCATTTAATATTTATTTACACCACCCACCCTAAACGTTTTTTTACTACTCTCCAATTAGCCAATTCGTATGTTATTTCTATTGTTATAATAATGGTAAAACAACCTTTAAACAATGTTCAAAAACTAGCTTTCCAACTATAGGACACCCATGACCAACCTATTAATATATTTTTGTGGATCACATGATTAAAATATATACCTCATTTGAGCCGCCACTGAGTATCTATATTGCACTCAACTACTATAGGTACCTATTCAAAGATCATATTTTCAAATAGACTTGAATATACCATTTAAGGAGTGTCTTACGGTGATACACTGATACAAACTTGAAACTTAGTACCTATACATAATTACCTTTATACCTATAATAACTCAAAAACTGTCTATTTAAAAAAAAAATTAACAGTAAAAAATGTTGGTTATCATTTGAAAAAAGGTGGATAAGTGGATGTTGCTCTGCTGTACAGTAGGTTACAAGTGGGTCCCTGTAATGGATGGTATTAAATTTGAATTCAATGATATAATATCATTGTATAAGAAAAACGATTCTGAGCGAAAACGGTCAGTCAGCCTATGATATTACCAAGTATATTTGATGATATTATTGTGAATAAAGTAATTTATATATAACCTATTTACGTGGGGCCTTGTTTTAAATTTTCAATCCTTAGCCATAAAAGTTAAACATTTTATACATTTTTAACCACAAAATAATTAATAAATTATAAATTTGATAAATATTGTCAAAATTTGAACTTTAAATAATTATAAATAAAAATTGTGCATATGTATTTTTAATATTTTTTTACTACTATTAGAATGATATATCAGGAGCCTTATATTAAATTTTCACGCTTTTTTACCCAACAAATAAAAATTTATTGATATATATAGAAAAAAAAACTAAAAAAATTGAAAACTGACAATGTCCGTAAACAGCTCAAAAAGAGTCAAGATATTTTCAACATTTTATGGTGTATAGAAAATGCTAATATAAACATTCAGTGAAATTTTCAAGTATCTACAGTCATTCGTTTTTTAATTACAATAAAATAAGAAAATTGTTACACGAGAAATCGAGTAAATATTAAATGTTGTAAAAATATAAATTTCAGACGCTCATAAAAATTTAATTTAAGTTTCTTCAAGA
The DNA here is from genome assembly GCF_019925205.1 of Metopolophium dirhodum. NCBI lineage: Eukaryota > Metazoa > Arthropoda > Insecta > Hemiptera > Aphididae > Metopolophium > Metopolophium dirhodum. The sequence continues at coordinate 1,622,901 of NC_083563.1, read as the reverse complement.
CATTTTTTTTTTGATAAAGGTAGACAAACTTATGAGTAATCTTATATTACATTTTCAAATCTTAGATTTAAAAAGAAAAATTTTTATGAATTCTCAACTCAAAATAATTTGCTATTTTTCGTGATTTTTCCGTATTTTGTCAAAATTTGAACTTTAAATGCTTATAAACAAAAACTGTGACTAAGGATTTTTAATTTTTTTCATCTGCCTTTAAAACAATAACCTAGGAGCCTTCTATTAAATTTTCAAGCTTTTTTACTCAACAGATAAAATTTTATTGATATTTATAGAAAAAAAAACTAAAAAAATTGAAAACTGACAATGGCCGTAAACAGCTCAAAAAGAGTGAAAATATTTTGTAAATTTTATGGTGTATAGAAAATGCTAATATAAACATTCAGTCAACATTTCATGTCCCTACGGTCATTTGTTTTAGAGTTACACCAAAAACCAAAATCGATTTTTTCGAAAACAGATTTTGCGTAAAAATTCCCGTTTTTCTATAATTTTTCTTTTCTTTTTCACGTCGCTTTTGAAAACTACTGGGAAATTTTTACTTTTGACCCCCCCCCCCCCTAAGTACCAACTAGATTCACTTTCCTATCAGAAAAGTTACTGTTGAAGAAAATCCAAACACTTTTACTGTCCTAAAAGGTGATGACAGATACAAAAATAAAAAAAAAACACACATCATTGTAAAATCAATACATTTATCGCTTCGCTCAGAATCTAAAATAAGATTGTATCACCACTTATCACTATATAGAGTATAGACACTCCTTAATTGGCTTAATAAATCTAAGAATTTGAAAATATTCTGACTTTAAGCATAGGTTCTTAAAAATTCCGAGAATCATAATATTCATCTTATTAAAAGGTTAAAGTGAATTATAGAGTGAGTACTACGTATACTTAGTGAATCGCCCTGTATAATACCATTTATTAATACTTAAATAAATAACCATTAGGTAATCACAAAGTGATTATAATATTTGTAATTTCGAAGTCCAGCTATAAGGCTTAGGGTTTGGGACTTAGGAGTTTAGATGATGTTTTCTAAGTTGAAAAAATAATCTAAACTTATTTCGTTTAAAGCGAATATACGTAATTTGTACCATTTTTTTTATATATATTTTTCTTTCACTGAAATAATTAAAGGCTTAAATAAAAAAAAAATATATTAACATTTTATCATTTCTATTCACTTATTAATATTATGACACAAATTAGATTAATAAAGATATAATCCTACTTTGTAAATATTTTAAAGCGTTTAAATGTTGAGAAAAAAAATAAAATCATGAAAAACGAACAATACTACAGTTGAAGACAAAATCAATACGGATACGAAATATCGCAGGTTGCTCAACCGCGCATTGGCGCGACCTCTAGTCTTTCCACATATTTTGATTTAAGTTTCAATTTTAATTCCCTTATTCATACTTTCTATTTTAAACATCAATTTAATATTAATTTCATATCGTTCTTCTTTTATATATATTACCTACCCACTTGTCACATAGGTTGGTACTCACGTCACCGTGGTCAGTTTTTGAACCTATATTATTATATTATATAAATAATTGGTAAAATCTTGGTTTTCAAGATTATCAATTTATTGTTATTTCTTTTCTTAAAGTTTTAGTTATAATGGTCAAAATTGTTAACTATGACTACCAGAATGATCATTGGCCAACTGTTTAATCTAAATGTGCCATTGATTAGCTTAACTTGTATATATTTCGTATATTCGTATAATACAATACTATTATATTAGGTAGGCTAAAATATATATATAGTAGGTATATAACCTATGTATGTGATGACGTTTAGATATACCTATCACTTCCTAATATAATTTTAAATATTGGTATAATATATTAATATCAAGTACCTTACATGTTATGTCTTCACTCTTCATTAGCTTAATCTGTATCAACTATAAACTACATTTTACGATGAATTACTACTATTATACTACGATTTTCACTAATTATCCGCGAGTTAATGTATTTCAAATTTCAAGCATCCTGTAACGATGTGTTCCATTCTTTCATTATTGTTATTAATATTAATTAATAATTATAATGCATAGTTGTAATAATACATATATATGTTTGGGCAGCTGTGTCCAAAAATAGTAAAAAAAATAGTAAGCACCTATGCCTAACATTTTGTTTTTTAATAGTTACCGTCAAATGTTATGGTAAATTTGTGAAATGTTATGTGCATCGGCATTTGGCGCAAGGGAACCTAGAGTACTTATATATATGTGTAAAAATATCTAGTACCATTAAGTATAAATAGTACCATATATACTCAATGCTAGTACCTACCTAGATACCTAATGGTTTTGTCCAAAATGTGTGACGTCCGGATACAAAATGTTTCGTATGTATAAGGATTAAGTACTTACTATAGTTACTATAATATGTATGAGTATGACTTCGAAAACCAGTCTTATCGATGTATACGTATACCGGGCTACTATAGTAGGTATACATTGTATACAATTATAATAATAACGAACGATATTTATAAAAATTAAGAAAAAAATAAAATATAATTTGTGAAATTGGTTGTGTGTATTTTGTATTATTAGACAACAAAACCACATGGATCTACCGGCATGCCGCATGTCTACATATATATAATGTTATTATCTCTTGGCCACCTGTTTGCATAATCCCGATGGCCCGAGCACCGCAGTCACACATGATATAACCCGTGTTCGACCTCAGATCCTTCGCAGGGTGTATAATATGAGGATGGACGGGTCGTGCTGTGTGAAGAGAGGTATGAAGGGAGACAACGAAAATAGTGTGTTTGTGTGAGAGTGTATATAATATAAACATACATATAGATACTCACTCCTATAAACACCACAAGGAAATTGATTATATAGTTACCTCAAGCTTACGTTTATTTATATCGTATACTATTAATGTAAATGGATAATTTACTGCCGTATGCCTATAATAATTGTAGTGTGTATGCATATAAAATGTCAACTGTAGTGTACATACAATTATACGCGTAGTATATAATACGATGATTTCGTGAAGTTTATCAATGAGAGATTGCACGTTTTTATGTATTGACCTCAGATTTTTTTTCGGACAACACGTGTTGCGCACATTAACCGAACGGCGTAAGATAAAATATATTATGAACGTAAAAAAAGTTTACCTACGTCCTGCTTATGCTTATAACCCTGTTCATCGTAATAGTTTTTTTTTTTTTAACAAAAATGTACGGTCTGCACTGTTTCTCATTATAGCCGTTATTATTCTAAATAAATAACAAATAACAAAAGCTATAAGAATTCCATAGTGGTCGTCTTCTTTATAGATTTCAAATTTATTAAAACGTGAAATAAGACTAGGTAATAACAACACAAACTCTCTAAAATCAGCAATCAGTAGCTCGCGTGGTTAAAACAACAATAGAGCACTTACCTAAACGTGTTCATTTCTTCAACATATTCTTTGCAGTAATTTTTTTTTTGTTATATAAAAACACTTGCGAACAAGATTGAATTCCAAACGAAACTTTTGAAGCACTAAGACTTTTCATCTGATTAAGTTTTAAAAAAATAACATTGCAAAATATGTGTAATAAAACCAAAAAATTGCTAGTTTCACTCCAAATTGGACTCTCCAATACTCATGCAGTAGTAATAGATTTTTCTAACTTGATTAATTAACAATATAATGTTACGTATTCATAATAATTAATATACATATTTACAATATTTAGGTACTGTTTATTAATTATTTAATTTCACAAAAATAACTGTGCTACAATATTCACAGAAATACAAAAATCTTAAACAGCTCTCTTTATTATAAATTTACATTTCACGTGTATTTTTTTAATATATTTATTTTTAGAATAACATAGAATAGTGATTAAAAATTACATATATAGTAAATTTATTCAATATATAACTAATCAGTAATTACTAGGGGACGGAATTGAATGCAAATTGCAACATTGCTTTTTAAGCACAAAGTTCATTTCATACATCAAAGAATTAAAAAATGTAACTTTTATTTTGCATTTTTGACATTTTTATATTTTTAAGTTATTTCTATAAAATAATAGATATTTAGTTAAAATTCATTCTAAAATAATTAAATAAAATATTATTTATTTTGCCTTGTACTTCTATTTGTATTATTTGTTATGTTTCTACCAATCAGATAAATAAGAGGTCGTCGCAACCTAACCAAGGGTTATATAAATAATTTTTTGTTAATAATTTTCAGGCTAAAAAGAAGATAGGAGAAGATGAATAATAAAATGATACAAATAATTAATAATAATAATGAGAATTTATATAATAATGAATAACAAAACAAATTTTTTCAATGTTAAAAATAATTTTAAAAACATTTCCTAGGGTATTTAAAAAAAAAAATTCTGTCATGGATGTATTAAATCGTATTTTTAAGGCATTTTTCTTGTTTTTTAGAGCAATTAAATCCGTTTCCTAGTTACTAATTATGTATGGACTAATAAACGGACTACCCTATTGAAATGATTTCTTAAATAGAATAATAAATAACCAATATTCTGACTCTCGAAAAAAATTCAATGATAATCTATTTAGGTAGGTAAATATTAAATAATTTAATTTGTTTAAGAGTAGGTACCTAATTTAATTTTTTTATGAAAATTCCCATATAACCTATATTTTGTCTTAATCTTTTACCAGCACATAATATGATTTATCACAATACAAAAAGCATAGGTGATTTGTGAATCTTAATTATATTATTCTGGTATAGTGGTATTAATAAAATAAAAGAATCTTTTCTTATCTATCAATTTAAATAGGTATGAATTCTTATTTATTTTAGAGTGCCATAACTATGTAGTACGATATAATATTATGTTATTTAATAGCAAGATTAACAAGTAAAATGTAAATGTAAACTATTTAATTTTTAATAAAATTAGACTTGGACACTTGGTTACTGCGATTAAAAATTTAATTAGTGTTATTTTTATAGGCAGGTGTGTATATCGTAGCATTATAAACGCTTAAAATATTTTTTTAATTAACAAATAGTAAGAATAGTAGATTATTAATTAAAATATTAAACTTTTTATTTGACTCAACAGTAAAACGACCAAATGAATGCGGTTTTCCATACAATTTCAGACTCTGGTTTCACAAGAATAATATTATATTGGGTTGTGTGTCACGCTTTCCAACGGTTGATATTTTGGGATGCCCTTGCGGTAGGTTTTTTTTTATCAAAACGACCCCATCGCTACGTAGAATGTAGTCGCATCGACCCGCACTACTGGTGCGCCCTCTGCTTGCGCTCGTAACGAAAACCGTGGCGAACGAATAATAACGACGCTGTACCAACCGGCAACCACCGATAATAATATAATAAAATATAATAATATAAGCCGTCGCAGTAGTAGTTGTTGCCGTAGGTACGCGACTCGGCTCGAAATATTCTGTTTTCGAAACGCAACACAATGGACGGGGCCGGTTTATTGCTGCAACGTCGGCGTACCCACACGTGTTTTGGCAACCACTGGCTTGTTATATAGTGGTGAGTAAGCCGAATACAATGTGAACAGCGAACTACGGACAACCAGTTGGCGACCGATGCGCGTGCGCGGTGGGGAAAGCTAGGCCCGGTGGCCGAGCCAGCTGCTGTTATCGACGCCGCCGCCGCCGCCGCCGCCGCCGCCGCCGCCGCCGCCGCCCGTAGAGTTCTCTTTTAGGAGTTGTATCTATTATATAAAATAATATAAAATAATAATACATATCGCTCCCACCGTTCACCGTCATGAATGCACCGACAGCGTTTTGATATTATCATTGTACCCTCGAAATCGACGACATTTCGTTTCAAAACGTTTCCCTTGCGTATTCGCTTTTTGCGTTGTTACGCAAATATATTTATTAAATGCTCGAATTTCTCCGACCTATAGTCGCAACGGACTCGAAACTTAAATAATTGAATAAATTATACTTTAACACTATCATATATATTATGTTTTCAAATCGTATGCGAAATTCGTAATAATCTATCTCTACGAATAAATCGCATTGTACAAAAATAAATATGAAATCAGAACGTTATTAGAATACGAATACATTGTAGCATACTGGCATGGTATTTATTATTTCCGAAAACCTTTCTATATTCTATTGCTTTTTCTATTTTATATTGTGTTTGAACCGCTATACTGATATTCTGGTCGACAAAAGTACATACTGCTGACTCCTATCTATGATACTGATGTGAACCTAACAAATTATATCAAATAATGTAAATTATTATTATGGTCTGGCTCGTTTTTACGTTTACGCATAATAAGGGATAATTTATTTCTACGCCACATTTTTACTTTTTTTTTTACCAATTTATGTAACACGTATTATATTACAATGTTTATGTAACTACTACATATTAAAACATATTTTGACTGTAGTTTATTAATCAATAAAGCCGTATTTTAATACGTTTTTTCCATGAAACGGAAAAAATTCAAAAAAAATCTACTTTCGATGCCTATCGAAATTGTACAATGTGGCAGCTAGGATTGAACGGACCATTCAAATAAATAAACATAATAGGTATTAAGGTATCCAACATTCAAACGACTTATTGTTACCAATGCCCGCGCCTTATCTTATTTTATTACAGGTTACTTAATTATTATAATTATAATACTTTAGGTATAATGCTTGAATTAATAATTACGATTTTAATGTTGATAAATATTGTAGGTTTTGCAAAATTAGATACTATTTCAGCATACACATGTGAGACCGACAACTGACAAGGATAGTCGTTGTTTTTTGTCAGCACTCGGCAGTGCCGATCCGTAGCGAGGTCAGTTCAGACAAGTGTGACCACCTTTCATGTACCTGTACTATGTATTTTAATTTTTATAATATATATATATATATATATACATTATACGTGTACATTAAGGTTAACCATATTTTATACCATGACGCTTATAAAACTTTATATTATTTGAATATTTTCATTGTTTTCAATAAAAGTGTACATATTATGTACTTTTTAACTTTGTAAGGTTTATACTTTATAGTACCCACCATTAGGTGTTATACTTTTCAAAAAACTAATCAATAACTAAAGAAAGTGTGTAGTATAACACTAATTTCGTAGATTAATCATCATTAAAAATTATGATTCTAATTATAGAATCAATTCTAGTAGAAAGGAAAATATATAAAACATTATATTTATGTAGTGGTGTAGGATACTAAGTACACTTATCGATTTTAAAGCTTTAACGTTTAAATAGTATTTAGATTAAACAAAAATGAGGGAGCTATAAGAGTTTTAAATTTTAATATATTTTCCTATAACAATATTTTTCTCTTAACAATTTATATTAATTGGAAATATACTAACTACAGTAGGTATGTACCTAGTACCAACTTGAAATGTATCAAAATTATTACGATAGTATAGTATAGTACGATGCTATCTCTATTAATTGTAAAATTATTTTGAAAGTTTAAAACTATACAGATTTAAAATTAGTAATTACACATGATATTTACATCTATATAGCCTCAGTCAAAACAAAAACATATTTAAAATTCCAAGAATGTATATTTTTGTTTTGTACTTACAAATTAAATGACTTTTAAATATATATACTATACATTTTAATATTTTATCACCTAAAACAATAAGAATAGTAATTATGATAAATAAAACATAACATTTTAGATTCTGAGCAGAGCGATGAATGTATTGAATTTACAAAGATGTTTTTTAGTTTATCGTCCCTGTTGAAGTAGGAAAAATGGTTAGATTTCCAAACTCAATATCTTTTCTGGTAGGATAAACAATCAGTGTCAACATTGAAAAATTCCCAGTACTTTTATTAATAATTGGGATTTGGAAATAATTAAAAAGAAAAATTAGGGAAGTACAGACATTTTTACACAAAACTACGATCTTATTTTGTTGTAATTCAAAACCGAATAATCGTTGACTCTTGAAATTTTCACTAAATGCTTATATTATTATTTTTATTATCATTTCTACGCACGCATGGTATAGTTTCAAAATGTTGTGACTCTTTAAGCTATTTACACATATTAAACAATTTCAAATTTACACACATTCGGCCTACATTTTAGGCACGGGCAAAAACTTAACAATTACATAAAAGATCTGAAGATCCCAAATAAGGTGTTAATATAGCAATACTTAAAATACAAAGACACGTTTTTTTATAATATAAGCGTTTGAAGTTCAAATCTTGACCAAATTCGTTAAAATCAAAAAAAATTGCAATTTAAAATTTATAAAATATTACATTTTTATGGCTAAAGCTTGAAAAGTTAATTCAAAGTTCCACAGAGAAACAGAAAATAGCTAATACATCGACAGCGCTCCATGCATCGTTCATTAATTTTAAATTAATACATTTCACTTAATTAATAACAATAACAAGTAATTTACGAATTTACATTTTTTTTATAGCGATAAATTAGTTTCCGTACACTCCGGCTGCCAAGGACTACTTTCCGTAGCGTTTGCTAGTATATATATATATATGTAGATTGTAGATCCCTGGCAACCCGAGAGCTTGCAATGTTTGACGTGCTATATAGCGAACGGAGGACAGAAGATCAACCCTGTCACCTTGTCTCAACTACCTAAATATTTATATTAATTTCAAGCTATTGGCTATGTATATATCTTATTATACTAATAGATACATAAATATTACTATATACCTAACAGCAGAACAATATAAGTAACATAATATGATTTTTTAAACAAACATTGTAATATAATATCGTGTCATATACATGCAATGATTTATCATCGAATTAAAATTTAATACATCCATTACAGTGACCTATATATATTCAGTGACGAGATACAAATTGTAGAATAAATATTGTACAAATATACGGTAGGTTAGTTTAGGGTCAGTATTATGAGTAAATATGCTTGCCTCCCACTTCTCAACCGGCTCTGACTGTCTTCCATTGCTTAAATTCGCTACGCCACTGAATATGTAGATAGATATAATATTAATTTTAATATCAGAGACGGACATACATACATTTTTTATAAAATTATGTGTTTTATTTTCAAATCTCGACGAATTGGTAGTTGGTAATTGCAGGTAAGATAAAAACAGTTGTAATACTATAACTTAAATAAAATAAGGTGTATGGCCCGTGAACATTTTTTTTTTATTTTTTGGCCCTCGACACTAAAAAGGTTGCCGACCCTTGCTATGAACAATACATTTTTTTCGGGATAGAATACGTGCTCTGAGAGTTTTACGACAAATATAATATAAAGACATACGTTAGTTCGATAGTCCCTCACTATAGTCACCTTTATTTAGATTGAAATTCGACATAAATGCGTACGTATATAGTCGTATATATGGTATAGTTTTATATATTATAAACTGTTTAAGACGTTATCTTCATAACTTTTCTGTAGTTTTCTAAAATTCTACTGAATAAAACTACCAACAATCCACATGGTATATAACAATAAGGATATTTATAACATATTTCAGATTCTGAGCGGAGCAATGAATGTATTGATTTTACAATGATGTGTGTTTTTTTGTGTCTGTCATCAGTTCATCACCTTTTAGGACAGTAAATATGCTTGGATTTTCTTCAACAGTATCTTTTCCGATAGGAAAGTGAATCTAGTTGGTACTTTTGGGGATCAAAAGTAAAGCACGGGAAAAAATAAAAGAACAATTAAGAGAAAATGGGAATTCTTACGCAAAATCAGTTTTCGACGAAATCGATTTTGGGTTTTGGTGTAACTCTAAAACAAATGACCGTAGATACATGAAATTTTCACTGGTTGTTTATATTAGCATTTTCTATACACGATAAAAGGTTCCACGTAGATAGGTTATGAATAAGATCTGTAACAGATCTGTAACCAAAAAATCTCAATAATATATTTTTTTATAATTATTTTATGTTCAAATTTGGAAGAAATTACATATTAAATAACCAAGAATAACGTTTTTAGTTAATTTGTTGTAATTTTACAATACTAATTAAGCTTACCGGTTACCGTATTAATAATAAGTAATAATAATATAAATAGGTATAATATAAAATATCCACACTGATAAACCGTCACCGCTCAGAATCGTTTTTCGTATACAAATATACAATGATATTATATCATTGAATTCAAATTTAATGCCATCCATTATACAGTGACCCACTTCACTTGTAACCTACTGTACAGCAGAGCGACATCCATTTACCCACCTTTTTTTTATTATTAAATCCTAGAAACCTTCCATGGGTTATAAAATTATACAAATACATGAATTTTAATAGCAGGTATACCGTTACTGCACAACCCACGGTGACATATTATACGAATGCAGAAAAATGCAGTCAAAAAATCTGTAGGTAATGAGTATTGTCGTGCATCAGGCATTGCAGAGTAAAATAATATTTAATATTTATTTATTTATACTCAATGGACCGTGGTATAATATTATGGCTGTGCCTGTAAACTATACCGTTATTTAAGTTCACTAATATTATGCATGTAACATTCGAGTAGGTACTCCGCAGTCTTACGTACTACACCTTCTGTAAGTGTATGATACGTAAACAATAATATCTTGTAATAGTATGTGTACCTATAATAATATAATGTATATATATCCATGTTATCGTATTATTCAATATACCTATATAATTTTGGCGGCACGTGGTATCATCCGTATGTTGCACATACCACTATGCACACTCCTCCTACCGCCACTACACGTTTCCTCGGTCTACACGCGCAATAAAATATATATAAATCGCCGTTTTGTTTACGTTTTGCCGTCTCTTTGTGTGCGTTTATAATATGTAAGTGTGTTTGTGTGTGTGTAATAATGAAGTGATCGGTCAAGGTCGGTGACCTATATAAAATTCACGGTCGGGTATGTGATGGTCAGGAGGATGGTGGGAGGGGTAGAGGGGAGACAGGAGTCTGTCTGTCTCTCCCGGCGGCGGCGTCTGGCACCCTCTTCTCCTCCACTCTCCTTAACCGTCGTCACCGTCGTCACCGTCGCACACTCCGCCACCACTGCCGAGACGACGATAATCCAAATAATTGAAAAGGAAAAAAAAAATACGCACATGTAAATATTACTATCAAGATAATAATATTATTATTGTGTTTAAAACATTTTATATATTATAACATACTATAATAGACGTGTGATGTCGGTAGAAGGGAGAAACCATGAATGAGTCACGTATATATATGTATACTGTACGTTAACAACTTCCATCGTGTATAATATTATGATATGTATTTTTCGTTCAACCTACGTAATTCAGTATTGCCGGTATATATATGCATGTATAGCATATTATATTTTACATATCCAGGTACATAACCTCAGACACGTGTTGAACGCGTGTCGTTTTTCGAACGGTTCCTATATATATATGATGTATATTGTATACGTAACACCATAATATTTATCAACACATTACGTTACATATATTATTATAATATAATATAAAGTAGTGTGGTTACTGCGGGTTACATGCAATATGCTGTATTGCAGTAACTCGGCTCTTATTTTAGTCATGGGACATGCTGTAAGACAGAGTAAATAAATATAGAACTGTAATATGTACAAATGTACAAGTACCTATATATAGTATATACCTATACAAATTTAAAAATGTGCACCATATTAACTATTAAGTATAAATAAATATGATCAAGTTTTTGGAAAACTTGTTTATATAATTCCGCCACACCATTTTATAGAAATTAGAAACAAAATGCGCAGTACAATTTTTTTTAAGGGCTGTTAAATCTAACTATTGTTGTTGTAGTGTATTTTCCCATGGATGCCACACACGTCATGTACCTACATGGGTATATCTGTGCTCTGTGGTCTGAAGTTTAATATTGTATTCCATAAATATATAATACAATAACAATAATTAATAATGATAGTTGATACACTTAGATAATTTGGAATCTGCAAATGTAGATTTATAATCTAAATTACATAATAAGTAAGTGAATATATCTATATAATTATAGCGCAAAATGTGCAATAAAATTTAGTCATTGATAACTACCATGTCACATGGTATAGATAGGTATATATTAGATATAGATATAGATTATAAATATAAAGTCGTTAACTAGTTTTGTTCAAATTTGATTACATGCAAATAATCAAAATAATTAAGTTCGTATAGTATATATGTATGTATGTTAAATATTTAATATTATAAACATTATAATATATAAGTACACACAGATGACAGACACACATACAGTAACAACACCTGGTTGAGTCATGGCCCACTTTGGCATATCGCATAAATAATAAATAGGTAAACATAAATTCTAAAATATTAATCTATGAAATAGTTAAACGTTGGAAAACGTATAGAAACAAAAATAAATAAATACATAGGCAATACGTTTACACTTTACACACATATAGCCTAGATCTTTATTTCTTTAATATCGTCATAATAGAATATACTTATTTGTGGTTATGGCGTATTTAAAAAATGTTCATGTGAGGATCCAGATAGTTATTTATATTCCTAACACAAGTACCGTGAGGGCTTCGCCACAATGAATAAGAAAAATATGATTTGTTTGTATATAGATATTATTAACTAGGAATTAAAATGTCAGACAATTTTGGAAAGAATAGGTTTCTCAGAGCCTCCGAAGATATATTATATAAAACTCAAAACATTTAAAAAACAATACATTACTGAAAAAACGTGAAGTTTTTGGAAAAAAAAATATTTAGGTACATTTAAAATAATATAAAAGTATATAAATCATAAATAAAAATATAGACAAAGAAACAAAAAGTTATTTCACAATTAAACAATCTTTACCTAGTAATATATTAAGCTATATAGTAGTATATACATGTCTATAATATAACTATACTTATGGTACATTGGCACGGACATATTAGGACCAAATAGGGGGGAGATTTAAGGACTATGCCCCCCAAAAATGTCTATAGCCCCCAACATTTCCTATACATTTTGTTTTAAGCTTATTCAATTATCAAAGTTAGGCTATAGCCCCCCAAATCCCAAACACTATGGGCCTACTATGGACTGACTTGAAATAGGTAGTATTAGCTTGGTAGTATTAGCAAAATTAAAGCTGAACGTTGAATTCTGATTGTATCATCGTTTTTATTGAAAACAAATTGGGATAGTAGCCTCTCTGCTGTACATAAGGTGTCAAAATATGTATCTCGTGACTGTAATGTACCTACCTATGCGATTTGAATTCAATGATAAATCATTTCATAGTGCATACCAAAAACGATTCAGAGCGAAGATGGCTTGTTAGCCTATATTAGGTACTAACTACTACTAAGTATATTGTATGATACAATTTGTACATTGCTACTAAATATAGTATATAGTTATTTATTTTACTATTAGTATTTAGTTATACGGCAGCCGGCAGGTTAAATTAATTCGCAGGGAAAACATTGCATTTTATTTTTATATTTATTATAGTATATAAATATAATACATATGTACCAAAATATATTATTATTCTAATTAACTTTCGTATCAATACCGACTTACCGTAGAATGGTATGAATATTGAGAATAAGGTCTGTGGAGGTACTACAGGTATAGATAGGCAATAGCAAACGATTAACCTAAATGTTTTTAAAATCTCAATGTGTACCTAAGCAGTACACATAAAATTTAATAAAATACTAAGTTTCAAATCCTCATACATAAACATGTAATTATGTACCTATTTGTGTATTTATTTTTAAATTTCAAATTAATACTGGTATATTATAATAATATAAAAATACCTATATGTACTATGTAGTTATATATTTACCACATGGCACATATACTTAATAGTATACCTGTATACCTACCTATTTATATATATGTGTATATCAGCGCACAAGTATACCCGTTACAGTACCTACATAAAGGTATTATAATATTATAATAAATATGATTATAATAATTATGATGCCTAATGAGTATAATGGTCAATGGATATTAATATAATTTAATGTAACAATATAGCTATATTGCCTATATTAATTACCTATATCAATTATAAATCAGTTACGACTCTATAAACATATTTCAGTCAATTAATGTAATTAAGCCGAAAAATACAATCTAAATTCTGAATAATAACCAGAAATTTGAAAAATCGTAACGACTAATGATAAATTTTGTAAAGGAATATATATAATGATTGCTCATAACAAGATTTTAATGACAAAATATAAAAAATTAAAAACCACAGATCAGTTTGTTTTTTTGGATATTCATCCTACATAATATAGTGTATCAGCGGATATCAAGCATGACGCCATACAGACAGACTACAAAGTCCATTACATCTATAAACGATGATTTAATGAATAATATTATAATACCTACAATATTATAATCCACACCTAGCACAATAATGTGTATTATAAATTATATAACACTATATTATAAAGGTATATATTGGCTAATGGCTATTACCTATAATAACTGTGTACCTACAATCTTTTTTCTGATATTAAATATAATTAATTAATTAACTAATTAAACTAACAAAAAGTTGTATTATGTGGTGTTATAATATAATATGCTCAAAAATGTAATCTTAATTTTTTTTAAATAAAATATGACATAATATTTTGTTATTAGCAAGTTTTAAATAAGGCAGCAAGCGGGACAAAAAGGTCTGGCGAGCCGCCAGTTGGCCATCACTGATTGAAGACAATATCTTCTCTAATCTCTAATACCTACTTTAACCGTCTAAAATAAACAGGACTGAGCCGCCATGCGTTTTCCCGTTTTTAGGCGCTGGTTATAATATGAGAAAAACGAAAAACACAGTGGGAAGTGACTTAACATTTTTAATTACCCTGTAATAAATGAAAAGTAAATAATGTTATAATAACTTGTATATAATTTTCGTACGAACTTCAAATTAAATAGATAATAATACTTTAGTAGTATACTATACCTTAAATCGGCTTCCGCCCGTCAAGTTTAAATAAATAAATAATGTTATCCATATCTAAACAATTATTGTAATTTGAAAATTTGAAATGAATTTATTGTTTACTAACCTAGACATGAGGCTTTTGCTAATTAGAAATTTATTATAAAATAAATGGTAATTTTTACTCAGCTATTTAAGTTATAAATTCATTATGAAAATTATTGATGCCACTTTTATTGTTATACACTTATACCCTTACATTACGTTTGTGTTCAGTTAACATTTTCCTATTTTATTAGATAAGTATATTTAAATGCAAACCATCAACAGGTTTGTGATGGCTAAAATATGACACTGACGTATTATATGGCAATACGAATAAATAGGGGTACTATTATAATATTACTATACCAAATTAACACCTTTTAATAAAAAGTTTTTAAAAATGTTTCGTTTGTACTTTGGGAGACCCTGAATAAGCCGAACTAGTTCCTGAAAATATCCCCCTTGTCTAATGAGCACACATGTATCATGTATGTACCCAATACGGAAATAGACCCTTGCCCTTCTGGTAATGATTTCACGGTCATTATATTTATATATATTATTTTGTCAAGACGAAGAAGATAATATAGACAATAAGTCATTTTAAACAAAAAGTATTGATCACGATAAGAATTTTGTCAAAAAAGTAAAAACTGTACTTTAAACACAATTATTATTTATTTTACGAATAAAGATCTTCTTCTAAAAACATATTTTCGAATACAATTGTTATACTAATATCATTAAAATATCACATTAAAGTCGTATTATTATATCACTTAAAATTGATAAATTAAAAGAATAATGATTCCATTACCTACATGGCTATATGTTATTAAATTATTATAATATGGAATTATATTGGTTATAATAATCTGTTGTACGAATGTACGACCTTATAATACGTAGGTATAAGTATAGTTATACTTTAAGCATATAATTGCGTATTTAACGTACCTAATTATTGTCTAAATATATATAATATATTTTAATATTTGTTTATTAGTGTATCTGTAATTTATTAGAATACCGGAAAATAAAATCTAAAACTCTAAATACCCAATCTATAAATTGTATTATTATAGTTGTTATATTAAACATAGAATGACAAATGTATTCATTTTTCAATATTTCTAAAAACATATTATTACCTTTAACATTTAAAACTTGAATAATAGTTACAAACAGACTTACGATATATTTATTATACACCTCTATAATTGCATTACATATTATTATATAATACATATTATATTCTGTATATGACTGTTACACGGCAGACATGTAGACGAGGTATACCAGCTATACTAGGTAGCACTCGGTTAGTCTCAGACAGGTCCCGAATTTTTAAAATATTGTAGTGTATTGATATAAGTTAATAGTTATATAATATAGCATAAGTTATTATATTACCTGCTACATTAGTGGGTATGTAAAATGTTAATATGCTATTCTTAAGACAATTCAAAATACTTAAAATAAAATAACACTTTATATTTTTGAATTTCTTAATTAGATTACGTCTTACACTTAAATACATTTTAATGTTGCACATTTTGTAATGCACCCAATTTTACTTTATACGTCCAACGTTTGCAGACTGCAGTAATAATATAGTATAATATTATACTAACCTACATATTGCCATATTGTAGATATTCTACATTTCTAAAAGTTTATTTGAATTGATTTTATTGAATTATATTGTTGACCAAAATTGTTGTTTAGAATGTTTAAATCATTAGATTAAATAACTTAGTGCAATATTTATTGATGGAATAACACATTTACCATTTACTAAGTATAGAGCCATCACTTGTGTAATAATTTTTCATCAAGCGCATCGCGTGGAATATAATATTAATTATTAATGCATTATTGGCAATTTGGCACGATATTATGAAATTTTTTTCGTGTTTCATCTTATAAGTTGACACTTTATCCATGCATAAATGAATCTATAGATGGATTTTTCATTTCATAAAATATTTGCATATTTCATTATAAAAAAAACTAAAGAATACATGTATACATAATATTCATCAATTGTTGTTGGTAAGTGGTGACCACTAACATCTAATCGAAAAAATGATAAGTAACTAATGCGGTCATCATCCAAAATCTTTAAAAAAAAATTCCCGGCTAAATTTGGGAACCACTCCTGGCACGGTTATGTAATCATGGAAATAATTTCGCGATCTATCATGAAAACACCGGGGCGCAATGCACGTCATTTATCATTTATCTGTAACGTGTATCCCGGATCGGTCGCGCGGCCCCTGAAAGCAGGTACTTATAGACTATCCGCCAGAAACCAGAACGGCGGCAGATACTCCAACTCTAGATGGCCGGGTTTTGGGGGGGGGGGGGCTATGTTCTACAGAAATAATAATAATCCCACGTTGTTGCTGTTATTGTGCTTATAACATTAAAATAAAATATTATTAACATTTTAGTCGTCGTCGTACGAGCGTTGGTTGTACGAGAGAAACACACCAAACCCGAACCGAGCTAACGGCGGCCGTGCAATAGCCGACCAACCGGCGGCGGTAGCGAGCGACAGCCGACGAGCGTGGTGGCGTCGTCTTTCCCCTATATTGCGGCGCACAAAGGACCCCGCGCGCGTTGTCTGCCCACCGACGCCGCCGCCGATAACCGTCACTCCCACCAAACACGGCGGCGGCGGAGGTCATTTGATACGGTGTGTGTGTGTTTTGTCCCCTTCACCTCGCCGCCGTCGTTCGCGTTCCAACAGCACACCGTCGTCACTGCCGCGACCGCACCGCCACCACCGCCCCACCACCACCGGATTTTGGGGCCCCGACTCGGCCGCGCGTTCGTGTCGGTTGCCGCCGCCGCCGCCGCCGCCGTCGTTTGCCCACCAGTGTTCCCGTCGTATCGAGCCGCTTATACCGCGGCGCAGCACAGATACACCGCATACACCTCACACACACGCGGCCGCGATAATAAACGTTCTTTTATAATAATAGTATACATGTTATGATAATATTAATTTATCGTTACGAAATACGAAAATCGTAAAATAATTTAACATTTCATTACAATATATACAATTTATTATATAATTATATTGTATTCTCGCCCGACTGTATTTTTCGTTCCGTCTCTTGAATTCCCCGCCACTAGTCGAATACTCGACTCGCGTCCGTCAGCACGCATTCAGACGGTCTGTTTAATACTCATTTTTCCGCACGAAACCTGCCTCCGTACTGCGGTAACAACGACGAATAAAATATTATGTGAACTTGGTGCGCAAGTCCGCAACAGAGAAGTACAAGAAGACAGACCAGGAGGAACCGTCGACTACCGATTTCAAACGGCCGTCGTCGTTATACACACCAGCAACAGCCGCAGTCTCAGTCGTCCTACGAACGTTTTGTCGACGTACCGTTTCGCAGACGATAATATACTTACCTAACATGGACACTGCTACGTTTTTCGTTGAGGGCACTGCCAATCAGTTCGAGCACGTACTCTCGCTGTACCCGCAAGCGTTGCGCATCAAAGCCGAGGCCAAGACGAAAAAGCCCGAGGACCTCATCAAGCTGGACAATTGGTGAGTGCCCTCCCAGGTTACAATTTATCGGGGTTAAAATTTTATGTATTTAATTGTATTTATATTGTGTTAAATGTATTACGTGTATTATACGTTTATAACTGTATAATAATAATATTATTTATAATGTGGTTTTACACGCGCATGCGTACGGGGTATAATATTATTTTGATTTTTGACGTGCAGTGGCGGTCTCTCGGCGGTCGTTTCGCAACGCGCGCATTTGACGCGCTCTGTATAACGTGCGGCGGCGGTCGGTTAGGTTGGCAAGGCGGTCGGTCGGTCGGTCGGTCGCCCCGCCGCCGCCGCCGCGTACGGCGTACCCAATCGAGGCCGTGATGACGTTAACGATTTCTTTGTGGAGAAAACGCGCACCGTTGCGCGTTATGTGCGTACTTCGTACGACGCACAGAACGTATAAAACATAATAATAGTAATAATAATAATGCAATACAGATGTGTAAGCGTTCGACGATTCGATTATTGCACAGTAATACCCAAATAACGATCTATGGTTCTCGTAAACATTTTTGTTGTACACCTCGACAATCGATGCCATTCATCATCCCCACGGACGGTTGTGTCTCGTCGCTGGTCCGGGTCGTGTTTTGTGACTCGGCGCGGTGTGTAATATTCGTATAAAAAAAAAACCTAAGATATGATAATGACTCTGTACAGGACGCTCGCCGTGTCGACGGTCGACAACATGTTTTCGTCTGCACACACGATTCGCGCACACTATTTATACATACCTTGGCGGTGTTATATAATGATATAATATAATTTCTGTTCGAATCGATATTTGTAATCGTACCGAATACGTCTACTCTGGGCGAATGTACGTACAGACAGTTTAAATCACTGAACAGCCAAATTTGTAAAAATAAATAAAATGATAATCCGTTGTTTAAACTCTAACTACACCGCGATACCATGTAATGCAGACAACTGCAGCTAATTTTAACCGATGCAACAAACCCCAACGAGATTATTTATATTTATTTAACTCGCATTCCTGATTTTTTTTTTAATCCCATCAAATGTGGATTACACATTTTCGTTTTTTGAATACTGTGACTAGATAATTACTAAATACTAATATAATATTATTATCAATGGATGGTGATAAGAAATAAATGTATTTGTACTGTCACTGATAATCAGTCAATATACTCAATATAGTCAATTAACCAAATTCATTCATTGTTTTTGAGATAAGAAACATTTCATTTCAATAACAATAAACGAATAAATTGTGGTTCTTATGAAATTTATTCACAAAATATTGTAAAATCAAGTATGATATAATAATAATATTGGGTATACCTATTGGCTATTGGTAATATGTACTATGTACTAAGTATGTAATAAGTACTGTGTTATACCAGAAACCGGACGATATGTAGAAAAAAGAAACAATATTAAATATTATATATATACATGTAAATACAAAACATATAATTTTGTTATAGTTTTAAATTGTAATTAATGTTTTAGAACAAACATTAGATAACAATTGGTGTTATATAATTAATTTATAGATACAGTATAGCCTAAATATTTAAATCTTCAGGCATTGAGGAATATCTAATTATTGAATTATAGTTAATACTATTTTTTCATAAAAAAATTATCATCAGTTAGTTCATTTTGTATAGATTAGTTTGTAAAATTTAAACAGTAGTTTGTCTTACAAATTCTCTATTTAACTTTTATATTGTTCTTTTGTAGGTATCAGAATGAATTACCAGGAAAAATCAAGTCAAGGGGAAAAGATGCACATTTAAATCATGAAGAAATTTGCCAAATAATGAAATGGAAACAAACAGTAAACTTGAATTTTTTTTTGTAAAATATTGATTGAATAATTACTTAAAATAATTTTCTATTGCAGAGAGGAAAAACATTCCCTCAATTGAATTACTTAATTAAAGTGAACACACCGCGTGCTGTTATGGCTGAGACAAAGAAAGCTTTCAAAAAATTACCCAATTTAGGACTTGCACTTACGGCATTAAGTAATTTGAAAGGTGTTGGAACCACAATGGCCTCAGGTATACATAAATACTTTTAAATATTTAGTTTTTTGAATGCAATTATAGTTTGATTTTAATATTCAATATTATTATTTTTTTTTTTAGCTTTGTTAGCAGCAGCTGCACCTGACAAAGCTCCTTTTATGGCTGACGAATGTCTTAAAGCAATTCCAGCTATTGAAGGAATTGATTATACTGCTAAAGAATATTTGAACTTTGTAGCCCATATTCAGCAAACAGTGGAAAGACTTAATGGTGAATGTAAGTATAAATCTTACCTATAAATTTAAATAGTTTATATTTCTTAAAGTACCTTTGTTAAATTGTTATATCATTATTTTGTTACAGGTAGTGAAAATACATGGAATCCACATTCAGTAGAATTAGCATTGTGGACACATTATGTGGCAAATGAATTCAAACCGGAACTTTTAAGTAGTGTTCCAGAACCAATTAAGAAGCCAATAATTAGTGAACAAACAAATACCGAAGCTCATATTAATGGCAGTGTTAATCAAACAGAGGTTTTTATTATTTTGTTATTTCAGTACTCATTTATATTTGTTTACTCAATATATTTATATTTTATTACAGTTGGATGAACCAACATCTGATGAAAGCAATCCTGAGCCATTACCACCGTCCAATGGTCACCAATTAACAATTGAAGACGATTCTCGTGACAAGTCTGAAGATGATATCACCAATGACTCTATAACGACATCAGAATCAGCTCAAACACCACTTGCTGAAGCTTTAACAGAGGACTCATCTAGTCTGCCTGCCCCCGATGAACCCCCTGTAAAAAAATTCAAAACTGAAGGTCAGACAGTGGCTGCAGAAGCCAATGGAAACTAAATTGGTTAAATGGTTTTAATTAAGCCTAATGGACCACCATAAGTTTATAATTTTAGTGACAAGTTAATATTGGAGAAAATGTTGTTTGAAACAAAATAAATTGATAAAAAAAAACTCCATATTTATCAGACTTAATGATGTAATTATAACTTACAGTTATACAATTTGATTTACACATAAAATATTTCACCATTTTTAAGTGGACAACAATTTAATTTATTTTAACTCGTACATAAAAACTCGTAAATATATTTTTTTTATACTTAGATTTTATACAACAAAATAAATTAAGTCTGTAATATTCTAATTTGTTTTATTCAACTTAGTAATTTCATGATTGAAATATTTGACTGTAAATACAATTAATTATAATTATAAATGTTTAAGATTTACGGGATAGAGGGATGTCTGAATATTATGAAATAATAATAAAAGTGCACCTTAGGAAGTAATTTTTTTCTAAGAATTGTCATAATTCATTGAAAATTTTGATTTATATTGGGGGGTCAAGGGAGACTTGCATTCAAGAACATAAAAACCATTATAAGTATATACATATATTTATAATGGACATATTATTATGTATATAAATATGTAGTATTAATGTATCGGATCTGCACCATTTTTATTGAAATAAATTAACAACAATGTTAATTTATGTACTTAAATAAGAAAACTGCCTTTTAGCAATTTTTTATGTTTTATTTACTTCTATATTTTTTTTTAATGGTACAAACAATTATTTACATTCCGTTAAATTGAAACTATATATATTTTTTTTTTACTGTAGACTTGGGCAAAATCACTAATGATAATAATTGTATCTGTATGATTTTTTTTTAGTAACATGTAACATTTTTACTTTTAATGTAAAATCTTATAGTTTTTGGTATTTTTTTGTTTTAAAAAACGGTACATTATTAATATATTAAATATTATTTATAACGCAGCATGATTATTTTGTGTGTATGTATGCATATATATGCATATATTCCAGTAAGTTTGTCTTAACATAAATAAACTATGTAATACATAAACATAATTTGCCTTTATGATTGGTAATTTCAATATTACCTTTGATGTGTTAACCTAATTGAAGTTGAATTGATTGGTTTATTATAACTTAATACAGCTGATCTACAAAATACTTTGTTAATTTTTTATATAACACTAATTAATATCAAAAACTATGTTCTACGGTAAGTTGGTATTGAGTATTGCCTCATAAATTAATAACAATAAAATATGATATAAATATATACTATTATAATAATTAATAAATACATTGTTATCGGAATAAACTAATTTTTTCTAACATAATATGAATAATAGTAAAATAAATTGCTATAATATAGCAATATAAATATAAATATAATATAATAAAATATATTTAGTAATATAGGCTCACTCTGTTTAGAAATGGTATTTTTTGTGCAATGATTTATCATTGAATACCAATTTAACAAATTCATTTCCGCAGTGACCTACTCACTTGACACCTACTGTATAGCAAAGTAGTTACCTACCTCCCCAATTTTTTTTTTACTTTTTCAGTTCTGCATTTTAGTTTATTATTTAGTATTTACTATATAGCTATATTATACAAATGCAATATGAATGATTTTAAAATTTTGGTAATTATCTGGAAATGATTGATAGTCATCATGATGTAGAGGTGGTATAAAGTGTTACAACTTATAATTATTGTCCCACTCTATAAGAAGATATCGACATATCGTATACACTGTTTCGCTCTATTATAACATGATGGATTACTGGAAATTGTAGCTACAATTATTGTAAAAATATAATATTATTATTAAGAATTTAAGTACCTACTATTATAACATAATATGTTAACTAATACAAATATGCGATGCCAATGCAAATGCAACTTTTATACGCCTTATTTACTTAATACTTTTGGACTACTCCTATAGATAATAAAGACTTTATAAAGTCTTATTATTATCTATGACTACACCGTAAATAGTCTGAAGAAATTGTCTATGATTTGGCAAAGTGGGAATTCAGTATTTACCATTACCCCTGTCTGATTTTAAAAGCGGCTCAATGCCTCGGTTGTTGGCAAAAAACATGACCATTTTTATAATTTTTAGGAAATTTGATATTGTGTAGGACATAGGTAGGTACTAATCAGTAATCACTTAGGGGCAGTGGCGTACACATGATTTCTGAAAGGGTGGAATCAAGAAGAGAAAACGACAGCTAAATGGGAGGGGAAAATTGGAAAATCCCCCATCCTCTCAAAACTTTTTACTTGGGTAGTAAAATATTTAACAATACGGAACAATGAACATAACATGAATAGATTATCCACTCCAAAGCCATTGGGAAGGGATCTGACTCCCACGCCCCCCCCTCTTGTATACGCCACTGCTTAGTGCTTAGTGGTGTCATTTGGAATAAAATCATGGGATAGCAAGCCTCTTGAATAATATTTTCTAATTAAATTGCATGTGGTCTAATGAAGGACGGGAGTATTCGCCAGTCGGGTTGGATCGATAAATCTTTGACAATTGTTTGATAGGTATTAAGACGTTAAGTTACGTGTTCAATATAGGTACGTAATTATATCCGCCTTCATTATTATTATTATCGTCTCTTAAACAATTGTTATGATATTACAATATATTTTTAAAAAAAAAGTGTCAACTAAAGGGTACGTTCGAAAATGGTTAGTTAGAGTAGAGTTTACTTTACATTATAAAAATATGTATCTTCCCCAAAACAGGTTACTCCGTTCATAGGCGCAACTAGACCAATATTTTTAGGGGTGCACAAATTATAAAGATTTCCAGATTTCCTGTATAATTTCTGTATGATATTAACAATAATTTCAAATTTGTGAAACAATAACAAAAAATACTAAATCATGACTACTATATAATATTTCGACCACAGTTCAGACCACGGCTTTAGATAGATCAATCAATAATACCATTACAATAATTTTTATTCAGTTGTGTAGGTACTTTTTAACTCTGACTGATTTGAACTAGAATTGGAATAGCTTTAAACAAGAAGACTTAGATCGTTAAGCCTTAGTGGAGAGCTATACCTACTTGGTATTAATTTTTTGTATCGTGTGTTGGCCACAAACAAACATACACTAACAAGACAACAAGTCATTCATATTTATTATTTTAATAAATAATAGATATGCTGGCTCAATAGTATGCTGCTTAATTATTAATGTTCTTATTAATGTTATTACCGTTTTAATTTTGTTCAAAATACGTTTATAAAATAATATAATACATCAGTTTTTACTTTCGTTAATAATATTTAAATTTTTCCAATTACTGTTATAATTTTTATTTTCTAAAAGTTTTCCTATATTCTTTTTAACTTTTTAACTTTCTTTTGTAAAGTATAAGTTCTTTTTTTCAACATAAAACAATTACACTTTTTAGATTCATAGACGCACACACATTAACAATGAATGCAATTATTGACGAAGGATTATATCTCTCAGGCCACATAATATATTATATATATTATTATTGAAGACTGAAATATTTTTATGCACCGCCTACAATGTTTAATCACCCGTCAAGCTTTATAGAAAAGTTATTTAGTCCAAGTGACGATAAGGAATTATTTTGATATAAGTCTTAGTCGGCGCATAAGTAAGCTAAACTATAGATGCCTAAATCAAGTAAGATGATTTTATGTATTAAATATTTTGTAAAATGTATTTATTTAATATTTTTCGTCCTCTCACCATTTCATCTCCACACCAAACACATCACCCACTATCGCCGGCCGGCGTCACACACACAAAATAAACACTTATTTGTTCTAGGACCGTAAAAAAATATTTATGAATGAGTTTCATGATATTTAAGATTTAAAACAGGTTAAAGAGGTCCAATAGGAATAGTGAGTGGTAGGAGACTTAGAAATAGGACTTTGGTAATCTCTAAATAATAATAAATACATTATAATGTGTATAATACAAATTTAAAATATGATAAATATGATAATAATAGTAATATAGAGTAATCATAGAGGCGCAACTAGGGTTAAAATTCTGGGGGGCCAGCAAAACTATTTATTAAAAATAACCTATAGGAGGCTTATATCTAAATCAATAAAGGATATTTTTTTTGGGGGGGGGGGGGGCTAAATCTTAGTCAGGGGGCTAAGCCCCGCCTAGCCCCCTCTCCCTAGTGGCGATAATGGTAGTTATAGTTATATTAGGACAGTGTTGAATTTTAAATAAGAATCGGAGAAAAAGAGGGATATCATCCTAATAATTTAATACTACTGTATTTTTACTCCTTTTGGACTTATAATGCAATGTGACAACTGACAAATATAAATCCCTCGGCACCAGCAGCTTAGCTCGCCTTTCCAGAGGAAACACATTAAAAATCAACGCTATAGTTAGCCGAAAATGTGCGAATGCCGTGTTGCGACAAAATTAAATATTTGAAATTAAAACCTTTTCAACGTTAAATTCGATATTTGTTTATTTATATTAAAAATATGTTTTATCGATGTATAAATAACAAAAAATGTTATACAACTGCAGTAGTGCAGTTTTCGCTATGTAAAATACAATATTATTGTAGTCGACCGGCGTTCGCGTGTTCTCGCTTGCGATGTGGATTAGGCCTACGGGGTACACCACAATAAAAAAAACGCGCTACGGGTAATACTACCTCATGCTTTTAAACAACATGGACGATAATATGATAATATAATGTCATTTAACAAGCATATAGGTGGTGTGGAAACTTACTCGATGCTGCAGTCATCCTATAGGTATAGGTACATCGAGTTTTATTATGAGATAAAGGCGCATAAAGGCGCATAAAGGCATAAAGGTAAAAAAAACGCGCCACGTGTAATACTACCTCATGCTTTTAAACAACATGGACGATAATATGATAATATAATGTCATTTAACAAGCATATAGGTGGTGTGGAAACTTACGCGATGCTGCAGTCATCCTATAGGTATAGGTACATCGAGTTTTATTATGAGATAAAGGCGCATAAAGGCATAAAGGTAAAAAAACGCGCTACGGGTAATACTACCTCATGCTTTTAAACAACATGGACGATATGATATACCTAATGTCATTTAACAAGCATATAGGTGGTGTGGAAACTTACGCGATGCTGCAGTCATCCTATAGGTAGGTACATCGAGTTTCATTATGAGATAAAGGCGCATAAAGGCATAAAGGTAAAAAAAACGCGCCACGTGTAATACCTCATGCTTTTAAACAACATGGACGATAATATGATAATATAATGTCATTTAACAAGCATATAGGCAGTGTGGAAACTTACGCGATGCTGCAGTCATCCTATAGGTATAGGTACATCGATTTTTATTATGAGATAAAGGCATAAAGGTTTTTTTTTGGTTAACCACGAGTCACGACCCACTGCCACGTATATGGGCTGCGATCAAAACTTTTGCTCCATTTTATTTAAAACTGAAATTACTCAATCCACTATACTTATTACTAAGACTGACTGTATAATCGACTTAGAAGTTATAAGTCTATCTCAATGCTGATGTAGTGAGTAGTGACGTGGCCAGTACGACGAACCACAGCATGGAGTGAATATATATAAGCTCGTGGAATAAATTGCATACAATTAATCAAAATATTTTGAAAATTTTATTGTTCAGCAGTGTAGGTATAATTATTAGTAAATAAAATTTTTAAGTTTTAAGCAACAAAATAATTTGAAATTTTTCGTGATTTTGGTGACTCGTTAAAGTTATAATTGTTGTCAACGTAAATTTTGAAAAATATCGTCAACATATTTTGAACTTTTATAAAAAATGTTTTATTTTAGAATAATTTATTATAATAACGGTTTATTGAATATATTACAATATATTATTGTATTTTAAACAATAAGTAAATTTGTTAAAAAAAAGAATAGGTAAAGTGTACACTATAATCTATATAATACGCAATACCTAGCATAATATTGATAATACTAAAAAAATAAAAAAAACACACATCATTGTAAAATTACATGCATCGCTCCGCTCAGATTCTAAAAGAAATACTTGAGTGGGAAGTCCCACAGTTGAGAGATAGTACCCTTAATTAAATTGACATAATTTTTTACATTTGTACCTAGTATTTAGTATTTTAATATTCTACCTCCAGTCAGACCCAGTGTCCCTGTCTGGTATAGGCATCTGTTCGGGTTGTCAGGAAATGTTTGAGATGCTCGAGAGTTGTTTGAGAGGGTTTGAGTTTTTAATTGAATATCAAGCAGTACATTTTGGTCGGTTCGTCGGTCTAATCATCGTTAGGTTGGAACGAAGTTTTGTTGGAGACAAATCATGGAGCTTTGGTGAGCTTTGATTTAGTCAGTTCTCAGGTAAATATGTTTTCTTATAATGTTTAAAAGTTATAAAAACGCGCTCCGAAACTGTAGGATATTTAAAGTTTAGTGGCTACACTGGTACTCAAACGAGATACTATAGATTGTAGTATCTATGTGTACGTGTGAAAGCAATAAAATATAATATAATCAAAATTCGATTCCAAATTCCAATTTCCAAGTTTCAACTTAGTACTTAATATTATCCTATATACCTAAAATTCAAAACATACGTCATTCAATAATCAATATTCGAAAAGATAAAAATGTCTACTGTATAGTAAAAAATATTAATTTCATCTCTGTAGTTTTTCATACTTAATAATTTTGTTAAGGTTTCATTGTAATACGAACAAAAAAGTTTATAATGTGCATTGTAAACGGTTTTTTTTTTTGTAAATTGAGAAATGATATTCAACGTTTTCTCGCCGTTTTAATATCAGTACATTTTGGTAGTTTAGTACAATATTTTAGTAATTAATTAATCTTTTCCGTGAACTGATAAATTTCAAATCGAAAATATGTTTCGTGAACATTTTTTTTTATTATTGATGTTCATCTACTGTGGTTTACTAACTGATCTGATTAAGAGTCAAACATTAGAGGTGGTTACTGACAACGAGCTCTTAGATTTATGCCGTTCTGAAAACCAAGTAGTTGCCTTATTTAGTATGTATTTGATTACTACCTTTTTAAAATAGATTTTCTTGTTGTAATTATTGATTTTTTGATGTATTTATACTATAGCATTAAAAGAATGTGAAAAGTGTAAAAAGTATGAAGAAACTCTCACTCAAATTAGAGAAGAACTTGTTGATTCGTTAAATGCTTGGGTTGTAAAAGTGGAAGGTAGCAATTTAGTACACATTTATAATCCTGCCAAAGAACCAACGTTGGTTATGTTTCGACATGGTGTACCATTACTAGTACCAGAGCCAGGTAGCTATAAAATATTTAAATTCAATATCTTAATATCTTAATATCTTTTTTTCATATTCCAGAGGCTGTTAACGATGAGTTTTTGATAGACATGTTATTGAACAACAGAGATCCAATTGTTAAAGAACTTAATGATAATAGTTTTGAACATCTTACCCAGGCATCAACAGGAGCCACAACAGGGGATTGGTTTATTAAATTGCAAGTATGATTAGTTAGAGGGCCGGTGCTAGATGACATTTATACATAGGCAAAATCCTAATTTTCCGCCCTTTCGTTTTGTAACCCCTTACCTACCCTATATGCTCTAGCCCATACACTTCTACTAAAGTTACTTGAACAGATTTAGTTTCGTTTATTTTGATTTTCCATCTGTTTGCCCACAAGCTGATCATAATTAAATGGTTTTGGATCATTTCACTGGCTGTGACGTGGCTTTCGTGGGAGGCGGTTATTAGCGTGTCATCAGCCTATGTGCCTAAAGATGTATAAAATGTCTTGGGTATGTCATGAGTGAAAATCGAGTAAAGGAATGGAGCGATGTCACTTCCTTGTGGGACTCCAACTCTAATAGTGTAACGGTTTGATTAGGTGTTGTTTAGGCGAACAGTAAAGAAACGATTTGACAGATAATTTCATATTTAAAACCATTTTATTTTAAAATGAAAAATGATTTTTCTTTAGAATTGGTTCTCCACATTATTTATTTGGCGCATTTGAAAAAAGTATTGTTATATGAATAGAAAAATATTTTACAAAAGCTGTTTATTGGCTCAGTTTTGAATTTTGTATCTTTAAATCAAACTATATTATAAAGTATATTGTAATCATAAACATACTACATACCAAGAAAGTGCCACCCTGTCTTGCCTCTGCCCCATGTTGGTCCTGATAAGTTAATACACTAATTAAGTCATAAAGTTTGAACCAATTTTTTTTTTTACATGTTGACTACCATGGGACTGTCCCGCATACTTAAAAATACTCGTTTATATAATTACCCTGATACTGTATGGACACCGGTGGTCCTAAGGCAGTCAATGTGTTAATGCATTGGTTATACTTATTGACTCACTCAATTTCTGTTTTATTTTTTAGTTATTCATCAGATAGTATAGAATGTCAAAGATTACAAGCTCGCTGGGAAACAGTTGGTGCTAAACTGAAAAATCGTGTTAATGTTGCTCGTGTCAACAGGTACATCGGAGGATCAACAACTGCTCGTCGATTTGCTATAAGCCAATCTCCTACATTTATTTTGTACGTAAAAAAGTTGTATTTGTTTGAGTAAAATTCACTCTTTCAAAGAATGGTATAGTTGAACTTTCATTTTATCATTAGATTGCGTCGTGGAGTCATGTATACTTATACATCAACTGATCATACTATTGAATCATTCCTCAAATTTGTTGAAGAAGATTATAAATTCACAGTTAAAGGGCAAGTGCCTCAACCAAAATCAGCATTGTAAGTGTATTAATAATATTTATTTTAATAAACATTTGAAATGCATAAAATATAATACTTATTTTCAGTGATGATTTTCTACACATGTGCTTTGATATAATCAGGGAAAACCCATTGGTGTGGAAATTAGGATTGACGGTTTTGAGTGTAATATTGCTATGTCTTGCTGCTTTGAAGACAACATCCAAGCCAAGTGAATATAAGTCAAAAAAAAAGTCTACTAAAAGTTCTAGTAAAAAAAGCAAGTAATATAAAATATATATTATTATATACACATATAATTTCATTATGTGTGAAATGCATTTTAAATGTAACTTAAATATTTTCAATAAATCTTTTATAAAATAAATAATTGTACTATTATAAATAATTTCTGTGTTATTATTTGAATTTTTTGTGTTTGAAATATAAAAATATAAAATTATTAATTGTGTTTTTTATTTTACCATATTATGTTTAATGTCTGTTTTATAATATATAATCCTTCTATTTCATTGTACAATATGTCCAGTTAGGTATCTTGTTTTTTTTTTGTTTTGTAAAGTATCATGTCTTGTAATGACAATATTTGTGTATTATTTTCAGTGGTCGGGAGTAGCACGCTAATTGAAGCGACGCTACTTTATTTGTAGCGATTGAAATATCGTCGCTACATTACGCCTTAGATAGCAAAATACTATAGCACGCTAAACGTTTCCGGTTAGCGTAGCAAAAATTATCATTATTTTGTCGCTACCTACAAATGATTGGTGATTGTTAAAATATCAATTTTGATTATATTTGTTTATTTATATTATGATAACAATGAGTATGTTAGTGAAGTTTTTGTCCTGGGTCCTGTTTAGTGACCAAATGTCAAATCAGTACAAACTACAAACACTAGTTTTCAATAAGAACATTTTTAAAAATGTAGCGAAAAAGTAGCGCGCTATATTTAAAAAAAAGTAGCCATAGCCAGCTACTTTTTTGGGGGAGTAGCTGTAGCGTTAGCGTGTTACAAAAAACTAGTAACGTCCCGACCATTGATTATTTTCTAATTAACAATTTATGATGTAGGCTATTGGCTCTGACTACTAATACATGCATGGAAACTGAAATAAAATTGAAGAATTGAAAAAAACTGTAAGCTGTGGTATTGATTAATACACTATTTGTATAAAACATAAAAACTTTTTTTCCATATTATGTTTAATAACAAAACAAAGGATATTCCCAAACTTAAAAAAGGTACAAGAGTCGAAAGTGTCCTAAATAAATGTATCAATTAAAAGAAATGTTTGAAGTAAATAAGTAATATACTATATTTTATCACCTTCATTTTAAATTAATACATAATTGTGGGGCATCAAACTGAAACCTCATATACTAGGCTTTCATTAATTTAATAATATTAAGTCATCAATTAATATTATAATTAATAAAATAATAGTGTCTTACACATCATAATAATTATTTGTAGTATATCCAAAACAAAAAAATTCTGTGCTTCTAATTTCCTTGTGAAGTACTTTAATTTATAGGATTAAACAAGATTCATATTTTGCAGTATGTAGGTATAAACTATAAATAATTATTAAAGATTGGTAAAACCTAAGAAGTAAGGACTAAGAGGTATCTAGGTAACTTATTTTATTTAAAAATTATCTTAACACTTGTTGTTTACATAGGCGGACATCCATTAAAATTTCAGGGGTGGGGTCTAACATTATTAACAAAAATGATAAATTAACAATTTCACATCCAATTAAAAAGTTACCGGTTTTTTTTTTGGGGGGGGGAGTTTTTCCCTACCCCTTAATCTAGATTTCTGCCTTTGCTGAAGAGTGGATCAAATATTTAAAAATAATCTTAGATAAGCATTAAGCATACATATAAAGAAAATCATGCATATATTGTCTGTACGAAAAAAAAACATTTTATTTAAAATGTATTTCGATAAATTAATATTTATAATGATTAACCTACATATATGTCACGTGCGTTAGAATTTTTGGATATTGTGTGATTGGGGCGAAAACGGGCTATTAATGAGTGAATTTACTAGAAGGCGAAATGTTTATAATTATGTTGAATATGAAGTATAAACATAAGTACTAACCTACCTAATGGAAAGCTATTAAGTCACAGACTCCTCCCGTTCGCGCGTTACACCAGAGGATGCTTACCAAACCACTTGCCGTTATTACGGTGACTGTCAAGATATCGTCGT
The DNA here is from genome assembly GCF_019925205.1 of Metopolophium dirhodum. Lineage (NCBI taxonomy): Eukaryota > Metazoa > Arthropoda > Insecta > Hemiptera > Aphididae > Metopolophium > Metopolophium dirhodum. The sequence goes on along the minus strand of NC_083563.1, from coordinate 1,590,351 downwards.
AACTCGCAACTATTCCCTTTCACTGATCCCAGTTGTTTTGTATACTGTGTTATAGTAGTGTGTTTGTTTTAGCTCATGGGCTACAGAAAAAGAACGAACAATTCGACTGGTGGTTGGTTATTGATCAAATACGCTCTACTGAAATAGGTATTAATAAGCCATTCATATTGTATGGTTCTCATGTAACATACCTACTCATTAAAAAGTCCAAGACCAACAAATCAGGGTAAGTTGAAATTTTTCAATAAGCTATTATTATAACAATATTTTATGAATTAAACTGGCGTTGAAAGGCTTTTTTATTAAATTTTATAATTTTCCTCGAGTTTTGTTCACTATATCTGTTCATTTTATTGATTTAGTAAACCTACATCTATTTAAAAAAAAAAAAATAGTATCTAGGTATAAGCTCCGACCGTTTAGTAAACACAATTATTACGCAAACTATTTAGGTAGGTTACCTACCTAGTTCTATTCGCGTATAGCAGTACAAGATATACAAAATGTATTTCATAATATATATTCTGTGCATAGGTACCTGCAGTATCATTGTATCAATGATAATTTTTTAATAGTTAAATATCATACTTTTATACAATATTTCAAAAATAAACATTTAGAAATTACAGCTGTATTACCAAAAAAAAGCGTGTAGCATTACATAATTTCTATTCAAATATCTTTTAAAAACGATTTGTACTTGTGTGCATATTAAGGATTAATTTGTTTGATTATGTTGGTAAGGAAAATAATTAATTTTGGTAGATAGTATCAATTTAATAAATATTTTTTACTCTTAAAATCTTATTTCGGTATTTTATATTTAAAATTAGTACTCTAGCTGGTATACATGTTGAACGTTTATTTAAAAATATTATTCAAGTTGAATGTGTTAGAACTTACAATATAGGCATATAGCCGATAAAATAGCTAATATATCTAGAATCTCGACAATAAACTTCACAGAAATATAAAATCAATTCAAATCTTACCAACAATTAATACATTTACTATCTATAAAAAATATTATATATTGGAGGGAAACGTCTTGTTGGTGTGGAAACCGTAAGGCATTCGAATTCCGAATTACTATTGAACTTTTTGATTCTGAAGAACGTATGGTAAATGTAACTTTTACCATTACAATTTGAGAGATTTACTCGGATTTTCTTATTGTAAAATCAGATGTCTAAAACAGTTTTTAAATTTTTCCATACGCGAGCAACGGATTATATAATAATAGTTATTAGACCCATTTCTAGTAGTCACGCGTATAATATTTACTTTTGAACTAGGGGTGCTTAAGCTCTAAGTTTTTTTGTCATCTAACGATTTTTTAGGGGGTGCTAAGGACCCAAAGCACCCCCCCCCCCTAGTTGTGCTAATGCCTACCTGGTAGTAGGTAGGTTAGGCTACCATAGACCTTTTACAGGGGCTAGAATTAAGATATTTTGCTATTGCACACCTAATTCCACACCAAAATATTTTAAAATAATGAACATAGACCTAGTAGTGTGCACATACCACATATAACTTCATTGTATAATTTTTTTTGCTATTTATTAATGATTAGTTATAATAAATACAATCTAAGACAATCTTCTATATAAGTCCTTGATACCTATATGGCTATATGACTAAACATTTTAAAATTAAAAACGAAATAGCTTGGGTTAATATACTTATTAGAATATGGCGTAGTCGGTATTATTTTTAGTATTAAGGATTTCAAACGAATACAATATGCTAATTAGTAATTTTCAATAATCAACATTGAATATTAATCAAATAAAAATTTATAAAAGCCGAAAATAAGTACTGCACACTTATAAATTTGCTACTACACATTTAATATTAGCTACTGCACATAGTGTGTGCTACTGCATAAAATTTTAGGCCCTTGACCTATAAACTAGTCTATGGTAGATACACTACCAACGCTGCATGCCTGCATAGATCTATCATACACGTGTGACTAAATGAAATGGGCCTTATAAAGGGAATTGCACTGCAAAAACTTCTCCCCTTCGACCTACCTACCCTTTTTAGTTTCTAGTCTACGTGAAACGTCGATAGAACTATCTGTCTGTCCAAACAGGATGAGATCAATAGATAATTAAAATCTAATAATATTATCGATATCGTCAGAAAATGTAACTTTAGTTTTAGGGTTGTTCTATGATTTACCTAGTTGAAATGTTGAATACTTGAATCTAATAACTTTTTGGTTCAACATTTTTAATTGGTTAGATTCTAATTAATCTAACTAATCCTAATCAATTTTGTTCGATACACAGAATAGATAAATGATAATATATTGTGTTCATTTTTGATGTTTAATATTTTTAAGTCTTTAGTGTAAACAATTAGCAAAATATTTCATATAGGTACTTTACCCGACAACATAGTAAGGATTATAGTGAACAGTGCCTTTGACTCTAAATTATTAGACAATTTTAAGAATATAAACGATTTATAAGAATGAATGTTTTGATATATAGCCAATAGCCATATAGGTAGTACGAACAATATCAAACCTTGGAATATTTATAAAAATACCTAGTCGCACAAAATTACAGTAGGTACTTACTTCAGTTTATTGTTTCAATTCGTTTGTATATATATATATATATATATATGCAAGATTTACATAATATTAACCCATTACATAATAATTTGATTTAAAAAAAAAACTTAATAACTTATTATAAGATTAGGTAGTATCTATAAGATTATGTTATGATAAATTGGTTAATGCTAGTTATTTGTATTCATTGGAAATTACTTTTTTATAATAATTGGTATTTGGTAGGTATTGAAAATAAAAAAAAAACTGACAATGGACAATCGGTTTATTGTTATATTTGAATACACTGTAGGCGGTTTTGTTTTGTGAAGGTTATAGTATTTTTATTTATCTCTTCAGTAACAACTTAGGTACAGATCACCATCACCCTACTGGGAATTTTTTAAAGGGGGCCTTATAATTTATTTATTTCCAACTAGGTACCTACTAATAAATGACAATAATAGTATGTTTTTAATAATTCATCAACTTTTTATAAAATATTTATTATAGATTATATTGACCTAGGTAGGTACGAATAATTAATTTATTAAAATTTCTACCTACCTATATATCAATTTAAATTAACTATTAGCTAATTGAATACCTGTATAATGTATATAATATATTACAATTTACAACTATAACTGCGTGTGATTATTTGTATGCATTTTATAGTAAATAATAATAAATTTTGGTCGTATACTCGTATGGTTTATACTTTATGCAAGGGTGAGTGAGAAAATGATGATCGGTCGATGAGGGGAAAAATAGGATTATCCCTTAGATTTTTCCAAATGAACGACAATTTCCCTGAGGATGAGGAATGAAAAGGTCGACAATTTTTAAATAGACGATTCGTAATTATATTTCTGAGGGTTTAGGGTGTATAACGACTCAGAGTTGTATATATTTTTACATAATCTATACCTAATTTGTACATAGAAACTATTATGTGTAGGTGGGTATACTATATAGTATATGGGTAAACCGTGTGTCCGAGAAAACAGGGTACACTGTATAATTAAATTACCCACATTGACATTACTCAGTACCCTAACTTATTTTCGAATTCAGTTTGAATGACATAAAACTAGACTATTGTATCATTATTCTACCGCAGACAGAACTCTAAAATATGTATAATAGGGTAGGTACTGACCACTGAGTAATGTAGGTTATATGTAGGCTGAGTTATAGAGTGTATGCAGTTTTCGTGGACACACGGTATACAATAGAAATAACAATACCTAATCATTAATAAACAATACCAAGTAATACACAGTGAATGAATAATGCAATTAAAGTTTTAGTGCATTTTTTGATGCATTACCTTGTACGTTTTATTTTATGAAACGGTTTTTTGGATACCCACTATTTAACTATATATATATATATATTTTTGTTCACAGTTATGTAGGATAGAATTAAATGAATATCTGTATACGGGTGTCAATCGAATATAAAATGCCTTTGTCCGAAGTGAGAAGATGTGTAACCATCAAATTTACATTATTATTGATGTTAGCTGCTGTAGCCTTAGCTCAATCACCAGATAGTAACTCGATAATTGGTCCAAATAAAGCTAACGGAGGTGCTGTCGCAAAATTCCGTAAGTATAAAGTATATTCAATTCTAAAGAATCAATTTGTTTATTATAAAATGTACTAAGTGTGCTTGTTTTTATATTATATGCGTATCCACTTTTTGAGATATATAGGTTGTAATTGCATGTAGTTATATATATATATAACTTGACAAATCCGTTTATAATATATACAATTATAACCTATATAATATGCCATATATTGATTGATTAGGTTTCGAGAAGATTTTTATAATTGTCCAGAAAACTGGAAGAAAAGACTATAAATCATGCATAATATAGGTATAATCGATTTAAATTTTGATTAGGTATTTCTTTATGGTACCTACCTACCTACCCTCATTATGAAGACATAAACTTGGTATATATTTTAAGGTATTTCAAATAGTACCCCAGCTGCTAAAGTTTTCTTTTTATAAAATAAAAAATTTTTATTGAAATATCGATTTATGGAACATACTTGGTATAATTTGACGACTCACTAAAGTCAAGACTAGACAAGACGATATTCTCAATAGGTAATATTTAAGGTCCGACATAAAATGATGTATTTTGTATGAAAATAGAACAAATGGCTTTAAAATCTATTCTTTAGTAAGGTTTAACAAATATTTAGAACAAATAGTGCTTCAAATTTATAGAATTTTCCTAGTATAATGTTATCATTAATTTCAAGTTTAAAGATTTCCACCCTATATACTTGGTAGCGAGTACCAAACACTTTTATAATTATTAATTATACAATATATTATGTAGGTATAACAATTTTCTTGAACTAATTAAAATCAAAAACAAGTATAAGTATCAAAAATGAATACGTATTAAAGAGGTTTATGACCGATATAATTACATGTATAATTATAGCTACTTTAGTAAAAAAAAAAAACCGGTAAACTTTCACTAAACGTTCTCGGATTTGTTAATCTAGAAACCAGGCAGACCAGTACCGGTGTATCACATTAAATGTATTTTGAGTTGTTATGTCATCATTTGCATTTGTAAAAATTAATTCATAATTCATACGATATAATGTAATATATAATTGGGCCGATGCAACAAAACCGCAGGTAGAATGTTAGTTGTTACTTGTTACAGAGTCTTATACATTCTACACTATTTACAGCAGCGGTGCGCAACTGAGCACATTTTCCTTATTTGTTTGTTTCATATTATTATTAGGTACATAAACCGCTCATAAAACAAAATAAATAAAAATAATTGCATACACATGTATTATGCGTAATTATGTGTAATTTTTATTATTCTCGACTAGGTACATTCGACCAATTATTGTTAATTAAAATCTAATTGAATTATTAAAATGTATTACAAAATCGGAAATCTTGCTTCTGCTGTCAGCTGTAGAGATTTCCCTGTCGATGAGCAGATAACTGCTACGAATGTGTATATCTATTAAATTACAATTCTAAGATAAATCATTATAGGTACCTATGCGATTCTAAGCAAGCCGAAGAATATTTTTATGTTATACTATATGTATATATATTTATATTTTCATTACTGTTTCTTTATTCTGTAGGTTAAACTAATTTTTTTCAAAAAAACTCGCATGCTTATTGACTTGCAAGACGCATGTTACGTATAAGGAAATACTGACGTGGAAATGGTGTTTTGGAATATATTATGAAATAGGTTCGCTTGACATAAATAAACTGTAATATATATATAATATACATTGTACATCTATACACTATAAACGTAACTTTAAATTACCTAGTCTTAAGAAACATAATATGTACTTTTGATGTTTTAAAGTTGCTATTATATGAACTTATTTGAGGAACCTTGATTAAATTTTCAAGTTTTAAAAATTGTTATCAATATACAAATTCAAAAAAACAAAATTTTTTTTAAATTTTGTCTATAAATATTTCAAAAAGAGTAAAAAATGTACATAAAGTTGAGAAGATGTTACTGTGTTAAAAACTGGTATTGTGAAATATTTTTGTTTCCCCAATTATTAAGAAAAGTACCTACTGAGGAATTCCTAATTTTTAACTATGTCCAAAAGAATAATATCGATCAAAAATACAACCAGAAAACCATAATCTCCAATCTCAATGCTGAATATTTTATCAAACATTCTTCTACAATTCTCCAAAAGTTTTGGACCGAAACGAGACGAATAAAAAATACCACGTAACACTTTAAAACACTCGCTTCGCCGTTTAAATTACAATATTATTTTGTGGGTTAGAAACTTAGAAATTATAATAAATATGTCATGATTAGGGCTCGGGAGTTGTAGATTTTTATGTTTACTTTTACTGTATGCACTATACACTATATATATATAGGTACACACGAGTTAAAATATAAATAATTTTTTGTTGCATATTTTTATAAAATCTATGGTTTTTCTTAAGATAAAAGCGTAAAAGGTAAAGATGGCCAAATAAGTAACAGTTTTTTACTGTCGAGATTGTAATATGCTTGGCCGCTTGGGTAACTATATTATATATTATGATAGTCGCTGACCTTCGGCTACATAATAATATGATCAATGATAATCATTGATTATGCATTATGCATTAAGATTTCTATGTGTATACTGTATAGTTATCAGTTATATGTTCATGTTGTTATCTTCAGTATAATATATAGGTAGTGTATTTACTATTTATAGTGTATGTACTATGTACATATAATATTATATGTGCTTAAATATATTGTATAATATGTCCAAGAAGTCCCGTATCACCCTTATAGTATCTCCATGGAAAATCAGTATATTTAAATTCCGTTTTTTTTTTACAGTAATAAGTATAATAGTAATTCTGATTGAATAGCATTATTTACGATTTTTTTTTCAAAAATTCAAAAATTACCAACAATTTTTTTTAGGAATATAAGTTTTTTAAATTTCTAAGATAGCCATTTTGTTAATCGTATTTTTAAAACAGGAAAAACAAAATATTAAAATTTAATGAAAATCTACCAAGTTAGAGCTAAATATTATTTTGAATTTCTAAGAATAATAGTTAGGTATAGGTATGTCATTTTTAAATGTTTAACAAAATTGGTACAAAACAAAAAGTTATGGCTAAAGACGACAGTACAACGACTATATACCTAACCTACGATACTAATAAGTAATAGCTATAAAAGACCACAAGTAAATAATTGTAATTAAAATTTATAAAACTATGATATGCATAAATATTATTATTATAAATTGCATTAATAACTGTAAGATAAAATCATAGACCAGGGCACCACAGCTATTTGTGCCATTTCATATTTTTAGGTTCACTTCATGATAATTAAAATACTTAAAAATAGGTAACCAGTTTCTTTGTTAACTGTTTAGTAAACGATAAGATACAGCTATTGGTATTTCTATTAAAATCAAAACTTTAACTAGGTTGTGAATTAGTTTTGTCAGATTGAAATAAAAAACAATTATTTTTTTTGGAATTATTATGAATTTTGACATACAAAATATCAGCTATAAAAAATTGAAATTGTTTAATCTTATAACTGAAAGCTTTCATTAATAAATAGATATTAATAGATTTTCATTAAAAAAATTCGTTGCGTTCCAATTTTTAATTAAAGCGTGCAAATCGTATTTTGCTAATGCCGTATGCATACAGGTAACGTCATAACTATTGTTCTTAGAAATTCAATATAATAAATTAACTCTAACTTGGTCGATTTTCATTAAATGTTTTAAAAAATATCATAAATAAAACGGCTATCTTGGAAATTTAAAAATCTAAATTGCCTAAATAAAATTGTTGGTAATTTTAGAATTTTTGAAAAAAAAAATCGAAACTTATGCTATTCAATCAGAATTGTCATACTTATTACTGTAAATAAACCGCATTTAAATATATTGATTTTCCATGGAGATATACTACGGGGGATACGGGACTTCTGGGAAATACTGTATATAGACAAATATATTTTTCATTTTCGGGCGACGGGCGTACCTATAGTCTTCGAGCTTCGTTTAAATTTATGCTCTATTGCTCTGTAAAATATGAGTGATTTTTTTGTATTCATTACATTTTTCTTGCGTATTTGCAATATCTTCGTGCATATTTTGCCCTTTTTAGCGTCTATATAACTTACAAACTCTAGTCATAATATACTGATATAGATAGTAATATGTTCGGTACTTTGATTTGAGTTTTATTCGGAAGCTTCATTAAACTGTAAATCGTTTTTCATGTTTCAATTATCGAACCTACATTTAATACATATTATAACGATATATTGAAAAGCTGAAACCTTTGCGCAACTATAGAGTGGTCCATTTAAGCGTCTACATTTATTATTTCAAAAAGTTTCAAGTTTCTAAAAAATATTAATTTTATATAATTTGATGTAATACCAAAACAACATTTCTCTAAATTTATTTTTTACCTAATATTTTTTATCGTTATCTATTTTATGTTTATACTTTTTTGAATGACAAATTTTTTATTTCATATTCCGAAGCAGAATATTTTTTTCTTATAACCTATATTTTTATATACCTAATTCTGTTTTTTATTTCAAAGTTATTGTTATACTGCCATCATACAATTATTTACCTCGGTTCTTCAAAATAGAAAGCCATGTTTAGATTAGTTTAGTCGGTATTCATACATTCAGACATAAATAAAGTATTTCTTCATTATTTTTGTATATTTTAACCGTTTTACTGAAACATTCAGAGATTAAATCGAGTTTAGGTTACAATACGTAATAATACAAACTGACCTTTTATTACCTGTTAATCCTCTTACAGTCTTACCCAATTATCAATCATGAAATCAGTGAAAATCTTTAAAAAAAATATTACGTTACAAAATACGTGTTATTTTTTCTAATATTTTAGTGATAATTCAATAATTGTATACATAACCATACGCGTCTGTAGCAATAAATTTGATACCTAATACTTAAGATTTTTCTATGACGGTATGTTAAAACTTCTTGGTTAAAAATGTCAACATTAAAATAGAATAGATCAAATGTAATGGATTATGAAGACGGTTTAAGAATAAAATGTAGTCGCAATTTTCTTGGATTATTGAAACAAAATTGAGAATTATGAACTCCTAAAAATCACATTGAAAAAAAAAAACGGCATATTACTTGCACATTTACTAAATAAACAGCCAATAAAAACATCGTATCATTATTTATTTCATATTATTTATTAAATACGAAATACGATTAATACGAATTACCTTTTGTTCATTATTAATTATTAGTTTATATTAATAAATACTAGGTACCTACCTATGCACACTCGTCAGTCGTCTCTCGTACAGTTCTTATAACATTGTATTTATGTTGTTTATAGGTAATACTTATAGATTTTCAAAGTATAATAATAAGTTAATAGTAGTAGTAGTATAATTATAATTTACATTCGATTAAACAGTGATAACAAATGCCTACTTAATAATTAAATAAATGAAAATGTTTTCTTAGTTTTTATCATTTTTGAATTAGCCAACTGCCAGCTGAGGTTCTAAAATTAAACTAAGCCCCCCCCCCTCCCCAAGTTACAATGTCCTGGAAACATTTCTGGGATCGTGACATCTAGCCTCTAGGCATTAAATATTTATAGTACCTACCTAGGTTTATTTTGTTTTGTTCTTGAAAAGTTGAAAATGTTTGTAATCACTGGTCTGTACCCGCGGTCGTCAAACGGATGTATATTGTATCTATACTTTTATATTTTTTATAATATTATACAGTCTCTGTGGTGTATACACGGGAGGGGGATTTTAGGTGTTCTAAAATTAAAAAGTTATAAAAATTAAAAGAAAAATGAATATTTTTTGATAAATTAGAGTAAACGTGTTTTATGATAAAAATAAATCTTCGTTAAACGACATACTATTTTGATGTATTGATGTATAATGTGTATATATTATATTATATATTTATACATATTTAATTTTTTCATGTAAATCCCCACCACAATTGAAAATAAGCAATAAATAGCTGTGTACGGCACTGTACAGTCTGGGTTTAAGATCACATACTAAAGATGGACCCACCTCCCGATAACTTGAAGCACGTCATATAAATTACGAGTCTCTGACGCGAAAAGAAATGTTACATAATATTTATACACGTGAATAATTCACTGAATTATTCAGAACTGATATAGTATATAAATATAAACAACAGCTAAATATGCGACAGTTCGCCTACAACATATTATGTGCTTAGTGCGCTTCAAATTGTTTACACAGGCCAGGTGGGTATGGCTCCATACATAGAATATGATCTAAGGGTTTTAATAAACCGACATACCACATAGTACATTTAGGTTTAGGTAGGTTAGGTTAGGTTAATAATGAGGTCCAATTAAATAATATCTTCTATACTTATTTTAAGTAGATATATTAATTTGTGTCCACCCTCATCCGGATGTCATCCCCTATATTATCTCTACAAAATATTATTTTGAATACGAGCGTCGAACACTGAAATGACAACCAAAATTCGGTGTAAAAAAACACTTTCTTTGTCAATTTTAAAAAATGAATTTCAATACAACCAAAATGAAATTTAACTAAGTACTCAGATTAATTTCGATATATTTTCGTGATTTAAATAATTGGAGTGGATACCGATATAATATTATAATCAAACATTATCGATTTGCGCAACAATAAAGTGTCACGCTCACTTATATAGGTATATATTATATACTTACCGCGGTTAGCGCGCTCGACGATTGACAAGTGACATTAAATCTTTCAAATAATACTTTTAAGTTTTAAGTGTGATGTGTTATAATTTTTAACTGTACCAATATATTATACGGTTTGATCAAACAAGCTAATTAAATTGTGTTTTACATTTACATACAGGTAAATATTTTTCTCAGTGCCAGACACATACAGTTGAATTTGACGAATGTATAAAGAACGCAATCAATAATGTCAGACCATATTTTACAACAGGTATTTTATTATATTATAATTATTTTATATTTTACATAATATAATTGCATTTATATTATAAGACAACATAATATAGTTTAGAGAGAAATTTGATATGTATCAACATGCAGTGTTGGGCATAGTATAATAATGGAGCCTGTATTGTGTAACGAATACATTATAGGTGGTACCTAATCCTACTTGTTATACCGTAACAACATTACATTTATAAATTACGTGTTGGCGGGTAATTTATAGTTGTATGAACTCAATTTTTTTTTTTTATAGCAACGCGTTATTCACAATTTAATTACTTATCATAAGATATGATACTGTACAGGTATATAGGTACCAGCTATAGCCTATATATAGGTTGTTGAGGCATATATATTAATCGGGATCATATTAAAAAAAAAAATTAACACAATATGCAGTATAATATGCAATATGCATATAACATATATTTTATACGAAAAATTCACGTTTTTATATTATAACAAAAATTCGAGGATTGGGCGGAGGTGTATACAAAAACCAAAACATGTTTGAACAAGTGGACTTGGGCAGACGCTATGTTTTGAAACTACATTTCATTTTTATAGTTAAATAGGATATTAAAAATATATTAAAATATTTTTACAGTAAAAGTTATAGAATATACCAAGCTACATTATTATTCATTATCAAATATTCTATACCAACATAAAAAATGTGATAATATAATTTACAGTAAAGATGGGGGTTTTCATTTGTAAAAAAATACCAAACTTGTATTGGAATAGGAAATCAAAAGCTCTAAAAAAATGTAAGAATTCGATAGTTATAATAATATAATATAGGTAGGTAATTTTGAAGTATAAGTACCTACCTACCTATACTTAAAAGTTCTAAAAATCAGAATTTGAAACGATTCATTACAAAAGAACCCTAGCTGTAGTATACAAAACATATTATTCTGTACCTATATTTGTGATTTGTAAATGGTATATAGTATAACATAATCGTATGTGTCGGTGGTGCATTTAGGGGAGGGGATTTGGGTGAATATCCCGGGCGCCAAATTTTTGGGGGTGGGAAAATTAAATATTTATATTCTATAAATAGGTACCAACCGATCAAATTACTCTATGTACATGGTAGTGTGGCACATGCATATAATTGAGTATTTGAGTACCTATACCTAAATATATAAATACCTATACATTGTATACTATATTAATTATAGGTGTTTATTATGAATAAGAATAAATACACTTTTCTTCAGAAAAAACATAAATTGTAAATTTTTTTGATTCGACATGCCGAGAAAATATCTATTTAACTATAGACATGTTTGCTTTATTATAGAAACCATTACATGCATGTGGGTATATATTTTTCCAAACTGAATATACCTATGTGAATAATTGCATAAATGATGATAGGTACTATTATTTTTATTTGGTAAAGAAAATAAATAAGTACTTATACCTACATATAGGTATTTTGTACCGGCTACTTTTCATCAATAAAACATATAAAATTATATAATATGATTATAACTAATACTTAGGTATGCGATTTTATCATTACATTAATTTATTTGTGATTAAAATGTAAATTTGTTACTTTTTTAGTATTTAAGTAAGTATATATAGGTACGACAGTGGCGGATCTATAGGGGGTAAAGGGGCAATTGCCCCCTATCTTGCCCTACGAAAAATAATCACTGGATCCGCCACTGAGGTACGAGGTACCTATAGACTACCAGTGGCGGATAGGCTTATATTTTTTTACCGGCAAGTAATTTGAATAAGGGCCCCCAAAAAATAAGACGCGAGCGACATTTTATTTAGATATAACAATACAATACAAAACTATATTATACTAAGTAATATACTCTTAGTACAGATTTGGAAACGATTCTAGTTTAGCAACTTTTCGATTTTTAAAATTTTTTTTTTTCAAAATGTGTATTTAAGGGTGCTTTTTAAGAATGTAAAAAAAAAGGCTGGACGAACTTGGTTTTGAAGTTATTGATGAAAAACTTCAAAAACTCCTACATTTCTTTCGTATAACGCGAATTTTTTTTAAAAAAATACTTAAAATTGAATATTGCTCGGACAAAAAAATCGAAAATATCCCCCGATTTGCGAATCATGTGTAAAAATACCTCAGAATTAATCAAAGTTGTTAAAAAATACATAATGTGCTAGCGTTGCCACTCGCTCGCTGAGCTGCGCTCGGACAAAAAAATCGAAAATATCCCCCGATTTTCTGTATAAAACTACTTTGAGTAGGCCTCGAAATTAAACATACTAGTTAAAAAGAACATAATCGGCTAGTGTTGCCACTAGCTTGCTGCGCTGTGCTCGGACAAAAAAAATCGAAAAAACACCACACACGAGATCCTCCGCGCAGCATTCGAGTAGTGTGCGCAACTTTGGATGACTATAACTTCCAAAATAATGGTTTCCGCAAAAAAATTCAATTCGTTTCGAAATGAGTGATAAAAACCACACATTTTGAAAAAAAAAAATTTTAAAAACTATAAAAGCGTATATAACCATTGCATCGGTACATTATTCAGTACGGCTATAATCTACCGATATTAAATACGGTTTTCTGTAACTCTAATCTAAAAATAAATCTCAATATTCCCAATGATACGGCCGATACGGGGGACAAAAATAAATATTGTTTATAGGTAGCTGAATGGTCGTGGTATTTTTCTCGTAGAGTGGTTAAAAATATTAAATTGGTCAATTTGCATCTTTATTAAAATTATTTTCAATCTTCATCGCACAAGGTTCAGTGACACTTGATAAATGGTCCTAGGGCCCCCATACGTCAACACAGGATAGGGCCTACCGGGAAAAATCCCGAATTCCCGGTGGGCCTATCCGCCACTGTAGGCTACCTAACCCATCGTAGGTAACATTTTGCTTTTAAAAAGTGGGTAATTTACCTAACGGCTAACACTAAACGTCATATACACGTCAAGTAACAGTGAGTGGACAATGAGTATGAATGTATATTGTATGGTACTTACACGATACAACACACTGTTGGTACCTAGTTATTAAATTTGATTAAATTTTCAAAATTATACCGAATCAAACGAATTTCATTGGTTAACCTTTACTCCCACAATAACTCTCAAACTTTGTCACTATTATACACAATGTAACATGTATTGGGTAAACTGTATTAGGAATAGATACATTTAAGATTCACGCAAATTTTAAATACCTAATAGAAATAAATTCGGTACCTATAGGTGTACCAGAACTAGGAATTCCTCCATTTGATCCGTTTTTCGCCAGTGTTGTTAAACAAAGCAAAGGAGCTGGTGTATTTGGTTACAAGTTAACTTTATACAACGTTACTGAAACCGGATGGAGACTTTCGGAAATAAAAAAAATCAAGTAAACCGTCGTTATTGAGTAAAAACAAAATGCTGATGAGAATAATGTTTTCTAAAAGGTATATTTATTTTTTTTTAGAACTAACTTCAATACGAACACAATCAAACTTACACATTATTTCCCTGAGAAGTATTTAGAAGGTTACTACGAGGCAGAGAATACGATACTGCGACCTGGAGTTACGACGATTGGCAAATTCAATTTGACTTTATGTAAGAATTTTTATGATCAATTGATAATATTACTATGATATTTCGTAACAGATCCTTGATAAATATATATTTTTTAAATGTGTTTATTATGTCAATAGTAGGTAATACGAAATAGTATAATATCATGCTTTGTCTTATAAATAATTTGTTTAGACGATTATATCCAAACAATGACAATAAGCAAACCTAAAAATACAAATCAAATTAAAGTATCCGTGCAGCTCGAAGAAATCGGAAATATGTCACTGCATATTAGCAATCTTTTGCGAGGAAGAGTTATTGTCGGTAAGTTGTTCGATAGGTACCTTTATTGGCTAGTATACATAGTACCTACATATTATAAACAAGGGCTTAGCCAAGGGGGGGGGGGTAGTCCCCCCACCCATAGCTAACAAAATATATATTCATGTTTAACAAAAACCTACAAACCGATTATATTGATAATACAAATTATTTTAAATTTTAATATAATAGGTATCTACACTCTACCTAATAATTAATTAAATTCTATAAAAATTAATACCGTTTTAAAATTGTCGATTTCTTGATGTTGTGATGATTCATTTTGAACTTATTTAGGTACATTGTACAACACACCGTAAAACTGGTAAACTTTGTGTTCCTGGGGCTACCCCTATGGCCCTACATATAGCCCAGGGAAATAATTAACAAAACCTACATTGATCAGTATTTTTCGGGAAAATATTTATTAGGAATGATATCTTAAAGAGGTACACAGCCGTACAATATTTCTAAAGAACGTTCTAATTTAGAAGGGTAGGTGCTATCCAGGATTAATATTTTCTTGACATTCACAGGCTATTAATATAGCCCTCTGTATAGTTATTTCTTATACTCCCACACAGCATTTGGGAAATGATAATATTTTGTGAATATTTGAAAGTGCTTGAATAACGAATATTTTATAAATATTTTCTTCTCGTGATAACAAAATATTGTACTACCTACCTATATTATGATTGCATAAAAATGTTGACTTAATATTAAGTTTCCGTAAAAATGTTTTTTTTTTTTGAAAATATATGATTATAATATTTTCAAAAATATGAACTTCTTGGCCAAAGAATATATTAACTAAAATATTTCCTAGTTATTTACGCAATTTTTTAAAATATTTTTATCATAGTTAGGAAATATTTTTATGCTGTGTGGGATTACAGTTTAATGATATATGCATAGTAATATATTATAGGTATACGATCAGGGACGGCCTGGGAGAAAAATTCAGGCCGGTAAAATGTTTTACCCAGGCCACATTTGACATTTCTAAACCTACGTCGCATAACTAGGTGGGTTGCTGTGAGGGGGCTGATCATGTGTTATACCCCTCCTCCCCACCAAATCGCAATATTTTTTATAATTAAATATTTATCTAACCTTTTAGTTTGCCAATATTATAATATGTAAGGTGAACTACAAAAAAAAACATTAATCAGCATCGACATTTTTAGTGTGACTCTACCATCTCTTAATTTCAAATGCCTACATACGCTTATCTAGGTATATGAATTTTCTTAAAAACATTTTTTTAAAAAGTTCAATTAACAATTTATCAAATGCTTGAAGCTTTTATAACAGTTCATAATTTATATTAATTTTTAAGAGAGATATGAGCATTTTAAATTCGAGCTTTCTAGGAAATTGAATCATCATAAGAAACCAACATACGAACAAATATAATGTTCTTACCATTAAGTTTCATAAATCCCAAGTCGATTCACTCTACGTCTCTACATATTAAACTATAACGAAGCTAAAAGTGAACGGCTGAGCATAAATTTGCTGATAATTGTTAAACGCTTGTAAGACGGGGGCAACAAATACGGGTGTATATTGACCAACTCTATTAATACAAACTAAAAAGAATATACATTTGAGCTTATAACAAATTTCATATTATAATCAAGTTTTGTAGAATATTATTGTAAAAGTTGCTGTATAAAGTTAAAATTAATTTTACTTAAACAAATTTTATCTGAAAATGATTTTTAATGAAATTTTTTATTATTGAACAATATTTGTGGTTGTGGTGGGGGGTGACAACCCCTTCCACCACCCCTGGGAACGCAATTGGTAATATCTAAACGGACTACACGGCTAGTGATGGCTATACACGATAATATTATAATACACCATTTTTTTTTGGGTTTCAATACTTAACAATTATGACTTTTTTGTCAGGAATTCAAAAATAATCTAATTTTACAGTAAGTACCTGCAGGCTGCAACACTGCAAAGTGAAGACCCTTTTAAAATTGTTTTACGGTTGACTTTACAATTCCGTCAATCAAATATAGAATTAACACGAAGCAAATTTAAAAATAATATTTATTTATCTTATTAAATTCAAAACGATCATTCAATCTTCATAATATAGTTGGTAAAATAATTGTATTTTTATTGTGCTTTCCAAGAAAAAAAAAATATATTATGTCGGTACATCTAAGGAGTAAGAGGTACTTCCATAGACCTATAAACTATAGGTACTTCCCATACCTACCTGAAAATACAATCAGTTTGGCCGTTTAAGTTAAATATACAATATACAATATGATGATTTGTTGGTAGACAGTAGTTAACAATTTTGAAATTCTACGTCCAAATAATGTATTTTCTCATAGTACCACTTGTTTCATTTTGTTATGCACAATCCTAATTCCAAAAACATATTTAAATTCAGTGCCAAATTTTTATATTTAAGATTATAGATGTTTTTTTTTAGCTTTGTTCATATTATTTAATAATATTTGTCCCTCCAAAATTATATAATTTTAATTTTTTTTTTTTTTTTAACAGAAAACGTTTTGGACAGAGTAATAAACGCCTCATGGAGAGTCGGTTTGCCAGTTGTGAAACCACTTATAAACGACCTTGTTGCTTCAGCTTTTACTAAAATTTGGAATGACATTTTTAATGATTTTGATTTTAGTTACTTACTGCCATAAATAATCTATAGGTCATATTTTATTTCAATTTTATTATTTGGCCATTATGACAACAAATAGTTTTAATTATAAAAATAATAGTTTCTGTCATTTAACTATAATTATTTGCATCATTTGTTGTTACATTTTAAAATATCATCATTTTATTTATCATACATCATACAATATCATATTAATGTTTAGTGTTTGTTATATTTTAATTTAATTTTTATTATATTAGGTGTATACATTTTATTTAGTTTTAACTTTTATGAGTGTAATATACGTAATAGTAGTATAGTTTATGTTAATCTATTATAATATAAGGAATAACAAAATCATTCAATTGCGTTACATATTTTTGTCTGATTTGATATTTTCAATGTGATGTGCATAATACTGTACAGTATTAAAATTCTGGTAACCGATAAAGTATAAATGGTACACCTCATGCTATAAATCAATCGTTTTTTTTTTTGTTTTTATAATGTATACAAATGTATCACCTACATACATTGTGCAATAAATATAGTTATATAAATAATTCAATATGGAACAAATTTTAAATGTGTATGATCAGGAAGAGGCCTATTATCATACTGCGTAATGAATATTTATATTAACTTGAAAATTATTTGGAATGGAAAAGGAATTATTCAAAAAGGTCTCTATACCATTGTTATTTATCATTTTAGAATCCTGTTAGAAACATTAGGTATCCCTTTGACAAGATAGTGTTAAAAATTAAAATGTAAGGGCTTGAGTGCTGTATGATATTTTATGCTTAGCAGATTGAATTTTAAATCTTAATGAATTGTTTCACACAAAATGTAAAACAAAGATTTTGGTATTGACAATAGAAAATATTTACAACCTGTATTTTATGTACAATAATTAATGAATATGTTATATGTTATAAAAGGAAATAAAACGGTGCGGTCAAATCATAGGCGCAAATAGAAAATGTCAATGGGGGGTGGTTTTCACAAACCAGTTGTTATGGTTCAACAGAAAAAAATATGAACATTTGATTTTAAAATTGCATACATAATTATATTCATGTATTCAACTTCTGTTTTGACAATAGTTATAAAATATAAGATTTAATACGGTTTCCAAAGATCAGTAAATGGTGTTAAGACAGTCTTCTAAATATTATAACTGTGACTATAGTCCTGCCTTTAAAATAATGTAATTTTTTTATACAGCGAACCATCCAACAAAGTGGTTCCTTATCAGCTTAAGCCACATACCTCTCGATAAAACTTAAATTTGACTGTGGACTAGGTGTAGAAATATTTATTTGTAAAAGTAATTATTTTAAATGGTAGGTAGGTACTTTTATTGGATACACTTTAAAATAGGACAATAGGAGTGTGTATTCATATGTCTTGTATTTTATAACACGAATCATTTTATATTATATAAAACATCTTTATGTACAAGAAATATACATGTAATAGTTGTTTATCATTATTTTATTTGAACTAAAGATGTAGTCTTCTTTATAATGTTGATTCTGTATTGTATGTCTAAAGAACAAAAAATAAACAAAACATTTTACTAACACACTTTTAACTTAGTTTTATAGGCGGTCTTTGAACCATATTTTACCGTCAGTTATTCTGTTTTTAAGCAAAAAATGTGTTAAAAATTGAAATGTTCTTAAATAAAATTATCACTTTTTAAGATCATTCGCACAGAGGAATGGTCATGCAACAATATTTCTACTTTTTGCGATCAGTCGATGTTGCTAGGAATGAATTATTCTTGCAACCGGTTAGATAACTATACCACAGAATATATGAAATTTCATATATTCTGTGACTATACTGTCTCACAAAATAAAGGTACTGTTTTGCGCATTTAGGCTGTAGTTTACAACCACCCGCGGGCTGTTGAAGTGTTGCGCACACTTAATTATTACCAAAATATTACGTAAACTGTAAATAAGATTGTGTATTGAACATTCATTACCTTACTTTTTCAAAATGGTTTTCCTCTTTGTAGCATCAGTCGGGTTTTCTATACTTCTATCTGTAATATTAAAATATAATTATTTAGTTCACGGTTTAAATAAACTTTATTTCAAGTAAACAAACTATACTCTGTTCAGCGAGAGACTATGCCGTGCAACGATGAAAACTGGTTCCCCAACGCAACACCCTGTCATTGGGAACTGGTTTCAATAGCATGGTGACGCAGAGGGATGGGCAGAATCAGCGTGCTCTTTTGCTGAACAGAGTATGAGGAAGGCTCTCTGCTGTAGGTTTCTATTATTTCGAGTTCTCTACTTCCAATGATATTTTATTTTTTACTAATATTAATATTAGTAATTTTTGGTATAAATAGCTTAAAATTAGTTTAAATATTGTATTGTAGAGCTCTGTACGGTCTGGTCTAGACTGGACCGGACCATAGTCCGGTCTTTGTGTATTTTAATTTAATGTAGTTTGGTCTCTTCTTCTAAAAAAAAAAAAAAAAAATGGTCCGGTCCGGTCCGCCTTCAAATTTATATTAGTCTATAGTGATCTGCATTTTGAACATTGATTTAATAATATTATTTATATTACATTGAAAAATAAAAATCATTATCATAATAAAATAATCGTTTGGTCTGACTTCATTTTTATTTTATCGGCCTAGTCTGGTCCAGTCCGGTCTATAAGAAAACGGACCGTGCAGAGCTTAATTTTATTGTGTATTGAAAATTCAAAATAACAATATAATAAGTAATACCAAAAAGTTAAGAGCTTCAAATTTTGAAATTTCTTGGTACAATAAAATGTTTGTACGTTAATATTTATAAATATGTAAAATAAAAAAAAAACCTAAGTAAATTTGGTAAAAAAAAAACTTCATGACATATTGGAAGTAGTCAGTGACACTACCTCAGCTATTATAATTAATAAATATTTTTTAATATTGAACTTACTTGTACATCATATTCAATTCCTTTGCTTTTCAATTTCTTTTGTAAAGATTGGATGCGTCTTTTTAATGCAGCCTTACTTTGTTTTTCTTGTGCAGGATCTAATGGTCGTTCCATTGTTTTTCTTTGTATCGACCTATTTTTTATTGTTAGAGGAATATTGTTTTTGTTGCAACGCCAAAATGTGTTACTTTTTACTTGGTTTGGTGCGAGGTATTTAGCTAAAAATATATAAATAATAAAAATACAAATTTACAATTGATTATTTTACAAATGAGTTTTCTTACCAACAAGAATTTTTTTATGCATCAAATAGTTGTTCATGGTTTCTGCAACTACCTTGGCAACTTCTGGGTACAAAAACTCAACAAATGCGTAGCCTCGTGCTTTGCCTGTTTTCTAAAGATAGTTATTACTTATTATTATTAATAATATAAATAAAAATCTAAACAAACCAATGAATTAAATGACAAGTGAGACAATTACCTTGCTTTTAGGAATGTTAATGTTGGTGACTTCGCCAAATTGTGCAAAATAATGTTTCATTTCATTTTCGTAAAAACCGTGGGGGACATGCCCAAGATACACAACACCCCTATCATTGGATGCTTTCGTGGCTTTTTCTTTAGCCGGTTCGGTTTTGTTGAGCTAAATTAAACAAATTAACTTATTACATAGACCCATTGCATTCGTTATTTTTAAATTCCAAGCATTTATCGTTTAGATTTCAGATGAGTAAAATTGTAAAAACGTATATTAAATTATAGCTATTGATAAATATCTTAAATCATAGTATATAATATGATCTAAGAAAAATATTATTTTCAATGTTTACTTACTTTTATAAAACCACTTTTAAACATATTTAAAGTTTCGATCGAAAGAGTATAGACTAATTAGCAATTAAACTATATAGTAAAAAGTAAAGACGTAAAGTAAACCTCGATGATCAGTGATCACGACGATTCACGGATATCGTACAGCTTATTGACTTGCAGGAAGCTAGTAACAAGATAATATTATTATTTATTTTAGGTTAGGTTACTATTTTTCAAGGAACATGTCATCTACAAACTTTAGGAACCATGCGTTCGAATTGTTTGAATGGTAAATAAATAATACAATGTATTTTATAACATTACATAATTATTTTTTTATTGATAAGACGGACCGACAGTGTTTGAAATTTTAAAAATCGAAACATGTCCCCGTACGAATGCAATACGAATACGATGAAATAGCGATGGACTCTAATTTCTTATAGATCTGATAGGTCATATTCTTGATGGGACCGTACGCAGTGTTTTACGATGACAATTATTATATTAGGCATGAGAAAACCATCGTTTGACCTAAGCGAAACAGTTGATGACCAATTCGGGCTCGAGCCGGCCTAAAATCTGAATCCCGCATTTTTATGTCAGTCTATTAATAGTCGATCCAGGCAGCTCTTGTGTTTTTGCAGCGACGTCGATTTACAACTCGCCGATTTCGGGACTCCTTCGCAATGGCGGTAAACTATATTTTATTCAGGCATACTATTTAAATATTTATGAGTGCAAATGTTAATAAAAAATAGTCCCTTATTAAAGGTCGCCTATTTATTGTGTTTGCCATTTTTGATTTTCTGAATGGGTATACTCACTATAGATACTTACTTAAATATTTGTGTAGCATTGACTGTTAGAACATGACACATTGAAAATTATAATAATGACATTAAAAAAAAAACCGAGCTTTATAATTTTAATCGTTTTACTAATTGAAGTTTTTGGTTTATACCTCAGAACTAAATCCAATCTTTAATCAATGTATATGCTACAGTATGTGAATCATTTTTAGTATTTCTGTATTTGGTCTTCTATACTTTTGACAAGTCTTATGTCAAAAACATATTTACTGTAAAATCAATTCAAAGACGTCATTTACAATTCAAATTATTCCATTGTAAATAAATTAATCATTGTGGTTACTAACAAGTAATTATAACTGTTCAGGTGTTCAACCTGATACAACTAATGTATCTATTATAAAAAAATTACTTGCTTAACTTTTTACAAATTTAAAATAATTGATGCATTCAATCATTATTTTGTAATAATACAAATCATTTACTAAGAAAAATTAAGTCTCTATTAATAAAGTCCTAAAATGTATATGTTTAGTTGGGAACCTTATGACCTGTTATATTTTTGTTTTTAAATTTTGATTTCTGTAAATTATATATAAAATGAAACCTAATTAACTGTTTAAAAAAATAAATGTATGTTAATGTATCTTTATTAAGCTTTTGGCATATCATCTAACACCCTCAATAACTCAAATATATCATTTTGTTTAGACTTTATTGGGTATACAATTAATTATTACAATGATCGCCATTAATCTAATACATCGTCTTAGTCATATCTATTCATTTGCTCGATGGACACTATGTTCCACAGGGTAAGTAGTATCACAGCTTTTTAAAAAAAATCAATTAGAGTAAATGTATTAATTTTGTCTGTAAGAATTTGACACCATAGTTTTATATTAATAATATTTTTTGTTTTAGACTTGTTCGTTACTTACACCCTACAGATAAAGAGCTTAGACAGTTATCAGGGCTAAAGAAAAAAGATTCAAAATTAAGTAAACGACCTATACATGCTCAAAATGATAATATTGATATATTTCAGATACCCAAAAATTTAGACATTGAAGTGAGTGCCTAAGTTTATTAGTAAATATTAAATAAATCCAAATAATCTTATTTAAGTTTAATTATTACTATATATTTTAGTTAGAAAGTCAACCTATTCAAGAACATGAAATATATCAGCTCAGATATTTTATGGAATATCAATGGCTAGTAAATTTCTCTTTATATGCAGCTTTAGTATATTTAAGTACTGAAATATACTCTTACTATTCACCAATCGATAATGAAATTAATCTTAGTATGCTATGGTGTTCAATTGTCATTGTTTTCGCATTGTATCCTTTTTAATGAATAAGTTCATACATATTAAAAAATTGTTTTTTTTCCTGAATTTTTAAATTTTTAGCAAAATTCTTATGTCTCTGACTCTAGAATATTTTCATGGTGGTTTTGAATCATCGGGTGAACGATCGACTGTAATAGTTGCAGCTTGTGTTCATTTAGTGATAGCTATGATTATTTTAGTCATAGACGAGTCCAAACTTGATGTTCGGTTGGATACTGCATACAGAAGCTTTAATGAAACTTCAACAGCATTTTTAAACAACCATGGCTTATCCTCACAGTAATTACCAACATAATATCAGATATAAAATTTTTTAACTAATTATATTTCTGTTTTATATTTTTTAGGGGACCTGCATCAAAGTTAATAGTAAAATTTTTCCTAGCTTTATGGTGTGCAGTTACAGGGGCTATGTTTGTATTTCCGGGGATACGAACCGCTAAAATGCATTGGGATTGTCTTAGGTGATAAAATTTAAAATTATAATTGATTATATTGATATAATAACCTAATTTTTTTTTAGATATTATGAATGCAATGAGGTACATGGCAAATATTTTTCATATAGTTCAACTTTCATCAAAGGCTTTATGAATTTTAGTTTAATAACTCATTTTTTGCTTGTTCTACTTTGGGTAAAACCAATAGCAGTAGATTTATTGACTGCAAAAAATTTATCTGGATTAAATAAACCATTGTAAATATATTAAAAAAACATTAAAACATTTCACTGTAATTACTCATTGTTATTTTAATTTTATTTTTTATAGAATGACATTAGAACAATTTGAGAGCTTAAGATGTTGGATGGTAGTATTAGTGGTTTTTCAAAGATTATATTTGATGCCTACGTTTATGCAAGCTTATCTTAATATGGCTCATGAGCGTTTGGAACAACAAAAAAAAGAAGCAGGAAGAATTACCAATAAAGATTTACAAAAACAAGTATAATTTTGATTTTTGTTTAAAAATATCTATCTGTTTAAATTTACCGTTTGACTTAATTTCAAGGTTTCTGTGATTTTTTACTACACGTGTGTTGTGGTACTTCAATATGTCATACCGCTCGTAATGATGTTGTTCTTTATATTCTTTTATAAAACATTAGGTAAACAATTGCCTATATGCATAACACAAATTATGTTCATATATTATAAACATTTTGTAAAACAATTTTTCAGGCAATTTCAGTTGGGTTGAAGTTATTGTGAACTCTTCTCCGACAATAGATAATAGTAATCAACATTCATTACTTGAAGCTAACCAGGCATATTTTTCTATTCAGTCATTAAAACAAGTAAACAATATTGACATTTTTAAAACTATAAAAAGTACTATAATATTATAATCTATTAGGTATTAACAGCAGATGTCTACCGAGGAATATTTGGCTTTGCTACGTGGTGGATATGTTTTTCATGGTTTCTATCTTTATCAGTTGGCATATTCTATCAATCTTACTTATCACCTAAGTAATTCTCTAATTAAAAGTATCTTTATTTTAAACATGTAATTACAATTCCTAAACATAATTTTTGTAAGAAAACAAAAAGGTGATTTTAAGTGTTTAATAATAGACATATATGTAAAGTTTGAAAGTCAGTCAATATTATGAATATTTAGTTTAATAGTTTTATTTTTATTTAACAATTAAATTAATTGTATATGTTTAAAACATAAGTCAAACTTTTATATATTTTATGATGTATACGTTTATTGGTTTGATAAAATGTAACTTGTTCAATATATTTTAATTTGAAACATTATTCAATTATTATTTAATACAAAGTAAAATGCATAATATAAAAATATTACCATTCAAATTTTAATAGTAAATACTAAATAATATTAGTATAATTTTAAACTGTGTACTTGTGCATTTATAGAAGTTTCATTAGCTGGACCAATCGCTAAAACTGTAATTTGATCGTTTTCAGTAAAAGTTGCTGTTGGAATGTCAAATAACTTGCATTGCTTTTGAATACACTCTAATGTTTTTAAATCTGGTGCACGTAAAACAACTCTAGCACATTTAGAGGGTAAATTGCGCAATTTAGTTTTATTGTACGCAATAACTGATACAACTGCACACTAAAACAACCATAATTTATTCAATTAAATATATTTAATAATATAGAAATATAGATACGCTTCAAAAACAAATTACTTCAGTAACTTATCTTTTTATAATTATTATATTAAATAAAAAAAATATACATTCATAAGTTAAATAATAATAATTGTTAATACACTTCGAGGCTTTGAGTGAATAAATCAATTTCTTCACTTTCAACAGGCCCTATTGCCATCACTGTTTTAGAGCTTGGTGCGACCTGTGTACGGCCTGCATCTACTACTACATAGGTAGAGAATCCTTTTTCAATGGCCAATTGCTGGAATTCTAACATAGTTTCTTCATCTGCTACCTTGAATATATTCACTGGTTTATTGTTTGATTCCCAGTTATTTATTTCGCTTGGTTTTAATCTCAAGCCTTCTTCATAACAGTGCACAATTGCATGTGAGCACTACATAATAATACAATTTTACTTTGTAAAACACTGTTAGTTTTAGGAGTAGAATATCAGTTAAGTGGTTGATAAACACTATTAGTTTGATTATTTATAAAATAGTAAAAAACAAAATTTAAACTTAGACAAGCATATTATTTAGATTAGTTCAAGTTATCATTGATTATTAAACCAATAAATTTATACCATTTTACCCCAGCATAGATTTCTACTTTGTTCAAAATGAGATCAGTACTTGGCTCACTATAGTGGTGCGTAGAGTTCTGTCGTGTGACTAAGTCACGCTTGTCCACAACTTGGCTGTCCGGTGGCCGGTACTGATCTCATTTTTAACACACTACAGAGTATACGGTAATCAATTATTATAAAGACAAATGTTTCATTATTTTTACCATACCAATTAAAATTGTTTAAATTAGTATGCAATATATACATATTATAGAATATCAGATTTCTAAAACTCTAAAACACTGTAAGTGTGAAGAACTCAGATGGTCATCCAAAGAGGCTATGTAATGTTTTAAATTTGATGTACCAAATAAATAATAATTAAATGATAAACTCAAAAGGATTATTACTAATGCCCGGATTTTTAAGCATTTACATATTTATATTCTGTATATTATGCAGTTGATAGTACCTAGTAAGTATTGAGAAATCGGAAATATGGATGATCATGTATCTGTGTAACAGAGATTTCATAGAAATTACATCTTAAATTGGACCAAAAATTTCAGTATGGCTCGGCAAATCAGAAAAAATAATTACTTATATATAATTTACAATAAAACAAAATTTGTCTCCCCCCAGAAACAACCCCCTAAATTAGAGTAAAATGCATATATTTTAAACAAAATTTAAAACTTGTATTCTACAATATATTTTAATTCAAATTGTCTCACTTGTGCTGCAACTTTGCCTTTGCCCATTTTCAAATCGTGACGAACCAATAATGCCATTTTGAATTCTCCTTTAATATTTGGTTTCGATTTGGGTTCTTGTTGATGACTTTTACCCACACTTTCTGCATCTTGACTTGTACATTTAGTTTTAAAAGCATAATTAATGATCGCATTAAGAGCCAGACCAATCAGTAGACCAACGATTAATCCATCATACATTTTATCAGTTGTAAAAGTCATTTTAAAGACAGTAAAAAAATATCACCTGTACTTTTATTTAAAGTAAATATATGAAACTTTTTTAAGTATAATTTATTAATATCATTCAATTTTTCTACAGTATATACCGAATAATATTATACGTGAAATGTAAACTATGTAGAAATGAACGAGAAGTTGAGAACATTATAAATTATATTATTTAGTCGCTGTCGCCCAATAATACAAATAATAGGTACATAGAACTATTATAGGTAGGAACTAGGAACCTATAAAAATTCAAAAATTCAAAGGTGATTATTATTCGATTGTTGATAAAATTATGATGATAGTATTTATCATTATTATCACAGAAGAATATAACCTTAAATAATAAATAGTTTGATATTCTTGAAGACTTATATACATATATACTATAATACTTGTCTCGGGAGGAGTACCAAAGCGGTTTTACTGTGGTATACGGTGGTAACAATGCATCAATAACGATATCCCAAATTTCCCAAATCCTAAATCGGATATCCAAATTCCAACTTCCAAGTAAAGTAGTTAACTATAGTAAACAGTAAACACCCAATAGTAATCAAATCGCGAAATAAAATTTTTTTTTTTGAAATTACTTTAGTTAATCCAGCGTAACTAATAGTTTAGTTTAAAATGTTTAACAATTTAGTTTACGTGTTGTAATATTCAATACAATAATTTTAATATTAAAAAGTTTTTAAAATAATATTCTAATTTCTCATATTTTTAACGATATTATAAATTAGATAGAGCAATATGTCCAAAGAAGTAATGATCACTGCTCCCACAACTCCAGTTCAACAAGGCTTGTTCAGAAAACGAAGCAGTAGACCCGTGCACATCAAATCATGGACCATCATGTTGAACAAAAATGGGTTTGTCCGGTGTCATCTTCAGCATTGCCGATACATAGCTTATTGCATAGACGACATGAGAGAGCATTTCAAAACATGTCGGGGTGAAGTAGCAGGAAATTTTGTGTGCCCGACGTGTGGTGGTCAAACAACATCGCAAGAAGCACTTGATTATCATAAACGAAACAATCATAAAGATTCTGATGTAATGTCAATTATTATAAAACCCACTCTCACTGAGATACAATTGACATTGTGGTCAACTGATATCAAGACTCGTGGATACACTCAATGTCTCATGCCTGATTGTCATTTCATTAGTTATAAAATTTCTGAGCTTGAGCAACACTATGAAAAGTGCCTGGGTGAAGATCCAGACACATCGTCTAAGTTTTTATGTCGTCATTGTAAAGGTTATACATCGTCACAACAAGCTCTCCAATTCCATCAAAACAATCACCATAAAGATTTACTGTTTCCAATAAAACAGGTAGGATTGTGTATTTTTTAATCTATAATCAACCTACCTTCTACAACATGACATACCTATGTCCTATTTACAATCTTATTAATAAAAAAATAACAATTTAAATTATAGTCCTATTTATTTTAGTTCCCGAAATGTCTACAACATAAAGAATCTGAAATGTGTTTCATATTTTATTCGCTTGTAAGATCAAATTATCTAACATTTACCTAATTTGAATATTTCTAAAAAAAATTCCCTGTATTTGAAATTAAAATAACTATGACGGTAATCAATCTAAAAGTACCAATATGCTTATGTGAAATTTATTATTATTTATTTTTAGGAAAGTAAAGATGATTTTGATGAAGATAATAAAATTAAATCTTACCCAATGGGTCAGTATGGACATCCAACAGCAAGTACTACAAATCCTGCTAGCAAAATAGTAACATATTCTCAATGGAAAATGCAAGAAGATTTAGCCGATACAGAATCTATCTGTTCCGAGGTAAATGTTAACAATCCAACTGATGCTCAAATTAAAGAATGGATAATAGGTTTAAAAAATGGTTATGTACATTGCAATCACAATTCTTGCAAATACATGTCATTTGATGTGGACGATATGAATGATCATTTTGCTACATGCTTTGAACCATATCTTGACGATGAATTTGAATGTTCAATCTGTGGAGGTAAGACCACATCATCAAATAAACTAAAAACACATCTTTTGCACCATCATGAAGAAGGTTACAAACACTTAACAGAGGAGGAGTGTGGTTTTAAATTAGTTGAAACTGAAGATGGCCTGGAGTTGCAGTCTGAAAATAAAGAGCCTAAAAAACGTAAAACTGAGGAGGTAGATGATGAATATGAAGAAAAACATTCTGTCAAACGAAAGTCATACGATATACCCTATAACCATTTAACTAAATGGCGTGATGAATTGCTACGTAACAAATTTATAAGGTAAGTACCTAAACAATATTATCAATTGTATCAATAATTTTAATTTATTTATTTTTGTTAGATGCACTGCTGCAGATTGCAGTTATTTAGCTTTGGATATGTTAGAAATGAAACAGCATTCAGATGAACATGTAGATAGTGTTTACTGGTCATTTAAAGATCGTAATTTAGAAGACAGAGTAGCAAACTACTGTGATGCATGCAATGGACATTTCAAAACTATAAAACATTTAGATGGCCATAAATTAGTATCACATAATAGTAGTGATACTTCTAATATAGATAGCTTGTTAGTAGATAACAATGAAGAAAATATTGAAGATGATGAAGAAATTGAAGAAATTTTTTAAGTATTAATTTTGATCCAATTTGATATTCTCACATACCTACATTAAGATTGTAAATGCACATTGTGTGTTCAATTTAATCTCATATAGGCCAAAAGTTCAATATTATACCATTATTTTACTATTAAACTTATTTATATTAATTTGATGTATTTTATTATAATTTTTTTTTTGTCAGTTTTGTAGCTTCTCAAAAACAAAAACTAAACCAGATTTTGATGATTTATATATTTAATTTTTTTATAGCTTCAATCGTCTAATTATGCTGTTTGTTAGGAATCATGTTAGTTTCTTCAACCAATCGTTTAGTACATAACTTTTGTAATTATCGAAACCATATTAATAAAATATGTATTGTACATTTTGTGTGTATTTATAAATATTTTGTATTGTTCTATATAAATTCAGAGTAATTTGTATAACCTATTACAATAATTTTCACAGTTAATTTGTGATATTAAAAAAAAATATAATAATTATATTGTATTATAAATAATTTATAATACTAAAATTCTGTAAAAATTATAAAAATTTTATTTAGAATGTATACAATTTATAAATCAGTAAATTTTGATCTAATTTTATAATTTCTTGTGTAAATTAATTAAATTTGATCACGATAAGATGACACAAAAGTTAATAATAAACAATCAACGATAACTAGTAAATCATACTAAAAACAAACAAGTTTTTTGGTACCAATGGTAGTGTAAGAGCTTTCTTTACTATAGTTATTTGAATTTCATTAATTTAAACATTGTTGAAAAAATTCATAAATACCAATATTATGTTATGTGGTTATTTAAATTTTTTTTATTGGTACTTTTTTGTTATAGTCGCTACCAACCATAGTACATACAGACCAGGATATTGTGTCACTCGCTCACTGCGGTTGTTCGGACAACTTAAATCGAAAACATCCCTCAATTTCTTATGATATAAAACCATTTTGAGTAGGTCTCATAATGACCTAAATTAACCTAACCTTACCGTGGAGGTATGTTTTCAATTTAAATTTTCCGAGCAAGTGACACTGATGGGTCTATAGGTAATGGATGGGTCGCGATAACCGAAAGTACCTTATTTATTTATATAATCAGTGAAAAAATTACACATCATTTTGTTAAATCATATTTCTACCACCGTCCACCACATAGTGCTCTGACTAGCTTTCCAGTGTAATTTTGTAATGTACAATATAATCTTAACACTTCGATGTATTTATACAAAAAATATGCTTTTACAATTTTACACATACAGAATAACGTCCGTCGTCCATACACAATTGATTTGATGCAGACATTACACAAATTGGAAATTGTTAGGTATGTTACCCTACGAAAAGCATGTGGCATTGCATGTCAATTTATTTTTTAGGTGCCGTTTTATCTACAATTGTAAATCGTGTAGTTAGGGTCAGGCAATTTTCACCAATTATTTACCTATATTGGTTGACGGAAAACAAAAAAAACCAGAACAGAATAAAAACTCCAATGAATAAACACACCCTGGTAAAATAGCCCACTGAAATAAAAGTTTACGTGAGTACCTACCATACAATTATACTATTTTTATTACCCAACTATTGATAAATATTTTGAAATTTTGAGAAAAATAAAGACGTTTACTTAATTTGGTACAATGGAGTTGTGATGTATATACTTGTATAGTTGTATCTAATATCTA
Organism: Metopolophium dirhodum; assembly: GCF_019925205.1. Classification (NCBI taxonomy): domain Eukaryota; kingdom Metazoa; phylum Arthropoda; class Insecta; order Hemiptera; family Aphididae; genus Metopolophium; species Metopolophium dirhodum. Next base: position 1,558,772 of record NC_083563.1, on the reverse strand, counting down.
AACTTAAAACCATTACATAGGTATGATACAACTTGAACAACGAAAAAGAAACGTAAGGCTCATATAGTTTAAGTTTTTAAGCCAATATACAGGATGAAATGGAGTATTGTTAAACTAATAATGAACTGTATATTTTTTGGTAGTTTTTCTGTGAGTATTTTTTCCGCGATTCATGTATATTAGAAATTTCTAGAGTTGATATAAATATATAATTGTCATGATATTTTCACTATTTTTAAGAAATTTAAAGTCATTTGACATTCACATTTTTTGGAGTTAGGAGTTTTTAACCTTGTTAGGCAGCGAGCCACCTATTATTTTTAACAAATCTTGATGGCCGCATTTCTAGGTAATAAAAACATGTACCTATTAAATTATAAAAATCTATTAAAAAATACATACCTAGGTAGATTGTAGGTACTACAAAATAAATACAAGGGCTGAAATAAAAATAAAGGAGGTGGTGGGTCTAAGATCCATGTTGTACATTTTTACAGAAATAAATAAAACATCGAAAATACAGTTACGCATTTTTTTATACTGTAGTTCAAAATAGGTACCTGCTTACATAACATTTTTAATTTTAATAGATATCTAAGACTTAAAATGTTATATTTTTTAAATACCGTATATAAAATTACCGGTAAATCAAATTACATTTTACGAGCGTTTGAAGTTAGATATTAAATATTCAACCGTAAATTAACAAGCTCTCATACAACGATTTTCTTATTTTGTTGTTATTCAAAAACTAATACCTAACCGTATAGATACTTGAAATTTACACCAAATATCTATTTTATCATTTCAAAATATTTTGACTCGTTTTGAACTGTTTACGGACATTTTCAACTTTCAATTTTTTTAGTTTTTAGATTCTGAGCGGAGCGATGAATGTATCGATTTTACAATGATGGGTGTTTTTTTTTTTTTTTTTTATTTTTTTATTTTTTTTGTGTCTGAGGACACCTTTTAGAGCAGTAAAAATGCTTCAATTTTCTTCCACAGTACCTCTTCTGATAGGAAAGTGAATCTAGTTGGTACTTTGGGGGGTCAAAAGTGAAAATTTCCCAATAGTCTTCACAAGCGACAAGATAAACAAAAGAAAAATTAAGGAAAAACTGGAATTTTTACACAAAATTGATTTTTCACAAAATTGAATTTGGTTTTTGGTGTAACTTTAAAACAAATGACCGTAGATACTTGAAATTTTCACTGGTTGTTTATATTTGCATTTTCTATACACTATAACATTTTTAAATATTTTGATTTATTTTGAACTGTTTAGGGACATTTTCATTTTCCATTTTTTTTTAGTTTTTTTTTCTAAAGATATCAATCAAATTTTATTTGTTGGCTAAAAAAGCTTGAAAATTTAGTAGAAGGCTCCTAGTATATTGTTTCAAAGGCAGATAAAAAATATTAAAAGTCCTTAGTCACAGTTTTTTTTTCTAAGCATTCAAAGTTCATAAATTGACAAAATATGGAAAAATCATGAAAATTAGCAAATTATTTTGACTTAAAAATTCGTAAAATTTTTTCTTTTTAAATCTAAGGTTTTAAAATGTAATACAAGATTCCTCATAAGTTTGTCTACCTTTATCAACAAAAAAAAATGTCTATAAGAAAGTCAAATTAAATTTTTATGAGTGTTTGAAATTCAAATTTTTACAACATTGGATATTCACTCGATTTCTCATGTAGCGATTTCCTTATTTTGTTGTAATTCAAAAACGAACGAATTTAGATACTTGAAAATTTCACTGAATGTTTATATTAGCATTTTCTATACACCATACAATTTTGAAAATATTTTGAATCTTTTTGAGTTGTTTACGGACATTTTCAGTTTTCAATTTTTTTTAGTTTTTTTTTCAATAAATATCAATAAAGTTTTATCTGTTGGGCCAAAAAGTGTAAAAATTTAATACAAGGCTCCTGATATATTAATACAATATCAGTTGAAAAATATTAAAAATACATAGGCACAATTTTTTTTTATAAGCATTTAAAGATCGAATTTTGACAACATTTATCAAATTTATAATTTAATAATTATTTTGTAGTTAAAAATTTATAAAATTTTCAACTTTTATAGCTAAAGATTGTAAATTGAACACAAGGCTCTTAGGCTCCACGTAAATAGGTTATATATAAATTACTTTATTCACAATTATATTATCAAATATACTTGGTAATATCATAGGCTGACTGACGGTTGTCGCTCAGAATCGTTTTTCTCATACAATGATATTATATCATTGTATTCAAATTTAACACCATCCATTACAGTGATCCACTTGTAACCTACTGTACAGCAGAGCGACATCCACTTACCCACCTTTTTTTCTATGAATGATATATTTTCTTAAGTACCAGTAAATGATATATTTACTTACTTATACATAAGAAGTGTTATTAGCAATTATTTGTTATTAATAAAGGTATAGTTACGACTTATGGTTACCATGGGTGTAATAATTTTTTTTTTGATCAATATTTTTGGGGTGGACAAATTGTGAAGAATTCACAGGTCCAAGTGAGCTTTGCCCCCTCCCAATCTTTCATATTCGTTATAATAAGTAATAACAACATGTTTAAATTCTATATTTATGTTTATGTAAGTGCCTATATAGGTGCTAAGGCTATTTATATGTACTATGTAGGCATAACTTTTCTATGGTACCTATTAACTTTATTTAAATATAAACAATATTAGTAAAACAAATAGATTTAGCTTAACAAAGTAGGTTTATAATTTATCTTCAGAGTAGATAGGTACTTACATCCTCTTGGCACCTAACCTAACCTATGGTTGCGCAAAATGCCAATAGTATGGTTATACTAACAAAGAGAAAATTATCCACTCTCATTTCTCAATACTGCAATGCATTTTACAAATTATAAATATTAACGTTATGATTTTTAGAAATAACTTATGGCTTTTATGAGGAATCTTGTGTTGAAATTTCTAACATTACCTAGGTGTAAAAATTAAAAATTAAAAAAAACGTGCGTTGGGTAGGATCACGAATTTTTATTAACTAAAAATACCAAAAATGATTCAAAATATTTTGAAAATTATATCATGTCTAGTAAATGGTAATATGAATATTTATAAATTCATAAATTTCAATAAGAATTATTGTAATTGATTTTATCAAAAACTGGTTTTGTATAAATATTCCCGTTTTTTTTCTAATTTTTGTTTGTTTTTCTAGATTATTTCGAAAAATACTATGCATTTTCTTTTAGCCCCACTTTTTTTTCAATAAATTAAATTAGTTTAATAAAAGTAAATTAGCTTTACTCTTAGAAAAATTAGGTAGGAAAATAGGTTCCCGGATAAATAATTTACACGGTTAAAAGTTGTGATAAATTATACAACCAATCAATAACTACAGATAAAAAAAATGTCCAAGAAAAAAAATATTAGCATGAACAGACACGAGGCAAGACAGAGATAAATTGTAAGACGTAGGTACCTACATATATTATTATAATTTTTGTTACGCAATTTTATTCGACTTGTTCGAATGTGTACATATTACATATTAATATATTAGACATTTAGGCTGCATACAATTATTGTGTACTCATGGTCTTATCAATTGTATTTTAAAACACATTGGGTGATTGGCGAGTCTAATCGAAAATAATATAATTTAATCCAAGATCGGCATTGAAATAACAGAGCATAATATTAAAAACTTCACACTTGAATATTTTTTAATATTGACATTGATCGTTTTCATTTTATATTCTGAACGGAGTGTAGCATGAATTGATTTTACAATGTATATTTTTTTATTTTTTGTGTCATCACGTTTTGGATTAGGAATAAATTCAGGGCCGTATTTAGGGGAGGGGGGTATTGCCCCGATCGGTTAATATTTTAAAACTAATATTGTTTTAGTCCTGTCATAACTCGCATTCTCTTATTATATTTCCTACAATAAATATTAAGCTTATGTTTTGTAATTTTGTACGGTAATGTTTATTATAATATAGGTATCGATATTGAATAATTGAATGACAGAAAGACCCACACTAAGCCACCCACCACCATATTACCATTGATTATAAATACTAGTATTATATACAGTGATATTACTTAAAACAATTTTAGATCAAGTTCATACACCAACACACAATTTGTAATTATTCAAAATTTTAAAGTTACAAATTATGTTATTGTATAATATTTATTATAAGGTTTATATTTTCTTAAAGAATCGTTTTTCGTATACAATGATATTATAACATTGAATTCAAATTTAATTCAAATTTCATCCATTAAAGTGACTCACTTAGTGATGTGTCATTGGGAATATTCCCCAACCTCTCAGGATATTTCCTTGGGGAATATTGAAAAAAAAAAATAAAAATCGAGTTGGAATAGAACAACAGTCTATACTAGTATATTTTGTTCAAAAGTATAAATTAAGAGTACTGTTTTACTTTTATTTTAAAGTTATTTAAACAAAAAGACTGAAGTCTAGTTATATTTGTATTTTATACATTACATGTATAAATAAAAAGTTATTTAGTTGGTATGTTTATTTTCACAACGTATTTCAATACAAAGTAGTAGTTTGGATACTTTATTAATTGTTTTCTTTTTTTTAACATTATTTTTTTTATCATATTTTAAGTTTTTTACCATAAGTTCATAAATCATAATAGATTATTATTATAAAAGTATTAATTAAGAGTACAGTTTTGCTTTTATTTTTATTAATAAAGAGACTGAAGTACCTATAGTTATGTATAAATATATGTTGTTCATTATATGTATAAGTAAAAGTTATTCAGTATTTCAATTTCAGTATGTTTATTTTTATTTTTTCTATATAGATAAATGAAAGTTAGATCGTTTATTTTGTGATCATTGACCATTTAGTAGTTTTAAAAAAATTAAATTATCTATAAAGGATAAATATCTAAACTGACATAATATCAATAAAGAGCTGTCATTCGGATCATTTACAACCATAAGTTTAATTTAAAACTGAAATCTATGATCAATATTTAAAAAACTTATTATATTCACGGGAAATTCCCGAAACTATATTCCCGGGAATTTGCCCATCACTAGACCCACTTATTTAACCTATTGTACAGCAGAGTAAGTATTTTGATAAAACTCCTCAAAATCATGAAAATGTGAAAAACTATTTTGAGGTAGAAATACGTAAAAAATTGTATATCTCAAATTTGAATATTCATAATATATCCCCATAAGTTTTCTTACTCTTCAAAAAAAAAAAAAGTTTACATGAAAGTCAAATTGATTTTTTATGAGCGTTTGAAGTTTTATTACGGATATTCTCCCGTAAACTAACGAATTCTCATCCAACCGTTTTCATCATATTTTGTCGTAGTTAAAAAACGAATAACTTGTCATTTTTACCAATTGTTTATTTTATAATTTTCTATATACTCGTATTATAGAATTTTGACTCGTTTTGAATTATTTATAAACATTTTAAATTTTTTAAATTTATTTTCTTTAAATATCAATAGGTACAAAATGTTTCTATACTTTTATCTGAAATTCGAATTTAAGTTATAATAATTTTCCCACGGGGTGTCGCCAATGGGCAACTTCCCCCTCCTGTAAATCAATTTCCATCACATTTACTTATTGTATAACTTGTAAATACAGATTGTGAATATTATGTTTTGTTCAATAAAATAAAAAAAAAAAAAAAGTTATAATAATAGCAGTTGGAAAATATTAAAAATACATATAATTTTCAAAATATTTTGGGTCTTTTAAGTTACCTATTTATAGACATTTAACATTTTTTAAATTAAAATTTTTTATGTTGTCAAAACATGGGTTTTTGTTCTAAAAGCTTGAAAATGTAATACAAGGCTTCTCAAAAGTTTGTTCTTGGAGGAATTTAGAAATTATTCTAATTAAAATTGAATTTAAAATTAGACATTTACAAAAGTATGGGTTTACAGTTATGATCATTGTGCGATGGAACGCATATGAAGACGTGTGTGTAAATTAAATTAATATTGAAAATACATTAGCACAGTTTCTAGTTTCTTAAAAGAGTTTTAAATTCAAATTTTGACGAAATTGGATGTTTGACGGAAAATAATGATTTTTTTTGTCTAAAGATTTTAGTTAGATTTTGTAGGTTGGTATCTATATAATTTTCTGTTTTCGTTATAAGAAAAAATACTTAAATATTTGCATTATTATTGTAATGTAATATATTATAATATTAAATATTATTATCTATACTTTTAACGTTTCCGCATAGCACACATTGCGCATGAAGTGGGTTACTGATGTTTGTATTCATATTTTTATATTTAAGAAGATAATGATTTTGCAATAGTAAATAATTGAGATAAAATGTTCAACACAATCGTTTTAGAATATGTGTAGTGATTAGTGGTGGTAGTTCGTAGGTATAAAAATTTGTATCGGTATACCTATACCTAATTGAATAAACATTATTTGCATTGAAATAATCATGATTATTATATACTCAAATATAAGGAAAAAAATTGCTGGCCAGTTTTCGTAGCAGCGTGACTATACCTAGATATAATAACGACATTATAGTATTACAATATTTATAATAGGTAGGTACTTATAAATTATAATATATGAGTATACATAATTTTATTATACCTACGATATATCTGGTCAGGTTGGAAATGGCTTTTGTAATGCATGTATAAATACATAATATTATGATAAAATATATTTTAGGTGTACATTAGGTTATAGCCTTGTAGGTAGATTATGGCGTAGGTCGTTGGTAGTAATAGCTAGTACTATATATGCGCATTTTGGTTTACACATCACCCAATACCTATATTTTAACTTTTGTCCATTGGTTATCGGCGCTTAATTCGTAAATATTGTATGCCAATAAAACACAGAAAAGAGCACCAAGAGATAAACACACCCTGCCAGCTTCCACCTCCATCAAATGGCATCCCAGGAGAAGAGAATTGGAACATATCTCATACACATCGTCCCAACTCCCAGACACATCTCTGCAGAATCTCTCGACCTGCAGGACCCAAGCAACATCTTTAATATAAATGCTGGATTTTCTATAATAATAATAACATAATATCTATAAAGTAGGTATTCTTGTAATTTGACCATATTATGTAAATTACCTTAAAATGTAATCATAGAATAGTAATGGATAAAATGTCAAATCTAATGTGCTATACAGCATAATATATACACCGTGGAGGCATGAGGCATATTGCAATGCGGTTATATTATGAAGAAAAAGTCTGATATACATTTCCGTAAAGTTGTCTTCTTGACTTCGATCAATCAATCCGAAAAATATGCCAATTTTTTGCAAATTGGTTTTTAGAATTTACAAAAAGTCAATAAAATATTACGTATTTTACATATTATATACAACGTATTAGCATTTAACCTTCCCGCAACCCCCGACTTTGTCCAATTGATTAAAAAAATTCGAGAATTTTAGAAACCTGCAGTTTGCTATCATAAGTATAAGTTTAGAATAAAATCTTAAATTACTGTAATATTCCTACTTTTGTTTTATCTACGTTTATATCGATTATTTTACACAATATTCAATTGTAATATTATTATAAAATTACTTTCAAATCAGTGTATCAGAGTCGAGAGTATAATTAAATTTAATTATGAAAATATAATTTTTATTTGTTGGTATTAAGTATTAACGGTAAATATTAGTACACACTACACAGTTATACCTCCTATAGTACCTACCTATTATTGATGTCATAAATACAATTTATATGAAACTGTAGTTATTGGTATTTATAATGAGACAAATTACCTATATAACCCTTGTAAATAAAGAGAGAAAAGATTTTAAATCTCAGAGAACCTATTTACATTTACAACCATTTTATTCTCTTGAACTGAAATATTTTTATTTTTATTCTTATATTTTCCCTAAAGTTCCTGCCTATTTCTATTAAGTACCTACTACAAGTAGGTATACATTTTTTGGGGAATATACCAACCTAATATCCTTCGTGTATGCATCTATTTGTGTGTACTGTATGTAATAAACTGAAATTGACATAATAACATTTAAAAAAGTTAAGACAGGGCCACCGTTATAATATCTGCAGAGACAGTGGGCTGGGTCCTATACGTCCTATACGGCTGTACCCGCATCCACTCTTGGGCAGTGGCGCCGATCACCTAATTTATCTATGACACATAGATACCTATAGATACCCATAAGGTACCTACTACAGGGGACCCCGCTGTGGATCCACAATTTACGTTAAAACGTAAAAATAAATTATCAAACATTGCATTATAATATGTAAGTACTTTGTTTGAAATCTAATTTCTTTATTAAATTAGGGGGGGGATGATAGAAGGCCTCTTGATGACAATGTCATAATATATTTTAAATTCTTCGACGCCCCTCCTCTTGGGTGCCTATATTTTTAGATTAAAGTCTACAGAAGTTTAAAAACCTTAACAACTTTCTGTACAATACTGTAATGAAGGTATTAGATGAGTGGTGTCAGAGCCGCTCCAAAGTTTTTCGGTATCTGTGGACATTAATATTGTAGCTTTAATTATAACACGGTATGAAAAAAAAAAAATAGTCACAGAGATTTGCAAAATGTTACAATCAAATTTTATCAACCAAAATCATTTAAACTCGTGATATCGGTGTTAATGTAACTTATAATCGTCAGTATTAAAATAGTATAACTAATAAATATAAAAACTATAGTTACTGCTCGACTATGGTACAATGCAACGTCGATACTTAAAAAAACGAATTTCTACAAAGAAATTTGGACATTTTAGATTGTGAGTGAAGCGAGGAAGCTAGTGGTTTTACAATGGTGTTTATTATTTATATTTTTTTTTATCCTGTAAACAAAATATTTACCAGAAAAAGTGCTTCGATTTCAACAATAGTATCTTATCTTTTAGCAAATTGAATCAAGATGGAACTTTAGAAAGGTCATTTTTCGATTTTCTCAATGGTTATTTAATGTCATAGGAAAAACCACCGGCAAATAATTACGAAAAACCGCTAAAAATGGTATCTTAATTTCTGACGATTTGTTTATCACCATATAGAAATAAGAATAAAAAATAATAATATTATAATATAAATTCAACTTACAGCCTACAGGATATAATAAATAATAACAATATCCAGACTGATAAACCGTCCCGCTCAGAATCGTTTTTTTTATACAATGATATTTTATCAATGAATTCAATTTTATTACAATCCATTATAAAATTAACCCAATTGTAATCTATACTGTTACAGCAGAGCGACATCCACACGAAGCCGCGTAGAGATAATGAGTGTGCGTCACTGTATTACTAATAATTGTGGCTATCTAAATGACTAAATTTTAATACTGTAGGAAATGGTGCATCATAAGTTATTGGAAAGAATAAACACGGCGTGACACTGCCACTAAGACCAATTTTTTTTTTGGGGGGGGAGGGCTCTCATCTTATCTCCTTATTAATCTGTGTGGATATTCCCCCCTATACCCTTCTACTAAGTTGGTATATTTTCAAATGACTTGTTTTAAATGTAAATTTACATAAATGTTAATCCAAACATTCCAAACATCCAGTAAATGGTTCATGATTCGCCAAGCAAACACAATCCAATTTTAGATTCTGAGCAAAGCGATGCAATGATGTGTGTTTTTGAATGTTTTGTGTCTGTATATCTAAAAAGTAGTTCTAAACTAGTTGGTACTTTTGAGAGGTCATAATTGAAAATTCCCAGTACTTTTAAAGAGTATTACGTAAAACGAAAAAAAAATTAGAATAATAACCAGAATTTTTTCGAGAAAATCGATTTTATTTTTCGTAGTAACAACTAACAAGTTTATATGTATAGTATACATAGGTACTTCAATAGCAATATAATATCATAAAATATAATGAGTAATGAAGGATGACAGACCGTATATTATTTTGATCAGTATCATTTTACGTATACCTACGATGATTTGAATATCATTGAATTCAAATTTAACAAATCCATTACAGTAACCCACTCTATACGCCTACTTTACAGCAAAGCGATACCCTCCCTATACCCACTTGCCCACCTTTTTTTCTTTAATATGTAATTATTCAAATTCTGATTATAGGAATTTTTAAATAAGATGTTGAAGGTCAAAGGAACATATTCATAATTATTTAGATTTTTAAGTATAAAATCAGTTAATTTACAGTAAAAAAGCGTGCTTCTCATTTAAAATAAAAAATTTATCACCACGGAACACTCCTTGGTACAACAAATCTAAATGGTCTTTCAGCATAGCTACTCGTCAGCCAACTCAATGCCTCATTGAAGAAAATTGTTCGTGACTTATTATTCAATACTGAATATATATAATATATTTGGGAAGCTAAGCCCTCCTTCCCCCAAGATTTCACCTAGTCGTGCTTACTGCTTATGGAATTCTTCTATACACATTTAATCCAAATCTTCCAAATCTTCTAAATACGTTAAGATAATGTTAGCGCAATATTTGTTTGACCCACGCTCAATAAATATTATAGATAAAATGCTTTCACCTTAAAACGTTTTTTTATGATTTTTGAATAATTTTAGAGTAAAATCACCAATTACAAAAATTATAGAGGAAAATATTCTTGAGGATTTGACATATCGGTTTTATATTTTATTATTATTCAACTTTGTATTCAACTTAAAAAATAAAAAAATTGTAAATTTAAATTATGTTTAAATTGCTTTGAAACAATAATTAAACAAATCGATTTGTCATACCCTAAACAATTATTCGCTATCGTTTTTGTAATAGGTAATTTTACTCTAAGATTATTCAAAAACTTTTAAAAAATGATTCTACGTAAATGCGTTATTTTTGTGTTGCACTTAGGCCATAGAGAGAAAACAAACAGTGCGCTGGCACCCTCTTAAAGACTATATTGTCTATTGGTAACCTTATTAACTATTATAGTATAACACTATAACAATATATGATGTACCTACATAGTACATAATATATTAATTTTGATACATCGCCTATACAGCAGTACCTACAGCAATATTGTAAATCATACCGCATACAGATTCCGTTATATGTCCAAATGACCTATTTAAATACAATTCCCATGAACCCAAAACTACTAAAACGAGTTGTCTGAGTTAGAATGCCTACCTATAATTATTATTATAAATAAGCCTTAGAGAAATAATTTGTATCATTATTATTACCTAAGATAAATGTCTATTTTTTTTTAAATATATCATATACAATACATGCAAACTGCAAATAATAACTTATTATAATAAGTTACCTATATTATTTTAGTTATAGTATTATGCTGAACAGTGCAAAATGACATTATAAATGACATTAGTGTTGGTTTTGAATATGATATAGGTATATAAGGAAGTATATTATGATATTGATATCGGTATACCTGGTATATGTTATTTAGTTATTAAATTAAATGATCCTTACTAATTTCTTTAATAATTGATTGTATACCTATAGGTATACTTGTATATACTTATACTTATTGGTCGTATCGCCTCGCCCTAGTGACTAATAGAGGTACTCTGGAATATTTTGTTTTCTGACAGTTGCTATATACATAGGCTCGTACCTATGCTTATAAAAACGATATTTATTATTTTAAAATACTTAGATTTGTTGTGCCATTTAATAATTGCTCTGCTTGATCCAGATTTGTTTTTTTCCAATGAAAACTACCTACCTTTTTTATTGAAAATTGTTAAGCACTAGATTTTTTGTAAATGTATGTATCCTAACCGAAATTTAAACAAAAGTTTCCGAGTTGTCTGAAAAAATAAGGTTGTATCGACCCAGGGCACTGTTTAAATGGCATTCAAATCTAAGTAAGTATAAGAAAATGTAGTTTTTAAGTAAACGCAAAAACTTAAAAATTATTATACAAATATCAGTATTTGAATAAATTAATTTCATTGTTAAAAGAAAAAATAGAAGTGAATATTATGCTCAGCGAATCAGTTATTTAGTACAGCCAATTAATCGATAATAATTGTTCATACTTTTCTATACATTATATAGCACTATTAGGCACTCTGCCTGAGTGCGTAGTTATTAAAATACATTTGTTACCTATTAAATGAATACATTTTATGCAAAATATGGGGATTATGTATTAGTTTCTACAGTAAATGTATAGTCATTTTTCTAATAATTACTATTTGTATGCAATTTATTATTCTACGAACTTAATCTATTTAACGGTTAACCTTCATAAAGAAAATATAAAATGATTAGGAAATTTTGCGATTTTGTCGTATTTATTTATGTGCCTATAGTATAGGTAATATATAGCTAGTTTATAATTACAATTACAACTTTTGGTCATGAAATGAGATTTTGATGTTCTTACAGGGTGATTCACCAAACATGCTCACCTCCAATTTTCCTTTAACTATGAATTCATCAAAATTCTGATTTTTAGAATTTTTAAATATACTTATATATTTTTCAAATTTTTGAATTTTGTTGTATCTACTAAAGGACTAAAGGGCTACTGTTTGTCCTCCTATCGCCATACAAACTTCTGTTTTTCAATTGAAAACCCCCATTTTTATTAGAATGAGTTTTTTCTTAGTTATTATAGGTATTAAAATGTTTTTACAAAGGATAATAGTCCTTAAAAATGGAACTACCTAGTATTTATTATACCTGGGCCATTTATACATATTTTTAATGTTGATAGATAATGACTAAGAAACGGATTTGAATGCAAATTGTATTTTTTTCTGAATGATCTAAAACATTGCTTTCCAAGCACAAAGTTCATTTCATACATCAAGGAATTAAATAATGTAACTTTTATTTTGCATTTTTTGACATTTTTAGTGCATTTTTATGTTTTTAAGTCATTTTTATACAGGAATGGATAAAATTCAATAAAAATGTATGAACATTCATTCTAAAAAAATAAAAATAAATATTTATCATCTCGAAATAATACAATATCTGAAGAACTAACTGCTGATGACATGGCTCATATAAAATTTGCACCTATGACGTCAGTTGACGTGGAACAAAGTTTCTCGAGATACAAAAAAACACTGGCCGATAATCGTCGAAGATTTATATTTGAGAATATTTAGCAGCACCTGATTATATAGTGCTATGAAACACAAGGTAAAAGTATAACGAATATACCTATCTAAATTGTATACCTATTAATTTTTTGGAAATTTTTAGGGTAAAAAGATGGCAGATGATAATTGAGAAGACAAGAGAAGGTTTTATTGTATTTAAATATTTTTTATAAGATAAATTTTTCATAATACCTAATGAGTTTTTTTATAAGTTTTAAATTCAAAATTGATTTTTTATTGGTTTTAAAGTTTTTTAGGGCATTTTTTTAAGGCATTAAGTAGTGTTTTTTTAGGAAATTTTTCTTATTTTTTATGGCATTAAAGTCCGTTCTCTAATAATGACTAAAATTTTTAAATAACCATACCCGATAGCCCTCACGTCTTATAAACAGTTTAAAATTTTAGACAGTTCGCAACAGTTGGAATGGAGGATTATCATTTGAAAAACAGAAATTTGTATCGTCATATGAAACTCTTTAAGTAGTACAAAATATCTCAAGAATTTAAAAATATGGTATTTAAGTATATTTGAAAATTCCAAAAATCAGATTTTAAATAACTGCATTGTTGGAGAAAAAAAAAGTGGGTGAGTATGCTTCGTGAATCACCCTGTATATAAAATGTAAAATCAAAATATTTATGCTAATTTTAATAAATAAAGTTTTACAATGGAATATGGATACAGTTATTATTTAATTGATCTAGGTATAGCCGTATAAATATGTAGATATAGTGTGTATCTCTAAATATACAAATTTTATTTTTTAACTAGATGTTTGAGTCGACCACGCTCAAGTAAAACGTGATTAACTAGGTATTTAAATAAACATCATAGTAACAATAGGAAGTATTTATTTGGTTGTAGAATAATTGTAGGTTATTTGATATAGGTAGGTATAAGAAATACTTTTAATGAGCACAATGAACTATAATAAAACACAACCAAACCAGTTATAGAGGTACCGTTTTCCATATATTATGTTCACGTAGTAGGTGCGTTATATATTTAGTTCTAGCAATATTAACAATATTACTTAAACCAAATCAAAAATGTTTGAATGTAAGGTAGATACTTAAAACTTTAATATGGTTTGTAAATATTCTTAGGCCATTCTAGCCGCCATAGGTGAATAAATATAAAAGTATAAAATGGAATATATTATGTTTAACAAAAGTCATTCACTTCAGTATTAAGATTCATTGCATAATATATTACTATTTAACACAATAATTTTTATTTAGGTGCCGTGTATACTAAGTGTAGAATTTATCCCTATAGGAGTTGAGCCTAGGGTAATGAAGCTATAAATAATATGTTATGAAATAACGAAAAATCAATAAAAAAAAACCATATTTTAAGTTTGCTAGTTGCTAGGCTAAGCATTGCTGGGTTTACTTAAAAATGATTAAAATTATAATAATAAAACAACGATGGGTAAAATAGATATCTTTGACGTTTTATACTATTTTTCAAAATGTTTTCAACAAATTGGCAGTTTTTGGATAGGTACGTACTTAGAAACGTAAGATAGGTTAGGCACCTATAGGTAGTTAATTTTTTAAGTAAAACTTTGTGATAACTTTGTTGGTATTTTTTTCGCACCGAAAAGATAACTACGTTAATTATTTAGGAGTAACCTTGTAAAATAACGAGCTACATTTCAATTTTACTGTGATTATATTATATAACAATTTTATTTTGACAAATTTATTAGCATGATGACACCACGTCACGGCTTATGAAAATACAAGGTTACATACAGTTATAACTTATAATACAGTTAGCGAATAATTTATACAATCCCGAATTAAGATAATTTTAGGGGCGAGGGGCCAAACAATTTTACGGGCCCATAAACATAATCCAAATATTGGTTACCCACAAATAAATATATTTCAGAGATAAAAAAAAATTTTTACTCTATAGGTATTATATTTGATTATTTAAATACTTTTTTTATAAAATGTAAGTGTTTGAACAATGAACATAATAATATAATATACGTAATGAATTATAAACAGCGGCGTACGCAGGGGGTGAGGGGCTAACGGGCTGAAGCCACCCCATTGCCCATATTATTATTACTTTTTTAATAATATTTGTCAAGTTTCAACTGAAGACCTTAGGGCAACAACTAGACATGCCCTTTTTTTTTAAATTGTTCAACAGGCAAAAATAAACATTGTAAATTCCAAAATAAGTTAGGTAAGTATTAAATGTAAATACAAAATAATAATAATCAAAAACGTATTATAATAATAAAACCATATAGTATTATACTTAATAAAGTATAAACATAATGTATTATACTGAGTCAGTCTTTTGACTAAGTATATTATGTAAATACAAAATAACAATCAACCTTATTATTATTACTTTTTTAAAAATATTTATCAAGTTTCCGCTGTCGTCAACTAGTAAGCATGACGTAAATTCATATACGTCTTACCAGAATGAATTCATATTTGTGTATCAATTTTCCTAAAAATTAAAATAATCAGTAATTTTTTGGTAAAAGTATGAACTACTTGTATGAAAGACCTTGTATTAAATTTCCTAGCCTTAGCTATGTACAAATTTAATATTAAATACATTTTGAACTACAAATTAACTGTGGTTTTGTCAAAATTTGAACTATAAATGCTTATAAAAAGATAATCTTGCCTATATACTTATGTATCGTTAATATTTTTAAATAGCTATAATAAAAACTTATGATGAACCTTGCATTAAATTTTAAAGCCTTGACCAAACAAATATTGACATTTATTGACATTTTTAGAAAAAAAACTAAAATTAATCAAATACAATCCAAGTGAAAACTGTCTTATCAGGGTTACCAAATAATTTTAACAAATGTTCATTTATTTTTGTTTTTTCTGTTCATTTTAAAAAATACTGAGAATTTTCCATTTCGACCTACTAAAAGTACGAACTAGATCCAATTTGCTACCAAAAACCACTATTGAAGTTTATGATCAGAGAATTTTTTCTACTGGAAAAGTGTTGAGTAGTTGAAATTGTACGAACATTTTTAAATACCTCGCCTAAACGTCTGAAATTATTAGAGTGGACAAAATAAAAATAAAATAAAATTGTAATATATTTTCAAGTCCCCCCCCCCATTGAAAATTCCAGCGTACATCACTGATTATAAATATTATTGTATTAATGTGTTCATTATTCTAGTAGGAAATATCATAGACATATAATATATAAGTTATAGTTATTATATATCATGTCTATGGGTATAATATTAAAAAGTTAACATCAAAATAGTATATTGTGTGGCAAGGGCGGGAAGTGAGCTATTTCAGTCGCGGGCGGCACGAGCAGCAGGCGAGGGCCGCATTTCGCCCAAGACTGAAATAATTGCCTTCCCGCACGAGCCACACATACTATTTTTTGTCACGCCTCTGCATTCGTCGATCACGGCAAGGGTAATGCAGACAGATCTATGCAACAACTAGACTATAATTTATTATTCTACGACAACAATATATTTTGATATTTCACGAAAGAAAATATTTGGTTTTATTTATTTTAAGCGTCACGCATGGAGGTTGTAATATGATTATGAGATGTAACCAAATGTTTATAATTTGTAAGGAACCGACGACCGTGGTATAGATTTCAGTGACCGTTTGTGCAGCCGGGTATACAATACGGGCGTCGCGCGTGAAATGTGCGCGCAGCACTTTTGGGGATTTCCACTTTGCCGCCCGGCACTTTTTGGGATTTCCACTTTACCGCCCGGCACTATTCCCACTTTACCGTCCGCTGGACGGAAAAATGACGCTTTCCAACGCTTCAACCGCTATCGAAAACCCAAACTTTCGGCGCAGGCGTGACAAAAACAGTTTTATAACTATATTTATAATACCTAGTAATAATGTTTCAACCGCCGTAAATTCGTAATCGACAGTGTTCGCCGTACTCAGGTATTACCATTAAAAATATCGTCCTTTTAAAAATAAACGACATTATCAATATTACGATAGCGTAATAATAATAATAACATAATATTATCGATGTATTATAGCATATTATAAAATTGTCTATATGCCTATAGGAAACGTTAATAAATGTTAATTTATGTTTAATAAAAAAAAAAAACGTACTATCCCCCGGGCACCAGGGGCGAGGGGCCCACTATTGTTTGATATCCGTTGTGGGCCCGGGGCCTTGGCCTCCTCTGTCACCCCCCCCCCCCCCTTCATCCTGGTATGAAATTATAATTTATCAGTTATTAAAATTGAACAATTATGTACACATCACGAATGAAATATTTTTAATAGGATTTTGTAGAAACTATAGAAGTATAGACTATTCTATATACTTAAGCAATTACAGAATAATCCCAGTACCTACAATAGGTATCTTGTGTTTAGCGTTAATATTATTAATTAAAATTTGTATTCTTGAAAAAAAAAAAACAATAAATATGAGAATAATCATTAACCTAGACTTGAGTATAGCACATCAGATACTGTTGTCGATTTTATTTTAGATATTAGCCGGTAGATCGTAGATGGTATACAAAGTACCACCAACAATGAAAACATTTTTTTAATTTTTTTTTTTTTTTTTACACTGTTCATAAATTAATTAGTAAGCCAATGTGATGACGAATATGTGTCTATTAAAAAAGGTCATGATTCATAGAATGATGGAATTTCCCATTGGAAAAACTTTGAACTTAGTTGTTGATAACAAATTAATTTATTACTTTACATTTTAACAGGGGCATGGCGCATTAGGTGGTGGCAGGGTGTGCCTTCCACACCCTGAAATTTTTTATCTACAATCGGCCTAGGCTTCAGTGATACTATGGCCTTGCCACTTTGGCCTTTAGTTTGCCAATCTTTAGTTGTGCATGCACCGCTATTCAGTATTCACTGCTATTCATAAATAATATATAATAATATTGAGTTCTCTGATTTGATAATTGATAAATTGATATCAGTATCATTTTAACCACCAGCGTGTGATTAATTTGTATTTTCCCTTTTTAATGTAAAATAATTGTAATAGTTCTGAAGTGTTAAATTTTTAATGTATGATATAAATTGTCATGTTTGTGTACGATAGCGCAATAAATGAATATTGTATTTTACTGATGATTAAAGCAATTCGTGCAAAATGATTCCCTAACCATTCCAAAATATCAAAAATGCACGACGTTAATATTTAAGTTTTCACTTGAACGGGTTGCACTCCGGGAAGTCCGTTCGTTCTTATTTTACTGAATATTTTTAAGCATATGATTTTTTTTTTGAAAATGTTGATGTATCTGAATTCTAAATCATCCCCCCCCCATATCTTCGAAACCTATTATTAATCCTTAGTACACAACAGTTACACAATTCAAGTACTTATATTTAAATTTTGATTTATATACCTACACTAAAATCTTCTATAACAATCATTGGCTTAACAATTTACAATAAAAAGAGTGGTCCTCGTTAACATAGTCATTTGAAAAAAATAAGTTTGTTTTAACAAAGAATATTCCTTAACGGAAATAGAAAACCTTATAAAAATATATAATATACATACGTAGACTAATAAGCAGTAAGCACCAATTCTTAAAAATTCCAAAAATCAGAATTTGAATAAATAGATGTATTCTTGCTTGGTGTATCCTCCTATATATAGTGTAAGTGTATATATGTATAGTAAATAACTTAAAGAAAAATTATGCAACTAAATGTAGTTATATGTATATTGCAATATACATATTGGCTATTATACCTATTCTCCCTAATACTTTTTGTATTAACTTAAACATTTTTATAAGAATATTGTTCATATTATTACAATTATAGCTGTCATAATATATTTTATAACATACGAGCAGATTAATTCGAATTACGAAAATTATTGGGTGTGTCAAGCGTGTACCATGGCTTTTTTTTATTATTTGGCAGTCGATGGTTATAATATTAAGACCCGTTTTAGAATATTAATTTAAAGAACACAATGGTACTGTTTTTGAATTATTTAATCTTTCAGTGTCCTTTTAATGTTTATATATTATTTTTTATTTATTTTAAACATTTGTAAAAAAGGATTGTTTTGTTTGATAATTAATTTCGTAACTAAAAAAGGAGTGTCGTTAGTGCATTTTATACTCTTACTTAAAATCTAAGAACAAAGTAGTAAAAATAATAAAAAAATTGCAGTATTTATCTCGGTTTACAAAATTCTTGGAACATATGTTATAACATAGGTTAGGTGCACAGCAATATATGTTTATATGTTTGCTTTAAAATTTAATTCAAATGAAAGATTAAATAAATGACGCAGGAATGGTAAAAATATTTTTAACTGGGCAATAAATAAAAAAACACTTAGTAGTGGGTAGAATTTTAATGAACAATTGTTTTAGAAATGATTGTAATAATTTCAATATAAAATATGAATAAAACACAAAACATAATATACAGGTCGGTCACCATGTAGCCATATATCCAACAATCCTGGTACGAGATAAGGACGTATAATGCGAGACCCTTGTCTGGTCAGTCGAACGAAAATTGCTAATTATTAATTAGTATTCATTTGACGTGCAACATTTGTCGAGCAATTCGTGTGGCTAAGTTGCATAGAATATTCATATGTTTATGTAGAATATTAAACTGATGCTAATTTTTTTTTACATAAAAATTATTTTATTTATCTCAAAAGTCAAAGCTCTAGAATCCAACAATATATTATAGGTATATTATAATATATTTGACAAATTAAATATTAATAAGACTAAACGAAATAAAAATAAATGTTTATGCTATTTATCTATGTTAATATACTTAATACCTCAAATCGAGAAATTAAAAAAGCCCAACAATTTAGTCTAAACGGATATAGAGACACAGAGTGGTACCTATAGTAATTACTATAACCTGGTACTATTGGTAGGGAGCTCCTCTCGGTTCGTTCAGAAGTCGAAACCACCCAGTACCTATGTTTAATACTTTTACGTGAAATAAAATGTTTAATATTTTTTAACGGAGTGTGCTAATAGTTTTCTCGAAAAATATGAAATAATTGCATAGATTTATATACAAAAGTGTCAACTGATTATACTGTTTATAGGGAAATATATGTTGAGAAATATTATTGGAACAAATTTATTTTATGAGTACATAATATATAATATTGTTTATGCGTTTAGCCTTGAATATAATATTTGTAAAATAATTGCTCAAAAATCATAATTTGGATAGGTAGGTAACTGTATTTTTAGAATAATATTTATCAGCAAAAACACGTAGGTAGTTACATACTTTATGACTACTCGATGGGAACGATATAATTGCAGAAATATAACAATGCAGAACGAAATATTAAATACAAACGTATATAATCAAGTGTTGCAAAATCATCAAATAGTAGTACGCAGTATCAAAATAAAATACGCGCCAACAATTTTTTTCGTTGAATATTCAAAATTCATTAATTTATAATGTAGGAGTAACATTATTTTTTATTTTTCGTTTTAGTCATTGTTTCATTATGAATCAAGTTCCTATTGAAATAGATAGAATACCTATTATTCTTTTAACGGATTAATATAAGTGTACCTACCTACAAATTATTACCCAGGAAAACATATTTTAGCACTGCCCCTCCCGACGGCAAATATTAATTATACCTTAGTGTTCTACCCATATAATTACCTACCCAAAACAATAAAAAATTGTTTAAAACAAATCGAAAATAATTTTTTTTTAATAGCTATAATAATAATAATATTAAATACGTGAATATTATGTTTAATATAATATGCTTCAACCAACCATGGTATTATAATCGGTTCAGTACCACTCCTCTCGCTTTAATACACCTATATTTTGTCTAGACTAGTACATAAACCAAGGATTATCCTGTCAAAAAATGTTCACAAATATGTAAAATACCTTCCCATGAGTGATGGTTTTATATTATACCAACCAATAATACTTATCGTATTACATATACCTACATATTACATTGTATCCCGCTGTCAAAACCACTGTAAGTTAAATACAGTAGGTATGTAGATATAATAAAATATGTATAATGTATTAATGTATTATTGTACAGGACACGCAACGAACGTGATGTGTTTGTTTAAATTATCAGATGGTCATTCTCCTACGCCATGTCATGCCTAGTAATTACCTACAGACTATAGTAGGTACATACTTATTACCTATACATATTTGGGGAAGCTATATTATACCCGTGCACCAGATTTTTAAAATTAAAATCAAATAAATAAATATAATTTTAACTAGTAACTATAGTCTATACTTAATAAATGATTATTGGACGACCCATAACTCGTTTTCCATCCGTCAAGAGTCCAGACGAATAGGTACATTGCTCTGTACATTGTACCACTTGTACCTAACACGTGAATTCTTGAGATTGAAATACCAATTTTTTTAATAATTTATGTTTAGTAAAACTATAAAAAATATTCTACGAATTATTCATTCCAATGTTTACGTATCTATGTATAAGCGTATCAATTTAATACTCAACAGTTAATGTATCTAAAGGCTAAAGCTTTATGACTTTATGTACTATAGTCTAAAGACTAAAGAGGTACCTAGGTGATTAGTTATTAGGGTAGGTATAAGTTAAAATCTATATAAGGCATTTAAGTATTTAAGTGTTACTAATTATTATACTTCACTTCAAGACTTAAGTAAAATAATTACCTAATAAACAAAATAACTCTAGCTAGTATTTTTTTAAAATCCAAAACAATGAAAATCAATGTACTTAGGTATACTATATAATTATACAGGGAAAAAAATATTTTATTTTCACTAAAATTACTATAATGATTTTTTAACTATACATACTTATTGGGTATTTACTACCTAAAATAATTAAATAGACAATGGCTATTTAATGTAAACCTATTAATATAACAATAAGTATTTAACTCTCGTCATTAATCATTAACTTGTTACGTAGGTCTCGGAAATGATTATAAGTTATAGCTATATTATTTATTGGTAATCGTTAATTGTAGATATGTGGTATATCTGTATACATAATCCACCCTTAACGAAACATTTCTAAGTTGGAATCTTTTGTTTTAGTTCCTAGAAAGTAGAAATTGTATTTAATAGTTAATATTTGCGTAAATTATTTATAGATCTATTATTTTTAAAAAACAATTTGTTAAAATAACAGTAAAATGAGAAATTTACCTTATAAAGAAAAGAAATTATTTATTGATGTAGGTATACACAAAACACAATACACTTACTATTGTGTACCTACTTGTGTTCAATTTTTTTTATGAATACATACAACTTGGAAACATTCATTATATATTATTGTCGGCAGTATCTATAGGTAACCTACTTTATAACATTCATACCTAATCGTTTTACATGAAATGATTTATCGTTGCTTTTAAACAATAATTAATAATATAATATAAAACTCGTATATACTGGACTGTATAAACATTCTTGCGACTATCATAGCTTTAAATTTGTATAACGTTATTCTAATAAATATATGGACAATGGTGTATAAATGGGTAAACAGGAAAAAAGTCTCAGAAAAAAGTTATTGATAAAATTACTAAAAAAACTTTTAAAATATAATATCAATCATAATCAACTAGGTACTCAATATAGGTAGGTAATAATGAAATATATATTTATATATTATACCTAATAATTTTACAAATATTATGAACCAGTTTGAAAATTAAAAAAAATTGAAAAATTTATTTATTCAAATGTAAAAGATCTCTTTATTATATTTTGACCTATTTATTTTAAGAAATAAGAAGTATCTGATTTGTTTCCAGTAAAATGTTGACATACAATGTTAAATCAAACATTTTTTTGCCAGCTTTTATTTTTTTTTCCGATTAGCCTCTCCTACTTCGGCCAATCCCATTCTCGCTCTGTCCGTTACTTTTTACAAATTTTCGTTAGTAATTTCCAAATACTGGGATGTTTATTGCCGACAAGATGGGAAACTTATATTGTTCCAGCCTTCACAGATCACAAGCATTGTTATATAGTTCTTTGTGGATTTGTTGATATAGTTGTCATACAAATATGATTCTGATATAGGTACAAACAATAGTTGCAAGTTTAATTTCTTGAAACTAAGCTGTTTGTATTTTGTTTCCTAAATTTCCTAAATGTACCTCCAACATAATTTACGTATCTACAAATGACTGTAGGTAGACCTTTTTCCTAATATCGTATAAATGTACTTGTTGTAATATAATCGACTGACCGAAATGTTTAAAATGCTTTTTATGTGTATTACTTTGATGTCTAACCTATTTAAGAAAACAATTAAAATATGATGTTGTTTCGGCGACATATTTTAGATAATATTTAAATCTATTAAAGGTTTAAACAATTTTTCCCGCGTCTGTGGATTTAGAAAATTGGAGTGATAACAGTAATATAGTTTATTGATTAAATTTCGTTGAAAACACTGAACTACCGAAGACGAAAAACGTCATCCGATTTGATAATATCGTCTTTTTGTATAATATTATTATTGTACATCGTTGTGTACCACACTTGTACATCGAGCAGCTATAGTACCTACCCTTCTGGTTGCTTTCGTAAACGTAAGTCTCGTAGACGTACTCAAAAGTCAAAACTAAAGGTAAGTGTATCGTGTTTTTGGGAATGCGTTGCAATTTTTTTTTCTCGTTAGAAAAAATCCGTAATACCTATATTATGCACCACAGTTGTTACGAACAGTTTACGATGATTAAAATACTCTTTGGTTACCCACACAAAGAAATCGATTATTAATCTTATTATTATCTATCAATACATCTTAGTAATATTTCGCCAGTCATTATAAGCAGCACAATGTGCCTCTCTCCGCGTTACTACTCGACCAGCAATGCTGGTTGTTTACATTGCTAACCATGCACTGTCTGAGGTCGATTGTGTTTTCATTGCTGTCTGTGCTGGCGATAGCTGTTTTTAATGTACACTGCAGCGATGTACCTCTACCCATCCAACGCCACGGCATGGTATACAAATATTCTCGTTTTTTCAGTCCATTAAAATCGTTAGCCATGTCTGAAAAAGTCGAGAGACGTATTGATGATATTGAAAAGTCTATTGGAGACTCGCGAATCTATCGGGGATTGGTGATGAAAAATGGTCTTACAGCTCTATTGATAAGTGATCCTGACACTGACAAATCTGCGGCGTCTCTATCAGTTGCAGTTGGTAAGTTTTGAAATAATTCTTTAAAAATTAATTGCTGATGATAATATCTCTTAACCATTAGGTGATTTCTCTCTAATATTTTAAATTACATTAGTACCTATTGTTTTTTTTTTTTTTTTAGGTTCACTGAGCTTTTATTAATAAATTATAAAAAATACAGTCTTTTATGTAGGCAGTAGTTTGAATTTTATTTTTAATTCCTCGTTATAATTATTATTATTCCCATATTATAGGTAGTTTGAGTGAACCTAAAGATTTGCCAGGTTTAGCTCATTTTTGTGAGCACATGCTGTTTTTGGGTACAAAAAAATATCCAACAGAAAATGAATTTACACAGTTTTTAACACAAAATGGTGGATCATACAATGCATATACCGCAAATGATCATACAAATTATTATTTTTCCACCAAGACAGAATCACTAAAACCATCATTGGACAGGTTAAGAATAATTTTTTTTTTTCAATAATGATTTATATTTTACAAATTTTACAAATTTTATTTTAGATTTGCTCAATTTTTCCTTGAACCTTTGTTTACAACAAGTGCAACTGAAAGAGAAATTGGTGCTGTCAATTCTGAACATGAAAAAAATGTTGCTGATGATTTTTGGCGTCTAGCTCAGTTAGAAAAAAATGCAGCCGATCCAAATCATTCATATAACCAATTTGGAACAGGTAAACTATAATTAAATTATTTTTAATTATATTTTAAAACGTTGAGGTAAATTCAATACCTAACTAAAATCTTTTATAAAGAATCGGCTGTATATCATATTTTTTTATTTTAATGTTTGTTATTTAGGTACAAAAGAGACATTATGGGATCTTCCTAAATCAAAAAATGTTAGCGTCCGTGATCAACTATTGGAGTTCCATTCTAAATGGTACTCTTCTCATTTAATGTATTTAACTATACTCGGAAAAGGTATTAACTCAAAGGCTTTTTGTTAAACATTTAAAATTAATTTTTGTTATCAATTCTTAGAGGATTTAAATACTTTGGAAGAATTGGCTGTATCTTTATTTGGAGACATTAAAAGAAAAGATGTAGAAAGACCATATTGGAATGATCCAATTTATAAAGAAGAACAACTGGCAACTAAGACTGTTGTAGTTCCAGTAAAAGATATTAGAGTGCTGTCTGTCAATTTTCTTATTCCAGATCAAAGCAAATATTATAGAAGCATGGTAAAAATATTTGTTAACAATGTACATAATTTAAACATAAATGTTAATATACATTTTATTAATTAGCCTAGCAGGTATTTGAGCGCTTTATTTGGTCATGAAGGTCCTACAAGTATTTTAACAGTTTTAAAAAAAAGAGGATGGTCTAGTAAACTGTCAGCTGGCAATAAATTTGAAGCTAGGGGAATTGAGCTTTTTGATATTGATGTGGATTTAACAGAAAAAGGAGTTGATCATGTTGATGACATTGTTAAATTAATTTTTCAAGTAATATTATATTTATTTAAGTAAACATTTTTAATGAGTAATATATATTATTTATAATCTTATATTTTCATGATGGTTTAGTATGTGAATATGTTAAGACGTGAAGGACCCCAAGAATGGTTCCATGATGAAAACAGTAATATTAGTGCAATGCAATTTCAATTTAAAGATAAAGGTTCACCTTTAGATTATGTTTATCGGTTGTCTTCTCATATGATTGTAAGTCATACATTTAATTATTTAGGCATAATACTATCTGTTATTTGATCTTTATGTATTTGTTTAGACTTTTGAATTAGAACATGTCCTAACAGCTGAATATTTAATACGAGAATGGAAACCTGATTTAATAGTAGAACTTTTATCTTACTTCAGACCAGATAATATGAGGTACCTATGAACAGAATAATATTAGAATTATTGGATTTTTCATGAGATAGCATCAGTAGCGTACGCAGAATTTTGGTTCGGTTAGGGTTTTACCTGAGCAATTAATTTACATTATTTTTTTCTAAACAGTTTTTATATAACAAATCATAGTTAGTCTCAAATTTAGTCTTCATTTACAGTGTTTAATCTGGTCATCTATAGAGCCTCTTCGGCCGTAACAAATATGGTAATATTCGATGGACAATGATACACCATCGATTATGGTAGACGTTTAGCAATGTTCTAAATCAGCTAAATTAAAACTGAAACTATGATTATAGATGTCTGTGTCATATTCAACAATTTATTTTATATTTATTTAAAATGACCAACAATTGGTGGTAAATAAGATTTTTTTACAGTAAAAAAAAATTCAAGGGGTTCAGAACCAACCCTAGAACCTTAGGTACTGCATACGCCACTGGATAACATTATATGACTAACTATAGCAGTGGCGAATTCTCCGTCCATCATTAAAAATATATTATTACGTAAAAAAAATCATAATGTATGACAACAATTTTATATATTTCTGTGGTACATATCTGTGATTATTATAATTTTATTGTAACTAACGGAGCATGCAATAGCTATATGCGCCACTATACAACACTTGTTATTGCTCTGCCTGTGGAATATTGGCTATTCCGAGACCTGCTCCACAAGCAGCCAAAGTACTAACCCACCCATGAGCCAGGACCTAGGGCATGGTCATTCAGTTGCGCTTTGTCAATGATTTGTATAATTTATGTTCAATTGTCTCGTATGCGAAAGAGTATGACAATTTTTTTGAAAATCTTAATAAATAAAAACTAACGTGTATATTAATAATTAATTATAAATAAAATAGAGTTCATCAACAAATTGAAAGTAAAATCTTTTTTTAATGTTTTATCTTAGAATAAATGTGTATTCCTATAATACATTATGACAAATGATCATGCCCATACTTTGGAGTCAGCATTCGCCACTGAACTATAGATTCATTAATTATGAATCATGATACACTTAACTACAGAGTATAATGTACAATATGTTACATTTTCTAATTTTATGTATTAATAATTAATTTATTATAAACTAAGTATACATAGAATAAGAGATACAAAGAGTTTTGCAAAGAGTTTGTGATATTAAAGTCATTGTATGTTATGTTAATTGTATGAAGATATATAAGTGAATTTAGATGGAGGTCCTCTCAATCAGTTGTACCCATAGAATAAATAATTGCTCCCTGACGTTGTCTTTTTTAGACCAATAAATAGAAACCAAAATAGTTACTTAGTTTTAAACTAAGTAGTAAGTACCTATCTATTTTTATTTAAAATGTTTTAAAGAGTGACAATATAATTAATGTATTCTGATGTGTGTAAAAATTTGAATTTATTATTATTCTAGAGTTACAGTAGTTTCCAAAATATTTCAAAACAAAACAGATACTGTAGACAAATATTATGGAACACCATACTCAATAATGAAAATACCAACAGAGACTTTGAATGTAATATATATATATATATTTAGAAACCATTTATTATAAATAATATAAATGTATTTTAATTTTTTTAATGTTTAGGAATGGAAAAAAGATGATTTATGTGAAGATTTAAAAATGCCATCAAAGAATGAATTTGTTGCTACAGATTTTAATTTAGTGCCAATTGATAAAAATGTAATAAGATAATTTATCATTTAGTATTCCCATTTTGTTAATAATATATTTTTCTTTTATAGGAACCAGGTCATCCACATATTATTCATGATTCATTTCTTTTGAGATGTTGGTTTAAAACAGACACAGAATTTAGATTCCCTAAAGCATTTGTTTCAATTGATTTTTTCAGGTAATTAATCACATATAACTATTATAACTATTAATTCAGTAAATCGCTAATTTTTTTTTCTTTTTAACTACATAAATTATTCAAACAATAATAACTTACATTTTTTAATTTTGAATATTGATTTTTCAAATATTACTTTATCTAATAAATTAAAAAAAAATCCATAAAATGTTATATTTTTTTAGGGGCTTGGACTTTCTTTAATGTATTACAATATGTTTTTAAAAATAGAAAATAAACATGGTTTTTTTTCTTAGAAAATATTCATGGCACAGGCATGGGAACATTTATGAAGTATTTTAGAATATTACATTTTTCTTTATTAAAATGATTAAACAATTTAATATGAGGTTCCCCTCATAAGCTGTTCTTAGAGCATTTTTTGTTTGAAAAGTTGTTGAAGTACAATTTCTCTGTCTCTTTTAATCAGTATTTTCAAATTAAACACGTGTATTGTACTATTACAGTATCCTACACAAGAAAAAAATAGGCGCAACAAATCTACTATGCAACAAAAGCCAATTCCCCAGATTAATATACTAAATATTTCTTCTAAACGGTTAATATTTTAGCTTATAAAATTTAAATACAGAGATAACTTATAGTATCATTGTTAGTACTAATTTTATCATAATCAATGTTTTATCTTATTTGTAATATTTTTAACTGTGAATTAGCTTCAGCTTATTGCAATTAATTTTAATTGTTTTATTAAATGAAAATTGTCTGTAACTTATTTTAAAATGTATTTTTATACAGCCACATTGTAATGACTGATCCATTCCATTGCAATATTATGAGTCTTTTTGTGAGATTATTTAATGAAGATTTTTCTGAATATACATGGGATGCAACCAGGGCTAGTCTAAATTTAATCATACAACCAAGTAGTTATGGCTTCAAGGTAAAATACAATTTAAAACTCCAAATAAAATATTTATGTTATAAATTAAAATAATTATTTTTAGATGCAATTGAGTGGATTTAATCACAAGTTACATATTTTACTGAAGAAAACTATTGATAAGCTTTTGACTTTCAAGATTAATCCACAACGCTTTGAAATTCTTAAAGAAGAAGTAAGTCATAGTAAAATTAAAAATAATTTCTTTACAATTTAAATTTTTTAAATTCATTTATAGAAAATTAGGGATTTGAAAAATATTGATATGGAACAACCTTATCATAGTGCAATGAGGTATAATTCTGTCGTTTTATCAGAGGATGCATGGACACCTAATGAATTACTAGCTGCTATCGATGGTAAGTAATGATATTATTCTTAATTTGACTTGTTTGATTTAATGTTTTAATATTTTTAGACGTTAAGATTGAACACATTGAGGAATTTATTGAAAAGTTCCTCTCCCAAATGTTTATGGAATCATTAGTATATGGTAACATAGATAAACCTGTAAGTATATTAAAATAATAACTATTAGTTTGACATATTACCTACTGAATTATGTGATTTCATTTTAGAAAGCATTAGAACTTATACAAATACTAGAAAAACCATTTTTGGGTCGAGATGGATTCCGTAGATTACTACCTCGTCAAATGGTTAGGTCAAGAGAAGTACGACTTGAAGATCGTGAGTTAAATATTTTTTTCTATGTAAATTTTTTGATGATCAGTCAAATGATCTTGACGAATCAACACGATTATTATTTTTTGTTGATAGAGTAAAACTGCGTTAAGGCGCTCCTGTTTAATAAGCCATCTATAGGTGGAAATCCATTAAAATTTCAGAGAGGACTAAAATTATTAACATCAATGTGAGCGGGGAGGCTTCGATCCTACTAAACTAAAAAAGGAGGGGGCTTGACGGACTTTGGAGGGAGTGCTAGGCTCTCAAGCCCTCTCCCCCGATTACCGCCAATTAAGTCATCCCGCTTAATACGTGGATTTTTCCGGTCCCTAAAACCTGTGGGTCTTTAAACATTGAATAAAACATGCTTAATACGTACTCCCGCTCTCTTTTCTGGCTACTCATACCTTTTAACACAGAAAAATTAACTTAATACATCGATAAACATTTTGTTGAAACTTTTATCTTATCTTAATTTTACCCAAACATTTATGTACAATATGCATATAATATAGTACTGGGCGCAATAATACGTGTTCTGGCACAGCGCACTCGTAAACCAATTTAATGTTATTGATTGATAAAGATAATTAACGGTATTTTGATATTTTATTACATTAGTACAACATACGTGACATAGTTTATGTGATGTTGGTACTTGTACAACTAGTCGTGTCCGAGCGTTGAATCGGTCATGTTTTTTTATTAATAAGTCTGTACTTGTATGTGCTATGTGTTTGTTTTATTATGTAATAAATAACACATAACACCATGAACTATTTACTAATTTATTTAAACTAATGCTTTAAATGTGTATCAACGAGATTCCGCCAAACACGCTTCAATGGTATTACACCATCCCTCATAATACATAGTTTTACAATTTCCTCTCCGAGAGCGTCTTAACAAGGTTTTACTGTAATTTTACTTTTTGTTTCTTATTTTAAATTAAACATTAAATCTATTACAAAGATATTACAGATTTATTTATATAATTATATACTTATTGAATTGGGATTATCTTAATTTCTATAGAATTTATAATCAATAGGAGTAGGTTAAATACCAAAAGTGTACAATCACCTTACTTTTAATTATATATATGTACTATATATTATGGTACTATACCAAATAATATAATATTTTTATACTTTAATTTATACTCCATTCAGTTTGACTTAAAGACATTCAATTTAAGCATTATATTTAAGGTGAAAGTGCATTATTCGAAACAACAAGTGATCATCACAGCAGTTCATGTGTTTATATACATTTACAATGTGGTGTTCAGTCTACATTAAAAAATATGATAGTTGGCCTATTCAACGAAATTATCAAAGAGTCATGTTTTAACACCCTACGAACACAGGTATAATAAATTGTCTGTGTTTAAATAGAATGAAACTATTAAAATCAACTTTTTGTACTAGGAACAACTTGGTTACATAGTGTTTAGTTCGTCAAGCAGAAGTCATGGAATACTGAATTTGCGTATTATTGTACAATCTGACCGTACTCCAATGTATGTTGACTCTAGAATAGAAAACTATATAAACACTATTGAGGTTAGTTAATTTGAGTAGCTTCATTTTAATATTCTAATTAATCGATTGTTTTTTTCTAGCAATTATTAATGAATATGTCTGAAGAAGAATTTAACAAGTACAAAGATGCTTTAGCTGTTAAACTGTTAGAAAAGCCAAAGGGCTTGATGAAACAAGCAGCTGTCTATCAGATAGAAATTGACACACAAGACTACAATTTCAACCGAGCTCAAATCGAAGTAGAAGCATTAAAATTAATCGCCAAAGATGATATTATTAAATTTTATAATGTAAGTTATTTTGCAATTTTTTTTAGTCTGATAACTAAGTGATAATTTGTATAGGATCAAATCAGCCAATCTGGGCCAGAAAGACATAAGTTAGCGGTACATGTCAGATCTACATTAAAGAATACAACTGCGGAAGAAGTGGATAATAGTTTGATGGCCAACAATGTATGTGTTATTATTATGATATAATGTGTAATGACCAATGTAAATATTGTTAAGTTAATATTATTTTTCATTTTGCAGACCATTATGATTAAGGATATAACCGACTTTAAGAAGAAGCATCAACTGTATCAATTGCCAAACTCATTTATGCCTGCTGGACACACAAAATCCAAGTTGTAATTTGTTTTTTAAATTACTTCTTACAAAAATATTTCTTATATTTTTATACATTTAAATTATAATAATTCATGTAAAATCAAAATATATAACAATTTTTAGCTACAATTGTATTTAAAGTTACAGTTGAGCATACAGTTTAGACCAGCAATTCTCAACCTGGGGCCAGCATATTATTTAGGGTCGCCAACACATAAAATAGCTTATAGTCTAAATAAATACTTAGTTTAGGGATCATCACTTTAAAAAGGCTGAGAATCTCTAGTTTAGACATTTATTTAACTGGTTTCTGAAAAAAACATAATAATATTAAATTATTGAAACGTTTTTTTCTATCAAAATGTATTTATCAATTTTGTAAAATACTCAATTATTTAATAAAAGGAAAATAAATTATTGTATTGATTGTACACATATATTATTTTAATAAACATAAAATTGTATGTTTAGAATTCACAGGAAACATTAATAATGTTACAGTTTGATTTTTGAACCAAACACCTGATTGTAATGTTGTATAAATGTTTAATTTAACTAAGAAAAACGGTCAATGTCAAACCCTAATTTATTACAAGGTGATAATAATTTAGCGGTTTCATCAGAGCCATTCATGGTACACGTATACTGCAAACAATATATGTATAATAGTTTCATGTAACTATTGTGTACTGTGGTATCGTTTCTATTGCGTCTGTGAGTTTCTAACTATGGATAATTGCGATGGTAGACGGTGATGTGAAAGGAAAAGGATAGTGAGTAGTGACATCGACATGTTTATAGATTCTATTCTACATGCATAATATAGTAATATACTAATTAACTAACCTAAAAATGGATAAATAAAACATTTTTTATATATTATATAGTATTTAATATGTATTGAATCTTGATGAAAATCATAAATATAAATATGTTATTATTTCAAACTGCATTATGGATATGTAATATGTATGATGCAAAATATATACAATTATAGATTTTGAATCTTATTGGCATGAGGACAATATTACGTGATGCCATTATATTTTCTATATTTATACAAATTAATGTATACTTGTAGTCTTGGAAACTATTGAACCAATTGGCACCAAATTTCGCCCACATTCCTTGAGACTGGCATAACCTAAACTAACCTTTTTTTTTATGCTTAGTTTTCTTTATTTAGTTTTTAATCCCTCTAGCTTATTATAGGTATTGCTACTTGCTATAGAGGGGCTCACCCATGAATTTCGTTTAGGTTTTTACTTTTGACCCCCCCCCCCCCCCCAAAAAAAAAGTACCAACTAGATTCACTTTCCTATCAGAAAAGTTACTGTTGAAGAAAATCCAAGCACTTACTGTGCTAAAAGGTGATGACAGACAAAAAAAAAAAAAAAACATCATTGTAAAATCAATACATTCATCGCTTCGCTCAGAATCTAAAATTTTTTTTACAAATTGATTAGTACAATTATTTGAAATAAAATACAAAATCAGAGATTGATGCAGGCTGTAGGAAGTCTTCTTCTTTCAGATAAAAAAATGGTCATCGAAATCCGAGAATTTGAGAAGTCTGAGAGTTATTCCAGTGGTCATTTTTTTCGATATAATGCATCCTATTAACGCCCCCCCCCCCCCCCTAAATAGGTATCGGGTAGTAGATTAGTGGAAAAGTATTATAATTGAAGTGGCAATATTGCCCAATATAGTAGGTACGAAGGGCATTGTAGAAGACGACCAAATTATATACTTTTCCCGTAACATAGGACGGTTTACGTTTGGACGAGTTATTTTCAAGTGGTTAGATAATAACATCATTTTCGATCAAATAGCGTCGTTTACTTTGTTCTGTAGTAAAAATTTAGCACCTAAACCTATACGTAATAAATAATAACACCAATACCATAACTATAGCTCACGTTTCCAATGTTCGCACAAAATTGATATTCGCGTCATAGGCAATTGTTAAGTTTAGGTTGATCACTTAGGCAAGTTGGCATTCCATGAGGTCGCAAGGCGCATAGGTACTTTTACGTCAAAAACGCTAATTTATGTCTCACAGAAAATCCCCTTAAATGAGACGAGGCTTTATGGTCTCCGATAAAGGTCTCGCTCCCGTTTACAGCCGGGAGTTCTTCGGTCGGACCAATCTCCACATCAGTATCAGAATTATTCAAGGGGCTTCAACCAAGACCGATGGCGCGACTAGGGGAGGACTTTGACTATGATTTAGCCCCCCCCCCCCCCAAAAAAAAAAATAATAATATCCCTTATTGATTTTAGACATAGGGCTCCCTCCCTATGGGTTGTTTTAAGTGCTTTAGCCCATTTGCGTCCCAACGTTTATGTACATATATTTTGTGCCCAAAATAAAAACTTAATTACACACTAAATTTTTTTGTCCAAATGCGCCCATTTGCACAACTTTTGAAACCTGACCTAACAAAATAAATGTCTACGAGTAAATGCGGCTTCTCTTTGAGCACTACTTGAAAATAGAATAATCCTTTCTTTGTTCATCAACATCATCGTCAAATAATAAAAATTGATATTTTTATTTGAATAAGATGTTTATACGCAGATATTTAAATATGTTATAGACCGTAAAATGGTGTGAATAGGAACAATTTTTAAGTTATTTGATTATAAAAACGTCAATTTTTAAGATAGTTTTTCTGAAAAGTGTTTGAGATAGACTACACACAGACTTGTTATTCTAATGTGAAATTTTTAATTTAGGTTTGTTGGGTTTTTTAATATTTTTTTTTCAAAAATGTGTTCCTATCCACGTTGATGAGGTATACCGGAACATAGGTAAAATGTTCTCAATTTTTCTTATTCAGATCAACTGGAGGTTGATAGGAACACATTTTATTTTTTAAAAAAGATTATAGGACTACCTTATTAATTTCAAAAAAAATTATATAAAAATACATAGGTTATTACATAATTAATTAAAAATTTCATTTTCCTAAAATACTTCCTAATTGCAGTAATCAAAAATATATACAATTCAATAACTTATATTCATCATTGAAAATAAAACAAACATATATTTGTTTAATTCAACTTATGAACTAATAACTATACAAATTTCAGATCAAAATGAACATAATAAATAAACAGTACAAAGTTAACTCAATAACTGCAATATTAAAGTCGTATAAAACATAAAACCCATAGTAAAAATATACTGCTATGTCGAGTAGATTCATATGTTTTTAATAATATATATATAAAAAAAACAATTTTGAATAATATAAAATATTTATAGGTATAATGCCTATTTTTTAACTTAAAAAAAAACATTTATAATATTATTATTTTTTTTACACAGTCTAAATATGCATAAAATGTTTACATTGTTTTATAAAACAATCATGTAAGAATATTTATTACCAAACATTTTTTCACTGTTAATTTTATTCTAACAATAATCATTATTAATTTGTGCATCATAATTATATATATTAAACTAATAGGTTTTTTTTTAATGTGATTTATTAACATTCTTTTCAACTAGGAGTTGGAGCTTTTTTCACCATTTATGTAATTGTATCTATTTAACAAGTCATCTTCTTCTTCATCTTCGTCATCATCATCATCATCATCATCATCGTCTTCCAAATATCGTTTAGTTCTACTAGATTTTCTAGGAGGAGACCTAAATCATTTTTTATTATGTTTTATTAATTTCATTCAATTTTAGTATTTAAATTACCTTAAGTTTTCTTCCGATGAACTAGATGAATCTGGAGTGTTACGTCCACTTGGAGTTGGACTTCCAGGTGGCGAAAATGCTTGTAACAATTTACCTTTACTGTCTTTCCAAAAATGTGACTAAAAGAAAAACCTGGATTATATAACCTTAATACCCAGGCAAGTTAACAATAAACTTTTAACTTACAATTGGTCCATCCCGGCCAAACAACAATAAGAATGAAACAATAAAGTCTCTTGATCTTTCTTCCCATCGTTGCAACATGTCTACTTTTTTTTCACCAATAGTTCCCATAACTCGTTTACTGCGGTCTTTAAGTTCTTCCATTTTGTTTTGAAGTTTTAATTTTTTTTCCTAAAATCATTTTTATTATTTTTGAGTGCTTATATTTTTAAGACAATTTATGTAAAAATCTAACCTTTAAATAAGATACATTTAAATCTTTGGCACTGTACCCACGTTGAAGATTACGTCTAACATACATATCATAATCCCGTACTATTCGAGAAATAACGTCTGACGTTGATACACCCTCAGTCCTTTGGGTGCCTACAAACATACCTTTTTCTTTAAGCCCTCCATAAACATCTTGACCATCTTCATTAATGTAAGGTATATCATCATGAGCAACAAAATCAATCTATACAGAATTTAAAACTCACATTTATCATTAAAAATAAAACCGTATTATTTTTAATTACTTTATTATCTATTAAAAATTGATCATCAGTTTCCCATGGTGCATCTTTAAGAACTTCATCTATATAACGGCAATGTCTAACAGCTTCATACCTTTCTTCATCCGTCATTACAGTCTTACCTTTAAAAGTATGTGTGACACTGTCACTGCATACTAAAATTTATACCCAACAAATACATTTATGACTATAAATTATCTTTAATTTATTTACAACACTAAATTATTTTAACTAATTAAGACAAGTTATATCAACTAACCTCCAACAATCAAGTAAACATTTTGGAATACAGTTTTTGCTTGCATTAACTGCCTAGCATGTCCTTGATGGAACATATCATAAACACCATCTGCATATACTCTAATTCTTCGAGGAGCTGCAAATAACAAGCATTGTCTAAAATAAAAATTAAATTTCAGCTGTAGATAATTTCAGAGATAGATAATCATAACTCTATTCATTTTTATTTGTTTAGTAAGTATACAATTGTAAATTTGGATAATATTTTTATTTACTAATATGAAATGGTAATTTGCCTTGTAGGGTTCCACATGGTCACACTCAATGGCGTAATTGTGGGGGGAAGCACTTTCCCCCTGAAATATTTGGAAGCAACAAGGGTATTACTCCCCCCCCCCAGATATGCCATAGTAGACATCTTTAATTTTCTAAAATAAAGAAAGAATGCAATACATTTAATATATGTACGTAAAATAAAAATATTTTTTTCCTTCATCCATCACCATTTGCTTGGGTTAAATATTCACCCCAAACTTGAAATATACATATAAAACTAACTTTAATAGTATTGTGTCTATACCTTTTAATACTTTATAAAAACATATAGGTGTATATTTTATGTATTAATTTTTTTCCCGTATATTTTGATATAAAAAAAACAATGCAGACAACTTTTAACCCCACACAAGTGAATGTAGCATCAAAAATTAGCATTGAGTAGTAAGGGATTCAATTATTGCATATAAGTTCATTTATTTCATGTTCCTCTTTTTGTATAATATGTTGATGTTTTGCCAACGTTATCTTATTATCTTGGTTACAAAAATAATCCAATAGTATTATTTCATGAACTATTGATTATCATCATATTATTTTCACATATGTCATACTAACTTTTTTTTTTTAACTGTTGTATCTTTTCTACTTATTATATCTAATGTTTTTTAATAATATGAGTATCTAGTACCTACAATTTGTTTTTAAGCCATAAAATGAGCTTTAAGACTAGTGTAAAAACAAACAATTGTGTTATGGTTTTGATTTTGGTAAATACATTATCTTGACCTTCCATAGTTTTTTACCCGGTCACACTTCAAATAATTTGGTTACATCTTTATAGACACAGAAGCTTTTTTTTAAGTCAATAGGAATAATGATTATGGTTAAACATATTTCTAACTTTAACTTTATATAGCTAATAGACACAAATAATAATTCAATAACCATATACAGTTTAACAAACCAAGACAAAGCACAACATTTAGAATATATACCTGTACGAACAAACACATACAAATCCCTAGTATAATATGGTTTTTATCAAAGATAGTGGTGATATTAATTGCTATATAAAAGTACATACAATATTATACAATATTATCTTAGAAAACCTAAATATTAATTTCATAATATGGTTTATAGGTCATTATATGTTTATTTATTTCATTTGAACAAACAATTAGCACTAATTATGAAGAATAGAGAATATTATATTGTACGCTATAAGCATAAAAGTTACCATTAACAGAGGTAGTAAAAAGGGATATAGTTAAGAATATAGAATAAGTGGTATAGATCATAGGTGAGGGATAACTGAGTAATAACTTAAATATGGGTATTTTTTATTTGATTTCTGATTCTAATTTACTTTATGAGGGACAAAATAAAACTTTCACAACATTCCTTTACCCAAAAATTTAGACTTCCAGTTTTCACTATACAAATGTGATCATAGACATTTTGCCAAATTACATCAAATAGAACTAATATAATGATATAATATATATATACATATTTTTATAATATAGTTCATACCTAAGCCAGAATTGGCCATATCCATAGTGATTTTTGTACTATAATCACAAGCATTCCGTTCTTCAACTGCATCTTTATCTGTACTAAAAGGTGCAGGTTTGAAAATTGACTAAAATCAAAAGATTGTAGAAAGCTGTTAATATTTAATTAATTACTTAAAGTGGTATTTTAGTATTTAATATTTAGTCTATAAATTACACAGTTTACTATATTCAGTTGCATAATTGGAGCAATATTCTATTGATTATTAAAAAAATGATTTAAAATTTTTTTTTACATGTTTTGTAGCTTTGACAACAAATAAATTTTTTATTCTTCCTTTTATCCAAGGTATAAATTTAATTTAACCATACCAAAATGGCGCTGTATAATATTTTTTAATTATTTATTAATATTATGCAATATAGACAAAGTAAATTATAGGATGGTGGTATTCAATACAATTTTAATTAAAATATATAATATCAAATATGTATTTTTTAAGAGTATGCTTTTGGTAAAATTTTAAAATGATATCAAAATGAATCTACATGTTTATTATTATTTTGGCTCAAAATACTCATTTGATTTTTAGCATCTATTTTATGTATATTATACTGTTACAACTTTTTATTTTTTTTCTCACGCGTACTGTTTAATGTACCCATTGTTTCGAGGCATAACTTGTTTTGTCTGCATAATAAAATAAATTGTAATTGGATAAACTGAGAAATAATATGATAAAAGCCATTATTATTGCAATAATTAATAATAACAGAAAAACCCTCCTACAACATATTTTTTTATCAGTCAAAACCAGACGCAATAGCTTTGTTAAACACCTGATTTTGCTCAAACTCATTTTTCTCCAGATTGTTGAAAAACATATAAATAATTACAAGGTTTCAAAGTAAAAACAGAAAATGACATATATATGAAAATGTTTTATAAACATTTAATTAAGTATATACATCATCCACTACATCTCAAGGACAAATAAATAATGATGTTTGCTATTTTAATTGAAAATAGATTTATAAAATGCATACCTAATCCAAACATCATATAAAATATATTGAAAACTAACATAAAATATATTTTACAATTTGTAATTGCTACGTTAGTAATACCAATATTAGTATCAATATGATTTCCTAAATCTGACTAAAGGTTATTCAGATAAAAAGAGTGATTTACTGAAGACATCAAAATTGTATAATAGACTAATTATCTAATGGAGATGTTTTATAAAATAAATTTAAATAATAATTATGTACATCTTATACAATTAATAAGTATAAGAGATTTTTTTTTAATGAAGATAAAATTGTATTATCAAATAATTTTTATATCAGAACAATATTGACCAAAGCCTTACTAATTCTATAATTCTGTATAATTACATAGGTATTTAATATATTTCATCCTCCCATAAATACACCATTATTTTAGAACATAAATAAGTAAAACTAGTTTCTTTAAACCCACACATTTTACAAAACTATTTAACTTAAATTTAAAAATATTATTCTTTATATATATACTGTGAAGGTTTTTATTTTAATGTTGTCAAGGTAAATAATAAGTAGGCAGCTTCAATCATAACCATAGATATAGCTTCTTTGTCATTGAAAAATCTTAATTGTAGAACTGATGTAAGGTTTTTAAAATTGTATATATTTTTTAATATTATAAAATTATATAAATTACAACTATAATAGTATAGTAACATAAAAATACCGAAACTATTATTTAAAAAAAATTTATCATGGCCATGCAGTTCAAATGTAATCAACTTATATTCAATCCCACCATACAATCATAGTTCAGTTCATAGTGGCAGAGTCCACTACACAATATTCTCCTCATTAATGTGACAAATTACAGAAGGTATGCCAGTTTAATAACTTTAATAACTTAACAGTAAGGTCTCTATTTACTTTTTTTTTTATCATAGTTAGCTGCCGGAACAATAGTCCACATGCAATTTTGTTAAGAAAGCATAGTATTTGAAAACAAAATACCTATTTAATTTATGGTTACATATTTAAAAAATAACAAACATCGAAAATTGAACATTAACACATCCAGACCACCAGTAGAAACTTAAGGATTCACAGAATTTAATTGATGGGCTAAAACTGTACAACCATAAATATACAATCACACATTTTGAAATTATCAATTCAATTATTGTAATATTAGATGCATACTTATTTGTATATTTAAGGCTAATATTTTGTTGCTGTATTTAAATATAT
The DNA here is from genome assembly GCF_019925205.1 of Metopolophium dirhodum. Lineage (NCBI taxonomy): Eukaryota > Metazoa > Arthropoda > Insecta > Hemiptera > Aphididae > Metopolophium > Metopolophium dirhodum. The sequence continues at coordinate 1,518,205 of NC_083563.1, read as the reverse complement.
ATTTATACAAGCTTAAATATCTATAAATTAGTATCCAACACTAAACATGGTAATTTTTTTTGTAAATTATATTAAATAATATACATACTGGAGCAACATTGTGTAACTTGGGTTGTTCACATTTTTGTAAAACATTTTTATTGCCGACATGCATATCCACTTCTGTTGTATTATTAGTCACGTCGCGTGTTCTTTTCTTAGACATGTTTGTGTGTTAACTATATGTCCAAAATAATAATAACAATAATTTATAAGTCAATTGTACACAATTATTGATTTAATTTAAAAATTAATTAATTCAATAGAATTGAACACCTAATATCAAAACATACCTAGGTACATATTATATTTTATCAGACAGTGTTGTGTTAAATTAAAACTAAATAAATTAAATATTTTAAATTGTTCATATTTCTCACTATTTCAATAATAGGCATTAAGAAATTATTTAACAATAAATTCTTAGTAACTATTCTTTGTAATACATCAAATTTATTTCATCATATTTTAATAATTTCAAAACTTAATAAGTTAAATTATGAACAATATAATGTAGGTAGTTCATAAAAATAATATTTACAGCCTACCTACCTATTTTATTTAAAATATAATTTACTAATAAATTAATGATTAATAAAATAACAAATTAATTAAAATAATACCTATTGCCATAACATATACAAATCTGGTGTTTACAACATCTTTATAAAGTATAAATACTTAATGAAAATAAAATATTTAAAATTTATAAATTTAACTAAATAAGCTATAACCTTGGCTATAACTATTCTAAGCTTTTAATAAATCTACTAAGTATTTTCCAAAACCAAAATAAGACATACCTACTATAAAACAAAATAAAAATAACTTTACATTCCCCTTCAAAACTTAAAGTGAATCTAAAAAAGACAATAATCATAATGACAAAACAATATCCTTAAAATATACTTAACATAAATTTAAATTTAAACTTGTAAAATCAAGTTATACGAAGAAAAATGTCAACTGTACCAATATTATTTATATATATAATACAAACTTACTGGAAATATGGCACTATTGCATTAATTTTAACATTAGTTGAAATAATTTAAAGTACCTAGGTACACTAAGAACGTAATACAGTTATAATACCATCAAGTAGGAGTATAAAATCATACTAAAATGAATACTTACAGAACAAATAGAATACTGCGCATAAAATGATATTATATTAAAACAGGTAAGTATTATAGTTCAAGTCAATTGTAAGTTGACATTGCACGCGTATGATTTACAAATTACAATTGAATTTAACTAGATCGTTATACGGACGGCAATAGACCGATTGCTAAATAGACTATACCGGGCGAGGAGATAAATGCGGTAATTGGTAAACCGTTCAACTTCAAATTGGTAGTTTCGGTGAGAAAATTGCGCAAACAATATTTTTCGAATTGGGTTGTGCCACTATCTCCGGAGTGGCGGAGTCCGGACGGTGCTAAAGTCGGTGCCACGGACTAAGATATAATGGACTGGAAACGAGCGGCTTATCACGGCCACGAATGTATGCACAAGAGGCAAAGTGCGGGGGGTCGCCGCGTGTTCCTGGAGTTCTCGGCGCCCTCTGTATTTAACACGGACTAAGATACAAATTGTGTAGCCAAATAAAACCGCCGGTAGCGCTGAAAACTTCAAGGACTGTATTCTTATCAGCTAAGCGACACCATTTCGTGGCGGTCCCCCGATCCCCGCCGACCCAGTCGTCCCAGTCCATTATATCAGCTTACTGCATACGGAAATGTTTTACATTATCAACCTATTATCAGCCGACACCGCATGTTTGTCAACGTCACGAATTAGTCACACCACGGTTCAGTCTCACGCGGTGAGTCACACCAAGGTTAACCGCATTTTTCATTATTATCTACAACTACTATGGACTTGGAACAATATAATTTTATCTTGGCAAACCGTTTTGCACGACTTTGAACGAACAAACGGTAACACTGCGCGCCGTCCATCTGTAGTAATTTTAGTTTTTAAACATTTTATGTGCTATTTATGCATTTTAATTTTAATTTGTAAATAATTGTGTCTATATTCTATACTCTAAAGCATTGTTTCTCAAGCTGTGTACCGCGGACATCACTTCAGGCCTTCAGGGTTCCGCGAACTCTCATTAAAATTACAATTTAGGAGTCCTGTTTGTCTGTTATTTAAAATATTTTTTGAATTAAATACAGTGTACACATTATTATATGAAATTGTTATTATTTTTATTTTTATTTTCACATATTTTTTTGATTAAATACAGTATAATAGATTATTATTACACATTATTATCAAATTAAAATATTATATTTCTTATTGCAGATAATCCTTACATAAAATATAAAATGACGCTAAAAATGACTAATATAATGAAACAAAGTAAGGGTTCTAATTTTGGAACTTTAATTACTAATTGTTTAAATTTAAATAAAAATAAGGAGACACAGAAAAGGGTTCCACAGTTAAAAAAGTTTAAGAACCGATGCTCTTTAGAATTAGCAGTATAGCCTCTATGCAGTGGCGTATTTAGGGGGGGGGCAATGGTGGGACATTGTCCCAGGCAACACTTTTTTGGGGGCACCAAATATTTGTGGGAGATTTTTTTTTGAAAACAGATTTACAATGATTTAGGCAGTTATAGGCAAATAAATGTCAACAAAACGTTAAATTAATATTTAAATATAAACAAAGCCATTCTGTGCAATAAATCCCCACATCTGATAATACGCGTGCGTATTGGTTTGTCATCGAATACCTTAACCTATATTGATGGATGCCTAAACTAAACTTTTCTTGTGGGATATGATGTTAGTACTTAGTAACATAGTACCTATACTGTCATTACAACTATTACAAGAGGCTGAGAGGGCCGTATATCAAAAATGGTACCTATATATTGTACAGGAGAACATTTTTAATATTTAATAGCTTACAGACTACAGTAATTTTGTAAGTTATCTTTAACCACATATATATGTATAATAAATTGTATTCGAAAATTTCTTTTAAGTTTGATTATGTACTATTTAAAAACTTACCAGAAATAGTATTTTTTATAAAAACAATAAATATTTTAAGATATGGACTTATTGCATTGTAATTTTATTAACTACCTAACTTTTTATATTCACATACTTTTCTAATAATAAATAATTAGGTAATACTGATGACAATAATATTATTATTATTGTATTTCATAAATAATATTATAAGATTCTGAGCGGAGCGATGAAGACAATGATTTTACAATAGTGTTAGACAATTTTTTTTTTGTGTATGTCTATAACTTAACCTACACGATAAATAGTTGATATAATGCTTCGATTTTCAACTTCAATTTCTTTTGTAGTGGGAAAGTAAATCTAGTTTGTAATTTTAATAATATCCCAGTGTTTTTCAAAAGCGACGAGGAAAACAAAAAAAAAATTAAGAAAAAACGAAAATTTTTAAGCAAGACGCAAGTTTTTGACAAAATTTATTTTGATTGTTTGGTGTAAATCAAAAAAAAAAAGGTGGATAAGTGGATGTCGCTCTGCTGTACAGTAGGTTACAAGTGGGTCACTGTAATGGATGGTGTTAAATTTGAATTCAATGATATAATATCATATAAGAAAAACGATTCTGAGCGAAATAGGTCAGTCAGCCTATGATATTACCAAGTATATTTGATGATATTATTGTGAATAAAGTAATTTATATATAACCTATTTACGTGGAGCCTTGTTTTAAATTTTCAATCCTTAGCCATAAAAGTTAAACATTTTATACATTTTTAACCACAAAATAATTAATAAATTATAAATTTGATAAATGTTGTCAAAATTTGAACTTTAAATGCTTATAAAAAAAAATTGTGCCTATGTATTTTTAATATTTTTCAACTGCTATTAGAACGATATATCAGGAGCCTTATATTAAATTTTCACGCTTTTTTACCCAACAAATAAAAATTTATTGATATTTATAGAAAAAAAAACTAAAAAAATTGAAAACTTACAATGTCCGTAAACAGCTCAAAAAGAGTCAAAATATTTTCAACATCTTATGGTGTATAGAAAATGCTAATATAAACATTTAGTGAAATTTTCAAGTATCTACAGTCATTCGTTTTTTAATTACAATAAAATAAGAAATTGTTACATGAGAAATCGAGTAAATATCAAATGTTGTAAAAATATAAATTTCAGAAGCTCATAAAAATTTAATTTAAGTTTCTTCTATACATTTTTTTTTTGATAAAGGTAGACAAACTTATGAGTAATCTTATATTACATTTTCAAATCTTAGATTTAATAAGAAAAATTTTTATGAATTCTCAACTCAAAATAATTTGCTATTTTTCGTGATTTTTCCGTATTTTGTCAAAATTTGAACTTTAAATGCTTATAAAAAAAACTGTGACTAAGAATTTTTAATTTTTTTCATCTGCCTTTGAAACAATAACCTAGGAGCCTTCTATTAAATTTTCAAGCTTTTTTACTCAACAGATAAAATTTTATTGATATTTATAGAAAAAAAAACTAAAAAAATTGAAAACTGACAATGGCCGTAAACAGCTCAAAAAGAGTCAAAATATTTTGTAAATTTTATGGTGTATAGAAAATGCTAATATAAACATTCAGTCAAAATTTCATGTCCCTACGGTCATTTGTTTTAGAGTTACACCAAAAACCAAAATCGATTTTCTCAAAAACAGATTTTGCGTAAAAATTCCCGTTTTTCCTTAATTTTTCTTTTGTTTTTCACGTCGCTTGTGAAAACTACTGGGAAATTTTTACTTTTGACCCCCCAAAGTACCAACTAGATTCACTTTCCTATCAGAAAAGTTACTATTGAAGAAAATCCAAGCACTTTTACTGTCCTAAAAGGTGATGACAGACACAAAAAAAAAAAAAAAAATAAAAAAAAAAAAAACACACATCATTGTAAAATCAATACATTCATCGCTTCGCTCAGAATCTAAAAATTAGTTATATAAGGTATTATAGGACTATTTAACAAATTACCATTACATACGTTGCTATATTTGTCAAATAGTCCCGTTACACCCTGTATAAGCTAAACTAAATTCACCATCTATTTAAAAAAGATTACAAATTTATAATTTGATACCTTTATTTTTTGAACGGAGTGGAGGAATTGTCCCTTTTGCCCACCTTCCCTGTAACCGCCCTTGGTTTTATATGATTCATAAAAAAACAATGTTGTATGTAATTACCAGACTTGCCAATTGTTATTAAATAATATGATATATAACAGGGCTGGGCAAATCGATGCTACTAGAGGGCCAATTTTGAATGTGCAAAAATCTAGCGGGCCAGAGAACATAGAAAGCAAGAAAAAAAACTTAATGTTAACTATACCCTAGGGGTATTATACCTCTATAAATAATATTACTATATTATTTACATTTTGTAGTTCAACCCTAGATAAGAATTTATATCTATGTTTTACGATAAACATTATATCGGTTTTAGTAATTTTATAAATATAATAAAATAAAATACAGAAAAACCAATTTCCCATCCCTAATATATAAGTAAAAAAAATGAATAACTATATTAAACTTATTTTAACAAGGATAATACATTATGTTGAAAACAATGTTATATAATTATTAATTTATTATAGAAATAGAAGATAATTTTAGGATAGCAAGATTTTTTTAGATTTTAATGTACGGGAGCAAGTGGGCTTTGGAGTCAAAAATTATTCCAAAGATTTTAATTAGAGTTTTGTTCTTGATGGTGTGGTTACTCATATTTATTGATATTTTTTCGATTGATAAGTATAAGATAAGTATAAGACTTCTTTTATTCGGTGCGAATTGAAATCCAGATGTTTTGGACCAGGATAGTATGAGTTTGTTGGTTGAGTCTTGTAGAAACTGTTGTATAGTGTTGGAGTTGGAGCTGCGGCAGATGATAGTGAAAAGCATCCGCGTATAGCAGAGGGATTTTAACGGGTTACGTACTCCTTCGGAGATATCGCTGATGGCGATTAGAAATGGCGTAACTGATATAGTGGCGCTGTGGATCCTTGAGGTACACCATTCTCCTGTGTAAATGTATCTGATAAAAAGTTGGAGGTTTTGACCTGGAAAGTGCGGTCTCAGATTAATTGTTTATGAACTCTAACATATTTCCTTTGGTAAATGAATAATTCTAGGGCTCCAAGCTGTATCGTATGCCTTATGGCTATGTAAAAAATGACAATTCCTAATTTAGTTTGTGCTGTAGGGCAGTTTGAATTTTGTTTTTTATTTTTAATAGGTTTTTTGTTGTTATCCTGTTCCTTCTAAAACCGTTTTGCACGGGCGTGAGGTAACCGGATTTCTCCAGAAACCACACAGATATACAGAAGTTAAAGGTACATAATAATAAGATCGGATATATATAATATAGTAATATAAGTATAATGATACGATGTACAATAGTGTTACGAGGCGTAATATAAATCAACGACTAACTATGTATGCCCGGCTACACTGCACAAGACATAAATGCTATAGTATTATAAAAATGTATAGTCAGCGTCTGCTGAACTATAGTGTGAATATATTACTTATACACTACATTATATAGGATGTTTTGTTTATAATTCCAACAGATATACAGTATTGATGAACACACATTGGATATGACTATCCTTTTGACAGGGTTGATTAGTATGCGGATTTGGATAACTTCGTTGCTTATATTTATTGTTGAAGTATTTTCTATCAGTGAGTCGAGTATCTTTTTGTTGATAGAAATATGCAGAATCTGTTGTTTGATATTCTAGAGACATAATATGTAATATTTGTGGGGCCGATCATGTAACCTATTGATACTACATATTATTATCTTTGAGATATTCCATCAATTGTGTTAAATACCCAAACCTGATCTCTGCAATTAGTTTTGTCCTTCGCAGCCGCCAAAGCGTAATTGGATAATTTGTGTTGTACCGAGTGGGCAGTCGCTTTCGGTAGTTAATATTGTTACATTATTTTCGTGTATGTGCGCAGTGATGGAGCAAGCAGATATGTTTGTAGAAGGGGACGTGTGTGCTGATTTGGTGATAGTAGATTGTGTGTTTTGAACATTTTTGTGTTTTGTTGGTAATGTGAGTTTTAATTGAATAAGTGGTTTAGTTACGGTAGGTCTGCTAATGACCTGAGATCTGGGTAATTTGCCCGTTTTATTACTGTTGTACATTGTGCGATAAGAAGGTATTTCCAAACATAATTATACAACTCAAGGAGTAGATGAGGAGTAGAAGTTTACCTTTGGTAGAGAGGTTCTGGAGAAATAAGAACGGTATTTTGTCTGGTCCACAACTATTACTTTTTTTACCTTCTAGACTAGAGTTCAGTTCTGACATTGTGATAGGTTCGTTGAGAATTAAACCTTGATTTGTTGTTGCTGTGGGGCTTGGTAAGCTAATCAATTCTTGAGTTTCTTTAAATTTTAAAAAGTCTGGATTCAAATTACAGTTACCTATTTGATTGGGTATCTCTTTAGAATCTGTATACTCTGTTTGCCTTACTATCGGTGTTTTATTTGGGTAAAGGTTATTCCTTTTAATGTTTTAATTTTGTTCCACCTTATGGTTTGGGAAATATGACTGTTTAAACTAGATGTAACATTTTCCCGTGACTTTTTTTTCACTTTTGATGAGATATCTGACTAGCGCTTTGTTTTTTTTAAATTGTATAAAATCTTGAAGGTCTAAGGTTCGCTTATATCTGTTAAATGCAGTTTTATTCCACCGAGGGACTAGACTAGATGTCTCTTGCTGGAGTAGCTAGTTAACTCAACAACGTCAGAGGCTGTAGGTATTTATAATGAGGTTGGTGAACATTTTTATGTTATCTTCTATATTATTGGTATTTGTCCAAGATGTTAATTAAATATTTTTATCAATTTCCGTTTGGTATGTATTCCAATCGACATTTTTTTATTTCCATTTTTTGTTCCAGTATAATGATTATGTGGATTGATGAGATTGATAGGAAAGATCAAGATAGACTGGTCAGGGTATAATGGACTCTCGGACCACGGGTACAATCACTACGTTGTAAATCATAGCGCCAATTTCGTAGATTCAATATCAAAGGCGCATACCCAAAGGATCGAAAGTTTATGGCGGCCTCTGAGGCTAAACATTGTGAAATATATGTGTGGTACAACTCCAGATTTGCTTCCAAGGTATAATATTATAATATAATAATAAAACCTAGGTATATATATTTTTTTTTTTAACCACCCTGGCTTTTTTTATTATAACGATTAATGATCTTTAACAATACATTTAAGAGGTGTACATACATATTTAATATTAATAAATTAATGAATAAATATTTAGTAAATATATTATACAAAAAAAAATGTTTGGGTTATCACTCTCAGTGGAGAGGTGCCAGCCTTAGTCTAATAATTTATACGCCTAATGTCTTGAGAGTTATCAAGTAGTTGAATTGCTGCTGGATTGGTGTGTTTATCTAATCTTTTCTCGTGTTTTCTGGCAAACTTGGTAATCTCGTCCTGGACGGATGTCATCATCAAATCTCGGTGGATAATATAATTTCTATCTTACCGGTATGCTGCGCCAATAGTACGGAGAGCAATGTTTTGGTAACGTTGGATAATCTCAATATTGGATTTACTGGCACAGCCCCACAGCTGTATTCCATAGGCCTATATTGGTTTAATTATTGCTACATACAAAAGACGTCACGTTTGCTTGTGAGATCTAATTCGGAGTGTCTACCGATCAGCTAATAAAGTTTCCTCAATTTCAGTTTAATTTGCAGTTTTTTCTGGCGAACATGATGTTTCCAATTTAATCGTGAATCGATGAGGTGCATTCCTAAGTATTTTGCAGAATCGTTCTGTGGGATGATCTGCTGATCCAACCATACTGAGTAGTATACACTTTTAAGCAAAGTATAATTTACGTGTACCGATTTGTCGCTGTTAATTTTGATTTTTCAACGTTTGGTCCAATCGGATACGTTGTTAAGTGTTCGTTGAAGTCGATCAGTCGCAGTTTGCTGGTCTTCATCAGTTGCCAGTATTGCTGTATCATCGGCAAACATAGCTGTCATTGAGTAGTTGGTAGTTGGAATGTCAGCTGTGTAAAGTAAATACAAAAGAGGTCCTAGGACACTGCCTTGTGGTACTCCAGCTGATATGTTTTTACATTCAGTTATTGCTTCATCGTGTATGACTCTGAACTGACATTCAGTCAGATAGGATTTAATGAGTGCGCACCAAGTGTGTGGCAGCTGTTCACGTAAGGTATTTTTAATAATATAATAACTATTACAGGTATCTTATTGAGAGGTATAAATAAAAGTGACAACATTTAACGCATTTCTGAGGGACTTGCACAAGTATTTTATTTTAATTTTTTTTATATTTAATTTAATATTCAATTTTATATTTATATTTATAAATGAAACAAATAACGAGACGACAACGAACGGTGCGTGGATTAATGATTATATATTTGTATATAATAATTTGTAATAATTATATCTCTACATATAAAAATGGATCAATGTTTCCCTTGGTCATCGCGCATCACGCATGAACGGCTATACCGATCAATTCTTTTTTTGTTGTGTTCGTAATTGTCAGGAGAAGATTCTTATGTAATACAATTTTAGAAAAATCCACCGGAAAAGTAGAAAATTTGGATGTCAAAAAGAACAACAGTGACGCAACAGGTTAGGTAAGTATTTTGAATTAATTGATTATATTAATCCACCATAGGTAGAATACGACAAACTTGGTATAACTTTGATACTTTAGAGTTAAATCATACACTTACGTACACACAGCACGGGGTCCGCGATTTACATTTCGAATCAAAATTTTTATTCCGGGCAACGGAAAAGTTAAGATTAATTTTGAACTCCATACACCGAATATTAAATAACGAATTGAACAAAGTTTGAGTCATAAAGAGTTGGTATATTCAACGGGCAACGAAGTGCACGGGTTCAGCTATAAAAAGCCTATAATATTATAATAACCTATAATTTTATAGTAATATTATATTATTATACAAATCTAGTTCCATAAGTATCCACTAAGACAGCGCTAGTATTGCTAGAAGGACAAATAACTCCCGTACACCGCCTAACCAATAACATTTCGTGGTCAACCTCCCCACACCCTCCAGTCTTGTCGTGTCCAGTCGAGTCAGTATCTAAACTACCGACTGATCAATCGAATGATAAATAAACGACGTGATTCTATTCATATAAAATAATCGATAGTATTTGACTATAAATCGAATGTTGTAAAAAACTATCGACTTATCAGTCAGATAATTCGATTATTTATACTACCGAATACCGATTGGCTATTATTCGATTATTTACACCACAGAATTCTATAATAATATCATAGAAATCTGTGATTTATAACAACAACAACAACCTTTTTTCATATACCTGAGTACCTGACGACTGTCGACTACCCGGCACCCGCCAAAATAGTAAAAAGCCCTTGGTTGAATCAATAAACCTTAGATCATACAAAAAAAGTAGACGTGGCCCACCTGTACTGGTGGGTATTTGTCATGGGTGTCGTGGGTGTCCATCGTCTACATACCGTATGGGTAACTGAACATTTTGTTATTTTTGTCAGTGTAGTTCGACATTTTGTTAGTTGATTAGTTGCTCTCGCAGAAACAAAAGTCATAATACTAGATAAACATTATAATCATTTAGGCTTAGGACTTATCTACTGTGGACTTTTTTACTCCTAAGACTTTTTTCGTAGTGTTGTATAGACTATAGGGGTAAATAAAGTACGAGTATTTATCATTTTTAAAATCAAAATAACTCATAAATTATTACTTATATAAAGGTTTAAAAGTGTGAACACATTTCGTTTTAGAAAATTACTCGGTCTGTCTCTTTGTTAAAGCTTTTTTTTACAAAAGCACTTTAAGTATAAGAGATAAATAAAAAAATACTATTTTTGTGACCTTTGTCCTTGAATAAAAAAATTATCAGCAGTAAGATCGATGGGGAATTTTGAGATTTTATTTGTTATGACTGATGAGGTACCTAAGATGTGTACCAATTTATTTTGAGCTGTATGCAAATTATTTCGAAATTAACATTTTTTTTTGTTTTTTTTGACCGGACTAAAAAGTATTTTTACAAGACTGTACCTACTTGTTTTCTACATTTATTTATCTTTTATTTAAAATTTAAATATATGATAATAATACGTGGTACACCACCCCCCACCTCATGCAATAAGAGTTATATTTTTTATACAATCTATTCATATTAACCTTAACCCCACCATTGTTCTATACCATCGTCCATCGTTATCCTCTCAAACTGGTTTGAACTTTAGAAGCAATAATATGTTATCTGCAATTTATATAATAAAAAATAGTTGTTTTGGGTTTTGAAATGACGTCAATGCCGGGTTTCCTAATGAATTCTAATTTTGCACCTTTGTAATGTGTATTTATGTGTTAAGTAATTTATTTTTTATTATTTCGTAGGTATTCACTATTGTAGCATCTGGCTATAGTATTGTTTTGTTTTTTTTTGTTTTTAAATTAGCTGACTAGTGACCAAATACAGATCAATTATTGATTAACACAGATTATTGTTAGCTTAAGTTTAGAACAACTAATTTTTTTTAATAATGTTTTCCTCAAAATATTTATGCATACTTTTTGCATTGTTAATGCCGTGTATAGCCTTTGACTCTTCAGATTTAAAATGTGAAGTGTGTTGTCGTCTTGTCGAAGAAATACAACGCAATGTTAGTTCAATGGAAGCAGCAAACATTGTGCAAGTTTCTAATTTTCGATTGGATGGCAATGGTGATCAAATAAAACAGACTGTTCCATTAGCACGGACGCAGTTATACTTAACAGAGGTAATGGATTCTGTATGTGAAAAGATGAATGATTATGTACGTGCTACATATAAGAAGAATGGTACGTTGACAGTTATGCAATTGATACAAGATGGAAAAATGAACCCGTTGATGAGTGAGGTGGATGTGGTTCAAGACTCTGATCTGAACAAAAGCTTACAATATTTTTGCGAAGAGATTGTCGATGACATTGAAGAAGATCTCATAAATATTATTAAGTCTGAAGATGATGACCACCTTGTTCATTCCATTTGTACTAATGTTATGCAATTGTGCCCAATAAAAAATAATAAAGTAGAATTATAACCAAAAGTTATTGTATTTAATGTTTTTATGTATAGTTTATTATATGATTTAATATTGTTTATACATAAAATATTGATGATGTTAATTTCTATTATTTTAATAACCTAATACTAATAGATGTAGGTACTCATGTCCAATACAAGTGTACATTCTGCCTTTCCTTTTTCATTTTGATATACAGCCAGACCACTATTAGGCTTGTTGGCTTGAGTAATATAAAATGTAACTATTACATACCTTTTGGCTATTGCAATACTTAAGTAGTAACTAGTAAGTGTTATTTGTCATTATTAATAGTCAGAGCCAGTATAATTTTTTATTATTTATCTCTATTATTCTACTAATAAATTTACCGTAGTACTTTAGTTGAATGAAAAATTAATGCACAAGACTCTTGAATATGCATTTAATTTTGTATTTCGATTATTTAATTAAAAACAATTTATCTTAATACTTGTGTCTTATGTAAATCTTGCATTAAAAATGATATATTTTGCTTGAAGGTTCTAAGGCTTAATAACATAAAAATAAATTAAATATTAAGTATATAAAGTATTAAGGGGGACGGTCACACCTATCCTAAAAGCGTAAAATGACGCTATGGTAAAAACCATTTTGATGACATCAAAATAGTTTTTACCATAGCGTCTTTTTACGCTTTTATTGGAATTCCCTGTGTGTAAAGAATAGGAGTGACCTTCCCCCTTAAATGCCTACTTACTGAACATTAGTACAACCTAAAGGATAAGAAGACTATTTTTACTTGTTATATCTAATGGTTTCTATTATTCTATTGTAGAAATGAGAAAATGAGGGATAAGCTATGTATTGGACTGTTTATAAAATATGTCTTATAATTTTTTTTTACGTCTAAAATAAATCTGTCAAGAAGTTCCATCACTGGATGGATTTTTATCTCAAGCCTACAAAGCCATCAACTCCCACAGCGCTTGTACTCATTGTAAAAAAATTAATTTACAGATTGTCTAATAAATGAATGTAAAAAAAAAAAATGTCTAAAATATTTATAGTTTACAAGTACAGTGACAATTTAATTATTTATTTTATTTACAAAGACAAATTGAATCATTTTCCGTTATTTAAAAGTAAAACTTTTAATTTAATTTTTTGATCACAAATTCTATAATGCAATAAAATGCTAATGAATTATAATAGATAAAATAGGTGCTAAACTCGATGTAAGAGGATGTCAACGAAGTGTCGGGAAAGTTCCTTTTTAAAAGGTTCTGTTTTCCTTTCATTCCTTAATATATGGACTCGTTCCAGATATACTTATTCAAAAAAGGAACTCACTCCAAATCTAGTTCCTCAAAGAAAAGAACTCATTTTTCAATTGTTGTTCATGTTGTTACAAAATGGCTGTTTTAGAATAATACTTTTTTTATTTATAATGTTTCAACTAAAAATAGTAATACCGTCTAAAATTTATTAACATGTAGAAACAAAAAAAAATTATATTACATTTTAAATATGTTTTTAAAATTTAAATGAACTGTGATTTTGGTTCACATTCCTCAAAAAAAAAAAAGAATTTGTTAATCTTTTTTCTTTATTTTTTAAGGAAGCAGTTCCAAGCTTTGTTCTTACAAAAAGAACTCGTAACAGGAATAAGTACCTTTTAGAACAAGTTCCTTTTCAACACTGTGTCAGCATACTATTTTTCCTCTCTCTGACCCATGTGTAACATAGCAAATTGTACATTCACAATCATGATTAAATTCATATATTAAAATAATTTCTAAAATTAGAGTGCAATGACCTCTCATACAATTAAAGGTTATCTAGGGCTTACAGGCTTGTATTATATTTTAATTTTAAAGCGAGTTATGAGTATTTATGAGTATTTTAAGGGAACAAATCTAGTTTAGTACCCAATCGAATTTTTAAATTTTTAATTCGGACACCATTCAGTTACTATTTATCTATTTTTTTCTTGCAAGTGTGAATTTTTGATTAAAAAAAAATGGGGAATTTAAACAAAAACATAATTGCGGATGAAGTGAACAACGTACTAACGTAAACATACTTTAGTTAATAATGTTTGCTTAAAAAAAATTATTTATGGTACTAAATGTGGTGTACAGTAATGAGAAATGTTAAGGACCAGTAAGAAAAGAACAACGGGACTCAAGAGCCACTTTTAAACATTTTGTGACCGAGTCTACTAAAAATGATGCCAGACATATCAGTAAATTGGTGCAGGAAATATAAATATCATAGTAATTTAGTTGTAACAGAAATAATATAACTTGTCTGGTGGTCCTTGGTATATAATATTATGATACTAGTACAAATTGAAGTTCTATGGACAGGGGGAAATTGGGGGCATTAATGTCATATTTTTTTTTTGTTTTGGCACAACTGTGGGGTATACATATTATTTATTACTGTATGATTATTATTTAAACTATTTATTTACGATATTATATTAAATTTAGTACCTAGTTACTAATTAAATAATTTTAATTAATGAGTGGATTGCTCCTGATCATACAAAGTGTATACCATCATATCAACATTTGTTACACTAATTATAAATGTATAGATAAAAACTTAATTATTTTCGTTTGCTAACAAAAAGTAATTAGCTTTTGATCTAAAAAATAACGAATACTGTAGTTCCGTTATTGTTTTAGTTCATATACATTTTGACACCAGTTAATAACATAACTGGTTTCAACTGGTTTAAAGTCCCAATGAATTGTTACAAATTTACATCGATAATTTTGCTTAAATTTCTAATTAACTTTATTATTTTATATAATTTTTAAGATTTACAAGAATAATTAATTTTAATTAAGTTTATTAAAAAATGACCTTTTTTAAAAAGTGTTTGCTTTAAATTAACGTTCATCAATTACTAGGATCTTGAAATTCTGATTTTATATTTTGCTGAGATATATAAACTGTTTTATTTGGTGGAGTCTGAAAACAAAAATAGTTTAAAAAGTATAAAAATACAATAATTTATTAGAGAATTTAAATAATTTACTTGTGCAACAACCGGTCTTTGAGACATGAGTACATATTTTTGAGGATTTACTGTGTTACTTGTGGTTGCTGCAACTGGTCGACCAACAACTGTTCTAGATTGTGTATCTATATGGATTAAATTTGATATTAATAATTAAATATAAAACAAACATATTTTATATTTTATTTAAATAAATTGATTTACTTGTTTGTGTTACAGTTTGGTTGCTTGAACTTTGGATAATAGTAGTTGTACGAGCTTTACATACAGCAGCATGCAGTTGAACACCAACAGATCCGAATTCTTTTTTGTATTCGTCCAAACTATCTGGTGGTGAATGAGTTATTTTTAACACAGGAGTCAATATTTTCTGAAGCAATACAAGTAAATTTAAAGTAATATTTATAAACAAATGTAACTAAACTTAAATAAAAAAATTACACAAAGTAAATGTTTAATTTGGTTTCCGGATATTCGATCAACATTATTCTGTGTAACTTCTGGTGAATCTAGTCTATCAGATATCATGCGTACTCTGGGAATGACAAATACTTTTAGTGTTTCTGTACCTAGCTCTGCTAAACCTAAAATATTTAATTTGATTTAATTTATATTATAAATAGTTGATTATTTTTACCTACCTTCAAGTGCACCATAAACTGATGGAAGAGCGGTTTTGTCTGAATTAGTAGCATTTGTAAATACTCTAGTTATACGAGTTTGTACATTGTTTGTTGGTGTATTAAACATTTTACAAATTTGTGCCATTAAACGTGAGGCAAAATCCCTCAAAGCCCAATGATTGTCAATTTCTGGTCTCATGCACAATTGTTTACTTACGACACAAGTGACCACAGAAGGGATGATTTCATGCAGCTAAATCATAATTTTATAATTAAACTATAAAAATTATACAGTAATATGTAATTGGTATATGTCATTGAACTTACATATTTTTCTAAATAAAGTGCTGGATTATCCAATAATGCTTTGACCATCCTCATTAAATAAATAAGTAATGCTAAATTATTTTGCACAACATTTACTTTTACTCCTTCTGCAATAAATGTACACATGCGAGGTAACATTTCATGAAGGCCCGGGTCAGATGCCAAACTCTGAAGAGCTTCCTGAAAAAAATAATTTGTTTAATTGTATTACATTTTTTATTTGTAATTAATACTTAAGTAAAACTATTTAAGTTTATTACAAAGAAAGTAAAAAAGTCGATCTCGTGGAAAGAAACGTAGCACACTACTCGATATTTTTCACATCAGGGGAACCGGAAAATATATGAATCATAAATATGTTTTTAAGTAATTTGAAAAATACTGAGTAACATGCTACATTATAAGTTAATTCTTAATTTTTTACTTAGTTACATATGATTAAAAAATAAAGTAAAATAAAACATAGTTTATATGTATTCAATTGTTTGTACATCTGAACATTTTCTAGTATTAGAATTCAGAGTTTCTGAAATATATCTACTCTTAAGCAAACAATTCTAAAACATGCTATATAATATATTATACTTTGTTTTATTTGTAATTAAATTGTATACATTGGGTACAAATTCTTAATAAGTAACCATGACAACGAATCTTATGAAAAATTGGTCAAAAACCAAATCTTGTATTCAGCCCATTAACATATTTATGCTAAAAAAGTTGTGAGCTATTAACTCATGGTAATTTATGTGTAAACATCCAAACATTATTTCTGTGAAACTGGAAGTATATTGTATGAAAAAAACAATCTGTAACCAATTGCGGCTTTTATATAAATAAAAAATATTCAATTTCAAAGATATACTGATAACACTTATTGAAATTGGTTAAGTAATTTTTTTTTATAAGGCATTAGCTGTTAGGAACGTGCATTTGATATAGTAATGCAAGGAGAATACGTATAGATGTTCACTCATCAAAACCACAAATCATTAGGAAATTGTTTTACTGAGAAAAAACGAGTACACTGTTAAGCGGATCATCCTGTAAAACAAATAGATATCTATATTAAAATACATACAGCTCTTCTAGACTCATCAGATCCAACACAAGCTTCTGTGATTTCCTTGTAATAAAGCTGTTGTTCAACTGATAACTCATGAGTTGCCAACTGTTTCACGTGAACAGTTTCAACATTGCGTAATTTTTGAGCTTTTCTAAAATAAAAAATTATATATAACATTTTTTTTTCATCCAGATTATAATATTATATAGTCACATATATACCCAGTAGATGGACGTCCAGAAACTTCTTTATCGATGGGTTTTTTTAATTTGTTTAAAGGATCTACACATTCAAGTTTCTGAACATCTTTGGATACAGAAGGAGGATTTTCTGGTACAGTTGGTTGAACTCCATCAATGGCGAGCCAGTGGCCTAAAAATTTAGTATAAATTAAGTAGGTACTACTTATTAATCCTATGTAATGAGACTAACATCGAATACCGATTTCTAAAGGCAACTTAGCCAAAGGAGCATTAACAAATTCGATAAGATCAATATCTTTATCATCGATGAAATGTAATTCTCGTCCACCACCAGATGCATACCTAAATGGTATATGGTCTTTAGCATGAAATCCATATATAGGCTAAAAATAAAACAATAGTATTTTACAATAACTGTAAATATATCAAAGACAATCTTGTCATTCTAATTATTTTACTTATCAGCTGACATTATACATCACGTTTTTTATATCAAATTGTGTATTGACTTCTATATTATAGAATTTGTGACCAAATATTCACTATTGCAACCATTGACATAATTAGATACCATATTATTAAGGTTTGATAGAATAACTTATGAGCCTACTTTGTTTCTTATACTAGGTACTTTGGTGGCACACAAAGTGAGCGGGCCTCATGTTTTTCAATAAATCCAACACAATAAAACAGTAAAACAAGTCTAAACATAGGGATGTCAGATTCAAAACTTCAAAAGAACGAAAAAAAATGCATAGGTAGTATAAAACATAGTCAATGTTAAAACTATGTCAATAGTCTAAAAAATGTTGTACCTATAGTAATACTGCTATGAATATAGGACAATCTTGATTATGGTGAGTTTTTTTAACATTGGTTTCTTAAAATATAATAAGTTATAATTTTAAGTGTTAATAAATAATATATAAGCTAATAACAAATTTTTATAGGTGTGTACTATTTATACTTAATAACCACTTTCATGATCTTCTCGACCATTGATAGATACAATAAAATGTATTATCTATAAACTTTAGGTGGTCACTAGTAATGATAATATCAAGTATTATTATTTCAAAACAAAAAATTAGGAATAAACAGTACATTTTGGTATCTCAGAAGAGTTGTTGCTTGTTGGGACAAAACAATTAGTTGAAAAACGGGACATTCTCATAAAATACGGAACATTTGGCATCCCTACTTAAGGGGGTTCCATACCATGATTTTCTGTTTTTGTCTAACACACGCGCGACATAGGATTTTCGACGGATTCTTTGCCAAACATATCAATTGATCTAATGAAGTGATGAGAATTCTGAAAACAGATTTGAATTCGTCGTCAAGTCTACTTGAAATCGACTTTCCCACAATTTTGATTTTTTGATTTTAGCTTCTCCAAAAATGTTTAAATACTCTTTTTTAATATGACGTTTTCTGGAAGTTGGGGGATAATATCAAAAATGTGGGAAAGTCGATTTCAAGTAGATTTGACGACAAATTCAAATCTGTTTTCAGAATTCTTATCGCTTCAATAGATCAATTAGAATGTTTGAAAAAAAACACTTCTAAAATACTGTCGCGCGCGTGTTAGACAAAAACAGAAAATCACGGTATCGAATCCCCTTAAATAGCCATCTATGTATAATGTCTGTCTAAATAAACTTTTTTTTTATTATAAGAATATTTACAATCTATACTATATTTCTATATTTGTACAAAAAGCAAATTTGTGGACATTTTTATTTAGTTTGATATGCATAAATTGGCATGAGGAGGGAGACTGTCCAGTACAGAACCCTTAGGTTATTAATCTCATATTTTTAACTGCATTGAGAGGATCTTGACACCAACAATGTTTTTGATAACGAGGTGGATTGTTTGGAATGGTTTATTTGCCTTAAGTTATGATAAGTATGTTGATTTGATGTTGTATTTAGTTGTTGTTTTAAAATTAAACTTGAATGAAAAAAAAAATGAATGTTTGGTTCACTCTAAATCCTTGACATAGCTTTTTAATAGTAAAATAGGTGTATGATCAAATTCATAGTAAAATAATGATGAGATTAATTATTTAAATTTTAAATACCTACTATTATATTTATTTAAAGGTAATAAATTAATATAATTTGAGTAACTTACTTCAATACCGAAAACTTTTAAAGCATTATCAATGTCTGATGGTAGTAATTTGCATCTATTAGAATGCATCATAAACTTTTTGCTTTCCTAAGAACATAATCAGGAACACATAATGTATAAAGTGTATAAAAAATGAGCAGTATATTATAAAAGTAAATCTATATTATAATCTTGTAAGTTTTAGATTATCAATTTACAATTTCTTCTAATAATGTAGGTACATAAAATATTGCAGCAATAGAAGCACAATTACGGGTTTACTGGTATTTAGCACTGTTAAAATTTACTGCCAACAATGTAATATATATTATGAGAAAAAAGTGGATTTGATTTTATTAATTGATCATGAATGATGTTCCTACTACCTATATAAATACAGGTTATATTATATGGAAAAAAAATACATTTGTTAAGTTATAAAGATGGACAGATTTTTTAAAATAAATATTAAATAATACATTATTCAATGTTATGCTTTTATTTTATTAAATGTATTTTTATATGGTCTAAGAAAATATAAAATATATGAAGTGTGGATGTAGCTTTATATTAGGTACTATTACTAATTACTATTTATATTTTAGTCCATTTATAAATTTTTAAATGCGCTCTTTTCCCTTGAGTAGCGATAAAGTTAACTCAATTAAAATTGTTTGAATATGTACTTACTTGTAACACTAATTTAAGACGATAAGTGGCAGAATCGGATATTTCTTTAGCTGCATCGTCGGAGAGATTACCAATACCAACACTTTCCGCAATCACCTTTAATGATTCGGTTGGTAAAGTAGAACCATAGTTTACTTCAATTTCACCCATTCTGATAAAAACGCAATAATCAAAATGACTATGTAATTAAACAATTTAAAAATTATTATAAATTTACTACACTAAAATATAAATCTCAGTTATATACTTTACATGGTTAACTCAAATACTTAATAATAAATAATAATACAATATAAGTATTGAAGTACCTACATTATATCGTATTAGAGACGTTTAGGTATGTTTTCCTTGCGGCGTCTAGCGTCACTATCGGTCGCCGTGTTGTTCCACTGTCTGACGCTGCAAGGAAACAGTATTGTTATATTCTTATTCTATGATTGTACTATACTATACTATTGTAGTATTGTATAAGCAACTTACTGTATGTCTGCACTCTGTATTCTAGACTGTAGTAGGATAGTTACTAGTTTCTTAGTTTATGCCTTTATAGTTTGTAGTATCAATCATGCCATAGCAAAGAACAAATAGTTGGCCAAAGGTGATTGTTGTCTGTTGGTACTAACTACTTGATGGCTCTGTACTTCTGAAGTTCTGTAGTTCTATATTCTGTCTCACAATTACCCATTCATATTCATAATTGTATACTATTACTAAAGTATAATATTAATATATTACTTATAATATTGTGATTATAATATCGTAAATTGTAATCTCGAAAAAGCGACAACAAACAACGGGTTATTGGGATTACGCAAAGATGGGTCTTATCAATGGTGTTTTTTTTGTGTCCGCCCGCTTCTCACTGTTTGGCAGACAGACTTCTATACTACACTAGATAAGGAATTTACATTGTTATTTGTTACAATCGCGGACTAAAGATAAATATAAGGACTGGTCACGAGATGAATATTGTGGTTATGAAATGTAGTACAACAGGCGGATATTTTCCTTTTAGCATTGCTAGCGCCGTCTTAGTGGATACTTATGGGACTAGAGCACATCATACAAATTTCTAGTTCTATAAGTATCCACTAAGACAGCGCTAGTAATGCTAAAATGAAAATATCCCCCCGAACTCCGCCTGTACTACTACATTTCGTGGTCAACCTCCCACACCCTCCAGCCTTGTCATGTCAAGTCCTGTATATCTTATAGCGTTTTCCACCACACCGCACTAACTGCACCAGTGCATATTTATATGTTCCAAATTATTTGCAAAATTAATGTGCACTGAGTGGACTTTTTTATGTTTCACCTCAATGCATTACGCCAGTTTTTTGCACTCAATCCGTGCGGGCAACCATACTATCTTAAATCGTGATTATTAACTAATATGATCAATTGATAACAATAATATATTTATCAGTGTTATGAAAATGTAAACATTCACCTCTTAGATAAGAGAATTTCGGCCATTTTGTAGGCTTCAAATACATTTCCAAGTTGTCTATGTAGTATTTTTATATATCTGTGGTGTTAACAATTAATACGGGAAATTAGATGGGCATCGTATTAATTTGTTTACACCATAGATAAAAGTATAGTTTACATTATACTACTATAGACGTATATCATAAATATCTTTATAATTATAATTATATATATAGTTTATAATATTATGTCTGACGCCTATGGTTTACACGGACAAGTCACAAGATGATTTCATTCGCCATTCTTATTTCTCATACACTTGTGTGTATCAATCTTTTAAATCTATAGCTGAATAAACATTGAATATTGAGGAATATAAGGACGGAAAACTGAAAAGTAAGTTTACCAATTTGTATAGTTCAATAAACGGTATTTTCCTATCATGTGTAGGTATTTTGTATAATAATTATCATCAACTTCTGAAGTAGCGTCTGGTTTATTATAGAAGTTTAGTGTTAATTTTAGTTTTGATATTATATTTTATTTGGATACATTTTTTGTTATGCTGTACCTACCATAGACATAATATATCTATGGTACCAGGCCCGTATTTAGGGGAGGGCCAAGGTGGGCCATTGCCCCTTCTGGTGGAACTTGGGGGGCGGTTAATTTTCATGAACTTTTTTTATTATCAAGCCAACATAGTTATATCTTTCAAATTATATAATATGTTTTTTTCGTTATGTATTGTGATTTGGTGGAGATTTCTTAGAAATTTTCTATTGTACTTGCAGTATATTATATTGTTAATAAAGAAATTTAACAAAAAAAACCCCGATGGATGGGAATTTGTAAACTGGTGTATAACTTTGAAACTAAGTCCGACCGACAAATTCTGTTTGCATCACTGATTGTTCTATATAAGTCGTTTATTGATTGATATGACCACAATGTTTAAAAGTTGAAAAAAAAAATCCCCAGCTTAAAAATAAATCAAATTAATATGTTTATTGCTTAGAATGTTGTGGTGCCAAATTAATTGATTTTTTTTAGATGTGTAATATATTAATAAACGACACAATATCATTGTTGAAAGTATGTTAGGCAAAAATGCAAAGGTCACTTTAAATTTAATTAAATATAAGCAATTTATAAGAATAATTTTTCGGTGATAATCAGGAATAATTACGGTCAACAGTCACATATTACTTCATAATACAAAAGTAATTTTTGTTCATATTCAGCAAATTTATTTTATATATTTACTATATTTTCAATTCAATCACATTAAAAAAAAAAAAATGTCATAAAATAATATCTTATATCCATATACAATTTTGCAAGTTTGCTTGAAACCTTATTTTTGTTTATACATTATAGGTAGGTCTTAGGTGCACTCCTTAATTTTAAATTAACAGTTAATCATTTTCTGAGTTAAAAATTATCATCTTAGTTTCAAATACCAGTATTGTAGTAAACTAAAACTATAAGTACTATATCGCCCATGCAATTTATAATAAAACTGAAATACTTTTTAGATATTCTAACCCATGCCCAACATTAAATGTTTATTCAGTAGCACTAATTTTGTGTGATTAGCTTTATTATTAGAGTGTATTATCCTATTGTTAAACTTAAAGTTAAGAGAATTAGTTGTGTTTGTACTAAGGCTTTTTTATAAGATATTTAAATTTTCTGATAATTATATCAGAATAATATATTAATATTGTGTTTTTAAATTTTTATTTCTTACATACATACAAAAATAAGTTAAGGATATGTGAATCATGATTGTAACAAACATATCAAACTATCAAAGTTTCACTTTTATAATTATCTTCACTACGTATATTCCTTAAAAATAACAATCATTTACAATTATGAGTCTGTGCCATGGCTGCTCCTTCCATTCCACCTATAATTTTGATTGACACCAACAATTTAACCACCCCATAACAATTTAGGATGAGGCGAATACTCCCTTCAGCCCCTTACTAATGACAAATGTTTTACAATTCACTTTTGAATTAAAGCGGTGATAATATAACAATTTGTTAATCAATATTGGGACCAAATATAATGGTTCAAATGCGTTGGATACCACTTCCTAATATTATAATTGTGTATTGTTTTTATAATTTAGTACATTAGTAAGGCTTAAATGCTAGAAACTGTAAGTTAAGGTAATACATTTGACATTTAGAATTTTAAATTATTTTATTATGTTCATAGTGGAACGTGATCCTAATAAAAGAAGAGTCAAACCTCCTGCTAACCCAGAATTGGTACATTTAGATGATATAGATGGTGAAAGTTCATCTGATAGTGATTTCCGTATTGAAGATCACTATGTTAATAGTGAATCAGATTCTGATAGAGCTTCAAATTTCACTTTTACTGATGGTATGTTTAAAAAAAAAATGTTATTGATTTTACAATATAATATGTAATTATTATTATTATTTTTTTAATTTTGTGTAAATATCTATACTTTTATACATATATATACACTCATATTTTAATAGATGATGGTAATCAAGAAGAAGCTGAAAAAGATGATGATGATGATATTAGATGTAATGATAGTAATATGACTACTGATGTCACTGATATTGTGACACCCAATCAAGATAATTCTAGAAAAGTATAACCTAACTGATTTTTATATAATTGACTTTGTATTTAAAAATATTAACTATTTTTCAGGTGAATTTAAGAGAAATAGTGAATAATATTCATATTTGTAGTATTTGCCTAGGCGATGCAAGTGATGACGTAAATGAATTAATAGATTGTGATGAATGCGGTATATCAGTTCATGAAGGTAAATACTTATTTAATAATAATGTAACTATTATGTATATAAAAAACATTTATTTATAGGTTGTTATGGGGTTCATGATTCCGGAAGTGTAAGTTCATCTGTTTCATCCTGTTCTATGGAACCATGGTTTTGTGAAGCTTGTAAAGCAGGCATAGAAAATCCTACTTGTGAATTATGTCCTAATTTTGGTTTGTAAATTATCGTATATTTTCTACAGGCTATACGTCTTTACAACTTTTGAATTAATACATTTTGTTTTAGGTGGAATATTTAAGGAGACAGATTGTGGAAAATGGGTACATTTAGTATGTGCGTTATATGTCCCTGGTATAACTTTTGGCGAAGTCACAAGTCTCAGTAAAGTTATGTTATTTGCAAATACTACACCTCGATGGGGTAATAAAAGATGTACTTTGTGTAAAGATATGAGATTTAGTTACACTGGTGTGACTATTGCATGTGATGCTGGGATGTGCCGATCAAATTTTCATGTTACTTGGTATGATAATTGTTATTTAATTAGGAAAAAAAAACAAAACCAAAATAATAATTGTGAATCTTTTTATTTTTATTCTCCATGTTTTAATGTTTCCTCTCCTGAACTAATTTAAAGTTTCCTTTTGTTTAACAAGATATTGTCTAGGATATAGGTCTCAACACGGTATAGTAGCTAAACTAAACTTATTAAGCTATACTTATTATTTATTTTTAACTTAATTTAATACTAATAGTAATGTAATTACTAATAAGTATTAACTAATTATTACCTAAAAAAGTTTTAATTCAACTATCTACTTTGACTCGACCAGGATTCACTTTTTTTATGATTGTCTCTTTTGTCAATCATCCAGCACTTCTACCTGGTTCCTTAAGCTATCATGACTCTAAAGCTATTATATTATCACCATAGCTATTAAACACACACATGCCACCATAGGGCATGAAAAAACCTTGACAGTATGTTGTATAGTGATAATTTGTAACTAGATTCCAAAATAGAATAGTTAAGAATTAACCATGTTGACTATATATATTTTACACATAATTATCTATTAATGCGAAATTGTTTTTATAAGTATTTAAAAATATTAATTAGTGCTCAACAAGAAGGTAGTTTATCAGAGGCAACAAGTCCGGAAACTGACCAAACTGATCCATTTTATGCTCACTGCAAGTTACATGTTGACAAACTGGTAGCAAAGTTAGTATATTTGTCTTTTAAATACATTTTTTTAAATTATGTCAATTATTGTATACTTAAATTAATTTATCATAATAATGTGTT
The DNA here is from genome assembly GCF_019925205.1 of Metopolophium dirhodum. NCBI lineage: Eukaryota > Metazoa > Arthropoda > Insecta > Hemiptera > Aphididae > Metopolophium > Metopolophium dirhodum. The sequence goes on along the minus strand of NC_083563.1, from coordinate 1,492,401 downwards.
TCTGAAACTACTTAAGTTTTTTTTAATTATTGCCCAATCTTGTTTTAAATTAAATGTATTATTATTAATTATGTTTTTTTTACATTTTCATAATAAATAATATATTAAATATATATTTATTTTCAAGGAAAAGGAAAAGAAATTGGGAAATACTACAATTACGAACAAAACAAATGAAATTATTGCGTGAACAACAGTCTTCTGAAAAATCAGCTACATGGCAACGTAATCAGCGAAGGCTTGAAAAATTACGATCTAAGTATTACGAAATGAAAAAAATCAGTATAACAGAGTCAAGTAAGTAACTTACAATTATTTATTTCTATTCAAGTTAAGTACATGGTTAATTTTTTACAGCATTCAAATCAAAAGTGCCTCGTCCAATTACAACATCAGCTTCAGCATGTCGAGCCCTTTGGCTAAAAGGCGGTTTAATGGGTGTAAATATGGCTTCCTGTGAAGCTATTGAAGGACAAATAAAGGCATTACGTGATGTACCAAAAAAATGGAATGTACCTACAACATTTAGGTTAGATAATATTTCTCATGTATTTTCTTTTTTGCTCCTATAATTATAAATAATTTTGTTTATAATTTTTAGTTTGGAATTTGTAAGTTATTTCATGGATAGAAATTTAAGATTGACAGATTTGAAAAATCAGCTACAACATTTCACCGACCAAAACAACAAACTCCATGATGAACTAATAGTTATACAAAAAACATACGATCAAGTAATACAATTATTAAAAAATATACCTACATAAAGTAGTACAAATATTATATTTCGATTAATTTTTTTGAAGGAGTCCAAAAACAATGAAATTCAAAAACAAAAACATTTAGGACTCAAAAATATTATTACAGCCTACCATAACGTCATTAAACTTTGCAATCCTAATGCTAATATTTTAGATGTAGATATACTTACTAGAGAAGTTCCAAACGATCATAATTCTTTTAGTGAGTTTAATTTATTTTACTTTGAAACTTACTAACCATTAATTTATAAACAAATTCTGGATATATAATTTATATTTATTTATTTTTTGTTTAATTTAAATTTAATTATTTTCATTTAGTAATAAACAGTTCAACTCCTACTCCTGCCGTCTTAAAATCAGGTATTGGAATCTCAATCAGAAATAATGATAATTTAGAAATTACAGGTAAAACATGCTTTTATAGTTTATTCTATCATGTTTGATTTTATGGTATGTAATTAAACTCAAATATTTTTTTTTTTTCAGATAATGTGGCACCATTAGGTTTGTACAATAAATGTGGTATTTGCGGTCGTACAAATGATCAACATTTGCTGGCAAAATGTGACACATGCTATTTATACTATCATTTGGGTTGTTTAAATCCACCGTTGACTAGAATGCCTAAGAAAACAAAACTATTTGGATGGTAAATATAAATATTGAATATTTTAGAAAAGTTTTATTAAAATTTATGGTATAATCCAGGCAATGCAGTGAGTGTGATAATAGTAATTCTAACTCTGAACCAGAAACAGTTGATCCAAATGCTCCTAGAAAATTAAGATATGGTGGAAGAGAGCGATCTGTATCAGACAGTCATAGATCTTCATCTATTGCTAATGATGTAAGTATTAAGTTATTCAATCAAAGTTTTCTTTATTCAATCAAAAATTAACTAATCATATATTAGTTACAGGATATAAATAGTCTTACAGAACAGCATAAAATGCCTGGAGGATCAAGTAAGTGTTCAAAATATTTAAAAGTTAAGATTTAATTATGATGGTCATTAAAATATGTTATAAAATATAAAATATAAAAATTGTTTGAAATATTACCTTATAGCTAGCAACCCAATGATAATTTTGCAATATACTAAATATTAAACTTCTTGAACAATATTGATATCGCCTATTATTTTTTTCAGAAATTTATATATTGATAATCGTAATATATGTCGTACAATTTATCGTACACCACTGAATATATCGTAATCAAAATTCATTTTTATTTTTTAATTAATGGCATTTGGGTCATAGTGTATTCAGGTTACCGGAAACCAACTGATTTATAAATATTTATTAATTCGGAATATTGCCACCTACATTTTTTTTTTTGATATTATATTGTTATTCAATATCGCACAAAACAAAACGATATCGATTTTCACAAATATATTGTTGAAGAAGTCAACTAAAGGCCGTTCTTACAATGTCTGGTTCACAGAAACTTAATTGGCCGAATTCTGCCGGTAATAAAATCTGTTATCAGTCGGTTAGCGTTAATCGATACTTTACCGGACATTGTAAGAGCGGCCCTAAATATGATTTATATTAATGACATTGTTTTACTTTAAACATTTTTAGAGAAAAAAAAACATGAACGGCACAGGGAAAGATATTCTCCAGAAATAATAACAAAACGAGTTAAATCTCGCAAACGCAAACACAAGCATCACAGAGATAATAATATTTCAGGATTGGAACCAGCTAATGATTATTTAGTTAATGAAGCACCCCGGCAAGGAATTAAGCTATTTGTAAGATTTGATAACTTAAATAATTTCAGAATCACTTTAAAATTATATATAACTGTTTAGATTAAATCTGTACCAAGTGCTAGTGGAGTTAAGACAACATCTTCACAATTACTTATTGCATCACCAGTAGATGAAACACCTCAGATATCTACAAAACTTAAACCAGAAAAGAGTGTTGCACCACTCAGAATAACCACAACATTAACAGATATTAAATTAACTCCTAAATGTAACACTTGTCAAACAACTGGAACAAGCATTACAATGGTTCAGTAAGTAATAAAAAGGCAGAGATATTTTGGTTATTAATTTATAGCTGAAATATGATGTAAAGGAATAATAGTTTATTTTATTTTATAATTTTCAATTAGTTGTGATGTTGTATAACAAACAATTTTAAGTATAATTGTTCACATTTTTAAAAAAAAAATCAATCAATTATACTTGGCTTTTAGTTTTTCTACAATATCAAGAATATGCCAAAGCCTTTGTTCAATAAAACTAATGTGCGTTAAAATTATTATTAGTATACAGGGTGTAACAGAAAAACATGTAAAATAAAATAACTTGTACTAATCAATATTTAAACATTTAAGAAAAAATAATAATAATTTATGGACGCTTGCTGCGCTAGTACAGTATAACAATTTTTTTTTTTTTTTAAATACTGAAAATAAAATATTCAAAATAGTCAATTTGTAAATCTTTTTTTCGGATGGATTTTATTATTTTGATTTAAATAATATTTTAATATTATTTCAGGGAAGGAGTTTGTTTTTACAATTTTTAAAATTTCAATATTTTTTAGAAATAAATTAATTTGAAATATAAAATTTTTTCAAAATATTCTTTTTGGGAATTTCCTGCTATAAGTATATTGTTCTTACATTTAACTTGTAAATATTATTTTTATTTTAGTCTAGTCTTTCTGTTATTATCCTTTATAGTAATGTATCACTTTTACTAAGTAGGTAAAATTGTTCGAAGTTAAAAAAATCAAACTAAACTTTAGGTGTTAGGTTTGAGTTTAAAAGTTGAATCTAGTTTCAAAAAAATCAAACCAAACTCGAATAGAAAGTTTGAAATTCTCTAATCAATCCATACTCCAAAGAAATGTAGGAACTCCAAAAAAAAAAATTGTACATGTCAAACGTTGCGTACAAGAAATATTTCTGGAGTTTATTTTGATTTTGTCTATTGTATATTTTGTTAACAAAAAATATACCATTATTTTATTACTTTTTAAAGTACAGTTTTGAATGTTGATTCTTTAGTTGCTTTATTGTTAGGTATTTTTAATTGTTATTAAATTATTTATACTTTATAGAATACCTGACTAACATATAATTATTTTGGCTTTGTATTGTTTACAAAATCAATGTGTACGGGTTTGGTTAAATGTTGAATGAGATGGTTTAGAGTTCAAAATCAAGCTAAATTGTTCGATTTGTGTTTGGTTCAACATACAATTAAACATTTAGGTTTGAGGCTATATTTATGAGTGCCCACTTCTAGTATATAGGATAATTTTATTGTAATTGAATTACATGGAAACCTTTACTGTGTGTTAGCTTTATTTTAATTGCTTCTAATAATTATGCATTGAGTATAAAACAGAAACTTTATTTTTCTAAAAAAAAAAATTTTGATGGTTGGTCTAAATATGGCTTGGATTAAAGTTTTAATGTAAATTAAAAATTCAAAAAAAAAATATTACCTAATTATAAATAATCAAATTTTAAATACCTTTACTTATTTGATTTTATATACTTTATTTCTACAGGTGTGATGAATGCAGTAAAAATTTTCATTTTTGTTGTCTTGATCCTCCAGTGAAAAAATCACCAAAAGTACGTGGGTACTCATGGCACTGTGCTGAATGTGATCCAACGGTACATCAATTATTTCTTTAAGTCTACCATTAGTCTTTATATAAATATTTTACCTGAAAAACAAGAATAAAAATGTGTCTACATTTATTCACCATTGAGTGTATACTCCATTTTAAATAAGAATAAACCAGCTGGTGGATAAAAACTGGTCTTAGTTTTGATTCCTCCAAAAATAAATGTCTGATTTAACTGTAAATGACTGTTACGGTTGCAGCCAGTGATAACCGATTATCATTACCTATTACTGCAAAGCATGTCAAATTAAGGAGATCTGATGTCCTTACACAAACAATTTGTCATACACTAAATGGTTTATTCTTATTAAAAACAAAGTATAATAAGTCCAGGGCTTGGAACTTTATGCATTTGCAAATATTTTGGAATGTGCATATTATTCAAAATTGTATTCAACACTAATTTATTTCACAATACATAAAACTCAAATCAAAAAATTAATGTTACATATTCTTGCATAATTGTATCAAATTGTAATGATTTTACCCATTTAACGTTTTTATTCATGCTAATAAACATTTTGTTAATAAATCGACAAAAAAAAAAAATTATCAATGAAATAAAATTTTGAAAATTAGTACCTTTGATCACCCATATCTATTTTAAATCATACTACAGATTTAATATTTATTTTTTGTTGATTTGAATTTAATGTTGATATTTTACCTTTAACTAAAAACAAAAAAAAAAAAATTTAAATAATAATAAAAACAAAAAATGCATATTATTAAAATATTTGGATAGTTATGTATTTTTTGGAATTCATTACTATATAAATGCCTAGGTGTTCTATAAAATAATTAAATAGTAATATACTGCATATTATTTATTATTTTTTAGCGCATAATGTTCCGAGCTCTGAATTAATAGCAAATGGTTATTTAGTTGGTAATTGTTTAAAGGTAATTTTTGGTTTGACTCCTTGAAATTTACAAATAATATACATTTTTAAGTTAGTTTTATAATTTATCTATTTAATTCAGTGGTGGCGTGTAATAGTTAGACATGGTAGTGCAATCAAATTTAAGTATATTGTTCCATCATTGCAACAAAGAGAGTAAATATGTATGTATAATTTTTGTTTTATGTAAATATGGTGTAGTATTTATGTTATTTATTTAATAGTTAAGTTTTTAATAGTATTAAATTACAGCTGATGCGTTGTTGGTAGCTTAAACATTTGAATTGTGAGATATGAACTGTGACAAAATCAAACTGTCTTAACCTTTCCACCGTCTCTCCTTTTTGCCAAGTTTTACACATGAAAATGAAACATGGTTTTCCATGTATGTCGTCATACCGACATACATTATAGGACACGCACTCTGATGCTGTTCCAATTTCTATAAACAAATTGGATTACCCAATTACTGAATGATAACTAACATGCAAATTTTCTCAGATAACAATAAGATTTCCTTAACATTGTTAAAATTATACTACAAACATTTATATTAGCATATAATTTTATAAACTATTCTTTTTTCATATTATTCTAAAGAGTGTGATCCCATTATCGCTCATAGACACGAGCCGCCACTGATTTAATTACTTATACAATTTTAATGACTAAGAATACTAATGCCGGATTGCACAAAACATTTAATGATTCAATAGTGAGCTAATGGTCCCTTAAACAAGATTTAGTGGCTCGAGATTGGTCTATTAAAGTGAACCATTAAATTTAATAAATTGTTTATGCAATCCAGCATAAGTGATTAATTCAGTTATATATTAACTATAAATAAAATACCCATAATTTACATATTAGTTATTCTTATGTATGTAGGGTATAGCACCATATTAGTGGGTGTATTTATTATAGTCCAGCTCACGAAAAGTGAACGTTCAAGGTCGACAAACGAAGTTCAAATATTGTCAGAACCAGGGGTTCTCAGATTTATAGTATTGTTCGTTTGTGCAGTTGCTGGCTGTGGATAGGTTACAATTTTAAAAACTGTGCTTGTATGTTTGATAGTCACATATACAAAAATGGCCACTGGGATCTCTGAAGTCAACGTTTGCTTTTCGTGAGCCCGACTATAACTATTGCATCAAATTTGTGTAAATATCACATTTTGCTTAGTTTGTGTTACTACATTATTTATAGACATCATGAATTGTTATATACGTGAAATATGGTACAGTTAAACTTTTAATAATAAATTTGGGTCTAAATACTAAATATTCCAAATTTTTAAATTAATTCATTAATTTTTATTGCCTGACCAATCTATGATTTAATAATAATATTGTTTGGTTTACCTGATTAACATAATCAATAGGAATAAGAATATAAATTTAGGTTTAAGTAATATGCTTGATAATTTTTTTTTACATAATAAAATAATATTTGATAAATATATTTCAGGACAGTGACTCTTCTTAAAAATATTTGGAAGCACAAATCTTCTACATTGTTAACTACCAATGATTTCAATGATTATTTGTATTCAAAATGGTTTTAAAATATTTCTTACTATTGTATTTTAAAGTTCAATTCCTCATAATGTATTAATATTATATAAATAATATATAAAAATATCATAATTTTTTTTTGATTCAAGTTCATTTGAGTATCTAAAGGTAATACTCATATGTTATTAGTGTACAACATTACTATGTATTTCAATTTTAGATTTTTCAAATAAAACAAATTAACTAAGTATGAAATGTGAAGTACTTTTTCTACTTCATAAATTCCATCATTAATTTTAAGAATACAGATATTTTTTGTATTCTAGAATATACATTATACTTATTATGAGAAACTATTAATTTCTTTTTTAAAATATGGTTACATGTATACATGACGATGTAAATTAGCCATGTTCCTATTTATAGTGGCATAGACTATGTACTTTTTGAACCACCTAAAATGTTGTGTGGGTGGGTATGTAAAAATATTTATTCAGGATAATTAATACTATTGTCTATTACTATAATAGTTAGAGAATAGGTACTTACGTAGTTACCTAGATATTAACAGGTTGATATTTACATGAATATATTTATAATTTTAAATAGTGAGTTTCTTGTGGGTGATATTGATGTAAGTTCATAGTCAGGTTATAGATGAATTTGCCAGCACTAAATAGGTATTATCAAAATGTAACATAATATTGGGTCAACTTTATTTATTTAAAATTAATGACAGTTGATTTTGATTTATGATTTATATTCTGTTTTTTAACTGTTTTAATAATATTTTGTGTTAATATAAATAATAAAGAGTGTACAATTAGTAATTTTGCCATATTATATGCTTTATGATATTGGGGGACAGAGTAGCCGAGCGGACTAAGGAGCCGGTTGTGACGCACACCGACGCTGGTTCAAACCTTGATCCACGGGTGGCATTTTTCTTCGGGCAAGTCACGGTGTCTGGAGAGAAATGCTGCCATCCCCAACCCGGGCATCACCAAAAACTCAAATCTGCCAAAAACTACACACACGTGTTACACCACCTACAGTTCCCTCCCCTACAAACAAAAACAAACAGCTATTGGCCAGAGTTGTCGGGCTTCACGATCAATAAAAAAAAATAAAAAAAATACTTAATGATAGAACCAATATACTTTATTACCATTATTAGCCATTAGGTTCATAACCTATTTACATTTTTGTGAAAATTATATATATTTGGTATGGTAAAGCACAGAGGCAGATGGGCCTAAAAAGAACAATTTATGAAATTATTTCATGGATTACGAGTTGTTGATCAGACTGACGTATTTATGTGTAATTTTTATTGTTTATATTATATTCATTTAAATGTGTTAATCAAAATGAGCGATGGAAGAAAACGTTAAAGTGGTGTTCTGCTTATATAGAAATTAGAAAAAGAACAAAACATTATTTCAAAAACCGGAAAATTGACTCCTTTTTTGATAATCCACGTCCATCAAACTCCAATTTGCCAAGTGAAACAGAGTCCAAATATGATACGTTTTCAAATGAGCCGAGTAATAACTATACAACAACTTCCTGCACGTATACAGTGTTGGAACTTGGAAATCACTAATCAGTATGTATTGTTAAAGGAAAACTATAAAATAATAGTAATATATTCCCTTACGTAGGAAATAGGTAGTTTCAAGAGTTTTTTTTATGTTTTACAGCTTCAAACTGTTTAGCTGAAAGGTCCTTTTAACATTAAAAAGGATTACAAATTGCGATCGCGATCAACAGAGAATCATTTAAATAGTTTTGTTATTTTCAACATTGAAAATGAAATTTGCAAAAAAATTAATTATGAGGATATAATTATAATGCATTTGCTTTTATAAAATCCCGTCGTAAAAAATAAATGAAGTACCTGTGTTTTAAAGGAAAAAACGAGTTTATTTAAGTAAACGCTAAACAGTTATTTGTTTTCATTTTTATTTATTTAAGGAATTATAAGCAGGACTGTGAGTTGTGATCATAGTTACTATATTTTATTATATACTTAACCTACATTTAAAACAAGCACATAATTTGAATTAAAATGCATGGTTACACAAAAAACCTATAACATATTGATTCAACTTGAACAGTATCAATAAAATCTACACATTTCAAATACCCAGTTGATATGGCGATATTATTTAATTATTCAATAATCGATACCTAACTATCTGCGTGAAACTATCCAAGGTCTAAAGTTTTATCGTGAGGTCTGGCCGTCTGGGGTTCCTATTATATTGTCAATGTAAAATTACTTGTAAAACCAAAGTATGTGCCGTAACTGAGGGGGTCGATGGCCCCCGAATTTTTCTAAAAATCAAATATTTTTAGTGGTGAATATTGTTTATTGACTATTGTATATTTTCATCAAAGCAGTAATCACGAGAATAAATTGTTTCTATATTTTGAACGTAAAAATTATGAGTGTCCTATATCTACATTAAACAAATGTTAGAGCCTCCCCCGAATTTATATTTAAATTACGGTCTTGTATACTGAATTTTAATGGGTCGTACCCAGTATGAAATAAATAGTAAAAAATACAATTAAAATTGATACAAACTACAAAGTGTGTACCTACATTGATCAATTAGGATGAAAGGCATACAAAAAGTAATGCCACCTGGACAAATTAAGTAAGCTACGGAGATTTCTATAACATTTTTTATTGAAATAGCCACTGAGGACGAAATTAATTTTACAGACAAATACATATTAATATGCACATTATAATTTTTATTTTTTATTTTCTTATTCGTATGTACATAGAATTGAATATTTATATTTATATATTGTAATAAGTATGTTAAGATTGTTTATTTTTGAAGACTTCAGTGGACTTTAATATTATATATTTATATATATAACTCGAATCAATTTGGAAACAGAATTTTCTCTGACGTCTTAGCGTGGCGGTTTGATCAAAGGATAATCGTACCACAGAGGCATGGACAAAGATAATAATGGATCATACCATACAAATATTGTTATAAATAGATATTAGTGAATATTAGAACTATATACTAACCTAACCTTTTTTTCCCGAGACTGAATAATTCATTTGAATTTCCATAATGAACGTGATTGTACCTTGTCTATGTCATTGTTTTCTATATTTTTCTCTCATTCCTTACGTTTGTATTTACTATTTTCAATTTATTAAAACATGGATGTGGATACTATAAGATCGAAGGCGGTTGAATGCCACGAAGTATTTCAGTATATTTTTGATAAAATGGGTGCTGATCAAGTAACACAATATTTTAGATGTCGTAGGAGGGACATAAGTTGCAAGGGTCGTCTACATATTAAAGATGGAGTGAAATTTGTTAAAGGCAACCATGGTGCCATGGTGGTCATGAAGAATCTCCTATCGATATTGAGGTAAGTGGTAATATAATTGATAATAAATCATGAGTGGGAGCGACGTCTGATACGGCATTGTTCTAATGAATTCAAACATAAATAATACATTATTATAATATTGTTGTATGTATAGGTACGGTTAGGTATATTAAATTAATTAAGTAGGTACTATATTAATATAGTCTTATTAATTATTTTTTTATTATGCTTTTATTGTATTAAATACACAATGACTTATAACTTACATTCTTGGACAAGACATACAGCAACGTCGAGTTAAACAGATTTTAAATAAACACATTTTCGATAACATCCATTTTGTTGTATTCTGGACAGCCCCATGGTGGCTATGTGACTATAACGTTACCCTTTATCTGATTTGCCTGTTTGAAAAAGTCTCCAACAACGAACTCAATCTTCTCAAGTACGCCATAAATCGTGGCATTTTGCTTGGCCATCACTATCTTGTCTACGTCAATATCTACAGCAATGACTATTACAAATAGAAAATATTACAATTATTAGAAGTCACAGATAATAGGTACCTACTTAATATACTATTAAAAAATAATACAATATATAGATAGGTACATTATAGACAATTATTACATTTCGGTAATTACAATTTACAATTAAGTAGAAATAATATGTTCACATTTTATTTCCACGTAAACGGTTTTATTTGTTTTTAGTGCAAAAAATATTACAGTACCTTTGTCGAACAGTCGGGCAAGCTGGATTATATTTCCGCCGGCGCCGCAACGGGTCCACAGCCACTTTCACCCGGTCACACTTTTCTGCCATATAGGCACTGAGTGTCTCGGGAAAGCTCTCTATAAAACCAAACATATGATTATAATATATATCTTTTTTATTTTTAACATGATAATATGATACATATATAATATATAAATGTTTTTTTTTTCATACGCTCGTCCATCAGAATACCTTGGTCGAATTTCGAAAATAAGGCATGTTTCTTTATCCAATATTTATATGTACTTAGGTCTATGGGTAATATAAAAAAAAAATTATTCAATTTCTAATTATACCTATGAGTAAATGCATGTACGCGGCTGACGGCTTCACGACGCTGCAGATCGGCATTTAAATTAATTATATTGTAGGAATACACATTCAAACTTCAAACTAAAATCTCCAAAATCTTAAAAAGAATAAACTATTTAAAATATTTATTTCATTAAAGAAGAATTATTCAAAGCAGGGCTTGCAAACGTTATAATAACGTTATGATTATAACGTTATATTTGATAAAAAACGATTGAAATTTGTAAACGTAATTATAACGAAAAACGATAAACATAAATAAATAAATAACACAAAACAAAACGTAACGTTTAACAAAATATATGATATATCATTAAACAAAACATAACGCAAAACGGTATATATTGTATTCCATTAAACAAAATAATTAATTTCCAATTATATAATAATACTTAGTATTATTCAATTATTTATTCGATCCAAGAATTAATTTTATCCCGTATCCGGCCTATCCGAGAGATCCCGTATTAGATTTATTTTAAAATTTAATAAGAAGGTATTAATAGAATAATTTAATTACCAATAGCTAATAATAGTGATACTCTGATAATATTGTACTGTACTATCTGTACTACGGTCGGAATTTATACCATTCAAGTTATTCAACTATTGTGTTCGGTGATCAGTTTGCTCAGATTTGTTCAGTCGTCAGTGTTTGTGTAATTGTATATTTTATATTTATTATTTTATAATAAAGTCCTTAGAGCCTAGGCAATTTATTAAATTCAATAATACATTATCACTTATAACTTAAGATTAATTATCATCATACTGTTTTATCATTTATTTTGTTTCCATTTCTTTACGAACTATGTATATTGTAATTTAATCTGTATCACTGTACTCTATATTTTGTAAATAATATGTAATTGGGTTATCTAACCCATTTAATTAAATAAATAAAATTACACAATACCTACTTAAAACTCAGAATAGGGAAATTATGTCCCCAAAAAAGGTCATAGTCATATACTTTTTAATTGCGGCCTGTGTACTTTTAAAACGGGTATCTAAATGCTTTTAAATATTAAATAACGATAAACGCAAAAATTGTATAACGTTTTAATTATGAATAACGTTAAACGCAAAAATTGTATAACGTTTTAATTCTGAATAACGATAAACACAAAAGTTGAATAACGTTTAAATTTTGAATAACGATAAACTCAAAATTTGTATAACGTTTTAATTGTAAATAACGTAAAACAATATTTTTTTTTCAAATGCAAGCCCTGATTCAAAGGGTACCAGAATGTCAATGTTTAAAAAATTTGGCTAGAAATGAAATTATAAAAAAAAAATTGAAGGGAGGTGTTAGCGCCCGCAAGCAAATGCAATTTAGAAAACAAAAAAAAATTTTGAAAAAATTTTACTGTAGGAATACACATTACAAAGTTCAAACTAAAATGCCCAGAAACTTAAACAGAAAAAACTATTCAAAATAATTATAAATAGTTCATTAAAGAAGGATTATTCACAAGGCACAAGATTATCAATGTTCAAGTCAATACAAATAATTCAACTAGATGAGTTATATTACTAAAAAAAAATTGAAGGGAGGTGTTGGCGCCCGCAGGCAAATGCATTTTAGAAAACAAAAAAAAAATGTGGAAAAAATTTTACTTTGGGAATACATATTAAAAAGTACAAACTATAATGCCCAGAATCTTAAACAGAAAAACTATTCAAAATGATAAGCTCACTAATGAATTATAAAACAGATCTAGGGTATCAGGTTATCAATGTTTAAAAAATCTCAACAAAAAACTCGACAACAGTTAAGAAAATTTGGCTAGAAATGAAATCATAAAATTGAAGGGAGTGGTTGGCGCCCGCAGGCAAATTAATTTTATAAACAAAAAAAAAATTTTGAAAAAATTTTATTGTAGGAATACACATTACAAAGTACAAACTATAATGCCCAGAATCTAAACAGGAAAACTATTCAATATGATAAGCTCACTAAAGAATGATAAAACAGAGCTAGGGCAACAGGTTACCAATGTTTGAAAAATTTCGACAAAATTTTCGACAGCAGTTAAGAAAGTTTCGAAAAAATTGAAGCAGGGTGTTGGCGCCCGCAAGCAAATGGATTTTAGAGAACAAAAGAAAATTTAAATAAATTATATTGTGGGAATACACATTTTTTCAAACAAAGTTCAAACTAAAATGCCCAGAAACTTAAACAGAAAAAACTATTCAAAATAATTATAAGTAGTTCATTAAAAAAGGATTATTCACAAGGTACAAGATTATCAATGTTCAAGTCAATACAAATAATTCAACTAGAGTTATATTACTAAAAAAAAAAAATTGAAGGGAGGTGTTGGCGCCCGCAGGCAAATGCATTTTAGAAAACAAAAAAAAAAATGCGGAAAAAATTTTACTTTGGGAATACATATTACAAAGTACAAACTATAATGCCCAGAATCTAAAACAGAAAAACTATTCAAAATGATAAGCTCACTAATGAATTATAAAACAGATCTAGGGTACCAGGTTATCAATGTTTAAAAAATCTCAACAAAAAATTCGACAACAGTTAAGAAAATTTCGAAAAAATTAAAGCAGGGTGTTGGCGCCCGCAAGCAAATGGATTTTAGAGAACAAAAAAAAAGTTAAATTAATCATATTGTGGGAATACACATTAAAAACTTCCAACTAAAATTTCCAAAATATTAAACAGAAAAAACTATTTAAAATATTTATTTCATTAAAGAAGAATTATTCAAAGGGTACCAGATTGTCAATGTTTAAACAATTTGGCTAGAAATGAAATCATAAAGTAAAATTGAAGGGAGGTGTTAGCGCCCGCAGGCAAATGCAATTTAGAAAACAAAAAAAATTTTGAAAAAATTATATTGAAGGAATAAACATTACAAAGTACAAACTATAATGCCCAGAATCTTAAACAGAAAAACTATTCAATATGATAAGCTCACTAAAAAATGATAAAACAGAGCTAGGGCATCAGGTTACCAATGTTGAAGAATTTCAACAAAATATTCGACAACAGTTAAGAAAATTTGGCTAGAAATGAAATCATAAAAAAAAATTTGATGGGAGGTGTTAGTGCCCGCAGGCAAATTTTAATAAATTATATTGTGGGAGTACACATTACAAACTTCAAACTAAAATCTCCAGAATCTTAAACAGAAAACATTTGTGTGTATTGTTTACATTAAAATAAACGAATTGTTATTATGATCAGAGTTGTATCGCGGTAATATATGTATTAGAAAATGTATAAAAACGAATGTAATTTATAAAGGATGCAAAAAAATTAAATGAGAAAAGTTCCTGCACGGACTTTACTATGTGATTGTAATTTATGAAGGACATAAAATAATGTTTAATTTAAAATAATATTGTGTTTGGCTGGGTCTACGGTCAATATTAAATTACAAACTATAAGGTCTAAATGCAAATAAAAACACAGTCAGATATCTGTTTTAGTCTTTGTAAATATGTGCGGAAAAAATTAGATTTAGTACAATGTAAAAAAATGTGGAAAGAAAACCCTGAGAATTCTTTGACAATAGGATATTAAAACACAAAACCATATTATATTAAATTAAAACTATTGATTTTATACATTTTCTATTTACAAAAACTCATAAGTATTGAAAACCTTATAAAATCCTAATAAAATAATATTTTGTTATATTTTAAAATACATTTTATAATTTGTTGTGGTAAAAAAATCATTATTTAATGTTGGCTGTATTTAAGTTTTTAATAACTATACTGGTAGAACTCTAGCTGGCAGTCTTTAAGACCGTGTTAAAAACCATGATAATTAGTTAACGTCTAATTTCCTGTCCTATCCTAACCTAACCTAACATAACCAAATTAATAATATTTAAATATTTTCTTTCATTGTTATGTTTACAATATCGAATACCTTGATGGTTAGTAGGAAAAGATCATCGCAAAGCTCACGACCAGTATC
Source organism: Metopolophium dirhodum (assembly GCF_019925205.1). Lineage (NCBI taxonomy): Eukaryota > Metazoa > Arthropoda > Insecta > Hemiptera > Aphididae > Metopolophium > Metopolophium dirhodum. Next base: position 1,477,134 of record NC_083563.1, on the reverse strand, counting down.
ACCAGCTATCACCATAGCTTCAACTAACCATAGGTTTACCTAACTAACCTTCTTATGACTCATTAGGACACTTTGAATAAAAAGATCCTGAGTTGCAGGTTGCCGAACTTAAGAGTTTGATTATCAAGTTGATCCTTTGATTGTCGACACCTTAATCCATGCTATGGATGAAGCCCATAGATAATAAAGATATGGATAGTCCACGCCTATGTTAAATACATTTGAGGCCGCGTTCCCGGAGGGGAAGGCAATTGAGGCTCCTTTATATTGATAGTCGATACTCCAGTTGGCCTCAATTGTTCCCCTCGAAGATCAGACCGCTGATAAGACTATTATGTCCTATCCATTATGTTATATCTTTATTATCTATGATGGAGCCATACCCAGCTCACTCGTGTAAACAATTTGAAGCACATAAAAGCGATCAACGAATGTCTATTATTATTTAAATATTTCAATTCATAATATGAATTCCCAGCCCTGTCCCCCATACTTTGACATTAAAAGCCCAGCCCACCTTCATATTATTCTCTATGCAAAAAGTAAATTTAAGACAAATTTGTAAATCAATGCATAGTCTCTCTATTGTACTAATATTTGTGATTTCATTAATTTTCAGTATTTTGTATAATTAGATTGGGAAAACATAAGACAATATCATTTACACAAGACTGTGGCTAACACAATCATACTTTGATAAAAGTATATGATATAAGTACCTTCTATATTTGAATTAATCGTTTTTTTTTTCGGGTACTTTATTGGTGGACAGCACTTTAACTACGGTCCCTCAACTTACTGAGGCAACCTTGAGGCATTTCCTTTTAGGAAATCAATTAAATCCTCACACATAACTCTTAATTCAAGAGTTTGTATCTAATACAATCATAATATAATATGAGTATAGTACATTTCGTAATATTTTTTTATAATATTTACTGTTAGTGAAATATTAAGTTTGTATTTCTAATATAATATATGTTATGATATTTATGGACGACACTTGCACCATGGCCCCTCGATATAGTAATGTGGCGACCCGACACATCTCTTTTAGATAAATGATTAAATACTTAATCAAGTCTTCCAATTTACTAAACATTTATATTTTGTAGATAATTTGAAGAAAAATTTAAAATTGAAGAGAGACTGTGTGAATTAACAAAATATGTGGTGTGAAATGTTTATTTGAACACCTGTTATAATGTATTATATTGAACTTAAGTTAATGTTTTATAATGTACTATAATAAACATTTGAACATTTATTACAATATAAGTATATTATACATAGATTTCAAGTATGATTTTTTTTAGTTTTTTTTTTGATAGTTACCTACCTACTACAATACAAGACACTTTATTTTTATATTTTGAAGCAATACCTATATTATTTCACGGTCCATAGTTCATAGTTTTGTTTCATTTATAATAATAATGCTTTTTAATATACTTTTTCATAAATTAATATTTATTACAGTTGGCTTTTATGATTTGTTTGAACTATTAGTACGTATTTTTTTGGGGAGATCCCTATTATTACAACACCGTTACCAATATGCGTTTTTTTTTGGTTAGTTAATATAATTGCATGTTTTCATGATTTCTTCGTATTTATGCTTATTTTCTTAAAATGTTTTTATATTTTCGTTTCATCCGTTACCTACCTACATACCCACCTACCAATTGTATAAATAAAGAATTTTTTTTGTAAACAATTTGAATTATTATTTATTAATTTAAAACATTTTTAATAAAAACGTTTTCATTCAGTATTTTTTTTGAATTTTAAGTGCATATTTTTGAATATTTCAGTGCATATATTTGCCTGTTTTTAGTGCATTCATGCAGGCAAATATTTAACACTTTTTCATTGCATTAAATTCACAGCCCTGTTAATTACTCTTACTTCCAATCATAATACCTACCACAGTTAATGTTAAATGCAAAATTGTCAACAATCAACTGCTTCTTCAACTTGATAACACTTAAGAGGATGTCAGATTTTTAGCGCACCATTTATTTCTCTCTCTGACCCACGCACAATCATTTTAGTGTTTTCTTAATCGTACATTTGGTATGCTACCCGTGGGTCAAAGATGGAAAACAAATAGTGCGCTGACATCCCAACCAGCAACAAGTTTATACGAGTGAGCTGGGTATGGCTCCATCATCGATATGGATAGGACATAATGGTCTTATCGGCGTCTTCGAGGGGAACAATATTGAGGCCAAATTAAGTAGACCTATATCGAGTATCGACTATCAATATAAAGGAGCCTCAATTGCCATCCCCTCCGGGAACGCGGCCTTAAATGTATTTAACATAGGCGTGGACTATCCATATCTTTATTATCTATGGGGTTCATCCATAGCATGGATTAAGGTGTCAACAATCAAAGGATCAACTTGATAATCAAACACTTAAGATCGGCAACCTGCAACTCAGGATCTTTTTATTCAAAGTGTCCTAATGAGGCGTAAGAAGCCTTACATTTACCTTACCTAACCTTTACACTTTTTCTTCCCCCGTCTCTCACAGCTATATACAGGTTCAGCCACTCTCATTCCACTCCTCCACATGATCGTTATTCTGTCTATCCATCTCTTCTTCAGTCTTCTCGCCCCTCATTTCCCCCCTAAATTAACTTCTATAGCCACTCTCACTATCTCTTATCATACAGTGACCAAACCATCTAAACCTATTCTCTCTTGTTTTCACTACAATATGTACACTACCCTTAATTAATAAATTTCTTATTCTATCCTCTTTTGTACCTTAACACCTAACTTATTATTCTCATATCTGCTACCCTCACTCCACTTACCTACCCCAACCTTACATTTCTTTTTCATCTTTCCCTTTCATACACCAAACATTCTGAAATCCTGTTGACCCATTTCCTTATCTTCGCCATATCACACACTTCCTAATTCCAATTTACTCAGTCTCTAGTTACCTATAAGTCATCGTACTTGTAAGAGTGCAGAACGCTGTTTGTTTTGTGTGATCGAATGATGGTTCTTTATTCTTACGTAAAATAGTCAAAACAGTTTATTTATGTTATACAGTTTTTTCTTTTAGTTTGACAAGTGCTCTTCGAGCTACAGATATCTCGGTATAGAATTTTAAATGGTTTTTACAATATTTTCTTTTGATACAATTTGCTCGTTGAGCTACAAATATTCGATACGTTGGTTATTGACGAGTGGTATGACTCACGTGGGTGCCGTAGGGTTGATGGATCGGGCAGTTGACTACCCCAGACCAAAACAGAGTGTTGTGGGGAAGCTCTCTCCAGTGCTTTAAACGTGAGTAGCTTGATCAGTACGCTGCCAGGGCGTACCACTACTCACACTGTCAAGCCTGGAAGAGAGGTGTGGAGGGAAGTCATTTTACGTTAAAATTGAACTGGTAATATTAGAGAATGAGAACGATGACGGGAGTGAACGAACGAACGAACGATGGAACGAACTATTGAACGATTGATTGATACGAACTATTGATTGATTGATTGATACTGTAGGCTTTGCTTTGCTTTGAAAGGGATGGCTATGCCGTTTACTATTCCAGGCTTATGCCTCTACTAGTGGATGGAAATTAAGAAGAAATGGTTAGATTTATTGGTCAGCCCAAGAGAGTGGGTAATATACTGTAGGCACTGATCTGGCCTGTATAAATGTAGTGTGACACCTATTGCCGCTGGTTGGGGTGCTGAATTGTATTGACCACATTTCCTTAGGTTTCTGCGTGATGCGTGTTGGTTCTCACGTGGGCGGCTAAGTTATATCGATGTAGCTTTTGATGATATCGTTTACTTTCGTATTGTTGACCTCAACTCGTGCTTTTCCGTGTCGGAAAGTCCTGTAAAGTTGCCCGGTATTAGAGCGCGTGTGCTGCCGCGCGCTCTGTACGGCGTCAGTGCGTTTTTATAGTTCGACGCACTTTCGTCTTTATTCTACATACGTGCTGTTTTACGGGTAGGAAAAGTAGTGGATAGTATAGTATATCAAGTTATTAAGTACCACAACACTTTACGCGATCATTAGTTGCATTACCGATGAGTAAAGTGTTGGAAAGTCATGATTAGGTCGGCTCGGTACCGTTTCATTTGACACTTGTTATGTCCGGTAGATGGCGCGGGTTGTTTCGTTTATGCCTATTAATTCTGTCTCGTTACATACTTGATTATCGGTGAAAATATTTAAATATCATTGAGCGAATTCCCTACACGAAAGAATTACTTAAAAAAATAACATACCTCTCCAATTTTCTAATTTTTAACACGACTTTATTGATAGCCGGAATAGTGTTATACCAGTATAATTACAATACAAATATTGAAAAATTTCGGATAATACACCCTTTGATCAATTAACAATAATAAAAAAAAACCTACTGAGAAATAAGAAAATACATACCCCGTGACGGAATCAAAATCTGCTACGAAACTTAGTCTTCGAAGCACTGAAACGTTTACACATTTCAATCTGCTTATGGTATATTATTCCCAGTTTGAAAATTTTCACTGACGAATACCATTTCTGAAATAACACGCATCTTATGCAGTAAAATGTTCTACAATATTCTAATGACCTAAGCGTTACAGTCTACAGATATTATATAAACCTACCAATAAATACCTAATATTAATTTTTATTACACAGAGTTTGTATTTTTAAATGTTGTATTCGAGGATTTATTAGTTTTATTTTTATACCTAACAAAATTACATTTGTTCACAAGTCAGTTATCAACTAGAACTCGACTACGAGTAAGACAGCGTTTGGATTATTCGGACTGGCGTATAATTTATTATTATTATTATACATTGCGCCTTTGGTAGGTAGTAGTAAACGTATATGCTTCTACGTTACTGAGTTAACAGATTTTCCGTGACAATACAAATTTCATTCAAGTCTAAAAAGTAAGTAAATGTAAGCCCCAAAATAGTCGAGTCTTACTTAAACATCGACTCTTTCAGTGAAACCTAGCTGTACTGCAGCACACGCTGTCGTCGAAGAAACAGCTATCTTCATCCGTCTCCATCTCTCTCTACATCTCGCTAATTGAAACTTATACTAGATAATACAATACTAGTATCTTTATGATCTGTAATATATTCTTGTGTTCGATGAAAAAGATTGAAATGAGATAAAAATACATATTTTTTGGTTTTGAATATAAAAGCTGTGAGAAATCTAGAGGTACTAGAAAACTGAGACGAGTGTGTTGAATGAAATAAATTAAAAAATTGATTAACACAACAATCGCTTAAAAATTAATTTAATTCAAATAATGAGATGAACCTTATTAGACGATTTAAATTTTCCAGAACAAGCCCCCAGTTGTTGGTCGTATGCCAATTTTAACCATAACTAGACCACAAGTTTATAGACATTCTATAATGCATTCTCCTGCCGGTGGCCCTAGACACTGTTGGGGAAATTATATTTCTTTACTAATTAAATTACGATACGAATTATAAGTTACGTAGGTGCTTGTCCAATACTCGACTACCAGAATTTAAATTAAAGAATGTGATATACCTAGGTAACCTATCGATCGATTCTAAAACAGAAACTTAACCTAGGTACAAATAATATCATAATATCAAATACTGAAATGTGAAAATTTGAAGAAAATTTCCTATAGGTATATGCCGTAAACCCCCCAAAATAAAACGTACGTTTGAGGTGTTCTCTTAAAACCCAAATGTTTAATACCCGTATCCCGTATGCGTAGAAAATGTATGATTCACATTTAACGAAAACTAAAACTATCGTGACGGAACGGAATTACGAAGAACGTATAAGACAAAAATAATCGTCACCAAGTGGTAGGTATAATCTGCTATGTACTTACAAATCATAATTAATAACATTAATCATTATGTATTTTCTTATTTTATTAGGTAGGTATAAAAAAAACCTACCTTCCTACTTATAAAAGCATTGCCTAATCGTTGATTTCAAATTTTAAAAATTATTCTACTATAACAATAAATTAACAGTTGTAGGCAAAGTATTATAATTTAAGGTATTTTTCATAATATCTTAATTTTTGTACACCTATAACAACTGGATTTTAAAAACTTCTCTACGCCTAGCGAGTATATAAGTTTGTCTGACAATAAATATTTACATTAAGTCTACCGCGTTAACAGAGTAGAAGGACAAAACTTACGTAATTATTTATTCTTCCGGCAAAACGCGTTCCCTTCGAGTGTATAATATTGTCTAGTGTCAGAGCTGTGCATCTCCGCCAAGGAAAATGCATATCTCCGATCCAAAAGTTCAGTCTGGAAGTGTTGAGATTAATGACATTTATAAAAATAGGCACCTAGCTTAATAACCAGAATGGAACGAAATATGTGAGTACGTATTGGAATCGCTGTTCGTCTCAGACGATTGTCATTTGCCATAGATTATTTATAATTATAACCTAACCGTCCTAATCATAGAAAATATATATATGGTCCTAACCGATGGATGATGGATATTTTTACATTATCTTCAAAAAACCATTTATTTGTTTCTATGCAGTAAATTGAATTCAAATTTACAATTACATAGATAACGGTTTTTTTACTTGGTAGCCATTTATTTATTACTTGGTTTATTAACAAATTCTAATTGATATAAATTAGTGATTAAATAAAAATAGTTTTATTGATCCCAATACTTAAAAATAATGTTTCAAATAAAATAATAAAAAAAAATTAAGAAATATCTATTAATTAATATGTACCTAAATAACAAAATAACTAAATAAATTCGTGTTTTTTTTTTAAACATTTTCACGGTGCGCTCCTCAGATTAAAAACCCTTGAAATAGTGCATGTTCAAAAATCAGCCATATCCTCCCCCTCTCTTATTTGACTCATTTAGCTACTTTTTGAATTAAGAACGTTACATTGAACATAAAAAACTGTACCTACCTACATAATAGTAAGTTATCAATAGGGAACGGATTTTAATTTAGTATAAAATTAAAAATTTTTAAATATATATTTCTTTATTACTTAAAAAATATTTATTTATAAATGTATAATACTTAAATATTTAAATTGAAAATAACATTAAATAATTAATTAAAAAATATAAAAAAATTAAAAATCTATTCTGAATCATCATAGTCTTCATGTGGGAAACAGTTAGAAACAACATATAGCTTGAAATTTTCAAATGTAAAGTGGTGGCGGTTCGGTTTCAACATTGCTTTGTAACGGCTGAATGACCTCTCCACATCAACGGACGTGACAGGTGCATATTTCATACACATTATTTCTTTTGGAGTGTATTCAATTTCTGAATAATTGTTATTTGGAGTTTTGTTTAATAGTACTTATGTCTCTTATTGACATTACAGTATTAAAACCTGTGTTTTTTTCCAATACATTTTTTAATTTTGAATTGGTCAAAACTCCAATTTCTCCAGGAACCCGTTCTAATTGCTTTATGGCATTATCAACTATTTCTAAGCTCTCCGTTAGTGGCATTTTAGAAGTTTCTAATTTTGAAATAGTATCAACCAAAAATCCAAAATTAGTCGAAATAAATGCTAAATTGTTTTGTAAATTTTTACTGTCTATGAGCTTTAACAGTTTTTTTATTGCCATTGCAGCTTTGGGATCTAAATTTAAGACAACGTTTCTAATCTTTTCAAAGTTATTTGAATAATATAATACAGCTGATAACCACGTACCCCATCGAGTTATAATAGGCTCGGGAGGTAGAGTTAAATCCGGGTACATATCTTTAAATGTTTGTACACGACTTGGCGCTTTTAAAAATATTTTTTTACGTTGGAAATTAACGAATCAACTTCTGAAAATTGAAATCTAATTGTTTCAGCTATATGATGAAAACCATGTACTAGACAAGTTAAATCTATTATTCTTGGATAAAATGTGTCCAACACTTTTCCCGCCTTACACATATACGGCGCGGCGTCCGTTAAAAGTAAAAGTACATTATTGTGTATTATACCATTCGGCCACAAAACACCCATTGCATAATTAAATAATTGACATATAGTTTTGTGGTTTATTAGTAAAATAATTAAAATATACACGGAACTTCTACAATATTACATAATTTATGTATTTATTTGTAAAAAAATTTAATTATTCTAAAATATTTAAAATAAAATTAGCATCAGATAACTTGAAATTAAATGAAACGTATACATATATCGAAAACTTTCCGATGCTATTATTATATAAAAATATTTATTTAAATTAAAATCCGTTCCCTAGTTATCAACTTATTAACCCATCAATAATATTATATTTTTTATTGTGTACACTAATCGATTAGTATATACAAAATAACTTTAAGTTATAAATAGGACGTGGATTAAAAATGCATTAAAAATGAGAAAAATACCTTAAAAATACGATTTAATGCACTTATATTACAAAGCTTAATAAAATGGCCAGAAAAATTAAGTCCAATTTAAACGAATATAAAATAGAATTTAGATAGGTGTATTATAGGTGGTGTATTCGTTATATTTTGAGTTTCATTATAGCACATCAGTCAATCAGATGCTATTTAATATTTTAAAATAAAAAACTTCGACAGTAATTCCATATTGGCAAGTGTTGTTTTCTATAACTGAAGACTGAAGTTATAGTATCGAACATAATGGGTACGTAAAAAAATAGAAATATAAGAAAAAAAATTACCTTTATTTAATTGTATTTAATTTTTTTTTAATAAGTTTTTATAAAATTGATTTCAACCCATATAAATGTTCTAATTTCATTTTTCAAT